>NC_141380.1:2670000-4005000 GCF_017979445.1 Akebia trifoliata | reverse complement strand
AAAGTTAGAAGAGAAGAGTTAGTTATTTCAGTTAGAGGAGAAAAGTTTGTTAGAAGAGTTAGTTATTTCAGTTAGAAGAGTTTGTTAGTTCAGTTTATTCTGTTATTGTACTATTGATGTATTATAAATAGGACTCAAGTCTAATGAAAATTCATCAATTACAATTCAGTAGTTTACCAAGTTCTCTTTGCTTTCTCTGTTTTTCAATACTTTTTCTTCACCAAGTTCAGATTCCTCTGATTCTCAACATATAGATTTATATTTTTCTTTTCTCTGATTTCCTTACAACAGTAACAGTTCTTATCTATTTATTTTTTTTAAACATTATTTTTCATAATATTACAACAGTTGCGGTTAGGGGCGTCCGCCATATTAATAGGTGCACCCACAAACTATTGAAAGCTTAAGTTTTACAATGATTAGAACACCCCACCTATGATTTTTTGGCCTACGTCGACATGTTCATCTCAACAAGAAACCTATTGGGGTGCTCAAACCATAGAAATAGGTTCGTGGGTGCCCTTACTAAGAACTGGGGTGCCTTTAACATGGGTCATTACAACACCAGATGACCAGAAAACTTTTGCTGTCCGTGATTCAAATTTCTCCAAAATGCCTAATCCGACAAACTTTATAACCACATTGCTCTCTGTTATTCACTCACTCTATATTTGACTTGCTAGATCCACAAATATCAAAATAAAATGTTTCTACTAAACCTACATGCAAAGCTGCACGAAACACGATTTGAAGTCGAATTTCCAACACTAACTATTAAACCTGAATTCCTCAACTATAAGGGGAAAAAAACATAAAATTTCCCTCATCGATTCTTATATTTCCTCCACTTCAACAAGTAATTCACATTTACTCATCTAAGTTCACAATGTTTATTCCACAATTTGAAAATTTTAGTGAAATTAGATCAATAAAAAACTGAAATTTGTAGTATAAATGACGATAAAAGCGATCTCTGATGCAGAGAACAAATGTAGGGTTTCGAATTCAGAAAAAACATGATCAGGTGCCACCAGATCTCCATTATAACAAGATGTCTCACCTGCAATTGAGGATTTGATTGGTACGGCTCTCTTTGGTGGGACCTCCGGAGAAGAAACGTAAGACGACTCGGCGACTCCATTTTTCTTCTGTGTTCTTCGTATAAGAGAGAGAGACAGAGACAGAGACAGAGAGGTCAGCCCACTCGCATTGTTCGAATGAGTAAATAAGGGATCTTTGTTAAGCGTTCAGGATCTTTGTTTGGATTCACGGCACTTGTCATGCTGATGTTGTTGTTGCCACTTGTTACCAAATAAGCGAAGGACCATAGTTTTAAACGAACAATAGATGTTTTTTCTCGAGATACAAATGAAAATCTATGGTTGTATGCATATTCAACGTCAGTTGAATATATTTAAGTATTTTCTTAGTCAGTTTATCATCATTCATAAAGTTATATGATCTCGACCAAATAAAGAAGAAAACGTTGGACAAAAGGTCTCCACCACTCATGGAGGAAGAGATCATAGGAATCGTCCATGTTCAAACAGATTTCCTAGGGATATGGGTGTCAATGGGTTGGGTAGAGATTGTTTTTGTGACAAATTTCAATATATGTTATTTTTACATAAATTTGTTTAGATTTTTTTTTTTTTTTTTTTTTTTGCACGTAGCCCCTACACCACAACCTCTTTGACGTTCAAGTTAGTAAAGAACTTCAAAAATCAAATTTGAATTTTTCTAGTAAAGTTAGAGGGATATTATTAATAAGGGGGGATGATAGACAATAGAATTAGAGGGGGAGGGGGACAGGAAATGTAATAATAGAGTTTTATACTCTATAAAACAATAGTTGAATGGGGTCTAATGTTGTATTTTATGACATAAATGAAAAATAGAATGAAGTTCATGTAAAAACAAAATGTGAAGCTTCCATTTTCTTTATATTTTAATTTTAGTTTTAACTTATAAATGTTATAAATTTACTAGTTAGATATCCAAAGGAGACCCAATTCTTATCAGTTCCTTAAGATACTTTCTTAGAATCAAACCTGAAAATGATCGAGTCTTTATTGGTAGACCCAAAATCGACTAATCAATTTTAGGTACTCGACAATGGAATAAAAATTAAATAAAGTTTCATTCGATATTCAATATGAAATTCTTCAACAGAGATTTAGTAGGATCCTATCGAGTCATAATGAAAATTTTCAATAGCTTCTTACCAAACAAAAAAGCTCAAACCCCTCCCCCCTCGTCAATTTGGTTATGATTATTTCATCATTTTTAATTCGACTCTTAAGTGGGTGCATAAAGACAAATGGTAGGTGTCATTAATGGATTTTTGTTTATAGAGAGAGTTTTTATTAACACTCCATCTTTTTTTTTTTTTTACTTATACCACACCTATTTATGTAAAGATTTTTTACAAAACCTGCACAACTTATGCAGAAATTCCATTTCGATACATTGTTAATTTTTATCTCCAAAACATGTTTTCAAGTGAGTTCAGTGGTAGATATTCTAATTTAAAGTGACAATCTTGCTGATAAATTTAAAGAACAAATATCATTGACTTTAAAGTGATGGTCTCGTTAATTAAAAAAATGACTATCTCTGGTAATTATTAGCAAGATTAAGACTTTAAATTAAAATGCCTACCAATGAACTCACTCGAAAACATGTTTTAGAAATTTAAATGAACAATGTATCGAATTTCGTTGTATATATATATATATGGCGTGGATCAACACAGACAAAAATAAACAACGTGCGTGGTTGTTCACTTAAAACTTTTTGTTTACTACAAACACCTCCTTGCGTGCCATATCAATCCAAACAAAAAAAAAAGGTAAAATCAAATTGGATAATTATAAGAGCATCCCACAAATTAATAAGGGCAACCCACACCATAGTCAAATTATTTTGTCTTATATGGGTTAAAAGTTTCAAAATGAACTGATTTTTGGAGAGGATAATCTATATGATAAGGAGATCGTCCATCCTCACAAAAAATCCACCCATTCCAAAACTTCTAACCACATCAAAGCTGGTTTACAAAAAATAGTCAATGTACGATTCTTGAACTTATTTTGATGAAATTAGAAGTTTTGGAATGGGTTGATTTTTGGTAAGGATGATTGCCTCATCATTCTCACAAAAAATCATCTCATTCCAAAACTTTTAACTCATATAAAACAAAACAATTCGGATATGGTGTTGTGGGTTGCCTTTATTAATTCAAGAGGTACTTTTATAATTACCCAATCAGATTTTTTCTTTTCTTCTCTTCTCCTCTTTTTTGTAAGCCTTAACCCCAAGCCCTAATTTCGTTGTATTCTCCAATCAACGACGACGACGACTTCACCCCCACCTCAGCGTAGCTTTTCTATAACCCTAACTTAACCCCCTTTATCATTTTGTGATTGTACGAAATCTGATTTTTGAATTTCATTGCCATCATCGTCTTCGAAGAACTTCATCTCAGTTCATTTGTCTCACTCTCGAGATATGATTTTTTAGTTTTTTTTAAAGGTTAAATCTCATGAATGTTTTCAATATATTTCTATACCTGTTTTTTCATTCATTTTGTTTGGTTAAAATTTCTTTGATGCTCTCTCCTAAGATGTGTTGTAAGTAAAATTTGGTGTGCCAATATAATCTATGTGTAAAACGGTTTGACTCGTCTAGACGATATCACTCGAGCGAGTCAATTGGGGACGAGACCAGTTACCTGGTTTTAAACCCCCCATTCTCTCCTCTCTTACCAAACCCTGCATAGCCTCAGCAGTTTCTCCGTTCTCCAGCTCGTTTCAGAGGTACGTTTATCTTCCTTTATATTCACCCCTCTTCCTCTCTCTCTCTCTCTCTCTCTCCCTCACTCACACGCACACACGTGCCATGATTCTTGGTTGGTGTTGTTGATCTCCAAATCCAATATAGACCGATTTGAGGTGGGATGGCTTTGAGAGGCGTTTGGCAACTCCAAAAGTTGATCGTGAGCTATAGTGATTGGGGTGGAAGTAGTAGGGGTATCAGGTCTGATTTTTATCTCTCTTTTTTTTTTTTTTGTTTTGTTCCATAGGACTGCATTAGTATTTGATTTATGCCATGAAGAGAGCTTCATTTCAATTTCATAATGTGCTTATTTATTTTTTTACATGTTAATTAACGGAAAACGATGTCTGCATTGGAAAAACAGTTCAGTTGTGTTTAGATTGTTTGCAATTTAGTTTGAATTCAATTGAACCAGATTCGTTACGAAACCATTAAAATATTCATCAAATATGACATTATATTGAGGTTCTTGAAATGATTCTTGATGTCAAAGCTCTTATAAATTAAATTCTAAGACATCTTTGCATATTAAAGTACTTTGGAAGACATCGCTATTCTTAGTTTGCCTAATAGAAAAAGTTAACTTCGATTACAATTAAAGGTAAAATAGACCAACTTATATATTTCCATTCTCTATATGTTCACCTTAGCCAATTGTCGCAGTGTACATTGTTCATGTTTAGAAGATACTTTACATCAGAATAACAATTTTTCGACGCCCCCTCTCACACACGCCCGTGATGTGACATGTGCTAGAACCATAGATTTTTTTCCTAAGGATACACAACTGCACATATTTATGGGGATGTACAGTTGTGTATCTCTAGGGTAAAAAATCTATGGTTCTAACCCATGCCACGTCAGGGGGCGTGGGTGTCAAAAAATCACGACTCTTTACATAATGATGCAATGAGCTGAAAAAAGGTTGAATGCTAAAGTTTAATCCCAGTCCTAGTATTTAACGTTGTGTTTCATATTACTTCTGTAACTTTTCAATTACTTATGTAAAAATACTTAATTGAGAATAACTGTGTTTTTCAACAATATAAAATCGTTTGGTAGTACTAATTATAAAAGTACTAACTTAGTAATGGAGATAGAAAGACGTGGGAAAGAAAGAGGTACTCAATAGAAAAACACTTTCCTTACTAGCTTGGTAAGATTTTTAAGTCTTACTAAGGGTCCTTGAGCTCAAATGCACATTGGCAATCCAACACCACAGCTTAGTAGATTTCATGGAAAAACTCAGACTAAAAAAAAAAAAAACAGTTTGTGCTGGATCCAAGGTTTTGAAAATGGACGGCTACCAAGCACTTTCACTGAACTCCCAAATTTAAAATTAAAATTAACAGTAAAAAATAAATTTTTGTTTTTAAATTTTTTTTCCAAATTTCATAGAATTCTGTCCTCTATGACCTGTCCCATCGGATGATGTTTTTGATGCCACAAGTGAGCTCGACGACTCTTAGTAAGTGTTGAAATCTACCAAGTTAGTAAGGCTAGTCAGACTCAACTCACTATGCACATCTCCAATAAAAAAATCACTTCATGGGTTTTGAACCCATGTTTTACACGATGATGTGGTGGAAATTGTACTTCCCGCCCAAGTAAAAAGGTAGAAGTCACTCTGCTTTGATTTATACTTCAAGTGTTTATTTTTAATAATCTACTTATTTAAAGTACTTTTTAATATTTTAACCAAACATGATTTTACATTTTTTTTTAAAACTTAAAAATCGTGGAAGTACTTTCAAGAAGATTTACCAAACATAACCTAAAACTTTGAAAGTTTTTTGGGATTGGATCCATAACTTTGACAATGTATTGGACATTTTTTTACGCTCCAAGAATTGTGCTTCAATTCACTGATCGACTTGGGTCATATATGAACATGGTGAAAAGTGCATACTTTTCTTTTCCATTTTCATTGGTTATGTGCAATGTTGTTAAATACCATATGCGACCAGCTCATGCCGTTCGCATATGAGGTGGCATATGCTATAAGAAATTTTTTTTGAAAAAATATGCCGTCGCATATTGGCAGATAGCATAATTTGAGGTATGCGACTGTAGCATATGTGATTTTCACTTTGAAAATAGCATATGCGAATATGCGACCGCATTTGACAACACTAGTAATATGGAGGGTTGAAATTGAGACATGACTAATGGTCTAAACTCGAAGAATTTATCTATAAAAATTATGGCCTAGGATGGGGGTTGAGCTGGTTGACTTGTTGCATAGATAGTGTTTAAAATAGAATAAGTAAATATGAAAAAAAGAAAGAAGGAAAGATCGTTAGGGGCTTGACCTCTTGGTGCACCTTTGGCACATCTTATATGTTATCATTCACTACTGTTTGATTTGATAAACAAGCCGTTGAAGGCAGGTTTCCGACTCAGATATGTGGTATTACTAGTTGCAAACTTCATCATTATGAAAAGCTTTTGAAAATTTTAAAGCTTGACAAGGTTACATATGAAACCAGTGATGAAGAAACTTGAGAGTTATTGCTTCATATGCAATTGAATGATTGCCTTTAGGGTTCACAGTCCTTGATTTTGTGAATTGGTGGCCATGCCTTGGGATAGTAGTGTCAACTAGAAAGATTAAAGGATCAAAGTATCATGAAGCCTAAATAGCAGAGAAGGGAATCAAAACAACTTAGTGTACCCATTTTGGGGTTCAAACAATCTGGTGAATTAAATGGTTGGATGCCAACTTGAGCCTCAGAACACTGCCAAAGCCCAACTTGAAGTATAGATGGTTCATCCAAAGTCCATGTCAGGTTACTCAAGAAATGTCCTAAAAGTTGGGAGAGAGGGAAAGAAGTCAGGAGGGGTTGTACTTGTGTGGCTCATGGCATGAGAGGATGAGGGTAGAAGAAACCCCCCCCCCCCCCCGCCCCCCCAATTTTTGGAGTCCCCTTTTCTTTCTACTGAAAATGAACACAGACCCCAAATGCCTCTTTTGTTACTTGTAATATATCTATATATACATGAGGTTGGACTCAGGTTTCCCAAAGCTTCATGACAATTTCTATTTGGGTTCATTAAGTCAAGCCTGGACCCAACCTGAGTTTCAAAAATCCCAGTCGAAGCTCCTAGATTGGGTTTTGCCTGTCGGGCTCTGGTTTTGCTGTTTTGCCCGCTCAAGTTGAACCTCTAGAGCCAATGTGTACTTTTGGTCTTCCCTCCCTTTTTTCCCGTTGTATGGACTTTGTTTTGAAGATTGTCTTTAGATGGGAAGAAATTGTGTTTGGGTTCATTTAGTTTTTTGTTTCAACAGTTTGTTTTTGTGTGAGTGAGGCCTCTCTCACTCGCCTTTTTTTGTTTTGGGATCCCCCACCACCTTGTATTCTTTTCTTAATGGTCATTTATGTATAAAAAAATCATTTTATATACTTGCTTGACTGCCTAATATCAGATGAAGACATGATTTAATATATCTTATGTGGCATGTTTTTGAATATTGGAATCCGTGCCATGCCTCAAGGACAGATAAGCTTTTGGACCTAGATTTCTATGCTAGTTTTTGGAGACCTCTCGTAGATTCCTCATGTTCAGTGGTCTTTAATGTATCTCTGTTTGCTGGTTTAATGTGGCAGGGCATTTATGGAGTCCTATTTGCCAGCATTTAAAGAAGGCAATCCGCAGCTAGAGGTGGTTAATGAACACATTCGTGGTCAGCATCCACATTTAAAAGCCTTTTATAGTAAGATATCTGACTCTTTTTCCCTCTTGGTATCTGGTACAAAATAATAAGAATGATATTTAAAATGACTTATAACTTTGATTGCCACTTCATACTTTGGTTTTGGGGCATTGGAAGGGGACATTTTCGGTGGGAACCATGGGATATTGCCATATAATTAAAGTTTATTATACTACATGGTCTCTCTACACCAGACCTGTCTTACAACCTTAACCATAACTCTAAGCATCCCACTAAATTTCATCTTGAATGGATGTTCTTGGTCCCTGCCACGATTTGTCAAAATGTTGAACCATATGATTCTGGGACTTTGAATTCTTCTTCAGGAGTCTTCTTGCTAGTTACGGGGTTCATTGACTTCTCTATATCTATTGGACATGGGTTGCATGACACTGTATTCAGTTTCAAAAACTTGATCAGTTTGCAAGGTTTTTCTATATAACTAGCAGAGTATAGGGTCTAATCCCTAGTGGTTGGCCTTGTGGCAAGCCGAGCCTTGATAAACTCAGCTCCTTAGGAAGAGTAGGTCAAGTGTTTGAAACCCTACGAAACAATGAATTCCTTGGCGCCACCCTCCAGGGTCCAATTTCTGAGGGGGCAGTGCGTGTGACCGTGGGATTAGTCTCTCAGTCGAAGGGTGGGGATACCCACGATAAGCAAAAAAGAAAAAGAAAAAAAGGAGGAGAGTATAGGGTCTTGTAAAGGGAAATGAAATTCAGTTGGATTGGTCCAATTATCCAACCAGATTGATTTGTGGTTCTTATATTTGCTATTGTCTGAATAAGAGGTTTCAAAAGCCCTTTATGATTGTTATTGCTTTGATATGATAGAGAACAAGAATGAACGTGTTGTATGTGTGAAGAACATGACACCAGAAGACGTACTCCTACATGCGACCAGGCTAAGGAACGCTACGGGAAGGAGGGCAGTGAAGCTGAAGACTAGGCATGTCACCAAACACCCGAGCGTCCAAGGAACATGGACAACTGCCTTGAAATTTTGAGAGATGGGATCTTGGACAATTGAAGTGTGTTCGATTCTCCTGCAAGAAACATACTAGATAACTTGTGATGAATTATCTGTAGTGGGACTTCTTTTGATTTTATAGTCCTTATTTCAATGACATCGCATAGAATATTGGGAATAAGTCTATGATGGTGATGATGATGATTGTAGCTTGTATGTTGCATCATTTGTGGGCCCAAAAGAACCGCTCGATCAAGATTGGACGTCTTTGACTAATATAATAGTTCCATAAATGAATGAAAGGAGTGATGAAATGTTCATGGATGCAAGCACTTTCTTTTCTTGGCATGGGGATTGTCTTTTGGGTTAATGGCCCCAATCACAAAGTTGAAATATGTTTAGAAGAAGTTTGTATATAATTTTTTTTTGAGTCATGCTGGAGTGACGTCAAGCTTGTACATCATATGGCACATCCTAACATGAAATTGTATAGGTACTATAAATTCTTTTTCACTCGTATCTCAATGAAAAGTGTCTATGGTTCTTATACACTTTCACGTCAAGATGTACGATGTGAGGTGCAATCTTGAGGTCACTTCAGCATTATTCAATATATTTTTTTTTCTATATGAAAAGGTTATATCGACCCGAGGACCATGTAGAGCCTGGACCGACATTCTCATTTGGACCATGTGAACTTAAAAGCACGTGATCGAATTCTTAAAATTTTGTTTTCTACATTCACATGGTACCCTTAGTTTTTAGAATTTGTCTTTTTTCATAAATCATTTCTTCAAGTGAGATTAGTTATCGCCTTATTAATAAGTGAAGGTGTGTAAATAAAGGCCAGTTGTGAATCTAGGTCGTGGTATCAACACTAAAGGACTCTTATCGACTTAGCAGAAGTACCAAATTTCTATTAAATTTTTTTTTAAAATTAATTAGGAAAAATTATTAAAAAAAGATTAAATATTTTAATATTTAAAAAATATATATTTTTCAAAAATTACCAAAAATGAAATAAGTTGTTGGAAAGTCCTGCGTTTGATTAACTCGTTGGACTTTCCAATGTTTTAATGTATTAAGATAAATTGCTTTACCAAAAATGTCCTTCGAATGCTTGAAACACTGGACTATCCAACGTTTTAATAATTTGCTTTAACACCCCAACAATTTAGTCTTCATTTAAAATGTTAGACAACCCAATGAGTTACTAAAATGCTGAACTATTCAGGGATTTAATTCATTTTTGATAATTAAAAAAAATAGATTTTTTTGTAAGTATTAAAATACTTAACCCTCTTTTAATAATTTTCCCAATTAATTATCATAATTTCAGATCTACCCATATAAATATTTTATAAGACAAGAATCAATTAAAACTATAACTATTTATTCCACATCAGATCCTCCATGCTATCGTATTAGATTGGATAATTACACTTTGACCTCCTATGATGGCATAATTTCATGTTGATCCCTTAACCTCTTGATATTTCACTTATCTCTTTTTTTTCGAAAAGTGGGTTAATGTTCCAAAGTTATTTAACCATTTTAACCTTCTTAATTTTTTTAATTGTGAGAAATTTTTTTTATTTTTATTTTTATTTTTTATAGAGGGTCTTGTTAATGTGTGCCCTCAGGTTACATGTTAAAGTGCAATAAATACACTTTGAAAATTAAATTTTGTATAGTAAATGACCCTGAATTTTTATTTATTTATTATTATTATCAAAACACCTTTAGATTCCAATTTTCAAAGTATGTTTATTGCACTTTAACATGTACCTTATAACAAAATCCAATTTTAAATTTCAAGCTGAATAAAACTTTACTTTGGTGAATCCCCTGTTCTCAATTACTAGTGGAATTTTGGTGATCCCTCCTTCCTCAACTTAAAAAAAAAAAAAGAAAAAAAAAAAAGGACAAAATAGTCTTTACAAAAGTAATTTTAAATTATTTTACTAATGGTACAAGTAAATCCATTTGATTACTTTAGGAAAGATAAGTGCAATTGTAAAAACATTAGGAGTTCAATATGAAATTATGCCAAATCATAAGGGGTCAAAGTATAGTTTACCCCACTTGTTAGCAATTCCCGTTTAATTCTTAAAAAAATCACCAATTTTTTTTTTTTTTTTTTCAATGAAAATATTATTCTCCGTATTATTAACTAATCTGAATAATTCCCAACTTTTAAATTTGAAAAGAATAAAACGCGATCTTTACAAATTTTATAATTTTTACAATTTTCATAAAATTTAATGGAAAAAAAAATGCTATTATAATTTATTGTATGTTATAAAGTGTAAATTTATAAGTTGTGACGTATAACACAAGTTGACTTTGAAACAGTCATGTTTCAAAATTTTGGAGGAACCCACCTTTTTATGTGATAAATATTCTTTTTATCTTTAAAAAAATAATGACATGACCCTCTACATTTATTTAAAATTACATTTTAATTTTTCAAATTATTGATTTATCTTTTGACTTTAGCCTTTTTAAAAAAATCAATGAAACAATAACCTCAATGTCCTCATTATCACCACCATCATTATTATCATAAAAAATTTCATCATCACCATCATTATTATATGATCGAATTTTTTATGTTTGAATTCTTGAAATGAAATGGATAATATAAGTATGAATCATATGCAGCATATTTTTCATTTATTAAATTTTTGACTAAATTTTAAATCAGATTTTTGCAATTCAAATTCGAATATAACTTGAATTTTTGCCTACTTGGTGTCATAGATTGCACCCAGCGCACGCTAGCATGTGGCCCAAAAGACACTTAAACGACACGAAAAGGACGAGATTCTATTACCAAAGACAGTATCGGTTTCGCATTCCACCATATCGCTAAAACCCAAACTCATCCACACCGTCCATTCCATTTTCTTAAATGGACGGTTAATCTTATCGATCTGCGTCAAAAGAAATTAACCAATCAAATCTCAGTACTTAACCTATATAAATAAATCCCACACAAAATTTTACTCACAAATCACAATCTCTCTCGGTATTTCCTTCGTGTCGGTCGCTCTCTTCTATTTTCTCAAAAAAGGTTTCTAATGGCGCCAAAGGCAGAGAAGAAACCTGCAGAGAAGAAACCAGCCTCAGCTGCTACAGAGGAGAAGAAGGCCGAGAAAGCTCCAGTTGCAGAGAAGAAGCTAAAAGCGGAAAAAAAGCTTCCCAAAGAAGCAGCTTCTTCAGACAAGAAGAAGAAGCGATCGAAGAAGAACGTTGAAACCTACAAGATTTACATCTTTAAGGTCTTGAAACAAGTCCACCCTGACATTGGTATCTCCAGCAAAGCTATGGGGATCATGAACAGCTTCATCAACGACATCTTTGAGAAACTCGCACAAGAAGCTTCGAAACTTGCGAGGTATAACAAGAAGCCAACCATTACTTCTCGAGAGATCCAAACTGCTGTTCGTCTCGTGTTACCTGGAGAGCTTGCGAAGCACGCTGTGTCAGAAGGAACCAAGGCCGTTACTAAGTTCACAAGTTCTTAGGTTTTCAAAGATTAGGGTTTCGAAATATTGTATTTTGAGTGAAATTGGGGAAGAATCGGTGCTGGTGATGCATTATTAATTGGTTTCTTTGAAGTTTGTATTAGGGTTTCTGGCTGTAAAGATTTAACCTTTTTAATGTAATTCTGCGCGGATTAAACAAATTTCACTCTTTTATTGTTGGTAATTCTTTGTTTCCATCGATGGCGCATAATAGCAACACTATGTCGGTTTACAATAGTAAAAAAAAACCTGCTCTCATTAGCAAAAGCGCGTTAAATAAATCTAACATGCGCCATATAAGTATATGGGTCCACATACTTAAAAGCCAAAGAGGCTAATCTGCGCCTTAAGTGTAGTATCAAACCTCGTGGCCTTATCTTCAACTACGCCTTATTGTTCACTGCTACAAACTTCACTCTTCAATGGCACTGAACTCTATACGTTTGGAATCCATTACTACACCTTTGAGAAATCCTCGAATCCCTTTTACAGTTAAAAATGTGGTTTTGAGTTTCGCTTCGATTCAAAATGAATCTCGAAAATCCTCACTTCGTGTTTCTGCAATTTCGGTAGATCCGACTCCAAAAGCTCGTTTCGTTGCTAAGCGATCAGAAACTGTTATTGTTCGACAACTTGAACGTCCTCTAAGTAAGCAAGAACCTCAAACAAATCTATACTTCTGTGTTTCTTGAAATTGTAATCTGTGGAGGCTTTTTTGATCTTTCGTGGTTGCAGTTGAGTATATGAGCTTGCCTGCAAGTCAGTACTCTGTGTTGGACGCTGAGAGGATTGAGCGGATCGATGAGAATACGTTCAGGTGTTATGTTTACAGGATCAAGTTCTTTGCTTTCGAAGTTTGTCCAGTTTTGCTGGTTAGAGTGGAAGAGCAACCTAATGGTTGTTGCATTAGGCTCTTGTCTTGCAAGGTTTATTAGCCTTCTTTGTTCCTTTTCATTCTCATATTCTCTTAGGTTAAATTGGAAAATTTCAGGTCTTGATGGCTGTTACAGTGGTTCTAGGTTTGATATTGTTTTATTTTTACAGCTGGAGGGTTCACCAATTGTGGTTTCGCAGAATGAGAAGTTCTCAGGTATGATTATTTATTTAAATTTTAATCTGTATTTCTGATTTGTTAAATAATTAACATTTAAGCCATAATGGGTCCAACAATGGATTGAAATATTTGGTTGTAGGAATCTGAGGGAGAATATAAATTAAGGGTTTTGTGTCCTATTGTCCAATTCTTTGCAATCTTAAAGAATTTGATTGAATAGGGTGCAACTTTGGAGAGGGGATTAGTATTAGAGCTGTCATCAATGATGACGTACATTATAGTGTTCTAAAAAAACTGGACAATTCTTACCAATTTAATCAAACACTCCATAAATTCATCTTATATAAGTCGATGACAGCTCTAATACTAATGCCCTCTCCGAAGTTGTTAATTAAAGGTGTAGGAGGCATACACCTCTTGACATGCCTCAGGTGAGGTTTACTACAAGAATAATGCTGAAGTGACCTCAAGATTGAACCTCACATCCCTAACCTTTAAGTGTATAGAAACCATAGATGCTTTTCATCGAGAGTCTAGTGAAAAAGCATCTATGGTTCCTATAAACTTTCACATCAGGGTGTGCGATGTGCGGTTCAATCTTGAGGTCACTCCAGCACGACTCTTACTACAAACGCCCTGAGTTGCAATTTGCAAGGAAGAAATGTAAAAACAACTAAGGTGTATGAAACGGGTAAAGAGGTGTCCAAACTGCATCTGCTTCAGAGGAGGCATGATTGAGGTGTACACTTCACATGTTACTATTTTTAATCTCTCTCTGTCTTCTTAATTTTGTAATTCTTGCCTTTCTTTTCTTTTCCCGTTTCTTTATTTCTGCTAATGTGCAATATAATTAGAGATTTGGAGCATTTAGAAACAAACTTGAATATAAAATAGCAATTTATGGAAAGAAAATTGTTGGATTGATTTGATTATAAATAAATGTCATGGTATTTCATGTAATACATGTAAAGAAAGTTATTGAAAAATAATATTATTTTTTTACAATAAATATTAAATAGTTATTTACTTCAAAAACTTTCGATTATCCAAATATAAAATTTCGTTCTTGCTGAAATATAAAGAATATGTTATATTACTATTAATATAGGGGATTAAAACTAAGAATTAGATTGTGTGATTTTGAAACTTAAAATTTGGAAATATGTGATGGCCACTCTTAATTTTTTCAATTTTCAATATTATTTGTATACATATATATTTATTTAGTGGTTCCATGCATGTAAGGCTTATGCTTCAACATCTGAAAACATTTTCAGCTTACTAGTTTTTGTATAATTGGTACTTATACTCCAAATGCTTGAACCTATATCATATCTATTGGTCAAACATGGTTTTAGAAATCTTGGTCTGACACATCACCTCGAGAATACTCAAGAAGTCAGCATATCTCGAAGTTGGGGATTTCATCTGAGCGGTCCACATGGCATCACTTGATGGAGGCTACAAGACACCGAATAATGAGAATGATACAAAACTACTTCTGTTGTTCTTATCGACAAAGATTTCATTAAAATCTTGTTGGATTTTGACTTCAATCTATTCACTGGCATATTGACGTCACTCATGTATGCAACAGTTATCCAACCCCCAAATTAACAACCTTTGATCGAAGCTTGAGTTCATCTCTAAATTGAACTACATAATGCCTTTTCAGGACACCTTTGACACTGATTTGGTATGGGAAATGCAGCTTCAATGGTGAATCAAATATCATGCAGTAGCAAGCAGAGCAACTCGTCAGTGCAGAAGCTCGTTTCAGATACCATCATAGAGGTGACTTTCATTTATATCACTCGTAGATTGGAACTTACATGTGTGGTATACAATTCTATAAACAATTGAAATTTTTACAGATTTGCTTTTAATATTGTTACATGGGATACAGGTCACCATTGATATTCCATTTGCGTTTCGACCGATTCCAGTGGAAGCAATTGAATCGACTGGTGCACAAGTCCTTGAGCAAATTTTGAGGATAATGCTTCCCCGATTTATGGCACAGGTTGGTAAAGCTTTTTGTTTCTTTTTTAAATTTCATTAATTATACAAATTTTTTGTTAAAAAAAACATCTCCTTTAATTTGCTAATTTGGGTGCTGCCCTAGTGCAGTCCACTGGTTATCTCCTATTTTATCTGTGATCCACAAATCAAATTCTAATATCTCAAGGAGCTAAACTTGTTCCCAATTTTTTTAAGGAGAATTTAACATCTTAGCAAAAAAAAAAAATAATCATCAGGCTTCGTAGTTGAAGATGGCAAAGATTTTACCCCTGTTGTCAACTTGGTGAAACATCCTCTTCTATCTAGGTCTGGGATTGAAAATGTAGTGTAAAAGAAACACTACACGTGGAGTTAGCAAAAATCTTCTAGTTTACACATTAGAAATGTGGTAGATTAAGAAGATCAGCTCCTGGGATTTGTTGTTTGTGGAGGATTAAGACAAAGGTTCTACGGCTTTGGCTAGTGAAACACCTCGCCTCACTTCTTAGCATTTAGTAACACTCCTTATGATCATAAATAAAACCTTAAACTGCAAAACTTCCCATTCTATTGGTTGAGAGCCATTGAGAAAGGTCTATGAATGAGGTTGGACTAGGAAAGATAAGTTTAGCGGTCTTCCACAATCAGTTTCTTCTTAAAGTATGGTAACCAATTCCCGAGACTGCATATTGGGTGCTAATTGTTTGCCGAAAATGACCCCAAATATGTATGTAGCACCCTTAGCTTCAGTCAGAGAAATTAAGATAAGTAACATTTTGTCCAGAAAAAATAAATGTTTATAGAAAAGCCTTTGTGTATACATTCTGATGTACATTGGAGTTGATGTTATCCAGTTAAGTAACTGCATGTTTATCGAATGAGAGTAGCAAAGATGAGCATGTTGTGATGGATGAGTGGTAAACTAAGAGCGGCAAAATACTTATAAAAAAAAAAACTAAGAGCGGCAAAATGATTTGAGATGATCTAGGAAAAACCACAGTTTTATATATATATTTGATTTGTATTGATCAAAAGAAGCCGGTTGAGACGATCAACCAAATACAATGCCAGATCAAAAGACAACTGACCGAACATACTATTCAGGAGAAATTCAACAAACCCACTCCTATCCTTTAAAAAAAAACCTTGAGAACTCATTTGAACTCCGTGAAGAGTTTAAATGAAAAAACAGAAAACCCATATACAGAATTCTGCCGATTACTGCTAAAAAACACAACGGTCCTTTATTTCCAAATGCCCCAGCAGATCGTGCATCTTAGTTTGAGACTCTATAGGCGACAATGAGTTTTATTGTTGTTCTTATTTTCATTGGTTATAGTTGTGTCGGGACAAGCTTGATTTGTACCTTGCAATCAGTCACTTGTTATTACACTAGGCTTTCTCAGTCTGTACCACTGATTTGGACTGATTTGGTTTTGTTTTAAAGAAAAAGTCATAATTTATGTCTAGATGTATTTCTCATCTTTCATGGTTATTCAGCTTGTCAAGGATTATCAAGCATGGGCTTCTGGTGATACCTCAAGGCAGCCTCTCGGAACGGGTGAAATATGAGATTTTGATGGACCCACCTACACTACTTTTTCCGCCTCTTGTATTGTATTACTAGTGCTTATTTTGTGATGAACCTTTTTTTTTTTTTTTTTCTCTTGATCTTTCTATCCTAGCTTCTTCAATGTAGGAAAGACTAAGAAATTTTATAAAAGAAGGAAATAAACTTCAATTCTTGCCAAGTTTACGGTTTTTAAATTTGCAACTCTAGATTGTTTATAATACTAACAAGATTTAAATCCCATGGTTTGCTTGATCCATGATACTGCCATGTTCAAAAAACAATTAATGGTGGTTCAATTTCAAGAGTTATTGATTATTCAATGTAATTCCTTATGGAGTGATTAGTCAAAATTTGAAGGCTTTAAAATGGAGTCATTGTTCTTCCATCTTTGTTGAAATATGGAATTGAATCAAAGTTCAGTTAGACTGTAGTTCTATTTGTAATTGGTTTGATTCGAGTTTGGTTTATCTGTAAATCTGTTTGTAAGAATCATTATGTTAATATATACAAATTATGTTAAATGCAATGATCTATTAAAGGTACTTTTAAAAATTTACATAATTAATATATTTAATATGAATTTTGATCAAGTGTGTAGTCAAGGCCAGCGCCTTAAGGCTGGTCGGGCCTAATATGCCTTAATAAATGTGAGGTGGGCATTTTAAGTGAGGTGTACCAAGACGCATGCCTTGACTGCGCCTCAATCAAGGTGCAACTGTGTAAGGTGCATGCCTCACTTACAATTAAATAAACTAAATGTATTTTATTTGTATAGTAAATTTATTTGGAAAATACATTTTTTACCATTAAAAATATTTAATTATACATTTTGTGATTTGTATTTGGCTTGAGTCCATTAGGTTTGGGTTAGGGTTTAGTCGACTTTGGCCCATTAGGGGTATAGGGTTGATTTAAGATACGTCCCACCTCTTTAGGGATGGGTTAGGGCAGATCCGCCTATTGACAGTCCTAATGGTTGTTATGTAAAACTAGAAAGTCTTTATTCGGTCGATGTGATATAGACACATAATCATAAATATGTTTCCTCGGGATACACAAATGCAAATTCCCATAAAGATGTATTTTTGTGTATCCCGACAATTTGGTGTCAGTAACACGTCAATCGAGTATTGACCGAATGAAGACTTTTTAATTAGAATATCGGCACTTAAAAAAAAAGGGAAAATGAAATTATTCTTTTTACAATTATACAAACAGAACATTCCTATCAAATATCATCTCCTCCTAAATCTGGAATTTAGAGGAAAATAAAATTTTCTAGAGATATTTCCAAGATTTGTCTTTGATGTAGCTTTTTTTTTTTTTTCTTCTAAAGAAAATTCTGCATTGATACTTTGATTGACTGGATAAGGAAAGATGAGCTGGTGAAAACTTGTCATGCATTGAAGAGGTAGCAGCTGAGTTGGCAACATTCTGAGTTGAGTCATGACTTTTGTGAGTTGATTCATGTGGATGGTTTTCATCCTTAACAGTTGTAGCAGCAAGGCCATATGTTGTTGGCCTAATTATACCTTTTTCTTGCTCTTCCTCTCTACCCTTCTTTTTGAAGTATTGAATGAATAACATATTTATACATATTATAATTGAAAAATATCTAAAATCTATCTTTCATTATTTAATTTTTTGAACTTTACAGTTTATAATTTTATAATTATTTTATAGTTTTATTATGTCTTGCTTCACTCGCGTGTGCGCCTCAGGCAACAAGAAGCCTTTGTGTCTTAAGTGTACCTTTCGCTTTTAACTACACTCATCAACAATACTCACCATTA
This sequence comes from Akebia trifoliata, assembly GCF_017979445.1. Taxonomy (NCBI): domain Eukaryota; kingdom Viridiplantae; phylum Streptophyta; class Magnoliopsida; order Ranunculales; family Lardizabalaceae; genus Akebia; species Akebia trifoliata. The sequence goes on along the minus strand of NC_141380.1, from coordinate 3,986,531 downwards.
AGCTAATGTTGGAGCTTACGAGGGTGACAAGTCTATTTCGACCTTCAAAAAAGTCACCCGGCAAAACCCACCTCTCAAATCATATCTTTCTCATTAAATGTACCCGAAAAAATAGAGAAGATTCTATGATATCTATGTGGTAAGATTAGAGGTGTGGGAGGTGGTTTAAACAGTCATCGCTAAAACAACAAAGGAAAATCAAAACCTCCCATGCTAATGTTGGAGCTGACTTACCTTCAACCCTTATCCCCTCTTATTATAAACTGGTAGATTTACCAAATCATGTACTGCATATCGATTATTTACCAAAAAGGATCACTGTACATCTTATTTATCAAATTGGTAAAAACAGTAGTTTCCATAAGTTTGCTAGCAAAAATACTCTTTTTGTTAAAATGATCCTTTTGACATGAGATCATAATGCATTGTATACAATGTCAGAAGGAACCTTTTGACATAAGATTATAATGTATTTTACACAGTGTCAGAAAGATTTTTCTAAATTTTGTGTTTTTTTGAATTACTTTTTTATAATTTAAATATTTATTATCTAAATAGAAATAAGATCTTGTGACTAATAATTTTCTAACCTACCTTATTTTATATATTAAAAAAATTATAATTATTAACATATAAATATATATTAAGAAATAATTTTAACCAAATTTAAAAATCATGATAGCATGTGCAATCCAAGGCTTAAGAGCAGAAATTTGAATCATTAGAGTATATGATATTATGGTAGATGAGATACGTTGAATCATAATCCATGTATCTTATCTATAATGAAAAGTTGTGATAGAGATTATGAATAATATTTAGAAGATTAAGAGAGTCAAGTAAATATCTTATATATGTCAAATATGTTGGACCTAAGGTGAATTATCCTCATGCACCCTTTAAATAGGAAGACAGTTATTGGGGCAGAGTTAGGTTGGCTCTAGATAGTTACATGTAGGATCTAAAATGCCTAAGGTCTAAGGAGGCATGTCATTGGTTTCAAATCACAGATTTCAAATCTTACTTAATTAGGGTGTTGAGCTCACCTTGTAGCATGACTAGCTTCCAAAAACATGGTCCAATATCACTGAGACATAGAGGATAAAATTCTATGAACTTAAAAGACTAAACAAACTTAATAAAGAATATTTTCCACCGTTTAATTTTAAATTTGGGAGTTTAGTAGTCATCCATTTTCAAAAACCTAAGATCAAACCCAATTGATTTTTATTTGAGTTTTTCCGTGAAATGAAGATGGTTGAGGTGTTGGATTGCTAATTTGAGAATCCATTTAAGCTCAATGACTCTTAGTAAGATTTGAAATATTAATCAAATAGTAAAAAAGTGTTTTTCATTTTAAGATTATTTATTTAAACAATTTAACTCAAATAAGATGAGGCAGCTCAGACAAGTCAAGTTTGTAGTTTGTATTTGTGTGTCGATACAAGATGTGGAATTTAAAAAAGAGTCGTGATAATCTAATACCCACTTTTGACATACGCCCCCATCACAGAGCCATAGATTATTTGCCTCAGGATACACAAGAAAAAGATTTATGGTTATGTGTATCCCAGGGTAAATGATCTAAGGTTCTGTGTTGGGGGAGTATGTCAGAGGGAGGTGTCAGCAAATCATAAGTCTTTAAAAAAAAACATGATTTGGATTTGAGTCGTGATGATCTAACTCCCCACGTGGCATACTCAAAATACTCACCTGACGTGGGGTGTGCCAAAACCATAGACTTTATGCATCGGGATACAAAATCGCTCATCCCCATAAATATGTGCAATTGTGTATCCTGATGAAACATTGGGGAGTATGATTATCATTACTCTTTGGATTTTGTTAGCTTCTTCTTTAAACATACGGTTGATACCCTAAAGATTCCCAAGATAGTGAGTAAAACAGGCCTTACTAACCCTCATCCATCATCGAAGAAATCCTAGAGATTTGTAAATCAAGTCCTTGAGATTTGTAATAAAACTTGAGATCTTCTTCTACGCATCTTGAGGTCTATTTGTTGACGATGGATGAGGCTTAGTAAGGCCTTTTTTTTCTCCCCATCTTAGTAAGGAAATGTTCTCTTCTAAGTTCTAAAAAAATGTATCCCTGAAAACAAGGACTAATTACGGTGATTTGAGACAAAAGTCCAAATAAATAAGTACATAATAGAAAAAAACTCCAATGCTAACGTTTGAGCTTACGCACCTACAACCTTTGTCCCCTCTTTCTACAATTATAAAACACTCACCAGCCCAACAACTCTTACCACTTTAGACATAATCAATCCCCACAATGGCTTCACAACTCCACCAGCTTCACTTCATTTTGTTTCCTCATATGGCCCAGGCCACATGATCCCCATAGTTGACATGGCCAGACTCTTTGCCGAGCATGGTGTGATTGTCACCATAGTCACCACACCACTCAACGCCTTACGCTTCAAATCGATAATCGATCGCTCCATCCAATCTGGCCTCCCAATTCGACTTCTCCAACTTCAATTCCCATGGAAAGAAGCAGGATTACCAGAGAGAATTGAAAACGTAGACACTCTCCCTTCGCGAGACTTGATGAAAAGTTTCATTTTAGCAACTATTATGCTTCAACAACCATTAGAACAATCGCTCGCAGAGTTAAAACCTGTCCCGAGTTGTTTAATTTCTGATTTTGTTTTTCCGTGGACTACTGAGACAGCACGGAAATTTCAAATTCCAAGACTTGTTTTCCATGGAACTTCTTGTTTCTCTCTATTGTGCAGTCACAATATACTCCATTACAAGGTCCTTGAGTGTGTCACCTCCGATTCAGAGCCTTTCGTCGTGCCAGGCTTGCCCGATCGAATTGAGGTAACAAAGCCCCAGCTACCAAACACCGTAAATCTGCGCTCGATGGATTTCAAAGATTTGGTAGAACAGATAAAAGCGGCTGAATTAACCACATACGGTGTAGTGGTAAATAGTTTCAATGATTTGGAGCTTAGATACATCGAGGAATACCAGAAGGCGAAACAGAACAAGGTGTGGTGTATCGGTCCAGTTTCTCTATGTAACAAGGATGTGTTAGATAAAGCTGAGAGAGGTAATAAGTCGGCAATTGAAGACAAGCATTGTTTGAATTGGCTTGACTCGAAAGAGCCAAATTCGGTCGTTTATGTTTGTCTAGGAAGTCTCTCTCGCTTAATTCCTTCACAATTGATAGAGATTGGATTGGGTTTAGAAGCATCGAAATGCTCATTTGTTTGGGTGATCAAAGGCGGCGAACAATACTCGGAACTAGAGAAATGGTTTTCTGAAGATGGATTTGTAGAGAGGAACAAAGATAGGGGTCTAGTAATTTGGGGATGGGCACCACAAGTACTGATATTGTCACACCGATCGATTGGAGGATTCTTAACGCATTGCGGTTGGAATTCGACATTGGAAGGAGTGTGTGCAGGGGTTCCAATGATAACTTGGCCTATGTTTGCAGAGCAATTCTTAAATGAGAAGCTGATTGTACAAGTTTTGGGGATTGGAGTAAGGGTTGGGGTTAGTGAACCTGTTATGTGGGGAGATGAAGAGAAGGTTGGAGTGTTGGTGAAAAAGTCAGATGTTGAGAAGGCTATAAAGAAACTAATGGATGTTAGTGAAGAAGGAGAAGAGAGAAGGAAAAGAGCAAAAGAGCTTGGGGTGATGGCAAGGACAGCAATGGAAGAGGATGGCTCTTCTCACTTCAACATGAAACTCTTGATCCAAGATATCAAGAATCTGTCCATCCAAGACAAGAAGACTATGGAGGATAAGTGAGAGAGGTCATCTATAAACTTTAATCACATTAATGTTGTAACTATGATAGTTACATGGAAAGGTATCGTCGTAATTGCATGTTAGGATTTTGTATGGCATTAATGTAAATGTAATCATAAGTTCATAATATGCATGGTTTCAAATCTCGTCCGAGACCTAGATAACTTGCCCGAGTCATCTCGATATTGCCCCAAGAACTAGTTTTGACAAACAAGATGACTTTGATGATATTTTGAAAATCTTTGTCAAATCAATAAAACTTGTCCAAGTCAATCAAAGTTTTGTACCTTTTTATAATTTAAGTATTTATTATCTAAATAGAAATAGGATCTTGAGACTAATCATCTTCTAACCTACCTTATTTTATATAAAGAGAATTATAATTATTTACATATAAATATATATATTAATACATAATTTTAACCGAGTTTTAAAACCATGATAACATGTGCAATCCAAGGCTTAAGAGTAGAAATTGGAACCATTAGAGTATATGATAATATGGTACATGAGATACATTGAATCATATTCCATGTATCTTATCTATAATGAGAAGTTGTGATGTATAGAAGGTTGTGGTAGAGATTAGGAATAATATCTTATCTATAATGAGAAGTTGTGATGTATAGAAGGTTTAATGAGAAGTTGTGATGTATAGAAGGTTGTTGTAGATATTAGGAATAATATCTTATCTATAATGAGAAGTTGTGATGTATAGAAGGTTGTGGTAGAGATTAGGAATAGTATCTTACATATGTCATATATGTTGGACCTAAGGTGAATTATCCTTGTGAAACCTTTCAATAGAAAAACAGTTATTGGGGTAGAATTAGGTTGGCTCTAGATAGTTATATGTAGGACTTAAAATAATTGAGGTCAAAGGAGGCATGTCATTGGTTTCAAATCGCAGATTTCAAATCTTACTTAATTAGGGTGTTGAGCTCGCCTTGTAGCATCCAAAACATGACCCAATATCACTGAGATGTAGAGTGCAAAATTCTATGAACTTAAAAAACAAAACAAAAACTTAATAAAGGAAATTTTCCATCGTTTAATTTTAAATTTGGGAGTTTAGTAGTCATTTATTTTCAAAAACCTAGGATCAAACCCAATTGATTTTTTATCTGAGTTTGTCCGTGAAATGAAGATGGCTGAGGTGTTTGATTGCCCATTTGAGAATCCATTTAAGTTCAATGACTCTCAATAAGATTTGAAATATTAATCAGATTAGGGGCAGAGCTAGTAAGGAGTTGGTGGGGGCAATTGCCCCTATAGAATTTCAAGACACTCATATATTTTCAACTAATTACGTGCCCCATTTGTCCCTAGTTCCTCACCTCTCTCCCCATTTGCCCTCACACCCTCACCTCCCTTCAATTTTTGTGCCCCCCCTTCCCCTTTCAATTTTTTGTTGATGACATTGCCTCTTGACCGTGTCTTTTGATATACTAATTGGAAAGGATCTAAATATCATTTTCTTCAACTTCTAACCAAAAACCTCTAAATTCCTCCCTAAAACCATTCATCTTCAAGTTCTTCAACTAAACAAGTAATCATGGTTTGCCTCCACTATAAGAAAATCTTGGCTCTGCTCTTGAATAAGATAGTAAGGAAGTGTTTTTCATTTTAAAATTATTTATTTAAACAATTTAACTCAAATAAGACGAGGCAGCTCGGATAAGTCAATTTTGTAGTTTGTATTTGTGCGTTGATACAAGATGTGGAATTTAAAAAAGAGTCATGATAATCTGATGCCCACCTTTGACATACGCCCCCCATCACAGAACTGTAGATCATTTGCCTCAGGATACACAAGAAAAATATTTTTGGTTATGTGTATACCAGGGTAAATGATCTACGATTATGTGTTGGTGGCATATGTCAAAGGGAAGCCTCAGAAAATTATGAGTCTTTAAAAAAAACCATGATTTGGATTTGAGTCGTGATGATCTGACTTCCCACATGGCATACTCAAAATACTCACCTGATGTGGGGTGTGCTAAAACCAAAGACTTTATGCGTCGGGATACAGAACTGCACATCCCCATAAATATGTGCAATTGTGTATCCTGATGAAATGTGAGGGAATCAGATTATAATTACTCTTTGGATTTTGTTGCCTCGTCCTTAAACAAACGATTGACACCCTAAAGATTCCCAAGAAAAATGTAGTCTGAGTAGCCTTATTAAGATGGTGAGTAAAAAAGGCCTTCCCAAGCCTCATCCATTGTCAAGAAGTCCTCGAGTTTTGTAAATCAAGTCCTTGAGATTTGTAAGGCCCTTTTTACTCATTATCAAGGAAAGGGTTTCAATTATATGAAAACAAGTACTAAATACAATGATGCGAGACAATAGTCCAAATAAGTAAATTAACTCCAATGCTAACGTTTGAGCTTACGTACACCTACAACCTTTGTCCCCTCTTTTTACCCTTATAAAACACTCACAAACCCAAAAACTCTAACCACTTAGACGTGATCCATCCATCCATCCCACAATGGCTCCACAATGCCACCAACTTCATTTCATTTTGTTTCCTCAATTGGCCCAAGGCCATATGATCCCAATGATCGACATGGCTAGGCTCTTTGCCGAGCATGGTGTGACTGTCACCATAGTCACCACACCCCTCAATGGCTTACGCTTCAAATCGATAATCAATCGTGCCGTTGATTCTGGTCTCCCAATTCGACTTCTCCAACTTCAATTCCCATGGAAAGAAGCAGGATTACCTGAGGGAATCGAAAACATGGACACTGTCCCTTCGCGAGACTTGTTAAAAAATTTCCTATTAGCAATTACAATGCTTCAACAACCATTAGAACAATCACTCGCAGAATTAAAACCCGTCCCGAGTTGTTTAATTTCTGATTTTGTTTTTCCCTGGACGAATGAGACAGCTCAGAAATTTCGAATTCCAAGGCTTGTCTTCCACGGTTTTTCTTGTTTCTCTCTATTGTGCTGTCACAATATAATCCACTACAAAGATCTTGAGAGTGTCACTTCTAATTCGGAGCCTTTCATTGTGCCAGGCTTGCCTGATCGAATTGAGGTAACAAAGGCCCAGCTACCGGACTTCGTATATCTACGCTCGAAAGAATTCAAAGATTATTGCAAAAAGATAGAAGACGCCGAATTATCTGCATACGGTGTGGTGGTAAATAGTTTCAATGATTTGGAGCTTAGATACGTCGAGGAATTCCACAAGGCAAAACAGAACAAGTCGTGGTGTATTGGTCCAGTTTCTCTATGTAACAAGGATGTGTTAGATAAAGCTGAGAGAGGTAATAAGTCGGCAATTGAAGACAAGCATTGTTTGAATTGGCTTGATTTGAAGGAGCCAAATTCCGTCGTTTATGTTTGTCTAGGAAGTCTCTCTCGCTTAATTCCTTCACAATTGATAGAGATTGGATTGGGTTTAGAAGCATCGAAATGCTCATTTGTTTGGGTGATCAAAGGCGGCGAACAATACTCGGAATTAGAGAAATGGTTTTCTGAAGATGGATTTGTAGAGAGGAACAAAGATAGGGGTCTAGTAATTTGGGGATGGGCACCACAAGTACTGATATTGTCACACCGATCGATTGGAGGATTCTTAACGCATTGCGGTTGGAATTCGACATTGGAAGGAGTGTGTGCAGGGGTTCCAATGATTACTTGGCCTATGTTTGCTGAGCAATTCTTAAATGAGAAGCTGATTGTACAAGTTTTGGGGATTGGAGTAAGGGTTGGGGTTAGTGAACCTGTTTTGTGGGGAGATGAAGAGAAGGTTGGAGTGTTGGCGAAGAAGTCAGATGTTGAGGAGGCTATAAAGAAACTAATGGATGTTGGTGAAGAAGGAGAAGAGAGAAGGAAAAGAGCAAAAGAGCTTGGGGTGATGGCAAGGAAAGCGATGGAAGAGGATGGCTCTTCTCACTTCAACATGAAACTCTTGATCCAAGATATCATGAATCTGTCCATCCAAGACAAGAAGGCCATGGAGGGTAAGTACCCCTAATCCCCAAGAAGACTATGGAACTGATACGCCTTATTGAGATTTATTTTCTAGTGTGATTCACTAGTAGTGTTTTCCTTCGAAAATTGTTGAGAGAGAATTATTTGGTGTGTATTTATTTTTATTTAGTGTGCTATATCCATTTTCATAAATTGATGTGTTACTTGTAAAAGTTGGAATGGCAATAAAATTTATGTACAATGTTAACTTCTATCGAAAATAAAATAGGATAATTTGGAAAATGTGGAGACTATTTTTGTCATGTTGTGTGTTAAGGAATAAGGACATGCGTCCTTGGGGATTAGATAGGCCTAGAATCAAATAACGAGTTTAAAGCACAAGCGCCACAGGATCATTAAAAGCCAAAGCAAGAAATTTGAGGTCTAGTCAAAGTTAAGAATGGTCGGTAGGCAAAGCTGAAACCCACTCCAACTTACATAGCATACCTGATAGGATGATATTAAGCGAGCTGACTGTTGAATTCATGGAACAATACAAAAGTTCACCAACTAGGACAATTTGAACAAGAAATGAACAAGCTTCAAATAATAGAATCTTCCATCAGATCGGTAAAATGTCCTGTTCGATTCAGAAATCATAGTCCGAATAAGACAAAGAATTTTATGATATTTGAACATTCTCCTATGCCAAATCTTCTCCTTAAATGTAATATTCTCTGATACTTGTTAAAATTGAGGTTAGGGTGACACTCCCTGACTCACCCACCCCCAAACAATTAATCATATTAATCTAATATTGATTGTATTGAAACTAGAGGTGTTAATGGGTACTTATTTAACCAAAATCGAATCGGAATTAGAATCGAAAACCCTTATTCCGGATAACGTTTTATTGGAATCTAAAATGGAATCGAACCGATAGAAATCGTAACCGTTAGGTTCTATCCAATGGGTACCCGGAACCGATTTATTATGTTATTTATTTCCACACTATAGATGCTTTAAGGCATTTTTTATTTCAAAATAAATGCATGTTATATACAATTCTTCAATTTTTTGTATAAATTATCGATTAAAGCTTAAAATGAGTTATTCTTCTAAAAATTTATTACTTTTAACAAAGATAAAATTTTAACTTTTGAAAAAGATCATTAATTTGTATCTTTAGTATAACAAATTATAACTAAGTTAATAATTTTGTTGATAATATGTAAATTTTTTAAAGGAAAAAATTTGTTGTAATGATTTGAAATACCTTTTTTTTCATTCGATTCTTGAGAATCAAAACCGATGAGTATTCGTGATTTTTGGCGGTTCCAGTTCTAGTTTTGATTCCATTTATTTTGGAGCCTAACTAATATAATGGTTATGATTCTAAATTCTTTAAGAATTAAACTAGAACTTACCCATTAACACTCCTAGGTGAAACACTATTAATTAAACTCAAGTATTAGAATTAATAAGATATACGCACAAAATCCAATGTGAGAGTCAGCAGTCTCCATCCAACTCATACCTCACGTGGCACTACACCTGGACCAACCGTGTGGTGATACTTGTCCTAGGACTTGAACTATAAAACCCCCTCTCAAAAACTGAGAGAAGGTGGAGAAAAAAAAAAGGAACACTACTCACTCAAGTAAAAACAAAGTCTTCTCTGTAATTTCACTATTCATCATCTTTTCCATCTAAACCTTTCATTCTCTCTAGATCATCATTGTTTTACTAACTAAATCTTCGAAAGATCTTTGGTAAGCACGACAATAGGGCCTCTTCCTTCAACCTTAATTTCTTTTACTGCTCTAAGTTCAAGAAGAGTTGAAGAAAAGTCTCTTAATCAAGACAAAAGCCATCATCAAGGTATAATACTTATCTTGAGGAGTGAAAATCCAAAAAGCCCTCCACAAAAATGTTAACTTTCATTACAACAAACTTTTCCTTATTGCACATAAATTAATGAAATTAAGTATAACAAATCAATAAGAATAAATGAACGTCAAATATTTCTATTTCTTAATCTTATTCTTCCCCTTCTAAGGAGAACCCATTTTCTTATTTAAGGATTCCTTTTTTTATTTCATTTTATTATTATAAATAAAATCATTTTTATATCTCTCACTCCCCCCCAACCGCGTTCAAACTATTTCTCTAGCGCCTATTTTCTTTCTCTGTCTCAAAGTTTTTTTTAAGTTTCTTCTCTTAATGTCTTATTCTCTTGCTCCCTCTTTTCCACTTTCTCTCTTGTTCTTTTTTACTTCACTTCTTGGTGATTTTCTAGTTGACTCGATTGAGTTAATGAATTGGCTCATTGATTTCTTGAGATTCAACGAATGGGCTCCATTGAGTTTTGGGAGAGAATCACCTCAAAATCCAATCAAGTCAGCTTAATTGGCTGAGTTTTGAGTTGAATATTCGAGTTTTAAAACTAAAATCTACCACTTCAGGTATTGGTGGATTTTTGAGATACCTTCTACAGTTTGAAACTGATGAATTTCACTCTTGGTTGTGATCTTCTATGCTTTTTGAAATTACTAGTGACAATTCTCCCATCTTTTGAAGCAGACACGATTAATTCGTAATTTTATATTATATTTAATTATTTGATAATATAAAATTCATTATTGTGTTTAATTCTATGTTTAAAATGTGAAAACTACACAACTCCATATTGTTCATGAGTAATAGTATCCTTTTTTATTTTTTATTTCTTTCCAATTTAGCCGATTTTTTCCCTCCCGAATTATTCCCAAATCCCAACATTGTCACTATGATTGAAATGGTAAAAAGTCCCTCATCTTTCAATCTTTTTGTTATAAAACCTTGTTTTTTCACAAAATTTCTACATATTTCAATTCTTCAATCTTGTGCCTAAATACTTGGATTTCTTCCTCCGTTCTAAAAAAAAATCTTGGTTTTTACCTCAAAAAATTGTGAGAAAATTCTCAAAACGGAGCACAAAAAAAGGATTTGTTCACAAAATGGTGCACTATTCAAATTAATGCCAAAAATAATAATTTTTAATTTTTAAAATATATATATATATATATTTATTTTTATCGAAATAGTATTAAAAATGAACATGTTTTGATAAATTTTTATATACAAAACCCTCTTCACTTTTTTTTAAACACCTTTCTTACTAACATAGTAAGATTTGAAGCCTTACAAAGGGCCAGTTTGCTCAAATAGATTACCACATCAGCAATCTGACATTACAACCCTCTAAATTTCATCGAAAAACTCTGTTTCAAAAATAAATAAATGAATAAAATAATTTCTTTTGAGCTTGATCAAAGCTTTTGAAAATGGACGATTAGCGAACTCCCATTCTTAAAATTAAAATTCAACGGCAAAAAATAACTTATTTCACAATTTTTTTTCTTTTAAAGTTCATAGAATTTTGTCCCCTACAACCCAGAATCTCCGGATCATGTTTTTGAATGCCAAAAAGTAAGTCCAAGGAAGGCCACAATAGGCGGAGAAGAAGAAGAAGAAGATTACCACATCAGCAATTCAACACCACAACACTTTAAATTTCTTCAATAAACTCAAATCAAAAAAAAAAAAAAAAAAAAAAAAACAATTTCTTTTGAGGCTAGCGAACTCGATCTCAAACTTAAATTTAAAATACAACTGTGAAAAATAACTTTTTTCGAAAATTTCCTTTTTCAAAGTTCATAGAATTTTGTCCTCTAAATTCTTTAATGGTGGCCACAACAGGTAGAGAAGAAAAACATGAAGAAGTGTTGTCCTTCAAACTACCTTGTGGCATCCAAATACATGATCCGATGGTTCAGGGTTGTAGCGAATAAAATTCTATGAAAATTTGAAAATAAAGAATAAAAAATTCTGAAAGAAGTTATTTTTCGCTGTTGAATTTGAATTTTAAGTTTTGGGGGTTGACTAGCCGTCCATTTGCAAAAGCTTGGATCAAGCTCAAAAGAATTTTGTTTTTTTTAATATTAGTTTTTCGATCAAATTAAGAGGGCTGTGGTGTCAGCTTGTTGCTGTGGTAATCCATTTGAGCAACACGTACCTTTTACTCAGGTTTCAAATCTTACTATCTTATTAAGGAAAGTGTTTTTTTTTTATATTAAAAAAGAAAAAGAGAGAGAAGGGTATTTTGAGTAAGAAAAATTAGGTAAAAAAAAAAAAATTTATTTTCAAAAAATAGTAATTTACCGTTTTTGGAATTAATTTGAATAGTGAAATATTCAAGACTCTTCCACTTATCCTATCTATTTGTTTCATGATCTGAACCACGGGTTAAGGTTAAAAAAGTGTTTACCTCATAAAAGACTATGGAAATGTGAGTATTGTTGAAGCAAATTCACATTAAATAATATTTTTAACTTACAAAAATGCATTTACATTAGATTAATTACTATTATAGCGAGATAAGTCATTGGCGATTTAGCAAAAAAATGAAAAAAGAGAAGGCGTTGACAAGAAGGAAATTGTGGATTCCTTTGGTGAGTTCGTTCCTTAAGAACTCTTTTGTTTTTAGAAAGAATAATGATGAATGCACGCGGTCTTGGTATGCGGCTGACATGGCAAGGGCACATAACTGCACATCTTTTTCCTATGTATTCTGATGAAAAGGATCTATAGTTATGTGCCCTGGCTACATCAGCCGCGTACCAAATCATGTGCATTCATCACAACTCTTTTAGTAATTGCTTATAATTTGGATTCTTCCCTCTTTTTTAGTTTTCTTATTTGTGGTTCATTCAAAAAGCTCTTACGAGTAAATTGTTTCCTTCTCCTTGGGACGTAGTCTTTATTATCGAACCACATTAAAATTTTCTTAAATGAGAAGCTGATTGTACAAGTTTTGGGGATTGGAGTAAGGGTTGGGGTTAGTGAACCTGTTACGTGGGGAGATGAAGAGAAGGTTGGAGTGTTGGTGAAGAAGTCAGATGTTGAGAAGGCTATAAAGAAACTAATGGATGTTAGTGAAGAAGGAGAAGAGAGAAGGAAAAGAGCAAAAGAGCTTGGGGTGATGGCGAGGACAGCAATGGAAGAGGAGGGCTCTTCTCACTTCAACATGAAACTCTTGATCCAAGATATCATGAATCTGGCCATCCCTAGACAAGAAGACTATGGAGAATAAGTGAGAGAGGTCATCTATAAACTTTAATCACATTAATGTTGTAACTATGATCATTACATTGAAAGGGTATTGTCGTAATTTCTTGTTAGGATTTTGTATGGCTGCAATCATAAGTTAATAATATGCATGGTTTCAAATTTTGTCTGAGACCTAGATAACTTGTCCGAGTCATCTCGATATTGCCCCAAGAACAAGTTTTGCCAAAAAAAAGATGACTTTGGATGATATTTTGAAAATCTTTGCCAAGTCAGTCAAAGTTTTGTACTTTTTTGAATTACTTTTTTATAATATAAATATTTATTATCTAAATAGAAATAGGATCTTGAGACTAATAACCTTCTAACCTACCTTATTTTATACATAAAAAAAATTATAATTATTTACATATAAGTATATATTAATAAATAATTTTAACTGAGTTTTAAAACCATAAAAAAAATTGTAATTATTTACATATAAGTATATATTAATAAATAATTTTAACTGAGTTTTAAAACCATGATAACTTCTGCAATCCAAGGCTTAAGGGCAGAAATTGGAATCATTAGAGTATATGATAATATGGTACATGAGATACATTGATTCCATGTATCTTATCTATAATGGGAAGTTGTGATGCACAGAAGGTTGTGATAGAGATTAGAAATAATATTTAGAAAATTAAGAGAGTCAAATAAATATCTTACATATGTCATATATGTTGGACCAAAGGTGAATCATCCTCATGAACCTTTTCAATAGAAAGACAGTTATTGGGGCAGTGTTAGGTAAGCTCTGGATAGTTATATGTAGGACCTAAAATGACTGAGGTCAAAGGAGGCATATCATTGGTTTCAAATCGTAAATTTCAAATCTTTACTTAATTAGGGTGTTGAGCTCACCTTGTAGCTTCCAAAAACATGATCCAATATCATTGAGATGTAGAGGATAAAATTCCATGAACTTTAAAAACAAAAAAACTTAATAAAATATATTTTCCAACATCTAATTTTAAATTTGAGAGTTTAGTAGTCATCCATTTTCAAAAACCTAGGATCAAGCCCAATTAATTTTTATCTAAGTTTTTCCGTGAAACGAAGATGGCTAAGTGTTAGATTGCCAAGTTGAGAGTCAATTTAAGTTCAATGAATCTTAGTAAGATTTGAAATATTAATCAGATAGTAAGGAAGTGCTTTTCATTTTAAAATTATTTATCTAAATAATTTAACTCAAATAAGACAAGGCAGCTCGAACAAGTCAATTTTGTAGTTTGTATCTATGCATCGATACAAGATGTGGAATTTAAAAAAGAGTCATGAAAATCTGATGGCCACCTATTACATATGCCCCCCATCATAGAACCGTAGATCATTTGCCTCAAGATACACAAGAAAAAGATTTATAATTATGCGTATCCTAAGGTAAATGATCTACAATTGTATGTTCGGGGCGAATGTTAGAGGAAGGCGTCAAAAAATCATTAGTTTTTAAAAAATATGATTTGAATTTGAGTCGTGATGATTTGACTCCCAACGTGGCATACTCAAAATACTCACATGATGTGGGGTGTGCCAGAACCATAGACTTTATGCGTTGGGATACGGAACCACACATCCCCATAAATATGTGCAATTGTGTATCTTGATGAAATGTGGGGGAGTCTGATTATAATTACTCTTCGGATTTTGTTGCCTCTTCCTTACACAAACAGTTGATACCCTAAAGATTCCTAAGAAAAATGTAGAGTCTGACTGGCCTTATTAAGATAATGAGTGAAAAAGACCTTACTAAGCCTCATCCATCATCAAGAAGTCCTTGAGATTTACAAATCAAGTCCTTGAGATTTGTAACAATACCCGAGATCTTTCTTTACGCATCTTGAGGTCTATTCGACGGTGGATGAGGCTTAGTAAGGCTTTTTTTTTTACTCACTATCTTAGTAAGGAAAGAGTTTCTCTCTAAAAATATGTATCCCTCAAAACAAGGACTAATTACGTTGACGCGAGACAGAAGTAATAAACAAATAAGTAGTTAGTAGTAAAATATCCCAATTCGGACGTTTGCGCTTACGCACACCCACGACTTTTGTCCCTCTTTCTACCCTTATAAAACACTCAACAACCCAATATGATCCATCCATCCATCCCACAATGGCTCCACAATGCCACCAACTTCATTTCATTTTGTTTCCTCAATTGGCTCAAGGCCATATGATCCCAATGATCGACATGGCTAGGCTCTTTGCCGAGCATGGTGTGATTGTCACCATAGTCACCACACCCCTCAACGGCTTACGCTTCAAATCGACAATCGATCGTGCCGTCGATTCTGGTCTCCCAATTCGACTTCTCCAACTTCCATTCCCATGGAAAGAAGCAGGATTACCTGAGGGAATCGAAAACGTGGACACTATCCCTTCGCGAGGCTTGATGAAAAATTTCGTATTAGCAGTTACTATGCTTCAACAACCATTAGAACAAGCTCTTGCAGAATTAAAACCCATCCCGAGTTGTTTAATTTCTGATTTTGTTTTTCCATGGATGCACGAGATAGCTCAGAAATTTCGAATTCCAAGACTTGTCTTCCACGGTTTTTCTTGTTTCTCTCTATTGTGCTGTCACAATATACTCCATTACAAGGTTCTTGAGAGTGTCACCTCTGATTCGGAGCTTTTTGATGTGCCAGGCTTGCCCGATCGAATTGAGGTAACAAAGGCCCAGCTACCGGACTTCGTATATATACGCTCGAATGAATTCAAAGATTATTGCAAAAAGATGGAAGACGCCGAATTATCCGCATACGGTGTGGTGGTAAATAGTTTCAATGATTTGGAGCCTAGATATGTCGAGGAATTCCAGAAGGCAAAACAGAACAAGTCGTGGTGTATCGGTCCAGTTTCTCTATGTAACAAGGATGTGTTAGATAAAGCTGAGAGGGGTGATAAGTCGGCAATTGAAGACGAGCATTGTTTGAATTGGCTTGACTCGAAAGAGCCAAATTCCGTGGTTTATGTTTGTCTAGGCAGTCTGTGTCGCTTAATTCCTTCACAATTGATCGAAATTGGATTGGGTTTAGAAGCATCGAAATGCCCATTTGTTTGGGTGATCAAAGGTGGTGAGCAATATTCGGAGTTGGAGAAATGGTTATCTGAAGATGGATTTGTGGAGAGGAATAAAGATATGGGTCTTGTAATTTGGGGATGGGCACCACAAGTACTGATATTGTCACACCGAGCGATCGGAGGATTCTTAACGCATTGTGGTTGGAATTCGACATTGGAAGGAGTGTGTGCAGGGGTTCCAATGATAACTTGGCCTATGTTTACAGAGCAATTCTTAAATGAGAAGCTGATTGTTCAAGTTTTGGGGATTGGAGTAAGGGTTGGGGTTAGTGAACCTGTTTTGTGGGGAGATGAAGAGAAGGTTGGAGTGTTGGCGAAGAAGTCAGATGTTGAGGAGGCTATAAAGAAACTAATGGATGTTAGTGAAGAAGGAGAAGAGAGAAGGAAAAGAGCAAAAGAGCTTGGGGTGATGGCAAGGAAAGCGATGGAAGAGGATGGCTCTTCTCACTTCAACACGAAACTCTTGATCCAAGATATCATGAATCTGTCCATCCAAGACAAGAAGGCCATGGAGGGTAAGTACCCCTAATCCCCAAGAAGACTATGGAACCAATATGCCTTACTGAAATTTATTTTCTAGTGTGATTCACTGGTAGTGTTTTCCTTAGAAAATCGTTGAGAGAGAAGTAATCGGCGGGTGTATTTATTTTTATTTAGTGTGCTATATCTATATTTATAAATTGATGTGTTACAAGTAAAAGTTGGAATGGCAAAAAACAAGCCAATCCTACGTGCACACACGAGGCTAGAACAATGATTTTCCCCCCCCCCCCCCCCCCCCCCCCCCCCGCGGTGTGCACACTGATTAAGATTTTCGGATCAACGGATCAAAACTCCAATTGAAACTTTAGATTTTACCTTTGAGCCTATGTAGGCACGTAGGCCTCCTATCCTTTCTAATCTTATCACACAAGTAAAGCAAGATAATATATAAAGACATAATTAATCTTTCTCATAGTTGACGTGGGATTAAATGTTTTAGAGAAGAAGTTAAAAACCAAAACTTGTGTGTTGGATACATCCAATATAATTAAACAAGTAAAAAAGTTACTTTTGTGTTTAATAACACCAAATTAGATAAGAGCTAAGTGTAGACCACTTTTAATCAAAATAGCTAACATCACATTGTATTTGAAAATCTTGAAGTAGTTAAAAATTACAACATACACAACAACTCATCTTTTATAAAATTAGCACTCTAAGATAAATCATCCTCATGAACCCTTCAAATATGCCTTACATGTGGCCTGACCTCAGTGGACTTGATCCTTCGGTCACTTCTAAATATCAATCTAATGGTTTTGGAGCTAAACCTTCTTCGACCTTCCCTCCCAAAAATGTTGGAACGCTATTCCCAAGATTTAGATTCTTACTTGAAAAAATTCATAATAAAAAAATCACTGAAAAGGGGAGTGTGTCGAAAAAAATTAACGACTAAGGGTAAGAATTGTCGAAATAATAATTGATTATTTTTTTGATATTCCTCACTCAATATATTTTGGTCTATCCATTACCCAAAATTTTCTATTTTTTTCCGAAAAATTCTCTAATTTAGCAAAATTGGTCCTCCTTGAATAATTAATAGTTGTTTAATTGAGCATTGCTATGCCCACCGGCACAATGTGAAAAAAGCCCAAATTTGATGGCCTTAGGCTGTCAAATTTCATAAAATTCGATGGACCAAGAGGTCAAATTGGTGTCGAATATTTCATTATCAATTTTTTTTTCGACATACCAAAACTGTCTAATTAATGAAGAATGAGATTCGACAGCTCTAAGCCATTAAATTTGAAAACATAAAGAATTTCGACGGTCCT
Source organism: Akebia trifoliata (assembly GCF_017979445.1). NCBI lineage: Eukaryota > Viridiplantae > Streptophyta > Magnoliopsida > Ranunculales > Lardizabalaceae > Akebia > Akebia trifoliata. The sequence goes on along the minus strand of NC_141380.1, from coordinate 3,968,759 downwards.
AGACCGTCAAAATTCAGTTTCTAAAATTCGTGAGCCTTGGCCCGTCAAATTCTTATGTCGAATTTTCCAATTTTCACGTAGTGCGGTACATATTAATAAACAATTTTAGGGTTATTTAAGCATGCACCCCCACTTTTTGATGAATATTAAAGATGCCCCTTATATTTTGAAACTTATGACATGCCTTCTTGACCTCAGTCATCTTAATAAACCAAAGGGAAAAGACAAAAATGTCTTTGTCTTCAACTTTTGACAAAACCCCCTTATTTTTCTTCCTAAAGTCATCTTCTTGCTATTAAATTTCTATGTTATCTTTTAGGAAATTTTTCATTTTCAACGTAGCATTTAACCCTTTGTATAAAACCTTAGAGTTTTCTATGAAAAATTCCATCCTTCTCTTCTTTCCCCAAATCTTGTTTCATTATTCTTCCCAAAACCAATCATCTACAAACTCATTTGGTGACTTTAATTTATATAACCTTTTGCCCATTGTCAAAAATCCTAATCTTTTTTTTTTTTAATAAAAAAAAAATCATCATTTTACTCTTAAAAAAAAATATTATCTTTCCTTGAGACTTGAAGGTTGAAGTAGATAAAATCTTCAAAGTGAAGATAAGGGTAAAACTTTCCCTTAAAAAGGTTAAAGATAATTGGTTTTTAGAAGAGAAAGTTGGATTTTGAGTAGAAGTTGAAGACAAGGGCATTTAGATCATTAGTCTATTAAAACGACTGAAGTCAAAGCCTCAAAGGAAGCATGTAATCGGTACCCATAGGAGTATCTCTAAAATTCTAAAAAAGTGGTGATGTCTAAATCACACGTAATTTTAAAAGAGTAAGGCCAGCCTTACTATCTTGCTAAAATTTCAAATCTTACTAAGGTCATTGAGTTCAAAAACATGATCTAGTGTCACAGGAATATAGAGGACAAAAATCTATGGACTTCGAAAAAAAACTTTAAAGGGGATATTTCACAATTAAATTTTAAATTTGAATTTGAGAGTTTGGTGGGAGTTAAGTAGCCATCCATTTTCAAAACCTTGGATCAAATTTCAAAATTTTTTTTTTATTATTTTTAATATCAATTTTTCCATGAAATCAAGAGGGTTATGGTGTTTGATTGCCAATTTGAGAATCCATTTAAGCTCAACAACCCTTAATAAGATTTGAAATGTTAATCAAAGAGTAAGGAAAGTATTTTTCATTGTAAAATTATTTATTTAAACAATTCGACTTGGACAAGTCATCTTTGGATTATGTAACCTCTTTACTTAAACAAATGGGTGATACGCTAAAATTTCAAAGAAAAAATGTATCCCTGAAAACAAGGACTAACTATGGTGATGTGAAAAGTCCAAATAAATGAAGAGTACTGATAATCTGACTTAGCCACGTGGTAATTCAATCGACTTATATGATGTGACAGTCTTGGGGATCGTAGATGTGCTCTTCTTGGGATTCAGAACAACGGTTCTCTATAAAAAGGTGCAGTTTTGTATCCCAAGAAAAGCCTATCAACAATTTGCCAGCTTGTCATGTCAAGTAAGTCAATTGAGTATGAGTCAGATTATCACGACTCATAAATAAAAGTACTCCAATGCCAGTGTTTTAGCATACGCCACTAAAACCTTTGTGGCGTAGTAAAGTGGTTACTAGGAAAAAAACTCTAACGCTAACGTTTGAGTATATGCATACCCTAAAGATTCCTAAGAAAAATGTAGAGTCTGACTAATTAAGATAGTGAGTAAAAATGATCTTACTAAGCCACAGCCATCGTCAAGAAGTCCTTGAGATTTGTAAATCAAGTCCTTAAGATTTGTAACAAAACCTGAGATCTTATTTTACACATCTTGACGGCTATTTGACGGTGGATAAGGCTTAGTAAGGCCTTTTTTACTCACTATCTCAGTAAGGAAAGAGTTCCTCTTCTGAAAAAATGATTCCCTGAAAACAAGGACTAATTACATTGATGCGAGACAAAAGTCCAAATAAATAAATAAATAAGTAGCTATAGTTGGAAAAAATTCCAATACTAACGTTTCAGCTTACGCACACCCACAACCTTCGTCCCCTCTTTCTACCCTTATAAAACACTCGCCAACCCAAAAACTCTAACCACTTAACGCGATCCGTCCATCCATCCATCCCACAATGGCTCCACAATGCCACCAACTTCATTTCATTTTGTTTCCTCATTTGTCCCAAGGCCATATGATCCCAATGATCGACATGGCTAGGCTCTTTGCTGAGCATGGTGTGACTGTCACCATAGTCACAACACCCCTCAACGGCTTACGCTTCAAATCAATTATCGATCGTGCCGTCGATTCTGGTCTCCCAATTCGAGTTCTCCAACTTCCATTCCCATGGCAAGAAGCAGGATTACCTGAGGGAATGGAAAACACGGACACTGTCCGTTCGCTAGACTTGTTTAAAAAGTTCCTATTAGCAATTACTATGCTTCAACAACCATTAGAACAATCACTCGCAGAATTAAAACCAGTCCCGAGTTGTTTAATTTCTGATTTTATTTTTCCCTGGACGAATGAGACAGCTCGGAAATTTCGAATTCCAAGACTTGTCTTCCACGGTTTTTGTTGTTTCTCTCTATTGTGCTGGCACAATATAATCCACTACATGGATCTTGAAAGTGTCACTTCTGATTCGGAGCCTTTCGTTGTGCCAGGCTTGCCTGATCGAATTGAGGTAACAAAGGCCCAGCTACCGGACTTCATATATCTACGCTCTAACGAATTTGAAGATTTTGTGAAACAGATAGAAGAGGCTGAATTAACTGCATACGGTGTGGTGGTAAATAGTTTCAATGATTTGGAGCCTAGATATGTCGAGGAATTCTAGAAGGCGAAACATAACAAATCGTGGTGTGTTGGTCCAGTTTCTCTGTGTAACAATGATGTGTTAGATAAAGCTGAGAGAGGTAAGAAGTCGGCAATTGAAGACAAGCATTGTTTGAATTGGCTTGATTCGAAAGAGCCAAATTCTGTCATTTATGTTTGTCTAGGTAGTATGTGTCGCTTAATTCCTTCACAATTGATCGAAATTGGATTGGGCTTAGAAGCATCAAAATGTCCATTTGTTTGGGTGATCAAAGGGGGCGAGCGATATTCGGAGTTGGAGAAATGGTTATCTGAAGATGGATTTGTGGAGAGGAACAAAAATATGGGTCTTGTAATTTGGGGATGGGCACCACAAGTACTGATATTGTCACATCGATCGATCGGAGGATTCTTAACGCATTGCGGTTGGAATTCGACATTGGAAGGAGTGTGTGCAGGGGTTCCAATGATAACTTGGCCTATGTTTACAGAGCAATTCTTAAATGAGAAGCTGATTGTACAAGCTTTGGGGATTGGAGTAAGGGTTGGGGTTAGTGAACCTGTTTTGTGGGGAGAGGAAGAGAAGGTTGGAGTGTTGGTGAAGAAGTCAGATGTTGAGAAGGCTATGAAGAAACTAATGGATGTCAGTGAAGAAGGAGAAGAGAGAAGGAAAAGAGCAAAAGAGCTTGGGGTGATGGCAAGGACAGCAATGGAAGAGGATGGCTCTTCTCACTTCAGCATGAAACTCTTGATCCAAGATATCAAAAATCTGTCCGTCGAAGACAAGTAGGCCATGGATGGTAAGTACCCCTAATCCCCAAGAAGACTATGGAACCAATAATTGAGATTTATTTTCAAGTGTGATTCACTAGTAGTGTTTTCCTTTGAAAATCTTTGAGAGAAAAGTATTTGTTGGGTGTATTTATTTTTACTTAGTGTGCTATATCTACTTTCATAAATTGATGTGTTACAAGTAAAAGTTGGAATGGCAATAAAAGTTATGTACAATGTTAACTTCTATCGAAAATAAAATAAGATAATTTGGAAAATGTAGAGACCATTTTTGTCATGTTGTGTGTTAAGGACATGTGTCCTTGGGGATTAGATAAGCTCAGAACGAAATATCGAGCTTAAAGCACTAGTACCATAAAATCATTAAAAGTATAAAGGGAAATAACTGCATACATATTTGAACCGTACACATGTCCAAGCAGATTAAGTAGTATCATGCGCAGTTTAGCATATGGGCGCTACCCTTCAGTAGGGTAGGTCAAAGCAAAGGCCTCCCTAACCTGGCTAGAAGGGTAGTAAACAGTATGTGAGACTGCCAAGCAGGCAGACCTAGTCATAAAAAAATCGTAACCCTAATCTTGATGTACACACGTCAATCCCAGAGATCTCGGAGGAGATCTCTACGGTACAATACGACCAATTCAGAAGATCCTCTTTTGCATTTATGGATCCACCGAATTAGGGGATTCTCCAGGATCTTCGCCCGAGAATGGGGGAAACTTTGATTCGCAGTCAAGGTCCATAAATAACATAGTAAACACAGTAGGAAGGATCTTTTGGACGGATTGAGAGTCTAACCAATTCCTTAGACTATCTGCTCTACTTTTCTAACTTGAGCGTCGGAGTGATTTTGACAGGTGCCACACCAACACAAGGAGGGAGGTGATAGGAACAACTTCATATTAGTGAAACAGAGTCCATCGGAGCCGTACACCGGATTCTAACCACACATAAGCAAAGCAAGAAATTGTCGATGCCTGACCTGAGGTCTAGTTAAAGTTGAAAACGATTAGTAGACAAAGCTAAAACTCACTCCAACTTACACAGCATACCTGATAGGACGGTATTAACCGAGCTAACTCTTAAATTCATAGAACAATACAATAGTTCACCTAGTAGGACAATTTGAACAAGAAATGAATAGGCTCCAAAGAATAGAATATTCTATTAAATCGATAAAATGTCCAGTTCGGACCAGAAATCATAGTCCCAATAAAATGAAGAATTTTATGATATTTGAACATTCCCCTGCACCAAATCTTCTCCTTAAATGTGATATTTTCTGATACTTATCAAAGTTGAGGTGAGGGTGACATTCCCTGACTCAACCACCCTCAAATAATGAATCATACCAATTCAACATTGATTATGTTGAAATTAGGGGTGTCAATGGGTACCCATTTAACCAAAATCGAACTAGAATCGAGGACCCTGGTTCCGAATCCTTTTTTATTGGAACCAATTAGAGCCGGGTCTAAAATGGAACTGAACCGATAGAAATCGGAACCATTAGGTTCTATCCAATGGGTACCCTCAAGTACTCGGAACCGATTTATTTTGTCATTTATTTTCATACTATAGATGATTGGAGGTATTTTTTATTTCAAAATAAATACATGTCATATACAATTCTTCAATTTTTCATTTAAATTATCGATTGAAACTTAAAATGAGTTATTCTTGTAAAAATTTATTAGTTTTAACAAAGATAAATTTTAACTTTTGAAAAAAAATCATTAATTTATATCTTTAGTATAACAAATTATAACTAAGTTAATAATTTATCGATAAAAAAAAAAAACTAATTTAATAATTTTGTTGATAATATGTTTTTTTTTTGAAGGAATTTTTTTGTTATAATGATTTAAAATTTTTTTTTCTCATTCGATTCTTGAGAATCGGAACTGATGAGTACTCGTGATTTTTGATGGTTCCGGTTCTAGTTCCATTTATTTGGGAATCGGATCCGGAGCCGAACTAATATAATGGTTATGGTTCTAAGTTCCTTAGGAACTGAATCGGAACCGACCCATTGACTTTCCTAGTGGAAACACTATTAATCAAACTTAAGTATCATAATTAATGAGATATAGGCACAAAATACAATGTAAAAGTCAATAGTCTTCATCCAACTCATACCTCATGTGGCACTACAACTGGACCAACCGTGTGGTGACACTATTCCTAGGACTAGAACTATAAAACCACCTTTCAAAAACTGAGAGAGGGTAGAGAAAAAAAAAAAGAAAAAGGAACACTACTCATTCAAGCAAAAACAAAGTCTACTCTGCAATGTCACTATTCGTCATATTTTCCATATAAACCCTTCATTCTCTCTTGATCACCATTGTTTTACTAACTAAATCTTCGAAGGATCTGTGATAAGTACCACACTAGGACCTCTTCCTTCAACTTTATTTTCTTTTACTGTTCAAAGCTCAAAAAGAGTTGAAGAAAAGTTTCTTGATCAAGACAAAAGCCATCATCAAGGTATAAAATTTATCTAGAAGAGTGGAAATCCAAAAGCTCTTCACAAAAAAGCTAACTTTCAGTACAACAAACTTTTCCTTACTACAAATAAATTGATGAAATTAAATATAACAAATCTGTTGGGTTATATCTTCTATTATTGTATATGGAGATTATCGTGGATTCAAACCGGATCTTTTAATGATTCGTTAACGACCCGCGTGACCCGTTTAATTAGTAATGTGTGGGGTTTCCCCACCATTACCGGGGGCAAAGCCCTTGGGCAAAATATTGGGCCCATTTGATTTGGTTTTGAATCCGACCCGTTTAACCTTTTTGTAACCCTAAGTATATAAAGGGTAAGAGATGAAACCCGAAAGGGTGTGAGAGATATATGAGAGACAAAGAGAAATTATAACCTAGTTCTTCTTTGGTTAATACAATGAAATCGCCATTTTTCGCTCATATACGTAGGTCGATGCTTTGACTGAACCACATATATCTTGTGTCTTGTGTGATTCTTTTGTTCTTGTTGATTTTATACTTCGGATCATAGGGTAATTTTCTAACAAAATCAAAAAGAATAAATGAACGCCAAATATTTCTATTTCTTAATCTTGTTCTTCTCCTTCTAAGGAGAACCCATTTTCTTATTTTTAGGATCTTTTTTCTTTTATATATAAATAAAATCATTTTTATATTAACCCCCCCCCCCCCCCCCCCAACAAAAAACAAAAAACTCTCTTTCTCTTAATTTCATGGGAGCTCTTTCAAACTATTTCTCTAGCATTTATTTTCTCCCTCTTAAAGTTTTTAAGTTTTCTTCTCTTGGGTTTGTTTGATTGCACATGGAAAATAGGGTGGAAAATCAATTTCCATGGAAAATGACAATGGAATTCATTTTCCACCCCATTCAAAAAGTCCACTAAATCATGGATTTCACTTTCCCACCCATATGGGTGGGAAAATGAAATCCACCCATATTTTCCATCATCAATTCTTTCCTACCACCACCATCACCACTACCACCACCACCACTATCACCACCACCATCACCATTACACTAACCTCGTCGTCGTCGTCATCATCGCCGTCGCCATCGGCTCCGTCTCCGACCACCTTCTATTTCTTTTCTTCTTTTTTCTTCTTATCTTTCTTCTCCATCCCTCACCTCATCCGCCACCACTACCACCACGTTCTTCCCCCATTTTCCTCGCTTACCTCCGTCGTCACCGTCATCGCCGTCGTCGTCGTGGCGGCCGCCGTCGTCGTCGTGGCCGCCGCCGTTGTCGCCACATCCTCCCCCCTCCCTCTTCCTCGTCATCTTCTTCTTCCTCTCCCCCTCCTATCATCTTCTTCCTCCTTCTCCTCTTCTTCTTTTTTCTCATATTTTTTTCATGATTTTATCCATGTGAAATCAAATAATGAAATTTGATTTTCCAGCGCTACCTATTTTCCACAACTAATTTTCCATGGAAAGTGACTCTCCATGCAATCAAACATACCCTTAATGTCTCATTCTCTAGCTCCCTCTTTGCCACTTTCTCTCTCTCTCTCTCTCTGTACTTCACTTCTCGGTGATTTTCTAGTTGACTCGATTGAGTTAATGAATTGGCTCATTGATTTCTTGAGATTCAACGAATGGGCTCCATTGAGTTTTGGGAGAGAGTCACCTCAAAATCCAATCAAGTCAGCTTGGCTGAGTTTTGAGTTGAATATTCGAGTTTTTAAACTAAAATCTACCACTTCAGGTATCGGTGGATTTTTTAGATTACCTTCTACAAATTGAAACTGATGATTTCACTCTTGGTTGTGTTCTTCTATGCTTTTTAAAATTACTAGTGACAATTCCTCCCATCTTTTGAAGCAGACACGGTTAATTCGTTATTTTATATTATATTTAATTATTTGATAATATAAAATTCATTATTGTGTTTAATTCTATGTTTAAAATATGAAAACTACACAACTCCATATTGTTCATGAGTAATAGTATACTTTTTATATTTTATTTTTTTCCAACTTAGCCGGTTTTTTCCCTCCCCAATAATTCCCAAACCCCAACTTTGTCACTATGATTGAACTGGTAGAAACACCCTTATCTTTCAATCTTTTTGTTAAAAAACTTGTTTTTTCACAAAATTTCAACATATTTCAATTCTTCAATCCTGTGGCTAAATACTTAGATTTTTAACTCCCTTGTAAAAAAAATCTTGGTTTTTACCTCAAAAAATTGTGAGAAAATTCTTAAAACAGAGCACAAAAATGGATTAGTTCCCAAAATGGTGCACTATTCAAATTAATGCCAAAAATAATAATTTATCATTTTTAAAAATATTTTTTTATCGAAATAGTATTAAAAATGAACAGTATTTTGGTAAATTTTTATATACAAAATACCCTCTCCACTTCTTCTTTTTTCTTTTTTTTCTTTTTTTTAAAACACTTTCCTTACTAACATGGTAAGATTTGAAGCCTTACTAAGGGCCATTTTGCTAAAATGGATTACCACATCAGCAATCTGACACTACAACCCTTTAAATTTCATATATATAAAAAAAAAACCTATGTTTCAAAAATAAATAAATAAATAAAATAATTTCTTTTGAGCTTGATCAAAGCTTTTGAAAATGGATGACTAGCAAACTCCCATTCTTAAAATTAAAATTCAAACGGGCAAAAAATAACTTATTTCATAATTTTTTATTAAAAGTTCATAGAATTTTGTCCTCTACAACACTGAATTTAATGCCAAAAAGTAAGTCCAAGGTCCTTTTTTTTTTTGTTTTTTTTTTTCCTTTCTTTGTTTGGTTCTTTAAGGGCAGCCACAATAGGTGGAGAAGAAGAAGATTACCACATCAACAATAAGCCCAAGGACCTTGGTCTTGTTCTTTAATGGTGGCCACAACAGGTAGAGAAGAAAAGCATGAGGAAGTGTTCTTCTTCGAACCACCTTGTGGCATCCAAAAACATGATCCGATGCTTCAGGGTTCAAGCCAATAAAATTCTGTGAAATTTATATATAAAAAAAATCTGAAAAAGTTATTTTTCACCGTTGAATTTTAATTTTAAGTTTGAGAGTTGAATTTTATTTTTCACCGTTGGATCAAGCTCAAAAGAATTTTTGTTTTGTTTTTTTTAATATTAGTTTTCGATCAAGTTAAGAGGGTTGTGATGTCAGCTTGTTGATGTTGTAATCCATTTGAGCAAAACCACTCTTACTATGGTTTCAAATCTTATCTTACTATATTAATAAGGAAAGTGGTTTTTTTTTAATATCAAAACACTGTTCATTTTACTTTTTACTGATTTGATAAAAAAATTATTTTCCAAAATAGTAATTTATTGTTTTTGGAATTAATTTGAATAGTGAACCATTTTGGGAATTAATCAAAATTTTCTGCATGTTTTGATAAATTAGACAAAAATCATTGAGCTCGATCCATGAATTTCTTAGGATAAATATTTTTTTCAATGGTTAAAAAATGACTAATATAGAAAATTGAGTCATTAATCCAAACATGCCGACAACAAGTGGTGATGTGCCCACCAAGGCTTAAGGTTGAAGAAGAAGATCTTCTGAAAAAAATTAAGGATTTTAGCAAAAAGTGCTTTCCTATTGGTCTCTAAGGAAATTTAAAGACGGGTTTGCTCCCTTCAGTCATTCAAAATTTAGATGGCTTCTTTACTTAATCCATTGCACATTGAGAAAATTTTATGGGTCATGATGTATGACCGTATGGACTAGTCTCATGCCAAATTGGTAATTGGAATTCCCAAGAAATGTACCCTAGAAAAAAAAAAGTGTGTTAATTTCTAGAAGATCAACGTTGATCTATGGGAAACATGTGTTTCTCCACTTAGAATAATTATTTTCTAATGTCCCCTCTGACATATACCCCCTTGTGCCCCCATTGCAGAACTGTAGATCATTTGCTTTGGGATATGCATAACCATAAATCTTTTTCTTATCTATCCTAAGGCAAATGATCTATGGCTCTGTGATGGGGGCATATGTTAGAGGGGGTTGCCAGATTATTACTACTCTTCCACTTATCCTAACTATTTGTTCCATGGTTTGAGCACGGGTTGAGGTTAAAAAAAGGTTTACCTCATAAAAGACTATGGAAAAGTGAGTATTGTTGAAGCAAATTCACATTAAATAACATTTTTAACTTACAACAATACATTTACATTAGATTAATTGCTATTATAGTAAGAGAAGTCATTGGTGATTTAGCAAAAAATGAAAAATGAAAAAAGAAAAAAGAGAAGGTATTGATGAGAAGGAAATTGTGGATTCCTTTGGTGAGTTTGTTCCTTAAGACTTTTTCTGTTTTTAAAAAGAATAATGGATGAATGCACGCAGTCTTGGTACACAGTTGGGTATGCAGCTAACATGGCAAGGGCATAAAACCGCACATCTTTTTCCTATGTATCCGGATGAAAATGATCTATAGTTATGTGCCTTGGCCACGTCAACTGTGTACCCAACCGTGTGCATTCATCACGACTCTTTTAGAAATTGCTTATAATTGGGATTCTTCCCTCGTTTTTAGTTTTCTTATTTGTGACTCATTCAAAGAGCTCTCACGAGTAAATTGTTTCCTTCTCCCCGTGGATGTAGTCTCTATTATCAGACCACGTTAAATTTTTCTGTTCTCTTCAGTGTGTGTGTTGTTTGGTTGCTTCATGTATTAAGGCATCCATTCAACCTAATCCTGGGTGTTATCGATTCTTATTAACGTGCAAACCAGAGCCTCCTTTTGCGATATTTGAATGTTTCTGTGGTACCCTTCACTCTGCTAGTGCATTCTGGTGAATTTTTCTATTGCCCTCTTTTAATGGCAACTGAGAACGCCAAAATCATTGCTCATGAATCTGAATATTAAGCTCCCCTTGATTCTTTTAAACGGGCTTAATTATATCCCTTGGTCTAGGGCGGCCACCTTATTGCTTGGTGGAAAATCTAAACTAGGGCATATTAATGGGAGAAAACAATGGCAGATTTATCAAAACATGCACAACTTTTTGTTTACTTACCAAAACGGTACACTGTAGCAATTAATTTCGAAAACGGTAAATTTACCGTTTTCGGAATTAATTTTTTTTTACCAAAACGGTAAAAACAGTAAAATGTATTTTTTTATACCGAAAATGCCCTTTTTTATTTTTTGACTGAAATTACAAAAATAAAATTGATTTCAGTAAAAAAAAAATTATAAATACATATGATTGTTGGATTACCGAAAGAGATTGAATCTTTTTAGTTGGATTTTCATTTTTTTAAGGTTAAAATTGTAAATATATATCTAAAACAAAAAAAGGGTATTTTTGGTATAAAAAAAAATATTTTACTGTTTTTACCATTTTGGTAAAAAATATTAATTCCGAAAACGGTAAATTTATCATTTTCGGAATTAATTGCTACAGTGTACCATTTTCGGAATAAATTTCGGAAACTCTACCGTTTTGGTAAATTTTTCGAAAAAAATTGCTCTCAGTGTGGATGATGCCAAATTTGAAAAATAGCAATTAAGTGACCAACTCCTTACGTTTGGGCTTCTCAACTCTATGGAACCTAATACTGCTGAAATTTTTATCTTCTTTAAATCAGTTAAAGATCTATGAAATTTTGTAAAGGACATGTATGGCCATCAAAATAATATTATCCAAATCTTTCTATTAAAACAAGAGATTGTTGAATTTACGCAAGGTGAAAATTCATTTATTGATCACTTTGGTACTTTAAAGAGTAGATGGGATGAGCTTGTCATGTGTCTTCAACAAAAGGGTTGTGAGTATTGTCAAAGTAAATTCACATTAAATAATTTTTTATTATAAAAATATGGGACCGACTAGTTGTACATCACCCACTATCAATTGCACTCCATTTAAATGATTGTACTTAAAATAAAAATATTGCACTCCTATTAATTTTATTTATCATTCTTCTTCTTCAACCATACTCACATAAATTATTTTGGTTAAATAATTTTTGTAAAAAAATATACTTGATTGTATAGCAAGCATGCTTACGATTTAACATTACTGATATCACACATCCTGACGTGAAAAGTGTGTAGGAACCATATATTTTTTTTTAACTCGTATCTCGATGAAAAATATTTATGATTCCACACACTTTCACGTTAGAATGTGTGATATAAGGTACAATCTTAAGGTCACTTCAACATTATTCTAAGATAAGTGTTATACAAAACAGAAAAGTTATTATTTAAGTTCAGTCTAATGTGCAGAGATGGCAATTTTGTCTCGCCCTACCCTATCCTTGGTGTGGTTTTTGGCATTAAAAATGAAAAACCAAATCGATTTCAGGGCAGAGACGATTTTGAGTTACCTCACCCCACCAACCAACCCGCCGGACCCCAACTATACATACTCATAAGAAATTTAGGATCTTTCATTACTTTCTCTATTTCTTCTTCTTGGTTTTTAAGTAGGACACGTGCATCTTCTAAAATTTTATTAGGATTTGCTTTAATTAAAAATTAGAGATTTTTCAATTTGATTAAGAAAATTTAAAAGAATTGTGTGGATCTGATTGGAAAACCAGCTCAATCCGGTTTGTAAAAAATTTCACGCGGTTGCGCGGGAATAATGGACTCTTTTGAAAGGTACGTCAACGCTTGACGTTGAAAAAGGTCGGAGAGAACTAGAGTACCACTGAGATGTATATCGATTCAGATGTTGTGGTGCACACATGACGACAGATTCTTTTAACTCCCATCTCGATGAAAAATTTATGATTATCAATGGACCACATCAGAATGAACGATCGATCGACGTACATTTTAACGTAACTTTAGCATTATCTTTTAAGAGTTTTCTTTTATCTCAATCAATCTTTGGTTTAATAAAGAATCTCAAACAATCATTGGACATAAGTGTTTGACGTATGTACCACGATGTAGCCAAAGACTAAGTCAAAGATCCGACATCAACGAAACATATGAGAAGGTTTAAACCTTTGTCCTTCCTCAAACGGTCCAAGTCAACCAAATAAAAAAATAAAAACCAAAAAACAAAAATATTTGGATTTGAATAAGATGTGCAATTGTGTATCCCGAGGAAACAGATGTATTATATGAGAGTCTTGGTAGGTGACTGATGTGGCAAGGGCCCTTAACACATCAGCAGCGTAAAAAGACCGCATGGATTCATCAAGACTCTTCGAAATTTAAATTGGAAGGCTCATTCACTGATTCACAACCCATTTCATCTCCCAACTTCACTATCCAGCCCAACAAGAACCAATTTCTATGGCTTCACAATTCAGTAATCTTCATTTTGTTTTAATTCCTCTAATGGCTCAAGGCCACATGATCCCAATGATAGACATGGCTAAGCTTTTCGCGGAGCGAGGCGTGATTGTCACCATAGCCACTACACCTCTTAATGCCCATCGATTCAAAACAATTATCGATCGAGCTGTTGAATCTGGCCTTAATATCCGAGTTCTTCAACTTCGATTTCCATGTCAAGAAATGGGTCTCCCCGAAGGATGTGAGAATCTCGATATCATCCCTTCGCGAAACTTGATTAGAAATTTTTTAATGGCAACAAGAATGCTACAAAAACCATTGGAGAAGTTACTTCAACAACAACCACCCTTACCGAGCTGCATAATTTCAGATAGGTGTCTCTCATGGACTTCGGAAATCGCTCTCAACTTCGATATACCAAGGCTTGTGTTCCATGGAATGTGTTGCTTCTCTTTACTCTGTACTCATAATGTGCAACTTTACAATGTTCATGAGAATGTTACCTATGAAACAGAACCTTTTATAATACCAGATTTGCTGCATTCGATTGAGGCAACAAAAGCTCAATTACCCGGAGCCTTCGTTCCATCTACGGACTTGGATGACTTACGGGAACGAATGAAAGAGGCTGAATCAATGGCATATGGTGTGGTGGTTAACAGTTTCACCGACTTGGAGGTAGGCTACGTCAAAGAGTACCAGAAGGCTATACAAAAGAAAGTGTGGAGTATTGGACCAGTGTCTCTATCTAACAAGAAGAATTTGGATAAGTTTGAGAGAGGTAACAAGGCGTCAATTGATGAGATTGAATGCTTGAGATGGTTGGATTCAAGGAAGCCAAGATCGGTTGTTTACGCTTGTCTTGGTAGCCAGTGTCGCCTTGTAACTTCACAATTGATCGAGCTTGGATTGGGATTGGAAGCATCGAACCATCCATTCATATGGGTGATCAAACGTGGCGATGGGTTTTTGGAGTTAGAAAAATGGTTGAATGAGGGGTTTGAGGAGAGGATCAAAGGGAGAGGTCTTTTGATTAAGGGATGGGCACCACAATTGTTAATCCTATCACACCGCGCTATGGGAGGCTTCTTAACACATTGTGGTTGGAATTCGACCTTGGAAGGTGTATGTGGAGGCATACCGATGATAACATGGCCTCTATTCGCGGAGCAATTCTTCAATGAGAAGCTAATTGTACAAGTTTTGGGTATCGGCTTGAGGATTGGGGTTGATGTACCCGTTAGGTGGGGGGATGAAGAGAAGGTTGGAGTATTGGTGAAGAAGGAAGATGTTGAGAAGGCTATTAACCGACTAATGGAAGAAGGAGAGGAAGGCGAAGGAAGAAGAAAGAGAGCAAGAGAACTTGGAGAGCGAGCAAGGATGTCGATGGAGGCCGAGGGGACATCTTACCTCAATATGACACTCCTGATCAACAATATCATGCACCATGTTAGCCAGAAACAGCTTGCGAAAGATTATAACGAGGTTTAAGTATTAGAACAATGATGCCTCGTGGATATGAAATTTGTGCTTGTAACTTGGTCACGGGCATCTACCATTGTACCTACAATGATCTGCTATAAATCGTTATTCATAATGGAAAGAAGTATTCGCCTATTTTTAAAATAGATCAAATGAGTACAGCAACATCGATTTTGAAGTTTCGGGGTATGTACTTCTCTTCATCCTTTCTCCTTGCTCTTCCTTGTTCAAAGAGCTACAAGGACTCTCGTTACCGTTCTTAATTTTAATATCTTAAGGAATTGCAAGTTGCTTGGTATTGTATGAACATCGCAAGTTGTCTCGTTACGTTATTTAATGTAATTATTTCTTTTCTTGTAATTCATATATATATTACTTGTTCGTACCCTTGTTAGCAATTCGGAATATGGTAAAAATTTAATTCGTGAAAAATTCAAGTTCTATTCGATTTTGGATTGCAAAAATCCAGTCTAAAATTCAATAAATGGAAAATATGCGGCATATGCTTCATGCGTGTATTATCTGTTTCATTCAAAAATTCGAAAACCAAAAATTTGACTATGACTCTAATGGTGATGATGAAATTGGTGATGTTAATGGTGATGATAACAATGATGGTGGTGATAGTCAAGACATTGACGTTATTGTTCCATTGATTTTTAAAAGAAGACCAAAGTCAAGGAACTAATCATCAATTTAAAAAATTAACATGTAATCTCAAATAAATGTAGAGGGCTGTGTCATTATTTTTTTAAAGATAAAAAAGACATTTATCATGTAGAAAGGTGAATCCCTCCAAAATTTTGAAATATGGCTACTTCATAGTTGACTTGTGTTACATGTCATAATTTACAAGTTTACACTTTGCAGCATACAAGTTATAGAAGCATTTGTTTTTATAAAAATTCATAAAAGTCGTAAAATTCATAAAAATCCTGTTTTATTCTTTTCAAACTTAAAATCTGTGAATTATTCAGAATAATTTAATAATCCGGAGAATAATACTTCCATTGAAAAAAATGAAAAATTTGTTAATTTTTCAAGAATTAAATGGGAGATTGCTAACAAGGGTTCATACATGTATTTCTGTTGTTTTTCATGGGAATATTGAACTGTGCAGCAGATTCTATACAGATTATATATGTACATCCTGAATTATATTAACGCACTTTTTTTAAAATAATTTCTGTGGGGTTTCTTTTTGTTGGATGTGTGATTTGAATATGATCTTGTGGTTCATTTTTAAGAAGAAAAATATGTTCTTGTCGTCTCTATACCTTATTTTTCCATTTTCCCCCCTCTGCATTTCCATGGATCTGAGATTTTAAGATAATATTTTTCCATTTTTGGGTTAAGATAATATTTTTTATATGTAATTTGAAATTAAAATACTTTGTTAAAATTTTTATTTTAGATTGTCAATTATACTAGAATAGAGTTTGGTGTGAGAACATATGGACCAAATTCATGATAGGATGCATGTTTGATAACCAAACATGAAAAATGAAAAATGATTTGTGTGGCCATATAAAACCTTCATAACTGGCACATGTAAAATCTGTTGAGGGTATATTTTCCTCCACTCTCGAGTGAGTCATACCCCAGTTAAGCCCTCCATTATATATATTTAAAGGTGTCTTGGGTGGATAGGTAGCTAGGATGGACTATCAGGGAATCATTGCAGCTTTTGACTCTTCAATTGCCATTAATATTCTGAATGATGAATGTCCTTGGATGGTGAAGCTTTCGGTAAGATGATAAGGATCTTGTGTGCTCAATTCCTTTACGTTGTGTTTAAATTTTTCTTTAGAGGAAGTAATAGGGCTGTCGATAGGCTAGCCTCGTTGTTAATATTCTCAAGGATGAATGTCCTTGGAGGATGAAGCTTTTGGTAAGATGATAAGGATCTTGTGTGCTCAATTCCTTTATGTTGTGTTTAAATTTATCTGTAGGGGAAGTAATAGGGCTGTCGATAGGCTAGCCTCGTTGTTACACACCCCTCACGAGGTGTTCTTGTGGATATAACATGACCATTTTGGGTAATTACGTTAGTGAGAACAAATTAAATGTCCAACAAGGAACCCACCTTCTTTCTTGTTGGTACCTTTCAATTTAAGTGTTGAAGTTGTTTCCACGAAAGCAACTTAATGGCCATCACCATTTTATTAAAGAAATCAGATATAATTCATAATTTTCTTATTTCAATTATACATAAATGAGTAAATTCTCAAATAATTATAAAATATTTCGTTATTTTCGAAATGTTGATAATTTGATAATATTTTGTCAACATTACTAACATTTTGAAAATACCAAAAACTTTAGTAATTATTTAAAAATTTACCTTACATAAATCCAAAGTTAGCGGTATTTGATAAAATCAGTGGTCATCAAAGGTTAAAAAAAATGGATTCAATGGGATTTAAACCTTGGTCATGGGACGAAACTCCTCATGCCTTACCAACTTAAGTAAGGTGGGTTCAATGATACATATATGGCATAATAATCCATGTTTTCTTATAGAAATATTTTCAGTGCCCAATAAAATTAATAGAAAATCAGATGGTTAAACGATAATAAAATACATTTACAATGGTGTTTTAGGAATATTGTATGTTGGAGGAATTGGACTAAGAAGAATAAATGAGGAATGAGATTCATTAATTTTGTGCTCTATGATGGTGTTTTAGGAATATTGTATGTAGGAGGAATTGGACTGAGAAGAATAAATGAGGAATGAGATTCATTAATTTTGTGCTCTACAATGGTGTTTTAGGAATATTGTATGTAGGAGGAATTGGACTGAGAAGAATAAATGAGGAATGAGATTCATTAATTTTGTGCTCTACATTCATTTGGGAATGGATCAAATATTTGAGTACCATATGGACATGCCGTCATGGGAATTTTCATGATTAAGTTACGAAAAACACTAAGCTCACCCCATAGTTGAGGCTCTCTATCAAAGAAACGATTGCAATACTATGGATTCCCATGAGCCAAAAAAATCATATTCATTCCTAGAAAATCAAATCAATATTGATCTTAAGGAAATCTATGTTTTTCTTTTTATCCTAACCGTGCGTTTGACCGAGACCTTCAACAGTTTGTTGACACTAGAAACAGTTTTTAAATTAATGGACAAAATATTTTTTTACGAAACTTTAAACAATGCAAGTGACCTTAAGCCAGTAGTTAACTCAAACTAATGTAAAAAATTCTTGTCCAGGAGATGGTCAAAGAGGGGTTGGAGAGTGGTTACGTAATTCTTTTAAGTCTTTTAAAATCTAGATTTATTTAGAAAAGTCTTTTAATGTGGCTTGACTTGAATCATTTGGTGAAGTATACAAGAGGGAAATAGACCCTTTCAATGGTAGAGAATGCGGCAGATTGAGATATTGAAAGTAAATATGAGGAAATTTCCAATAATAGAAGATGTGATTCTAGACAACATAGAAAAAAAGAAAAAAAAAAACGAAAGACTTAGCCAACTTCAACCAAATCAATTTTAATTTGATGACCATAGTGATTTGGATTTTAAATACCCTTTTAATGATGGATTTTCTCTATCACCAACTAATAATTATATAATATCTCAAATGGGACCATTCACCATAGTCTTACCAAAGGCAAAGCTAGTAAGCAGACATTGGGACCAATTGCCCCCACTCAATGTTTTTTTAGCATTTTAAATATTCTTGAATTTATGCTTAAATTTGAAATACCCCTATATTTTAAACTACTGACATGCCCCGTTTCACTCTATTGCCCCCACTCCCTCATCTTCCTCCAATTTCTGCCCTCTCTCCTTACCAAATTAACTATGAGTATGGCCCTACTTTGACTAGAGGATTGGTTTGAGTTTCTTTGCCACCTAAATCTTGATAGGAATCTGAGACTGCACACGAGAATCTGACGTATTCAAGTTAGTCATGTCAGCTAAAGCTCTTACGAAAGCCATGTATCTGGTGACACGTGATTCCAGATGATGATGATACATGCTTTCAATGGGCTCTGCCAAGGAATGGAGTCCAACTTTGAAGGGGTCAGCCTTCTTCAAAATTTGAAGAAACCCTCTTCGTTACAAGACATGTCGGTGTTTTGAATTTATTTCGCATCCTTATATTTCCTTCAAAATTTAAAATACCTCCTTAAAAATACCACGTGCAATCCAATAAAGAGGAGTTCTTCAAAATTTGAAGAAACCTCTTCGTTACAAGACATGTTGTGTTTTGAATTTATTTCGCATCCTTATATTTTTTTTAAATTTTGAAATACCTCCTAAAAATAACATGTGCGATCCAATGGAGAGGATTTCTTCAAAATTTTGAATTGGACTACCCTCTTCAAAGTTTTTTGCCATGGAATGGGGTCAGCCTTCTTCAAAATTTGAAGAAACCCTCTTTGTTACAAGACACGTGGTGTTTTGAATTTATTTCACATCCCTATATTTCCTTCAAAATTTGAAGTACCTCTTTAAAAGTATCACGTGCAATCCAATGGAGAGGATTTCTTCAAAATTTTGAAGCGTTTATAGCCATGGAATGGGGCAGCACAAATAATTAATTCAGACTTTACGTTTTAGTACTTTTAAGTTTATAAAAGATATTTTGGATAGAATCAAGGTTTTATCTAATCTTGCAATTTGCAAGGGCGGAAAATCAAATATCATCAATTTTGTTGGAGGTATTATTAAAAAACCTTTTTTAAATGGGTCCGGATGTTGCCATTCATGAAAAATGACTTGTATAAAAAACACATGATCTTGACTCTATAAACATGAAATCCACAATTAAGATTTATGAGTATGTTGATGATAAAAATAAATCGCAATTGTTGAATATTGACTTTACATTATTTGGATCATGTCTTTCTCAAATGAATCATTTTCCTCGAGTCGCTTGACTAAAAATAATCTTAAGGAATAAGTGTGGTAACACAAACATGAAGGAGTCGTGCTAGAGTGACTTCAACGGGGAATACTTTGGTGTGACGGCACACGCATGTTCATAGATACTTTTTACTTGTATTTCGGAAAAAATATATCTATGGGCATACATGCGCTATCACATCAAGATGTCCTTCATGTGTCCCTCATTAAGGTCATTCCAGCATTAATCAATATGAAGGGCTCTTGTCGATGCTAAAAATCAGAGTGGTGCTAGAGTGACCTTAAGTTGGAATCTTATATTGCACTTCTTGACGTGATAGTGGATAGGAACCATAGATATGTTTCACTTGTATCTCGAAGAAAAGTATTTATGGTTCCATACACTTTCACATCAAAAAGTGGGATTTGAGGTCACTGCAGCATTATCGTAAAAAAATATAGTTGCTCATCCCTCTCCCTCTTGATAGCTCAAGAAGAGACAAAAGTCAAAACATGGAAGAATCATTTCTATTAAACAAAACTGACATGTAATATTAGACGTAGGGTTGCTATTACCACACTAACTTTTACTAATGCCAAACCAATTCCTATGTAAATCACCAAAGAATTACACACAGTTTGTGTGGCATTAGTAAAAGTTGGTGTGGAAATAATAACTCTCTATGAAAAAACACCAATTAAGATTGAAAAAGTGGATAGGATATTGAACCAAATCATGCTAACAAATTTATAAGAACCTTGATGAATGCACGATGTAAATCATGCGGTTAACGTGGCAATGGCCCAGAATCATAAATCTTTTTCCTCAGGATACACAAGGAAAAAGATATGTGATTGTGCCCTTGCCACATTAGTCACAAACAAATCGTGTGATTTACAATGTGCATTCATCATTATTCAATTTATAAGGATGACTCTACTTGCATACACCAAAATGTCCTATTGTACCCACTTACTCGTGATACCCATCGAAAAATTAAATTAGTAATCACACACGCCTAATTATTCTAACATCTAATATTTTTAGCACCTACCAATAGGTACCAAACAATTTCTTCTTCTTCTTCTTCTTCTTCTTCCTCTCTCCTCTCCCTCTCATTTGTTCTTCTTTGTATCTAACACCTCCAATTATGTCGAAGTCATTCACATGATCAAATTTTGTTGATAGGTACCTATCAAATTTGGTTTGTAATATTTAGTAGATACCCATCAAATCGATTTTGTAATGTTTTGTAAAAAAATTATATTCAGTAAGTACCTATCGAATTTGCTAAAACAAATTTGGTCTAAACATATCGAACAAAATTTGTCAAAAAATCTTCAAGTTTTTTTATTCAAAATTATTGTTTTAAAGATTTTAGTAGTGATTTTTCATCTTCCTCGATGATTAAATGCAAAAAAAATAAAATAAAATTCAAAGATTAAGATATCTTGAAAAAAAAAAACAAATTTAAAACCTAATCTCCATTGACTCAACCTCTCACAAAAATCTAAAGGAAATGAATATGAAGAGAGAGAGAGAGAGATAAGAAAAAGAAAAAAAAATGGGTTTTTCATTTGGTAGGTTGTGGTGTGTGCAATGACCAAACTCAGAAGGGTAATATATAAATTTTCTTTTTTTTTACATTTTTCACTTAAAAATGGGTGCAATAAACCATTTCAGTATGTGCAAATAGAGCCACCCAATTTACAATAGACGACAGAAAAATACTTGAAAGAACTTTTGGGAACCCCACAACTATTGCCAAAAACTCAAAAGATGGAGGGGGCATAAGTGATTGCTAGAAAGATTAGACACGAAAATACCAATCATTTTTTGGTTTTTATTACTTACCTAAATTATATGGGGATGGGAGTAATTTATTTTGTGTAGTTATTGTATATGATAGTTGTTAGTTGTGTATATGTGGGAATTATATCTATACATAGACAGAGTTGGTGGGTAGTTAGGTTATCATCTCTTGTAGGAAGTGGTAGTTACTTTTATAAAAGAGGGTCCAATGTATTTTATCCCCAGGATTGTATGGAACATTATACAAAGAAAGATTATGAGAATCAAATTGGATTTTGGAGATTAACCATCTCGAATTGGGTTTTGAAGACTCGATCTCCCTCGAATGAGATAATATCTAACCTTTTTTTTTTTTTTCCAGTTTTATACTACTTTTAGTGTTTTGTAAAATTTAGTACGTATCAATTGGTATCAGAGCAGTGTATTGGGCTAAAGGTTCTATAGAGAACGAGGATCTTGTGAAAGTCAAAGGATGGAGGAAAACCCCTTCAAAGCGATTATTAGGAAGAAGATTCCCCTCAAAGGTGGAAGATTTATATTTAAAAAAGGTTCTATGTATGTATTTAATCTACAGGATTGTATGAAATATTATATAAAGAAATATTACGAGAATTCTATTGGATTTGAGAGATTAACCATCTCGAATTGGGTTTTGAAGACTCGATCTCCCTCGAATGAGATAATATCCAACTTTTTTTTTTCCAGTTTTATGTTATTTTTAGTGTTTTGTAAAATTAAGTACGTAACAATTGGTATCAGAACAGTGTATTGGGCTAAAGGTTCTATAGAGAACAAGAATCTTGTGACAGTCAAAGGATGGAGGAAAACCCATTCGAAGCGATTATTAGGAAGAAAACACCTCTCAAAGGGGGAAGATTTATATTTAAAAAGAAGGCTCTATGTATGTATTTAATCTAAAGGATTGTATGAAATATTATATAAAGAAATATTATGAGAATTCTATTAGATTTTTGAGACTATCCATCTTGAATTTGATTTTGGAGGTCGGATCTCCCTTGAATTAGATCAATATCTATCATTTTCCTTTTAAAAAAAATTATTTTTAATGTTTTTTTAAAAATTAGGTACGTAACAATTTTATGGGCAACGATTCTCCTCCACCAATGGTAGACGAGTGAGGGCTATTTGGGAAATGAGATTGGCAATGGACTCAATCTCCCTATCATTCAAATTTCTTTGAAACTAAAATCCAAATAGATCTTGTTCACTGCCCAAACCATGAGTTTCTATACCGGCCTCGTCGTCTTATATTAGATATATAAAAATAAAATTCTGAAAATTGATTTTTACGAGAAGCACCCACCACTGATCCTTCCGAAAATAGACTATGTTAACCTTGTCGACTCAAAGCTATTTCCTATTGCAAAATTCTGCATGAGAATCACTTACCAAATCCCACATCTATATACGGAGACGAAACAAACATCGCTACTCTCCCGACCTCGCTCATTTATCTATCCCATACTCAGCCTGAATCATTCTCTTCCATACAATCCCAAACAATTCTAAACCTCCACAACCATTTTCTTAGAAGAACTAAGTTTGCAAACTTTACATTGCATAAACGGATCCTCAATGTTTTTCTTTGGAGAAAAAATGATCTTCCATTTAACATGATAAAACCCATGACTTTCCCCATCATTCCAACCATAAAAAAAAAACACAAAATTGACATATTTAGGAATCAAAAATAAAGATGAGAAATACACTAGAACCTGCAAGAAAGCTTTTGATTTGTCATCACTTTTAGATAAAATTAGCCTTTCTTGGCGTCCTTCCGATTACCAGATCACATGTGGCTCGCTCATGTAGGGCTCCATGGGCTATCACTAGATAGGTTGCAGGGCAAAAAACTAACCTCCACATCCCATGGGCTATCCCAAGATAGTAATTTCAACATCAAAATCCTAGAAGCTCACATAATCAACAGTACCTTACTTAGATTCATCCCCAGCTTCAGACACTACTTAGATTCATCCCCAGCTTCAGACACTACTTTCTCTTCCCCCCCCCCCCCCCCCCCAAACGTTATAAAACATTATATGGGCAAGATTCAACGGGCTTACCATATGTAAGGTGTGGTTAAGGTTTGATAATGGTGGTGCTGAGTTGCCAGTGGTTAATAATTGAATCGAAATGTCCGAATGCTTCAAAGAAATCTGTGTTCAATATGTAGTTAATAAGTGGATACAAGAGTCTGCTAATGAGAAGAGCTTTTCATACTAATGTATCTTGGTAGGCAATGTGAATTGAGTTCTTCAAAAATAAATATCATGCATTTCAGGGCCATATGGACATCAATAATATTGACGAGCTTTTCATATAAATGTATTTTGGTAGCAAAAGTAAGCAAGAATATTTCAAAACATAAATTACATCTTCAGCTAAGTGCCATGATCTGGTCCAATGTCACGTGAACCGGTGTTTATATAAGGCCCTCGGAATGTAGCCTGAGGAGGCAGTGGTTTCGATGAATCAATTATAGGCTTCATCCTTGATGTCCTACATAATCATGATCTTCTGTGTAAGACACGAAAACTAAAAGTAAACGGGCACCACCAGAATTGATAAAAACAACTCATTTACTTACGCCAAGAAGAACGGAAATGCCAAGCCAGCAGCTGCAAAGGCTACTAAACCTGTGGCAAGAACGACGTTGCGCAACGGGGGCATTGGGATTGTACAACCTGATCAAGAAATATTTACCAATCAACAAACAGTTAAAATACTGCTACTGGCACCCCAACTTTTACTTATTACACCCCAATTTCTTAAATTATTTATCACACCCACATTAAAGATTAAAACACACTCTTCAAACATTACAAAGGTTATGTTCAAATTATAATCTCAGCATTACAAAACATTATCACACTCGTTCAAACAATTTCAGGAGTTGTTTACAATTATGATTAGGGTCATAGAAAATCCTAAACCCAAAAAATAGAAATCGGGCAACAAAAAAACAAGAGAGCTTCTATTGTCACCTGAACTTTTACTTATTCTTAACCATTCACTTATTTTCTTTATTTTTTATAGGGGTGTAATAAGTAAAAGTTGAGGTGCCAATAGAAGCTCTCTAAAATTTTCATGTCATCTTGTAATAATAATTCTTACAAGATGTAAAAGCAATTGTTTATGCTCAAGATAATGGCAAATTTATAAAAGAATAACCAACATTGTGTGGATCCTAGTCTCAAAAACCTTCACTTGATCTCATAATCATCAATCTCCTCCCCAAATATTATCTGATTTTCACTGCTTCTAGCCCAATGTAGAATGTTTCCCCAGCCACCCTAACCGCAAGCCCCGACAAAAGAGAACAAAATCATTCATGCAAGTTTCTAAAGGATAGAAATGCAAACGGAGCCAAAACTACGAGTAGTACTGATTTTCTTCCAACAAACAAGTGAATCCTCATTAATTGTACATCCTAGGCAGGGTTTCACAATTTCTCTATCATACACCTCAAAACAATAAAGAAAACAAATAAGAGTGAGAATTCTGGCACCCACTTTTCGAGGCATCTACACCCACTTAAAAAAGTAAAGAAAATGACAATTGAGTCCCATTAGTATTAGTAGATGGACCTACTAATGTAAGTAACCATTTGAAATCTAAAACCCTAACTTCTGCTAGTGACACTAGGGAAGAAGAAGAGAACTCCTCTCAATTCTTCCATTTTCTGTTGATTCTAGGGTTCAAAAGAGTCTAAAAACCATTATTTCGACGGATTATGACAATGGAAGTTGGTTACTATTGAAATCTAATTCTATTTTTAGGTTTTCTCATTGATTTATTTCATTTGTTTGAACTCAAATGAATGATTCCCAAGAACTCAATTTAAAAAGGAAATAACTCAATAAAATGACCACAATTACAATGAATAGAATAGTTCAAAAGTTGTAGATAAAACTTATATCTTTCCATGCATTTATCGATTTTCATTTTCGTGTTTTACATTATACAAAAAAAATTTGTCAATAGGATTCATCTGACATGGCTTAAGCCACGTCGACCGTGTCCTGTCGACATAGAGTTTTTAGGTACAAAAAAAATATGTCGATAGGACACATCTGGTATGGCTTGATGTGTTCTATCAATGTGTCTTAACACATGTTTCAGTTGACATAAGCAAACGAAAAAACAATTTTCTTTTTGTAGATTTAACACACTATCAACAAGTTGTTGCTATCAATACTCTTTAAAAATATTTGTCAACATTTTTAAGCATTCAAATGTTGTACATTATAGCTTTAACCCTAATCTCAATCAATTCATACCATTTTCCCTAATTTTTCAATCCATTACAAACACATTAAAAAGTAGAGATGACAAACAAAAAAAAGTGTTTCTAAGTTTGATGCCTTGCAAGGTTTGGAGCAACTATTGGTCAAAGATGAAAATGGTTTGTTGTGAAGTTTTCTGTGGAGAACAACGAGGACGAGTTGTGAAAAAGTGCAATCGTGGATGATAACAAAATGTGTTTGGTTGGTGCACATACATACCATGTGGGTATCATTAACAAATTCGTTTTAACTTCCGGGGGTGCGACTACTAAATGGGTGTAAATGTCTCAATAAGTGGGTGCCGGTATTCTCACTCAATAAATAATTCATAATCCCCTTAATAGGTTGAAAATTAAACTTTTTCCATGTCGTTCTTGAAGCGAAGTCATCTAATTCGTGATAGATGTCTTCAATTATGTTGGTGATTGATCAACAATGATGTTTTGTACATGAGGCAAGTATTGTACACTAATGTAACTTGTTATAGGGTTACCAAAAAGTGGGGAAAAAAGAGTTTGAATTTATCTTAATTAGCTTTGTTCTGTATCTTATTTGTATGCCATTGTGAATTTATCTAGGGTTTGCTGTACACAGTACCAATTAGCTACAGCCTACTAACGAATTTGTAAGACTTGTAATTTCAACAAGGAGAATTCGTACTAAATATTTGAACTCTAATTCGTGGGTTTGGGGAGAAGTAACATTCAAGAGAATCAACATAAACCCTAGATCGAAGAAGAGTTTGAATCCGATTAATATAATAAAATAAAAGAAAAACATCAAATTGAGTAACCTGGAATCCGAAATGGTCGCTGTTTCCAAGTAAATCCGTAATTAAATCAGGTGCAGATTACTTCAATCGGTGAATCTCTCTGTTTACAAACAATTTGGATGTTTGGTTCCTCTGACTCTGAAATGATTAACAACACGTATCGGTATCGACATAGATTGTTGGATTTAAACCTTGTAGTCCGTGTTGTAGGTTGGACGGACAAGATCGTTCTACTAAAATTACAGATCTTCTATTGCACACCCACATTTTCTTAGAATAATACTTATTCCCTCTAAAGTCTAAACTGTCATTTTGTGAAAACCAAATTAGGGTTCTACAATGCATGACCCATCCCATTATCCATTTTGGGTATTGGGATTTTCCCGACTCCATTCAACTTCCCCATTTTATAGAAGAAAAAAATTCAAAATATCACAATTTCAGACATTTCAGACCGTTTAAAATCTTAATTGAATTAAAAATATATATATATAAATATTTATGGATAGTGATTCTTAGGTAGCATGGTTGGAGTGTATAATACCCCATGAATTTTCGAAGCGGCTTTCTATAAGCCCATGGTCACCCATAAATGGGTATCCCGAGTTGAGTCATATGATACTAATAAAGAATTAACACAAATCACGGGTGCAATAAGTAAAATTGATGCGGAAATAAGAATGTAGACATCCAAATTTGACCGGGCCTTCGAAGTAAAATCCTCCAAAGTAGTTAAGATATTTCAAAATTGGAAAATCTCGTGTCCACAAGAAGCTCGTGAAAATAAATTTTCTATAATTTCACACCCATGAAAAGTCTTAATGGTTCCAACACTTCAAGATTTTTTTCTCGAAATATACAAAAGCAAAATCAATACAACACTTACATGGTACCAAGTTAGAGGTCCTCTTGATTTTCTTTCTTGTCACCTTGGAAACTCCAACACACTTCTCGACGCCTTTTTTTGAGAGTTCAAGTTTCCTTTTCGATTAAATAGATCGAACCACTCGTTTCAGTCATTTGGCAATTAATGTGTTGGATGATCTTTACAACATGGGATGACAATGTCTGATTCGCATATAAATTTTTGGCTCTCACATCTTTCTAAAACCTAGGCATTGGAGAACTAGTCAATTTTTTGGTTAATTGTTTGATTCAACTTAGAAATGTATTTAACAGGAAGATAGCAACTACACTAATTTCTTTATAAGCTCTGTTTTTCAAAACTTCATTTGATCTGGAAGGCACTAATAATATAACTAGATTGACTAATGATAAATTAACACTAGAAAACTTGACGCTCCTTGTACGCTCTTTGATGTGGCAATGCATAGAATCATAAATATTTTCCTTGTGACATCAGGGAACGTACAAAAAGCATCAATTATGATGACTGAATTAGATTGGTGATCATCTTTTGGCAACGAGTAACACCTAACCAAAATGGCAATTTCCTTTCACTGCAACGATTTGAAACATCATCCCAACGCTTCATTTTCAAAGAGAATCAAAAGTATAAAATAATTATTTCAACAATTTTTAAACAATTTGGTGAGAATTTGTACAGTTAATTGTATGCAGGGTTAAAGGTTCCGATAACAATCAAACCTATTAAGAATGAATTGAAACAGATTCCAATAATCTCCCCAGCCTTTTTAAGTTAGTAAGGATTTCCCCCTTTCTAAAGGGGTCCTTGGGCTCACCTCTTGACAATTTAACAAAATATTATACATAAATTATTTTTCACTGTTGAATTTCACTTTTAAATTTGGGACTTATGTGAAAGGCAGGTAACTGTCCATTTTCAAAACCTTAGTTCTAGTTCAAAAGAAAGAATCGTGCTGAGTAACATTGGTTGAGGGATGGGCATCACTGAATGTAGAAACCATAGATGTTTTTCATCGAGATATGACCGAATGTCCGCACCACTCCCACCCATGTTACTTCAGCATTAACAAAATAGAAATAGTATATTATTTATTAATTTATTTATCAAAAAATTTCAATGAAACTTAAGGGCTATGATATTGAATTTCTGATGTGATAATCCATTTGAGCAAAATGACCCTTAATAAGGCTGAAAATCTTACTAAATTAGTAAGAAAAGGGTTTCACACTCCAATAACAGTCCGGATTAGGATGCCATATGCTCACCCACTTTACAATTTTCCATGAGATTAGCAGAAAATAACATAAATAGCCTCATCTTACCTCCAAACACAAAATTCCCTCATTTTTCTCCCAACAAATCCATCATCTTCGAACTCATCAACATGTAGAAAAAATTTCCCTCTTCATCTATTCAACCTCATCTTCAATCCTCAACCAAAACCTTGGATTTTTCCAACTAAATCATATCTTCAACTCTCCTAAAATATGATACATTATTATGACATTTGAAGGTTTAGGGATATGACTCTTTCAGTGGAAGTAAAAATAAATTCAGGTACCACCTGTGATAGGTTGAACAATGGTTCAACTTCCCAAGATCGTGATATCGAGTCTCCCTAATCACACTTTTTTTTTGTTTGCTAGGTTTACAACATTGTATGAGACTAATCCCACGATCACACACACACCCCACCCCTACGTACAATTGGTTGAGTCGAGAGTCAACCGACCTGAAGGGTGGCCCCCCAAGGAATGCAATGCTTCGTGAGAGTTCCGAACACTAATAAACCCTTCCCAAGGGGTTTCTCAAAGCTCTGCTTACCTCTAGGCCAACCCCTTGGGGTCCCCCCAACCATGATTTTATCAGTCACACCTGTTTGTGGTGACAAGATGTATCCATGGTGATGGATGTCACATAAAAAAAGTAGGAATTGAAAAACAGTGTTCAAGAGCTTGAAGACGGCCTTTGCATCATTTTCTATTATAGTCTCTCTTAGAAGGCCAAGGTCAACGGATGATGATACGTCATCAATTTGAAAATACAGGGATATCTCAAAGATTCAACAAAACCCAGAGTACATCAAAAGCACCCTAAATTATTCACAAAAGTGCACCCAAAAAACAAAAAAGAGTCGATAACCAATTCAAACGGGTTCCCGCAGAATTATTTGAGGTCCAATGTTCAACAAATGAAAATCAAACTTGAAATTGTGTTTTTCTTCTTTTTCCCTTCCTAGTTAAGCAAATTAAGAATACCACCCTAATATTAAAAATAATTTAGAAATGCCTCCCTTGACAAGTTACTTATATTCATGAATAGAAAATACTATTTCTTAGGGAGGAAGATAAAATTACCTAATTAATAAGAGGGTAAGACTGTGTTTGATAACAGTTCTGAAGTCTGAATGGAGGTGGTCCACCGTTCAAATTCAGACTTCAGCTTTGTTAAAGATGTTTGTTAAATTTCAGATTTCAGAAAAAGAGGTCGATTTCAGCGGAAAAAATTCAGCGATAGAAAGTCGCTGGAGGATACTTCTGATTTCTTAAAAAAATATTTTTACCTAAAATACCCTTATAAAAAAATATATTTCTATTTATTATCCCTTATAAAAAAAACGTTAAACCCTTACCTCCTCTCTCTTCTTCATCTCCTTCCTCTCCAACTCGGCCGTCAAGACCTACGCAGGTATGTGCATCTACCACCACTCTATTGTTCTTTCTTGATTAATCACACCATGTGAATCTAATATTGAGAAAACCAAATCAAAAAAGAATTGATTCAGATTTTTTACCATGTAGTTTCAGATTTTTTAAACCATATTTTCAGATTTTTTAATCAATGTTTATTGGAAAACAATCCAAAAAGAAGTGATTCAAATTTTTTAACCATAATTTCATATTTTTTAACCATAACCATAGTTTCAGATTTTTCAATCATATAGTTTCAAATTTTTTAACCATTGTTTATTGAAAAACAATCTAAAAAGTATTGTTTCAAATTTTTTAACCATAGTTTCAGATTTTTTTAACCATAACCATAGTTTCAGATTTTTTAACCATAGTTTTAGATTTTTTAACCAGTATTTATTGGAAAACAATCCAAAAAGAATTGGTTCAAATTTTTTAACCATAGTTTCAGATTTTTTAACCATAACCATAGTTTTAGATTTTTTAATCATAGTTTCAGATTTTTTAACCATAGTTTTAGATTTTTTAACCAGTATTTATTGGAAAACAATCCAAAAAGAATTGGTTCAGATTTTTTAACCATAGTTTTAGATTTTTTAACCATAACCATAATTTCAGATTTTTTAATCATAGTTTCAGATTTTTTAACCATAACCATAGTTTCAGGTTTTGTAACCATAGTTTTAGATTTTTTAACCATGTTTATTGGAAAACAATCCAAAAAGAATTGATTCAAATTTTTTAACCACAGTTTCAGATTTTTTAACCATAACCATAGTTTCAGATTTTTTAACCATAACCATAGTTTTAGATTTTTTAATCATAGTTTCAGATTTTTTAACCAGTATTTATTGGAAAACAATCAAAAAAGAATTGGTTCAAATTTTTAACCATAGTTTCAGATTTTTTAACCATAACCATAGTTTTAGATTTTTTTATCATAGTTTCAGATTTTTTAACCATAGTTTTAGATTTTTTAACCATAACCATAATTTCAGATTTTTTAACCATAGTTTCAGATTTTTTAACCATAACCATAGTTTCAGGTTTTGTAACCATAGTTTTAGATTTTTTAACCATGTTTATTGGAAAAACAAACATATGGGGCTGCGTGCCATACATAGAAAACATATGTGTTTTCTTAATATATGGGTGAAAATCATCTATGATAATGTGCATGTCTATTATTGTGATTCTTCCTATATTCCAATATCATTATTTGTTGAGACCACCATGTTAAAGTTTACACTCCTCACATATATAAATTAATCCTGAAATTTGAATATTATTGGGATTCTTCCTATATTCCAATATCTATTATTTGTTGAGATCATCATGTTAAAGTTTGAACTCCCCACATATATAAATTTACGATGAAAAATTAAAACAAAGATCCATTAAAAATAAAAATCTTCTAAGATTTGTAATTGTGAAATAATGAAACAATAACAAAAATCAAAATTTCAACAAAATCCCAAAATTTCAAACAACCAACCGAACCTATTATGGAGAAATCGAATAAAAAGTAGAAATCGAACCCTTTTTAACATCTTTCATTCTTTCTTTTTTGTTTTTCTTCTTGCATAAAGCTCGGTCATTAGATATATTGTTGTGGTATTGGCTCCATTTGATTTATACTTCCATTTCATTGTTATTCATAGATATGGCTCACAAAAATAAAGATAAAGAAAAGAGTGTTGATAGAGCAGACTTTTCTACAGACCAATCGAAAAGGAAACACTTTCTTGAGTTGTGCTTAAGTGAGGTGAACAAGGAAGGGTACAGAGGAGTATCTCTTACCAGTGCTTCATGGAAAAGATTAGAATCTGAATTCAATAAGGCATGGGGAGTGAATTTTAGTCATAAAGTGTTCAAGAATCAATATGATTACTTGAGGGCTGATTACAACATATGGCGAAAACTTGTTGGATTGTCCGGGCATGGGCTTAGTGCGGATATCAATACTATAAATTGGCCTCCGCAGAAGTGGGATGATGTCTTAGAGGCAAGTCTCTAATCTTACGTACATATTTTTAACTTGATTAACTAGACTTAGTCTAATTATTTTTATATTATTGTTTGAAATAGAGAATTCCCGAAGCTAAGAAGTTTAGGAACAAACCTCTTGTAGATGCTGAATTGATGATGGGTGTATTTGAAAGTACTCTTTCAAATGGCGATAAAGCATGGAGCCCCTTCTCATCGATCCCACGCCCTACTGTTGATAGCGATGTGAATGGTCCTGAACCTATGGAGTACACAAATTTGGACGCTGAAGACACTTATGGTGACTCATTTTTAGGAGAAGGGGATACATACTTCCAAGGTGTAAGTGTGGAAGGCACCCCTAATACCCCACTTGAAGAGAATACATCACAAGGTCCGATGAAGAAGAAACGTAGGAATTCGAATAGTGGTGACACTATTGAAAAAAACTTGGAAAGGCTTATTAATGTCATCGAAGAACAGATTAATAAAGAAGAGGCTAACAAGGGACCTTGTTTTAAAGATGTGAATGAAGTTATGAAGGATTTGAAGAACTTAGGAGTGATAAGTATTCATACTTATCATGTTGCTATATTGAAATTTGCACAACTACCGAAATTGGAATACGCATTTATGGACTTGGATAATGAAGCAGAGAGGGTTCAATTTTTGGAGTTTATTGTAAATAATTAGTTGAAGTCAAACATTTTTTTAATAAAAACCAATGATGTATTGGTTATTTTGATATTTTGATATTTTTGGATAGTTACTGTGGATGGTTATTTT
This sequence comes from Akebia trifoliata, assembly GCF_017979445.1. Taxonomy (NCBI): domain Eukaryota; kingdom Viridiplantae; phylum Streptophyta; class Magnoliopsida; order Ranunculales; family Lardizabalaceae; genus Akebia; species Akebia trifoliata. The sequence goes on along the minus strand of NC_141380.1, from coordinate 3,935,780 downwards.
TAAATTTTGATATTTTTTTATAGTTAATATAGATGATTTTTTTGGAGTTATTATCATTGATGATATTATGAAATTTTTGATTGTTTAATTGGAATTATTATCTTGTTACCTAATCGAATATGCATGTTTTAACTTACTAAATAGATTGCATGTTTGAAAAATCTTTTTTTACAGCTTCAATTAATACTAACTTTTTTTAATTTTTCATTGTGTTTAGTGATAATGACGCCAAAACAATGGTTGTTGATGAGATTGGTAACATTACTTTTTATGCTTAAACTTAAAAATCGTATGAATGTTCGACAAAGGTTGTGCACATCATCACTTTCTGGCAAGGCATATGTGCGAGAACTTTTGGAAGGATCTTCAACACAAATGTACGAGATATTTAGGATGGAGAAGAATGCTTTTGTACAATTATGTCAATATTTTCGAGATAAAAATTGGTTAAATGATAGTAGATATATAGACGTAGAAGAGAAAATGGCAATGTTTTTTATGACAATATGTCATAATTGTCGGAATCGATTAGTAAAATATCGATTCCAACATTCTGGAGAAACCGTAAGTAGGTATTTTCATGAAGTGTTGGATGCAATGATACAGTTTGCACGAGAGATAATAGTCCCCCCAGCATTTGACAAGCCAATGGGAGAAATTCGATCTCATGTACATTTGAGAGAAGGGCCATTTAAGGGTGCTGTCGGTGCATTAGATGGCACACTAATTGATGCGCACATTCCGCTTGATCAACAAGTCCCATTTAGAGGAAGGGGACAGGGAAAATGTTTTCAAAATGTAATGGCGGTGTGTGATTTTGATATGAAGTTCATATATGTGATGGCTGGATGGGAAGGAATTGCACATGACTCGAGGGTATTAAATGAAACACTGCGTAACCCGATTAACAATTTTCCAATACCTCCTCTAGGTATGTATTTTCAAATTATATTTTTGAAATTAATCTTATAATCAATAATATAAATTTTACATATGTTTTATATTTGTTGCAGATATGTATTATTTATGCGACGCTGCATACACACACACTAGAGGTTTTATGACTCCATATCGTAACACACGCTATTGGCTAAGAACATATCGAGGAACGCGTGCAATGGGTAGAAAGGAGAAATTTAATCATGCACACGCTCGATTAAGGAATGTCATTGAGAGGACCTTTGGTGTATGGAAAAAAAGATTCCCAATTTTGAACAGAATGCCTTCATATGATTATCACACTCAACGGGACATTGTTATTGCATGCATGGCAATACACAATTTCTTACGTCGTGTTTCTCTCCATGATGAGTTGTTTCGACAATATGAAGTTGATGTCGACGAAGAGAGTAATTCTTTAGTAGAATCCGAACCATCACATGATCCACCATGTTATAATGACATATTCTCATCGCAAGCACAAGCTGATATGATCACTTTACGTGATCAAATTGCAATTCAACTAGAAAATGAATGATTGTTTATTGTTTGAGTATTACTTTGTTAGAATGTAATTTCTCAAGTATGAATTCAATTTAAAAACAATACTTTTGAATTATTTAATTTGAAATATGTTGATAATTTCATTATGCGTAACATGTTATGATTTTTGGTAAAAACAATTTATTAGAATTATAAATGGGTAATGTTGTCAAAATGACCATTATGTTTTAAAATTCTATTTGTAACCAGAAGCTCTTAAAAGTTATAAACAAACAACTTTTCCATAATAAGATTCCAAATTTCAGATTTCAGACTTCAGACTTCAGACTTCAGACTTCAGAAGTGTTACCAAACATACCCTAAGTAAAGAAACCATTTTGAATTTCGAATTTCAAAATCAAACCAAGAAAAAGAACTAAATTTCAAGAAAAATGGAGAAATACGAAACCCTAATCTTGTAATCCACCACAAAGTAAATCCAATCCACAATTTCCACACAGACATACAAATCGAAATCAGAACTAAACCAACACGAAATCCAGACAGAGACTTACAGTAATAACAGGACATCATCATCTAACATCATTTCTCAAGATTCAGAAACCCTAATTGTTTTCTTTTCTTCTTCTCTTCTAGAAGAAAATATAGAAATCTAGAAGAGAGTAAATTTCAACTTCACTTCATTTGGCAAGGATTTGCTGGGCGGCCTGGTTCTCTTGCTGTTGCTGATAGTTCAAAGGCCTCCTGAAAAGCATGATGTGTGGCTCTGGGCGATGGATCGCGTAGTGGACCCATCCACGGCTCTGCTGAACCCCGATCGCTCTCCATTCGTTCTGAAAATTTTAAAAAATCAGTTTTCTTTGAATTAATCGAACCTTTATTGTTAAAACTACTAGAAAATTCGAAGATCTAAGAACAGAGAACAAAAATTTCTAAATCTGTAAATGTGATTTAATCTAATTTTACCTCAGAGAGAAGCCGATTCTTCGGAAGAAGTTTGGCTACTTCAGGAGGAAGAACTACGTGCCTGTAAAGAAATAATGAGAATTAGGGTTTCAAATCTCAATTTCTTCGTCATTTCTTTATGATCTGAGATGTTGATTTCGTTACCTGTACTCGTAAGTATCGTCAGAGTACTTCTCCGAGTACTGGATCTGACCCATCTTTCCTTCTTGATTTCAATTCTTCTTTGATCTCTTGCAGACGAGAGGCGAAATCAAGAAAAAAAAAAATCCAGTACGTTTCGTCAACTCTTCGGTAAATCTGCAAACAGAGACCAAAGAATTACAACTAAAAAACAAAAACCCTAGAAAATATTATCGAATTAAGAAGAAATTGGGGATAAAGGAATGCAGAATGCCTGAAGAAGTTAAGCAGAAAATGATCTGAGAGTGTTTTGTGAAGAAACGATAAGACTTTAAAGGCTTTTTTGGGTGACCACCCAACCCTAATAAAGTGCCACGTGGAATTTTTTAGACCTTTAACTCCAACCCAAATAAACCTGATAGATGATCCCTAGCCGTTGATTGGTTGAAATCCAATACTTTACCCAGGGCCCACATATGATAAGAATAATTGAAATTATTTAGCTAGAAAGTACCAATGAAGTTTATTTTTGGTGGACGAGTTAACCGTCTTGGAATAGTTGCTCTTGGTTTTCAAATTTCAAATTTTAAATCTCCCTCATTTTTAAACGAATAATAACGGTAGTAAGATCCACCAAATTAAATTATTGAAAAAGTGGGCAGAGGCATTCCTATGGGGCTCTTTAAACTTTATTATACCAAATCCAAGTTCAATGGTCTTTAAGTTCATGATGATGGTTCCCTTCATTGCACGTTATCTAGTTTTAAGTTTTTGAATGGTAAACCAACATAAAACATAGTAAATAAATAAAAATTAAAAATTAAAAAGCTAGGGTTAGAGTTATTGATCTTAAACATCGAAGAACATGTAGCATGGCTTTTGGAGAGGTTTATTTTCAACGAACAGTAATAAAATCTTATTTGAAAGATTTGGGATTAATTAAACGAAATTTGTTCCTTCATTCCAATCTATCTGAAGGTAAAAGTGTTTATATCAACTTTTGCCATTTTCATCTACATTTGTTTTTTCGTCTTCTCCTCTCACTCTCTTTAAGATCTTCAATGTAATTAACTTGGGTTGTAATCAACTTTTATCGAATATGTCCAAATCATCTCAAGTTGACTTTCTTTTAAATTATCATGTATTGGAGAAATGATTTTACATTTCTTGATCTTCTCATTTATCCATCTCTATTATCTTGAATTCATTAACATGATACTTCGTGGTTGTCCAACATTCAAGTCTAAAAAGCTCCATTGTGTATCAAATGACGTTTGGTGTTGACACACTCGTGATTCCTGGAAGAGCAAAAAACTCAAAACTGAGTCAAAAAGTTGAAGTGGCTGAAGCCACTTTTGACTTCTGTGTTTTTGTGAGAATTTGAGCAACACTCAATCTAATAAACAAAAAAATGCTTTTTACCAAATATCACAGCTTCTGAACCTTCAAAACTATTTTCCGAACTCTATCATCAAATAACCCAATATTGCAATTCCAATTCTTATAGAAATGATCCAGTAGAAATACTTCAATTTGAAAGCATAACTACCCTTAACGAGCCCGTGTCAATTAAGATGAATACTGCTATATTCACATAGCATCCACCGCTCGCAAAAACTGAAATTTGCACATCAAGACAAATCAACCCCATCAATGGAAGATCAAAGCCATGCACACTCTGCCACATGTAATTGTACTTTAGTCGTCTTCAAGAAAGAAAATTAGCTTTTAAAGAACATCTATATGCAACATTATTTGAAGATGTAGAAAAAAGCTAGACACTAAATAGTTCACTATTTCAAAATTTTGAAACTAAGTTCCACAAGTCTCCACCTCACAAAGGTCATTCCCTCTTACATAATTAAGCCGGTAACTCGAACAACAACAAGATCAAAAAATAATAATTGGAAAATTTCCACAAATAAAAGAAAAAACTGCAACACTGCTGTCCCGACAATAAAAAGTTTCAAAAACCTGTAAATTTTCTTTGACCTGTTCCAAACTTCGGATTTTCTTCTACCGATCCTTAGCTATCACTTTCTTCTTTACTTCTGTTGCTATAAAACATTTAAAAAAAAAAAAAACATGGAGGAGTTTGTCTCTTTCCTGTACATTGCCTATCAGATCCCTCACTGTACACCCTCCACATTCCATCTAGGATTTCCCAACACCATATAAGCTTTCTCCAGTTATTTATCAACAATTCGACATTTGGGGACCGGCTTTTGAAGCATAGAAGTCCCTTGAAAGGTCATCATCTGATAGTTTTTTCTGTACTCGTTCAGCTGCAACAAACATACACGTTATAATTTTAGTTTCTCGTCAATATCAAACCATAGAAACTAGATTGCCCATACTTTTCAGTAACCACTCACTTGATCTTCGGTCATTTTCTTGAAACCAAACTTATCCGTCCATATTGATTCCGCTTCTTCGGCAGCAGGAAGCACAAGGTTTTTCACGTTCAAGAACCCCAACAGTCTCTCAATGCATGAGAACAATGACTGGAAGTAGCCCTATAAAAAGGAAAGTTGGATGATAAAAATATTTGCAACAAAAGACGGATACTAAAAGACATGAAGGATGAGAAGTTATGTTGAAATAGGTGGAAGAATACATGCCAACATACAGAGTAATGGTAACACATAGGCGATAATAAATTATATCTGCTATGCTCATTAGTAACTTGTTGAATAGAATAAAATATGAGAAAGGTATATATTTTAAACGTTACTAAAAAAAATTAAAAAATTCTAGGCCGCTTTCAATGGATCGGGGATTAGAACCTGAAGTCCAATCCAAATATCTAATTAATTTAGTCTCCAGGAGGAGGTATTGGAATAGAACGAGGAACCACAGCCCAAACCATAAGGATTTGTTCTAGTTATCCAAGCCCCACCAATCCGATTGAGACCCAATCCAAAAAGTACGAAAATATTTTGTTAGTCAGATAGGATCTGGATCCAATACGAATATTATTCAGATCAGATCAGGATTGATCCCCTCCTGGTCCAAATCCGACAGACCTAAATACAATTCTAGATAGAATTGAATGATGGGATAAGGGTCCTGTAATTATGAATGATGATGATGACAAGTGGTAATAGCATACGATCAGGCATCAGGCAGTGCATATTGTGATTATTAAAAGGTAAAGAAGCATTGCTTTTTCTTCAAGACAACAGCAAGATAAAAACGCATACAGGAATGCACGCAATGTGATCCAAGGATTGGGTGGTGTGGAGTACTTGATTCACAATGCTTATACCAAAACTATTTGGACTTCTATGGGAATGTGGAAGCAATTTCCAGAGAAGCCTTGATAAACATTTAACTCATTGGCCTTTTCTTTTGTTCTTTTTAAATTGAGAATGAAGATTAAGTAGACTCTTGAGAAAAATGAAAATGTCAACAACAGAAGCGAGAAAGAAATACAGAACTATACAAAAAGACGTATCAATCCAACTCAATAGCCCCACCTTTCCTTGACTATCGCTGCTAGTAGCAACGAGAGGAAGTTCAGCAACTTCAAGACCAAAAATTCTGAGAATTCCAGCAGATACTACAGATGAACTGCAAGCAATAGAGGCCATAATGAGACAAGGTTAAGGTGAACTAATGTCTATGACACACTTTTAAGAAATAGTTCTCACTTTACTGTCAATACAGCACAATACATCCCTCCAAATTCTTGGTCCCTTACACTTCTTCTGCAAAAGATTAAATATATAAAAAGCAATTAGAAAGTAATTCCAGGGCATACTAAGTAAAACAAGGAAAACAATTTTTCTCACCCATAAACCATAGACGGGATAAGGTCACGGCCAGCTTTCGAATCCACAATTGGATCAAAGCGATCCTGAGGAAGAAAGATATCATAGAAGGCTAAATCAGAAATTGCAACGACGGTGTTTCTATCCACATCGATGTCAGGAAAATATTATATTACAAAATAAAAAGCCTCAAGAAATTAAAAAAAAAAGTCATGCAATAGAAGGGCTGAAACCTAAAAGCACTCTTTATGGTCAAAACTCGATTAAATATAATTTTTGTTCACATCCAACAACATATAATAAAAGCAAAGCCTGCTAGCACGACTTCAAGAAAATCATCTCGCACTATCACTGATTGGAGGGTAGAAATGATGATTTAAGAACAGTGCACAATTATCATGATCATTCATGGTACAATATAATAGTTACTCTTCTTAGAAAACCAATGTATTTTGATACAGCATTGAAAACTACTTACATGGAAGATTGCTACGGCCTTTGAAAGCAACGATTTACTTTCAGGAGAAGTACTTTTCCCACTAAGAAATCTCCATCTTATATCAATATCAGCATTATTATCTGAAGCCTTTTCCTCATGCTTCTTCTTAATAACACTTGAAAGAGCTTCCGGTAACTTTTCTGATCCACGACAAACTAACTTCTGCAAAACAGTATGGATCCTATTGCAATCTGTGCAACAAAACCAATTCCCTTTTGGCAATTCCTGTTAAGAAGGTACAAATAATATTTTAATGTAGAAAAATGATTGCATGTATTGTAAATGATAATAACAGCTCATTTATGTGCACACCTTTAGATCTGCCATTTGATGATCCTTCAAACAGCCAACATGAAATTCCTGTTCACACTGAAAAAAGAAAAGATAACATATTTAAGTGAAATTTAAGAAAGATTAATTTCAAATGCATAGAATGGCGATTCTATGTGCAAAATATCAAGAACTTGTATACAAAAAATGAATACATGAAGAGAACAGTATACCTGATCACAGAGAATGACTGTTCGTGGACCAAAACCAGATTTGCTAAACTCATGAAGCCTACATACAACAAGATCAAAAGGCATAAGGAAGCAAAAAAAGATGAGGGATACAAATCAGGAAACAAATTCATTGCTGTAGTAGCATAAAGAGAAAGTCAGGTATGCAATGACAGTTCAAGTACTGATACATAATAAATATGGGGGAATAACTCAACAACAAAAGCCACTATGTAACAGGTTACAGTAGCCCACCTGCATAAAACACAACCTCCAACTTCAGTCTCTGTTGTTTTAACTATGCGAATACATCGCTTGGAAATCTGTTCTATAGGATCAACACCAGGAACTCTCCCAGCTGCCTTAGCGTTTGCATTGTATTCGCAGGATTTTTCCCTTTGGTACATATTTAAGCAATATTGGCAGAACCATTTGCCATCGGGAATGCTTGACAGACCCACACAATCTACAATAGGCAAATGAGAATGCACGTCAGATAAGCCAATCACACAACATAATCATTCAGAAATGTTCTGGTTAAGGAAGAGAAGTGGATCAAAAATGTAACAAGAAGCTGCAGGTATTGAAATTAAGAGTAAAAAAGGAATAGAACAGCAGGCTGATACTAAGAAGCAACCCTATAATAAATATTAAACTAACCATCTAAAATTAAATTATAGATTTGGATAAATTGGCAGGAATTATATATATATATTAACAGAGACAAATAACTTAACAACATGTACTAAATTTAAATAAATAATTAGGGAACTTGGCAACCTAACAATCAAATAGATGACAAATGATAGAAATGGATAAGAGACTACTAGCAATGAACACCAAAAATACATGGACTGGTAACTTAAGAAAATATGCAAAAACCCAAATTCATAAAATTGCAGCTTCCTAGCCAATTTAAGGCTGTCATACTACTTCTCAGTTCACGTATAGAAGATAGTGAGTATAGGTTGTGACACAGAAACTCTAGCCTACAGTATTTCCTAGATCCCAAGGCACCCAAAGGAAGAAAAGCCAAAGAAGTGAGGCCACCAGGATAGAAAGGGCCGTGAGGGATCACTTCTCAATCAAACCAGAGACCTTCAAGGGTCTCATGCAATAGAGATGCATGATATAGGAATCTCATATCTTTGAAAAGACAGGTGAAGAGAAACAGGTAGAAAATGATTGCCATTGAGTGAAGCTGCTAGTTCCACCAGTTTCTTGGTGTAATGGTTTTAAAGGAAATTGGGTATCCATTTCTGAGGTTGGCCATGATTCAAAATGTGCTTTCCTTTTTGTATTCAGAGGATAAGGAATTTGCTTGCATGGAATGTAAACCTCGTCTGATGAGCTGAGATGGAGATCATAAGAGAAGAAGGGAACTCCAATGTCCGTTTAGCCTGAGTCTTTTGTTTAGACACCCTTTTATTAAGGACAGATGAGAAAGGAGGAAGAAATCTGGCAATTTGGGTTGGAACAAAATTGTCCTTTGGATATTCTATTACATTTGGAACAAAATATTTGCACCATCATCAAATTCCACATATTAGAATTTCTTAGGCATCACAGCACAAACAGGTTTTGTTTCTACAAGTAACTAAATGTTCATTGACATCATTTGTATTTTCTACTTCACCAATATTTAACCCAGAGAAAGAAGATGAAACATACATTGGTCAAAAGCAGATTGGCACCACTTTCTCAGATTTTACCACCATTGACATGCATGAGTCATACAGGACAAATTCACAACTTATTTTTCAAAGTATCAATAGATTTCATTTTTATTAACATTTTCCTCCATTTTCTCAAGCAAACATTAGCTTGTATATTTCATATTCAATTAAACAAATAAGAAACCTCTTAATAATTGAAGCAACCAAAACAATGGAAAAGGTGGGAAGAAGAAAAATCATCACTGGAGAGCGAAATGCACCTTGATGAAAGGCCCTGGGGCATCCATCACAGAGCAAAAGATCCCCAAAATCCGCACAAATGCTGCAAAGGTCATCGTTGTCATTGATTGAAAGTTTCCGGCCTCTTGATAGAGACACTGACAATTCATGCAACGAAACCCCGTTGGATGTGTAAATATTTAAATAGCTGGGAAAACACGAACAAAAACGAGTCAAAATAAAATAAATAGAGAAGTTTGAAGTTAATTGGACACTGTAAAAAATCTCAAATAACCACTCACGGTTTGCGTCGTGAAGCCCATCCAGCATCAGCTTCAAACTGTGAAGGGCTAACCTGCTCAGTAAATGTAAAAGAAAATCAGTGTCTTTAGCCAAAAGTGTTAAAAGTAGTTTGGGAAGTAGTAAAATTACCACTCTTTTGCAGCAATGACAGTATATACCAAAACCTTGTTTATAACCATCGAGCAATTTCTGCACAAGAATGAATATCTATGAATTACAAAATGAAATCTAGAAAAATATGCAATAACAAAAGAGATGTGCTTTCATCATCTTCATTAGAACAACCTGCCCGCGAATATAATATGCTAATTCAGTTCCATCAGGTAATCCATCTTCTTCAAAGACCAACTTATGCAACCGCAAATCCCTTGAGAGGAGACATCCAAAAACTTAAAAGGTTTAGAGAATTCCCAACAGAAGAGTTAAGCAAGATGACATGTCAGTAAATGTTTCAAACAAAAATGGGGTACCAACTTTCTTGTGAGCTTCCCTTGACTACTCTTATTCTGTGGCAAGACACATTCTGAAACATTGGTGGAAGAACTTGGTGTTAAAATTGGCTTTGACGACCTGAAATAACCCACACACACTGTCAGACAATTCCAGAGAAAAAAAAATAGCTTTAATAACCTGAAGTAACTCATACTAGAAGTAAATCAAGAAGGTACACAGCAAGATAGAAACATATAAACAGCTAAAAGTGGTATCTTTTATTTGACAAGAACCAATATTCTGGCATTATATGACAGAAGAAAGTCTTGAGTTTCGCTCTCAAAATTATGAAGAATTTAGAGCAAGAGTTGAATGGTGGGCGGTCAAGAAGCATAATGACAATAAATTAAGCATAGGGAAGATGAGGATTTTAAGGGAGAAATAGAAAGACTAGGAAAAGAAAAAAATAATAGAAACGAACGCATCAGAGAATAGCGATAAACTAAGAGAAAGTCGATGGAGATGGTTAGGGCACATCCAATGAAGGCTAAGTCAACCCCAACTAGAAGGCGAGAAGGGCCGAACTTGTAAACTAACTTGGATGTTAAGCTCAATGGGAGGCCAAGGTAGGAAGCCGAGAAGGACCCAATCTGACAACCCAAAGACCCAGCTTGCTCCTCCAAGTTAGGACCGAACCTACCCCAAAGATCTTACACTTCTGGGGACTAATAGCCAATCCAAACACAACCTCAAAGCAGATAAAGAGACGTGTAAGGATCCTCATTTGATTAATGAAGAAATCAAGAAAGACTAAAGTATCATCTGCATATTGAAGATTTAAAATCAAAGGAATGCCAGAACCAAACACAAAACCGAATGTCTCATTTCCTAAAGTCTCGCATATTGAAGGCAATAGACTGAAGTCTCTCATTCGCTATTGCTGTCCCCTTTTCATGAATTTATCCAATGTAAATTGATACATACATGTATGCAATAAATATATACGACATGGTACTAATAGGATTGCATTTGTAGTTCAAGGAATCCTAAAATATTCCATAAATAACCACTTCGACACATGTCTATTGTATTATCAACACTGAGCAAAAGCAAAGTATATTACAACACATAGCCAGCCTAGACTGAACCCCAAACCACATAGCATAGGTGAAGAAGACACCACAATTGCAAGAGAATCATACCTAGCATTAGTAGCATCCACACAAGCTGGGCTTGCCAGAGATTTCTCTGATTCCAAACAAGATTTGCATTTTAGTGTTGTCCTCGTAGTGCAAGATGCAAGAAGAGGCCCTAGAGATCATTAAAAACAACTCTAAAAATCATTATATCCTCTGTAATTCCTTAACGAAAATGGCAACCTAACATTTGTTATAAATCCAACATTATGAGTGAGAAGTTCACCTTTGCAACCCTGACACATTGGAACTTTTTTTACGGGGGAAGAACAAATTGCTCTCTGAATCGTTGCTTCCAATGTGTCCAAAGGAGCATCCTTACAAGCATTCAACACTTCGCGAAGGCTATTTCCATTCTCCAAGTAAATGTGTTCTGAAGGATGTTTATTTGAACTACCCGCATGTTTCTCAAATTGATAAGGCGTGACAACCTACGTTTGACAAAAGAAAATCATGTATTCACTCAATTCTTTTCCGCTACTTAATATCACAATGCATCAAAATAACAATCAACGCTACTCACTTGGTGCCCTTTGCAGGAAGCACAAAAACACAAGATCCCACGGTCTTTGATCGTTCCCTGAAGCCCTCTTCTCTAAGATAAATGACCAGTAAACAAGTATAAATCAAAACTATAATCTCATCGGCCCATGCAAAGAGAGAAAGAAAGAGAAGGGTTGTACATAATATACCTTATTTCCCCGAAAGAGGTAATTGATAGGCAATCCCTCAAGCATATCAGTCTGAAGAAGCTCCTTGAGAGTAGATGGAAACTTGGTCAAGGCAATCTTTTTCGACATTTTCATTTCTAGATTATTCTTCGAGGGCGTTCTTAGTAGGCTAACCACATTGTTTGGTTTCTCTTCATCTTTTACAGTTGCTTCGTTCTTGCTAGCATCTTCAGATACTGCAGAATGGCCACTTGACATGGCTATTGATGGCATCTCCTTCGGTTCTGACTTAGGTTTCAAAACAGGACGGGTAATCCGTCTACTGTAGGCTTTCCCCATTAATGCATTTCGTGCTCCACTAACATCATCTATCCCAGTTGGGGTTTCAATGCCAGTTTCACCTTCTTTGGAAGATTTAGCATCATTGTTCACAGGCTCTCCATTCGAAGATTTCATCCGATCCGTTTTGATCTCTTCTTTGGCATGAGATTCTACAGTAACGCTCATTGGGTCATCCCCTCTTGTTGGTATATCCGCATGGTTCACGGGATTGTTAGTGAGCTCTTCCGTAGTTGGAGATTTCATCAAATCGGATTTAGCCTCCTCCATGGCAGTAGATTTTAAAGAATTGCTCATCTTGCAGCATATCGATTCTGTGACATCGCCCTTTGGTTCCTCAAAACTTGAAGATTTCACCGTATCAATCTGCGGCTCCTCTTCCACCACATTTTTCTTCAATTCTTCCTTAACAGCAGAGATCTTTAATCTCTTACTGCTTGAATTCTCTGAAACTCCATTGCTAGAATTGTTATTCTGAAACTTTCTTGCTCGAGTCCGACCAAGCGATCCCGCCAACTCAGATTGAACCTTCAAAGCAAAAGCAAACTCACGTTTCAAACCACTTCGAGCTCCCGAAAACACCATGAACTCCGAATCGTCGTCGTTCGCCATGCAGAACAAATCAACCAATAGATCTATTAAAAATTAAGCTTCTGAAGCCAAAACTTGACTCGTTGAATCCGCAAAACCCTAGAAAACCAGATCAAAGCCTAATTTCTTCCTTTGAGGAAAAAAAAAAGATTCAAACCAGAAAACATATAGGGAGAATCATCCGTCACCGCTATTCACAACTTCGATCAAACACGAGCGATCGAAAAACTACGCAAGGATCAAAAAGAACTTAGGGTTTTTAGATTTCTCGATCGAAATCAGCCTGAAAGGTGCGAGAGAGGTTGAGAGAGAGAAAGAGAAGAGGGAGAGATAGGTCCACGGTTTCTTCTAAGGAAGGCGAAGAGAAAGATAGATAAGAGGGGCAAATGGCAGAACTCGTAAATATACAAACAAATAGTTCATTGACGTAAAAACCCAAAAATACCCCTTAACCTATGTTCCTAATTATCCATCCTAAAGAAACGAATTTCTGGTCATTATAATCCTTTCTTTTGACTACTTTCGTCTATTTGAAATATTAATCTCTTTGTCGTCAAGCGAGATTTTATTTTTATTTATTTATTTTGTTTTTTTCTTGTCACATTTTACGAAATTAGAACCCGGGAAACATCGCGACTCATCGCAGCCAATGAGAGGTAATAACCAATGGTGAGGATTTGATCGAGTAATATGGCGCGCATTGGTAGATTTGTAGTATAGTTGGAGACGCCAAAGGCATCGATAGGTTTTGTGTTTTTTTTTTTTTTTTTTAGAATTTTAATTGAATTAGAGCGGGAATTAAACGGAACGCCACGTAGGACGTAGTACGTATAGCCGTTAGAATCGATTTGAATTTTAGGTATGACGACTGGTTGGTTAATTCCATGTAGCCGTATGGAAGTGGTTTGTTTAGGGAAAAAAATTAAATTAGCTTTTGAATTTAAACCTAATAATTATCTAAATACATTTTTAAAATTATTAAAATAATATTATTTTAATTTTAAAATGGTTAATAATGAATATTGGTTTGGATAAAAATTTAGAGTATAACAAATATGATATATTAAGTAGTAATTGATGGTCTAATATGCAAAGACTATGTCATCTAGACTCCAAAATTCAAAAGCATAAGAGTTAACCTAAAGTAACAGACTCTCTGAACACTTACCTAACTTGGCACGAGTGTCATTTTCTTTCTGAGTAGCATCTGACATAGTTTTCTTGTTGTAAGACTGATGTTAAGGGGTGCGACAGATGTTAAGGGGTGTGACAAATGTTAAGGGGGGGTAACAGAGACAACGCATGGCTCACGTCAGATACAGTAAAACGTATATTGACAGATAAGAAAGCACGTGTCATTTAATTGTATTTATTATTCAGGTATCACGCCAGCTCAGGAATATAACGTATAAATATTGAAACATATCAAGGTTGGCATCTAACAGCATCTCCAATATTAATGCAAAAAAAATAAATTTAGCAATTATATTTTTTGAGACAATAAAGTCCAAAAATGTCATATTTGACACGTACCTCTCCAATGCTTTATCTATAATAAAAAAGTTCATTGGTTTGTTTTGGATTGCAATTTAATTTTAAAAAATATTTTTCATTTATTTTGATGGTAATTTAGTTTAAAAAATAATAATAATAATCAAAAAACACCTTTTATAACCAAAAAGCCACTTTGGCAAATTATGAGATATGTTAAAACCTATGCTATATCAATGCCAAATATAGTATTGATTTTCGCATATTATATTTGAGACACCATTTAAAATGTGCATTGGCCCACATTTTTTAGAGGTTACTTCAAAATTTAAACTTATTAATGATCCAAATATAATTTTTAAAATTATTAAAATAATATTATTTTAATTTTAAAATGGTTAATAATGAAATTTTGGGTTGGATAAAAATTAGAATATACCAAGTATGATATATTCTTAATAAATTGGTTATAATATGCAAAAATCTTGTCATCTAGACTCAAAAATTCAAAAGCATAAGAGTTAACCTAAAATAACAGACTCTCTGAACAACAACCTAACTTTGCATGAGTGTCATTTTCTTTCTGAGTGGCATCTGACATAGTTTTCTTGTTGTAAGACAGATGTTAAGGGGTGCGACAGATGTTAAGGGGGGGTAATAGAGACAACGCATGGCTGACGTCAGATACAGTAAAACGTATATTGACAGATAAGAAAGCACGTGTCATTTAATTGTATTTATTATTCAGGTATCACGCCAGCTCAGGAATATAACGTATAAATATTGAAACATATCAAGGTTGGCATCTAACAGCATCTCCAATATTAATGCAAAAAAATAAATTTAGCAATTATATTTTTTGAGACAATAAAGTCCAAAAATGTCATATTTGACACGTACCTCTCCAATGCTTTATCTATAATAAAAAAGTTCACTGGTTTGTTTTGGATTGCAATTTAATTTTAAAAAATATTTTTCATTTATTTTGATGGTAATTTAGTTTAAAAAATAATAATAATAATCAAAAGACACCTTTTATAACCAAAAAGCGACTATGGCAAATTATGAGATATGTTAAAACCTATGCTATACCAATGTTAAATATAGCATTGCTTTTAGCATATTATATTTAAGACACCATTTAAGATGTGCCTTGGCCCACATTTTTTAGAGGTTACTTCAAAATTTAAACTTATTAATGATCAAAATATAATTTTAAAATTATTAAAATAATATTATTTTAATTTTAAAATGGTTAATAATGAAATTTTGGGTTGGATAAAAATTAGAATATACCAAGTATGATATATTCTTAATAAATTGGTTATAATATGCAAAAACCTTGTCATCTAGACTCAAAAATTCAAAAGCATAAGAGTTAATCTAAAATAACAGACTCTGAACAATTACCTAACTTGGCACGAGTGTCATTGTCTTTCTGAGTGGCATCTGACATATTTTTCTTATTGTAAGACAGATGTTAAGGGGTGTGACAAATGTTAAGGAGGGTTAATAGAGACAATGCATGACTGACGTCAATATACAGTAAAACGTATATTGACAGATAAGAAAGCACGTGCCATTGAATTGTATTTATTATCCAGGTATCACGCCAGCTCAGGAATATAACGTATAGATATTGAAACATATCAAAGTTGGCATCTAAGAGCATCTCCAATATTAATGCAAAAAAATAAATTTACCAATTCTATTTTTTAAGATAATAAAGTCCAAAAATGTCATATTTGACATGTACCTCTCTAATGCTTTATCTAAAAAAATGTGATTTTAAAAAATATTTTTCATTTATTTTGATGGTAATTTAGTTTTAAAAAATAATAATAATCAAAATACATTTTTTATAACCTAAAAGCCACTTTGGTAAATTATGAGATATGCTAAAACCTATGATATACAGTGTCAAATATAACATTGATTTTAGCATATATTATATTTGAGACACCATTTGAGATGTGTATTGGACCACATTTTTTAGAGGTTACTTCAAAATTTAGAATTGCCATCCCAATTTGAGAGATCATTGGAGATGCTCTATTATACCATATATAATTACAGACTGAAAATCATCCAATTTGAAATGAACGTATTTATCTAAGTGGTAGCTGACATGTCTATCTTTCTGTAAGATAGGTGTCAAAGGGAGTAATAAAGACCATGCATTGGTGACAGTTGTCACATTTAGTAAAATGTGTATTGACAGATAAGGAAGCACGTGCCATCTAATGATATATATTTTTCCAAGAACATGCCATCTCAGCCTTATAAAGTATAGACATTAATACCGAAGTACATCTATACTAACTTATAATATAGGGTTGTCAATGGATCGGATCAGACTCGAAACCCGATTCGATAACTTTGGGTTTGGATCATTGTTTTGGATTTCGTTAAGGATCTCATCTAATATCTTATTGGATCGGACTTGGATCAACCATATCCCTATCATAATATGTTATAAAGTATATACATTACATTATATGTTTATTGAGATGTACTAAGTTTATTTAGATTATGTATATAAAATCGAATCTGACTCAATCCAAACCGGACCTAGTTGTTAATGGATCAGATTTGGATCTCAATATTGAGTTCCAATAAAAATTTGATCTAATAAGAGTTTGATCCGATACTTATCGGATCGGTACCAAATCAACTCAATCCGATATGGATCCAATCCATTAACAACCCTATTATAATATATTGTACTTTGCTATAGATTGTGAATCATAATCCAATCTTTCATAGACATTAACATTTGTCTAATGGGATCTAACATGTTTCTCTCGTCGTCAAATAAGTGTCAAGGGAAGTGGTAAAAACAACACATGGGTGATGTCAAACACAGTAAAACATGTATGTGTGTGTGACACATCTTCATTATCCATAATCATGTTTTTTCTATAAATACCCTTAAAAGATATTGTGTAGGTTATCCAAAAATGTTTGGATTGAGTACATCTCGTGAGAGAGTTGGCAATTGGTATCTTCTATGAGCGGAGTATTCTCCGGCTCAATAGGGCTTATATGAGTTTGTATTGTATTCATATAATCATTTTGTTTAAACAAAGTGAAAATTATTTGTGTTTGTGAGGGTATTTATGTAATTAGGTCAAAATATAAAAATATAACTTTGGCCTAGGGTTTTTTAGTTGGGAGAAAACATATTTAAAGGAGGAAAACGAAGAAAGGTGAATCCCTTTTTAACCTTTGCTTGTTAATTATAAAAAATCGATAACCCCTCCTTTGAAGATGTGGTCTATGAAAAGGTAAATCTTGTAAATCTATGTATTTATATTTGGAAAAATTACTTAATGGTCCCTAGCATTAATTTTTCTTTTTTATTTATCCTTGACTTTTAGGGGTGAGTTAAATAGTCCATGTAGTAAATCTCTCTTTTCTAATTAGTCCTTGAACAACATTCTAGACATTTCTCATGATTGAAATGTCAAAATTTCCCTAACCATTCAAACTCATCATTTTCATCCAAAAAATTCGATTTTCGGCATCCCAATCGAGTTTTGGAGACTCCATTCCGATGAAACAGATTTGAGATAGAAGAAGAACCTATTTTCAAGTATTTTGAAGATGTATGTTAAAAACTAGGACTTTTTACATACATTTATTTTGTTCTTTTGTCAAAATCAATCAATGATGGTTCTTTTGGTTTGAAATCATCTATGATTATTGTTGATCTCAGCAGTTTTACTTATATATATAATATAAAAAAAGATCTCAATAATAAAAAATATTGAATTTAAAAAAAAATTACTGACCTTAGCAGTGTAAAAGTAACTCGATTTCATTTTTTTCAACTAAAATACATAAAAAGATCGACTTAAAACTTGACATAACGACTTGTGTGAATGATTTCAAACCAAAAGAACCATACTTGATTATTTTGATAAATAAAAAAAAATAAACAAAATAAATGTATGTAAAAACCTCTAGCTTCATTTTTTGTTATAAATCGTCCAAATACATAAATAAATTACATTTAAAAGTTCAAAATGATAAGTATATCATTTCCATTTGTCATTCATGATCAAAAAGCATTGGGATGGCTCCATGTAAATAGCTAAGAAAGTGCTATGTAGAAGTGGATTTTTTTAGGGGAAAAAATGAAATCAATTTTTGAATTTAAACTTAAACAATTATCCAAACATATTTTTTAAATTATTAAAATAATATTATTTTAATTTTAAAATTGTTAATAATGAAAAATTGGGAAGGATAAAAATTTAGAGTATACCAAATATGATATGTTGTTAACAAATTGATGGTATAATATGCGAAGATCATACCATCTCTAGACTTCAAAATTCAAATATGTAAGAGTTAACCTAAAATAATTCAAAATCAATTGAATATTAGTCAAACTATGAACAATAACCTAACTTGGCACGAGTGTCACAGTCTTTCTGAGTGGCATCTGACATATTTTTCTTGTTGTAAGACAAATGTTAAGGGGGTGTGTGACAGATGTTGGGCAGGGGGGGGGGGGGGTTAGGTAATAGAGACAACGCGTGGAATGACATCAGATATGGTAAAACGTATATTGACATATTAGAAAGCACATGTCATTTTATTGTATTTATTATTCAGGTATCACGCTAGTTCAGGAATATAACATTTAGATATTGAAACGTATCAAGGTTGGCATCTAAGAGCGTCTCAAATGCTAATGCTAAATTTGCTTTTAGCCATTCTATTTTTTTGAGACAATAAAGTCCAAAAATGTCATATTTGACACGTACTTTTCAATCCTTCATCTAAAAAAAATGTCATTAGATTGCTTTGGATGACAATTTGATTTAAAAAATCTATTTTTTCATTTGTTTTGATTGCAATTTGGTAAAATAATAATAATTCAAAAGACACTTTTTATAACCCAAAAGTCACTTTCGAAAATTATGATTAAGCTAAAACCAATGCCAAATATAGCATCTCTTTATCGGTTTTAACATATGTTATATTTGATACACCATTCTGAGGCGTGCATTGGAGTGCATTTTTGAGAGGCTATTTCAAAATTTGGAATTGCCATCCCAATTTGGAAGACCATTGGAGGTGCTCTAATATACCATATATAATTACAAACTGAAAATCATCCAATTAGAAAAATGGATGTATTTATCTAAGTGGTAGTCGACATGTATATCTTACTATAAGATTGGTGTCAAAGGGAGTAATAAAGACCATGCATTGGTGACAGTTGTCACATGTAGTAAAATGTATATTGATAGATAAGGAAGCATGTGCCATATAATGATACGAATTTGGATTGTATGTACCTAGGGTGGAGGATTTAAACTCTCCTCTCACACCCCAATACACACCACGTAAGCCATAATCCAAGGAATTAGTGCCTGAAATATCTCCTTTTAAAATTTTCCTTGGATTATGGTTTGCATGGTGCGTGTTGGGGCATTGGAGGAGGGGTGCAATCCTTCACTCGGGGTGCATACGATCCGTACTCCTAATGATATATATTATTCCATGATTGTGCCATCACAACATAATAATGTATAGATGTTAAACCAAAGTAAATCTATACTGGCTTATAATATATTGTGCTTTGTTACAAACCACAAATCGCAATCCAATCTGTCAAGGACCTTAACATTTATCTAATGGAACCTGAAATGTATCTCTCCTCGTAAAATAAGTGTCAAGGGAACTTGTAAAAACAACACATGGGTGATGTCAAACACAGTAAAACTTGTGTGTGACATCATCTTCATTATCCCAATCGTGTTTCTTCTATAAATACCCTCAAAAGAGGATTAACACATACTGGCATCTTCTCTGAATGGAGCATTCTCCACCTCGATAGGGCTTACATGATTTTGTAATTGTATTCATATAATCATTTTATTTGAACAAAGTGGGAATTATTTGTATTTATGAGAGTATTTATGTAATTAGGTCAAAATATAAATATATAACTTCGGCCTAGGATTTTTTTAGTTGTTAGAAAACATATTTAAAAGAGGGAGACGAAGAAAGTTGAATCCCTTTTTACAATGAAAAAATTCGATCACCCCTCCTATGAAGATGTAGTCTAAGAAAAGGTAAACCTTGTAAATCTACGTATTTATATTTTCTATTTTATTCCTTGTTATTTGTTGTCAATTTTCTCAATATATATGTGTGTGTGTGTGTGTCTATGTCGGTGAAATGTGAGGCTGGTATGAATTGAATCTTCTTAAGTAGAAGAGTGTGTGATCACTTTTGGTGGAAAAAACCAGTGAAGTGGGGTTGTGAAGTGAGCAAGGATTGTTCAATTAACAATAACTTCTTATTTATCTTAGGACGTGATTGATTGCAGGAAAAATATTTACTTGGAAAATGATGTATAGGCAAATCCTTTTTTCATTATTTGAGCAAATCATGAAAAATAATGCCGAAAATCTCTTTATACTCTTTCATTTAAATGGGGTCCTATAGATTTAATTTTTTTTTTTAAAGTAGATATAATCTTACTAAATTGGTAAGATTTCAAAGTTTTCCATGGAAAACTATTTTCCTTAGAGTTTGTCGTGCAATTAAACGCGCTCTTAGTTTATTTTCACCCTTTGTTTCTTGTGAGTGAGGATATTATTCTTGGACCTAAAAATGGTTGCTCAAGCCAGTCTTGTCTAATGGCTGGCCCGAAGAATAGAAGTAATGACTAAGCCCGACTTGTCGGACATTTATTCGAGCCAAGCCAGACTGGACCTTGTTTCATCCATATTTTTCTTACATATTATAAATAGAGGGAGTTTATTGGCATACCAACTCTTGCTAACGCCACTCCAATCCATATGTAAACACACATCTTGGAGTGGCGTTAGAAAAAGTTGGTGTGGCAATATAAGCTTTCTATAAGTATTATAAACAAAATTACATAATGGTTGGACTGGACTTGGCCATCCTATCGGCATAGGTCACAATCCTTAACTTGGTTCGGTAACTAAATGGGCCAAATAATGTTACCCAGACCTGATCCATGAAATTTTGTACCGGCCCATTGCCAGCCCTGCAGTCATGAGCTCTAGGCTGTCTTTGGATTGAGAGAAGTGGAGAGAAGAGAAGAGAAGAAAAGGAAGGAGAAACTCAATTTCTCCCCGCCGTGTTTGGATTGACAAGAGAGAATTTGAGACGACTTTAAAATTTTAAATTATCTTAAAAGAGATCTAGGAGCAGTTGGCATTATAAAATAATTTAAAAGGATTTCTCTCCACTTTTGGAAAGTTGGAGAGAAAGAAAACTCAACTTTTTTCCTCTCCAATTTTTTTCTTTTCTCTCCCCACTTAACTATCGAAACAGGAGAAATGGAGAGAAACTCATTTATTTTCACTTCTCTTCTCTCCATTTCTCTCAATCCAAACACGGTGTAATTGGGCAGAATGAATTGGTGCAACGGTGCCAGACAAGTTTAAAAAACTCTATCTAGTCAAAATGTGTACCAATCCTCCTTGTAGCCTGGATGGTTGTCAAATTGCGTTGGCGTCCTCTAGGTCTTGGGTTCAAGGATTGGTGAGAGAGGAGAGGATGGAGAGATGTAGAGGTATTATAAAATACCTCTTATTTTTGTCCACCATTATAATCAATAAAAATTTACAAGTTCAATGCAATAGCTTTCAATAGCTTTTTTTTAATAAAATTAAAAAGATGCTTGTCATGAGGTTGAAAATGAGAATTTTGTTTTCAACCATTTATATGATAAGTTTCTTCCGTATATACACACATGGTTACTATTAGGAAAAATTACTTAAAAGGACCCTCGTGGAAGAGTTCTTTTTCTAAATAACCTCTAAATTTTACATGGTAATTTAATAGAATATTTAGTAAATTTTTTCTTTCTTAATGGTCCCTTGTTACTGTCGAACTCACTGCCTATTTTATTTACTATCGAGTTCACCACTTTTTATTATTATCGAACTTGACGTTTTTTTTGTTTAGTGTCAAGTTCACAATTTTTACTGTCGAACTCACCACTATTTATTGTTGAGCTCACCACTTTTTATTTATTGTCGAACTTGCAACGCTTTTTATTTACTGTCGAGTTCACTACTCTTTAAATAAGAAGTGATGAACTTGACACTAGTAAAATCAACCCGTTTTCAATTTTTGAATTTTTTTCAATTAAAATATATGGAAAGATTGACTAAAAACTTGAGACAACGACTTGTTTATATGGTTTCAATGCAAAAGAACCATTCTTGATCAATTTTCATTCAGAAACTAAGAAAAAAAAGTGAAAAAATCCAAGTTTTTTTTATATAAATCTTCAAAATGTTTGAAAAAATCCTTGAAAATATACTTCCTTTTTTAATCATTTCTGACAGAATTGAGTCTTCAAAACTTGATTGAGATGTTAAAAATCAAATTGATTAATTTTTAAAATTATAAAAATATCCTTTTTACTATGTTATATTCAAAATCACCCTTTAATTAATATTTTAAATTACAAATAACCCATTCAGACACATGTGCCATTGCACATGCCATGTTCTAGGAATACTTTAAATTGAAAAAAAGGCCCTCATAGTATTAAAATACATTATAAAATTACATTAACTATTTAAAAAAAAATTTAAATAATTTTTTAAAGTAATCAATATTTTTTTAATAATGTCACATGACCATGTTTTCAAGCAGATAACATAACCCCCTCAACCTTGATCTTCTCTCGTAGATTGATAGAGAATGACATAAATAATCATTTTCAACCTCTAGCTTTAAACGCCTTTGTTGTTTCTCCCCAAAAACCCATCATCTTCAAACTTTTCTATCTTTAGACTAAGCATTTTTAACCTTCGATCATGCCTTCAATCTCTTGTCAAAATTCATTGATTTTTTCTACTTAATTATTTACGACTTCTTCAAAATCTTTATTATTATTATAATTAATTATTATTATTATTATTATTTTAGTTTTGAAGGTTGAAGGAGAAAAGAGTCTTGACTTGAAGAGGGTATCCTACAAGTAAAAGATGCGAGTTTCTGGTAGAGATTGAAGGCGAAGGATCTAGGTCATAAGAGTGAGGTTATCATGTTCCAAGATGAAAACAATTTTTTTATTTATTGTGGAAATATTGTAGTGAGCGAGTGACGATTTGAAGAATTGTGTATATCATTTTAAATAAACACTAAAAATTATTAACCATCCTCTTAGAGTTAGAGACATTGTTGTTTCTGACCCATGTGGATGATCAATATCTTTTTACTTATTATTATTTTTTTACTGTTGAAATATGCCAGATTTTTTCCATCTATTTATATCAGATGGAAAAAATCTAGCATTGACTTAGGTCACCAACCATGACGGGACCCAAGTAAAGATTGATGATTGCCAACTATGATTATCAAAATCCAAATATCACGTGGGGACGTTGCTAGTATAATTTTTAATCTTGTAGGGCATTCGACAATTGATTTTGTATTCCTTATATATATTCTATGGTTGGTATGGAGTCGATTGTTCTCAAAAGACGCCAAGATAGAGATTTAGGACACTATCAATGTCAACTATGTAAGATAAACAGTCCATGGAATACATGTTGAGATGGATGTACTTGTTTCAAGCGTGGTTTGAGATCAAGGTAATTTCGACTTCTGATCTTAAAGACAATATCATTCTCAAGAGGGGTAAATTATTATATCTAATATAATAATTATTAAATATCAGGAAATTTTTATAGTAAAACAGAAGATGGACCCCACTCCCTTTATCCCTTACATATAAAGAGGTTGGCATCATAATTAATAAATTCATGATTGATTCACGAATTAGACGTATATTACTCTTCCCGATCAGAACTGCCGTTGGATTCAAAGATTTAGATTAATTCGCAGATCTTTGAATCCCAACGACTAAATCATGATTTATACATATATTCTGTAAATATTTTATTAAAATACATTGTATTTCCTTGTTCTCATTTTAAAACTCAAGACTTAAAAGAAGGGAAAAAAATCCTAAGTTGAAAATCGCCCCTACCGACCAACTGTAAAGTTTACTCATTGGCCGTCCGGTAAAATTTTTTCTACTTCGCATTAATAACTTTTTAGAAACGATATGAAAGTTTTTTTTTTTTTTTTTAAATTTAATTAAGTCATGAGACATGATGATTTTGGCATTAATTAGTATATCATGTTTTATGCTTTTCATTTACATAGATTATTAGATAGATTAAAAATAAATCTTTAATTGCGAATATATATTTTATTGGATGAATGTGATTGTGGATTGTTTATTTTTTTATTGGATAAATATTGATAATTTGATCAGTATATTAGAATTGTTAGATCATATCATATGTTATATATATTCGAATTTTTTAAAGTTTTAAAAATTGTTGGATCCAAATCATTCTCGAACTATTTATGTATCGTATTTTATCCGTCTTATGTTTTTCGTCGAATTTTCGAGCGAACCAGTGCATCACTATTCTGAATGATACCCGATTTATTTTCGTACCGTTTTTTCCCCATCCACCGAATTGCTATCTATGGTTGGGATTTAATTTCCTTACGAAGCTCGAGTACAACTTTAACTTCATTGTTTTTTTTCTTCTCTTCATTTCAAGAATACCCTTTTAACTTTCTTTTCTTTTCTTTTCTTCTTCTAATTTCTCTTTCCAATAATACTCCTTTAACTTTATTATTTTTTTCTCTACTACTCTTTTCAATAATACATTTCCAATTTTCTCTTATTACCCTTTCCTAATGATACCACTCAAACTTTATTTTATTTTTTTTCCTCTTTTACTCTCTTAACCTCAAAGAGGATGCCTGAGCCACACGGGTAAACTCTAGTATAGTAATTTATATAATAAAACACAACATTTTATCCCACCGTTGCTACAATTATGGGGGTAAATGTCTTTTTCAACTACAGTTAAATAAAGGATTGGGGTCCACATGCACTACCTTGCATATCCTCTTCACCCCTTTCAATTTTATTATCTTTCCTCTCTTACACCCCACTTTTTTTAATAATATCCATTTAATTTTATTATCTTTCTTCTTTTAACCTACTTTATTGTTTTTTCTCATCTCCTCCTTTCTTAATAATATCTCTTTAATTTTATTATTTTTTATCTTTTACTCCCTTAACTTCAAAGATTTATAATAATACCCCTTCAACTTCAATTTTTAATTATTTATTGTTTTTACCCCTCTAATCCCAAGGTGGTACGACACAGATGAACTCTAGTACAATATAAGTTGGGTGGCACAATGATAATATTAGTTGATAAGGATTATGATTAAGAATTGAACTTGGGTTTGGATTGTAATTAGTCAATTAGAGAATTAGTACACTATAAGGAATCAACTATCTCAAAGAGATCTACAATGTCTATCTACCTCAAAGCAGCCATCTTCCCCACTATATTTTTCCTCTTTTATTTATTTAGTAATGATTGTTTGAGAATGTCACAGTTCCTTATTGAAATGAATACTGCATAGGTGCAATATCACGGAGAACAATAGGAAAGGACAAGCTCAAGCCAAGGCCGAGATTTGTGCAAGTCATTGGACCAACCCTACACACATGCATTGAAAGATGGGTAAAGCCATGAAAGTGATGCAAGCACACGAACACTGCATTTCTTGCTAACGACATGAGATCGTGGTAGCTCCATGTCGGAAAAAGAATAATTAATTTCTTAGCTATATATAGATACAGACGATACAAGACAGTAGTACTAGCGTAACTTATGTGCAAGTCAGCTTCTTGGAGAGGGAACAAACATGTTCCTTATCCAGATTTCGACACTAGCAACATCAAAGCCACATTTTGAGGTCCAATTTGCATGGACCCATCAATATGTTAAAAGGAATCCAACATAATTTATTGATTAAATGTGAGGAGATTTGTGCCCTAAGGCACTATTGTTGACTAGTGATCCTCACCCTAGACCAACTCATGCATCTTCAATGATGCATATTAGGAGTGATTTGTAGAAGTTATATACATATATATTCTTGGATTCTAGGACATGGAGTCTTCTAAACCCTAGAATATGATGTGGGGGCAAGGGGACAGTGGGGGTGATGATTGACATCTAACCTAACATACCATCCTGTACTTCTATCCCAATGCCTTTGTCTCTTTGCTAATAGACACTTAAACAATTGTCCTTGTCATGAGGCCTATCAAATGCTCATGCACAATCATTTATCATGAATTTCTACCCCTTGGGGCCCCTCAAATGCTCATACACATAAATATGTGTAATTTAAAACTTCTAGGTTTTAACTTTCTTCAAAATCTTGGATCTAGCAAAACTTTGTTTTAGTTTGAAATTTTTGTGATTAATATTGGATCTCTAATTCTATTATATAGGAACTACTAACATTACTAATGTAGAGGTAAGCAAATCATTTTCCCAATATGGTCAGATGAACAGTATCTAAGATCCCAACTTAGTTTGATGAGATAAGAACTATTCAAGATTCCGAGCTCCATTTACGTGTGGAAGCATTTGAATTAACACATGTTCAAGGAAGGTGTCAGCTTGCAAAGTTGATTCAAAATCTATCTTTACCTATTAATTATTGACAGCTAATCTTGTTTGTCCAACGAACATAAAATAATAGGAATCCTCAAATTTCTTATCAATTATTACATAATAAAATTATTGATGAAAGTTGAATGTAATCTAAGTCTGAAACCACAAAAAAAAAAAAAACATTAAGGGTATGTTTGATTGCATAGAAAGTCACTTTCCATGAAATTTGAAATCCATGGAAAATTAGTGTGGAAAATATGTAGGGTTGGAAAATCAAATTCCATTGTTTGATTTCACTTGGATAAAATCATGGAAAAAATATGAGAAAAAATAAGAAGAGGAGAAGAAGATGTGGCGACTGTGGCGGCGGCGGCGACGATGGAGGTAAGTGAGGAAAATGGAGGGAGAACTTGGTGGTGGTGGTGACGGAGGAGGTGAGGGATGGAGAAGAAGAAAAATAAGAAGAAAGAGAGAGAAGGTGATCGGAGCCGACGGCGACGACGATGGTGACGACGGCGATGACGACGACGGCAAAGTTAGTGTAATGGTGGTGGTGGTGGTGGTGGTGGTGGTAAGGAATAATTGATGATGGAAAACATGGGTGGATTTCATTTTCCCACCCATATGGGTGGGAAAGTGAAATCCATGATTTAGTGGACTTTTTGAATGGGGTGGAAAATGAATTCCATTTCCATGTGCAATCAAACACTTGAAAAATGTCATTTTCCATGGAAATTGATTTTCCACCTTATTTTCCATGTGCAATCAAACATACCCTAATTAGATCCTACAAATCAATCAAGAATTACACAAAAAGAATTTCAAAGAAAATTGACTTGGATCTTCCATGAGAAATCCAGGAGCCAGAGCCAATCCATATTCCATAGAACCAATAAAAAGATGACGGGCCTTTTCCCTTTGAGGAGGGAGGGGGGGGGGGGGGTCGATGACTTCTGATAATCAAAGCCAGTTTCCATGATTATTTCATCGCAAGGTGTTATTAAACCAAAAGTTCCCCTACAATTAAACAACTAATTTTCCTCAGTTTCATCTAAATTGGATAAAAACAACTTAGGTTGACCTTCCTTCGAGAGTGATATATCAACAATGCACTTCAATAGACTGATAAGCGGTTAATGTCCATATGTTGTGAGTTTGATATTCAGTATGAGCATTAATTCCTCAGGAGCCACCAATGAAGGCATACCCTCACTTACCTGGTGTGTGTGATGTGCGAGAGTTGCATGTGCACTAAGACTAGTCATTGTACAAAACCATGGTCTATAGATTGGACAAAGCTCAGATACGACCATGTTTGTTATCTATAATGATTGTAAAAAAAATGCCCTACAATTTTTTTAAAGATAATTGGGTATCTCTTTAGACAATGGATTGGACCCGTATTTGAGCTTTGCCCAATCCATAGACCATGATCTTGTTCAAGGACTAGTCTCAGGGCATGTGACCAAGTAAGTGAAGGTGCACCTGCTCGTGACCCCTGAGGAAGGGTATCGAACTCATGACCTATGGACATCAACTATTTATCAGTCTGAAATTGCCATTAAGCCCATCCTCAAGGTTAATGTCCTACAATATATATCTTAAGAAAAATGCTAAAAAGACATTTTACAATGAGTGCTGATAATTTGACTTAGACACGTGACAACTCACTTGACTTAACTAACGTGACAAGCTCGGGAACGGTGGATGTACTCTTCTCGGGATACAAAACTACGAATCCCCATAAAAAGAGCAATTTCGTATCCTAAGAAGAGTATATCTACGATTTTTGAGCCTATCACATCAAGCAAGTCGATTGAGTATGCTATGTGCCTAAGTCAGACTATCACAACTCTTCTACAATACTGCGCTGATGTGATCTTGTGCACATAACCATATATACTTTTTCTCGAGATACGAATGTTGTACACTCGAGGATAATGTACCTTTATTGAAAATCCTTCTTACATGCAGGGGGAGTAGGGACATCTCACGGCATGAGCGGAAGCAGACAAACCTTCCTCACACGAGGTTCCTCACTCTTTCACCAACTCCATCATTCACCATATATTGCCACGTCAATGTAGTGGCACGTGGTCTCTAGTACGGTACTCTTAGCATTATGAGATGACTAGGAAGAAATGTGTACACATATCACTTGTTTGACGGAAATACCCTCTGATTAGCTTTGGTTTTCCACCATTATTAGAAGTAATGTAATCCTCTAAAAGTCGAAGACTATAAGGGGCTTTGTAGTGTAATAATTATAATGTGGATATAAGTCTTAGCAAAGATCATGAGCAACTAAAAAACAAAATGAGTCAAGCTGTTGACACGTGAGGCACATGATGTCTATTTGGTTGTGTTTGCTAAGCATCCAAACATTTTTGTTGGATCAAATATTTTTGTGGGTCCGCCCGACCCATCCATTAAATAGATTGGATTGAGCTAAGATTTTGAAATTGAATTAGCATAACCCGACTTTGTAGCAACTAAAATTTTGGAGGAACACTTCTTATAACATGACACGTAACTTTTTGTTTTTATTTCACACCCCTATTATTTTTTTGATATTTGAGATATCTTCTTGTAAACATCATGTGTATCAAAATTTTAAAGTGGGATGAGAATTTCAAAAAAAATTTCCAATTAACAAGGATTTTTGCGTTCTACTTCAATCCATTGATAAGTCCAACTCGTCCTAAAAGTCAAAATCTTTCCTTTCATTTCCATTATTAGTTGTTGTGGACCTGGTTGCTCGTCACCTAGCTATTGCACCTATACAATGTTTAAATTAATCCCACAATTTAATTCAAGTTAGTCTTACTCCAAGTGCCAACTCACCCCTTTTTAAAGAAAAAATATCACATACATAGATTTTTTAACTTGTACCCTAAGTAAGGCACATGAGGATGCATTTTAAACACATTGAAAATAAACATTTGAAGATGTTTTAGGTAGAAAAATAAATTCTAATGGTATTTTTTTTATTATAATAAAATAAAATTTGGATATGTATTTAATGTGAAATACTTTTCTTATTAACATAATAAGATTTTAAATCTTATTAAGAATTGTTTGGCTCAAATGGATTATTACATTAGCAATCTAACACCATGACCCTAAAAGTTTCATGGAAAAACTTAGACAATTTTTTTTAAATTTAATTCTTAGCTTGATCCAAGGTTTTAAAAATGTACCGTTACCGAACTTCCACTTAAGTCCTAAACTTAAAATTAAAATTCAACAATAAAAAATAATCAATTTTAAATTTTTTCTCTTATTTTCTTTCAAAGTTCATACAACTGTGTCGCATTAGATTGTGTTTTTCGATGTCACGAGCCGTGTCTAAGTACCCTTAGTAAGGGTCAAATCCTTACCAACTTAGTAAGGCTAGTGGGACTTTGTATTTAATTCATGTTAATGAGTGCCCTTGGGAGTTAGGACACCGGTTAACAACACCCATATTTAATTTGTAAGTCGAAGAGTAAGTTGCTGCTGTACTATTGAGCCGGCAATAAAACGGTCTAGCTGCACACTGAGAGACTGCCACGATGCCACATATTTCTGTGGTAATTGTCTAATGGGAGAAAAGTGTATCACTCTGATATCTTTGTTTGTGTGGCCTTCAAAGAAGCTTCGTCGAACCAATTATTGACCGGCACAGCATTCTTTCTTCAATAAATTACGTGTCGCATCGCAAAAGGAAACCCAGTCGAACCACGGAACCGGTTATTGACCTGCAAAACCCTTTTTTTTCTTCAAAACCAAAAATATGTCGCATCAAATCAGGTAAACCAGTGCAATCTGTAATAACGTGAGAGTAAGACAACCGCTTTCAACATTTTGTGGCGAATCGATCAATCCTGACATTCATACTCCATCGCTTGACAAACATCACATCCAGCGATCCCATCATCACCATACATCCTCAACTTAATAAATCGTTAAGATCTTCTCTTCCGTCAAACCTTTGATGATTGAGATTTTATGATTGTTTTATTGTAGTTCATCTATCAAAAAGTCTCGATCAATCACCATGGACCAACAAATTTGGGTGGAGATTGAAGAGTACACATGAATGCTTTGTGCTGCGAAGCACCAGATCGTAATTTAGACCATCTCTACTTCCACAAACCTAACATTAAAAACAGCCTAAACGTATGGTCCATTTCGTAATTTTGTGGGAAGAGAAGGACATTTGCCACGCGGCGCTTGTTAAAAAATGATGACGTGGACGTTAAAAAATTAAATAATTTGAAATTTATATATAATATATATTTTTTGGAAATCGGCGCTTTTTCGTTTTCTCCCGCTCCTTTTGCCCTTGTAATCGGCGGTGTCGCTGCGTTGTTTCTCTTCTCTCTTTTTATATTCTCACATCTCTTTCCCTCGCAGAAATCTCCATCTCTCCTGAAAATTTAGGGTTTTTGTTTCTTCTATTTCGAAGGAAGAACAGAGCTTCATAGGTAAGTTGGAATTCGATTTCTTCTTTGGAAATCTTTTTCTCAAGAGGTCTAATGGAATCCTAGTTTCGATTTTTTTCTTTGATTAGTTTGTGGTGTTGTGATTTTATTTCTAGTTTTGATTATTAAGTTTGATTTCTTTCTGGATAATTCGATTGAAAAATCTTATTTTAAGATGAATCGATCACGTTCTGTAATTTGGATAAGTTACAATGCTGATTAAGGATTTCCTCCTCGTTTCTGTAAGAAACTTAGTAGGTTTAGGGTGATTTTCATGAAGAAATTGAAGATTTAGACGTTTAGTTACTTCATAGTTGTTTCTTGATGTCGAAATGGTGGATTCCATGTTACGTGTTGGACTTGGATTCACCTTTGTGGCTGTATATCAATAAAATTGGTAGTGCTAAGAGTGTGTGTGTGTGTGTGTGGTGAACATGGCTGATGTCCAACTACCGCAACCGAAACAGGAAAGTAATGATGCCCGTGCCAACTTCCCGGGAGGATTGGAAGAGTGGATGCGGGATCATTTAAACAATTGTATACCATTGGGTTCTTGTAGTTCTATTTGCGATCTCGAGGAAAATGATGATGGAGATGATCATATTGTGCATCAAAGGCGATGCTCAGATCTCGAAGGGGATGATCTGGCAGAGCCTTCTGTTGCACATAGTCGCTACTCTCGGATATTGAGTAGGTGGGCTGCACGGCAGGCCAAGGAGATGATAACAACACTTGAGAGGCAGAATCGTGAGTCTGAACTTATGGCTCTTGCGGGTCTACACACGGTCTCTATGCTTGATTCTTCTTTTCTGATGGAGTCGCAGTCTCCAACTTCAAGGAGACAGAGTGTTGTGGAGAGGCCTAACACCCAGGCATCTTCTCTCCTGCAAATGTGGCGGGAGCTGGAGAGGCATCAGAGTAGCGTTGAGTCGAATACCAACATCTCGGGCATGGACATATCTGAAACCCGGGGGAGTGAACATCGGGGTAGTTCGGAGGATGCAAGCGAGAATGATGAAGGTGGGGACCACCACATTTCAAGCCGGGAGCAATCTCCAGACCTTGGGGAAGTCGAAAGGGAGAGAGTGAGGCATATTGTTCAGGGATGGACAGATAGTGGTGGCATTAGTGACCAAACATCTAACATTACCCAGAGTAATAGTCCAAGGGAAGATTTGTTGGGTGCAAGTGAACGTGAGAGGGTAAGGCTTGTGAGGGAATGGGTCCAAACGACAAGTCGACAAGGGGGTGTACGTGGCAGTGGAGGAGAAGAACAAGTTGCAGGAATCAATGCTCCGATTGGCCGTGTTCGAGATGGGTTTGTTGTAGATGATGGAGGCCAACCCGAGCATATCCGAAGGGATATGCTTAGGTTACGTGGCAGACAGGCTCTACTCGATTTACTTGTGAGGGTTGAGAGGGAAAGACAAAGGGAGCTTCAGGGCTTATCAGAGCATAGAGCTGTTTCAGATTTTCCTCACCGTAACCGAATTCAGGTCAGTTATCTAATTTAAACTATTGTTTATTTTTTTGTTATTTAATTACTAATTATCTCTACATAAATAAAATGCAGTGAACTGTTTTCTTTAGGTAGCACTCGGTACATGTGAGTGATATGGTGATTAATCTGTTATGGTTGCCAAATGATTTTGAATTCAGTTGGTTTAGTAGTGCTGATGTTCTTTATCCATTGTAAATATACCTAAGGTTGTGCATTTTTGGTACTCTTAACTCATTTTTGTTAGAGTTCTCCATCTAACATTTTTAACAGATTCTGGTTCGTTTGATTTTTCTATTTCTTAGTATGTAAGTTGGAACTAAATATACACCCACAAAGGTTGCTATATAAACACTGCTCAACAGGGTTGGGTTCAACCTGTTGAGTTTATGAAAACAAGCTCAAATATATTTTGTAAGAAAACAGATCAACTCTGTGACTTCATGTCCCTAGAGTCCATATCATATACTCTCCTTAAAATTTAAAAGTTCTTTAAAACACAAGAACTATGATTACTAAGGTTATTTATTAATGTATTGTTCAACTTTTAGAGAACCAAAGTTGTTTTTTGGTTATTATTTTCATAAAAAAGCTAACTCATAGATTTAAACAAAATGCATCTAGATTAAAAGAATGCATGTCACTGTATCTAGTAAAAGAATGCAAACCATAAGTTTACACCATAGCATATAAAACATGCATCCATTCATTTCCGTGTAGTTTGCATAACCCATATTTCAGTTTACATATCTCTCACCACTTTTCCCATTCTATGAATTGGCATATATTTGGGATTAAAAGCATTTCAATAATACCTAATTTAAACAAGTTATCATTTAACTTATATTATGATACCTAAATTCAAGCCTGCTTTTGTTTGCTTCAGTTTACTTCAGTTTTCATGCATTTTATTTTTTATGGCAAATGATATGATAGCTGAGAGAATTCATGTTAGTTTTGTTAATAAATTAACTATTGCTCTGGGGTCTGTTAGAAGGCCCAAAACAGTTTTACAGTAGGTTCAGACCTATTCATAATGGTATGGTGGATATAATTTAATTTAGGGACCTTGACAGACTTTCCTTCCTCTGCCTTGTAGTTCCATGTTTCCTAGTATTTTTTTTACCTTTTTGTAATACTTAAAATCATTCCTGATTCAGGGTATTCACTTAAGAAGTTTCTTCAAAATGAATGATTTGTTGATAATACATTTTTGTTTATAACCAGTGTTGTAGTGTCCTTACTTGAAAGTTTATTAGAAGTCTACATGAAGGCATCTTTCATTAACAGTTTTGTAAATTTTCATTTACTATCACATTTCATTGGTTTCACATTATATATTATTTTGTAACTGTGCATTAGTATGAACCCCGCAAAACTACAGCTTGCATACCTGACTATATCTTAATTTGATCCTGTACTGTTTTCTAGTCATTACTCAGAGGTAGATTCTTACGAAATGAAAGGTCTACCGAGAATGAGAGACCACCTTCAATGGCGGCAAGCGAATTGGGTCAGTTAAGACAGCAACACACAGTATCTGGTCTAAGGTATGTGTTCTTTTATGCCAGTCTGCAAGCTTTTTCTTTTAATTGTTCGTTGTATAATATTGTTGGTGATTGCTTTCAACATGTTTTTGGGTTGAAGTTGTAATCATGGAATATTAAATAGCTTAAGGATCCTTTCTGCAACCAGGGAGGGATTCCACTCAAGATTGGGAAATATTGGTCATGGGCAAGCAACCAGCATTTCTGATTCCTCATCTAACAACAACATCAATAGTTCTAGAAATAGACAAGCCCTAACAATAAATTCACAGGATAACCCAAATGAAAATCATGAACATCCTCAACCTAGTAGTCAAGAAAGTGATGTTCATCGGCTGGCGGAGCATTCAGAGGACATGGAAAGTAATGCATCAGTAGTAAATATAAGTTGGCAAGAGCCTTCCATTCAAGGTGGGGATTGGCAAGAACAAGTTACAGAAGCCGAGAGAAGAGACTGGCAACAATCTACCGATGTTGAGTTCAACAGATGGCAAGATAATAATGAAGAAGAAATGAATGGAGGAAATGATGGGGATGATAGCAATCTTCAAGAAGCGAATGAGTTGCATGACGATGGCTCTCGAGAGGCTATGGATAATGGGCCTGATGGGCTTTCCGAACCTGCAAGAACTCAGCGTTCTGTTCCCATTAGTAGGTTCAACACATTCCATCCACCCGACGATGATAATATGTACAATATGGAACTCAGAGAACTTCTTAGCAGGTATTTTTGTTTTATTTTCTTAAGGTTTTCTCCAACTTTCTTTTCATTTATTGATCCATTGTAGTTGATTATTTGTTGAAAATAAATTTTTCCTTGTTGTAGGAGAAGTGTATCTAATCTTCTTGGCAGTGAGTTTCGTGAAAATCTTGACCAATTGATACAATCCTATGTGGAAAGGCAAGGTCGTGCTCCCTTCAACTGGGATCTGCATAGAACCTTGCCTACACAGGCTTCACCTGAGCAATATCAGGAGCAACAGAGAGACGATAGAAATGATGATCTACCAGACACCGTTACAGGATCTCTACGTGTTCTGCCTTCTCCACCAGTCCCCCCACCACAGCCACTTTGGGACCAGGAGTTTCATCTTGCAAATTGGCCTCAGCATGGCATTCATCGTCCAGAAATAGTGCGTCATCTTAAATATTTTTATATTAATCTTGACATGTGATTTCTTCACTTTATTATTATTTTTTTGGTTGCATTTTATTTCAAACACATGAATTGCCTACTAGCATGAATTAGTCGTCATTCATTAAGGTATATAAGATCTGCTATTCTCGAGCATGATCAACTCAAGATATTGTCATGGATGAATAGAAGGTGCAAGTCTCGTATTATGAGATCAAGTAGACAATCTCTACTTGTAGATAGGATGGTCGTTTGGATGACCCAGGTTTGTCCAATTGTCGGTCCCCGTTTATGCAAGTTTTCCATTTGAATTGAATGTGGGTGTTGATTTTGGATCAGGAATGGAATATCATTAACGACTTGAGGGGTGACATGGCCAGACTCCAGCAAGTAATGAGCCACATGCAGAGAATGTTGGATGCCTGTATGGATATGCAACTAGAGTTACAACGCTCAGTCAGACAGGAAGTGTCTGCAGCATTAAATCGCTCAGCCAGTGCACCAGGTCTGCATAAATTTTAAGCAAACATCCTTTTTCATAATTTCATCTCAACTAGTTTGGTTGCGTTACTTCCTAACTAGATTGAGTTGGATAAAACATAATGTAGATTGAGGTAGTGAGCTCAAAAGGGTTACCATTTTACCAAATTGGCAATCCTACACCACAGCCCCCTATAAAAAAAATCGAAAGAACAATTTTTTTAGCATGATCCAAGTAGGGTTGGAAATGGGTTGGGTAAGGCCTCCACCGACTCTATACCCGAATTTTAGGGTAATACCCAAATCCAACATTTTACCCAAGTTTTAGGTGGATAACCATAACCGATTCTTGGTTTCACCCAAATTTTTACCATCTTGTCTGAATTTTTTTTTACATGTAGTATATGAAATTATAATTTTCCTTTGGGTAAACGGGTAAAATATGACTTATATTCAAACCTGTCCGTACAAAACTTTTGGATAAACGAGTATCGGGTAATCTTACCCGAATTCTTAATCTGGTAGAAAAACTTTGCCTATATCCAATTTATTCGGTTCGGATGAGTCTGGTATTATCCGACCCATTGCTAGCCCTAGATCCAAGGTTTTGAAAATGGATGGCTATTGAACTACCAAATTTAAAATTGAAATTCAACGGGGAAAATTAATTAATTAAATAAATTTTTTTTTTAGTTAGTTCATAGAATTTTGTCCTATTCCAGAGGCATTGGGAAGGTGAGATCAACCACCCTTAGTAAGATTTGAAATCTTACTAAGTAAGGCTAGACGTACTCTAAATAGGATAGATGACTTTGATGATGACTGCATAAAGTCTTGTTTTCTTTCCCTAGCTTAACTTTGGATGGATTCCTACCTGTATAATAGTCCTCTCCCATAATTTTATACAAAAATTGACTTCCGAAGTTTCTAATTTGTTGCAGGGTTGGGTGTGGATTCAATTGATGATGGTTCTAAATGTAGCCATGTGAGGAATGGGACTTGCTCGATATGTTGCGATAGTCATATTGATTCTCTACTCTACAGGTATATATCTGCATATTTGCATGCCTTATGTTTGGGTATTTAATTTGATGTTGATTTTTTTTTTCTTTCTTTCTTTTATTTGATTTTTTTTCCTGCAGATGTGGGCATATGTGCACTTGTTCAAATTGTGCCGATGAGTTGGTTCGAGGTGGAGGAAAGTGTCCATTGTGTCGAGCGCCTGTTGTCGAGGTGATCCGAGCTTATTCCATAATGTAAAATAAAAGAAGGAAAAGATGTTGGGCAGTTTATCAATTCTCAATTCACTCCAGGCTCTTGCCAGTGTTGTCCTAGAACACGTGCCATGTAAGATTGGAATGATTTTTTTCATCATTCATGTCTCAATAAATGTGCAATCTCAGCCATTCCTTGAACACAGTCACTGTTAGATCCCATGAAAATAATGTTTTAAACTTTAATTTATTACACGGACCCCCTCGAATAATGGTGAATATTTTTGGTACCTTTGCATTTTCAAATTGAGGACATATTCCTCGACTGTGTTCTCCAACAATATATAAAAAAAAAATATATGCGCAAAAGTCCGTCATCTGCGGCCTTTGATTTTCTTTGCCTCATGAAAATCTTTCATCTTCAAACCCTTGATTTATTTTGGCAAAATTTGTGATCGATGAAGTTATCACCAAAAGGCCAAGGTCGAAGACAGGGTGTTGGCTGGGTGGGGAAATCGAGTGTTTTTTGGCGAGTGGGAGACAGGTGCGTATTTCTGTTAGTCTCTTTTATAAGACCTAGGTCAAGGAAGACATGTCATCAATAATTCAGTATGCAAACGTGTTGAGCAACTGAATGATGGACCCACCCAACGAGTTCTTTTGTGTGTTTTTTGAATCGTGGTAATCTGACTACCCCACGTGGCAACTAATCGACTACTCTGACATGATAAGTTTGGGAACCGTAGATCTGTGCTCCTTGGGATACATGGCAGCACTTCCCCATAAAATGTTTATCTCGAGGAAGACATGTATACTGAGGAGCGCAGATCTACAGCTTCCAAACTTGCCATGTCAGATAGTCGATTGAGTTTGGCAAGTGGGGTAGTCAGATTATCACATTATATAGTTATAAAGAAATCCCCTCAAACGTGATTTGACTTTAGGGTCGAGATGAGAGAATAAATTCCTCTTAGAGCTCTCTATACATACTGGTTTACAATGGGTTAGCATATATTTTATAGGGTTTCATCATTCTGGGAATCTGGATGTGGAGCTCAAACCCGTTTGAGGGGATTTCCTTATAACTGTATGATGTGGCAGCCAAAAGGTCCACCTATTCCTCACAGAGTTTAGTAAAGAGTCCAACTAGTCTTACTAAGATAGTGAGGATCGTCAAAAGGACCTCGAGATTCACAAAATAAATCTTCAAGATTCATAAGATTAACTTTACAAGGGAAATTTAGTTGCTCGTTTGACCAATTGCAATGCAACTTAAAAAAAAAAAAAAACTAGATTTTCTTTTATTGATGTAATTACATAAGATTATGCCATGTATAGCAATATTGTCAATCACAGGCAATCTGTAACCTTACCTGTTTTATTTTGACAACCAGCCTTGTCTCATGGCCAAAAAATTTCCATATGGACTATGAATGAGAATTGAAAATTGTGACATAATGAATGAGAATAATCACTATACGAGAGACTCGTGGGGGTGGGGAAGAGAAGTCACCCGGAAAGTTCCTCTTGGATTCATGAAAACCACCTTTTTCCATTCTTGAGTGTTCTTATTTGCATCACAAGTTCCTCGCGCTGAGCTTCTCCTTCAGCAAATTTGAGGCTCATGTGGAAGTAACGCTCACGAATATCTCTTAACTCTGCCTCCAGTGATGATGTGCTACGTTCAAATCCTTGGGTTTTTATAACTTCACCTTTGGCATCATGTCCATTATGCTCATCAGTCAACAACCTGAACAACATACATTGTAATTAGGAAAGAAACCTTTTACCACTTCGGTGTACAAAAATGAAATAGATTCAACTTTCAATAAAATTCGACAGTCGGTGGGTTCGAGAAAATGGAAATAGAAGCTTTATTTATACGTCGGAATATGTTCCACCATTACTACTTACTTCTTAAGCTGTAATTTGTACATGCTATTTGCCTCCAACGCCTCAGCGAGCTCATTCTCAAGCAACTGAATCTTTGACATAAGATCAATTACTACAACCTGAGGCCTCCCATTATGATTATCATGCTTTTTATCATCCTGAAAAGCAAGATCAAAGAGCTATAAAAAGTTAAACGAGATCAAACACATTGCAAAGATAAATTTCTAAACGAAGTAGAAAATATAATGAAGTATAACCTCTCTTTGGTATTGATTAGTTTCAAGACTCTGTTGACCATTAGAAAATTCTTGTAATTGATCAAGCTTCATAGATGTCCTCTTGATTTCATGATCCCGATTGCTATTCTTCTCCATTTCGCTCTGTAAATATTGGAACCTGAAGTTAGAATTCAGATTCCTATTGCATGTTTGACTGTAATGACATCAAAATAGTAGGAAACAGAAGACAAACCTCAGAGAACTTCAACTCTTCAACTTGTGTATTGGATTCGAATCCAGGCAAATCTTTATTGCTGGATTTGTTTTGGTTTTGATTTTCTTCTTCAAGGGCTTTTGCTCGCTTTAGGCATTCGTCTCTCTCCTCTTCAAGGCATTGTACCTTCCGCTGAAATTGGCTATTTACCCTCTTAATCCGGCTCAGCTCATTTTTTAATTCAGCCTCATGAGCACATAATGCTTCTTTTGCAGTTAGATCACCCTCCAACCGCAGAAGCTTTTCTTCTAGGGCAACCTTGGCACGTTTGCAATCTTCTAACTCAGACACCGACTTCTGCATATTAGATATTTTCTCAACAAATGAAATTCTCTCAGCCTTCAACTCTTCACAATCTCCGGATAATAACTGCAATGAAGTTTCCAGTTTATCGTTTTCAAACTTGGTCTCATTGAGAGAGTTCTTAAGATCCAATACTTCATCCTGAAGTTGTCCTACTTTCTGCAATTGAACCTTCAAGCTGCCAATTTCTTCTATTAGTTGTTGTCTGTGATACTCCGAAGCTGTAAGTTTTAGTTCGAGCCCGTTGACAGTGTTTTTAAATTGCTCTTCACTAGACTTGACATCATCGATCAACCTTTGCAGTTTTTCATGGTCAGCTAACAACAGTTCATGGTTTTGTTTGGAAACAGAAAGCTCATTGGTAAGTCCTCGAACCTTATTTTCAGATTCTAGTTGAAGGGTATGTAATTCTGTCTCAGAGGATTTCACTTTCGTTAGGGTTTCTTGAAGAATTCTTTCAAGTTTTGCTTTATCTGCACGTAAACTGGATGTTTCAAGTACTGCATTTGAAGCTATTCTCTCCCTCTCATCGTGAGTTGAAGATATCTGCTCGGTGAGATGTGCTACCTCTCTTTGAAGGTTCTCGACTTCAACCATCTTCTCCATATACATCTGATTTAACAAGCTCTCTCCTAGAATAAGTTTCTCTTTATGCTCCTTGTGTTCATGAAGAAGAGCGTCTAATTCCGAGGTTAATAATTTCTCTTTTGAAACAACATCTTCTTGCATGGAAGATAATTTTGTTTCTAAAAGCTCGATTTTTTTGCAGCAATCAGAGAAACTTTTTCGAGATTCTCTCAGTTCGGCTTCGAGGTGTGTACAATGCTCATGCAACTCCAGTTTTTGCTTCCGCAACTCTACATTCAATTTCTGGGCAGAAGTACATTCATCAATGAGACTTTCAGCTGTAGCTTGTAATTTCGGATTTGCTCTCTTCAGATACTCACACTCTTCTTGAGCTTCTGACCACCGCTTTTGCATGTCTTCCAACTTGTGTTTCAAATCAGCCTTTTGTGTTTCCATCTCATTTCCCAATCTCTCAATCTCATTCCGAAGATCCATTGCAAGAGATTTAGAATTCTCTAGATCCAATCTACTGGATTCCTTCTCATTCGTCAAATACCTTAATTGAGCTTCCAAGCCAGATATGCGTTCCGATAACTGTACATTCTCTTCTTCTAGCTCAGATAAATGGATCTCTAGTTCAAGCTTGCCACTTTCTAGCTCCGATGATTTCCTTTCAAGCATCTTATTAGCAGAAACATGGGAATCCAAACCGCTAGTAAGAACCATCAAATCATTTCGTACGTCATCCAAGCATTTAGATGTAAGACTACTTTCTTTCGACACAATTTCAAAGTTCTCCGCCAGTTGACCGTTTTCTTTTCGAAGACTAGAAATCTGAGCTTCTAACTCTGTTTGAGAACCCCTTAGAACCTCAACCTCCTCTTCCTTTGATGACAGAGCAGCTTCAAGTTCCCCTATCTCCGACCTCTTTGCAGTCATCTTCACGAGCTCTTCTTCACTTTGTTTAAATACAGCTTCACATTCAACAATCTTCGCTTGCAGTAAATTATTCAGCTCAGATAAGTTGTCTAAGATAGCCTCGGCCTGCTCTTTTTGAGTCATCACATTTGTACCGTTCGAATCCACGAAGTCATCAAGACCATTTTCACGTTCAGAATATATGTGAGAAGAAATATGATACCATGGCTTCTTCACATGAGCTAATGCTAGCTGAAGCTGTTTATATAGTTCAGGTAACATCTTAGATGTTTCAAACTCGTCAAATATTGTTTTGCTTCCTTGGTGGTAACTTTCTAATTGTCGTTTCAATTCAGTAATTTCTGCTTCTCGCTCTCCTAATTCGGCTTGAGTGCTACGGAGTTGGGAATCAAGATTACAAGCTTTATTCTGAAAAGATTGCAACTGAAGCTCCAGATCAGTACACTTGTTATTAAGATCCATCACTTCGACTCGTAAGTTTTCAGTGGCAGTTCCTTCACAAAGAATCTCCATCTTCTTCAGTTCCTGTTCCAGCTGGTTAATTTGCAATCTCAGTAACTCGGCTTCAGATTCTGAGTTACCAGAAGAATTAAAAGAAGAACCTCCTTCCAATACATCCTTTTTTGATTCCTTGAGTTTGAATATAAGCTCCAGGTTTTCTTCTGTAAGTTCATTGCAGTCTCTCTCTAGCTCCTGCACTTTCTCTTTCAAGGCTTCAATTTCTTTGATCAGATCAGGATCGCCTCCAACGGGGAAACTCGTCTCATGTGAACATTGGGAATTGAGCAAATCAGATAGCTTTGCATCTAATTTGAGGATTTCTTCCTCTTTTTTGGATAGCTTAGATGTCCACTCAGCCTCAATATCCGACATAATTTGGCTCCTCTGGGCTCGTTCGTTTTCGAGCTCCTTGTTTTTGTCTTCTAAGCTTTTTTCCAGCAAATGCACGGTAACTTGCAATTCTTCTGTAGCACTGAATTTTGTATTTTCTGCTGAAAAGTCGGCTATCTCCAGTCTCTGCTTCTCTATGGTCTCTTCAAGTTCCTGAAGAACAGAAACAAGTTCAATATTTGATTCTTGAGCTTTCTTCAGTTGCAGAGTCAAATTAGCATTGGAATCCTTCTGAAACCTCATCTCATCTTCCAATTCTTTCTGAATATGGGTTATGCCTTCTGCTTGCGATTTTGAATTCTCGGAGGCCATTTGTTTCACCTTCGACTCCTCTAACAATGTATTAAGTTGTTTGATCTCCTGCTTTAAGTCATCACGTTCAGTGTGTGCTGCTGATAGCTCCATATCCAGATCTGCCTGATGTCTTGACTGGTCAGTAAATTCCTTCCTCAATATCTCAAGATCAACCATTAATTTCCGAGCATTTCTTTCCCATGTCTTAGCTTCTGAACGAAGCTCCTCGATTGTTTCTTCTGCAGCTTCAAGAAGATCCTTGGAAGAACCGGGATTCCTCAATGATGATGTGGCAAATAAATGTGAAGAATTTTGCCCCAACTCTGGTCTCTGGTTCTGAAGATTGCTGCCCGAACCATTGAGCCTTGAATTAAATGATGAAGGATTTGATCGAGAAAGATCCTCAACAGGAAAAGCACCAAAAGGTGCACTATGTTGAGAGCCAGACGAATCTTGTCTTCCAATCGGATACAAATCCCCATTTAAGTTGTTTCTTGGGGAAAAATTTGACCTGTCGACGGAACCTTCTGCTGAGTCAGAGCTATGGTGTGACCCTGATGCCGAAAAACTTGTGTGCTGCAGCAATGTGAGGCAGTTAATTAAAAGC
The DNA here is from genome assembly GCF_017979445.1 of Akebia trifoliata. Lineage (NCBI taxonomy): Eukaryota > Viridiplantae > Streptophyta > Magnoliopsida > Ranunculales > Lardizabalaceae > Akebia > Akebia trifoliata. Next base: position 3,892,711 of record NC_141380.1, on the reverse strand, counting down.
AGAGAAGTTAAAGCTAAAAAAATGTAACCAACACAGAAATGTTAATCAGTATAAACAAAACATATTGGAGATATTGATAGGCTTATAAAGAACAGCTCCTGCTTCTTAGTTATTAAGTTATTTGTCTGCTTGAATAAACTGCAATATGGAGAAAACTATAAATGGGCTAAAACAAGCACTTAAGAGACAGGCTGGTATATCTGGAACATCAACACATGTTACTTCAGTATGCACTTAATCAGAAATATAATTGGTCATCCTGACTTTGTAAGAACATTTTGTGATATCTATATAATAAAACACAATGGTGGGTCCCACTCCAGTTACAGTGGAGTGGGGTCCACACTACCCCATTTATTTTCCTCTCCTCGCCCCCCTCCCTCTTCAATAATATCCCTCCAATTTTACATCTTTCCTCTTTTACCCCTTTAACCCCAAAGAGGATGCCCATGCTGTAGGCATGGGCAAACTCTAGTATTATTATGAGAACTATAGAAGAAAATTTCAAATAAAGGATCTTGATCTTATCAAATATTTCCTTGGACTGGAGATCAACAATTAAAGGTGGGTCACCATTTCATTGCAAGAGCTCCGAGTGGAAACACACTAATCTTTGCAAATATTACGAGCTAGGTTATATCTGATTCATAAAAAACCAAAGAAAAACTCTTTTTGATAGATTTACATTACAACCTGTATTCTTTAGAGCATGTTTTGGCAAATATGATGGTGCAGAGCCCATTAGAATTGGGTGGGGGTGGGAGGACCTTAACATACATTAAATCAATAGAGTTCCTCGTAGTTTGTTATTTTCTTATTGAAGGTTCAAAATATCTAACTAATTTAAAAGGCGCATGAATATCTAAATAATTTAGCAATAAGAAGCATGAATATTAACATGAACAAGGATGAATGCAGAGACTGTCAAACAGTTCGGGGGTTTAAGGATGCAGTGATATAAGCTATTATGAGTGAAAAGTTAACCACACCCTACTCCCAAGTTCTCCTGGATGAGAAGTGCTGCTTAAATGGTTACTTGAGGAAGATCCAACGCTCCTAGCATATGCATTATCAGATACATCTGACTTGTTGTCCATCTCACCATAGTCCACATTAGTATCTTCTAACTGAGAAGTTGTTTCTTGCCGTTGTTCATCCCTGAAAATTATACAGTAAGTAATCAACATCAGAGAAAAATGGAGTTCTAAAGATTGAATCAGGGTCTATATTGTGAACAGCAAACCTGGCTGTTATTCTTGGGTTAAGGCACTGAATTTTGAGCTGCAAGCCAAAAAGACGAGAAAACATCCGTGTCATTTATCGAACAACAAGTGCAGGGTTCAAAACCATAGTATGCATACTTGGAATATCTATGAACTCTGAATACAAGCCAGATAATGGAAGGATTAAGAGAATAAGGCATTTAATCATCCATACAAAGGACAGAAACATAGACGTAACTTTTTGAATGACACACCCATAAATCCATATATGAACATTGCAACTATGAGATCTATCACTAATGTAACTATTATCAGGTTAGTTAATATCAGAAATATCTCCTCTATTGATCTAAAGTCAAACACACTCTATCTGATTCAGCCATTATTTTATCTTTTAGATAGATTCTTTTCAACAAATATTGGAAGGAGATGACAATATTTGAAGTAAACTTGTTGATTTTTATGTTATTGTTGTGGCATTGTCGTTGTCATTCAGAATTCCTCATCCCAATTCTCAACCCTTTAGGTCTGCAACATGAATCCTCCCTTGCCAGTCAATTCTGTCTAGAAAACTAAATCAAATGCTAAACTTTCAGTGGTTTCCTCATTTGTCTTTCCTGTACATGTGCCCCATTCATGTTTTTGAGCTTTTTTCAGTTCCGCATGTCAGAGTCGTACAGTTCCTGATGGACCAAACAAAAAATAGCCTAATTTAGTGTTTTTGAGCAACATTGCCTAGTTTTATCCCCCTGAAAATGTGTCTAGCCGATCAATTTCCTTTAATTGATTAAAGTAAACTAGCTCCTGCCCTTTCATTTCTTCAGTTTTGAGAAATTATTACCATGTTCAGACATTAAAGGGTTGAGAAGAATGTATTGAGTGGTTTCCAGTTCCCTATCCTCATGCAAGCAAGGCCCTTGTTTTAGCTTAAATTGTGAACTCTCCAAGTGGCACAAGTGAAAAAAAAAAAGAACAAAATCTTCCCTTCTCCAAAGTAAAATTTTCTGATTGTCACTTGAATCAACTAACAGCCTCCTACCTAAATCACATCTGAATGATAGAATAACATTGGTTCCAATATCGCACAAATAAGATAAGAGAGGAAATTCCAATATCCAATTTCAAATATAGCATAATTAGGCTGCTTAGCTTGAACAAACCATTACACTCTGGCATGGATCTGGAGATACAGGAAATGTCAACTAATGTAAATGTGAGATATAATACACAACTAACTGATTTTTAGATTTTGTTGGGTCAATTGAATACCTTTTTCTTACCACAAATAGAAAACCTGATCCTCTTCCATAGTTTTTTATAGTTCTGTTTTTTTTCACCCAATTACAGGAAAAGACAGTTCATCACCCTACTCATTGCCAGCATATTAAAATCACATTTGGTGTAGTCCTTTGACGAGGAGCAACTTTTGGAGCCTACAGTCCTCAAGTAGTTCCCCAAGTCTTTCATGTCAAACTTCTTATTCAACACTTAAATTGGTAAGGGGATTCATATCATCACTAATAACACTAATTTCATCAACTTAGCCCATGAAGTTTGATTGCCACTACATTTTAATACTGATATTAAATTGCCTTTTTCACATATGAAGACATTAATGAGCAGAGAGACTGAGAAAACTCACTTGTAAAGTGGTCCCATGATTGCACTTTTTCAGTGGCAATGAAACAGGAATCAAAGTCCTTGAACTCGTGTAGTTTGTCAGATTGATGATAGCCTCTCCAAGGATACCAGATCTGGCTGATCCCTAGAACACATGAAATTAATTGTAAGTTCACCATGGAGAAAATATACTCAACAAAATCAAGTTGATCAATCTAAAAATAAAATAAACAACACAAGTATCATACCATGGAAACGACAAGTTTCAAGAGACAATCTTCGAACTCTTTTGAATTGCCGTCTTGTGAGACCCATATAGATTCCGATAGAGTCTCTGTCCATTGACAATTTCCATTCCGTACTAATGCTTTGCTTGACTTGGCTATTGTTTTCCCGGTTTCCACAGAGATGATAGACACAAAAAGTTTGTCCCATCCTTTTTGTACCTGTTAGCAAGAATCTATAGTAAGCAAAAACTTTGGAAGACAAATGAATCCTTTTACTAACATGAAACCACGAATTGAAAACATTGAGTGAAAAAATTTGTAGAGGTTCACTGGAAAGGGGGTCGGAAGTATAATGTGATTACCTGTCAGTCAGAAAGCCCCGAAAACATCATAAACTTCTATAAAACTGATGTTTCAGACAACAGCTTAACATACAACCACCATAAAGCTCTGTGGTGCTACCATAGAGTTGAGTCACGTTACTTCTTTTTAAGGGGTCAGTTCTATACCTCTTTATTGCTAACGGATCAATTTGTGCCTACTTCTTTTTCTAAAATTAATGTAGGTATGTTGATAAGGAAAAACCTTTGAAGTGCCCATACTGCTTCAAACTTTCGGTAGAACCTTGTCATTTGGATTACACGTGGTGTCTCCAAGGAGGTGTCCAAAATATCAACCAAAAAGTGGGGACGTGAAATAAACACAAAAAGACATGTGTCATATTACAAGGAGGGTTCCTCCAAAATTTTAATATCGAGGTTGTAATTTTTTCTTCCCATCTTTTCTTGGTAAGTTCTGGAATGTCTCCATTAAACCCAAACGCTTATCCACCAAAAAAATTATAATAGCTTTGGAATTTCTAGAATATCGGAGTTCAACAGCGCAACAAATCATCAAGTGAAATCCTTCATGATCACAGTAAGGATCTATCTTAAAAGATAGACTTCGTAGTTTAGAGGAATTCCACTGGACTGAAAGTGAGGAGAATGATATAGTGAAGGAAACTAATTTGGAAAAGTATCTCATTACCCATGTTTCAATTTCTCTAATTGGTGTTTCTTTTCATTTTCATATGGATTAGACACTCTCTCGTTTTACAGGAATCTATGAGAAACCTGAACAATCAGAACAATTAGATGAACACATCTGATTAAGAATTTGGTGAGAAAATAATTAGAATTTCTTTTGTTAGGGACTCGATGCTGTTGAATTTATACAATAAACTTCATCAATAATTATAACACATAGACAATTGTAATTTAATATAAAAAATTCTCCCTCACACTTGATCCTTCCTGCATTCAATTTACATATTTAGTGAAATAAAATTTGATTTTTTTTTTTTTTTAAACTTCTGGTTATCTGTTGTTAGGAAGCATTCCTCTTCCATTTATCCATTAATCATGATGAGTCTTCTGAGATCTGCAATCTTTCAGGCGGTCAAATTTCTAGAATTTAAGTCTTGTTTCAGTCCTCAATCTATCCGCAAACACATTTGAACACCGAATTTTTAAATTTAAAAGCTCCTTGCATAATAAAATTAGAAATACAGAATAATATTTAATTTCAACATGATAACAAGTCGTAATCCAGTAAGAAATTACAGAAATATTCAGCTAAAAGTAAAATTAAAATGAGAAACTCTGCAATTCGAGCTGCAATGCCATCAAACACATCTTAATATCGATAAAAAGCGCAAAAGATCCATCGATACTAGTCTTAAATCACCGAATTTGAGACTCTAGTTGCAGAAATATTCAACTAAAATTATAATTAAAATAGAGAAACTCTGCAATTCGAGCTGCAATGCCATCAAACACATCTTAATAGATAATAAGAAAAAAGAAAAAAAAAAAAAAATCCACTGAAACTATTCTGAAATAGCCGAATTTGAGACTCTAGTTGCAGAAATATTTAGATAAAATTAGAATTAAAATAGAGAAACTCCGCAATTCGAGCTGCAATGTCATCAAACACATCTTAATAGATAAAAATAACAAAAAAATCTGCCGATAATTGTATGAAATCGTTGAATTTGAGATTGTAGTGTAACGGTTAGAGATCTAAAGAAACCAGAAACGAAGAAATTTGGATAAAACAGGATTGTTCTTTGGGGGAAGATGAGTACCTGAAGAGCCTGGAAGTGAGAGAATTTGAAATCGATCCTCTCTCCTGATTTCTCAGACTTGTGTCTATGTAACCTGAACATTTTCTCTCTCTAATTTCAGAGACAAACCATCAACACTACCTCCTAAACACAAACACACACACACAAAGAGAGAGAGATGAGAGAGATAGAGATAACTGGTTGGCGTTTTGTTTTGGTGCAAGAGACATTGTTTAGAGTTAAAGAGTCAGTAATAAAAGCTAAATACTAGCGTCAAACGATGTTTGACGTGGAGCATCACACGTATAGCTGATGTGGGAATTCGTTTGACGTGGAGCATCACAGGTATAGCTGATGTGGGAAATTTTTCTCCAAATTCCCAAGATGAACGAATCTCTAAGAAATTTGTACAGATATGATTAATCGTATGTTTGATGTTATGACCTGGACATCGTTTGAGGCTAGAAAAGTTCGTAATAAGACTTGAAAAACAGAGAGAGAGAGAGAGAGATTTCCCTTTCTATTTAGATAGAGTGTGTTTTGAGTGAAAGAGAGTAAATTTCGCTGCAATTGTAACTTTTCATGTAGAGTAGTTGACTGGTAAAAATTTGCCACGTGGCATTTTGTTATGGGTATCATAGCTTTTATGAATCCAAGATGGATAACTGCTTGAAACCTACAACTCCAAATTGTTAATTTAACACCAATTCAATCAATACACCATAATTAGAGAGATGTTATTGACACCCCAACTTTTACTTATTACAACCCAATTAAAATATAAAAAATGTTAATATCCTAAAATAAGTAAAAGTCTTTCCCTTTGTTTTTATTTATATATCTATTTGTTAAATTTAGTATTTTAATATGAGCCTAATTCTAATTGTAATTGAAGTTGTTTGAATGTGTTATAATACTTTGTAATGTTGAGGTAATAAATTGAACCAAGGTTTTGTAGTGTTTCAATGGTGTATTTTAATCTTTAATTAGGGTGTGATAAATAATTTAAGAACTCAGGGTGCAACAAGTAAAAATTGGGGTGCCAATAGCAGCTCTCCAAAATTATCTTGGAGTTTATGGTTCAAAAAGTTGAGCATAATTCTTTGTGAGTGTAAAATGCATTATATTTCACATTCAATAATCATAGTGCCCCACTTTATGTGTGTGTGTGTTCTTTCTTTGTTTAACTTAAATACCCAACGTCAAAGTTGTTGTGAGATATATGAAACCTACATTGTGATATTTTTACTTTGGTTGTTCTTCTCTCTACCCCTTAATCATTTTCTTGGGTCGTCCATTGCACTTAACACCCCTCAAATCTACTTTGTGGTTATTTTTATTATGGTACCATTTTTTTTGGAATTCCTAAGTAGTTTTTTCATCAAATCATTCATTTCGAGGTTTGAACTTGAGATGTGGTGCTAACTCTAATTTTAAATGATGAGAACCTAACTAATACAATAAATAAGGATGTCAATAGGTCGGTTCCGATTTGGTTCTTAAGGATTTTAGAATCATAACCATTATATTTAGCTTAGTTCCTATTGTTATCAGTCAGTTCCGGGGTTCGATTCCAAAATAAATGGAATCGAAATCACCTAAAATCATGGGTATTAACATAGTTATTTTGAAATAACATATTATTAACATACTTATAATTTGTTATAATAAATATATAAATTAATGAATTTTTTTTTTTAAATAAAAATTTATCTTTGTTAAAAATAAAATAAATTGGTTCCGAATACCCATTGAATAGAATCTAACGGCTCTAGTTCCTATATGTTCAGTTCGGTTCGGTTCCATTTTAGACTTGACTTTAATCAATTTCAATAAAAATAGATCTGAAACTAGGGTTTTCGATTTCAATTAAATGAGTACCCATTAACATCCCTAGTGAAAAGTGAGGAAAAAACTTTGAAGGGGACAACCCGCTTCAAATGGTTGAAGGAACCCCCTTGCACTATGACACCTGACATTAAAGAAGGTATCTTATATATTGATAAAAAAGAAGGGATGTGAATTAAATACAAAAATCCATGTGCCATAATGTGAAGAGGGTTCCTTCAAAATTTTGAATAGGGTTGCCCGTTTCAAAGTCGACTCGAAAAGTAAACCCTAAATCTCATTCAAGTTGTAACATAATCATCCTAACAATTTCCATGCAGGTTCGTGGAGGTGTGGTGGGGGCAGGGAAAACATCAACGTCTTGGTGCCCAAGAATGAGTTTGTTTACCACGTGGCAAGTTTCTAATGGATAATAGCAAATTCCAAACCAGCGAGGAACACCAAAAAGTAGCTCGGAGTAATAGCCGGCTGTGAACGGCTACTCCCTGATGCATAATAGCATTGCTCACCGTTACTTTGTTTATTTTTTATTTTTTTAAAATTAAAGAGGGGTTTAGGCAGACCGTTACTTCATTACTTTATTATTTCTTTGTTCCATTAAATTTTGCAATAAATCCGAATGCGATGACACTGCCAACTGTTTCCCCTCTATACGCCTCGAATTCATCGTTATTCGTTACTAATCTTACTTCCTACCTTTTGTTTTATCTTGTCGACAAAAAAAATAAAAATAGAGGGTTACTATTACCACACCAACTATGTGCAATTCTTTTAAGATTCACATAAATATTGGTGTGACAACAGTAACTCTTAAAAAAAATAAAAGAACTACTAATGCCACACCAATTCTTATAATAGATTGGCTTTAGCAACTCTAAAAAATAATAAGAAATTTAATTTATAACGTGGTCATGCTAAAATACGCCGAGGGGGAACTTGACCGTTAGTTGGTGCCACCTAAGACGAAGACCCGTTACCCTTTTTAGACTTTCGGATTTGAGGTCTGTTCAAATGGCGTTTGTTAACAGCCTCAAGTTTCAACCACCAGACTAGACGTTTGGGTTTATATATGGTTTTCTTTATCATTAAGGAAAGATGGTGATAATGTACAACACATGCTGACCACAAAATTGTCCGACGTTGTAATCAACAAAGCGTCCCATGTATAACGCGGCACATGATCTTGTCCTTTACCATATATGCGTTGTCCACGTGGTATAGAAAGTTCGATAGCTTTTTCTTGTCGATATTATTAAAGAATAAAATAAAACAAAACAAAACAAAAAGGTACGAATAATAATTGAATTTTTTATAAAATAAGAAATATAATAAAATATCAGGACCATGAATCGTGGCCCACACAGATGAACGGTCTAGGATCAATGGGCGGAGGAGTTTTATATACACAACCGTCTCATAAAATGCATCGAAGGGTATTTTGGACACTTTAGTGTCATATTATATGGACTCGAATGTCGATATGTACAAGAGAACACAAGAGACTAAATTCCAAGTTTTCTGAAACTACAAAGCCATGTGAGTCTGCTCGCTACTTTTGCCTCTATATTGTGTTTCCTTTTAATTGAATAATAAATATTTTTTTTTTACCAAACTGGGTATCTACTGTACTGTCGCGTTTACTATTTTAATTATTTAGCCTTCTAGTGAATCAAATTTAGTAGGTAATATTTTTTACAAATTATGAAAAAATCATAATAATATTTTAACTTTAGGATTTATTTCAAGTTATAAAAAAAAGTGTGTAGAGTTAAATTCAGCTGAATGGGTATCTTTTATGAAACAAATTAGTTTATTTGAATAATTTGGAGAAAAAAAAGAGGGTAATATGTCCTTGCAACATAGACCCATTTTAGTAAAAATAAGTAAATATCAAAATGGATAAATGGTCCTTTTGATAAAAATTTCAAAAACAAGATTGGAGCCATTAATATCGACAAAATACTTGAAATTAATGTTGGACTGACCTCAATAAGAAACACACGAGGGACATCTTGATGTGATGGTGCACGCATTCCTGTAGATGTGTTTTTCTCGAGATATGAGTAAAATGTATCTATAAACATGCGCGCGCCATCACATCAATGCGTCTCTTGTGTGTCCCCACTGAAGTCACTCCAGCATGAAGTTAAATATATTTTTTTTATTATTATTATTAAAAAAAGACTATCATATATACATTAAGTTGTCATCAATGGACAAAGCTAGCAAAGAGACAGTGGGCGCAATTGCCCCCACAAAAATTTGAGATATCCTTGTATTTTCTACTAATTATATGCCCTCTTGCCTCCTTCCAATTTTGCCCCCTCCCTTTTAATTTTTTGAAGATTACATTGCCTCATGACTGGGTCTTATCTCATAGACTAATTGAAAATGATTTAAATATCTTTTTCTTCAACTTCCAACAAAAAATCCATAAATTTCTCTTCAAACTTATTCATCTTCAAGCTATTCAATTGTACCATTAACTTTAATTTGCCTTAATTATAAGAAATCCATGCTTGTTATGTTAAACAATTCAATCGTACCTTTAAGTGTTGTACCTCAGAGGACATTATCACAAATAGTTGATTTATGAATCGTAGTAGAAATCAACTTTTAATTAAATAGAATTAACGTTTAACACTTTTTGGATTCCATCGCATGACCTTTATACTCTAAACTTTGATTAAGTCTTTATTTTCATTCATAGCTTGGTGTCAAACCGTCTTTCTAGATCGTAAAAGTTGGTTATGACTCCAATCAAATCTGTAAACATAAAAATAAAAATAAATAAATAAATAAAAATTGGAATTATAGTTCCTTCAATCTTTGAGACAAAAATAAAATTGGCTTATAGGTAAAATAAAATAAGGTTTTATTGGATATGATTGTAAAAGTTCAACCTCCCCACCAAAAAAAAAAAAAGTGACATAAGTAAAGTTGATTGTACCTCTCCACATTATGAATGAAGTTAAAAGGTTAATGATTATAAGAGAGTTCACCAACACCTTTCATTCAGGTGTGTGTTGTTTGGTTTCTGTCACAATTTCATTCTGATTATTCTTCCACTCAAATGAAATAATCTCTCTTTTGGCTTTCAGTGCCATCTGAGCTGACGTGGCCTTGAAACTCGATGGAACTAATTTGCCAAGTCAACTCATTAACTCACCCGAGTCAGCTTTGAATTGCATTGGTTCAACTTAGAAACTTGATGGAATTATTCGGCTATATATATATTATTTTTATGGAGAATAAAAAAGATATTTACTTACTTTCTAATAATAAAATTTATTTTTAAATATTTATAAATTTATTATATTTTAATTTTTCTCATCCCTAAGTTTTGATTTAGAAATTTGAGTCGATTCAAGTTTTCGAATTTTAAAACTATGGTTACATGGGCCCTCTCCACTAATGTACCTATGTACATTAGTGGAGAGCGAGAGCACTCACCACTCTTTTCTAACCTTCTTGTATTTTTTTCAACAAGAGAGAGCACTCATCACACTTTCCTAATCTTTTATTTTTTCAACTATATTTTCTTCTAGAGTAAGATAGATATCATTCTTTAATTTTTTTTCTTCCCCTTTGTCTAATCAACTGTGCCATGTCAATGGGTACTTATTAACTAGAATTGAAAACTCCAGTTCCGATTCCTTTTGTATTGGAACCGATTAGAACTTTGTATAAAATGGAACTGAACCGATAGAAATCAGAATTGTTAGGTTCTAACCAATGGAAATCCATAAGTACCTGGAACCAATTTATTTTGTCATTTCTATTCATACCATAGATGATTTAAGGCATTCTCTTATTCCTAATGCCTATTATACAAAAATCTTCAATTTTTCATACAAATTATTGATTGGAGCTTTAAATGAACTGTATCTTCTAAAAATTTAATACTTCTAAGTTCTAATTAAGGAAAAAAAATTATTTTGAAAAAAAATATATTAACTTGTATGTTGTATCTTTAATATAACAAATTATAACCAAGTTTATTATTTTGTAGTTTATATATTAATTTTTAAAAAAAATTACTTTATAATGATTTGAAGTCATTTGATTCTTGAGAACTGGAATCAATGGCTACCCGTGTTTTTTGGCAGTTCAGATTTCAATTCCATTATAAATGGAACCCGAATTGACAAAAGTCAAAACTGAAATAAATGTAATTGTTATGGTTCTAAGGTCCTAAGAAACCAAACCGGAACCGACTCATTGACAACCCCCGTGCCATATAAATATTCAGACCAGAAAAGTGTATTAATCTAGCCTGAGACCGAGAAATATATGACTTAGAACGAAGAAGGGTCACGAGCTTTGATTTTTAAAGTACACTAAGATAACTTTAGCTGTTAAATGTATGCATCTAAAAATTTTACGAGTCTGGCATAAATTAAATGAAATTTATTTCACCCACAATAGCTTAATCACCTAAAAAGTGCTTTGTTTTTGTTTTTGTTTTTCCTTTAATTTGTGTAAGACAGACCGACACATGAAAATGTGCCCAACCATAGTGTTCCCCAAAGTTTCTTTGATTATGGTAATAAGCAAGCCTCGTCTTTCTTCTTATATGCGTCACTCCTGGGCTTCTCCACTCATTGTCAATTGATTTTCGGTTGGACCTCCAAATTTACATCATGTATCAGAGCGGGGCTTTCTCTCCTCCACGTCACCCCATTTATATCTCCACATCCTTTGGCCCAATCCGGCCGCATTGAGTTTAGTCCCAAATTGGACACTTATTGCGTCTCTCTCCTTGTAAGTTCCTGGGCCTCTCTTCTCATTGCCAATTGCCAATTGATTGAGCCAGTTGATTATGTAGAACAAAGACCAATGAGAAGAAACACAAGGACTGATAATGGACTAAACTAAGATCAAAATCAAAATGGATACAAAATCGATCCAATGACATTAGAACAATATCCTGTATCAACCTCAAAACCTCACTCCAGACCGGATCTAAACGAATATTATAACATAATTGTTTTGGATCAGATGCTATCCGAACTAATAAACACAATAATTATGGTAAAACATACATGACTTTTCATATATTATCAGATTGGATTGTGTTAATCAAGAATCCAATATATTATTGAATCCCAAAACCTCAATTCAAACCCTAAATTATCCGATACGACAGAAAAGACAAGACATTGCCAAAAAGCACTTTGTTACAAATTGAAATTGTCAAAGTCCGTAGTTTTGATTACTTGATGAATTCTAAGATAGTGTAAAATTGGTCAATATAGATTGCTCGGAAATGAGGGAAGCCGGTGGAGAGACCAATCTGTCGAAACTCTTCTTCTATTCGATGCTTACCTTTAGCTCTATATATGGCCATGACGAAGATGTCGCCTTCAAGCAAAGCTCGGGTTCTGTGACTGCTATCTGATTCATGAGGTAGCACTGGCTCGCAAGCGATCACCTTCCCTCCCTTTGGGAGTGCCTCGTAACAGTTCTTCATGATCATTTTGCATTCTTCATCCGTCCATGTTGTCAAAATCCACTAAAATACACACACAAACATGCTTAAGATATGTCAAGAGTGTTAGACCTATGTTTTAGTGCGGCCCAATAGCCTCTATCATTTGCATTGTTTAAGTAAATATTGGATCACATCAATGAAAGGAAAAGCTAATAAAAATATTAATCCAATATTATTAGAACTCTAACAGTTCTTCATGATCATTTTGCATTCTTCATCCGTCCATGTTGTCAAAATCCACTAAAATACACACACAAACATGCTTAAGATATGTCAAGAGTGTTAGACCTATGTTTTAGTGCGGCCCAATAGCCTCTATCATTTGCATTGTTTAAGTAAATATTGGATCACATCAATGAAAGGAAAAGCTAATAAAAATATTAATCCAATATTATTAGAACTCTAATGGGAACCCCCTTTAAAGATATTAAAAGGAGACTTCGATGGATATAGAAATCATAACATAAAATCTAATGATTGAGATTTATTATCGGGATAAGTATCTTTGAGATATGTGTTATCAAGATACGCATAAATCTCAACTGTTGGATTTTGTATCTAAACAGTTGGGGTCGTGTGTTTTCTCATGAGTCATTCTTCATGAGTCAATGGATCCCAACCTTCTATATATATATATATATATATATGAGAGAGAGATAGAGAGAGAGTACTTGTAATTGAGAATCATGTTTTATGAATTTAATTCAGCACATTCAATTATTTTTGTGATTATATGTATGGCTAATAGTTTTACAAACAGATCCCAAGTTCCAACATGCGAGTACTTTACCTATCCATCACCACTTATATAATATCTCTTATTAAAAATCTCTTTTATGATTTAAAGTTGACTATCTTTTGGAAGTTAAACCTATTTTATTTAATATTAATAAATTATATTTTGAAAAAGACAATCTTCGACCGTTCCTATGACACAGACATCCTCTCTCAGGTTATAAAAGAGAAAATATAGGAAAGTTATAAAAGGTGAAGTGTAAAAAAATAACGTGGGTCCCACAAAATTATAGTTTGATGGGAGAGTTAAAGGAGTAAAAGTGAAAAAAAAAAAATTGGAAAGAAGAAATATAGTCAAATTAGGAGTGAAGAGTAAAAAGAATAAAACGAATTCCACAAATCTATAGCTTGATAGCTTGATGGATTAAAGAAGATATAATAAAGTTTGAAGGAGTGAAGAGTAAAAACAAAAAAGTGTGGTGTACGTCGATGAGACATTTGTCCAACCACAAAACTTTAGTTAAGCGAAAATTTATCTTCAACTCAAAAAACACAAAACTATAGCAACTCAGTTATGTTTTATTATATAGATTATATTTTCTCTCATCACACATTTATAACTTCGTTGCATTTTCTCACTCTTGCTATGACTTAACTAGTATCACAGATGTTACTAGAGGCGGAGCCAAAATTTTGCCCACATGGGGGCAATGAAGAATGGAAGTTTTTCATTATTGGAGTAATATTCTTGACAATAGCTTATAACCTTCTTAACTTTGAAAATTCTTAAGCGGAAGCCGGGGGGGCAAGTGCCCCCATTGTAAATCTGCCTCTAATGGTACTATTTTACTCAAAACCTCCAACTAAGTACAACTAGATAATTCTTGCTTAATATTATTACTTAATAGTAATCCCCGGCCTAAGCCCACGTTGACTTCAAGCCCTCGCGCTAAGCTACGTGGAATCCCCCGTGTCATAGATCACTAGTTGCTTGTAACATACTTATTTGCTTTTGTAACGTGTTACTCCGTATAATTTGAATACTATATCAACAAAGTTGCCTTCGGGCTTTGCCTTGTGTAGCCCCCGTTCTCTTACTTGATAGTTATATTTTGTGGTGAGATAATTTTGACAGGCTTGCTTGTGGATTAACACGCAAAGCGCTGCACGACCTCACTTCGAAAGAACATGGCCGTTAACAATTACAATTTTTTTATATGTTAATCAAATATATTAAAATAATATGACCAATTAAGATGACCAGCCACATTACAAGAACCAAACAAAATACAAAGAACTATAATGCTAGTTCAAGCATAAAACATCCCATCTAAATACAAAATCTTCAAAAAATACCCTTTTGAAGTCGGGATCCCAAAATTAAATCATGAAATCCAGAATCAATCCCATTAAACAATCTTCGATTTCTTTCCCATCAAGCAACCTAGCACACGGCAAAAGGGGTAATGGACCACATGATCATTTTTCTACCTAAGAAGACATTATAGTTCTACTCTTGAAAAACCAACAAGGCTACATTGGAAACACCAAAAAATAACTAAATAAACCCAAGAAATGGACCAAAGTTTGTGCACTAGTGGGCAGTGAGTCAAGATATGAGAAATTAATTCCTCATTCCTTCTACACATGAAACAAAAGTATGGACCACCTCCACAATCATAAGATTATCAAAGGTAAGGATTTTACCATAAAGGACACTTTCAAGGGTATTTGTGTCCCCAAATGGGACCTATTGGAAAGGAAGATAAGCCCTGAGTTGCCAATATGTCACGGAATGAGTTAACCGAGAAGTTTTTACCGTTTGTGTAAGTCCACACCCTCTCATCAATACCTGACTGTTCTACGAAAGTTTGCTCAAACATGAAAGTCAACTCTACTAACTCCTGAATCTCCCAATCATTAAAAATCCTTCTGAAACCAAGATCCCAAGACTTGAATTGTTCATAATGTCAGCAATCAGATTTTTCTTTTCCAAGGATAACGCATAAAACCACTGGAATTGAATAGATAATGGAAAATTATCACACCACCTATCCCCCCAGAAGTGAAATCTAGCCCAACTACCACAATTTAAAGTCACCAACTCCTTAAACTTTGCATTCACTTTCATTATGCCCCTCCACAAACTACACCCATATGTTTATTTCACATCTTTGCTCTTCCAACCATGTAATTTCTCCCCATACTTTGTCTTAATAATCTTTCTTCACAAGTTTGGCCATTCTTCTCCAAACTTTCATAATCATTTTCCAATACGTGCCACATTTGATGGAGAAAGATCAACTCGCAAAGTTTAAGAGCAAGGTTTGAGAGCTGACATTATTAATAGAATGATCCAATCACCAAGCTCTGACTACTTAAAATCAAGCACTGTTATGATTCATCATTTCAAGAACACGTACGATCTCACTTATAATTGTCAATTCGAGGTACACTTGGATGACCAATACCTAAACCCTAAAGTGGTCCACCCCTAACTCCCTTGTTAGCCTAATCTATAAAAAAATTATTCTAGCCAAGATTCACCTAAGCTGAATTCTAAGTTCTATAAAATTGTGGAATTTTTTTAATTTATAATTGATTGGGCGGATCCTAATCAATTCTTTATTTGATTTACTAGTAATTTTTATATTTTACCAATAAAAATTTGAGTGGTCATAAATGGTTCCACTTTTACATGTATTGACTGCACTTTAACATGTGACAGTACGGCGCACGTTAACAAGACCCTTATTATTATTATTATTATTATTATTGATTCCACCTTTACACAGGATTTACTGCGATTCTCACAATTCTGACTTGGAGATGCATACATAACCGTAGATGGTTTTTACTCGTATCGCGAGGAAACAATCTATGGTTATGTGCACATCCCACGTCAGACTTGTGAGAATCGCCGTAAATACCGTGTCATTGCAGCATTTTCCTATTAAAAAAAGAAAAAAAATCATAGATTCCAAACCTTCATGAAAATAGCATCACCATGCGGAATCGACTTAAACATGTCCCCACCAACGTGTGTCACACCTATAAAAAAAAGAACAAAATTTACTAGACTATTATTAAATATTAACCCCTTAATTTCAGCGGCTCACGATAGCGAAACCAACTGACAAAAACTAAAGTCAACATGTAGCGTTTCTCACCCTGAAAATTTGGGGCTTTTGCAACTACTTCTGGTAGATCGAAGTTGATCCCTTCTCGCACGTGTGGGTGTTTGTGTAAGATCATTCGTAGACAATCTCCTGCACTTCCACCTACATCAACCAATCGTTCGATTCTTTCGAATCCATCGTAACCTTCCAATATCGCCTTAATGAACGGTACAGATACGCCCGACATCGCCTTCTGCATCAACTCGTTCATCTCCGAGTTCACTCCGTAGTAACCATAGGCCGATTCACCGTTTGCTTTCACAAACGGTTCCACTGTGGGGTCCATTACTGCCTCGTGTAACAGTGGCCATGCCTTAACCAATGCGTCTTGATGGTGCTGGAGTACATAGGGTGCGTACGATAAGCCGTCTTGATCAGTCACTAGGGTTTGACCAATTTCTGTTAAAGAGTACTTACGTTCGTCGGAAGAGTTGATTATGTGCTCCGCGAAGACATCATAGCTGGTGAGCATTCGAAGGATTCGTTGGAGATTTTCGGAATCTCCAGTAGGGTAGACACGTGTCAAGATCTCAGAAGCGGAGAGAGGGGTGTTGGACCCAGATTGCCAGATTAAGGCGCACGATAGCATTGAGGGCCATGGGTACGCTTATCATATTGGCTAGCTCTAAGATTGCTAGTCTGGCTTTGTTTCGAGACTCTGATGTTTCGTCCCCCATTTTGCTTCTCTCTTCGGTCTCTCTACTGCCGAGAACTTGACAGCTTTGCTTTCGTTGGATTTGTAAGGAGAACGTTAAGAAGGTGTAGTGTACGGTACTTCTGTGTGAAGATAAACCAATCACTAAGAGCTACGTGTCACATTTTAATTTGTCTCTCCTAAATATTTTTGAAGTTGTACGACATATCAAAGTTGATCCTTTTCTGGTGTATCCGGAAGAAAAATATCATTGCCACGTCATCCGCGTACATATTGCGTATGTTTTGCCACAGCTATAAAAAAAAAAAAAAAAAGAACGGACACCTTCCTCAAAGTACCTGAGAGATTTTTGGATACCTCAAGCATTTTCTGACTGATTTCACAGGCTCTCAACTGCGTGACACGTCAAGTAAAATAGGGGTAGTCTACCGACTATTAATTGCCCTTCTTCCGAGAATATATTGGATTCTGACTTGACTGCTTCCTCTCTAGCTTCTTCACCTCCCCTCTTCGATTCGGCTTTCTTCCCTGTTAGAAAGAATGTTCGATGCCAAAATTAGCTCTCAAATAATTTAAAACCTCTCATTTTAGAAAAGAATTGCTTATCTTTCTTATGTGTCATTCTTCCTTTTATAGAGTTTTTCTCTTCCTTCCTTTTCGTTTTCTTTTTATCTTCTTGAAGAAGTCAATGTCTAGTCTCTTGAAATTATGGATTTTCCCAAGATATTACGCTCGAATCCTGTGAATTCTGGGATCTAAACTCATTATCTTCTCCGGATGATTAATTCTCCAAGTTCTACCCAATCTAGATTGATACCTGAATGAATGCATCCTGAACACCCGATCCATTGAACACTAATCCAATTCAAATGTCTTATTGTGTGATTGAGGGATTTATACCTTCACAAGTAATTTTGTAAATTGGGATGAATTCAACAAACATGAGCTCACGTGAATAAGTGGATTGATGATTCCTTTGTCACGAAAATATTTGTGAGCAAAAAACAATTTCGGTTAGCCTACCTAATTTGACTCACACGTTTGGCTACTTCTCCACGTGCCACGGGAAAGGTAATTCTGAATCTGACTTTGAAGAAGCTCTCCTTATTACAAGACACGTGGTGTTTTGAATTTATTTAACACCCAAAATTTGAAATACCCCCTTGAAAATACCACGTGAAATCCAATGAAGAGGGTTTCTTCAAAATTGTGACGTGGGTTTCTCTTTTCAAAGTTTTTTTCCGATATTTCTTGGCAGGACTTTAAAAACTAGCTCATCAAACGAGATTTAACGTACACCCTCGTACGGCTACGATTAAATCAATAATGGAGCAAACATTGAAAAAGGGCCTTGTTAAAGTGCAATGAATTCACTTTAGAAATTGGCTTTTGTAAAAAAAAAAAAATGAATTTAAAAAAATTATTTTTTACCAAAATACCCTCCTATTCCAATTTCCAGTGTATTTATGGCACTTTAACGTGTAACGTGTGGTACCATTAATAAAATCTTCAAAAAAAAGAAAAAAAAAAAAAAAAATTTGCTATGTCCACGGCAACTGTGTGCAAATTTTTGATGCTTCATATACGAATTGGTGTGACATTAATAAAAGTTGGTGTGACAGATATATATATATTTTCCATTAATTGTATTTTATATATAAAACAATTGCTTTTAAGATTTAATAGGATGACTTGTGATTGTACCCGAATCATTCAATATGAGATGAGGGAAAGAAAGCTTAATTATAAACAATTAAATAAGGCATTATTATATTTTAATTTTTTAAATTATTTAGCATACAAGTAATATAATTTATTTAGTATTGGATAGATTCTTTTTTACCTAAAAAGACTATTGATACCCTTGATTCCACTTCAAATAAACGTAAATTCTAGAAGTATAAAGGTAAATTTTAAAAAATAAATACAATTTTGAAATTATAAATGTATAAACTAAAAAAACACAAATAATATTCAGTAACAAAGGATCTAAAAAGCAACAAACAAAGCCCACGAATTAAAACATAAATCCATCAACAAAACACAAAACACAAAACAGCGAAGATTTACTACAAAGGAACCACGGTCAACTTGACTTTGACCCTTCAGATTATCACAATTCTTACTAATTAGACATGTAAGTAGTGACCGCTCTTGTCCCTTCAACCATAGCATGTTTTCCGAGTTCACCAGGCAACACCAACCTCACAGCACCTTGAATCTCCCTTGCAGACAGAGTCATCTTTCCCGAGTACTTAGACAACTGAGTCGCCTCGTTCGCCAACCTCTCGAACATATCGTTCATCAACCCATTCAACACTTCCATTCCTTTTGAAGAAACACTTAACTCTGGATGCACTTGCTTCAACACCTTATACAAATACCTCTTATACCCTTCCCCACTACTTCTCTTCTTCTTCTTCTCCTCTTTGTCCTTCTCTCCTTCTTTCTCTAATTCATCATCTTTGGTCTTCTCTTGTAGTTTTTGCTGTTTTGCACTTTTTTCTTCAACTACAATCTTCCTTGGTTCCTTAGTTGATACATCAATGTTCTTCTCTTTTTCTTTTTCTTTTTCTTTCTGTGTCTCTTTTTTGTTCTCTTCATCTTCTTGGGTTTGTGTTGTTTGAATAACAGCAACGTTCAGAGTCTCTTCTACAACCTTCTTTGTTGTTCTCACCACTGATCCAACTACCTTCACTGGACGCTTTGGAGCCATTTTGTTCTACTTCTTCTTCTACAACTTCTCTATGAATCAAATCAAATTAAAAAAAAAGCAGAGATAGGAGGGAAAAATATAAGGGTTTTAGAGGCGTTTGTAAGAGATTGATTGACACGTATAGGACACTTGTCGACATGTTTTTACTAAAAATGGGTACGTGGGTTCACCTTCAAATCAAACTCAGTTAAAAGTAACTGATGAACGGTTTCTAGATAACCAACTAATAATCAGATCAAGTAAATGTAGCCGTTCATCTTCTTCTGCATTTTGCACCGTTGGATTGAATGCAGATCCGCTCTTCTCCATTTGTAGGGCTTTCATTGGATCGGATCATTAATCTGGGACCAGTATGATAAGAAACGGGTTGTTGACTTGTGCCCGAGGGCACACGTTAAGATTATAGTGACAAAGTCAGGGGTTCGGGAATAATTCGGTAATAGAAAGCTTCGGAAAAAATCAGCAAAACATTGATAAAGTCAGAAAAATATCGGATAAATTAAAAAAATTAGTAAGTATAAAAATGTATTTTCTATGCTAAATGATAAAAAAAAAACACTTAAAAATATTAAAAATTAAAATAATTCATGATTTAATCGTGATTTTCTCAATAAATCGCAGATTTTTATCACTATGGTTAAAATGCACCAAGATTTATTTTATGGAAATGAATCATCTCTGGCACAAGTTCATGTAGCACACTTTCAATAGATAAGAGGGAGTCATACTAGAGAAAATTTAACACCTCAACCCTCTTGTGATCATGATTTAGATCTGATTTAAAATAATAAAAAAAATAAATCAAAATAATAGTTTTGTTCTCCCACAATCCATGTCTTCACAAATGAACAGCTACTAAATTCCCAATATTTTAAGTTTGAGATTTATTAATTGGGTTGTTGATATAGTGCTCTTTCAACTTTTAAAAATATGCTAAAGGAATAGTATGCTACAGTTTGTTCCCCATTTTACTGCCTAAAATACCATTAAAAAAAATTCTACCAAAACTATCCTCAATTGGTTATTACCAAGGTGTTTTAAATGCATCTTAGCATGTGCCCACACGTTAACAAAACCTAAATATTATTATCTCATTTCCTTTCCTAGAACTTATACCAGCCAACGCTAGATTTTCTTGTAGCGGGGGAATTATAATTAATGGTAAGATTGAAGAGTTTGAAGTTGAATGATTTTGGGAAGAAAATTCAAAAGTATTTTATTAGAGGTTGAAGAGAATAATATTTAGATAATTTTCAATTAGTCTATGAGAGAAGACCCAAGTCAAGGGGCAACGTCAAAACGTTAAGCGCAGGGGAAGGGAGCAAATGGGACATGTTATTAATTAAAAATACAAAGATATATCAAATTAGAGCATAAATACACAGGAAAAAAATTTTAGTGGGGGCAATTGCCCCCACTGACTCCTTACTAGCTCCACCCCTGGCGTGTATAATCATACCAACTCTTTTTCTTTATGATGCGCCACATACAACCATATCAATATATCAATAAGCCTTAGATATCCTAGAGATTTGGGACCAATTTTTATTCGCTGAGGAGAATGACTTGAAAACGAGAACAATTTCTATTTATTTATTTATTTTAAATAAAAGGATATGAACCACCTTCTTAATTTTTTTAGAGTCGTGCTGTAGTGACATAGGATTTATCGTGATTCTTACTCATATCACGAGGAAATACATCTATGATTATGTGCACATCCCACGTCAGACTTGTGAGAATCCCAGTAAATTCCCTGTATCATTCCTGCATTTTCCTTTTTTTTAATCTATAGCTCTCTCTCTTCTTAAAAGACCCTAAAATCATTGGTTCAGTAGGATCATTGACTTGGGCAAGCTTTGAAGTGGTCATTGGCTAAATTAATTTCAATGAGGATTTATTATTATTTTTTTTTGGCCAATTGTTGTTTCTAAAATAAATGATTTTTTTTCGAGCATGCATGTTTGGGATGGAATTTTTTTTTTTTCCTGCTCACAGACATTTTTCTCATAGAGCTTTGAAACTCTTCGATGCATGACAGGTGTCGTTTAACGAGGATAGTTTTATAAATTTGAGATGCTTCAACAAACATGGGCTAATGTGATTGGTTGGCCTTAGATCCCATGACCTTTGCTAGGGAATAGTTTGTGAGCAAATACATTTTTATTATTGGGATGAGTAATCTTGATATCTTTTTTTTTTAATCATGGTATCCCTGTTGTTAGAGAACTAGGACTCGGTCCATCAGGCAGTCCATAGGATAGGCCCAACCCAAGTTTCCTAATCATATTTGACAGGATTAATCCATGATGACATGCATCGACCCACACAACACATGTGGCACGTATTTTAATCAAGAAATGATCCTCAGTTTCGAACTCACAACTTAGAGGAGCAAACTCTAGTTGTTAGTCTTACCACTGAAACATACCCCTGGCGGGTCTTGATATCTCATATCAACTGATAGGTTTCTCTCCCCCGCCCCCTACCCCCCCACACCCCCTCTCCCCTTTAAAACCAAAATAAAGGAAAAATAAAGATCTCATTGTCTTCTTTTTTTGTTTTTTTGTTTTTTTTATTCTAGTAATGAGGTTATCCGAACTTAAATTTGACTAAAGGGAATGGATGAGCCAAGGCTTGAACAAAGCATATGGGTCCCTCTATTGGGCATGTGCAATACCTGCGCATCGCACGCACCTTTTAAGTGATGGCACACCCTAATGAGTGGCCTCAAGGAGCCACTACTCATACTAGTTATCAAACACACAACTTATGGACTCTCACTCCTTATTGGATTCAAAACCAACCCAACGAATTATCTCATTGTCTTATTTGTAAATGATCTTAAGATGACTCGAACGATTTTAAAAACCATGAGTCGAGAAGGTGAGTTTTAAATCCATGGTGCATGACATCATACCCTGCCCTTTCTCTCTAAAGCCGTGTCAATCACTCAAGCTTTAAAAATGTCAAGCAAATGCAAATCTGCCTAACAAAAACAAGCTTCCAACCACCTTGTCTACCCAATCTTGTCTTATTAATCACCCTTCGTTAATGCACCTAAACAAATTATTTTCTCCAAAACCCAAAAAAAATTAAAAGAGAATATCTATTGCCACTCCAACTTTTTTTACTTATAACATGCCAATTCATAAAATTCTCCCCCTCCCCCCAAATCAGAATTAAGAAACACCAACTATCTTTATATCCTAATTAAAATAGAGAGCTACTATTGACACACCAACTTTACTAATGCCACGCCAATTTCTATATAAATCACCCCAAAAGTAGCACACAATTGATGTGGCAATAGCAACTCTCTTAAAATATTTTTTTCTTCCAAGATATGATTAAAAAAAGTACTTAGAAGAAGAAAATTGTAATGAGACAAATGGACAGATAGAAAGTGAACGAAAAAGAGCAAGAGAGTGAAATAAAGCAACCATGATTTTCTTTCCTCCTTCTCTTGCACGCTCCATGGTTTCAATAGAGCATGAAAAGCTCTTCTTAATCGCTCTTTCTCCTTTTATTTTTTCCTCACACACACTCTCTCAATCTCTCTAGAGAAGAAAGAATGGAGTGGCTGTATGAGAGGAAGAGAAGAATAAGAAATGGGGTGCGATAATCGAAAGCAAAGAATGACAATCTACATCCTAAGTTAATTGTTTGAGTCTAAATATTGATGTATGAGTAAATGTTGGTATATCAAAAGAAAATTATACAAAATAAGATTAGAAAAAAGGAACCAAAATTTTCTTACTTATCAATGAATGCATGTATATATTATGCAATCAAATTTAAACTAATACAATTCACATTAAATAGTCAAGGAATGGATTATACTATACTAATAGCAAGAAAAATTTACGTCTAATCTCATAGAGAATTTTATATATGAAGTATTAGCTAATGAAGAAATGCATAGGAATTGTTTTCGCTCATAGTGCTCTCAGAATCTAGGATCCACCAATTACATGAACCCGCGTATATTGAATGGCATCCCCAATTTACAAAATCACCTCATTAAGCTTGACATGACACGTGCTAGAGAGTCTGTGAGCACTGTGACCGAGAAATTCTGTGACAAAAAATCACTCAATACATAAGGGTGTGGCCATGTGGGTAAACAAATAATCTAAAATTTAAAATTTAAAAATTGAAAAAGAAAATTAGGGACAAACCAATTTAAGCCAAGACACTTTAATTTAATCATTGATGCATCAACCCTTCTTAATGTTGCGAAACCTAATGCAAGATGACTCGAAGCTTGATCGAAAGAACGACTCAACCTGTTCACTTCCCTTGATTTCGAAGAATTGCATCTCCAACAATTTTCTCTTACACAAGTTCACCCTCCTTGGCTTTTGTGGCGCAGCGGGACATATTTGGATCATGGGTATCTTGTGTTCTTTCGATGTTGGCGTTAGGCATTCATCGTTGTTGTCTTTCACTAATTGAATTTCCCCAATATCTTCATTGGGTAATTCTTGTGTTCGTATCTCGATAGGCTGAAGATGGATATCTGGTAATCTAGACATTAAAAGGTGTGGATCGAGAAAGAAAGAGATTGAGGAGGGAAAGAGAGGGAAGTCCCTACATGAAGAAGAGTTTGAGAGACGTGAGAGAGGAGGAAAGAGAGGGAAGAGTCGTTGGTGTTGCTTTATTTTACTCTATATTTGTAAGTTAAATTCAACTCTGCTCATCTGAACTTGCTAATGTAGTTCTTACTAAATTTTTTTGGATGTGCACGTGGAAGGAGATGTTGAAACCATTATAAGATATTTTAGTGAGTTATTAACTTTAATTTATTTATTTTAAATATCTTATAATTTGACTTTCCACAATGAGGTTTGAAAAAAGAGTCGTGGTGGAAATAACATTGAAATGTACATGGGTGGTGGGGACATTTCTGATGTGATGTGTGTCAGAACGATAAATGCTTTTCATCGAGATGCAAGTATTTATGATTCTGACACACATCCACGTCAGAAATGTCTCCCACCATATACATTTTAATGTTACTTCAACATTATCTTTGAAAAAAAAAACAACTCCAGGTTTAAATCATAATTTTTTAAAAATAAAAAATTTGACCCAACTCAAAATTATACTGAGTTGAGTCAAGTAAAAAAATATGAACTTGATTTGGGCAAGTCAAACAAACTTATATTAAAATAGTTTTTATGTTTTAACACAAATAAAATATTTACATTTTTGTTCTCCACATAATAAAAAGATGAGTAGTGACCTTAGGATTGTACCTCATATCGGTCACTTCATCATTATTTTATTGGGACACCACAAAAGTCTATTTTTTGAAAATACGTATCAAAAAGTCTCTTATAAAAAATTATGGATTTTTTAGTATCCAATTTATCAAATATTAGTCTAAATAGGATTTTTAAAGCGAAAATACCATAATTACCCTTCTAATGATTTTTGAAGTTTAAAGAAACAAGTTTATTTGAGAATATTTGAATTACTCCTATATTTTATAATGACATACCCCCTTAATTATGTTCATCTCTTATAGATCAATAAAAAAAAAACTAGTATCTCTTATCAAAGCTAGTGATCTTTAAATCATATAGATGATGATGACGGAGATGAGTATGATCATCATCAAATTGATTTGGTCTATGTATATTAGATTTATTAAAATAAATAAATAATTTTAAAACTTGAGTTCATCTAATTGATTCAACTCAAAAATTAACAAGTCGATACAAATAAGTCAAATAAAATTATATTGAATTTAATTTTTAATAAATAAAATATTTAATTTTTTTATAAAAACATTAATAACTAAATAAATTGGTCCAAGGTTTTTACTTGATTCCCTATATTTTTAGATCAAACACTTGTAAAGTTATTGAAGGTTTAGATTGAGGCTTAATACTATATATATTATTATTTTATATTAATTAATTAGTTAACTTATTTTTAGAGTATTTTTTTTTAATTATTTATTATTTAAGATGTAAAATTTCTTTGCTAAAAGTTATGCTTGTTCAACTCACCCAACCAGCTAAACTCGCCCAAGACTACTTCACATGTGCTAACCCGTGAGTTTAAAAGTTCTAACTCAGGTTGAGATTGGGTTAATGAGTTCAGCCTTAATGTTCAAGTTGAGTTGAGCTCTGGTTAAGTGCTCTACAACTTTTGTTGAGCTTGGAACTACCGTCCAACCCACCCAGGTACTTGTTAGTTGTTACAAGCTCTAAAACAAGAGGCGACCTGGATGTCCAACGAGTCAAGTACACTCAGGACCTGTGAGTTGACTCAGTTTGGGCAAATAAATATTTTAAATATATAATTAAATTTAGATAAAACACTTTTCTGACCGCCTCTCCATGCGGCATCCAAACAACCCTTAGTAAGATTTGATCGTACAAGTTAGTGAGGCTAGAGAGAGAGATTTTCTATTAGCACCTCAACTTTTACATATTCTCAGCCATATAGACTTTGTTTTTAAAAAAAGTTTAATTGGGTTGTAACGTCTAATAATTGGGGTGTCAATAGCAGTTCTCATTTTTTTTTCTTTCCTTCTGAGAGGTTAAAGTAACATTGAGTGAGTGGTCCAAAAGAGAGTACACGTGGCATTTTTAATCCGATCAACAACAGCTTCATAGATAGAGTACATCGACAATAAAATACTCTCTACCATCTACCAATTAATCAGTGAGAAGTGGGATTGAGTTGGATTACCAACAATGATTGATGCACATTGCACGTGATGATGTGAAATTCCATCTAACGGTTGTTTTATTTGGCTTTCACCGTTATTAATGAATTTGGATAAAAAAAAAAGGGTTTTATTATTGGAAAATGATATATATTATGGATATGGTTACATGTCATTTGTATAAGAGTCGTGATTTTCTGACGTGACAATTGCCTGGAATCATAAAATTTTATCCTCGGGATACACAACTGCATATATGAGAGGGAGTAAGTAAGAGGTGTAGTCAATTTATCATTATTCTTTAGATAAATATATTGTGAATCTCGAGGATAATCCAATTATTAAGAGTTATTATCGTCTCCATATCAGTAGCAAGAACATTGCATGATGAGGATAACCCATCTAAGGATTGGTGATATGGTCAAGACCATGTCTCAAGAAGCGAAGGTCTTGACTTTGAATCCCCCTCCTTAGGGATTTGCCATAGAAATTACTTGGTGGGTTTGGGGAGAGGTGATTTCATGGTCCTCGAATATTAGTCAGGTGCACTAAAAGGCTTGTATACCTCGACTTTGATTTCTGAAGAAAAAAAAAAAAAACAAACATTGCATAAGGAGTAAACTTAAGTCTGAGGCTTTCGAAGGGCTAGATGAGCTCAATCAATTTTTATATAGTGACATCAACGACCACCCCTACTAGCAAAGTGGGATTGCCGACAACTCCTCCTAGAAAGGCCCCTTCAAGAATACATTTTGAGCCATAAGATGATGGTCTGATTAAACAATTATTGCCCTAGTTTGGACTCTAGATTGTCTTAAAATTTATGTGGAATGGATCTCTAAAATTAATATTAACTATCTAGACCTTTTCTTATTTTGTTTTAGAAAGCTGTATGTTCCAACCATACTAACATGTGTTCAATAATTAAATATAGTCATTTTTATGTGGAAGAGTATGTAGAGATTCGAAGGTGAGATTTAAGGAGCAAATCCAGTCGCCCTTGCCATCTTAACTAATTCTTGATGGTTGGCTATCTAGACCTAAGGACCACATAAGATGGAGACTCTAAAAATGAAGATAATCAATCTTATCAACATAAGGTCCTCTTGTTTTATGGTCCAAGGTTGGGACAAGTCAGGATCACGATATTATCGAGCGTGTTAAATTCAAATTGACTTGTTATTATCAAACATATTTAAATTCAACTTGTTCGATGTGCAACTCACAATAAATATTTTTTTTTAAGTAAATTACAAACACCTCGTTAGATAGAAAAATTAATGAAATCGAAATAATCCATCAATCATACTTCAAAATAAAATAATATTCCTACATTTAAAAGTTTTCTTAATACTCATTCTAAATTATATATTTTTAAAGTTATTTTGTTGTGTTGAGAATTGAGATGTTACATTATTTTAATTAAAAGAGTTTGAAATATAGAAATATAGTGTCAGGGTATTTTTGTAATTTTAAAAATTAATTATTGTGATTTTAAACTAAGAATTATTAGACGGAGTGAAATTTTAATTTTTGACATTTTTACCGTAAGTGCCCTCCACTCCGCCCGTTGTGAATTTTGATTGATTTCGTATCCGCAAACTCCGCGTTGAAGTTATCGAAAAATATTTCACTTTTGTCATATCTGCCCCTATCAATGTTAGCTAATTACACGTGTGGTCCAAAACTAAAGACAGAAATCCTCTTGAAGCACGCCAGTGAACTCATTCTCTTCAGTTAAGGAAAGCGGTTATTTTTGTCGGTTAAGGGTGTGTTTGGAAGTATTTGATTTATGGAATTTTCTTAAATGTTATTTCAATTAATGTTAGAAATCGGAAACACTGTTTTTTCTGGGGCCCACTGATTTTTCAAAGTCAAATTCGCTTCCTCGAATTTCCCCACTTTAGAATCCTAATTCACTTTACTTTGAGCTAGTAAAATTTTGATAAAAATCTATTATTGGTGGGTCCAAACAGGCCCTTGGACATTTAAGAAAGGGGTACCAAACCAAAACCTTTTCTAGAAGTAGATATTAGTCTACCCATATTAGGCCTGGAAAATTCAATATGTCCAAATTACCCTAACAAAGTGTGACTAGAAGTATAACACATTGTTAAATACAATAAATAATATAATTTTCAGATATTGTGGGATGATAAATGATCCAGATCCAATCCAATATAATATCTGATCCTTACAGACTGGACCCTTATAAGATCTCAAAGCCAAAGTTATTGGAAAATGTTGAAGTAACATTGAAATTGACATCGTTTCACATATTGCTGACATGGATGTGTACAAAATTATAGATGTTTGTCGTCAAGATACGAGTAAGAGACATCTATGGTTATGTGCACACCAATGTGTGAAACGATGTCAATTTCAATGTTACTCTATCACGACTCAAAGTTATTAGATCGAATGTAATGATGGATCGGGTCGGATCCGATCTATTGATGGTCCAAATCCTTGAAAGCTAATTGTTAAAGTTTTCTTGACTTCTAAATTGACCTCTTATCCTATCCAATGGGAACTCATCATAAGAGAAAGTGCGTTTTAACTCTATTATTGCACCACTAGCAAATCATCACAATAAAAAAAATAAAAAACTGAAACAAAAATAAGGGTTGGTATGATTGTGCATGGAAATGAATGGAAGAATAACTTTTCTTGAAAATGTGACTTTCATTTGTATGATTACCCGTGGAAAAAGAATTTCCGTTCAAAGTGATTCTCCCTTGAGAATGAAATTTTTTTTTCCCATACAATCTTTCGAAGAATAAGCTCTTATGCAAGTGCCATGACACTCATTGGGCAGGTTATCGATCTCGTAGAAAAATGATTATCTCATCTCCTAATGTTATTCCTTCACGATTACTTTCACTCTCAAAATAAAAAATCAACTCTCATTTTGACATTTTCCTAATTGCAATCAAATAATGAAAAAAATATTTTTCAAGAAAATCATTTGTTTGTTGTCATTTTCCTGAAAAATTCATATTCCCTTTAAAAAAAAAAAAAATTCCCACCAATCTTTTTGCTAGGCAAGTAAAGGTTAGTGGTCAACACAAAGGGGAAATTAGCTACAATCATACACAACTAAAGGCTTTTTACAGCACTAAGCTTTCACTTTCTTACATCTCGCATATGTTTCATGATGAAAAGGTTAGTAAGAAAGGAGTCATCTAAAGACCCAAACTAGTTATCAAATCCTAGAAAGTTGATTTGTCTATTATTTGCATTTAAACAAATAAAAAAGCAAACTTTTCTTTATATAAAGTATAATCGGTCCATGTGGTTGGTGGGCCTTCTAAAAAACTATTTAACGGACTCCACAATGACTTGCTTTAATTAATAAATTACATGTACACCTTGCAACTTCCTATAATAATTCAACATTATTGATATCTCTACAAGAGATAAAAGAAAGAAAAAGATATGTCTTCTTTAGAACCCAAACCCAAATAAGTGAACCAAACCCAAACCCATATCCAAATGGGTATCTTAAACCTTGTGTTTAGGATCCAATAAGAGATGTTGTTTGGAAGGAATGAATGGTATTGGATTGGTTAGGAGAGTTTAAGATCAAAAAGGTGCCCTATGAGGAATGCCCTTTCTTCTTCTTGGATTATTTGGTGGTGGAGGAGGCGTGGGAGGAGATATGTCTTGTTGTGTTCCTTCACGCAATTCTTCTTCATCTCTTGATACTCTCCTTGATACCCCTTCTCCTCTTTCCATTACTTGTTCATTCTTGCCCTCTAAGATAAAACTTGTATCTCCATTCCTCTTTATTCCTTCAAGCTAAGTTAACAAAAAGAAACAAATACCAACAAACCAAGCAAACCCTCCATTTTAATCAACATTATGATGATAATGATGGTAATAATAATGGGTCATCAATTCATGGATGGATCCATTAATGGATGGATGGGGTGATGATGAATGTGAGAAAAAAGAGAGAATAGAAAGCTAACCTTACAACCCAATGAGCAGAATCGAAATGTGTCTAAGAGACTTCTCCCACAAATTTCACATAAATGAGAGACCCCTTTACCTGTCTTAGGCTGAGGTCTCTCATTAAGAAATAAAACTCTAGCACTGTTTATCACATAAGTTTGTACCCCACTGATGTCAATCACTTTTTGAATCTCAGCTACTCTCACCACATCATGATATGATGATCTCCTTATCTGTTTTAATTATAAATGTCCCAATTCAAAATCAACCCAACTAGCCTCACCTCCCCAAGAATTAAAGCAAATTAATAAGAGAAAAAAAGAAAAATTTAATGTACCCACTTGGATTGAAAGATGATCTTTATGTCTAGATGATCTGCAATAGAAGCAAAATGCGTCGCAATTGCAATCGAGACAATACATGTTGCATTCGCTCCTCGGTGCATCTCCATGTGTTCGACAGACTGAGAAGAAAGATGTCGATAGCAATGGCTCGAGCCATGGTGGAACCAACATTGAATCCTCCTGTTTGAGAACCAAAGACACCAATATCCATGAATTTAAGTTGTGAGATCAATGTTTAAAGCTACAACAACAATGTTACCATTATCAAAGATGATCCTGTTGTACTGAACCCTCTAAACAATGTAGTTGTTGGATTGGTGACCGTTGGATTCTCTTGATCAAAATTGATAATTCACAGAGAGACATGGAAATGAGAGAGAGAGAGAGAGAGATGCCTAACTGACCTGCAACTTAGAATTCAACAACAAAACAATGCCTAGTGGCCTAGGGATTATAAGCTTATAAACAAAAATACTGAGCCAAGGTTCATCTAACGGCCAAGATGAATCGTGGTGGCTCAATTTGCTTTATGACCGTTGGATCAAAGAGAGAGGTGTGTTTGGCGCTTATTACTTTGGCTTTTCTTTGCGTCTCTTTGGAAACTAAAGGTCGGCAACTTGCCTACGTATGAGCGGAGAAGCTGTACATGAAAATGACCCTCTCCCACTGCTTGCCACGTGTAATTTTATCCACGTGGCAATAATTGGACTGTTGGATTTTAATGGAGGCCCCAGTTTGGTTTCCTGGTGGTGTAACCGAGGAAGTGAAAGAATGACGTGGATGTCAAAAGTTGGAAAGAAAAGCGTGAGAGTGAATTACTTAAATGCCCTCACTAAGTTTGGTCACAATAAGCTTTTCTGAAAAATTGTAGGCAGCATGTCATGTCGGGAGAAATTTAATTTTCAGTTAAGCAATAAAGAAAGAGAATTAAATGATCATTACTATTTATATACACAATAGTTAGTAAAAATTATATTATGGAGCTGTCATCCCTAAATCTGACCATTGGATTTTCCTCGAGATTCTAGATGTTTATTTAAATTGGATATCAGATGGAACTGGGCCCACAGTAGATGGTTCTCCTTAGCTGACAGCGACGCTGTCCAACTAATTGATACAGGTAAGCTAAATAATAAATAATAAAGGAAAGAGAAACATTTTCCTCACTATCTTAGTAAAGATTTTAAGTTATTACGGCAGCACTGCATTCCTTTAAATTTCATCAAAAACTCAGATAAAAAGAAATTTTCAAAAAATAATTTTTTTTTAATTTGATCCAAAAGCTTTTGAAAATAAATGGTTACTGAACATCCACATAACTCCCAAATTTAAAATTAAAATTTAATGGTGAAAAATAATTTTTTTTCTTCAAATTTTATCCTCTATAAAATTGGAGCATCGGATCATACTTTTAGATGCCACAAGGTGAGCCTAACGACCCTTAGTAAGGGTGAAATCCTTACTAACCTAGTAAGGCTAGTTGGATTCTTAAGGAAATATAATTTAACTAATTAACAAAAGAAAAGAATTTGTATGGACGCACCAAAAATATTTAGTAACACACATGGCTTAGATATTGGGTAACATGGACTGAAGGATTACCTATGCATATGAGTCACACATCCGCATGGCATCAAAAACATGATCCAGTGCCACATGGATGTAAAGTACACAATTTTAATAACTCAAAAAATAAATTTAAGAAAGATACTTTTTCATCATTGGTCAATGTATTTCACATTTTGGAGTTTAGTGACGGATCACATATTTGACTATATTTTTTTTATTTATAAATATTTTTAATATGTAATAATGAACCCTAGAAAGTTAAGATGTCATTTGGACAGACAAGACAAATCATGTGACTCTAATGAGGATTTTGATCCATTCTAATATAGAGTCGTGATACTCTGACACCCCCCTACACCCCTATCATAAAATCATAGATCATTTGTCTTGAGATACACAATAAAATATTTATGATTATGCGTATCCCAAGGCAAATGATCTATGATTCTGTGATGAGGGGTCGTATGTTAGACAGGAGCATAGAAAATCATTATTTTTTCTATATATGGTCCTTAGCACATATAATTTTTTTTTTTTTTACAATTAAATTGGCGATGAATGTGATTGAAGGTTTACTGCTTTTGGATTACTAGATTGTTGTTGTAGTTGCTCCTTTCCCAGGGTTATTAGCTGACAATGATTGACTCAGATTGAAGTCAATTTGGGACTAACTTGAAAAGAATCCCTCATTGGATTGAGTTTCCTTCAAATTTAACATAATTTAGGTACTTTCTCACCTCTTATCGGTTGATATTCATAGAGATATTAACGAAAATGTGATCAATTTTTGAT
This sequence comes from Akebia trifoliata, assembly GCF_017979445.1. Classification (NCBI taxonomy): domain Eukaryota; kingdom Viridiplantae; phylum Streptophyta; class Magnoliopsida; order Ranunculales; family Lardizabalaceae; genus Akebia; species Akebia trifoliata. The sequence goes on along the minus strand of NC_141380.1, from coordinate 3,859,560 downwards.
GAATTTACAATTTTGGTTCACTATTCATTTTTATTACCAAAACGTGAACGAGCAATGAATTCGGCGGTTTTAAAGTGACAATTTCACTTTTAACCTACGAAATAGTCACTTTAAAACTTCCGAATTCATTATCCGTTCAAGTTTTGATAATTAAAATGAGTAGTGAGTTAGAATTATAAATTCGTCAAAAGTTGATCACAAAATAGTAATTTACCCATATTCCTATTGGACATGATTAATCAAAAAACGATTATTGATTATCAAATTGAATCCTTATTAGAACTTAAAATCTCGCCCCATTCTTCTAATTATTTGATCAAAATAAATCAAATTTTGGGCCTTATCCAATTCATTGCCAACCCTACTAACTCTTCTATTTTCTTTCATTTTAGAAGTCCTTTTTTCTTGTATTACAAGGAAAAACATATATATATATACATACATAGGTTGCTTTGCATGGGACGTCTGCTCTACTCTTGAGATCAATAAGAGAACTCTTAACTAACCCCCCCACTTCAATGTAAAAAAAAGCTTTGAAGCGTCCGCCCACTTCAATATTTCGAAGAAACCTTCCTCATTGAATTACACGTCGCACTTTGAAAGGTGTTTCCAATTTTGGCCAAAATGTAGGGGTGTGAGATAAATTCAAAATGTCACGTGTCTTGAAATGAAGAGGGTTTCTTCAAATTTTGAAACGGGACAACCCCTTCAAAGTCAGACTCCACTTCAATGGTGGGTCATTTGTTCTAATATTCATCGATAATAATTTGATAAATAATTTAAATAAAAAAAATTTAAAAAAAAAAAAAAAAAGGCCAAAGAGGCGTACACAATCATATACATTTGGTAGGTATAGTGGTTCTTGTCTGGAGTCTGGACCACAACAACAACCTACCTCTTGTATAAAAGGCAGATCAATCGCCATTACCAATTAAAATTACTAAATACATAAAATAAAATTAAAATAATAGTAAGTCAACATGTAAAATTAAATGCATTCATGTTGCTTTCCTTAATACACCTTGCAAACAACTTTATATATCTAGCAAAATCCATATTAATTAGTTTTCATAATCAAAATGGTACCCTTGCATCTTATCTCATTGTCCCAATCCAGTCAGATACAAGGATTGAGATCTGTTGACTCAGAATGAGTGACTCGTAAAAAAATAATGAAATCTCGATGTTAATAAGTTAATCTATTTTAAAGTGTTTTCATTTCAAAATTTATTCTCATCATTGAATTTCGTGATTTAACAATTGGCATTTAACTAACATAACAAAATATCTTCATGACTAGAGTCTTTCCTTTTAAACAAAAGATATAGATAATGTCCAATCTAGGGGTGCAACTTGGTTCGGTTTGAGGTCAAATTGGAATTGAGCCGACATAGGTTGGTTCCACTAAATAAGAACCAGAACCAAATCACATTCCGTTGGAACCAAACCAACACAAACTGATCTAAAGTCAATTTGGTTTGATTCGGTTCTATGGGTTGCCAATATTCTATAAATTATAAGAACATTTTTAAATGAAAGAATAAATATAAAATTGCATACAATAAATCACTAATCTATCCCCAAAAAGTCATTACTTTATCCATAAAAGATCATTAATCTAAGTTTTTCAAATCGAACTAAACCACCCCAAAACCAGGGGCGGAGTCAGGATTTTCTTGTAGTGGAGGCAAGCTATGATTAGTTGTATAGTTGAAGAACTTGAATGGAGGGAGGTGAGGGTGTGGGGGCAAATGGGGAGAGAGGTGAGGAAGTGGAGACAAATGGAGCATGTAATTAGTTGAAAATATAAGGGTGTCTCAAAGTTCTGTTCCTTACCAGCTCCGCCTCTGCCCAAAACTATCGGTTTGTTTCAGTTCTCAATTTGAACCGGACCAAGTTGAACCGCTAGTCTTATCCATCTCTTACTCTCTTTTATTTAGAGTTTCCTAAGATATATCTTGTTTAGTTGTCATTAGTTGGTAGTATTGAATTGACGAAAAATTAAAAAAAAATCAATAAAACAAATCCAAGCTCAAGGGCGGATTTAGAGTGGGGGTTGCGGGGGCACTTGTCCCCACAAGAATTTTCAAAGTTTATAGATTAGTGATCTATTTCGACAAATTTTTAACGACGGATAAAAAAATCTACCACTATTTCCCCCCTTAGTTACTCCCGCATGGGCGAAATCATGACTCTGCCCCTGTCCAAGCTTGTAATATTTTGTTGAATGTGATAATTCACATTCAATTTTCACTATCATGCCTCATACTTAAAAAGAAATAAATAAAATTTGGATAATAATAAGATAACAACTTAACATGTCTTGAGTCCAACTTCAACTTGTTTTCTCTTTGGATGAAAATAGGGGTGATTTGAAAGTCTTGTTTGAAAGTTAGTTCTAGAAAAAAAAAATTGATAAATAAGAGCTATAGGTCCCTTATAATGGTAGTTTAGTAATTTTGATGATGATTTGATGGAATATGTGTGAATCGTGCATCGAGATTCACAGCTGGCAACCCAAAGAGACCTAAACATTAATTACTCAAGGTTTATGTGCATTAATGTTAATAGATCCCTTTATGTAAGAAAGAAGGGAGAGCAAGGCTGTCCTCATATGGGAACGTGCAACAAAGTGAACAGCACTTCATAGGCACTTCTCATGTTTCTTGACCTTAGATTAATAAATGGGAATTTTGACTTCTCCGCCTCGATTCATTGGGTGATTTTCTATGTCATCCAATTATTATCAAATATTGTCAACTCCTCCTTAAAAACTTTTTTTTTTTTTAAATAACAAAATCAACTCATAAAACAATGTCTTAAAATCGAATCAATGATTTAAACAAAAATAATCAAATTTGTTAGACCATGGTTGGACTTTGTGTCAATTTATATTTATTAAAAAAATAAAATATTTAAATTACCTTCATCTATTTTCATAGAAAAAATAATATTCACAAAACTCACTTTTACTTTATCAAACCTATTTTATTACAAAATCCACTCGAATCGATTTAAATCACTTGTCCAACCCAGATTTTAAAGACACTACTATAAGCTAACGAAAATAAATATAAAAAATGAGTAGTGATAATTTAACTTACTCACGTGGCATACTCAATCGACACCCCTGACGTGACATGTTAGGGAATTGTACGTAGATCTGCACTCCTCGAGATATGGGGAAGTGCAGTTATGTATCTTGAGGAGTGCAGCTCTACAGTTTTGAACATGTCACGTCAAGGGTGTTGATTGAGTATGCCACGTGGATAAGTCAAATTATCATGATTCATAATAAAAAAATCCCTTAATACATTTATTATAGGCAGTTATATAGCTTGATTGATAAATTATTATATTTGATTTAATCAAATTTTCAACATAGGTTTGAATTATACTCACTATCATGCTATTTTTAACTCCAAGAGAAAATTCTCAAATTCCGAAAAGTAGAAATCACCAACCAAGCGTGACAATAGCTCTTGGGGACATTTTAGGTTGGATTCTAGAATATGATTCTTACCCATAATCCAATTTTAGAATCCGATGTCACAATTGTTATAGATTACAGAAGTCATTCTCTCTAAAAGTGGAAATCGGCTAAAATAAAATAAAATAAGAAGACCTTTTCCTTGTGATTGTAGAATTTCTCCTTATTACATGGCATTTGTACCATAAATATGGAAAATATGGTCAACAAACTTATTCTTTCTTCATTCTAAAATCCATTTCTTGAAATGGTTTAAAGAAAAAAGAATCTGAATTTTGAAAATCAATTTCTATACATTTATGTTCTAACCATTCAAAATCAGATTTAGAATCCAAAACCAACAATTTGAACCAAAAGCCCAATTAGACACACCCAACAGGTTTTAGGGGTAATTTAGGATATCGAATAACGATATGACTTTTTTCTTTTTTCAAATTAAAAGAAAAAAAAAACTTTCCTTGGTCGTGGCATTCGACTAATGTTGAGGGGTGAGATTGGCACTAAATGTGTCTCGAACAAATGTTGTGCCCCACTTGGTGGACTGGCTATATATATTGAAGGATACCATGGACAGGGAGTATCATATATAATTTGGGGGCAACTAAGTGTGGAATTGTTTTTGTAGGAGCAATTAAGAGGGGAGAAATTTGAATAATGCTGAAGTGAACTCAAGATTGTATTTCATATCGTACATCCTGACGTGAAAGTGTGTAGGAATCATAGATGCTTTTCATTGAGATATAAGTCAAAAAGCATCTATGGTTCTTACACTACACTCTTTTTCTTTGGCTTCGTGGCAAGCCAAGCCTTGATAAATTCTTCACCAAAGATTTGGTCAAGTGTTCGAAATCCCATGAAGCGATGAATTTCTTGGGGCCACCCTCTAGAGTCTTGTTATCCCTTGACTCAATTTATAGCACATAGGACTTTCTGAGGGAATGGTGTGTGTGACTGCAAAATTAGTCCCATCCAAAGGGTGGGGATACTCACAATATTTTTTTTAAAAAGGTGCAATCTTGAGGTCACTCCAGCACAACTCGAAATTTTTTGTGGGGTTAGTAATCTGTTATTGTTATCTGTTGCAGTAGCTATTAAATCCTCATAGAATTTGAAAATTCTTGTGGGGGCAACCGGATAAGTGCCCCCATTGTAAATCCACCCCTACTAGTAGAAGCGAGGCAACTAGTTTCTTAGAGAATCAAAGGTGGCTAAAACCTCACAAATCACACATATTAAGTAAGGTTCTTTTTGGAGGGAGGCCTTGGTTATTACGTTCAACACTCGTTAGTTAAAATATTATACTGTCTATTAGGTCAAATTGTTAATATTTATGTGGGGGCATATAGTGGTTTAGTCATAGAGGAGGATATGAATGTATTCCTTCAATTAGTGATTCTTGACAAAATGGCTTGGTTGTATGTCTCATATGCTTTATGTAACATTGGTTGTCTGCCATACTTTAATAATAACCTAAAATTGTGTTGTAGGTCTAATGACATATGCCCCTCCAAGAGTGGACCCCTAATTAATTAATTTCAATTAATTTATGGTCTAGATTAGGTTCCAAAGAAAATAAGAACATTTGGCCATCTTAGTTTTCATGAGATGGAGACAGCTACCTGAGCTGGCCTGGCTTTTTAAAAAAAAAAAAAATTATTATAATGGGCTCTATTTAATTAACCCAGAGGTGGGTCCAAGCCCATAATGAAAATATTTGAATCCAACTACCAGAAAACATCACTTCCTCTTTATTTTACCACATTACAAGAAACAATAAATAACAAAATGATTCTCTGATTAATTAACCAAATGCAATAGAACTAATAATTACTTCCTTGGTCATTAGATGATTCAGTGGTTTCAGGTTCTTCACACATGGGAGTTGTGAAATAAAATGGTCCAGTCTTGTACTTGATCAAATCACGATAAACGAGGGAGGGTCGGTTGAGTTTCACTCCTGATCGTCCCCCGGCAAAATCAGTAAGAACATTACAAACATTGTCTGGCGATGACACGAGCCTTACCGAGCATAATTTGGTTTTCAATTCCTTTCCATTGATGTACTTGTTGACCATCATCGTGAACTCACCTTGTTCGTCGGTTTCATCGCTTCCATAGTAAATCACTCTGCTTCGCTCATCCATACACGTTATGGAGACCCTACAATCTGTCATGCATAGTCAGTTTCTTGGTATCTCGCTCTTCATCATAAAATATGTGAAAAAAATGAAATAGTAAAGACAACACAATCGCACAAAACACAAAGATTAACGTGATTCGGCAGTGTCCATAGAACAGAACAAGAACAATCACTTTTTTTTTTTGTGAGTTTTACAGTCCTAGAGACCTCTATAAATAACCGAGAGTTACCAAAACATATAAAACTCCTCAAAATAGAAATCCTCCAAAAATAGAAAATTCTTAAGAAAATATTACACGATTATCCTTTTCGTACCCCTTAAAAAATCTTGGCCGGGGTACTTTTCTAGCTTTGTGAAGTGCAACAGAATACAAGACATTTACACAACAAAATATTTCAATTTCTAATTTTTTTACGTTGCTCGTTCATCTAATGTTTTAGGTAATTGTTGATTAATCCAATCATGATTGACTTTCATGGGTGGTGATGGATGATCTTTTAGATGTACTTGTATGTAGGATTGTGTAGTGTAGGTAATGATGATTTATTCTGGATAAATTGAGAGGAATTAGGAAGAATAGAGGGTATTTATTATTTATTACCTTTGATTGGCTTAGCACCTTGAACCCATTCGTTCCAGCCATGGGTGCAGTCCTGGCATAGAACCTTCCCTCCCACATGTATCACATTTGCCTTCTCCTTCCAAGCTTCACTCGCATTAATGCAACCCAGCAAGAGAAATGTACCCATAACCATCACCAATGCCATCCCCATCTTTCTTTCTCTTAGAAGAAAATGAGAGAGAGAGAAAGAGAGAGAGAGATTGATGATCACTTCCTATGTGTGATACATATATACACCAATGTAGAGAAAGATTCATTTAGGACTTCATGGAAGAGCACTACTTGTGACGTGCACTCCATTTAGGATGATTTAACCATACACCTCCATGTTTTGCTGAATAGGTTAGGTAACCTTATGTTTCCATTGTGACGATATGGACCCCTTGGCCTTGTTCTACACTAAAAGAAAAAAAAAAAGGAAAATGACTTTCAAGGACTTTTTATTGAGAATATGTACCGAATAGTCCCCTAGTAAAGATTACGGACCGTTTAAATCTTAATAAAATATTAGTCTATTACGGACCTTTTGAAGATTTTTTTAAAGAAAAATATCTAAAATATCATTTTAACAACTTTACAAAGTGTTTGATAATAATTATGTAAAAAATAAAAAGTATTTATAAATTCAATATAATTTTATTTGACTCCTTTGAGTTGAATCAATTCAATGAACATTAAGTCGAATTTTAAAATTATATTTTAATTACTTATGTATTTTAATAAATCTAATATAGATAGATCAAATCAATTTGATGATGACCATACTCATCTCCACCATTATCATCTATGTAATTTAAAGATTACTAATTTTGATAAGAGAAACAAGTTTCCTTTTTAAATGGATCTACAAGAGATATTATAGTTAAGGAGCATGTCATTAATTAAAAAACATAGGAGTAACTCAAATATTCTTAAATAAACATGTTTTTTTAAACTTAAAAAATCATTAAAAGGGTAATTATGATATTTTCGCTTAAAAAACATTTAGAATAATGTGTACGCACTTCACTCATTCGCTTATCACAGATTATAAGAGAAAAGCTGGCATATGACGAGTCTAACTTTTTGCTATGAGCCTTAGCATAACGATTTTGGAACCTAAAGTGCACGCTTCAATAAAGGAAATGGCACTTGCACGAGATTCAACAACCGAAGCTATTGGTAGTCCCAAGGAGTAAATTATTTTCAAAAAATAAGTCCTTGAAGTTCATTGTCCCTTTAAAAAAAAAAAAAAACAGAAAATGACATAAATACCCTTATCTTCAACCTCTAGCATCTTGAGAACCATTTGGGGTAAATTATTTTAAACTTATTAAAATTTTTGTAGAAAACCTTGATTTTTCTAAATTCCCAAAAATCATATCTTGTTCTTTATGTTTGAAGTTGGAGAATCTTATGGATGAAGATGAAAGGGCAAAAGATTATATCCAAAAAATTGGAGAGGGCGGATTTTTGGCAAAAGGTTCAAGTCAGGATTTTTAGATCATTTTTGTTAATCTTCTAATGTAGACCGAGGTCAGGGGCAATGCCATCAGTTTGGAAAAAACAGGAGGGTATCTCAAAATACTCTGCTAAACATAAGATTGGTATGCCTAAATCACCAATTATTTAAAGATGAAGCCTGAGATGTAAACTCAACATATACTTTCCACATGTTGGCCACACAAATTATGCCACATGGCACTATTGTACCTAAGGCATTGTTAATGGCCTCGCCATTATAATCTCAGATGGGCTTTCTTTATGTAGCCATTTATATACAACACATCCTTATTTGAAATATGATACATTGATGCATATGGTCAGCGCGAACCATCCGATTATGGCTAGTTATATATGCTGCATTTAGTCACCACCTTTGCTAACAATTACTCGTCATCTGAGTGAGAATCTAGAAACAGTCTGATTGTGAGTCGTTCCTCCTTGGTAAGTTCGGTATTATCACTAGCCAACCGCACCCATAACTCCTTACTAACAGTGTCAGGGATATCGCTCGAAACCTGCAAGATATGAGGAGAAAACAAGGAGATGCAGAGTTGTCCATAGAATGTGTTGCAAGCTGACTTGGATACAATTTGCCAAGTAATGCAAACATGTACTAAAAGATTGTTGACCTTCATAATATGTTATAACTTGATTGGGGAGTTAAAAACTTACTTGGATGTAATTGTTTACATGACCGTCCTTGTTGGGAGGTGTCACCGATTCATATTTATTGCAGGTCCATTCACCATCAATGATATACTTGTACTCATACCGTCCTTCCTGTGAGAGAGAATAGGCTTAGCAAATGTTCTACTTTTCTCAATTTCATGTATTTTACTTTTGCATAAAATTTATTCATAATGCTTAAGCGCAGCTACCATGCCTCAAGGCTTTTAAGCCTTTGCAAAATTATTTGAGGCTAAGCCTCGATCCTAGCTCAAAAAAATTGAATTGAACCAGCATTTTTATTTTTTTGAATTTTTCCTCTATTAGTCTTATTTACTCCTTTTAATGTTATTTACTAAAACGTCTTAAGTGGAGGTGTTCTTAGGTGAAGAAACATAATATTTAGAGAGAACTCTAAAAACTCTCTCAAACCTTATTTTCTCCCAACACAGATTTCTTCATTATGCTCTCAATAGTGGATACTCATCCGATTTTGATTTCATCACTTCCTACGTTACAAAGATTTGGGTTATATACAAGCATCAAATCGAATTTTTATTTGGTATTTGAGGATCACAATGACAGAGCCTAAGGAAGATAGGGATCAGATATCATGATGACTCTTTGAAGGACCCTACTAGTGAAGATGATGTTTTATTTATTTATTATTCTATAAGATCTAAAAGTTCATTGCTACTTGTTATTCTGTTAAAAACTTAAAATATAGTCTACTAATGATGTTATACTACTACATTGTTACTGTTTGATGATTGTTTACTTGTTAGCTTTTGAGTTTTGAGTCTTTTGACAATGATATTGATAGTAATAGAAGCTTGGACTATTAACCGCAAAGGTAAATTACAAAAATCAATAGCTAAATTGCTTATATTTTTTACAAATTAATTATGATTTATTTATATATATTTTTTAGGACTTATTTTAATAAATTTGTTGAGACTTACACCTCACCTCAATAACCCAAAATGCCTCAAGTGCACCTTGGGAACTTTAAAACACTGGCATGGATCATAATTTTAGAAATTGACCTAAGAATTATCATCTTCCCTATGACTCCCATTGTAGTAACAATGGAAAGGTGCATGGATTATTGTGATGTATTCAGGATATGAACTCAACATACCTTTTTGAAGTTAAGTCAGATGTTGGTTGGCAATGAAAATGTAACCTTTAGCTTTGATACCTCATGGAACCTGGGTTCCACTATTCAAGAAATCAAGCTAAGCAAGATTGGTCTTATGCTTGCCTGAAAGCTATATAATATAGTAAGCCACACCATAAATTTGTGATCTAATAAACATTAAGTCTTAACATGCATTTTGATTGTAGTAGAACTGCAGACGCTTCACTTAAGCACAACTTTAAATATTTCCAAGTAGACCATTTCGATTAAGGTGAATAAGCTTTAACGAGCTCTGAAGAATTTTGCAGATTGTGAGTTTAGAAAACAAAGCAATTGCAGTGTAAGAAGTTCAGATTAGAATGTTGACAGCTCAATAAGTCCAACATAATCATTTATTAAAAAAAAAAAGTTCAACATAATTAATGCAGGATTATATATTTGTGGTGTATACTTACTGGCAACTCCCTCGTAAGAATCCACACGCCTTGCTCCTCATCAAATTTCAAAGGTATTCTCTATCATGCAACCAGAATAAAATGACGAACGAATCAGAAAATAAGCATTGATCTTATAACTTTAATAGAAATATGGGACATATTTTCAATCAAAAAAGTAAACTTCTTTCTTTTTAGGTTTCTTTGATATAATATTAATGAACAAATAAAGTGTTGAATCTTTGTCTTCATGGGACTGACATGAAGCCAAACTGCAAGAGAGCTCCATTTATAAAATTAAAAGTATAAGGCAAATTCTGATTGTCAGGAAGTCCACAACAAAATTGTCACTCTAGTTCAAAAACATTAATACCTGGCCCCATCCAATATCGAGTCCAGAGATTTCCACCGAGGAGCAATTGTTGTCGTTCCATGTCAACGTAACAAAGTTTTTTGCAAGGCCTGTAAGCTATAGAAATAAGAATATAATTTATCAGTATGTGATGAACGGCTAATGTAAAATTCACTTAAAAATCTTCTGATAAGCCATTCAAGAGGAATAATAAATCAACCTCCTAAAGTATTGAAATAGGGGATGGAGACTCGGAATAATTGCTTAAGATTACAAAAATATAACTTGTATACAATAAAATTTGATAATAATACAGATGTGAGATGACTCACGATATCAGCGGTTGCACTCTTTATGGCATCCAGTTTTGGAAAGCAAAAGCGTTTACTCTGCAAGCAGATGAACAATTTAGATACACCAGAGACATCTTGAAAACAAATTGTTAAGCAAGCAAAATCCCATTGATAACATTATTAATTGAGTAAAGAAAATGTTCTTAGTTTACAGACTTTCATTTTATATGTATATTTCTGAGGATTGTTTAACATCAATTTGATCGGAACTCATGAGCTCCAAACTTATTAGAGGAATTTGGTTAGTAATCCACATGTGTATCATCCCAGACATATCTTCCTCTAAACGTTAATTAATTTATTAAAAAACTCCTCCATCCATAAAAAAAAATAAAAGGGCAGTTTGAGGCTTTAACTTTTAAGTATCCAACAAAATGTTTAACCAGTTAAATCAAAATGTCAAATTAATATCACATAAGCATGCCTAAAGAAGAAAAGACTCTTACCAATAGCAAACTGTGTGCTTCATTGAGTTTATAGCCTTGAACCCAGAACATGTATGCCAACTGTAAATAATAAAAACCTTTCAATAAATTATGGTTCAATGCAAACTAATTTTTTTCCAGGCAATTGAGATTAGTGATTAGCAATTAGTAGGTGAAGGTGGGTTTGAAGCCACACAGTCTTTAACCAACTTCACAAGTTGGCATCTTCGAAAAATAGTCCACGTGTGTAATATAAAAATGGGGAAAAATCAGACATTGAGAGTTCCAGGCTATATGGAGTTGTAGACGTGAGTTATGCTTAGAAATAAACTGTCTTACCGCAACAGCAGGAGCTCTTCCAAGCCCAGCAGTGCAATGTATATAAGTCACACCTCCATTGCGATTAACGGCTTTGTATAATTTGCTCACCACAGCTGGAAGCCTCATTCTCAAATCAAAAGCATCGAAGTCTCTGTTGTCATCTCACATTAGATCAATGGATAAGGTGACAGGTCAAACAGCATAGAAATTATAAAGAGAAATTTAGAAAACAATATCGCTTCAAATGTGAACAAGTGATGAAATATTCAATAGACACCCCTACAGTTCATGTCATGCTCAATGTTACTTATTACAAGTAATTGTAGGTGTATTAATTTGACCAATAACAGAAGAGATTTGAGATTTATTCAACAACAAAAAAATGAAAATGATCAATAATCTGGCATAAGCTCACCGTATTTCCGCACGCAAGTGTTGAATATCATCGAATTGTTTTGCATATTCTTGGATAGCCTTAATATCAACATCAAAATATCTAACAGCGATTGTAAAGGAATTAAAATAATATTGTCTTTTTCCATACAATTTTTTTAAAATCAGTCTCCATCTAAGCAGCTAAGTAGTTAGGTCTTGAACAACTATTGGGACCTCCTGACATGGTTAAGAGCCAAAATAAGTAACGAAGTGCAAATTAAGCGTCTACAAGAAAACTTCTTGGATACTCAAGGTCTGGATCTTGCTGTAAGCAAAAAATTGTTTTCACTCCAATGCTGCGAAGCCTGTCAACATCTTCAGAGGTCTGTGTTTAAACAAATTAAAATTATAGGAACATTTTCGAATGGATAATTATTTTCATAAATTTATCAGTAGATACGAGGATCACCTGTAAGCATGACCCAACAATCAAGTCTGGTCGAATGAAATTATAGTTCATTCCTAGTTCATGTCTGTAGGTCAACGCTGTATTCACAATTATTTAGAGGAGAATGGTTAATGGAAACCACGTTCAGAAAATGTAAGAAAAACCAAGAAAAGATTGGACAATTTCAAGGAGACTTTTATCAATGAAGATGAGTTTGGAAAAGATAACAAGTCAATCAAAATGAAATAACTCGAAGAAGTCCACATAACAGACCATTAAATTTGTCAAATTAAAATGCACACGTATGACTTAAGACCCAATGTTGTTGAACTTACAAGCACCCATAGCTTGTGTCATATCATTACTATATGTCTCGGACTTCTCCTCCTCTAATTCCGTGCTACTACTCGTTGGACCAAATATTGCCTGGAGAAAAATTGAAGTTGTCTTCTGTACAAAAGAAAAATAATTTCAAGCAACATAGTGAGCAACAGATAAATTAATATTATTATTTTTCTTGCCAGGCAAGTGAGATTAGTGGGAGGTAATTAGTAGGAGAAGGCGGGTTTTGAACCCAACTCATGAATCAAGTTATCAACACTCACAGACGTTAACCAACTTAGAAAAGTTGACACCTTTTTAAAAGATAAATTAACATACACCCAAAAATGGTCACCCAAAATTAGAAATTTAATTAACTATCTTTTGGGTAATTTTCACTAGCAGAAGTTTCCTTGCTTCTAGCAGACCATGCTCTCCTTTTTTTCTTTTTTTTTTCTGATCAAATGATATAATTGTGATTTCAAAGTTGACTAATCTCAATTAAATTCTGAAATCCATCTGAGTCAACTCAAGGAATCAATCTTCTTGAATATCAATACTAAGCAATTTAATATAAATTTACACAATACAAGAAAATTGAAACATAAGAATAAAAAAAATTGGTGCAAATTTGGGAAAAAATAGGATAAATGCAAACCCAAGTTCCTCAGGACTTGATTCACACGAAAATTAAGAAAAACAGAATAATTATCAATTTATTGGAACTTTACTTAACTGTACCTATAGCTAAAGTACAACCAAATCTAAATCTAAACCCCAGAATACAGAAAATTGAAACATAGAAGTCAAAAAAATTGGTACAAATTTAGCAAAAATAGGATAAATTCAAAACTCAAATTCCTAAGGAGTTGATTCACACAAAATTAATAAAAATGGAATAATTATCTATTTATTGGAACTGTATTTATAGCTAAAGTACACCCAAATCTAAATCTAAACCCCAGAATACAGAAAATTGAAACATAGAAGTCAAAAAAAAAAAAAAAATGGTACGACTTTGAGTAAAAATAGGATAAATGCAAAACCCAAATTCCTGAGGAGTTGATTCACACAAAAATTAATAAAAAAGGAATAATTATCTATTTATTGGAACTGTACTTAGAGCTTAAGTCCACCAAAATATAAATCTGAACCCCAGAATACAGGGGGAAAAAAAAACTCTATTTAATCGAATAAATATACGGACTTTAGAGAGAATGAAAATTTGGAAAATGTCAAATTAATATACCTTCATAACGAAATTTCGGCGAATATCAGTTGAATTCACCAAACCCCCCTGCATTTAGATCAGAAATAAACTAACACAATTAATTTATAATAATAAAAAACTGAAATGGAATTCGAATTTATTGAAATTTTAAAGAGAGTACCTCAGACTGGTTTATAAAGGTTAAAGGCTTTCTTCCTTGGCTTTTAAGGCTGCCTTGTAAAGGCAAACCAGAAGAGAAAGATCTGAAATACAGAGAGAAAGAGAGATTTACACATCAAATTTCAAGCTGATATGAGATTCAAAAAGTAGATTAAAAAAAAAAGAGGGAATAAATTCACCTGGAAAGATGTTGAAGACAGTTCATCTCGAAACTCAGATACTCACCAAAGCTTGTGAGCTGTGTGTGTGGGCTTCGATTTTTTATTTTTTATTTTTTTCTCACTTTGGTTGTGTTTATAAAGTGCAATAGGCAATTATCCCATGTGAAGAGTTGTACTTAATTATATCCAACGGTGATAAAAGTGCAATTGTTTGATAGGTCTTATTCTTGATTAATTCCAAATGTCAATCATAATTAAAGCTTCGTGTCCAAAGAAAGGGGGGAATCCAATGGAACGGAAACTAATGATATTTAGGTCTAGAAATACGTACAAGTTACGAATAAATTGATTTTCTATTAACCTAAACCTTAGTCGGTAAGAATGGAATTTTAGTATTTGTGAAAGTGTTGTACACCACAATTCCAAACTAAAAGTAATCTTTATTCAATCCAGACTTATATTATTATTCTCAATCATAGAGCGCTAGATTACAAGAATATATGTATATTGGAGTTCAAGATGGAATCAATTTCAAAGTGAAAGTTGGTGCTCGAGTGACCTCAGCCCGGACACCTTGATGTGGTTGGTAGATGTGTTTTACTTGTATCTCGAAGAAAATGGATTCATCATGTCAAGATGCCCTCGTGTGTCGTCCATTGAGGTCACTCCAGCATCAATTATTTTAAAAAGATCCAACAGTAAAGATATGACTTAAGTGTACCAAGACGAATATTCGAATAGAATATGTGGAGCGAAACAGAGAATGTCGTCTCATGTGCCTAGTTTTTTTTGAGGTTCACTAGAAATAGAAAGATTGTTCTTGAGAATTATAAAATCTACCTAAGTGAACTAAACTCCATCAACCTCGAAAAGATTTTTGTCATGTGTAATGATTTTGTAATTCCACTTGACATGGTGACTCCAAAACTCAATTGACGTGTACTTGCGAGAATAGTAGATTTTTTCCTTGGGATACACAACTGCACATCTCCATAAAACATGTGTAATTGTGTATCATGAGGGAAAAATCTACGATTCTTGCACTTGCCATGTCAATGAGTTTTTGAGTTACCTTGTCTAGTTGAATTATAAAATCAGCACTCTTTCGTCATTGAATTTTGCAATGTATTGATCAAACACTTTCGTGGCAAATCCTTTTTTATTGTTTGAATACATCACGGAAAATCTATTTTAGGTTTTTTTAGTAAGTCTAGCCTTACTAACTTAGTAAGATTTTAAATCATACTAAGGGTCGTTGAGCGTATTGAATATGTGAACACCTTTATGAAGTTCAAATAATAATTTGTTTAAACACTCATTGGGTATTTCACATGATAAACAATCATACAAAAGAAAGAGTAAGAATATAATACCTACAACACAAGATTTTACGTGATTCACCCGAAGGCTACGTCAACAAAGGTATAAGCATAGAGCTTGATTTCACTATGAAGAAAATGGCAAATCGATAAAAGACAATACCTCTATCAACTTGACTTCACCTTCTTCTAGATCTCAATCTTCCTAAATATCTCAACCTCTCTTTTCTTGAGTTTTCTCTTTTTCTTTACTCTCTCCACTAGAAAAGACTTATACTTTCAACAAAAGAAAATAAAACTCCTTATTTTTAGAAGCACCACATGAGTGGATCACTTACATTAGTTACAAGTTCAAATCTAAATTATCTTGGATTGACTCAAAAAACACGTACACAAAGCGTACCTTATGGCATCTAAAAACATAATCCGATGCAGAGATGATAAATGCAATTTTTCATTGTTATTTTAAATTTAAATTTGGGAGTTCAATTACCGTCCATTTTAAAAAACCTTAGATCAAATTTAAAAAAGAAATAAAAAATAAAAAAATTATCTGTGTTTTTTCCATCAAAACTAAAAACTAAAGGGATATGGTGTTGGATTGCAAATCTAGAAATCCATTTGAGTTCAATGACTCTTAGTAAGATTTGAAACCTTACTAATTTAATAAAGAAAGTGTTTCACTTTAAAAACAAATTAAATAGAAGGTGGAATGTGCATACATTCATGTAGGTGTGGCAATATGTGGCGTCATGTTGAAATAAGGGTATTATGAAAATTTACCAAACCCAACCTATTTCCCATTTAGAAATAGGTATACCTGACGTGACCCATATATAACTTGTTTAACAAAATTCTAATCTTTATTGGAAAAATTAAGTTCCATTCCCACTACCAAAAATAAAATAGTGCTGATTTTATAATGATGTGTAGTTGTGTATATCAAGGAAAAGATATATGGTTCCGTGTCTGTGCTACATCAACTGGGTATTGACCGAGTAAAGACTTTCTAGTTAGAAAATCATAATTCAAAATAAAATATCATTTCTGAAAATAAAGTCACACAACCATAAATCAATATCTACTAACATAAATTAAGTATCACAAGACATATACTAAGTTTTATCACAAAAAATGGGTAATTTAATTTTTTTTTAATTATTATTAATATATTTAAAACTACATATAAATGACAGAATAACTAAATGGGTTATGTGGGTTGACGCCTCTAACTCGGACCCGGCCCATCTTATAATTGTATTAGACAGGTTAACACTAATGACCCAAACCCAGTAATTTTGTGTCGTTTTCGAGTTGTGTTCCCAGTTCATGTAAAGATTGCCACCCCCTAGGCTTGTGTGTGAAAGTGTAGTTTTGAAATCTGATTACCGTGATTGTAGGTTGTGGGTTAAGATTTTATTGTGTTTTGACAAAAATAACCTTGGTTATGTTTACTTTAAACGTTGAAGTGAAGGTAGATATGAGATCTAAATTTTGGTGCCGTGATAAATCATTTTCTTAAGGGGGAGGGTGAATAGATTTGTCGTCTCAACAGACAAATCTTGTGCGTGTTGCAAATCAATTTTTCCCACCTTTTTTTTTAAGTTTGCCGTGCAATCAAAAATGCCCTTCCAGACTTTAATCAACTTAGCAAGTTGGTATCTTCATTAGAAAGCATACATAAAATTACTTCAAATTAAGAGAGATGGAGAGAGATTAGAATGAAATAATTGAATTATGGTACAAGATTTGTTTAACTATCCCAAATTATTGTGGTTAGGATTTGTTGTTATTCGTATCCAACTATTTTAATAATATAATCATATTATAATCAGATGGTGGACCCCATTTGGTGATATTATCTTAGATAAATAAGTTTTTAGAAGGAAAAGAAGAAAAAAAAATATCTATCTAATGATCCAAGAAGTCTCGATCATATAATTGGGAGTGACCATTCAGGTTTTAACTATTTTACCTCCAAAAATTTGATAGTGAGTCCAAAACCATTACAAGTCGCACCCATACCTCTCATGCCACATGGTCTTGTCCTCATGGCCCAAAGTCTTGATGCATGAGTTGCCATTCTTCAAAATAAAATAAAATAAAATTTAAGATCCTTTATTACAATATAGGCATAAATGTGAACTAGACACAATTGAATGGGAGAACAATATTAATTATGTATTTTTGCACCCTATGGGAGGGATTTGTTTTTAAATTACCCCCTTAATTTTACCCTCTGACTCCCCTTCAATTGGTGGGATTGATGATTCAAATTACCGAGAACGACGATTCAAATCATTGGAATTTATGATTGAATAGTCAAGCTTGATGTTACGAGATCCCTATTTAATTGGTGTGAGGGGGAATTAAGAAAGAAATATTTTACTTATTAGGTTGTAAAGATTATGCCCCCTAAACTTAGGGTGCATGTAGAAACATGTCCCTCCCGCAGGGTCTATTACATAGTTTTCCCTTTCTTATATATTTCTCAAGGTGGGAGCGGATCCTCTATAGCCTGATCAACGGTTGAGGTTGTGCCACATCATCAAGACAATCAAGAATTGTGGTGTCAATTGAGTCCGTTGGCTTGCAAGCCTACCAAAGCAAAGAAGGGTTAGGGTCTTAATCTTTAGCCCGCAAAGGTAGGGCCGACTCAAAAGATGTCTTTTTTGGGAAGATTTGTTTTAAAACCCAATCTAGACTGCAAACAAAAGGTTGAGTTGTCATCACTCGTGAAAAATTCATATGTGATCAATGACAATATTTCTTTAGATTAATCGGAAGGTTAAAAGATTTGAAGATACAATATTTTGGGAGAAAATTTATGAGATTTTGTCGATGATGAGAGTATTTGCATCATTTCTATTATTATTTTAAGAGCTTGAACTCAAAACCTCTCCCGTTTTGGAGGGATGCCTTGGCCAATGCACCCAACACTTGTTGGTTAAATCAAATGTTTTACGTGCAAGTTAGTCTTATAAGATCACCTCCATATAATTAACATCTATTCTTATTAGGAAGCAATGGGGTTTCTGGGGGAGAAGATGAATAGATGAGGGAGGGACCTTGCTAGGTCACATGACACATTTTCCTTGTTACCTTGGACTCAATTGGCTAAGTGGCTTCCAACATACACACATGTTTCCACCTCTCGAAAACACCTACACATATTGGGTTGAACCGTTCTTCATATTTGCTCACTAACCCATTATGCAAAAAGGCAATTGAGGACCCACCAAGAGTGTGGCAAGACGATAAGACACTAGCAGGGCTTGCCCTTGATCATGTGTTTGAACCTCTAAAGCTTCTTGACTTACTTGGCAAAAGGGTTGTGTGGGTCAGACCAATCCCCAGTGGACTAGTCTGTCGGATAAGGCCCAATGGTCCATGGATTGGGCACAAGCTCATATACAATATCCGGGCCCGTTGTTTATGGGAATACCAAAGCCTTTTGCTTACCTGGCAAAAGGGTTGTGAAGGCATTTTACCCTAGACCTTACAAGCACTAAGCCAAATTTATCATGTTATATACATTTTAAAAATATGGGAAAATTATTAAATTAGGTTAAATTTTTAACTAATTATTAAAAAAATATTAATTTTTAAAAAATTACAAAAGTCAATTTAACACTTTAGATTGTCCAATGTTTTGCTTTCCTTCGACTTTTATTACCTGTGTGAGAGAATTTTTGCATTAAAAAAAACACTTCCCTTACCTACTTGGTTATATATCAAATCTTACTAAGAGTCCTTGAACTCACATGGATTGGATACCAAATTGGCGATCCAACATCCATTTAGACTTCATGGAAAAACTCATATAAAAAAATAATATTTTGTTTAACCTTGATCCAAGGTTTTGAAAATGAATGCCTACCAAACTTCCAAAATTTATCGTTAAAAAATAATTTTTTAAATAATAAAAATAAAAAAAGTTGATAGAATTTTGTTCTCTACATTCGTGTGGCATTGTATCATGTTTTTGTCACAAAGTTAACTCAACAACTTTTACTAAGTTTCTAAGGTTAGTCGTACTCCTTATAGTAATCAAATAAAAAAGAAAACATATCAGACTGGACAATTCAACATTTTTTCCGTTTAACAAGTTAAATCATTTCTCACAAATTAATATTTTTTTAATAATTAATTAAAAAATCAACTCCTTTTTAATAATTTTCCCTAAAATTATTTGGCATATATATATATATATATATATTGGGAGCAGTTCAGTAACTCTAAAGTTTGCCAAACATTTTTCAAAACATGGGTTAAAAGTTTTGGAATGAGCTGATTTTTTGTGAGGAGGATCTCTATGGTGAGGAGATCATCCTCACCAAAAATCAGCCTATTCCAAAACTTTCTAACCCCATCAAAAGTGATTTAAAAAAATTGAACGATCCACGATTATTTAATTTGTAAATTAGGGTTAGAAATTTCAAAATGAGCTGATTTTTGGAGAGGATGATCTCTTCACTGTAGAGATCATCCTCACAAAAAATCAGCTCATTCCAAAGCTTCTAACCCATGTTTTGAAAAATGTTTGACACAATATTGGGTAAACTTTAGGACTGTTGAACCGCTCCCTATATATATATATATATATATATATATATATATATATATATATATTCTATCTTTTAAATGCATTAAAAATTGTGTATGATACAATAATTTTGATTTTTTGCATCGAAGATGATTGGATGCTGTTAACTTGTGCCCAAAGGGTACATCTTAAGATGCATTAAATACACTTTCAAAATTATTTTTACTAGCTAAAATGCTGTAAAAAAAAATTAAAATTATCCGACCAAAATACCCTCAAATGCTTATTTCCAAGGTGATTTAAATGCATTTTAACGTGTGCGCATGGGACATTTGCAACATCTAATAAAACAATCTATATAATAAAAATTAAATAAATTACGAAATGTGAGTAAAAAAGGGTGTAAGAAAGAGGAGGAGAAGAAAACAAGGAGTTAGGGTCCGTGGGACAGGGCGTCTAGTACGGTTAAGATTTGGTTGTGAAATAGCCGAGTGAGGTGTGGGCACTGTGACTGAGTCACCCATTTTCATTTATTTACCATTTTACCCTTTTACACACTCTCCCCCCCACCCCCACCATATAATTCTCGCTCCTTTCGCGCCCATGCAAATCCACACATCGCTCTCTCTCTCTTTCTCTGGTTCTTGGTTCTTATCTCCCTCACTAGTCTGCTCTGCGAAACCAAAACTCAGAAGAAAATTTATAGAAAATAAGAAAAACTAAGCTCTTTTTATCTCTGAATTTGCAAGACCCAGAGCAGAAGAAGAACCCAATCTTGCCTTTTCTTCTCTGTTCTCTCTCTCTCTTGAAATTTTATTCATTAATGGATGTTTCTCTTCCCACACAAACGCCTGCATCACTCTACATTGGGGACCTTCATCCCGACGTGACAGATGGACAATTATACGAAGCTTTCTCTGTCGCTGATAATCTTACTTCGGTTCGGGTTTGTAGGGATTCTATTTCGAGGAAATCGCTCGGTTACGGTTACGCTAACTTCATAGCTACCCAAGACGGTATCAATCGAAACGAACAAACCCCATTTTTTGTTCTTTTTTGGGTTGCATTGTTTTTTAATTGGATTACTTGTAGTTCTTGTTCTCATTTTTCATAAATTTTATTGTGCTTGTTGGATTTTGGGTTGCATTGGTAATTCTTGAACTCTGCCTCTTAGATTTTCTTGCTTTCTGGGTTTTTTTTTTTTTTTTTTAAATGAATTTGTATACTTTGCTTCCTAATCCTATTTAATTTTTCGATGAAAAAGAAATTGTCTTTGTGGAATTCCTTTTGGGCTTCTTCCAATATGTGTTTTCTTACATTGTTCTTGAATTTGTTTGATTGTAGTTGTGTTTCTCAATCATTATATATCTTGCTGTGTTTGTTGGATTTTGGGTTTCATTGGTAATTCTTGATATTAGATTCATTAAGTATTTGATTTTTGTTCTGTTTCTCAATCTTCATAAATCTTGCTGTGTTTGTTGGATTTTGGGTTTCATGGGTAATTTTGGACATTGATTGTAGTTCTGTTTGTAGGATTAGATTCATTAAGTATTTGATTTTTGTTCTGTTTCTCAATCTTCATAAATCTTGATGTAGTTGATTGTAGTTCTGTTTCTCAATCCTTATAAATCTTGCTGTGTTTATTGGGTTTTGGATTTTGTTGGTGATTCTTGAAATTTGAAACATAATGTAATTGATTGTAGTTCTGTTCCTCAATCTTTATAAATCTTTCTGTGTTTGTTGGATTTTGGGTTTCATTGGTAATTCTTGAAATTAGATTCGTTATGTATTTTTCTTTGTGGTTTATTTTGTGCACTTTGAAATCTCTCTTGAGTTTCTTTTTCTTTTTTTGGATTTTCTTGCTCTCTTGGTTGGTTGTCTATTTTCCCAAAATGAATTTGTATAATTTGCACCATAATCATATTTAATTTTTCAATAACAAATAAATTGTCTTTATGGAGTTTCTTTTGAGCTTCTTCAATTCCTGTTTTCTTGTTTCAGTTGATTTACTTTTGTTCCTTTTTTGCTTCTTTGATCAGCAACTCGTGCTATTGAGAAACTTAATCACACTGTGTTAAACGGTAAAGTGTTAAGAATTATGTGGTCACATCGCGATTCAGAAGCAAGAAAGAGCGGGATCGGGAATCTGTTCGTGAAGGCACATATACTTAGCTTGAGCATAAGATTCTGATTTCTGTTCCTTGTTCTTTTGGTTTGGATTTCAAATATAATCTTGATTTTTTTTTTTTTTTGTCCTTTTCAGAACCTGAATAGTTCAATTGATAATGTGAGGTTGTATGACATATTTTCAAAGTATGGGAATATCTTGTCTTGCAAAGTTGTGATGACCCTTGATGGGAAGAACAAAGGATACGGTTTTGTCCAATTTGACTCCGAAGATTCTGCAAATGCTGCCATTAAAGATGTTAACGGTTCCGATATAGGAGGCAAGCAAATGTATGTGTAGACATTTATGTGGAAATAGATTCTATCTTAATTTTCTTTTTTTGTTTACTTCAAAGCTCTTCCATATGTTCTGTTCTTGAAATTGCTTTTACTTTTATTTATTTTTCGGAGTAGATATGTTGGTAAATTTGTGAAAAAGAGCGATCGGGTTTCACCCAACGTCAATGCCAAATATACCAATTTGTACATGAAGAATCTCGATCAAGATTTGACAGAAGAGCTACTGAAGGAGAAGTTCTCCCAGTTTGGAAATATTACTAATCTGGCTATCTTGAAAGACAACAATGGGAACTCGAGGGGTTTTGGATTTGTGAATTTTGATAGCCCGGATGATGCCAAACTAGCAATGGAGGCAATGAATGGAACAGAACTTGGTAGGTTATGTTTCTCTTAGTGTGACTAAACATGATTGCTGGTGGTACTGGTTTGAACCTAATTTTGGGGTTTCCATGTTTGATTTCTGCTGTGTAGGCTCGAAGGTTTTATATGTTGCGAGGGCACAAAAGAAAGCAGAGCGTGAGCAAATCTTGCATCATCAGTTTGAGGAAAGGCGTAAGGAACAAATCCAGAAATATAAGGTAGTTACTTTCATTGTTATCTCTCTTGCTCATCATGTATTTATATTTGAAATCCTTCTTTTTCGGTTCTTAAATTTATGTTCTTGTCAATTTAGGGTTCAAATGTATATGTTAAAAACATCGATGATGATGTTGATGATGACGAATTGCAAGAATGCTTCAGTCAGTGTGGCACGATTACTTCTGTAAAGCTAATGCAAGATGATAAAGGAATAAGTAAAGGGTTTGGGTTTGTTTGCTTCTCTACTCCTGAGGAAGCCAACAAAGCTGTGAGCACTCTACATGGTAAGTCAGTAACCTTTTATACAAGGCTGAAAATCTATGTAACTTTGACACCAAAACAGGTATTAGTCCAAACCTGGACAACTTCCTGTAAGGAGACGTTTAATTGTGTAATTATTGGCTCACATATCATATATGATTTTTAAAAAAAATATATCACAATACATTGACATCTTATCATAGGAAGGTTGTCGGATACGATTTGACGGGGGCCATCCATGGAGATGCCATGGGCTAGTATTGTCTCAATTAGTTTATCTATTCAGGTCGAACTTTCCCAGACTTATCTTCTTTGTGTATGCAATCAGTTAATGAACCCAATCCCATGCACCGACATGGCATGGACTCCATGTACTCTGTGCTTGTTGACATAGCTTAAAGTGATAATGTTTTTTACCTTGTGTTTGGAAATTTATACTGAAACATCTCACAGGGTACATGTTTCATGGGAAGCCTTTATATGTGGCTATAGCCCAAAGGAAAGAGGATCGACAAGCTCAATTGCAGATTCACTTTTCACAACGTATGACAGGATTAGCAGGACAGTCAACTACAATTATCCCATCTGGATATCCTCCACTTTACTACACACCACCTCCTCCCAATGTGGTTTCACAAATTCCTCCAAGGCCAGGACTTATGTATCAACATTTGGGTCTGAGACCGGGATGGAGACCCAAAGGTTTTGCACCTCATGCCCAGCCAGCTTTCCAACCTATGCCACTTCCCATGGTAAGTTCTCTTATTTTTAGTTGTAATTCATATTTAATTAAAAATTGTTTAGTGTGTTTATCATCTTTGCTGAATGAATTTTTTTTCGGCAGATTCCCAACACTAGTAGACAGCCAAGGCAAAATAGGGGAAGGATGAATGGGCATATGCTTACTCAGGGTGGTGTTCATTCTGTGCCATTTATGCCACATTTGCAGCAACCCACTCAATCTTTTAATGGACTAAAAGATTCATCCAATCAGCAAGTATGCCTTCCTCACCCTTTATAATTCTATAGAAGTAATATAAAAACAAATGCATAGCCCATCGCAAGTGCATTTTCCC
Source organism: Akebia trifoliata (assembly GCF_017979445.1). Classification (NCBI taxonomy): domain Eukaryota; kingdom Viridiplantae; phylum Streptophyta; class Magnoliopsida; order Ranunculales; family Lardizabalaceae; genus Akebia; species Akebia trifoliata. The sequence continues at coordinate 3,835,188 of NC_141380.1, read as the reverse complement.
TGAGTATTGGCACTATTTTCATCTTGTGACACTCTTGTGGGCCCATTGATCCCATGAAAATATTCTCCCTTAATGTGACATGTGCTGGGCAGGCCAAGCACGTACCAAATGGTGGGCGGTCACGTGAGATGAGCAATGGATCACAAGGATTGGAGATGTTGAGTAGCATGCTTGCAGCTGCTGCCCCACAGCATCAGAAGCAAATTCTTGGGGAGCGGCTCTACCCCCTCGTTGAGAAGCTCAAGGTAATATTAATTTAGTGCTCCCTCCTTATAAGATGATCCCTTAGCATTATTAGAGCTCACGAATCACAAATTCTTGTATGTATGTTTGATTGATTTGCAGTATGACCTCGCTGCAAAAATAACCGGGATGCTTTTGGAGATGGACAACTCGGAACTGCTTCTGTTATTGGAGTCTCCCAAGTCATTGGCCGCTAAAGTGGACGAAGCAGTGCAAGTTCTCAAGCTTTCCAAGACCAAAGTAGCTGGACAAGAGGTTGTTCACCCCAATTACTTATCCGCCGAGGTTGTGGACAGCTGAGTGAGATGTGGCCCTACTGACATTTTCTTTTTTCTTTTTCTGGAGATTGGAGTTCAGAGTAATCATTTTTTTTTTTTACTAGTGATCATTATCAGAACTGTAGTTTCTTTTCTTTTTTTTCTTGATCAAATTTTTGAAGAACATTTGTTGATTCTTTGCTATTGAGATCAAACCTAATTGTGTAGGTAAAACAGAGGCTTTTCTACATTTATATGTCCAGTTTCTGGTGAATGATTTTTTAGTTCTTGTATTCTTAAGGTGTAGATCCAAACCTTTATTTTGATGAAGTTTCCTTGGCCAGTTCAGGCCCAGTCCACTAGTGGCTTAGGGTTGGGCTAGAACCTGTCATGTATGAACTAATTTTTATTATACTTTTTCATTAATTTTTTTAATAATGAAATTAGAGGGAGATTGTCAAAAGTAGAACATCTTGATGGGTGACTGATACAGAAGTATCGGGCCCACCAGCGAGGACGCACCCTCACTTACTCGGTGTGTGTGATCTGCGGGTGTTGCACGTGCCCCGGGGAAGGACCCATATATGCATTGGCTCCGGCTCTGGCTCTTCCGGACCTCTTAGTTGGACGTAAGTTTGGACACCCCGTCATCAAAAAAAGAAGAATAAAAAGTATGATATGGGACGACTCTAGCAAACTACCCAAATCGTGTGCAACCTGGGCAATGGTACTAGTTACTTTTTTTTTTTTTTGTTACTAATTTGGTAAACTTTGAAAAATGAAAAAATCCATGGCCAGAGAAAATACCCCAGAGTTGGAGTTGCAACTCATTCAATTTTATTTCTAATTAGGGTTAAGTAAAATTATTTTCAAATTGAAGGAGGCATGTCCAATAAGCCTCATTGCCCAAGGTGGAGGTAAGAATCTGATATAAGGTTGAAAAATGAAAGATACATGTAATCTTCGTGACAAAGTAAATAATGGGTTAGTTTTCTTGATATTTTGTATCTAAGAAGTCCAACATTTTATTTGATTGTCAACCAAAAGTAATAATTTATGTTTTGGCCATCTGTTGACTAAGAGGATCCCCACTCCCACTTACATTTTCTTAATTTAATTTATCATGCTTTGACAACCATTATTACTAAGAGTCCTGATAATATGACTCGCCAAATGGCATACTCAATCGACTTTCTAATGTGGATAAGTTTGAGAATTGTAGATCTATACGTCTTGGGGTACACTTTTCTTTTGTGGGGAAGTGCAATCATGCATCTCGAGGTGTACATAGATCTACGGTTCCCAAACTTATCACATTAGAGAGTCGATTGAGTATGCCACCTGGCGAGTCATACTATCACAACTCTATTAGTAATGGCATGGGCCATTATGATTTCAATCACTTACTAAAAGTATATGCTTTTTTCTTGAATAAATCAATTACTAAATCAACTTTAATTTTGTTTGTAGTCATCTTAATTCTCAAAATTTGATAATCTATTGGATTGGTTCTAGATCAACCATATCCCAATCGAATAGGACCCTATCCCATAAAATTTGAGAGTATGTAAATTTTAGGGTAAATTAAACTTTGACCACCTATAGTTTGTTATAATTCTATGTTGATCCCTTAACATTTTGACAATTGCATTTACCTCCCCTTTCATATATGATGTTAAAGTTCATATGCTATTTTACTATTTTACCCTCATTTTATCCTTTTTTTTTTTTATTATTATTATTAAAAAAATGAAATTTGAAACTATAAAAGCATTCACAAATCATAAGGAAATTCATTTTTTCACAAAGATTTTTTTGTTTGTAAAAAAGAATAACATTTTAAAAGGGTAATAGTCTTTAATAAAAGGAGAAAAAAAAAATCGATTTCTAACTGTTTGGTTGAGGGCAAGTAGATGGAAGAGGGATAAGTGAATCCATTAGATAACTATAAGGGAAGTAAGTACAATTGTCAAAACGTTAAGGGATCAACATAGAATTATGCCAAACTAAAGTGCAAGCCCAATGGCTTGGATTCTTGTACTTAGGGCACGTGTCAGGTAACTGAATACCCCTATCTATTCAATCCATGTAGCTGGATTTCGACCTGATTAATCTCCCATCATCGTGAAATTTCTGTTCACAAACCATCTCCATACAATTCACACACCAAATTATCACAAATTGATTCATCTCCACACAATCAAATAATTTCTACTTTTTTTAAAGTATATTTATCAATTAAATACATGTTAATGCTTTCCCCATTTCACAAAGTTACTTTATTTAAATAAATAAAAAAACATGAATTCCCAAACATTTCAATTACTCCATATTGGAAACCACCCATGCCTTGGGAACCTTTTCATCATATTTATAAAGAAAAAAGTATCTGATCCCAACCCCGTTTTTTTATTTATGTTCTTGGACCCACTCTTGAAATCATACATTGATCACACCATATATATCAGTGTAGTAGTTTAAAACATCAAACCACACTTGTACAGCCCTTACAACTAACTTAACAGAAACTTGAAACTTCTCAATTCAATATGCCTATAATACACTGTAGTTTTTCAACTACATCCTTCATGCTAGGCCTGTCCCCCTTCTTCTCCCTCAGACATGCCACCGCGAGCTCAGCGAAGAGCTCAATACTTGTCCTTAACTCAACCGAAGTGTCGTTGTCGAGCAAAAGATGGTCCACAACTTCCATGACTGTACCATTCATGGCCTGTTGGGTCACGTACATGGCAAGATTCACATCGTCTTGATCTCTTGAGAAATCGATAGCTTTTTGTGACGTGAGGAGCTCGAGCAACACAACACCATAACTATAGACATCACTCTTATCTGTCAATTGATAGTTCCTATAGTACTCTGGGTCCAAGTAGCCTAATGTGCCCTGGGCACAAGTTGATACATGGCTCAACCCTGGCTGAGCCAATCTCGAGAGACCAAAATCAGAGACCTTTGCATTGAGTTCATCGTCTAATAGAATATTGGTTGACTTGACATCCCTATGATAGATGGGAGTGTAAGCTGAGGAATGCAAGTAAGCCAAGGCTTCAGCTGTCTGTAAAGCAATGTTTAGCCTTGTTTTCCAATCTAAAAAGGTTCCACTCTTACCATGCAAATGTTCATGTAGGGTCCCATTTGGTATGTACTCATAGATCATCAATGGTTGCTCTGCTTCCACACAACAACCCATGAGTCGGACTAGGTGTCTGTGGTTGACTTGAGAAAGTATCCCAACTTCATTAAGCACTTGTTGAGTACTCTTGATGTTGCCCACTTTAGCAGACTTCACAGCTACAATGGTTCCATCTTGGAGTTGACCTTTGTAGACCTCTCCAAATCCACCCACACCCAATATCCTCTCCTTAGAGAACCCATTTGTTGCTTTCTGAACCTCTTTCAAACCAAACATCCTTGCTGATTTCCCACCATTGCTCGCTTTCAACATGTCTTCTCTAGCTTTCGCAAGCTTCAATTGATTGGAGAATTTGCCAGATTTTCTCCATGCGACAACAGTTAAAGCTATAGCCAGCACTAAAAATGAGAATACTCCGATTGCAACCTTTAAAGTAAGTTTGGTGTTGGAATGGTCGACCTTTTTCGAGCAAGTCCCAAGAGCATGGTCCCAGTAATATCCCTTGATACAAAGGCAACGCAAGAGGCCGGGTTTTGTTGTGGTCGAACACGTGGAAGTTCTTGAGCAATCGAATTGGGTTCGGCAGACGGGTTCAGGAGGGGGAGCCCACTGGATCTCGAGTCCTTCTTCCCATTCGTTGACAGGTTTTTCTGGATTAAGGTGAAGAATGCTTCTGAAGGCTCGACAACCCGAAGTATGAAGTCGTATCTTGTAAGCTGAGGGCATACCTCCTGCGATGAACGTGCAACACAGGTTAAGCCCACTAGCACAATGGATCGCACGAGTTGGATCGACATGTCTTGAGTGCTCCAAGTATTGGTGGCAAAGACTTGTAAGGGTGCAATTGAGAGGAGACACAAAGAGGCGAGGTGAACAGTTGAAGAGGAAGATTGTGTTGGTTGATGTAACGTTGAAAGGGAGCGTTTGGTTCAACCATAACCCCTCGCTCACTGGCATATCTTGTGTCACACATTTTCCGGGCACCCAAGGCGATGGTTGCACCACCATCCGATGCATGGAAGCTTGTATACTGAGGACAAGATAAGAACTTCCATTGAGAGCATCAAAGTAGAGCTTACGTGTGTCAGCATCGCAACGGAGAGCGTAAGAGGTGTCACCACAGTTGGAGTTAGTGCTTAAAGGGTATGGGACTTCCATGGAACCACAATTAGGGCAGATCTTCTGGGAAGAAGAGAGATGAGTGAAAAATAGGCCAAATAAGAGACACCAATGAATAAAGGGCTCTCTTGGGTTCATCATTTTTGCAAGATGAAAGATGAAGAGTTGGAAATATTATGTTACAAGGAGAAAGAAAGAGGGAGAGAGGATGGGCAAATAAAAAGCTTGTGAAAGAGAATAAAGTAGGGTGGCACTAAAATTTGAAAAAGGAGTCTCAAGAATCCATATATCATTTGGCGTTTATAGGACTGTTGGATTCCTCATATATGGTGATCATGGATATGGAATCCCTTTTCTTGGGTTCTATTTAAGGACATATCAACCAAAAAAAGGTTTGTCGAAAAAATCGTGCAAATATAATAAAAAAAGTTTACAAAGAGGATCTCTAGTTTTTGCGTTATTGAGGAAAGATTTGCATAAAGAGGTGCATAAAGGGGCATAGTATCGCATCTCAAATGGGTAGTAGAAGAAAAAAAAAGGCTCCATCATAGACAAGAATCCATCAATTTATGAAAATTTAGCAATTTTATAAAGACTAAGTCCTCTTGAAATTTCAAGAGATCTGACTTAATGATATCTAGAAAGCTATTCGTGCATTGCACGCATGCCTTTTGAATGTATCTGTAAAGGCATAAAAGATCTATAAGATGCACATACTGTTTCCAAGCAAATCATAATCTTGAGTGTAATCCACACTGAATTTCATAAGAAGCAAAAAATTCTAGAATGGGAAAATAAAAAAATAATGCAAAAGTGACCTCAAGATTGGGCCTCACGTCTCACACCCTGACTTGAAAGTGTATGGGAACCATAGATGCTTTCCTCGATATAAGAGTGAAAAAGCATCTATGGTTTCTATCTACTATCACGTCAAGATGTCCGATATGATAACCATGAGACAACAAAGTGTCTTAAAGGTAAAAAAGTATCCATACTTGAGAACTCCAAAAAATGATAGAGTAGAAAATCTGAAATGATTGAACTTTTTATCCCTAACTCTTATGGTAAAATTCCACAAATTATGTGTGAACATATGGTACTTATTGGTCCACATTAACAAACCAAGATTTTTTTACAAGATGAGTCAAATGGACTAATTGAGGACCACCATCATCATTCAACAAGCTTTACAGTAGACATACATGAAAAGTAACAATTGAAAACCAATTGCCTAAATAGAAATAAAAGCTGTTTAGTATATTCTTCTTGCTCTCCATAGACGCTGAAATAGGCTTCACATTGATAGCTAGAGATGTAACTGGCTCCTTGTGCAAGTGGGAGGACTGACTTTTGGTCCGAATTGCAGAGAGAGATTCCATGCACCGTCGAATTACTTGAAGGTGTTTCTTTTGAAAGTTCAGTTTTCCTTATCTAAGCCTTTAACAACCAAAGTAGAGATGGAACAACTGACTAGGAATTTACAGAGAAATAATGGCAACACCTACTCATAGTTAAGCCAAGTTTTAAGAAATTTGATAAATTTGAGTGGAGAGGCTTAGGAGCGATGAGTGTCCGATGTGGGACTAGGGCAAAGCACGTGGAAATATGAATTGAATGACGTGGAGGAAAGAAAAGCCTACTTTGATGCCATGATAAATTTGGGGTCCAACTCAAAACCAATTGGCAATGAATGGAGAGGGCCAGGAGCTTATAAGGATAGAGACAAGGCAATGCGTGTCGGATGTGGGACTAAACTCAACAAAATTAATATTCAGAATCTCGGGATCGGTGCCTAATCTAGTTGTTTGGTTGGTGCAAACATAGGTAGTTTGGAAATTTTGGCTGAGTTAAAAATGACTTACAAACTTGTTAATTAAAGTAGTTATATTTCTATTAGGAGGCCAAGTTGGTCACAATTCATCAATTATTCAAGCAGTTTTAGGAATTAAAATTCCATTATATTTAAGATATGTAGATATAGAGTTTTAAACCATTTTCTTATTTAAACACCTTATCCTAACCTATCTAGAAATCCAGGAAATATACTTTACTCTCTTCTTTATTGACCAGTCTTCTATTCCAAAATTTTCTTTACTTCCAGGAAATATACCTTACTCTCTTCTTTATTGACCAGTCTTCTCTTCCAAAATTTACTTCTCCGATTCTTCCATCAAAGTCTCATTTACAATTATTGTTTAATTCAGTCCCACATCGGACATTCATTGCCTTATCTCTCTCCTCATGTCACTCAGTTATTATTTTTCAAATAAGACTGAACGATGATACGACCACGATCCAACCAACTTGACAATTTTTGTTGTCTAATCATCATCATTTTAAAACACTGATTTCAAGAACTGTATTTTGGGATGGGATTGGTCGGTACCCATTCCGGTTTGGATTGAAACCAATCAGATAAAGAATTTAAATGTTTGTGGTTAATATAAAATTAGATTATGTTACTTTTGAACCTGACTAATAGATATTAATTAACTTTAAATTTAAATATATGTATTTTTGCAATTAATATTAATTAGACCTAATCTTGGAGGATTAGTGAGATGGCCAAGACCATGCCTCAAGAAGGGGAGGCCTTGAGCTCGAACCCCCCAACAGGGACTGCCCTCGGGGATTTCAAATTACGTGGTGTGATGTGAGTGGGGGAGAAGGGGATTAGTCAAGTGCTTTAAGAGGTCAGGTTGGATACCTCGGTTCCCAAAAAGAATTGGTTTAGGTGGGGTTGACTCATCCGGATCGGATCAGATCAGATCAAACCAGATTCTGCACATCCCATCCCAAAATCAGGATCTTAAAATCAAGATGTGCTTGGCCCTACTGCAAGGTGAGTGGTTCATCGATTCGTTGGTCAAAAGCTGAGGTGATTGACAGTGGCAACCTCATCATCATCCCCTGGTTTCCAATCCATTTGAGGACACAATTACATAGAACATAATTTAGTGTTTTTTTCCTAATTGTTCTTTGGTGATGACTTAATAATCATTAGTTAAAAAAAATTTCAACTAAATAATCAGCCACCTTTGTTTTAAACAAATAGGTGGAAGACCCAATCACACGTTTCAAAAATTAGACTTTATTACATAATTAAGTTGATATTGAAGATAACATAATAATAATAAAAAAATAGTTTTGTAAATTTAGAAAACAAATCTGAATTGGATTCATGGGATTGTAGTTTTGTAAATGTGGATGCACTTTTGGTCTTGTAGAATTTGGGTTAGGTTCATAGCCTTTGCAATGACATTCCATCCATCTAAGACTAAAAATCTCAATTATATTTTACTCATTTGATTGTATGACGTGCTGAAAAACTCACTCTTAAGATATTGATCGGCTTATTTTCCACAATATATTTAGTTAATATAAGAGACCTGAAATCAGACCTGCAGAATACCATGCATCATCATTTTACTTAAATTCAAAAGCTTTCATCCACAAAATGAAAAAGAATGAAACAAAACATAATACCTTCTCTAGACTTAAATTGTTTGTATTTTACACACAGTTGCTTGCTTCTTCAACCTCTTTTTTCTTTTCTTTTTTTTTTTTTCTGTAGAGGGCGAGAGAGCAAGAGAGGGGGGGCACATAATACACACAGCTTAAACCGTTGCATAAATTAACCAAACAAGTACTCAAGTAGTCAATCGAAGAAGTTGAAGCAACGACAATAAAAACAACCCGTTGGCCACACGAAATACCCACATTCGGAGAGAGGGAGAGACTTGATATATGGATGTTTGTGCTTACCATTAATAGTATTACAAGTATTTGATCAGCGCCCAAGCAGCGGCGGCGAGAATAATTATCACAACAACTGCTATCAGAAGGCACATGCAGGAGCATCCACCCTTGGTACGCTTATTCAGAATGGCTAGCTTCTTTTGCACCCTCTGCTTTCCACAACAAGCAATACCACATTTTATAAGATTTTACTGATAGTACAATTTTTGTGCAAGCAGGCCAAACCATCTACAGTTAACATGGTTTCAAAACTCAGTCTTTATTCAAATATATTAAAATGAAAATAATTATATATATTTTTTAATAAAATAAGGTAGATTAGAAGTTGTTTTATTATAAAATCATATTTTACTGACTCGGCAGAGATTTCTAAATATCGTCTAAGTCAATTCATTTATGTCGTGAGATTCTGTAGATGTGAGACGCCATGTCCATCTGTCTTGTTCATGGATGATAAAGTCTGAGATGACTCGCCCAAGTAATCTCGGTCTTCGACGAGATTTAAAACCATGACAATTAATATCAATAAAGACTTTATTTCCTTTTTTTTCTCAATTTTTTATGGGTGAGAGAGGGTGAAGATGGGATTTTGATTCCAGGTCTGTTGTATCCACTCAGACGTTACCAACTCTTCAAGTTAGCACATTCAAAGACTCCCATCTCAATCCCTGTAATTTCTCCTCTAATGAAGATTTTAACAATGAACACAAGTGAACCCGTGACTTTTTAATTCACAACAAATCATTGATTTGTCAAGAAAATTTTCTCAAAGTTCATTCAAGGTGGTAGTGTTTCACACAAGAATACCAAAGATTATTGAGATTTTGCTCCCAGTTGAAATAGAATATGTCAACCTCAGCGAGAAGTCCAAGCCCAAAGCATGTAATTGCATCAATTAGTGCAACTTCTTGCCAATTGCATGATTTTGCCCCAAAAAAAAGGGCCTAAGCAAATGCCTCCACTGTTGAAACTAATGCTTACGTGCATGTGAGACACACTTGAGTTGTGAGCAGTATGAATCATCACCATTTGTTGGTGATAGAAAGTATAAAATTAGCAAGAGTGTAACCTGTAGTCGAGAATCTGTAGTGTCCACATGATATTCCAAGGTATCCTGCATAATGAGGCAGCATGTAGACAAAATTCAGGATTGTAGTATAGACTTTCGAAATAAAAAGAGAGTGAAACCGAAAGACAGAAAGAGAAATGAATAGCTCATCAACAGAATCCATACAATGAGCCTGGTGTGTAGATCGAGTTCCTCGTTAACTGCCAACGCAATATGTTTAGTACTTGACACTGTCTCCTCCAATTTCTCAAGGTCCTCATCTTGTTCTGCTTCCAATGCAAACCGACATAAAGTGATCCCCATCAGGAAAGCATACAAAATAAGTGAAAAATAAATAAATATCAATCCAACCAAGTTATGATAATATGCCTCTCATAATTTGCCGTTGAAAACCAACAAGACCCTGATTGTCCAACCCGGTAGTTCTGCTCATGACATCGGCTGGCTTTATATCTTGTCCAAGTAAGCTATCCCTATTAGCAAAGTTGGACATTTTCAGTGTGGAGGCCATCTGGTTGGCTTTTGATCTCAAATTTGCAAGCATGTCTTGACGCCGATGCATATCCTTCTCTGAACTGTGCATTAGAATGAAAAAGTAAAATACATAACCTTCAGGAAAGGAATGATATAGTCCAGAAAGTACATGTCTAGAAATTTTAAAACGCCACTATTTGGAAGCATGGAGAGGAAAACCAGAACACCTAAAAGAAAAGGCCAAATACCTAATGATAATGGAAATAATGAAAACCCTTAATATCATAAAGTTCTATATAAAATAGGCAACTCTTTGACATAAAAAGAAAAATAGCAGAGTACAGGCCAAAAGCAGAAAGCTACTAAACAAATTATAATTTCCAGGAAGTCCATTTTCCCTGATAAATACATGTGCTTCCTGCTTCTGTATCGTATGAGACATAATGTGTCTACTCACACAACTACACCCAAACTCTGGTGTTCCCAATGGATAAATAATAGCCAAGAGGGAAGAGAAAGAAGTAAACTTTTATTTCATTTGGAAAAAAAAAAAAAAAAAAGAAAGAAAAGAAATAAAAGCCTTTATAAAGGAATACAAAGCAAGCATAAGGGTCCAAATGACAAGATCCGATGCACCATTATTTGCTAAAATAAGATATCCGAGAGCAACAGTTTGCAGTACATAACTTCCAGATATAAATTAGCAATTACAAAGTAAACCCAAAACAGAGAAGCTATGATTGCGAGATAGTGCTTCAAGTGTAACCGAGCCCCCAACAAAAACAAAGATCCAATATAACACCATTGCTTATAATTGGGAAATTCCCTAATTTATATACCAGATCTTAAATAAAGAGAGCTTCCATTGGCACCCCAAAATTTACTCATTACACAGAAATTTTTAAAATTATTTATTACCCCCCAATTAAAGATTTTAACAAACTATTCAAAAATTAAAAAGATTTGGCCAAATTATTACCAAACATTATAACACTTATACAAATGATTTCAATAGTTGATTACAATTATGATTAGGCTCATGTAAAATCCTAAACCCAAAAATAGAAATCTAGCAAAAATAAATGAGAGAGCTTCTATTGGCAGCTCAACTTCTATTTGTTCTCAACCATTCGGTTATTTTATTTATTTTTAATTGGGGAGTAATAAGTAAAAGTTGGGGTGCCAATAGTAGCTCTCTAACTAAACTTAAAAAATAAAGTTCATGGCTCATACATTGGTTGCTTACTAGGAAGCTTTGACAGAAGGGTTTGCAAGCTATCAAGTCTTGTTCCTAGTATTGTAATTTTCCTCCGAATTGCAGAGAAATGGCGTTGTGTATCTGGTCCTGATGGGGGCAAAGAGCCCTTTTCAGAAATCATGGCACTGACATCATCAGCAAGCTTTGATGCTTCATTGAATTCCCTCATCCATGAATCTGAAGAAGATGCCATTGCAGCTGAAAGATAACACAGTTTCATTCAGAAGCATATTATAGAAAAACTTTTAATTAGAAAGTAATGTCACATGCAAGCAATAGATGACGAAAACAAAGGACTTGGATGCATCTGAGCCTCAACCAAATTCTAAAGGGAAGTTCAAAGAAATTTGTAGATGAGTTCAGAGACGATTGAAAGATTAAAATAGACATGGGAACTTTAAAATAAAGATAATTTACTCCTTCTCTAAGTCATCAACCAACATTGGGTTAATCTGCAACTAATACATCTGCTAAGTGAATCAATAACCCTCTTATATTGATTTTGTACAAATATTTCTCAATATATAAATAACACATATGATATATACATGATAGGTTGCAGTAGAGAGAGAGAAATATGTTTGCAAGACGACACAGATTAGATAAAGAAAAGCTAAAAAATGAATGAAGAGCAGTTTTCTATCTTTCTTGACTACCATTTTTACACCTACCAAGTTTCTTCTAATAAGCATTCATGTGATAGTCACAAAATTCTCCGAATTTTTCCAAAAAATTGTAAAATTCATTGAATAAGGGACAAGCCGATTAAATTGGTGAATCAACAAATTAATCGATTATTCATCAATTACTCAGTGAATATTATTAACATTTTACCCTTCATCCTCAAAATTTTATTTTCTTCAACATTCAAAATCTCAAAAACAAGATAGGGATTTCAGAGAGGTTAAAGATGATGATGGACTTTGTGAAGAAACCCAAAAACATCATTTGTGTAATCCACTGAATCTTCATGAACTTATCCTAATTGAACAAATTGAACCTCCACCGAATAGATATCGAATCTGAACTTGGTTACTATACTCATTAGTCCATGAATCACCAAAAGATTGAACTTTCTCTTTAAACAATGAAATACATCATCTAGATGATGTGTGACAACCACATCAATTCTCAAACATGAAACAATGAAAGACAATCTAAAAAACCCCTAAAAGATGAAAAATTAAAGGAGTTTCGCTTTTGAGTTCCTAAATTTTAAATTTTCTGATTCTCAACTTTCTAATTATCCACTTACATAAAAAGATCAAACAAAGGAACCTAGAATATGTTAAAAATCACATTGTTTTGGTAACTAAAGCAAATAACTGGAACAATTCTGTGACGTGTACATCGAAGTGTCAATCAAATCTGTACGAATCGTGAACTTAAATTTCAAAAACCTAATAATAGAAAATCACCCTAATTATGTAACCAATCCATCAAATCTTATAAAATCAAACCCTAATATGCCAATTCTTCGCAACAAAGGTACTAAGATTAGAAAAAACATCACACTGAATTGCAATTTCAACATAGAAATTTAAAATCTTTACCTATGTTTTAAAGATCTATCGATATTGAAGGAGGTATGGTCAGAGATCGGATGAGTTTGATCAAGCCTTCTTGTCTAAATTGAGAAAATTGAATAATTTTGCAAGTCTCAGCGATGTTCCGTTCATTTACTAGTGGAGTGGCACGAGCGATGCACGTGCGATGACTTTACAGGTGATGGTGGGGCACGAGAGACGCACGTGATTTTCTCTTATAACGGGTTTTGGGATCGTCTCGGCACTCAGGTTTGAACCGGCTGATTCAACCCCTCTAACAAACCGATTTAATATCAAATTTGTTTTAAAGGATATTTACGAAAAAGTGATCAACTTTTAACGAATTTACGATTCTGCCTCATTGTTGATTTTAATTACCAAAATTGTCATCCATTACTAAAGAAGTATAGGAGATAAAGAAACAAGGAAACAGACACATCACACATGTCCTTTTGATGTAAATTTTTCTCGAAAATGGAATTTTGATGGCAGTATAGCAGCAATAAAGGAAGGCACACAACACAACAACAACAAAGATCAATTAAATATACATGAAAGAGAGAACTGTTTGTTGCAGCAAGATTTTAACACCTGTACCGAATCTATATTTCTTAAAATAATAAATTAAAGAAAAACTTTAATGGTGTTGGACTGGTGCAATTGTGCAAAGCTTTACAAGACATGAAAAGAAACTGCACCAAACAATTAAGGGGGATTTATGCATTAGTATAACCTCCGTGTTTTAGTCATTATTTGACATTAATATTGATTGTTAATTTTCTTCTACTTAAATCCATGAGATATTTATGAAAGAATCGTGATAATCTGACTTTCCCACATGGCACACTCAATCGACTTTCCTAATGTGATAAATTTGAGAATCGTAGATTTGTACATTTCGGGATACAAAATTACACTTCCCATAAAAATGTGTATCCCGAGGGAATTGTGTATCCTAAGACGTATAGATCTACAGTTCGTAAACTTGACACGTCAGGAGAGTCGATTGAGTGTACCATGTGGAGTAGTCAAATTATCACGACTTATTTACAAAAACTTGATCAATTTTTGATGAATTTACAATTCTAGCTCACAGTTTGTTTTAATTATCAAAACATGAACGATAATGATATCGAAGATTTTAAAGTGACAAATTCACGGATATGGGAAAGAAAATCAACGAGTTTATCACTTTAAACCTGCAATCTTGTTATTTTGAAAAACCTATGATTTCGCATGTTCACGTTTTGATAATTAAAATAAACAATTAGTCAGAATTGTAAATTCATCAAATTCAACTCATGAAATGATAATTTACCCTAAATCCATTATAATAATTTATAAAATCTCATCATCTTTAACCAGCTATATTGCAAATGAACATGCTTCTTGTAACATTAACCTTCCCATTAGTTATTCCACTTTAATCCCAACTTATAAGCTCTCTCTGTCTCTCTGTCTCTCTCCTTATTAAATGCCCCCACTCACCTGCCCACCACCTTCATCCAGTGATTCATTTAACACCCACTCCCCCTATCTCTCTAAAGTACAAAAACCAAGTAACTTTGATTGTTATCATCCAAAGTGCCAAATGATGGGTTTCTCAAGAGCTGTCTCAAGTACTTCTCTTCTTCTTGTTACGATGATCTTCTATGTGGCTGATGGACAGACTCTTGTTCCTGGGTTATGCATCTTTGGAGATTCTGTTGTTGATGTAGGCAACAACAACAACCTCTATACTATTGTCAAGGCAAACTTCCCACCTTATGGAAGAGACTTTGTTACACACTCACCTACTGGAAGGTTCTGTAATGGAAAACTGGCCACAGACTTCACAGGTACACTAAATCACAGAAAATAAATTAAAACCCATTAATTATTACTTTTTCTCTCTTATTCTCTATTTTCTATGAAATGGGTTGGATTGTTTGTTGTCTTTAAACACAGCTGAGAATCTTGGGTTCACTACATACCCACCAGCTTACCTTAGCCCACAAGCCAAAGGAAACAACCTCTTGATTGGATCCAACTTTGCTTCAGCTGCTTCTGGCTACTATGACAGCACATCAAAACTTTATGTAAATTAAGAGAAAAAATTCTCTCTTTTAATTCCTAGATTATATGAGTTTTTATAGTAAGATATTAGTATATATGGTAACTTGTTTGGATTTTGTTGCATGTAGCATGCCATATCGTTGACACAGCAGTTAGAGTACTACAAGGAGTATCAAACAAAGGTGATCAACATTGCTGGGAGATCCAAAGCTACATCTATCTTCTCTGGTTCCATATATGTGATTAGTGCTGGGAGCAGTGACTTTGTTCAGAACTACTATATAAACCCTATGTTATATAAAGCCTACACACCAGATCAGTTCTCAAACATACTTGTTCGATCCTTCTCGACTTTCATTCAGGTCTCTCTTTTTTTTTTTTTTTTTTTGATAAATAGCATTGTATTCAGGTCTCTCTACTAAATCACTACATATGGTTTTAAATAATTAATACTGTTCAACAAAAGACCGACCAAGATGAGAAGATCGATACAGATTTCCTAGGGATCAGTTTAAGGTCAGTTTATCTAGGGAATGTCTTCCTATCTCAGCCGTTTGTTTGACACTCAGAGTCCAACTGAGTTGGACGCTAGAATTTTCCTACCACAAGCTATACTATGTTGTACGGTCCTATCTGGCACGTTTTAATTAGATATTAAACACATCGGATTGTGTGCCAAGTAGAAAACGACTTGGTTAGGAGCCATTGTGTTTTAAACTCCAACCATTCCTATTCTATAAGAATGGGATACCTTACGTGATCTTGATCCCGGTTCTTTAATCTAACCTTGATATATAACATATTGTGACAGAATCTATATGGGTTGGGTGGAAGAAGAATCGGGGTGACGTCGCTACCACCATTGGGATGCTTGCCTGCAGCCATCACTATGTTTGGCGAAGGGAGCAACCAATGTGTCGCAAGGTTAAACCGAGACGCAGTATCGTTCAATAGTAAGCTAAATTCCACTGCTCAACGCTTGCAGAAGAGACTATCTGGCCTCAAGCTTGTTGTCTTCGACATCTACCAACCTCTACTTGATCTTGTCACCAAGCCTTCTGATAATGGTATAGTTGTATTATTCTTAGCATCAAATCTTGATTGACATGAAGGGTGGACTCAGATGATTCATATTTAATTTGTGTTTGATTGGGTATATGATACTGTGGTACAGGATTCATGGAGGGGAGGAAAGCATGTTGTGGGACCGGGACAATTGAGACGTCACTGCTGTGCAACTCTAGGTCTGTGGGGACATGCGCGAACGCAACAAATTATGTGTTTTGGGATGGATTCCATCCATCTGAGGCTGCCAACAAGATCTTAGCTGATGATCTTCTTACTCAGGGCATATCTCTCATCACTTGAACAACACATGGGAGGGTCCAATTAGGGTTTCCTCTTAGGAAGTTATTTAGGTTGAATGTTACAATTGTGATTGCACGTTTATAACTCATGCGTTGCCTTAAAATGTGTTTGATATGTCAGTTATCTATGTTTCAAAATTGAATAATGATGAATGCAAGCGATCTTGGTAAGCGGTTGGGTACGCGGCTGACGGGGCAAGGGCACAAAACCGCGCATCTTTTTCTTGTGTATCCCGATGAAAATGACCTATGGTTCTGTGCCCTTGCCAGGTCAGCCACATACCCAACTGTGTACCTAGACCACGTGCATTCATCACGACTCTTTAAAATTAGTCATGGTTTCAAGAAATATTTTTTCCTCCCACAAAAGTCAATTCAATAAGATTTCACAAAATCTCAGACCTACCAATCACATGATCCCTCATGTATCAAGGACATCCCTAATTTACAAAATTACTCTTGTTAGGCTTTATGCAATTGATCTCTTATAAGAGATTTTGTGAGATTGTGGATTGATTTTTTTGGGAGTAAAAAATCTAATTGTCATTTTAAATTGTGGGGAGGTAACGAAACTTGATTTCTTGGTTAAATGGACATTGAAAGCCCACCTCATAAGTGTGGCTTATCGAAGGATATGTTCCACGTGGTCACCTTGTTTGATGAACAACTAAGATGGGAGGATATTTCCTAGAGATTTTTAGAAAAATGTATTTGGGCATCAACATGATTAGAGTTTGAAAAGTTCGTCAATTTTATAGCCCTTTTTCCTTGATCCTCCACCTACTAATGATGATCCGATTCCTAGATTGTACATTTGCATTTGCAGATAGGCTTAGACAATTAAGTTAATCATAATTTCGACAAAGGGCAGTGTTGATGGTAATGGGCATCAAGATTAAATGCCTACAACATGAGTTTGATTCTTCTTATTCCCCTTCACTTAACCTACTGCACATAGGGAAAACTTTCATGTGAGTAGGTGCATGGGACGGTGGGAATAGTTTCACCCAAAAGGTGGAGACAACCAAGTCAACACTCACGTCATCAGTTTTTTTTTTTTTTTTTTGACAAATTGTGTGGGTGTTTTTCATTAGGATCGTGTACCTTTGCCTTCATTAGTTTTCTATTTACAGATTTTCAAATCCCTAATTTAATTGTTTCGTGTCTTGGTCATAATACTCTGGCATGTTTACAAGTGTTTCCAAGTGCCTCCTAATTTACATGGAAACCGTGTATTGACTTAGTGACACAATCACCTATCAATCAAATTAGTTTGCACAGTTAAGCTGCATGTCCACTTTGGGGTTTTGTTCATAATTATTCTAGGCTTTTATCCGCTTGAGGTCTCATATGTATTTGTGGTATTCAACTAGTACCTCAAGATTCATTCCTGGACTATGTAGATTTATTAGCTAGACAATATTATACTTTGATCGGAGTTGATTAATTATCTCAATCTAATCCCAAACTCAATACGATTCCTTCCTACTCCCACACATACAGGAAAACTTTAAACCATCAACAATTGAGATGAGTAGAGATTCTTGGAAAATATAATGGTCCAAAGAAATTAAGTGTACATATGTGCCACTTGAGCCGTTGGATATATACTTAGTGTTCATCACTGTACAACATTTAAAAAAATAAAAAAAGGTAATCTGACTAAGAGTTATTGGTAAGAAAAACAAAACAAGAAAGAGAACTGAAAATCGTACACAAAGCACAAGGATTTACATGGCCTGATAGTATGCATACATTCACATACCAGATAAAAAATCTAATCACTATTTTCTTTCAAGTTTAGGGTCTTAGATATCATTAGTAACTAGTAAAAACAAGAGAAGAAAAACATGGTTATATCACCAAAATAAAAAACCCTGCACCATCGTGTTCAACAAACCCCAACAAAATACAAGACATTTACATAACATTTGGGTCTCAAACACCTCAATCACTTAGATTTAATGGAAAAACTCATATTAACATAACAAAATAAAAATTATTCTCAAACTCTCAAATTTAAAATAAAAATTCAATGATGAAAAATAACGTTTTTTAAAAAAAATTTCATGAAGTTTCTTTACATTTGATCTTGCTTTTGTATGCCACAAGGTGGTGCCGATGGGAAACTTTTTCTGACAGAATTAGTAATTAAGGAAACTGTTTTTCAAGAAAAAAAATCCTAACATAAAATGTTTCTAAAGGGCAACATGAAGAACTTTTATATTTTTTCAACAAAAAATAAACACATTTGAGACTGTCCATTAATCAAACAGTTGAGATGAGAGATGGAAGAAAGATTTCCAACAAAAATGCATCCCCAAAACTGACTATTAATCCCTCGAAAGTAAACACTAATCTCTAGTAAAATTTATATTTTTTCTCTTACCTCAATCGTTTATTTAATAGACCAACTCAAACATGGTTAAAGTTTAGTATTTCACCTATAACATAAGAGATCAACTTTACACATGTATGACACGTGTGCATTTATAAAAGTACGGTGGACGAACATAAAAAAAACCAGGCGTCTTGAAAGTTAAAGACTACTCCAAAGCTTACTCTACAGATGGTAAAGAAGGTAGCAGCTGTCATCACCAAACGTGCATGCATACTGTACTCCCTAGTGTACATACGCCTCATAATGACAACGTGTCATCCTCATCAGCAAAGTTTATCAAATTCTTTCAACCCTTATCGACACGTGTACATATCACGCCACGCACAAATCCATAACCCAATACACTTCTTACGTGTCATCTCTAAACACTTCCTCCAGCCTTCATATATACTGAATAACGCATCAACCTCGAAACCCAAATCCAGAGAAGCAAGAACGAAAGAAATCCATTAAACCCATCAATTGTTTGTTAAAAGTTCAACAAGAGAGAAAAAAATGTCTTGGAGACAAGAACAGGAAGACAGAGTCGAAAAGGCTGCATCCGAGTTGAAAGAAGCTGATGGGAATCGAGAACAAGAGGAACAACAGAAAACAGGCGTTCTTGGAGCAATTCAAGAGAGTACTATAAACATGTTGAAGACAGCTAAAGAAGTTGTTGCAGGCAAATCTCAAGAAACGAGTGAGAGTACCCGAGAAGGAACCGAGGAAGCGAAGGAAAAGGTTGGTGAATCCAACGATTCTGCGGCCGAGAAGGCGAAGGAGACGAAGGACTCGACGTTATCGAAGGTGGGCGAGTTCAAAGATACTGCAGCCGAGAAGGCGAGGGAGACAAAGGAATCTGCTGCAGAGAACGCGAAGCAAAAGAAGGATTCTGCGGCCGAGAAGGTGAGAGAGACTAAGGAATCTGCGGCAGAGAAGGCGAGGGCGGCGAAAGACACGACAGTTGGGAAGATGGGTGAGACCAAGGAATCTGCCGCTGAGAAAGCTAGAGAGAACAAAGAAACTGCGGCCGAGAAGGCTAGGGAGACTAAGGAATGGTTACTGGAGAAGCAGAAGGAGACGGAAGAGACAGCGAGACAGAAGTTGGAAGAGTCGAGACGGATTGCGGAAGCTAAGAAGGAAGAATGGAAGCAGAAGTCACCCGAGTCTAGTGAGGCAGACAAGGTGAGTTAAATTAAGTTTGTAGTTTGGTATTATAAGTTGTCATCTTTTTTTGACATATATCATATATGATTCGTTCAGGAGAAGCTGAGGGAAGCCGAGGAGTCTGCGAGACAGAAGTTGGAGGAATCGAGGCAGAAGTTGGAGGAGTTGGAATTGAAGGTGAAGGAGTACAAGGATCAACAAGGACGTAAGGCTGAGGAGACCAGAGGAGGTCATGAAGAACACAAGGCTGGAAAGGGAAGAGATGTGGAAACTGAAAGGTACAGGTGTTTTGAATTCGTCTGGTCTTATTAAAAAAACCATCTGCTTTTTATCACTTTCTTATAAAAGGAAAATTATAGCTAACGTTGGACCTAAGTGTCCACCGTAATAAATACAGTCGTGCTGGGATGACACAAAGGTGACAAAATTATGTGGTATCGCGCACATTACCGTAGATGCTTTTCTGTGAGATACAAGTAAAAAGCATCTACAGTTATGTGCATGCCACCACATCATTTTTGTCATCTTTTTGTGTCATTCTAGCATTTTCCTAACAAATAATTAGTCGTTCAATAGAATCCTAATAGTATGACTTGACAAGTGGGATACTCAAATGACTCCATGACGTGTACAAATTACCGAACCAAGGTTGGGTTCGCTTGCGATGTAACTTTTTTTTTTTTTTTTCCTTTAAAGAGACTGCAACCGTGTGTAATACTAAGACGTACCCAAACCTGTCAGTATTTGAATATGCCAATGGGCAACTCATATTATCATGACCCTACTTAAAATATTCTTCTGACGTGGCATGTGCTCTCTCGGGACACATCTGCACATCTCTTAAATATGTGCAATTATTCATCCTGGTTGAAAACATCAATGGCTCTAGCACATGCCGTATCAGAAGAGTATTTTGAGTATGCCATGCGGGGAGAGTAATATCATTACTCTAATAATTATGATGTCACATGTTTCATTAGTGATTTTGATTTGGACATAGAAAAGTTAAATCTAGGATTTAAGAGATTTATTATTGATCAATGACAGGATGTTGTGTTTATTGAAGACCTCGCTAATGAATGTTTTACCTGGAAAAGGGATAAATTCAATGTTAAGGTCTCTTGATTTTGACCAAATCCAAACAAATTTGATAGACATCTCCCCCACACACACTCACACACACACACAGACACACTCTCTCTCTCTCTCTCACTCACGATAGTGGGATGTTCTCAATGGCACATGGTATCGTGTGATTCATCAATCCAAATCATCTAAAATTCTAGATTGAATATTTTGTTCCCAAAATATTTTTCATTTTTAATTTATACAGTTTTTTGTGAACTTTGCTAATCCATCGGCAAACCTTTCACCTTGGGTTAACATGTTTCTTATATGATTGATGATGTTTTTGACTGTTTGTTTGAATTAGAGGGAGTGAAGAAAAGATGGGTACTGGTGGCATCGTGGATGCAATTGGAAGCGTGAAAGAGGTGATAAAGGAGAAGCTGAGTGGATGGGGAGGGGACGTGGAGCAGACGACACTTGGAGGTGAGCAAGAGAAAGTTGAAGGCGATCCCATGAGGGGAAGGAGGTGATCCATCCCAAGGATTCTCGTGGGGGGAAGATGTGATATAAGAGTCCGTGGCTGGTGGCTTGTGAGTAGTGGTAGTAGGGGAAGATGTATATGATTACATGTATAATGTGTTTGTAAATGGGATTATATAGCTAGGTGGTTGGGTACTGTTTTTTTTTTTTTGTTCTAGTTCTGTGTTCATTTTCTTTGAACTTGAATCCACATGGGATTGCTCATGCTTTTGGATAAATAAAACGCTGAAGACAAGACGACCGACCATATCTCTCTCACTCTCTCACACTCTCTCTCAGGTGCCAAACCTGGAGTCGACAGGTTTACCAACCCCATGAAATCCACCTCTCAAAAATGCTAGGTCTTGAGATCGAATAGCTAATTGGATCAACAAGGGTTTGCGGGTTTCATTTGCTTTATAGCACAATTTAATTTGAATCAAGGCTCTTTTTGTATTGAAGTTACTCTTTCAAATGGATGAGTGATCTCTTAGAACTTAGTAAGTGGTAGTGCAAGAGGCCACCCTCTAGGGATTTTATCCTAAAAATTAGCCGATTCAGGGAGGGAGGAGCTTATCCAAGAAATCATGTGAAAATGATCAACTTTTATCATGATTGCATTACTTTTGTGTTCTCCCATTCGTGTGTTCACCATCCCATTGTTTTTTATTTATTGGGGGATTTTGGTGCAAGTCGGCATCTCTCCTGTTGTGTGTACGTTCTCGTCCGAGCGTCTAATCAAGTCGAGGAAATGGTTCCCAAGATCAATCAAGGGGCTGGAATAGAGTTCTGTGTGCCGAATGGGATGGTTGGGCAAGTTTCAGGTTCTATCCACCTACCTGCTCTATAAGGACAAGTTTTCATTCTATCTGGGGGGGTGTTATGTTTGAGTTCCATCCACATGCGCTACAAGGACAAGTTTCGACTTTATTTGGTATGCCACATTTTAATGTCATGCAAAGTAAAATTCAAAGCGGACAATATTATATTAGTGGGGGTTGGACATTATAAAATAACATCAAAGCTAAGGAGGGGGGAATGCCATCAGGGAAAAGGTTAGCTAGTGAGACCCTAGGTATTGAATTGGAATCATCCTGTGTGCTTGGGAATGGTAGGGGGACTAACGATTTAATCAACTGGGTAGCGTTTTAAAGTGATGTGGAGTAAAAATCAAATCGGACAATTTCATATTGGTGTGGGCAGGGTTACATTGCGTGAATCTTGAAAATTTTAACAAGAAAATTTGACAGGTCAAAGTCCATGAATTTTAGTAATCAAATTTCGATGATCCATGACCGTTGAATTTTTTTTATGTTCCTCGATTTTATGGTTTAGAACCATCAAATTTCTCTCATCTTCCGTTAATTTGATGGTTTTAGCTTGTCGAAGAAAAAGAATTGACAACTTGATCCATTGAATTTTATGAAATTTGACAGCTTTGGATTGTCCAATGTGGCATTTTTTCATGTTGAATTGCTACAATCCAATCCACCATTCTAATCCTACGAGGTAACTTCCCTTCGAAGGACACTTGTATTTTCATATTCGTTTTCTAATTAAAACAATATACTTACCTTAATTAGCATATATTGTTAAATCTTTTTAAATTTAGAAGATCTTTAGCCAATCAGCTCTTCCTAAAAGACGTTCTATCTTACTTTCTTCTCTGTCAAATGCATCTATCTGGCTGAACTAACATATAGTCAAGTCGGACTCAATTCAAACCTTACATTGACATCCGAATATGATCAGTGACCTTACCCTTATTTGTGATATGCCCATCATGTCCTTTCCCATTCTGTTAAACTGTATCGTGGTATGATTTGCCAAGTACCAATGATTTTGTCGTATCAGCAATCTCCCTGGTAATTTATCAAAGAATATGATAAATTAGTTGGTATTTTATCTATGAATTTGTTGATTATAAAAGTAACAAATTCAATGGAAAAACATGTTTTAAGAATTAAATTGAACAGTGTCATAAGTTGCACAAGTTTTAGGAAATATCTCATTTTTAACTGAGAAAGTCATATTGACATGCCACTGAACTCTAAGGACAGACAATTTCAATAAATTAATTAATTAAATAATAAGAGCACCACCCTTTCCATCATCTCTGGGTCTTCTTTTGTGAACGAATGTGTTGGCCATTATCCCATCTCTCTCTCTCTCTCTTCTCCTCTGCTCCTCCTCCGATCATTCACTTTCTTCTCCCCATGTCACCGAATTCAATTGAGTTGTCAGAGTCACAAGGGATGGTGCCCTTTGACATGGAGTGCCTAAAACATTTTTTTTCAATTTTTAGGGGTGCTTTCTAAAATAGGAGGCCCTTAGAGATTTGTTGGTTTGTCGATAGAATTTCCCTTTTAATTGGACTGTAATAAGTAAAAGTTAGGGTGTCAACATCAATTAGTAACCCTCATTTCTTGTGAGAAAATAACGCCACACCAACTTTTACTAATGCCACACCAATACGTATATAAATTTCGAAGATTTGCTACAATTGGTGTGGCGTTAGTAAAAATTGACGTAGCAATAACAACTCTCTTCTGTTTTCCAAAACCCTTCTGTTTGCTTTTCGTTCTCTTCTCTCGTCTTCTCAACTCAACTCTTCACTTGCGGAGGCGCAGGACTTGTGAAGTCGAACCACGCAACCACCATCTTCATCACCTTCTCCACATAGCACCTTCTTCTGTAAGTTCCTCTCTCTATCTCCTTCAACCACTGGGCTTTAGCCAAAAAATGATTTTTTTTATCTCAAAATCATCGTCTTCAAGCTCTAGAATTTTTGGTAAATTAATATAATCTAATCAACCTTATTGTCAACCATTGTTTTCAACCTTCTCTTAACCCTATCTTGAAATTCATTGATTTTTCTACCTAACCCCAAATCCCCTCGTTTTCTACTTCCCAAAAACCCTTTCTTGCATTGAGTTTGGAAGGTTGAAGTAAATAGAACACTAAGGTTGAAGATGACTGGTTTTGGAAAATGAGAAATCAAAGAGTTGTAGTGGTTTTGAGGGGGAAAAATATAGGGTTTTTGTTACAGTGTTTAAGACATTGGCATTCATGTCATATTCGTTAGTGTTGTTTTTGTTTTGTTTGAAAAACCCTAAATTTTAGATTTTTCGAGGATTTTTTCTCATTAGTGTGTTTTTTTAATAGACTTTTTGGAAGAAAAAATTTCCATTGATGGTAGCTCTTCAACTCCAATACCAAATCTGATATTATCCAATATCCGCAAAATTTATCGGATTCGAATGTTGCAATATCCGGTTCGATTCGTATCCGTTGACAGGCCTACTGAGAGTAGTTGCTGTAAGTTATGAGAAAAATTATTGGAAGTTTATTATTATTATTATTTTAATTTCTGTTAATTTATAAATTCCATTGAACTTTCTGCATAAATTTTTTTCTGCTATTTTGGAAAAGGATTTCTGCTATAGCGTCGAATTTCCTTAATTTTGATGCTTATCCATCATCGGGTCGTGCAGGAAAACCAATCAATTGGGTGGTCTTTTAGATACAATTACAATTGAAAGAAGTTAGAAGAGAAGAAGGTTCGTTTTTTTAATAACAAAGTTCGATTATGTTCTTAGTTCGAGAATAAGAATGGTAAACGCTAGAATGAAATGAATTTGTTCTCTACATGTTTGATTAAATGTCTACAAAATGCCGTGAAATATACATTCTTTCTATTAGAGTAGTAGATTGTTGTGCATCCTAATAAGGTGTATTGTGATTTTGCGGATTAGTGTGGTTTGTAAAGGTGTAAAAGAAAGTATGCTTTTTATTGAAGGAAAGGAAAATTAAGCAAATTTATAAAATAAAATATATATAAAAAAATTGGTTTGGTAATTGCGGTAGCACCGCTGCCAGACAGTGTTATGTTCTTGTTTTCTTCTTCTCAATTTTGGAGACACAAGGTTACTCTGATATATATACATTCTAATTGACACAATTAAACCTACACCATTTTTTACACCACCCGAATGCCGTCCATTTTACAAATCCAATGGCACCAGCGGTGTTGTAAAAAGCAATGAAAAAATGGGTGTATAAAAACTGTGTCCTCCGATCTTGACCCATATATATATATATATATATATATATATATATATATATATATATTGTAAGAGATATAATATATTTATATTGTATTAAGCATTTGCTTTTGTGACATACTGCAGTACTTTGATTCCAACTGTAGGCCAGATGGGGGTCAAGCAAGGAAATGAGAAGTCTGAAAAAATTGTGCCCTCAGCTGGACAGGTAGCCTACTGATTTCCTTTACATCCTCTATTTGTTCGTTTTGGTCAATGTCATAGTACTTTACAATGATGCTTATTCTTTAAAAAAGCAAATTATTGCTTGATATCATGAGATGATTGAGATGAGGACTATTTTCTGGTTATTCGGATTTATAATACACAGCAAACTTTAGATTAGGCTTGAACATGAATTCTTATCTTTTTCCACTGTTTGGCTTAGCACTAACATACACAAAATTGTTGAAATCGGGAATCTGTCTTCAATGTGCAGGATACTCCTAATGAGTTAGATTTGAAAGTAAAAAAATATCTTCGAGGCGATGGCACCAATTTGGAGGTGGGACATTCTCCTTTTACTGCACCACAATAATCAGGGGTCTTACTCTTACTTCTTTAGTATTTATATGATTTGGTTAAGGCATCAAAGTCTCTCCATATTTTCAGGTTTTAAAGGATAAAAAGCTGAGAGGCCAACTTGCTGTTAGGGAAGAATTATATGGCAAATCTGCAAAAGCTGCTGCCAAGGCTGAAAAGGTTGTAATTCTTTCATGGCTTGTTTCTTACATGCCCTTCTTATGTCTTAATTCAAATAGTTTTCTTGTTTATATTTACTCTTTTCGGAAAACAAATAACAAGAGTAGTGAAAATGAGTGTTCTGCTGTAAATCAAGTACTCTAAATGGATTAACCACGAGATGGGTGGCCGAGTGGTAACACTTCGGGGTCAAGGGGTTTGCTCCCCCTATGGTCTCAAGTTCGATACCCACTGGTTACTAATATTTGGTGGCCACGGACCACAGGGTTAAAAAGCCCTGTTCGAAAGCCTTGTTCGGGGAGGAGAGAATAGTTGGTGCGTGCAAGCTGGCCTAGATACCCTTCTTAACACAAAAAAAATACTCTAAATGGACAGTGGGAGATAAAAAATGTCATGAATGAATGTAGTAATAGAAGATATGAAATCGATCAAAAAAAAAAAAAATAGAAGATATGAACGAACATGCCTTGACTGAAGATGTAGTTCACGAAGATAATATAAGAGAGATTCTATTGCCACACCAACTTTTGCTAACGCCATCCCAATTCATATGTAAATCACCAAAGAAATAGTACACATCTTGGGTTGGTGTCAGCAAAAGTTGGTGCAACAATAGAATCTCTTTAATATAATACCCATGGGTAGTATGAAACATGGTTTGAAGAAAAAATAATTCTTTGGGGATTACATCAAGCTTGATGAGCTATACTAGCATAAAAGGCTCCATGCAATATTCTGATAGACTAATAAAATATTATCCTGTTCTTTAGGACCTCAAATGTGCTTTTACTCAGATTTTTCTTATACCAGACTTGAAATTCCATTCCATGTTTTCTTTTTTCCTCTGAGCTGATAATTTTTTAACTTTTTTTCAGTGGCTTATGCCAAGTGAGGAAGGCTATTTGGAGGCTGAAGGGTTAGAGAAGACATGGAGGATCAAGCAGGAATCAATTGTTCGCGAAGTCGATATTTTAAGCTCTAGGAAGCCATTTGATATAGTCTTACCAGGTTGACAATTGGGTTTTCCTCGTTGTGTTACATCCATTTCTTGCATTATGGCTGTTATGCATGGCATATGATGCTATGCGTGGTTTCTAGTGAACTTTATGGTGTCCTAATGTTGTTTCTTTACTGTTTGAGCTTTCTTACTTTGTCTAAATTTAGAATGTAAAAGTCTCCTACAAAATCTCCCACGTTCTGTTTCTTTGCAGGGAAAATTTCCTGGGAAAATGTGAAATTGTTTGTGTTTGTTTCAACATTTTGTTGAAGATTTGCTTGTGTAAATGTTCTCCCTGCAAACAAACAGACCATCAGATTTACTGTAGTAGGTTTAAGCCTGAAAAGTAGAGATTGTCTCGTACGCAAGTCTTTTCGGTGATAAGAGTTTTTTGAAATTTTAAAGTCAAAAGTTCTTGTTTCAATGATTATTTATTTATTGTAACCTAGTGATAGCTGTGATGAGAGTCATTTCAAGTACCCACATCGATCTTCTTACTCTATGTGCAGAGCTAGGTCCTTACACACTGGATTATACCTCGAGTGGTCGTTATATGGCAGTTGCAGGTCGCAAGGGGCACCTGGCAATCATAGACATGAAAACTTGGGCTTAATAAAAGAGTTTCAGGTTTGCTCCGATCCTACAATGTTTGAAGACACTTCAACAATATCAACATTAGTAATATAATGTTTTTATACATCAACAATAACATAATCTTATGTTTGTAAATTTAGTACGTTGCATTCACTATTTGATATTGGGGATTTATTCATCCTTGCAGTACAATTGATTCCATAATTTGCCTACCTTTTATTATAGTTAGCCATTTCATCGGGAGAGGTGCAATATCTCCCTGTATTTATGATAACCAAGTCATCATCATAGTAACAAAGTTCGGATTCACAATTATTTGGTGAGGGGTCTGTTTGGTCTTATTTTGAATAAATCTGGGAAAGTTTTAAAGAGAACACGGGGATTATACAAACTTCTTTTTGGGGTTTCTTCCCAAAAACCTATCAACTTCAACCTCCCTAAAAATCCTATCTTGTTCTTGAGATTTGGGAACTGAAGAACAATGAATCTTGAGGTTGAAAGGGGGAGGGGGATGTTATTCATTAGCAAATTGCCGATAATTCGTTGATTTACCGATTCAATTGGTGGTCCCTTATTCGGAATTTTTTTCCAAATTTCGGAAAAATTCACTAGATTTTTGGAGTCCCTTTCCTGTGACCAGCGTGATGAATTTGGGGTTCTAACTCAAAACCAATTGGCAATGAGTGGAGAGGCCCAGGAGCTTAGAAGGAGAGTGACAAGGCAATTTATGTCCGATGTGAGACTAAACTCAACACGCCCCCGCACGTATGGGCCAGACTGGGCCAAAGCACGTGTGAAGATATGAATTGGGTGACGTGGAGGAGAGAAAGGCCTGCTCTAATACCATGATAAATTTGGGGTTCCAACTCAAAACCTATTAGCAATGAGTGGAGAGGCCCAAGAGCTTATAAGGAGAGTGACAAGGCAATTTAAGTCCAATGTGAGACTAAACTCAACACAGCGTATGCATCAAAGAAATGTAATTTTGGAGAAAAAAATAGGTTTTGGGGGAGTAAAATTATGAAAGGATGTACTAGATTAAAAAAAAAGGCTTCTAAGGGACTTATAAGAAAAGTAACCAAAATTGAGAACCACGTATATGATTGAACAGGGGGTTATTCCAAAATTTTGAATCTTTCCAGTACACGTTTTTATCTGTATCTGGCTCCCCAGCAGCAAATACCCATTTTATGAACATTATTTTCTGGCAACTCCTCTACTCTTCTTCTTTTCAACTTGTATCCAGTTTCTTCATTTAACGTTCTAGTTCAGTTCTCAAGTATGATTACACATTTTAGGTGGAAACTTATTTGAGTTATGGTTTGATTCTCTTTCAGGTCAGGGAAACAGTGCGTGATGTTGTATTCTTGCACAACGAACTGTTTTTCGCCGCAGCCCAGAAAAAGTAAGACCTACCTACATGCATGATTTATACCCGATACCCGATCTAGAGTTATCTATTTCTAATTTTCCATCTACCATTCACCAGCTTCTTGTATTATAATATTTTTATTTTATTATTTTAAATTTCCATTGATTATCACTTTAGTATTCCTTTTATCATAATCTCAATCTCAATGATTCATTGAGTTCTCTTTTACTATGACAGGTATCCATATATTTATAATAGAGATGGTACAGAACTTCACTGCCTCAAGGTAAGAATTCTTCTGTAAAATTAAGTTTCTTGGTCTAGTCCAAGT
Organism: Akebia trifoliata; assembly: GCF_017979445.1. Lineage (NCBI taxonomy): Eukaryota > Viridiplantae > Streptophyta > Magnoliopsida > Ranunculales > Lardizabalaceae > Akebia > Akebia trifoliata. Next base: position 3,805,656 of record NC_141380.1, on the reverse strand, counting down.
TTTTTAAGATTGCCCATCAATCAAAGTTTCACCCTTTTTTAAATTTTTTATTCTTGAATGGATGATTACAAAATCTACTCAATGTATGATTGACACTTGTACATATGCCAGGAACATGGATCAGTACTAAAGCTTCAATTTCTCAAAAACCATTTCCTCTTGGCATCCATAAACAAATCCGGGCAGCTCCACTACCAAGACGTGACAATGGGTGAGATGGTTGGAAATCTCCGTACGGGTCTTGGCCGTTGTGATGTAATGCAAGTGAATCCCTTCAATGCTGTCGTAGGTTTAGGTCACTCTGCTGGCAAGGTCACCATGTGGAAGCCCACCAGTTCTGCTCCCCTTGTCAAGATGTTGTGCCATCATGGACCCATTTCCGCCATGGCCTTCCACCCCGGAGGATATCTCATGGCCACGGCAGGCATGGAACGAAAGATTAAACTTTGGGATTTGAGGAAATTTGAGGTTCTTAACACATACACAGGCCATGCTAAGACCTTACAATTCAGTCAGAAGGGTTTGCTCGCTATTGGAAACGGATCTCTTGTCCAGATCTGGAGGGATTCCTCTGGAGATCAGGACTACAGCCGATACATGAGTCATTCAATGGTGAAAGGTTTTCAGATCGGGAAAGTATTGTTCCAACCCTACGAGGATGTTTTGGGCCTCGGACACTCCATGGGTATGTCTTCTATTCTTGTTCCGGGATCAGGAGAGCCCAACTTTGATTCTTGGGTGGCGAACCCATTTGAAACTTCTCAACAGCGACGTGAGAAGGAGGTACACTCTCTTCTCGACAAGCTCCCGCCCGAGACTATCATGCTGGATCCCACAAAAATAGGTACCGTGAGACCAGAGAGGAGGAAAGAACAGCCAACTAAGCAGGAGAGAGAGGCTGAGATGGAAGCGGCCGTTGCATCTGTCAAGAGTGCTCCCCATAAGAAGAAAACGAAAGGGAGGAATAAGCCGAGTAAAATGGAGAAGAAGAAGCAGGATGGTGTCGTGAGAGCCAAGAGACCTTTCTTGGATCAACAAATGAAGGAAGAACAACAATTACTAAAGAAGCAAAGAATAAACGAGGAAATTCAGTTACCAAAATCTCTCCAAAGGTTTGCCCGGAAGAAGGCGGCGTAATGTTCTCTGTTTTAAAGGTTTTCAGCGACATAAGTGGTTTTCTAAAATTTTGACTCTTTTCTCTTGTAATTCTAATTTTTTTCCTTACTGTTAAAAGTATTTTCCCTTCAAACATAAATTAGAAAAATATTTTAGCTTAAATAACTTGTTAAATTTATTTCTAAAAGGAGCCCTAGTTTTGATGGCTTCCTTTACAGTGTTTGTTGCAATTGTGAGGTGTTTTTCTCCGACAAGGTAAAATTGGTTTTACTGTATTTTTAGTTATATTTCTACAGAAATCTGATCAGACCTAAACTAGTCCTTCTGTGTTGGTACATTTAAATTGATTGACATCTTAAGATTTGTATAGAGATGGGTCGATTCACGATCAATGAGTTATGTTTGATAGCTTTTCCACTTTGGAACGTTAGGGTTGGACAGTCCGACTATTGTGCTCCATGGGTTCCGTTCAGCCTTTTCATCCGTGCTCTATGAACCCAATTTTCTGAATTTGCTGCGAAGGTTCGAATGTGGAACCATGATCAACATCAACAGAGCTCGCATGAGAGTGTCTATTAGAAAAACATAACTGACTTTTGAATTTCATTTTGAAAGTTTTGTTACATTTCTAGCAAAGAATTAGACAAGAGTTCAATAAGATGCAGAGTACAAAAAAACCAGCTAAGGTGTTGGTAACAAATACCTGTCTTAGATATTTTTAGCCCATCAATCAGATTGATTTTTGTAATTTTAAACGGATTGCAACAGATCCAAAGTATTATCCACTCCAATCACATGATTTCGGATCTGAATCCAGGATTGATAAAGATCCGATTTGATAACCTATTAAAACAACCCTCTCTTAAATATTATGTTAATCACATTATATATTATATATATATATAACAAAGTTAGATTTGATCTGATTCAGAACAATCCGACAAGAGTCTGATCCAAATCTTATTGGACATTCTAGATCTAATTGGTCCTAGATTGATCTGATCAATTGGCAACCCTCCATTGATTGGTGGTGTACCCCCATCCATTTCGATATCATTTAGGATCTGATCTGATACCTTATTGGATCGGTTTTGGATCAATCTTTTCTCGATCTGATAGGGATCCAGTTTGATAAAATGCGAGAAATTATATTATATATTTTGTACATCAAATCTAATTTGAACCCGATCCAATTGTCATTTTGCAGTTCTGGGCCCGATCTTATCCTTATCGGGTTGGTACCAAATCGACCCCAATCCAATCCAGGTTGGGTCCATCGACAGCCAAATTAAATGCATGGGCCATAGGACACGTGTAGAAGGTTTTGTAGGGTAATATGTAAGAGATGCGACCATGGGCTAACAATACTAACGCATCACACATCAAAATAACCCATCGTGACCTCTTCAACCAATCAGACCCGCTCAACCATCATGAGCCGAGTGGCGACCACTATCTTCTTATCCTCCACACCTTCTTCTATCCACCAGTCGAGGTTTTCTATCGTACGCCGATACCCTAAGCTTCCTTTAACCTCTTCGTTCCTAACTGTGAACCACGCTTCGATCCCAAATCTCTTATGGTCTTCTTCTACTTCTTCGAAGATCTCGTCCGCATTACGTTTCTCCCATGCGGTTCACGGCGCGTTTTTACAGGATGCAGGAGCCACGGCTCTCGTTTCTGCTGGCGCGTACGGTCTCGTCTTCGTTTTCGATGATCTCACCAAGAGAAACGTAATCCAACAGGTTTGATTTTTTTCTTTTTTCTCCCGATTTGATTTTTTTCGTCCACGTGGCCGGGTTTGGTCGAGTCCACGGTCCATTCATCTGAAGGGAAATATACTAGCTTTGCTATTCAGTAGAAAGAATTGACTTTCTCGAGTTCGTCTGGTCTCTCGCTCACAACTGATATAGAGTTGACTCGTTTGATCCGTATCGTTTCCGACGAGTCAAACCCTTTAAACCGGTTTAAATTAAGTTAATATTATATATTTATGTTATAGTTGCATAATTTTAATTTTTCTTGTTATAATGTGGATTGGTACAAATCTGTATTTTATATAGATATGTAGATTGCAAACATCTAAATCAGTAAAAAAAAAATTAATTATTTTATATCTTAAACACAAATCCTGCTTGACTTGGCTGAGTTTTTATAAACTTGGGGGGCGTTTGGATCGAATTGTAGAACCTGATTCTTGATTCTGATCATGGACTGTCAAAATCAGATTATAGAAACCGATTTCCAAAACCTAGTTTGGCTCAAATTGTTTCTAAAAACTGATCTTGTGGAAAAAAAAACCTACCCAATTGCACGTCCTGAGATTGAAAATGAGAGTAAAAATATTTGGAAGAATCCAAAATCTTGTTTGGCTAATACTGTTTATGAAAATTGATCTTGTGAAAAAGAAAAAAATTACCCAATTGCACATGTTGAGATTCATAATGACAATAAAATATTTGTCCCTGAGATTGAAGACAATGAATTTGTGACAGAAAAATCAAAGATTTTTGGAAAGAGATTGAAAAGAATGGTTTTTAGGTCATTTTTTTCAAGCTAATTATACGTCTAAGGGGCATGTTAAGATTACCCAAAGAATTATGATGGATTTATATTTTTATATAAAAAATATTATTATTATTGTTGTTGTTGTTGTTGTTTTGTTGTTACTACTACTATTGTTATTAGTTATAATTATAATAGTGTTATTATTAGTTATTATTATTATTATTGTACAATGTATTTCGAGATCATCATAATAGGATAGTGTGTGAGAATTAGGAGAAACAACCAGAGAACTATTTCTGATTCTCCATGTTTTTGGTTTCTAATTATGAAAAAATCAGGTCAATAATCTGAATCAAACGATGTATCAGATTTTAGAATCTGATTATGAGCCAAAATTAGATTCTTGAATCCATACCAAACACCCTCTTGGTATAATGAGAGATATAGAAGCCACCGTGACAGTACACGTTCCAAAACATTTACCAAATCACATTTTTTGTGTGATATATTTAATAAAACACAACTGAGATGGTGCGGTTGTGAGACACAAACCTTTGTGTGGGACCCACTTTAACCACTTTATTTTTTTTCTCTTTACTCGCTCAACTTTATTATATTTACTCTTTTAACCTATTTTATTATTTTTCATTTTTTACCCCTTTAGTCTCAAAATTCTTTAGTAATATCCCTTTAACTTTATTTTTTCACGTTTATGCCTTTACCCCTCCTTCAACCTATAGTTTTGTGGGATCCATTTTATTTCTATTACCCACCCTTCACCCCGTATAACTTTATTATATTTCATCTTTTACCCCTTTAACTCACTTTATTGTTTTTCATCTTTTACTCTTTTAACCTTAAAATTTTTCAATAATACCTCAAACCCAACTAGGCATTACCCAAACCCATTAATTTCGTGTTGATTTTGAGTCGTGTTAAAATTGCCACCACCTGCTCCAACTTTATTTTTTTCGCTTTTACCCTCTTATCCCAACAGAGAATGTCTGTGCCGTAGGCACGGGTGATCTCTAGTATATATATATATATGGGGGCGGTTCATGGGACATATGTAAAAACAATGGTTTTTCAAAATATGGGTTAGAGGTTTTGGATTGAACTGATTTTTTGCGAGGATAGTCACTATGATGAGAAGATCATCCTCACAAAAAATCAGCTCAATCTGAAACTTCTAAATCCATCAAAAGTGATTTACAAATTATTGGTAAAAATTGGCAAAAAATCGACGGTCCACATTCTAAATCACTTTTAATGGGGTTAGAAGTTTCAGATTGGACTGATTTTTTTTTTTCAGATGATCTTCCCATCATAGAGATCATTCTCACAAAAAATCAGGTCAATCCAAAACTTCATATTTTTACATATGTTTTTTCACATGTCCCTTGATCCGTTCCCTATATATATGTATTATAATGATAAGATAACAAAGCCAAAATTGGTATATTATGAAATTAATATCAGGGCATTTACTAAAAGAAAAAAATATTGTCTAAAGATGCTATTGCACAGACTTTGTTTATAGTTTGGAATGTGAACTGTCCCATTAAATAAGACGATTTCATTGCATGTTGTGATATCTCATCCTTTTTTAAATATGGGACGAGTCAATTCAAACTTTAGATGCCTCAACATTTACATTGACCATCTCACTTGCTTTTCTCTAAGATTAAGATGACTCACCCGAGTCATCTCAGTATGTACAAGGGTAGACCTAGGATTTTCTTGTGGAGGGGGCAAATTATAGTTAATTGGAAAGGTTGAAGAGCTTGAAGATTGCTAGTTTTAGGGAGAAAATTCAAGGGTTTTTAGTTGAAAGTTGAAGAAAAAGGCATTTAGGTCATTTTTCATTATTTTATGAGACAAGAGGTAAAAGGTAATGTCATCAGTTTGAAAACAAAGGGTATCTCAAATATTCACCAAAATGTCTACATGCTCCCATTGACATCAGTCTTCTCTAATAAATTAATGCAAAATGACATCATTACTCTCGTGTTCAACCTAATACCAAAAAGCGTTTGATTTCTCTTCCCAATATCAGTCATCTTCAATCTTTGGTAAAAAAATTTGCCCATCTCCAATCTTAAGATTATTCTACTTTAACCTTCAAACCTAAAAAAGATTAAGATATATTTTTGAAGTGGAAGATGACGAGAATTTTTATAGAAAATTTTAGGATTTCCTATTGGGGATTAAGGTGATCAAGTTCAAGGCAATCGACTGAGATGAGGTTAAATAGATCAAAATTAATTTACCATAGAGATTGAAAAGCTTGAAGATGGCTGGATTTTAGGAAGAAAATTTTAAGGTTTTTGGTTACAGGTTGAAAATGAGGGTATTTTGGTTATTTTTTGTTAGTCTAGAAAGGAAGAACAAGGTCAAAAGTTTGAAACACAGGGATATCTGAAGTATTCACCAAGATTGCTCAATGTGATTATCCTTTTTGTGACAATTCTTCAGTTTTCTCCTGTTTAGAGCAGAGTTTGAGCAGAAAAGTGGTACATATATTGTCAGGGTTGCTTTTCCTGTTTTCTTGGCCAATTTTCAGGTATTCCCATCTCATTCTGTTTGAAAATTCTATTGATTTCATGGAGTCATCTTTCTCTTATACTTATGAATTTGTATTTTCTAATTCAGTTAATTATTTTAATCCTATTATAGCACCTCGACGGGAGCTCGCTACTTTGCTGCTTTTGTTCCTCTTTTGAATTGCTTTAGGCTTGTTATCCATGGTCTATCGCTAGTCCCTGATGAAGGTCTTGTGCAGTCCGTCACACGCGAGGGAAACCCAAAGTAATTTCTCCCATACCAACCTCAAGTTGTTCCTTTCTTTCTTTGTATCTATCTTTCAATATTTCTTTTCAGTAAATGTAAAATTATTTGTAAACTATATTTTGTTATCTTGGGTAGAAAAGAGTCTTAAATTACTGCTCCAGTCAGGTTTTCAAAATATTTACCAAAATGGTTTTTTAACTGGTTTGATAACCAACTTATCTTTTCAAGATGGCAAGTTCTCTATCTTTTTTATAGTTGTTAATTTCCTTTTATACCCTCAAAAAAAAAATTGAAAGAGTGTTGGGAGAGTGAATATTGGCCAAAAACTTGTCCACAAAGGCATCCGACATTATGGATTGAGGCAAATTTGGCCATATGGAAGCCTTGAGAGTGAAGTTAGACCAAAAAACTTCTATTATGGATTGAAAAGGAGTACAAAAATACACAATGCCAATCAATAGAGTGATTGGAATTTCTCTGATCTTTGTGAGAAGGATGCTTTTATATATTGTAGATATTTTGGTAATTATTAATAAAACCCTGGCCAATTTTTGTTCTCTTATAATAGGGGTGTAAGGAAATTAACTATTAGTCACTTTACAAAACTTGCAGTTTTGGAAAAATGAGTTTTCCAAAATTGTTGTGGTAAAGATTTTGAAAACCTCTCTAGTGTGGTAAAGTACCCATCATTCTGTAACATTTTTGGTAAATTTCTCCAATATATTTGCTCCAATCATCATTCTGACAAATCAAACTATTTGTAATGTAACTTCACTTTGTTATATTTGCAGGGAACTGCTTAGAGGTCCTCTCTTTTACGTTCTGATATTGATTTTCAGTGCCATCATCTTTTGGCGAGAGTCTCCAATTGGGGTAATCGCATTAGCTATGATGTGTGGTGGGGATGGTAATCCTTCTCTGCCTTATCCAAATTTGATGTTCTTTAGGCTCTTCCATTGTGCCCATTTGACTTGGTGCTTTACAGGATTTGCCGATATCATGGGAAGAAGATTTGGTTTACAAAAGCTTCCTTATAATCATCAAAAGAGTTGGGTTGGAAGCGTAGCCATGTTTCTGTTTGGATTCTTAATTTCTATCGGGTAGGTTTTAAACTTCAGATCCCACTGATTCAAAATGTTGGATGATTTTATATGCATTTTGACATGGGTGTTTCACCAAACAGGGGAAATTACGGTGCAATGGTATTTGTGTTTACGGTTGGGATCATGTGTTTTCATGAATCACCCCGATCCAGACCCTTAAAATATTTAGCATATGGGTGATATCTTATGTTTGCAAATTGTATTTGTATTTACTAAGATTTGCTTTTATACCCTTTTTTCAATTTCAAATAAATGTCCACATAAAAGGATCATAATGATATCCTATATCTTCTAAATATTTTAAAAGAATAATGCTGAAGTGACCTCAAGATTGGACCTCACAAATCACACCCTGACGTGAAAGTGTATGGGAACCATAGATACTTTCCTCGAGATACGAGTGAAAAGCATCTATGATTCCTATCCACTTTCATGTCAAGACGTGCGATATGAGGTCCAATCTTGAGGTCACTCCAGCACGACTCATTTTAAAAATGTGGATGACACGGTAATTTTGTTTTTCTTGCATTATCAGTTTCATACTTTTTTCATTTTGAAATAACATATTTTTTGCTTGGATGAAAATGGTGTTTTGTGTTATAGGATGCTCTACTATTTTTCGTCTCTGGGTTACTTCAAGTTGGATTGGACTTGGACGGTGGAAAGGGTAGCTTTAGTGTCTTTGGTGGCAACAGCGGTGGAGTCCCTTCCCATCACAGAGGTATTAGATGATAACATATCCGTTCCTTTATCAAGTATGTTAATGGCGTTTCTGGTTTTTTATTAGAACAATCGTCACGTTCGATTTTTATGGTCACATATTTGTTTCTATAAAAAAAAAATTCGTTGGTTGGGAGAAAAGGTGTCGCCCTTGATGCTTTTAAGTACTGAAATTTGTTAAATGCATGTACTCTTACAAAATTATGGTGATGAAGATGCTATAATTATGTCTCTAAAGGGTTGGTCATTGGTGAGATTGCCAAGGCCACACCTCAGGGATTCATCCGAGAAATTACTTGGTACGTGTAGGGGGAGAGGATTGCATAAGCCCAGGAATAGTCAGGTTCTCTATGGCGTGGATTTGTCGATTTCAAAGAAAATGATGCTAAATCATATCCATTTTTAAGATATTCGGCATAAAAGGTATTTCCTTGTTCTATCATTGAATTAATTTTTTTTTTTCTTTCGACAAGTACGCATTGTGTGTGCATTTACTTTTTATAGCCTTACGAATCTTGAATAAAGTTTATTTGTATCAATTTCAAAAGAAGGGTAAAAATGTAAACTCAACAAAATGCAAGTATAAGGGATTTTTTTTGTTGTGAAAAAATAATTTAAGGTGATTGATTGCATGGAAAGTCATTTTTTCATAAATTTTGAAATTTAAAGTGAAAAATGAGTAGGTGGGACAATCAAATTCCTCTGTTTGATTGTATTTAGAAAATACTAAAGGGAAAAAAAAAAGTAGAAGAAGAAGGGAGAAAGTAAGGGAAGGGAAAGTGGAGGGAGGAGAGTGGTCGGAGACGACAACCGTGATGGTGGTGGTGGGGAAGAATAAAGGATTGGGGTTTTGATTTTGGGGTGGATTTCATTTCTAACGGATAGTAAAGTGAACTCCACATTTTTTTTAATTTTTGGAAGAGGGTGAAAAATCATTTTCCATAACAAAAATCAATCAAATACATGTAAAATATTTTTTCTTATTTTCCATATGCAATCAAACACACCCTTAGTACCAAAATTGACTATGCTAATTTATAATAAATATTTTTAAAAGGGGTTTGGTACAATTATTTCAACAACTTGTAAGCCCATTTTTGTACTTTCTCCCAAAATTATTGCTATTAGAGCTGAGACAGGATGAGAATTTATCTGAATCCCATCATTTAATCATGGTGGGCCCTCGTTTGTTAAATTATCCTTCCATAATTGAAATTAATCTTTCTAAAAAATCTTGACTTGAAAAGAGTTTTAAATTTTCTTCAAACATATTAATTCATGAAATTTTGTTTAAAATTTCCTAACGTCGCAATGATGTTGTCTCTATCTTTTGTATCACTACCAATATTTTGTTTAAGTCTCAAAATGGTGATTACATGCATTTTATACGATGAAGGTAGGGCCATTGTTTGTTAAAGAAACTTGATATAGAAGAGATGTCACTAATTATCGTCATGAGTCTCAAGATCGAGGTCATAATCCTTGTTTTTTAGACTGTTAGGTAAGTGGGAAGTTTACCCCCACCCACCCCCCTGCGCACGTGCACACACAAAGTTTTTAAAAAATTATATTCTCCTCTTGAGAATTAGGTATATTTTTGGTTTGTCTTCACAAACTTTTGGCAGTTATCCTAACCCTACTTAAGTTTTTGGATTTATTAAGATCTTTCTATTTGATTAATATTTGGCAGTTGCCTCTCCCCCGCCCGCGCGATGATATTACCTCTTGACTTAGGTCTTCTCTCATAGACTAATAAGAAATGGCCTAAATGCCCTTTTTTTTACAACCTCTAACCAAAAAACTCGAAGTTTCCCCAACTACAAGAAAATCCAAACTTTACTGTTGGTGCCTGGTGAATGACATATGTACTCACTTGACACACATGCAATAGACAATGATTATTGAGAAAATTGACAAGAAAAAAAAAAAGAGAAGTGTTGGGATTCGAAGACTTATCAATACCAATCATGTATATCTGATATCCAACGTTGGAATAAAAGATGTATCCTAAGAATACATTACAAATCTCTTACATGAATCCCAACCATGAGTCTACAGATCCCAACGCAACAGAAAAGGGTCTTACGAGATTCATCCTTTGATGGTTTACATCCTCGGAGGCTATCGATCTCCTTCACTATAACAAAGGTTTATAAAGGGATTCACCCTTTTGTCTCTCTCTCTCACATAATCAAGCTAGCTTCCTATATATGTATCTGATCTGATGTTTTAATGGGAGGATTTCACATCAAATTATACAAAACTGTGTAGCGAGCAACATTAGTTTCACAAGTTTGAGCAAGAATTCACTATTCTACGATTGCTACTATCGACAACAACTCAACAAAAAGAACAAGTTGACATCAAACGACGATGTCTACTTCGACCTCTTGATATTGATCCTTATACCCTTCACTCTTAGTTTTTGAAGAAAATATCTCACCCTATTAAACTTTTAATTTTTAAAATTAGTTGGGGTGTACTAAGTAAAAGATGGAGCACCAATAGAAGTTCTCTGAAAATTTGATCCAAAAGTGTTGGCATCGAATCCAAACTCCTATTTAGCTCATTTAAAAAATGAACCTATAGAGGGCAGTCGCGCGTGATAAGGTAATGTGGCCCACCTAATTAAATGAGGTGAGGTGCACTTTTCTTAAAGGGTCCCTATCAAGCTATCACCGTAGACCTGTAATTATGAGTCTATTAAAGGCCCCATCGGTTCAACCGATAAGCCTTCGGGTTCATAAGGTGGGACCTTTTCCTCTTGAATGACCCCTATCACCGTAGACCCAAAATTTCGGTCAATTAAAATTAGAAATTTATAAAAATCGATTCAATCTTGTTCGGACCCCAATTTGATGTGGTCCATGAGAAAAAGTGAAGAGTATTTAACAGACATTGTGGTAGCGACGTCTCTCCAAATGAACCCAGACTTTTGGGATTGTATCTAACGATCTAAAATATTTCTTCTTAATGCCCCCTCGAATGATACTAAATTCAAATCAAGATAACGATCAAATAGTTGAGAAGAATTATTTTAATTGTTGATCTCAATAATTTGAAATTTTGAATCATTGATCTTAATGATTCATATTCAAACATCAAGATCGATAATTTATAATCATTGATGTTGATGATTGGATCAAAATTTGATGTCATCAATTGAAATGGGTGCTGGGAACATTAAGGAAAAAAAATTACTAAGTGGACTATCAAAGTTTGGAGAGAAAAGTTTGGGGGTATTTATAAAGAAATCCTCCATCAGGGTTTGTTGAGTAATTTTTTTATCCATCCAATCATTTGAAATTTTGAATCATTGATCTTAACGATTCATATTCAAACATCAAGATCAATAATTTATAATCATTGATGTTGATGATTGGATCAAAATTTGATGTCATCAATTGAAATGGGTGCTGGGAACATTAAGGAAAAAAAATTACTAAGTGGACTATCAAAGTTCGGAGAGAAAAATTTGGGGGTATTTATAAAGAAATCCTCCATCAGGGTATGTTGAGTAATTTTTTTATCCATGCAAGTATTTGCGGGACAAATTTTGGAATGAATTGGAAGATAGAGGGGAAGGTTATTGGTTTTGATTATAGTCAACGCTTGAGAGGTCTTTATGTCCAGTCAACCGTGTTGCGTGCTTCCCAAGAAAAAAATAAAAAATAAAAGAAATCTACTTGACTAAGGGAATTTGGAAACGTGTCCGGGAAAAGACTACTAAATCAGTCTCATCCAAGGAAAGGAGACACTAATTTTTTTAATTTTTTTTTAAATCTATTAAAAAAAGTTTTAATAAAATATTATTATTATAATATTGATGTAGTTCTGGTAAAAGATACTCTGATGAACAAGTTAGATCATACGTTTAAAGAGAGTTGTAAAAAGAATGAGTCGTGATTTTTTAACACCCCTTTTGATACACACCCCTTGACCATGGGCTAGAATCGTATAACTTTTTTCCTTTGGAACACATGACTATGCATCCCAATAAATATGTATAGTTGTGTATGTTGAGAAAAAGAATTTATGATTCTAGCACATGTCACGTCAGGGGGCATATGGGGGGCGTGTGTCAGAGGGAGGCATTAGAAAATCAGTATTCAAAAGGATTATCAAAACTCTAAGAGTTTGAAATTCAATCCCCTCTCCTATAAGAATAGCTTCTCTTTGATAGTGAAGGGTTAAAGTCACAATTCATAATTGCCCACTCATCATTCCCCTCACTCTGTAATTGCATAGCAATCCACTACCCAAATGATGTGTCTTATGGAAGAATTAGAGTTCGTCAATGCCTACGTCATGGGCATCATATTTGGAATTAAGGGGGGTAAAAGTAAAAAAAAATTGAAATTAGAAGGTATTATTAAAAAAAATTTGAGGTTAAATGATAAAAAATGAAAAATAATAAATTGGTCGAGTAAAAAAGAAATATAGTAAAGTTAGAGGGGTGAAGAGATGAGAAAAGTGGTTGAGATGTTCATCCTAACTAGATTTGTCTCTCACAAAAATAGGTCCTACAATTGTGTTTTATTATATAGATTGATGGGGAAAATACAAATCTATAGGATTCAAGTTGTAATGTCTTCAAATCTACATTGTTGAATCTTAAGGCCAAATTGTTACTCATAGGTGTGCAACCTTGTTTGAATGCACAAATACAAGCTCAAGCTACATAGTTCTTGGATGCTCAAATAAGTCTCATATATCACCTCAAAACAATGCTACAATTTGAGCAGTCCCAGGAGTTAACATCAATAGCTTGGTCCAAGCTACTCGTGATTTCTTCGAAATTGTTAGGACCTCAAAAACTTGGATTGATTCGTTATTGCCTTTTAATGTTAGGACTTTCGTTTGAAAGAAAAATTCCATGGTGAGAGATACGAAGAGCATAGGATGTGGTAACGCTAACATCCAATAATTCACGGGACATTATAAATCTCTACCATTTTGATTTAGGATGATATCACGGGACATTAATAAATGTGGACATTTATTATTTTATCTCTTAATGGAAAAAAGAGTAAGTGTATCTTGAACATTATATAATATAAAAAAAATTTATTAAAATATTATACTATTAAATGAAATAAATATTTTAATAAAAATGTTATTTAACTTTTTTAATATTTATAAAGAAATATCATTGTACAATGATCCAAAAAATATCCTTAACTTAAAATAATAATAATAATAAATGTATTCTATTATTTTGATGTTAAAAAAGGCTTCCATTATTATATTTGAGTAGACTATAATATGCTTTTTACAATTTAACTAGTCCATACTTTTTTATTGTTTGTTTTTATGTAACTAATTGATATAAATTATACTCACTAATGCCTTTCCCTCCATCCCAATCGTCTTCTTTACGCTCCAATCATAGAAATGTCCATCTCAATGTTGTGAACTTTGTTGTACTTGTTTTACACATGTTGTCGACTTGGGCCCATCTTGAGGCATGTGGTGACTCAATCGATTTATTTGACGTGATAGGCTTGGAAATTGTAGATGTTCTCTTCTTGGGATACAAAAATACTGTTCCCCATGAGTAGATACAATTTTGTATCCCAAGAAAAGCACATCTATGATTTTCAAGCCTGCCACGTCAGGTAAGTCGATTGAGTATGACACGTGCCTAAGTCAGATTATCACGACTCTTATACGACATAAGGGAGAATACAACACTAGTTTGAGAACAAATTTGTTATTATACTTTAATACAAAAGATTGATATCATACCTTAAAATTTATTAATTATGTTCATAGGAATAATAAACGGGAATGCATTAATATCGTAGTACTCTAATGATTTTCTGACTCAAAATTTTTTCACTCAGTCTATACTCGATTGACGTGGTAAGGGCACAAAATCATTGATCTTTTCCTTGTGTATCCCGAAGAAAAAGATCTACAGTTGTGTGCCCTTGCCATGTCAGTCATGTACAGATCGAATGAAAATTTTCGAGTCACAAAATCTCAACTCATCCTAATATTAAGCACCTAGAGATTGCTAATTCAAAGATTAACAATGGTAGTGTTCATCTTCCTCACTTACGAAACACAATTTTATTAGTTATAGGTCACGTGGCTTGATGCATTGAAAAATAATAGGGGAATGGACGATGAGAATGTACCCACCACCAAAGAAAGATCTCGTCTTGTAGCATAGAAATGGAATTTGTAACGAAATAATAGAAAACTATGAACGTCTCTATAATCTACAAAGAGATTAGTCTCAATAATACTTTTAACATTTTTATATTTGAATTTGTCTATTACTTAATTTTTATATGATTCCAATTTTCACATGACAATCAATCTGTTTTGGCATCGAAATTTCTTTGGCAAATGTTTATACGCAATGAAATTCTCAGAGGTTGCATGAGGTGGATCGAGTAAAAATTTACTAGTATTTATAAAAAAAATTCAAATATTTTTTAAAATTCATAAAATACTCCAAATAATAGACTAAATAATTAATTCAACAAATTAGTCATTGATTTATTCATTAATCATCATATATGACAATATTTGCACCCTTCAATCTCAAAAATTTTATCTTCTGCAAGCTTCAAATCTCAATAACAAGATAGAATTTTAATGAAAGTTGAAGGTTGAAGATGATAATTTTTAAGGAAAAAATCCGAAATACATTTATGTAATCTTGTTTGACAAAAATTTCTCGATCTTATCCAATTAAACGGTCTAATCCGAATTTCGTCACTAAGAAATTACTCTCATAATGATTATTTGATTTTTCAATTATTGTGTCAATCAAAATCCCACAAAAAAATAATAAAACCAGATCATTCCTGGAAAGAGAGTATAAGAAAAACTCCACCACTCAAGCAATCCCCCAATAAATTTTCAAATCAAGTGGAAGATTCGTTTAGAAAGTTTGATCGGATCCAACGAAACCGTGTAGCGTATTTGAAAAAATAAAAGTAATCCATTTCGGCAGTCGTCAGTCGATGTTTTCTAGAATATGTGTTTTTTAATGGTAAAGTGGGCCCAAAATAGTAAGCCAGGTGTCATTTAATTAGAAATTCTAAATTTACTCTTGAATCTCATGGAATAATTTCCAAATCAATCAGATGATCTAGACCGTTCATTAGTCGAAGATAAGGTCAAGCCTCGTCAATACACATATGATACGAATAAGAACTTCTTACGGTTTTACTTCCAGTTCAAATATTCTCACTTTTTTATGCCACGTGGAGAGACTTTTCAGGTGACCTAGTAAATCAGTTTCCTTTAAAAAAAAATAGAATGGAAAAAGGCAAGAAACGAAACCGGTTACTTAGGTAACCGGTTTTTTTTTCTTTGCCTAGTAAAAATAAAAGAAATTAAATACGGCAACCAACTCAACTTAAAGAACATAGACAAGCAGACAGAGAGAGAGGGAGAAAATATACACCATTCCTTCGGTCTTACCTTGTTCCCACCACCACCTTTAGAACATTCAACTCGACTTCTCTTTAAAAGTCTATTTAAACATTTTTACCTCGAAATTGCAAGATAAGCGATGGTCGTCTTCTTGGTTACTGAGATCGATATTATAGTCTCTCATTCTTATTATTAGGTTATGGGTTCGAGTCCTGTTGTGGGCAGCAACAGCAACAACAACAACAACAACAACAGCAAAAGTTGCTGCGATATGTCTCTAAAGTGTTGGTGTAGATGGAGATGGGATCATTGCTTTCTCTCTGGAACTTTTATTTTCTTTTTCGCCTCTTTCATCATCTTCGGTTCCATCGCCACTCTTTACGCTTGGCTCACTTTCTCTCCTTATGAACGCTCATCTTTATCATCTTTAGGTTGTCAAGATGACAGCGAGGGATCTTGGTCGATCGGTGTCTTCTATGGAGATTCTCCCTTTTCTTTGAAACCAATTGAATCTGTAATTTTTTTTTTTTTCCTTTTTCTCTTTTTTTTTTGAATTTTTTATTCAATTTTTGTTTACTGGATTATGTTTTTGTGGAATTTTTTTTTTTATTGGAATCAAAATAGAGGAATGTGTGGAAGGATGAGAGCGGTGCGTGGCCTGTAGCCAATCCGGTTGTTACTTGCGCTTCTGCTACGGATGCAGGTTTCCCGAGTAATTTTGTTGCAGATCCTTTTCTCTATATTCAGGTACATCTGTTTATTAATTTATTTTTTTATGAAATCCATCAATTATTATTTTTTAATTCTTAGTAGAGAACTAGAAATTAATGTTATTTAGTAATTTATAATGGTTTACACAATATAAAAATCAGTAGTGGTGCTTAAGAAGACATGGGTTGTGTTTAAATAGGATGTTTAAGCAACTACCGATTATTATAATCTCAAGGGAAATCATAGTCTTCTTTGTTATTTAGCTTAATTGAAACTCTTATGGTGTCATAGCCATGGTTGGGTCCAATCGTGTGATCCGACCTGTCATGATCATTGATTTTGATACCTATATTTCACTACCTTATTGTTTCCCCCTTTTTTTTAGCTTCTCATTTCTTTAATTAATAATGTTCTCTTTTTACACATTTTCATCTTCCTCAATATCATAAATGCATTCAATTTTATGATATCCACTTTCATTATCTCTATAGAGAGATGAAAATGTGCGGCTTGATTATCTCCATAGAAAGATAATCTAGCCGCACAATCCAATTAAATGCTTTTGGAAGATATCACGGAGGGACCGGATTTAGTAGGCCACTAGCTCCGACCGACTCCAAGATGAGTGAGATGCGACATAGATGAACTTCACAAATTAGTGGTGATTACTAACAACACAATGGGTGTTTTTCAATGATCTAAACCTTTTATTCGATTAGATTAATGATTGATATTAAATGGAACAAATCTTGTTCTTTTCTTTGATAGGTCAAGATGTATATAAATGAAAAGAAAAGAAGGAAGGAGGTCAAAGAAACAGAAAACAAGTTATGACTACATATTGAATCCCATTCGAAAAGAAAATCTTCGAAAAGCACACTCGTAAACTCTAGAAAAACCTTAGCCCCAACAAATATGTTACCTACAATGTTGATTATGATTTATTGCATGCTTCCTCCCTTCAAAATTCCTAATATTTCTTTCTTTCCAAATTCCCCAACAAATCGCAAAGGAGGTAATGTACCATAATACCCATTCTTTGTGATGCATTGATTTCAATTTTCAACTTTGAAAAAGGGGGGCATAACAAAGGTGGGAAAAACAATGAGATGTGAAATAGATAAAGAAAGTGAGTCCATATTCACTTACAAAAAGGGTAATGCATAAGTAGATGATTGACTGATTCTCTACTTGCTTTGCAAAGATAACAAAGGTTCATTGGGATAATACCCCTTGCTATGAGATGATCAATGGTAAGAATTTTGTTCAAAAGATGTAGACCAAATAAAAAATGATATTTTTGTTGGAATTTTGGATGCCCAAACAACCTTTGCTTTGAAGGTTAGGTAGGGGGGTTGTTGAGTGTATATTTTCCTGCACTCTCGGGTTTGTCATACCCCAGTTAAGCCTCGTGACCCTCTTATATTCATAGTTCTCCTTCTCTCCATTAGGGAATAGCTGGTAGGTTAACATGGTATCACAACATTGGGTTCATATAGGTCACAAGTGTTCTTTCCACCCGGGATTGTTAAGTTTATATTTTCTTCCACTCTTAGGTGCGTCATACCCCAGTTACATCTTGTAACCCTCGTATGTTCATAATTCTCCTCTTTTCCAACATATCAGTCTTTTGGAGTAATTGGTTGGTTAACATGGTATCAAAGTGCTAGATTCAATTCTTTCCACCCATATGGGTGAGGGGGATTGTTGGGTGTATATTTTCCCCCACTCTCGGGCGTGTCATACCCTAGTTAAGCCTAGTGACCCTCTTATATTCATATAGTTCTCACCCTCTCCAACAGATTGGTCTTTAGGAATGGTTAGTTGGTTAACATGGTGTCAAAGCGCTAGGTTCGTATAGGTCATGGGTTTGATTCTTTCCACCCATATGGGTGAGGGGAAGTGTTGAGTATATATTTTTCTCCACTCTCGAGTGTGTCACACCGCAGTTAAGCCCCGTGACCCTGTTATATTCATAGTTCTCTCCTTCTCCAAATCTCCGTATCCACTTTCCAAGAAGAGCCAAATTCATTTGTTTAAAGTTTCTAATATCAAATCTCTTACTATCCTTGAAGAGAAAACTAGTTTCCAATTCACAAGGTATTTTTTTTTTCTCTTAATCCTTTCCATATCCTAGGGAATTGCAGATTAGTTTGTCTAGATGTTAGTTGTACAGTCTTGGGCTTTGAGAATAAAGATAAGAAATAGATTGGGATATTGGCTAAGGTGCTTTTGGTAAGTGTTAGTATCCCCTTCTAGATGAATATCTCATTTCCCAAGAGCTTAATCTTTCCCCAGTCTTTTATCATTGAATCCCAAATCCTTGAACTTTTGTAGGTTGCTCCCAGAGGAAGTCCAAGATAGGAAGTTGAAATGACCATGTTTGGCACCCCGGCCAGCCTGCTTATGCTTGATTGTTGTAAATGGATCATTAATGCTCAACCAGGAAACTGTTTCAAAACAAATAATAGGCCCGCTTAAGAATTGAGTATGTTCCATAAAAAAGAATCAAGTATGTTCCATTGAAACATCGAGAAAGAGAATGGTATTATCCGAAAATTGCAAGCGTGAGACCAAAGGACTCTCCTTGCGAGCCTCAAATCTAGACAACTTGCCTATGGCCACTGCTCTCCTCATCATCAAGCCAAAAGCCTCTGCTATGATATTAAATGAAAAAAGGAGATTGAGGATCTCCTTGTCTTGACCCTCTCAAACCCCTAAAATACCCTTTCAGACTTCCATTGATCAAAATTGATAAGGATGTTGATTGAATCCACTTCATGATCCAAGAGATCCATCTCTCACTGAATCTCATTCTCCTATCATATGCCCCCAAAATTCCCAATTGACATGATCATATGTTTTCTTCAAATCAACCGTATTGACAATGCCAGGTACTCTAGACCGTACTGTTGAATATATACACCTATTTGTACATCTAACATTTCTCGACCCCTAACGAAAGCACCTTGTTCAGTTCCAATCATTGTAGGAATCACCTCTTTTAGACCCCAAGTGATCCAAATCATGAAAATCAAAACCTCCTTTTCTTTGCTAAGCCTTTTGGAGTAGGCCTTTAAGTTTGTTATTTCTAAATTTCTGTGACAATTGGATGTGACTTAATTGATTTGGCAGAAAGCGTTGAGAGTAATTCCCAATGACTCTATCGAGTAATATACAAATTGTTTCAGGCCTATACGTGTGTTGGAATTGCCAAATCCATTTCACTCCTATAGGTGTCTTGACAATTAATAAGTTGGTATGGGAAATCCTTTCTCTTGAGAAATTGGTACCATTGTGCATATTGTTTGAATGATTTCTTTTGTTCCCTGTACTTTCTTTAATCAAAACATAGATGGCAACACTCCAAACGAGCTTGTGCAGTCAAAATTGTCCAAAGGGTTTCTTGTTTAAGTATCATCCATTGAGCTTATTATTTTGGTTGAAAAGTCGTATCAGTGTCAACTCCAAGTATTATTCAATAACTAGTAACATTAGGGCCTTTGATATGGTTTTGATCTTGCATGAGAGATTGATTAACAATTATTTTATCTAGTTACTTGTATCTCCCATGAATGTCTAAAGATTTCCATAAGCTTCTGGAGATTGGAAACTAAAAAAAATAAAGGTGGATATATCCCACCAATTCATCATTATTGGTTATTGAAAGCCAAGAGGTCTGTGACAACAAAGCTATGGTAGCTGAAAATCTTCTTCTCTCCTTTATAATCAACGATTAAACTTGTTTTCTTAGCTTTACTTCATTTGAAGGTAGGCTGTTGAGATAAAATGATACTTAGGTCTTTTCTACATCTCTTCCTCTTCTAAGGTGGTGAGAATGGTGTGCCTTTCCTGTGTATCTTCAATGACTAACACTGAAGCAACTCTCTTGTAGTCGGTTTCTTAACAAGCAAAAAATATAATGAAGAGTCAAAAAGTCCCTTCCCATGCTTCTTTAGGGCATATGTATGCAACATCTTGGTAGAACAATTTGAGGCACAGGTCAATCCTCCATTTTCAATTCCGTAAGGGGTGCGACTTGGGTGGGTCAGGGTCTAATCCAAGTCCAACCATAGCTTTAAAACACTCAAAATAAAAAAAGTGGGGGAAAATGACTTTAGAGGAAAGAGCACAAATTTTAAAATAGAAGAATATTTCTAAATGTAAGAAAATAATCCAATTTGATAGCATGGAAAAGAGAACTAAGAATGCTATGGAGCTACTGTTATTATTTAGAATCAATTTGTAGAATTTTACTTACATCACCAAAAATATAATGAAAAAAAATCCTATAATCTAATTTTGAATAGAACTCCTTTTATGTTTTAAGGATCAAGTTCACATGAGTTAATGGAGAACTAGTTGTTCAATTTATTCTCGTTTTTTCTTCCTTTCTGTTGGCCGACAATCTTTTCTTGTCTATTTGATTTGTTGTCTTTTTCAGCACATAACCATTCTTCTAAATCAAAAGCCTTTTGATATGCTATTAACTTTATCCCTATCCGTTATGAATTTGATTTTGTAATCTTCTGAATGGACTTTCTCATGCTTTCTACAACTATTAATTCGGACATTATGATCCAGGGAGATGTAATTTATTTGTTTTACGAAACCAAGAACTCTCTCACTTTGCAAGGGGACATTGGTGTTGCAAGAAGTATTGATGAAGGTGCAACATGGCAGCAGTTGGGCATCGCTTTAGATGAGGAATGGCATCTTTCGTATCCATATGTTTTCGATTACGATGGTCAAGTAAAGATCATCTCACTCTTATTTATTTATATTCATTGATTGGCTATTTCAGAGAATAGGGACTTTTTTTTTCTTGAGAGTCTGAAATTTGTCAGAAAGCTTTCAAATCTTGACTACTTTATTGTTCTTATTTTGTCCTTGGTTCCAACAGATATACATGATGCCCGAGAGCAGTCAGAAAGGGGAACTCCGTCTCTATAGGGCAATTACATTTCCCTTACAATGGGCACTGGAAAAGGTTATCTTAAAGGAGCCTCTCGTGGATTCCTTTATCTTGAACTATAATGGTAATTATTGGCTTTTCGGTTCGGATCATAGTGGTTTTGGCGCCAAGAAAAATGGGCAACTTGAAATCTGGTATAGTAACTCCCCACTGGGCCCTTGGAAACCACATAAGAAAAACCCTATCTATAACACTGATAAGAGCTTGGGAGCTCGTAATGGAGGCAGACCATTTGTTTACAATGGAAATCTCTACCGTATGGGTCAAGACTGCGGTGAAACCTATGGGCGGCGAGTGCGTGCTTTTAAGGTAGAGGTTCTTACCAAGGATGAGTTCAAGGAAGTTGAAGTGCCACTTGGTATAAAAGAGTCTCTGAAGGGTCGAAATGCTTGGAATGGTGCTCGCTACCATCACTTGGATGTTCAAAAGCTAAGCTCTGGTCAATGGGTTGGGGTGATGGATGGAGACCGAGTTCCTTCTGGTGACACTATTCATAGATACATTCTTGGCTGTGCTGCTCTTTCTGTCGTGGCTATTCTAGTTATACTAGTGGGACTATTGCTGGGAGTCGTTAAGTGTATTTTACCCCCCACTTTGTGTACCCACAGCTCAGGAAAGAAAGGTTATGCCTTCTCCACATGGGAACGCCCACATATGTTGTCTTCCAAGTTGAGGCGGTTTTGTACACGCTTGAATAGGACAAGTTCGTTTGTCAAAGGCCGGATGAAGCCCAACACTTGTGCTGGAAGATTGGTTCTCACTTTAATATTTGTGATGGGGGTAGCACTAATGTGCACAAGTATTAGATATCTTTATGGAGGAAACGGTGCAGAAGAAGCTTACCCATTGAGGAGTCACTATTCTCAGTTCACATTACTAACAATGACCTACGATGCTAGGCTTTGGAATTTGAAAATGTATGTGAAGCATTACTCAAGGTGTTCATCAGTAAGGGAGATCGTTGTCGTGTGGAACAAAGGGCAGCCTCCCGAACAAAGTGACTTCGATTCTGTGGTGCCAGTTAGGATCAGAGTGGAGAAGCAGAACTCACTGAACAATCGGTTCAAGGTGGACCCTTTGATAAAGACCCGGGCTGTTCTTGAGCTTGATGATGACATCATGATGCCGTGTGATGATGTTGAACGAGGGTTCAGAACGTGGAGGGAACACCCGGATAGAATTGTTGGGTTTTACCCACGACTTATAGATGGGAGCCCATTGAAGTATAGGGATGAGAAGTATGCCCGAACTCGAGGGGGATATAACTTGATATTGACAGGGGCTGCCTTCATTGATAGTAGGTTGGCATTTGAAAGGTATTGGAGTGAGGAAGCCAAGAGTGGGAGGGAAGTTGTGGACAAGTACTTCAATTGTGAGGATGTGCTTCTGAACTTCTTGTATGCCAATGCAAGCTCATCAAGGACTGTGGAGTACGTGAAGCCTGCATGGGCGATCGACACATCCAAGTTCTCAGGAGTAGCAATCAGCCGGAATACACAAGTGCATTACCGGATAAGAAGTGATTGCCTTCTCAAGTTCTCGGACATGTATGGGAGTCTGCCTAGCCGTAAATGGGAATTCAGTGGTCGAAAGGATGGTTGGGATTCATAAAAGTATTTTAAAAGCAGCAAATCAATTACCATCTCTCTTTCATCCTGTATTCTTTAAACTCTTAGTGCTGCCATTACTTTTTTTTTTTTTTTTAAACTGTAACAATCTTTTTCTTTTCCATTGTGTTTTTGTTTTGGGGCCTCAATGGCTTTAGTCAGTCATTTGTACATTTTTGTTCTAAATTTTTTTCATCCTTTTTTTTTTTTTTTTTTTCATTTTTGTTTATTTTAACTTTTTATTTTTTGAAAAAAAGGTTGGTGGTTTTTTATGGGATTGACATTCTGGAAACATATAGAAAATCACATTGTTTTGAAGACACTCTTCAGGATGCAAAAGATGTATCTTTTCACCTTCGGAATCGATACATTGTTTTCTATATTTTGGATGATTTCTTTTTCTAGGTTTGGTTCTCTGCTCAAGAAACAAAAGCAATTCAACTAGAACCTTGAACCTTGAATATTTCCTTGGTCATGGTCTGATCTCCTTATGATTATGAGCAAACATCCTTATATGTATGGTTTTATAATTCCATTTTATTTCGTATTTGTTCTTTGTGAGCCTACGTGGCTAACAAGGTGGATAAACCTTACATTGAGTTGTTCTCACTATGAGTCTATGAGTATCCTTGTCATTAAGTATTAGCCCATTCTTACATTATTATATATATAGAAAATATCATTTTAAATAAACAATAAACAATGCAGGATAGATTTCAATTTAGTAAGGTTAGTCTCTAAATACAAATAATTCATTGTGTCAGTAAGACTGTTTAATATCCCACAAATGAGAATACAAATAGAGTTAGAACTCAGAGTAGGTACAATTTTCCCCCCCTTTTTTTATAGTCTAGTATATGAATTAAATTGGATTCGGGAACGATCAAAGCTAGAAGCGAAGCAAAAACAAAAGAAATTCTAAATCTAAAATATCATGGGAAGCATATGCCGATCTTCTAATATGAACACTCTCAATAAAAGGACATGGCTTTAGACAGTGAAAAATTGATCTTCTAACCATACGATTCATTTACCCGATCCCAAATCTTTGTTGTTATTGTATAAGTGGTATGGCAAATGCACCAAAAATTTAAATAAAAAAAATAAGAGAGAGAGAGAGAGAGTACCCCCAATTAGTGATGCACACTGTCCGGGTTGGGAGAAGCATTGGAACCTAACCAAACTTGGCTAGTTCTACCCTAGAACCGAACCAATCCCATCCGACCTTAATTTGGTTCTCGGGTTACCAAAAATTATATTCCTGCCATCATTTTGTCATGTTACACACTACTCGATACTTCTGACAAACATGAAACATCCACACTTCCAAAATCAAAATCAAACAAGAATCATCCATCAAAAGAAACAAATGTCTCACTCTACAAAATAAATATGACCATCGACATGTCTTATAAATTCCAATCCAAAATGAAAATGAAGATTATAATCCAATCAAATAAACCCATTTCTACTATTGGGAAAGAAGAGAATGGAGATTGAAGAGATGTTATATGTTAAATGTAATATAAATATATTATGTTTAATATAATGGATATTGGTTCGGTTATGGGACACCCCTGAACCGAGAACCAAATCGAATCAATTCGTTCTTCAAATTTTCTACACAGAGCCGAATCGATAGTCTATAAAACTAAATCAAACCAATCCTTATTGCTCTGGTTTGATTTGATTCAATTCTTGGTTTGGCCCTATCGAATGTGCACCCCTACCAATTACCATCAGATTGGTGATTTAGCCGCATTGTAGAAGGATTATGAGTGAATCAACAGTGTACAAGGGACTAAGTATATATACAATACTGGGCCTAATAGAAAGGGCCCATGGCCCACAAAGAACATTGCAAGAACACCCGGGAGAACAAAAATTTATAGATCCGAAGAGATTAATTAGTACCATAAAGTTTGAACTTGTAAAGCTCCTCGTTTGGGACCTCGCACGAACTCTCGATCAATTCCATGGAGTCTCAGAGCCAAAACACATCGTTTCAAAAGCTTCATCACGTGGAGAAGGTTAGATAATACAGAAATTCCCAAAATCGCTTCTTCTTTTGTTTATTTTTTTCCCAATTTAGGGTTTGCAGCACTATCAGGAACAGTAAAAAATGGGGAATTTTTTTTTCCCTTTTTTTAATTTTAATTTTCGATCGCGCAGAGGATCGTTAGGGTTTTGGAGTTAGCAGGAGGAGTGATGGACGAGCTTTCGAACCCAACTAGTCCGAGAATGGACATTATTAACAACAATTGCCTCGAGTTCATGCAGTCAATCAAGGTTCGTCTCTCTCGATCGATATGTGTTTCTGGTTATATTTTGTTTGATGTTATAATATTGCACAAAACTTTAGTTTGAATTTTTTCAATAATTTTCTGGGAGTGCATGGACTTAGAAAAGATCAAGGTAGGGGATTTTTCGATCTCTCTACTTATTTCTCTTTCCAATTAATGTATTTGTTTCCAACTTCGAAGGTTTAATGGCACGAGTTTGAGAAAGTTTGGGATAAATCTCTTTGACTCATAGTGATTATCGTTTAATTAGAGGTTTATATGATAAGTGTATAAAAATTGTTGAATTGTAGGAGTGTCTAATTTTGATTTGAGTTGACTGAGGACGTATATTCTGAAAATGCATTAGTGATTCAATTTTTTTTCCATAGATGTTTATTAGACGACTTAGTAATTTCTTTCGAGTTTCGAACGTTGCGATTGTTCTGTATTTATACTCAAATTATTGGATTTCAGTTCTTCAATATTAGTGTAGAGTTGTCTTTTTCAATTTCCATAACTAATGATCACTATTACTCCAACAACCATAGTATAAAACTTCTAGCTGCCATATATCATTTTTCATTGTCATCCCCACCAAAGTTAAAAACTGTCTCTAGGAAATATTTCGATGAAGAGAAAAATTGATATATATTGATAACGGGGGTGTCCGGAATTACGTTTGACTAGGGGGACTAGATGAGCTAGAGCCGGAACCCTCCCCCTGGCATGTGCAATGCCCGCACATTACACACACCGGGTAAGTGAGGAAATGCCCTCACGGGTGGCCCTGAGGAAATATTGCTCATACTAGGTGTCGAACACACAACCTATGGACTCTCCCCGCTTATCGGATTCGAAATTTCCATTAAGCCACCCCCTCAGGGTTAGAAAAAGTGATATTGTCTCGACCAAAATATTCTTATACAATCCCATACATTTTTAATCATTCCCAAAAAATTCAATTTTTTGTATCGGTACATACTGGTATTTTGAACCATGATCCCCACCCGACGCCTCACCATTCTCTGTTCCTCATCATTCTCTTGTGCATCATTGAAAGCATCATCCTTGCTACAATCGTTGCTTTCCTATGTCATTCTTCTTGTTACTAACCTAACTTGTCTATCAAACCACCATCTTCACCATCTCTAATAGTTGGTTTACGAATCTCTACTCATTTTCTTGTGGGCTGGGGTCAATGTCTAGGAACGCCTACTTGATAGAATTAATGGATACCATATTTCAGCAAGAAAGCCAGATATGAGGGAGAGGAAATAGTCTAAAATAGTCTTGAGTGAGTCCATTTGATAGGGAGAATACTTGAGAATTTCAACGTTCCCAACTAAGAAGTTATGATAAACTCATATCCCTTCCAAGCCATTCTCTAAGAGAGGTAGGAAGTTATGGGAGCTTTGCCCTTCATAAGAGCAGCAGAGTCTTCGACAAGGAGAATCTTGAAGCTATCATGTTGAAGATAAAAGCATTGTTTTATTCTTGGTCATCAATCTCAATGGAGTTTAGGGTTGGCATTTTGCCAACCTTCGTCGTTAGATGGGACTGTTTCATCGGTATTTACTATTTACTTTGTGTTTTTTGTCTTGTGGGCTGGCGTCTTCTAATTACCTTCTCTATCTCAAATTTGTGTATTTGTATGCGTTAGATCTTTGGCACCTTATTCTTAATGACTTGCCTTATCATTCAAAAAGGAATTGAGAATTTAATCTCGCTTGTATACTTTTATGATTTATCATTATTCAAGTGCTTGATATGATCAACACTAGAAATTGAATGGTTTAGAGTTAGATGATCTTCAGTTGGATTTGAGAAAACTTGGAAAGTAATTGGTGCATGAGACATCATGTGTCTCTTCCTCTTTCTTGCTGTGGATGTGCTTTAGCAGTCACTTTGTTGTCTTTGTAAGTTGGAACAAACCCATGATCTTATGGTTGCTATCCAGAGTTGTGGCCAATCCGTTAGTTTGAATGGGGAAGCTAGTCAGCTACCAAACCCTTATGTTTCAGTGTTTCTACAATCGGGCCTCCGCTTCTATCATTCTGAAAGCTTAATTTATGACATTAATTTTTTTTTTTTTCGTTGTGGAATCAGGACATCCAAGGGACTTTGCGGGAAGAAATCAAAAGTGCTTGTGAGTATCGTCCGTTTGAGAAGTGTGATTACAGTTCAAGAATTTCTAACGAGATATGTTGCAATAAGTTGGAATATGTCATCGAGCAGTTGGACAACATGAAACAAAGCATTGATCAATATCATAATGCAACCTGACATTCCATGTTATACTAGTTGTAAGTACACTGAATTAGATCACTGCAGCTTCTCATTTATTTTCAGAAACCTTGAATTAAAATGTTATGTTTTTTAACTATGATAAGTTAGCATCTAAATTCAATCCAATTTAGAGAGATGTTCTTCGGCCTTGCATGGTATGATTCAAAACTTTGCAGAAACAAAAAAAATTTGGGTTTGGGTCTTTGTTGGGGTTTGGTTTTCTGCAAAGTGAGACTTTTTGCTTTGTTAAATTTTAGGGCTTTTTTAGAAATACCCCCTGTAAAATTAGTGATATTAGGTTTACCCCATTACAAAATGCAAGATTGGGTTTATCCCCCTTGACCGTAAGTCAACATGTCTTTTTCTTGGTTATTTGACCGTGAAATTTTGATCTAGTAATTTAACTATTTAAAGAACATTTTGAAAAAAAAAAATCAAAGTTTTCACGGTTAAATCGTCGAGAAAGAGCAATGTTGACTTACAATCAATTGGGATAAGCCTTATCTTGCATTTTTCAGGGGGATAGACCTAATATCACCAATTTTACAGTGGGGTGTTTCTAAAATACCCTAAATTTGACTAAAGAGCACCCTTGACCTAATCCAACCCGGCCTTGCAAGTATCCGGGTCTATGGCCCGATGGGCCTAGTTGACAAGCCCAGCCCTAAATATGAATCAGACCTTATCCGATCTAATTAAAACAGGCCTAGAAACACTGCCCAAAGCCGATCCGGATCATGCCGGGCCAAAATCCGGCCTTCCCAGATTGGGCAGTCCATTTATCAAAGGTCAAATTTGTATCACGTTGTCATTGGTAAAAAAAAAACAAACTTGGCCCCTCACGTGCGACCTCATCATATTATGGGTCAAGCAGATCACATGATAGGTTTGGGCCTCAATTCATTATTACTCATCTATCTTCTAATTTGGGAAGATTTAAAAAATGGTGCATCAAATAGATTTGATGTATATCACTTGCCTCTACTCATTCAATTATTTTGTGGTCCTTATAAAAGCACCACTATTATAAAATATAGGGAAAGTTACTTAATGCACACGGAGGGATTTCAATCCCCTTTTTATTGGTGAGATTGATGATTCTAGTTGTCAAGATCGACAATTCAATCCATTGACATCAACCTTTGTTTCAATCAATCATTTATAGCTTTCATCAAATTGTAGAGATTGACCATGTTACAATCATCAATCTCAACATTGCAACACAAATCATCGAGATCAATGTTTCAAATTGTCGAGATCGACGATTTGAACCATCAATCTTGAATACTTGAGGTTAGGTCAAAGGGCTATTAAGAAAAAAATATTTTATTAACTGGGTTTTTCAGATATCACCCTCAGGGTCTCTTAAGTGATTTTTCCTAAAATAGCCAGTTAATCAACCACTTCAAGCTAAGGCCCACCGATGCAGACTTTTGATAGTGGTAGCTCGCGATTTACTAAATCAAACCTCAGGCATTGACGAACGAACAACAACGTTTTTAATTATCTTTCCATTTTTGTGGTGCAGACATTATTATATTATAGGATGTGTAATTTTCACCTTCTAAATAACAAAATAACCACCAAGGGGGTGGCTGAATGGTAGTAACTTGGGACTAAGGAATCTGCTCTTTATATAATCTCAAGTTCAAATCCCACTACCTATAAAAAACCTTAGTGATCACGCACCGCTCCACGTAGTGGGGTATAGCCTGAGTGCGGGGCGTAGGGACTAGTCTGGTGCGCGCAAGCTGGCCCGGATACCCTTCGTTATCAAAAAAAACAAAAACAAAATCCCCCAAAGGTTCCACAATGCCAAGTAAGGTTACATTTGTGGTTACAGATCAGAGCAAATAAATTTTTTTTTTCAAATACAAAAACAGTTTTTTTTTAATATCATGCCAACTTTTACCGACAACACACCATCCTTTAAAAATATCAAACCAAATAATCCATCAAGGGAGTAAATAACAATTATTGATCTTTCGTGATTGTACCCCCAATTTCTTCTTCCTCCCTCGGAAGATAACTTATGGGTTCCACATTTCTTCTACTGATGTAATTCTTTTTTTCTTTTATTCAATAGAGAATTTGTTCTTAGCCATGGATTCTTCAATTTGGCATCTTGATTTTTATTTTTTCCATCTACCCTATCTTTTGGTTCATCCGCATTAAATAATTATTATCTAGAGATTAAGAAAAAGAATTCAAATGAAATCCACATTTAATTTTTAAAAATATAAATAAGAAAAAACAAGTCGAAGGAGAAGAATAAAAACAATCAAACGAGACTTAGTTTATTTAACAGGAGTCAAGTAATTTAGTTGATAAAATCTTTAAGTGGTGATGCCAGAGACCTGAGTTAGTTATTGATTTTTCTTATAAGAGAGTTAACAATGTGAAGTTGGGTTAGAGAGATTCGAACCTTAGCAAATGGGTTATTTATCTTAAGAGATTCTATATTTTTAAAGGTTTTAATAATTCTAGGAAGTAAGGTATATGGTGTCTGGTTTTTAATTTCATTGATTGGATTTCTATAATTAAAATATATGTGTGGCAATAGAAGTTCTCAATAATTCAATAATTTAAAAAAAGAACAATAAACCCACGTGTCGAAGAGGACGTACAGCTTGCATCGAATCACAGTCTCTTTGTGTGGGTCCCATAATGTGAACCCTGACTCCACGTAAACTTTTTCATTAAATACCCATCACCCATTTCCCGACCACTGCATTCTTCTTAACGAGTCACCCACGGTGCATGTTAGACAAAGCTACACTCAGAAACAATGGCTTCGAAGACGAGAGTAGATCTGGATGGAAATCCCATAAACCCTATAACAATCTGCATGATTGGCGCGGGAGGGTTCATTGGATCTCACCTCTGTGAGAAGCTTATGGTGGAGACTCCTCACAAGGTCTTAGCTGTTGATGTCTACAACGACAAGATCAAGCATTTGTTGGAACCCGCCACGCAAAACTGGGCAGATCGAATCCAGTTTCACCGAATCAACATCAAGCATGATTCAAGGCTCGAAGGACTCATCAAGATGGCAGATCTGGTACGATTTCTGTTTCTTTCACCTCCAAATCTTTTTTCTTTTTTGTTAAAATTTTTGTGTTTGAACTTTGATGTTGATCTCTTAGATCTTGTTAATGTGGTTTGTTGTGTTGTAGACGATCAATCTGGCTGCTATTTGTACTCCAGCGGATTACAATACGCGTCCTCTTGACACGATTTACAGCAATTTCATCGATGCGCTCCCTGTGGTAAGCTTTTACATCATCTGCTTTAGCGGATTCGTGTGTATGTGCGTGGAAATTGATGAATGTGGATGTGTGTGTGTGTGGAAATTGATGAAGGGGTGTGATGTTGAATTCTTTAGGTTAAGTACTGTTCGGAGAACAACAAGCGTCTCATTCACTTCTCTACTTGTGAGATTTATGGGAAAACGATTGGAAGTTTCCTTGATAAGGATCATCCCCTACGTCAGGTATTTTGATTACATCTATTTCAATCTTACAGTTGAAATGCATCTTGACATCAATGTGTTTTTTTAATTAATCTTGTTGAGTTTATTTTTGCGAACATTAATTTAAGTAAGGATTTTGGAAGCTGACAAGTATTTGCGTCATTTATAGCTTAGTAATTATTGGGCAATTAGTCTATTTGGTGTTTTGTGAAGATGAAATTCTGGTGTTTATGCAATTATTTATCAGATTTTATTATAGAAACAGTACAATGTGTTTGGACATATGGTTTATCGAATTATTGGGTAGTTGGTCCATTTGGTGTATCAAAGGCACTTTTTTTGGCATTTATGCGATCAATTATCAGATTATGCTGTAGAAACATGACGATATAGGCCAAAGCATAACTCTAATTGTGTCATTGTGTGGGGCTTGTGGAAAACCCAAATTACTGCGGTTCATGGAATATTTTGATTGTGTTCAGCAAATAAAAATAACATTCTCGTGAACTGAAATTTAAAGATACGGTGGATTTGCTTGAGAATATCAAATTACATAATTTAATCACTCTTCTTTTATATAATATTGAAGAGATATCATCAATAAAGATTGTACTTGATTTTTCTCATCATCTTCTCACTGTCACTAAATGAACATATACTTTTTTAAGCTTTTTGGAATATGAATACTAATGGTTATATCATATGTATATGTTAAAAATTCTATATTTTATATTAGAGTTTAGATTATTATAATTATGTGTATTTTTTTTTTGTATAAGTTGGAATTTGTTAATGTTATGATTGTACTTGTAACTTCCTTACATACTTGAATTTTACATATGTATTAGCATACCAAACTAGGGAATCAAAGAAAACTGAACTAGCGAACCAATAAACGAATTCTCTTCCAACCCCTATGAACCAGGTTCATTCTAGAGTGATGAATCACGAGCCCGAATCCAAACCATGTAACATAGGATATAAACAACTTTCATTAATAGAAGACGTGGCTCTAGACATAATTGAATGGAGGAACAAGAATCATTTAGCTGACCCCAAATCTTTGGGTTACGGCTTTGATGATGATGATGAAAGTTGCCATGCCACATCTTTATTTTTACAGGGTTTTCTATCTTTTTTCCTTTTTTGGGGATCTAATTTAAGTTGGTCCTTGACACTTGACTCTCAGTTAGACTGAGTTGTGTATACATGTGCATATCATCATGGTCTTGCCCTCATCATGTTCGCCTCAAAACTTACACTTTAAACTTTGATAGCAAAGGGCATACAGATGAACTAGTTTGCCAGCGATTTTCTGCTGTTGGTTGGGAAAGTTTGGTACTCCTAGCTAGTCTGCTCGCTGTTTTTTTGAATCACAGGTGCAAGCATAGCTAATGTTTCTGGATATCTATTCAATGTGGTTGCTAGGCTTACATACTGGATGCTGTTTTGTGGATTATAAGGACTTCTTTGGATCAAGTACCCATTGAGTTATGATGGGAGTTCTGTTGTTATTTTCTTTGGGAAACATGATCACAAACATAGTGATAGATGTTGGCTTAACTGCACGTTATTTCTAGGTCATTTGATCAATTATCCATCTGTTATTGAATTTCTTCTCATTGATGTATTTTCTGATGAAATAGGATCCTGCCTTTTATGTACTCAAAGAAGATGCCTCTCCTTGCATTTTTGGTCCTATCGAGAAGCAAAGGTGGTCTTATGCATGTGCAAAGCAACTGATCGAGAGGCTGATTTATGGTGAGTGGGATATTTAATATTATGGATCAAAGGTTAAGTCACAAAAATACACTTAATTATCGTCTTTGACATATTTTGTCTGGCTATTGACCTGATTACAGCCGAGGGTGCGGAAAATGGGCTTGAGTTCACCATTGTGCGGCCTTTCAATTGGATTGGTCCAAGGATGGATTTCATCCCTGGCATTGATGGTCCAAGTGAAGGCGTTCCAAGGGTTCTAGCTTGTTTCAGTAACGTAAATTCTATGTTTTTTCGTTGCCTCAAATCTGATTTATATGCTATTGAATTGCTCCCTTAACTAACACATTGATTTTCTATCTCCCCTCTCTCCTCAGAATCTACTACGTGGTGAGCCACTCAAGCTTGTTGATGGTGGCCAATCGCAGAGAACCTTTGTTTATATTAAGGATGCAATTGAAGCTGTTATGTTAATGATTGTACGTGAACAACTCTTTATTTTCCTTGTCTTTTTTTTTTTTTTTTTGGTGTACATCTTGTAAAAAAGATAACTAACAAATGGGAATTTCTCAGGAAAATCCAGCGAGGGCCAATGGTCAAATTTTCAATGTGGGTAACCCAAACAATGAAGTGACAGTCAAGCAACTTGCAGAAATGATGACAGAGGTATATAATATATATAACACATTGAAACGAAAACTAATTTTTATTTAATTATTATAATCTTAATCTGGTTTGACATTGTTTCTGTGATCTAAGAAGAATAGTATTATGGGTTTTGCAGGTGTACTCCAAAGTAAGCGGAGAACCTTCTCTGGAGGTACCCACCATCGATGTGAGCTCTAAGGAGTTTTATGGGGAAGGATACGATGATAGTGACAAGCGAATCCCGGACATGACAATAATCAACAGACAGCTTGGTATTTGTTCTCCATTTCCTGATTGATCCATTTAGCATTTTTAACCACATTGTAACAGAAGATTCACCTTAATTGGTTTGCAGGTTGGAACCCAAAAACGTCACTCTGGGATTTGTTAGAGTCGACCCTTACCTACCAGCACAGGACATATGCCGAGGCAATCAAGAAGGCAATTGCAAAACCAGTCGCATCCAGCTAAAGAAACGTAGTGTGGCTGATATTCAGGGAATCAGTTCTTATTTTTTTTGAGGGAAAATATATATGTTACAAGTTTGTTTATTTATTCGGAGTATAGTTGGTTAATAGAGGCGCAGACAAGTGGTGAACTTTATATATATATCTTAAGAAAGCTGTATAACCTATTAGGAGTAAAAATCTATTGCTACCGCAATGGAAGAGTAAGTTTTCTTCCTTTTTTCCTGTTTCTTGAGGGGCTTACTTCATCTCTTAACTTAAGCTCATGCTATTATTTATAAGACATAAATTCTGCAAAGTTTGTTACACTGCCTCTTTCCAGAGTATCCTGAATTGCTGAATTCATGCCATTTGAGTTCCAGAATTGGTTTTGGAAATCCAAATCTTAAAGTGATGACTAAATGGGTCAATCCATCTCTTCGGACCCTTCTTTGATTCGATGGAAATCAGTTCAAGTGGCATATTTATGAAAAACTCGAGGTTTTTGTAAAACTATGCATAAACGATGTTAAAAATCTTAAATGTTTGTTAAATGAGATTTTTTTTTTTTTTTAATTCTTCTAAATTGTAACATCTATTAATCTAGTTTATTATCGGAAAAAAGAGTTATTTTATATGTAGACACAATGTATGCTATAATTAATAATGATATGGAGTTGGTTTGAGCCAGTTTGGAAGGGATAGCTAAGCGGACTCCTGGAGATATATACCAGAATCCGGTTCTTGAAACCATGCTGCAGACCAAAGCAAATAATAATCAATATTTCCATCCTCTACTCCCTGTTGATTTAGTCACGTACTTTGTTTTAATCTGAACAATGAGATTACGAATTAATGAAATTAGAAGGTGGCTTGTGCAAATGTACATGTATCAAAAGGACTTATTTGTAATTTAAAATATTGATTGAAATGTTTTTCAAGACGACATAGTAATTTTAAAAACTAACTAAAGTGATTATAGAGTAGGGGTGTCAATGGATGACCATTTACCCGTAACCAAACTAGAATCAAAAATCACGACTTCCATTTTTTTTATTATCCGAGGATCTAAGATGGAATCGAAAATAGGAACCAAAACCATTAGGTTTTATCTAATGGGTACTCACAGGTACCTTAAATCGATTTATTTTTTATATTATACACGACCTATGATTTTCCTTTATTTAAAATTAACATATATTATATTAAGTTCTTTAATTTTTCATATAAACTAAATATTGGACCTTAAAATGAGCCATCTCATTTTAAAGTCTATTACTTGTGCAGAAAATTTTTAATTTTTGAAAAAAATCATTATATCATATTTTTTGTGGAAAAAATTATAATTAAGATGATTCTTTGTACATAATATGTTATTTTTAGAAGGAAAAATATTTTTATAACGATTTTGAAATATTTTTGACTTCTCAATCAAGTTTTGGAGACTCCATTCTATCGGAGAGGATTTAAGAAAGAAGTCATTTTCAAATATTTTAAAGATGTATGTAAAAAATTAAGAAATTTTCAATTTTTTTTCCCTTAGTTTTTGTATGAAAATTGATCAAGAATGATTCTTTTGGGTTGAAATCATCTAAACAAGTCATTATCTCAAGTTTTTAGTCAATCTTTCCAATCATTTTAGTAGGAAAAACTCAAAATTTGAAAATGGGCGGATTTTACCAATGATGAACTCGAGAGTAATTAAAAAACATTAAATTCGACAATAAATAAAAAGTGGCGAACTCGACAATAAATAAAAAAGTAGTGAGTTTGCCAGTAACGAGGGACCATTATAAGAAAGAAAAAGTTTACTAAATGTCTTATCAAGTTACCACGCAAAACTTAGGGACTATTTAGAAAGAAACCCTTTCACAAGGGCCCTTTTAAGTAATTTTTCCTAATAATAATAAAGATTCATAATATCCCCATAATTTTTTCTCTTTTTTATATATTCAGAGAAGTTCAATAAATCTATAGAATTACTAAAGTATTTTATCATTAATTAACGATTTCTTATATATCTAGAACAACTCTCGCACTGTCAAGGTAAAATGCTGTGATGTATGCAGCTTTGGACATCCTAGTAGCCTGCTAGACACGCAAAATTAAAAGCGTAATAAGAAAATCCAACAGTGCATCGGTAGTTAAAATTATTCTATCGAAATCAAGACTAATCATTTGGACCTAAATCGTGTTATTATTGTGTTTCTCTAGATCTTTTTTTGATCAGGCAACATTATCTTCATGTCTTGAATATTAATACATGTAAAGTGAAAATGTGAAAAAGCCAGAGGCATTGGCTCAATGGCAATTTTGGACCGATATACGGTTAATGCCCATTGGTCATGAGATCGATACCTAATATGAGCATTAATTCCTCATAGGCCATTTGTGAGGGCGCACCCTCAATTACCTATTATGTTTAATGTGCAGGCATTGCACATACCCCAGACTAATTCTTGGATAAGACCATGATTTATGGATTGGGCAAAGCTCAGATACGTGCCGGTCCCCACCTACAGGGATAACTGGTTATTTTAAATAAATGAAAATGTGAAATAAGATAGATTTTGTAAATTTTTATTCATTTTACGTAGTTTCAATTGTTTCTAGCTTATTCATTTACACTATTATAGAGATCCATAAACAATAACTTGTTTACCAACCCTCTACATGGATAATTAAGATGTAATGTTGTAAAAAAAATACTAGACTGATTTCTTACAACATTGTCTTATTACCGTTATTGGTAGTGTGCACAGAACCATATATGTTTTTCCTTGTGAAACAAGTATTGCATACTTGAGGAAAATCAATGGTTCTTTGCACACACAATGTTGTAGAAAGTATTGTAGGATATCAATGTGGCACGACGGCTCAATGTTGTATTTATGTAAATACATTTTTTTTTTTTACTTTATTGTCATGTGCATTACGTAGGTATAATACAATATTATGTTCAATGTATCATTCTAGATTGGGGTGGGGGCACTAATTATTGTTGTTGTGCTTTAGTCAGAGACTTGATTTGACCGACTTGAAAATTATTATCCCCACAATTCTTCGGGTAGTCAAAGGGGAAAGAAAAGAGAATGCTAGGTATGGAGTTGGTTTGATTGATGAGTTTCAATCACCATCAAGGTGACAAAATTTGGATGTAGAAATATGTTTGATCTATGATTATTATGATAATAAAAATTGAATTTTCTCTCTTTCATCGTATGT
This sequence comes from Akebia trifoliata, assembly GCF_017979445.1. Lineage (NCBI taxonomy): Eukaryota > Viridiplantae > Streptophyta > Magnoliopsida > Ranunculales > Lardizabalaceae > Akebia > Akebia trifoliata. The sequence goes on along the minus strand of NC_141380.1, from coordinate 3,768,653 downwards.
GTGTCATGTCAAAATAAGAAAATTTTAATAAGATTTCAACGTCTCCAAGACGAATGATAGCACGATCTTGTAATAGAAGTTGGGAAAGTTATGAAACAGATGATTGATAGTTATGCGAAAAATCCTGAGTGACAAATCAATTAGCGAAAATATAAAGATATCAATGTAAATCCCAAAGCAACAATAACATTTTTATTAATTAAGAGTCCAGATCATATGCACCCAAGGTGGGGGATTGAAATCCTCCTCCAACACCTCAACACATACCAAGTAAGCCGCAATCCAAGGAATTAAAAACTTTCTTAGATTGTGATTTAAGTGGCTTGTGTTGAGGTGTGGGAAGAGGGTTTCATAAGATCCAGTCTCATTAATTAATTAAGGGTTTTATAAACATATGCCCTAAGGACATGCATTAATGTGCATTAAATACACATTGGAAACATTTTTTCCTACAAAAAAATGCCTTAAAAAGAATTTTTACAATAAAAGTTCCCTCAAATGCTTATTTCCAAGGTGTATTTAATGCACCTTAAAGTGTGTCTTAGAATTTAGCAAAACCCTAATTATACTTTTAATGAAAGTCTAGGATTAGATTTTGTTCAATATGGAAAAAACTTTGAAGCGGCCGTTGAACCCTTTCCTCTGAATTACACGTGGTATTTCCAATGTTGTATCTCAAATATTAAAGAAAAGATAAGGCCGTGGTATAAATACATAAAGCCACGTGTCTTGTAACGAGGAGGGTCCCCCCAAAATTTTCAAGTGACCTAGCCGCTTCAAAGTCAAACTCGTTAAGTACTACTTAACTTGAACATCAAATCATTTTTGACAAGTGCCCTTTAGGGGGCACACGATCTCACCATATCAGGATCATGTAGGAAAAGTGAGACGCACAATAATTTAAGCCTTAGTAGCCGCAAGAAAGAAGGGGGGAGAAAGAGAGAGAGATAGGCGGAAATAGTAGGCAGATGTAGAAGATGAAAATAATTAACGTAGACGACAACGTTACAATTGCAGTCTCACAAATTACACGAGATGATGTGGCCCAAATGAAATGGAAGATCATGCATGCATTTATGGGAATGATAACTCACTATCAAAACAATAATGAGAGAAATTAAGTGGAAGTTAATGGTAAAAATCACAAACATAAATCCACAATTGCAAATTAGCTCCATGATTGCAATTCAATCAGGGGTGACAAATCCGTAGCTGTTCCATTAATTCTTGAACTGAAGAATTCATTTAATTTTTTAGTTGAAGGGACATGAAAAGAAAATGAGAGGGATATAAAAGGTCAAGTATGAAAGAACAAAGGTACATAATTCTCTAAAAACAATTATTCTATAAAGATTTACGTTGATATTGACCTATACGTTGGAGGATTGTCCACAGGGACAACCACCCTAAGATCCACCTCGAGGGATCAAAGATTTGTTAATGTCCTCCTAAAAATTTGTTGCTTGAAAGTTCCCGAGTGTGCATGCACCAAATTCTTTGACATATAAGTTAGTGAGAAAATATTTTAACAAAGTTTAGGAGTCTCTTCATCCATGAATTCTTTTTAACAGAATCCTGCCCAAAATAAAATCAGAATCTATGATGTGCCCCGTGTATCTCTAATTTTTCAAGATTCGACCTTATCCAAAACATATACTTACCCAGACGGATTTTCCACCACCTGAGATTCAAAGTGGCATGCAATTTTTACCGTCAACACTACTTAATTTGAATATTAGATCATTTTTTTGACAAGTACTCCATGGGGTTAGGTCGGGTGGGGTAGGGTGGGGTGGGGTCTCAATTCCTACCATATCAGGATCATCTACGTGGTAGTCATGCAGAAAAAGTGAGGAAGTATAACGATTAAGTATTAGAGCTTTAAATACAAGTAGTAGGTAGAAGCAATAGACAAGAGTAGAGTGGAGACTACAAAGTTACAGTTGCAGTGTCACAAGTTACACCATGACCTGAACCAAATGGCAAATCGTCATAATCAAAAAAATTATGAAAACTCTAAGAGACAATTATGAACAGGATGAATCGCAACTATGAATCACCGATTGCTAAATCAATTTCGTGATTATACCTTAATCATGATGATAAATTCGCAACCACTTCATTAATTCCCGAATTGAAGGATCCATTTATTCCTTAGTTGAAGTGTTACGAAAAGAAACAAAAGATGATATAAAATGATCAAGAACAAAAGTACATAATTTTTTTTTTTTTTTAATTCTAAAAAGAATAAGTTAATTTTGACTTGATCGTTGCAGAATTGTCCACATACATAGAAGAGTTTGAGGCTATTCCTCAAACCATCAGTTGAAATGGAAGAATACTCTTTAAGAATATTAAGAAAAATATATTAATCTCTGAAAAAAAAAAAAAAGCTCTAAAGAAATCTCAACTAACTGTATGTTTGATGCATTTGAGATTAAAAAGTTCCCAATAGATATAGAATCCACAGGAGTCCTTAAATCAAGAAATGGTGACTAATACCATTCCCATGGAAGGGTGGGGACAAAGCGTAAGCATTATGGATAGATGGCCCATATTTGCGCCTTTTAGGCGTGTGCGGTGGGCCCCTGAGCGTCACGTGTGACAAATGGCCTAAACAAAAGATACGGGCAGTTTTGAGAAAAAATTCTGTGGATTTCAATGCCACCAGGTTTGGCCGCAAAACCATGGGCAGTTTTCCGTCCGCCAAACTCAAATGCCCAAAACCGGCTGCTTAACTCCTCATAAATAGATTTATTTTCTTTTTCTTTCTCTCTTAGTTACGGAAGAAAGAAAACTCAAAAGTTGGTGAACTTGAATGAATCTAATATCAGTTATCTTTTGTTGCCAAAGGTTTTTGTTTTTTGGTAGAATTTGTTTCTGGGTTTGTTTTTAAATCTTTAGATCATCAGTTTTATGTCATCTCTTCTCCCTCTTTGTCTATCATTAGTCATTTCTGGGCAGAAATGAAGAAAAATACATAAGCTTGTATACTTCTATAATTCTCACCTGATGAGTCTTAATTGCCTTGGTTTTTCTAGTAATTTTGATTCTGGGTTTTTTTTTCGTTTTAAACTTTTAAAATCATCAGTTTTATTACCCCCTCTCTCTTATCTCTTCTCTCTGTCTCTCATTTCTGTGCAACAGTGAAGAAAATCCTGAATCTGGTACATCTCAATATCCATTATCAGGGTTTTTGGGTAGATTTTGTTACTGGGTTTGTTTTAATCTTTAAAAAATCACTTTTATCATCCCAATGGAGTCCAACAATTTATCAGGAGGAATGCTTTCTGGTATGACTTCTAGAATGTTGGGACTAGATATGGCTCTTCACCACCAACAGCAGCAGCAGCAACAACAACAACAACAACCCCAGTCAGTAGCTTTTGCTGCTCATGCTTATGACACCCACTCTCAACAACCTTTAAAACAGAACACCGACCCTTACCCCACCAAACCCAAGCAGCAACAACTACCATTAAGCGACGAAGACGAGCCAGGATTCACGATCGATGAAGACGTTGGCGGAGACGAGAAGAAGCGTATCTCCCCGTGGCACAGAATGAAATGGACTGATGCAATGGTGAGGCTTCTTATAATGGTAGTTTTCTACATTGGAGATGATGTGAGTTCTGAAGGTAATGACATAGTAGTCTCAGCCAGTACTGGAAAGAAGAAATCAGGTGGTGGGTTATTGCAGAAGAAAGGGAAAGGGAAATGGAAATCGGTGTCGAAAGCTATGATGGAAAAGGGTTTCTATGTGTCTCCACAACAATGTGAAGATAAGTTCAATGATCTAAACAAGAGGTATAAGAGGGTTAATGATATATTGGGGAAAGGGATAGCTTGTAGAGTTGTTGAGAATCAAAATTTACTTGATACAATGGATCATATTCCTCCCAAGTTGAAGGAAGAGATCAAGAAATTACTTAATTCAAAGCATCTCTTCTTTAGGGAGATGTGTGCTTATCATAATAGCGGCGGAGTGAGCGGTGCACCCCATTGCCTCCATTCACCTGATGCTGGTGGAGCTAATTCAAGAAACAAAGTAGAAACAATGAGATTGAAGGTTTTGAATGAAGGTCATCGAGAATTAGTAGATGTAGATGGTGAAGACAATTCAGACGATGATGAGGAAGACGAAGATATTGAAAGTGGGGGTGGCAGAAGCAGGCATGAGGATGAAGATGGTGACAACAAATCCTCATCGAAGAAGAGACAAAGAGAGGGTACGGTCTCTTCATTGTCACCATCAATTAAGCAATTGAGTTGTGAATTGGTGGGTGTGCTTCAAGATGGAACGAAAAGTCCATGGGAACAGAGACAATGGATGATGAACAAGTTGGTGCAATTGGAAGAGCAAAGAATCAGCTACCAATCCGAGGCATTCGACCTCGAGAAGCAGAGATTGAAATGGGTTAAATTTAGTTGGAAGAAAGAGAGGGAGATGGAGAGAATGAAGCTTAATAATGAGCGAATGAGGCTCGAAAACGAGAGGATGCTTCTTCTACTTCGACATAAAGAGCTTGAATTGCTCGATATTCATCAACAACATTTGTTAAACAAAAAGACCGATCGATCTTCGATCACTGGATGAATTAATATGTAAATGGAACAGACTTGGAAGTTGTATGATGGTTTGATTTCTATTTCTTTCTCAAGTTTTGTTTATATTTGTATGAATCTGTCTCAATTCAGCTTAGAATATATCTTTGTGCAGTCTTGGTTTTGTGGTCCTTGAATGATTTTGAGTGGATGAGCTTATCTGATTCAACTGAAAATATGTTCTTCCTCTTCAAAGTCCAAGAAATTAATTGCTTGAAACATTTTAATGTGTTTGGTAACACTCACGAACTTTGAATGGAGGGGTCCACCTTTAAAATTCAGACTTAACAAGTTTTATTTCCGGTGGATGAGACTTCTGAAGTCTAATTTCTAGTTTTCAAACTTCAGAAATGTTACCAAATACCAAACAAGTTTTCAAACTTCAGAAATGTTACCAAATACCAAACATTGCCTAAGTTCAGCGTAATTTTGAGCTCCTTGTTTTTATTTTGGTGACAATTTGACATACGAGTTTTCAAATTGATGACATGCCTCTTGGCTTGGGCCAAGATGCCCTCATCTTCAATTCCCAAAAACCCTTGGTCAAAGGAGAGATTTTTACATAGGAAGGTCGTGGGTGAGGGAAGGAAATCAAGATGCCCTCATCTTCAACTCCCAAAAACCCTTGATCTCCCCCACCCCAGGAGGGGAGAGGAATTATCTATTTCTTTAGATTTGAAGGTTGAAGTAGAGAGATGGAGGGTCTAGGGTGATGGGTTTCGGGAAGGAAAATAAAACATTCTTGGCAAGGGGTCGAAGATGAGGGCATTTAAGTCATTTTACACCACTCTCACAATGTAGTTAATTTATGGTACCAACATACTTCTAATATTAACTGTTGACTACTTTACATCAAATGAATTAAACTGTCTACACCTTCATTAGAAGGTATAACATCCTAGATGCTTTATGATATAATTGATAAACAAGAAATTAAATTGAAAGTTCGTTTATTAATAAAATTAAATTGAAAGAGAGATTCAACAAAATAAGAAAGTAGAATTGAAACAAAAATCTCAGGTGAAAAGAGAGCTGCTGCTAGGAAGGATCCTCTCTCGAGGCTTGAATTTGAATTTTCAATGATCAGCCCCCCCTCCCCTCGACTGGATTGACTCTATAGAGCACAAGGATGTGATCCATTTGGAATGTGGAATTGTGTCAACAATGTCTCCCAACAATAATACGAGTCTCTCCCTCATTACATTTCACTAATGTAAACTAGCAAAAATAATAATACGTATTCAAATCAAACACAGCAGGAGTGGGAACTGCATTTAGTGTACCTCATTTAAATACATTTCCAACAAGAAGTTGATCTATGAAACCTGGAGATGTTTCACAACTGTCTCAACACACAATAAAAAAGGGAGATTATTCAAGGAGAACTGGTAAAAACTCGAAAGGGTGAGTGGCAATGGATTTAAGGTTTTAGTCTTCAAGCTCAATAATTTTAACCACGGATGCATCACCTACTTTCTGGCAGACAACAACACGATCGTGTGATTTTATTACACCGGAAGTCTTTCCATGATCAAGAGCTACCTTCAGAACTGACTCATTTGTTGCGTTTGTAGATTCAGCCTGCAGAATGATCGCCAGGTTTAGCCCCATACCATGAAATTTCTATTAGGTAAGGATGAGATTATTTTCTTTTAGTTGTGACGAATGCACACAGTAAATCATATGAGGTAACAGAACCATAGATATTTTATCTTCGAAATACACAAGGAAAAAAGATCTGCGGTTCTTTGCGCCTTGCCAAATCAGCTGCGTACAGACCACATATGATTTACCTCGTGCATTCATTATTATTCTTTCTTATACCATGAAATCTAATTGAGGGTTATTTGAATAGAATTTTACCTATAAAAAAGCCACACGACATAATGAAAATAGAAGGAAATTATTATTTTATTTAAAAATAATAAAGAAATAAATAAACTTACCGGATGACGAGGATCCGCAAGCATAGGAAAAAGACCTCTAACAATGAGTGATTGCCTTGCCTGCCCATTCATCACCCAAGGTATACATCACTTTCGTTAGCTAAATTGAGTATACAGAATATGAAACAGATCTTATACACATCTTTGTCAATCAAGTTTTGGAGCATTAGTTCCAAGATTACTTTTGTCGTTCATTCTTATAATCAATTTTAAATTTAGAAAACTATCAAGTGTTAATACAATTGATTAGAATCAGTCACATACCTCAAAAGCACCCGTAAAACTCCACCGGAGTTGATTCGTTTTAAGCCTAGGGATGACAACTGATAGCACAGGCATTGTTGGCCTGTACTTGGCAATCAATCTGATTAACAAAAAAATTTTAGGGGCATTGTGAATAAGGTGGAAACTGTTCTTGATAATCAAAATTTCCTAAATTGCAAAACAACCTTCCACTTGTATTAAAAATTGAAGCAATTCAGTACCTTGCAGCCCTTCCAGATGAAGTAAAGACTATAATAACAGAAGCCTTAACCTTAATTGCTGCACGTACCTAGATAAAAGACCATGATTATAAGGCAGTAATTCTAAACCTATTAATATGATCAAATGGATAAAAGAAAAAACAGGGGAACTCTTAAAAGAAAATACCGCAGAGGAAGCAATAGACTCCAAGTGGGTCATTGGCTCTCCAACGTATTTCACGGCCTTCTTGAAATACAGATCATGGTTGAAAACCTTCTCTGCCTGCAAAATTCCGAACGGTAAAATAAAGGTAGTCCTGATTACTGGTTCTTTTAACAGGTAAATAAGAAATATGTATAATAATAAGGGGGTAAAAGAAATAGTTTATCGGCTAAAATCCTATCACAAGAGTTACCTCGGCACAAATTCTACCAACAATGGAAATGGTCTCAACAGGATACAGTCCCCGCAGAGTCTCAGCACCTAGAAGAATGGCATCACTACCTGCACCCATTGAAATAATGGGGAAAGAAAAAAAATAAATAAATAAAAGATAAAAAATATAACAAAATAAAACATCAGGTCCAAGCTGTCACAGTTCAGTCATTCTTGGTTACATCCTAAACTCGGTTGTGCATTAATAAATCACATTTTCTGTTTTCGGAAAATCAGATGTAATTATGTGTTTATCACCCACCCATCATCGTTTAAAGAGATAGTAACATGAGAGTATGGAATAATTAGCATGTAATGATGTTGTTAACCCCAACAACGATTATATGTAGCAATGGGGTTCCCCCAACGGAACACTAACGTACCATCCAATACCGCATTAGCCACATCAGTTGCCTCAGCACGAGTTGGTCTCAGGTTGTCAGTCATACTGTCCACGACACGAGTAATCACTGCAGGCTTTCCAGCCATGTTACACTTGTACACAGCAGCCTTTTGAAATAAGAATACCTGCAGAAATTACAACATGATCACAAGCAGGGCCTAGGTAGGTTCTAACAATAAACAGAGTAACTGACTAGCACCAAATACACAAGATTAGTAACATAGTTAAGGAATTGTGAAGTATGTCAGCACAGGAAAACATAAGAACTTTCTTCCTAGCAATTGTTGATGGGTTACCCTTTTATCTTAGCAACACTACTTCTTTCAGAAATCACTACGTCATGCCTTTTCCCCAAAAACCATCCCATGTCTGGATGCCTGGACCTTAGAAGGCATTGCGGATTTGAATGTTGACATGGTTCTATACACCGCCGTGAGCTAAAGCCCAGAAATCTTTCCATCTTAAATAGTTCTGTGCTACTTGACTCTGATTTTGAAACAAGCACTACTCAGGCTTGGTAGGAGTGCCCTTACCAAATTGAGCAGGTTTAGAAAATAACACCAATCGAGAACACGAGAACTAAAAAAACTTCTCATGGCATTCTCCACTATAAAACTACGAGCAGAGAGAAGCACCATCAACAGGAAGATCTGTCTCTGACCATGGAATGAATTGTTTCTCTTTCATATTATTAGCCCATGCTCATATTACATCTATATATGTATCAGTGCTTCAAGCATGAAACTATGGTAGTTTTCTCTTAAAAATTCAGTATAAGATGCAGATGTCTCCCATTTAACGTGCCTGTGTGGTATATGTATGCATAAACCCGTTTATTTTAACTTTCTGCAACTCATGCATGTGCTTATAATAAAAAATTAAAATAATAATAGCCCCACAAAGTGGACAAGAGAAAACACTGATGAGCGAATGAACTCATGGATATGCATACAATCGCAAAAATATGTGCAAACAAAGATGGGTGAAGGAATTTAAATACATGTCCATCCGTGCATGTGAAAATTTATATTATAAGTGACTTGATGGATCACTCCATGTTCACTAAAGCCACACAGGGAAGGAAAAAAGTGAAATCTCAAGATGCATGAGTGGATAACAGTGTTAATCCAGATCAAAAATGCAGGTGAGGATAGGATTGGGAACACGATATGCCATGAAATCTCGATCTCTAAGAAAAAGCTAGCATTCTAACCATTAACAGCAAGTAATTAAAATAATTCACAGAAGAATCTGAACTACTGACACTGGAAAAGTAATATCAAATTGGAAACCTACACAAACCTCATGGAAGCAGAAAGGAATATAATAAGATAGATCTTACGGAAAAATATGAATCTATTGGTCGTGCAGAATTTATTAGTATTTGTTTGTCAGTTCAGGACTCTTAACCTTCTCAGGTGGGAGATCTATGCCAAGATTTCCACGAGAAAGGATAATGCCATCTGCTTCTTGTAGGATCTCATCAAAATGGGTTAATCCCTGCAAAAAATTATGGGGAGTAAATACTGTAGACAGAAACACAGCTCTTGAGATTCAAAAAGTTATAGCTAAGTAGATACCAATTAAAAAATACAGCTTTCCATGCAACTCACCTCAATGTTTTCAATCTTCGCAAAAATCTGTGTTTGATGAAGGTCACCTAATTTAGAAAGATACTCCCGGGCCTGCATTAAGAAGCAATAGAGAGCCTTTGTATTATTATTTTTTTCAACAAAAAAAGGTGTTGTTCAGCAGTATCACAGACTTGGTTGTGGACTGTTCATACAAAATACATGGAAACTAAATTTGACAAGAATACCAATCAGGAAAAGTACTTACATGGCGAACATCTTCCGCATGGCGGGTAAATGACAATGAGAGGAAATCAATATTGTTTCGAACACCCCATGTACTTATTACCTGAAATGGTTATTGAAAGTTTAAATACTATCATAAGCACTCACTGAGAAATTTGAGGCATAAAAACAAATTATGTACTATAGCATAGAAGAAAACAATATTTGTAAAAATCAAATACATTTAGGTTTAAAATTCACCTCAAGTTACTTTAGAATGCCTACCCATCATTTGCAATAGAAAAATTCCCTAAAAATTTCTCTCAGTTGTTTTTTAATATTGGATAGATTAAGTGAACCATTATCATGTTATTGAAGCTTGATCGTGACTGGCCAGTAAGAAAAAACATGTTTTAGCTCCACGGTGGGAAAAACATTTGCAAATATACAGCCACTCACTTCTTTGTCTTCATCGGTTAGGGTTGGCAGATCAATATGAATTTGAGAGACATGTAAAGTGAACAGTGTCCCAGCCAGGGTAGCAGAATTCTTTACCACACAAACAATATCTTCTCCTTTAAACTCGGCAACCTGCAGAGGAATATCAGAATTTACATTGAAATCTTATGACTTCAAATTTGCAAGGCTTCATGATGCAAAAGATTATCAGCGTTTCTACAATAACGTATTTCAGTGCCCTGGCTTGCTCCTGAGTAGCTCATACCACTCACCCTATACCCATTGGAGGGGTCGGGCAAATCTACAAGGAGTCCTGGACTTGAGAAACTTTAGAATTGTATCAAACCCTCGAACCGCTGTCTTACCTCAAGCCAAACAGAAGTGGTTTCACTGCCTGTAAACAGGTATTGACCAACAAAAATGGTGTCTCCTTTTTTCACTGCCTGCAAAGTACCAACTCTACTTCAGGTTACATGACAACAGCATAATAAAGAACGATTAAAAGCAGGAAAAAAAAACTAAAATAAGATTTGAAATAATTTATTAGTGGGATTCATAAGTTCAATAAGAAATAAGAAAGGGGAAAAAAAGACACTCCAAAGGGGAACAATAAATAAAAACATAAATAAGAAGTATCTCCCTCCGACAAAGTGAGGAGGAAAAGCATTGTGAAAGTTAAAAAAAAAAATGGAAGGAATTTCCTATTGTTGATGAGTAAATCATCTTTTCCCCCAAAGAAATACAACAAATAAAAGCATCAATGGAAGCCTTTTATCTGCCTAATCATTTCGGTCCATTCAATTACACATTTCAGACACCTCCAATCCAAAATTCAAGCAGAAAAATGATGAATAAAATAATATGACTAGTAAGCAAAGACATTCATGAAATAAATTATCTTAATTTTTAAGTAAGCAATCTTGGGTTTGGGGATTAACTCTAATACCCTCATTATTTTACATCGGAAACTAACCCCCCCCCCCCCCAACCCCCCACACAAAGATCTTTAATTTTACAAATGCATAATTGCAAAGCCAGTCACCAAAGTGTAGTCCTACATACACATAGTATAATGACGAGAACTATGTACCTTTGGTAGTCCACTGAAATTGATTGGCAACAGCTCTGAAGTTGCTTCTTTATCTTGATCCGGAGTTAGAACAACCAAGGCATCTGCCTCAAGTGAAATCGGATGCCCAGTTTTATTAATGACCTGCAACTCTGGGCCCACTGTATCTAGCATAACCTGCAAAGAAAAAAAATATATACATCCAACAGAAATAAAAGGTTCATTAACAAATAAAAATAGAAAAACTCAATTGGGCTAAACCCTCAAATTTACCAATAAAACAAAGTTTGCAACAGATGTTAACTGTAAAATTAACAACATAGGGCAAAAAAAAACACAAAAGCATGAGGAAAGGGAACTCACTGCGCAGAGCTTCTTAGTGCTCTTGACAGCCATCTTAAGGTGTTCCAGAGTCTCTTGGTGATAATCAGCATCTCCCCATGAGAAATCAAAACGTGCAACTGACACAAAACGAAAACAAAGGCATCAAAATCTCATTTTTAGGAATTAAACCAACATATTAGGATCTGAATTTGAAGAAAATGACCTCTAATCTGCAAATAAGTCTAATTCAAATAATAATTTCGAGAAAACTACTTACAATAAACTAAAGAAAAAGCTATAATTCTCTAACAAAGAACACAGTGGAGAATCCAAAAAATAAATAAATAAATAAAAAATCCGACAGAAAAATACCCGACATCCCAGCTTTGAGGCATCCAGAAATCACCTCCACTGATCTCGATTTCGGACCGAGTGTCCCGACGATTTTTGTCATGGCGGGAAAGAAACTCTGCAGAATTCATCATCAAAATAACCAAATTAAGGCCAGAGAAAAAAAAAAACAACTATCAAGTATCCAAATCATCTCCATCCCCGGAAAAAATTACACCAATATTTCCAGAAATTTACCAACATAAAACACGAAAATCTAAATTAATTGAAACACGAACTCGTAATCTACAGATATCCATAACGTATGATATGATTGATTTAATATGACTGATTAATGGTTATTGGTTAGAGATCGAAGGATCGATTACTTACAGACTTTGATGGCTCGAGGATGGAGGCCATCCTAATTGGTTCTTCGAGAAGCAAGTGAGTTGAATGCATCTTCGATCAAAGCAGATCACACCTTCTGAGAAGAAATATCAAATCTCGATGAAACGTAGCTTAGATCCGAGGAACGATGAAGCACCAAGAACAAGAAGAAGAAACGAGAGTGGAATAGGTCTACCTGGCCTTTTGAAGCGTGGTTTTGCTTATAAGCTCATGAGGAAATTCATATTGGCAGGGAAGGTCTTTATTGCCACGTGTAATAAATCTACCACGTCGTAATAAAGGAACGTGTCGTCCAATATCGTTATCCGTACATTTAGATTCTATTTTCACACCAACTTTGACTAAGAGCACCCCAAGATATATACTAATTTCAGAGATTTCCTATGAATTGGGTGCGTTTAGTAAAACCTGGTGTGGCAATAGAAATGAATCTTGATGTTTTTCTGATTTAATAAATATGTCGGGATGTTTATCAATTTATCACGATGTTTAAATGAGGGATTTTTGTTAACGTGTGTCCTAAGGACACATCTTAAAGTGCATTAAATACACCTTGAAATCTGATTATATATTAAAATTCTAATTTTTGACCAAAAATACCCTTAGGTGCTTGTTCCTAAGGTGTATTTAATACATTTTAACGTGTGCCCTAAGATCCTTAAATGAGAATGACTCCTTGTAACTCCTTCTCACAAATTAATTTCAGATTTTATTTTAAAAAATGCAACCAAACAACAAATTTTTTAATTTATTTCCTTCTCATTATAAGCAAAATTCTCTTGGAAGATAAGGATCTCCCAAGTTGTTTTAGGGACATGTATGTAAAGATGCCTCTAAGCATAAATATGACGGAATGTAGTTCTCCTTTAATCTAAAAAAAAAGTCTCACATCACGTGCAAGCAAACCTACGGTAGGATGAACCACAGATTTATTTTGGTAAAGTTGATGAACCACAGGTTTCATAAGTGGTATTTCATCTACAATCAGCCCTTCATCATTTGAAGGAGACTTTCCCTCTAAAAAGTGTTGAACTCCAGCCAACCCCTTTTAAAAACATCTTCAAAAGAGAGTATCTTTTTCGATAATAAAAAATAAGAAAAAGCTACTTCTTCACCTTTATTAGTGGGACATAAAAGAATTTAAAATAAATTAAGGGGTTGTGGTGAAAATTCAGAGGACAAAAATGACATTTAAGAAAAAGTTTATTGAAAAGAAAAGAATAAAAATAAACACTAGAGAAAGTGAAAAATGAATAGAGGGACCTTTATAAATTCTCTCCCCTTGTATTTATTTGAAGAAAACCTTGTATTTATTTGAAGAAGTGTATGATGACAAATTTGAATCTAGGCAAATATAGGGAGAGATCTATATCTAACTTGGATCTGACTCGGGTTCAGGGACATCAACTTATATCCGACCCATTTTTTAATTTGAATATACGTAAAAGAATCAAACCCGTTAAATTCAGGTTTGGATCCCTCAAATTTTCGATAAAATCTGACCCATTTTAAGCCGACAAATATAGGGAGAGATCTATATCTAACTTGGATCTGACTCGGGTTCAGGGACATCAACTTATATTCGACCCATTTTTTAATTCGAATTTACGTAAACGAATCAAACCCGCTAAATTCAGGTTTGGATCCCTCAAATTTTCAATAAAATCTTACCCATTTTAAGCCCTAGTGACATAGAGGACTCTGTCAAATTTAGAGACAATTGAAGATGCTCGTACACTCTTTTCAAATCCACGACTCTCTTCTGGGTTCTTGATCGTTTTTGTTTAACCAGTCAATTGATTTGATGACCACGATCGTCAATAATAAGTTTGAGTTTCCACCTATAAATATAATACTTCCACGTGGGGTTCATCCAATGGTGGGTCCAAAGACATGGTATTTGCTCTTACATATTGTTTATCTAAGGCTTCAGACTTGACGGGAGATTTGAGTTCAAAAGAGGATTAACAATCCAATTTCATAATTCATGCATCGATCATATATCAATTATGAGAAAATATCCAGTTATGTTAGATACTTTATTTAAAGACATGAAATTAACTCATATCTTATATATCAAATCAAATTTCATACAATCCAATTTTTATTGGATCGGATCAAGATCATAAAGTAAATATATGACAAAAATCTGATACAACAAGGATCAATCCAATTCTAATTAGTTCAGTATTTCTTATTAAAAGATTAGTCCTTCAATCGACCAAATACAATCCAAGCTCAAACATTGACCTCCCTGGTGTATATAATTGGAGAAAACCTATATAATACAAACTATTAGATCAATTCATCATATACTCACCTAAATGATTGGGTTTTTTTTTTTTTTTACCGTTCAAAGCTTATACCATATATCAGATGACATAGACTTGCCAATAATAAATCTTAGAGTCGAGATAATATGACGCCCCGTTCAAGCAAATGCCCTATACACCCCCATCACAAAATCGTAGATCATTTGTCTCGGGATATAGAGAATCATAAATATTTTTCTTGTGTATCTCAAGACATTTGATCTACAGTTCTATGATGGGGCATTTGTTAGAAGGGAGTGTCATATCATCACGGTTCTAAATTTTATGGGATGTCCATTAACAAATAAGGGAAAAAATACACATATGTCACATCTCACGTCCATGCAAGTGGGATACCTATTTACATTTTAAAGTCAACCCAAAACAAAAGTACCCATTCTACTTTGTCCCTTGTCTTGTATAAAGTTTAACTAATGATAAAGTTTGGGAAACATTTTTACCATATGAGTTTACATTTTAGCTTGCAATAAAGTTAAAGAAACATTTTTGTAACTTAGTAAAGATTTGAGTCGTATTAAGAGTCATTTTGATCAAATGGATTACCACCTCAAGAATCCAACACCATAGCCTTCTTGGTTGCTTCAAAAAACTCATATATAAAAAATATAAATATTTTTTTTTTAACTTGATCTAAAGTTTTGAAAATAGATGGCTACCAAACTTCCACATAACTCCCAACCTTAAAATTGAATTTCAGTAGCCTTAGATCATGAACGATACCTTGTAACTCTTGGAAGATTACTGATTTCGGATCTTCACAACCAGTAAAAGATGCCAAGACCTCTTCCTCATGATCCCTAATAATAATTATATCTAAATTTTATTCCTACATAAAAAAACGTAGAATTGCACCATTGGATGATAATATGGTTCATATAACTTTATGAGTCCGACTAACCTTGCTAAGTTAGTAAGGATTCCACCCTCAGTAAGGGTCCCTGGGCTCAACTTGTGGCATCCAAAAACATGACCCAATGCTTTAAGATTGTAGATGATAAAATTCTATAAATATTGGAAAAAAAAATAATCTTTCAATTTTCGACCCAATGCTTTAGGATTGTAGCTGGTCTAAGTCTACCTTAACCTTATTGATCTTTCAAAATTTTTTTAATATTCATTAAGATTAACAAAATAATCCTAAAGATGGATAGAACTACTTCGAGATCTGAAGAAGATCTAACCCAAATCCAACCTAAATCAATCTAATCCAAACACGATCGAAGAAAGCATAACGTATGAGCTAGTGCCTGAACCAAAACATATGGGTCCCTCTCTTGGGTCACATACAACACTCACACATCAGACACACCAGATAAGTGAGGGTACGCCTTCACAAGTGACCTTGAGGAGTCACTGCTCATACTGGGTATCGAACACACAACGTACAAACTCTCATCGCTTATTGGATGTGAAATTGCCATTGAGCATACCCCTCAGGTGTTTCCATGCCCATTTTAGTTACTTCTTGAAACTACAAAAACAGAATTTTAATCATTAATATTATAATAATGAAAGGCCCTGCTACATATTTAAAATCCTACTTAATTAATATTTGCAATATATTAAATTATAAATTATGACATAAAAATAAAATTATATCACCAACTTATTATTTTAAATAATTATTTAAATAAATTATAAAAAAATCAATCTTACATAAATCATAATTTTCATAATAGTTAAACATGCCACCACCTAGTAAATGATAATAATAGATACTTAAAACATAGCAACCCTTGAGCCAATATTTAGTCAAAGATGAGTCCACTGTTTGAAAATAGAATATACCTACAGAAGATAATCGGTGCTAAGTCACTTTCTGGGCCCCACTCCTGTCGAAACGGTAACCTCATTAATTAACGGAGCCGTTACAAACTGTAACGACATCACCCGCAATAAGTGACGGCCGACAAGCACCGTTAATCTCTTAACCAGCATTCCTTCCATGATCCATCCCACCTAGACTAACGTCGTCTACCTCCCGTTTCATTTCCCACTATCTAGTCGGAAAACACTAACCGTAACCTAACTCCGTCATCTCTATGGCCTCCTGCGACGACGACGATTTCGCTCTTCTCGCAGACGAGAACCAGACCTCTCACCACCATCATCAAACCTTCGATCCTCATCGATTCCCGCGCGCGTCTACCACCACTATTCAATCCCACGCGCGGCCACCACCACCGCACGCGCACTCCATCCTTGGTGGTGGTGTTGGCGGAAGCCCTAAAAACCATGGTGGCGCCACCACGAATGGAGGAGACAACGAAGACGAAGACGAAGAAGAAGAAGACTACAGCGACGCAGGTTTCTGCTCTCAAGCTGAAACCAAGTGTCCTCTCTCCTTCCACAACGTGACTCCTTTTCCTTCAGAGAACGATGCGAACGCATTTGGTACCGAAGAGATCGCCGATCCTAACAAATCTAAGGAAAATTCTAGACCCGAGAAGCGAAAGGATCACGAAGAACTCAGTGATGGCGGAACAACACCATATTACTACAAGAAATCGAAGCCAAGTAGTGGAGTAGATTATAGAGTTGTTTACAGAGGAGATTATAGGAAAGATCGAGAAGAATGGAGTGATACGGCTATCGGTAGCCTTCTTGATGCGTATACGGATAAGTTTACGCAGCTTAATCGGGGGAATTTCCGAGGGAGAGATTGGGAAGAAGTGGCGTCGATCGTGAGTGATCGATGCGATAAGCAGAAGTCTAGTAAGAGTGTTGAGCAGTGTAAGAATAAAGTTGATAATTTGAAGAAGAGATATAAGGTTGAGTTGCATCGGATGACTAGTAGTGGTTCTTCGGTTAGTCATTGGCAATGGTTTAAGAAAATAGAGCTGATTGTGAGCAATTCTGCTTCATCGAAGGCTGTTTCCGATGACGATAAATCCGCTGGAACTTCACCTAATATGGTTAGGCAATCAAAGAGGTATTTTCATTTGGGTTTCACAAGTGAGGTGAAGTTTTTCTTAAAAATTTACAATTTTTGTTGTTTTGTTTTATTGGTTTTATCACATTGTGATTCTCTGTTAAGATATTTGTTCCTGATCACGATGCATTCTTCATTAAATTCACGGACAATGTAGTAAGGCTTTGATGATGATGATGATTATTATTATTATTCTTCGATGTTTCTGCTTTCATCAGAATTAATGATTTAGTGGTTTGTTTCTTTGTTTTTTTTATCTTATTGGAGCATATTAATGCTGTGGTTATGCTCATGAGGACCCAAATTTTCATTGTCTCTAGGCCATCTTTTTTTTTTTTTTACTTTACCGTTCTTTGTTTTACTCGTTGACCTCTTCACTACTTGGTGCGTCTAGGGCTGATGATCGCTGTACATTTGCCAGAGTCGCATTTGAATCCATTACTGAAACTGAACCCAATATTTGTTTGTTCAGATATACAATTTCAACACCTAATCTTGTTGGCTTAGCCAATAACGCAAAGTCAAAATCCTTGTCAAATCCAAGGTGGCGAAGAGTGGTTTTTAAAATTAGTGGTGCTGCATTAGTTGGGACAGGCCCCCATAATATGGACCCAAAGGTGCGTTCTTGGTTCAACTTTATTAATTGGTATTTGGATGGCTTTTCTAAGACCGTTGATTACATTACAGAATGAATTTCCATGGGCAATCTTTCATATGGAGTATTTAAGATGAATTGCTTTATTCTATTTATAGGTGGCAACGCTGATTGCGAGGGAGATTTCAATGGCTTGCCGCCATGGTGTAGAGGTATTTCTAGGACTCCTCTCCAGCTTTTATTTAGATCAACCATTTCCAAATGTTGACCTCTACTTGGTCTAAACACTATCCTGACTTTAAAGGGGTATTTTTCAAGGAGTTCGTGTATAGATGGGACTCCTTGTGTGATAGTTGATCTTTTGTTTTGGTTGGTCATCTCGACCAATCGTTGTATCTTTCTTCTCTTTAATGAATTTATACTTATCAAAAAAAAAAAAATGTTGACCTCTACAACCTGGTATTGCTGTTTGTATATCTTTAGATTTCAAGATGCTTATTTTCTTTTTACTGTTTATTAGGTGGCTATTGTTATCGGAGGTCGTAATTTCTTTTGTGGAGACACATGGGTTACTGCTACTGGTCTCGATAGATCTACTGCATACCAAATTGGGTAGTGTGTTTATTTTGTAATTGCTACTGGATTTCTATCTTTTTCCATCAGTCTCACTGTCATTGTGCTATGAGTATTGGTTCTTCCTCTGTAAGGAGTCTAGAATTTGTGGATAATTTATAGGTAGTTAGTTTTGGGTTTAATATTAACATGCTAATAGTGTTGTTAAGTTCAAGACCTGAATTTATACTTTTGGATTAGTTTGGGATAAATGATGAGATATTAGCGATGAAATTGTTCTCCGTATATGGAATAGATAAATAAATAATACTACTATTTGGACATGCTTTAATATTTTTATCGGTTTTTTCCAGTGTTTATAATTCCTTATTTTCATATCTTTTAAAATTGCAAGGACATAAAAGAAGAAAAAAATATTAAATGTCAGGTATTTGACCTGTTTGGTTTACTCATCTGACCCTGGTCAGCCACTTAATATTTGCCAATCAAATCTCACCAAGTGTAGGTCAGGCAATATGGATTTTCTCCATAATCTAGTTCTTGCAACATTTTTTTGGTAAGTATAACTTTATTAAAATCAAACAAGCAAAGCTTACAGTGCTTGAGATGACAACCAAGAAAAAAGTGCCTAACTAGCACACAAAGTCTCACAACGGGAAACAAAGTCTTCGAAGAAGACACCCTTAAACAAAGTCTTGGAAGTGTTAGCAGCCACCAATGCCAAAGACAAAAAAGATGTATATGAAAATGGGCAAAAAGGTTTAGTAGTTGCTTAGACAAGAAAATCTGCCAAAGAAAATGGCATAACTAGTTATTTTAAAATTTATCTGTTCAATTGTTACCTTACCATGGTGGACTGTGCAAATGGTATCAGGATGATGGCAACTATGATGAATTCTATGTTGCTTCAGTCAGCTTTGGAGAAGATGGGTGTTCAGACACGTGTACAATCCGCATTTCCAATGCAAGAGGTAGCCGAACCATACAGCAAGCGACGTGCCATCCGGCATCTTGAAAAGGGAAGAGTTGTTATATTCGGTGGTGTTGGTGCTGGCACGGGAAATCCACTTTTCACCACAGACGCTGCAGCTGCTCTAAGAGCTTCAGAGCGTATGACTATGATCCATTCTTAGAATCCTCGTCTCTCTAATTTTTTGTAGTACCCAAAGCTGATAGACTCCTCTGCTGCCGTGTCCTTTATTTGATTGTTTTGTAAGGGAATTTTGATGCCTTTTATGTATTTATTTTGACAGTTAATGCTGATGCGGTTCTCAAAGGTACCAACGTTGATGGTGTCTATGACTGTCATTCCAGAAACAACAACAATGTGGCATTCGAGCACATTTCTTTTAGGGAGTTGGTTTCCAGAGGTGTGAATAGTGTGACCTCCATGGACATGATGGCAATAACATTCTGTGATGAGAATGGAATACCTGGTTGGTCTTATATGGTTCTTCTCATTTTTTGGTTTTATTATTGGGGAATTCAGCTCTATTCTTACTAGGAATGTTTTTTTTTTTTCTTCTTCTCCTGTTCTTGTAGTTGTGATCTTTAATCTACTTGAACCGGGCAATGTTTCAAAAGCATTGTGTGGAAACCAAGTTGGTACCCTGATTGATCAAGGTGGAAGGATTAGCTGATACATGTGGGGCATCTCTCCTATTTTCCAGAATGGTGTGGAAACATCATGATTACTGCCATGTGATGGTCAAAAGTCTCTTTCTCAAAACCAAAACTCAGCTATTGAACCAATCTCAATTCGTTTGAGGTCTCAATGGATTCTAGTTGGCCATTGATGCTGCTCTGTGACATACATCAGAAGATGGAGAAGAAATTCTGATCTATACAGTGTTCTTGGTTAATTAATCATAGGGTTAGGTAATTCCTTGACATGTTATCCATCTTGTTATCACAGCAGCCAGACATTCTTTCGGTGGCTCATATTGTTTCCCCTTTGTATATTGCTTTCCCTGTAAATTGTTTCAAGGCCCCCCTTGTTATAAATTGTGGGTTGGGGGAGAGTAGATTAAAATGAACTGGGATGCAGAATGTATTTGTTGGCTGATAGATATACTCAAAGCATTAATTTGAAAGGAAGAAAAAAAATGAAAAAATCTTCGTAGATTCTGTTTTATTTTCCACCATTTTCAACAAGACAATGGAATCGAATCTTCTTACCGATAAAATTTATTTATTATGCCTTCGAATGTCGTAGCTTTGCACATATTGGCTTCTAGAAAAGAAATTGGGGGGGGGAAAGGCTAGCAAGACAAACATTACCATAAATAAAACATTAGAAACGAACACAAAGATAATCTGAGCTAACAACAGTTGGCAATGAGAAAATGCAGTTGAACCATCAAATATAATTGAAACAGCAGCAATAGCAGCACTTAGGAAGTAAAGTGGGATGAGAGATGATCAATAGTTGGCTAGTCCATCCTCGGTTGTCGCTAGGGACGGTGAGAGCGAATTACGTGATTCATCAAAGTCCTCCCCCAGGGGTGACTGCTCCACCCGAATGTCCTCGATCATCTTCGCAACCTCTGACATTGTGGGCCTCTTCTCTGCCTGTTGAGCGGCACACGCTAGACCCACGTGGAGCATTGCCACCATCTCCTCCTCAATGTTCTTATACCTCAACAACTCGGGATCAAACACCTCAGCCGTCCACTCATCTCTCACCACCGATCGGACCCACTTAGGGAGATCCAACCCTTGTCCATCCTCATCTCGCATATGACTTGGAGAAGGATATAGGGTTGGAGCCTTCCCAGTCAACACTTCCAACAATAAAACCCCGAAACTGTACACATCCGCCTTTTGAGAAAGTTTCTTAGTTTCTGTCTGCTCAGGTGCTAGATACCCTCCTAATCTTTCAGTGGCATGGATTGGATTCAAAAGCAAGGCCAACCCAAAATCAGAGATGCAAGCAACACCATTCTTGTCAAGAAGCACATTCGATGATTTCACATTCCCGTGGGGTATCTTCAACGCACTATACTCTTCATGAATCCGAGCAAGACCACGAGCCGCTCCAAGCACTAAGCTGATCCTCGTCGTCCAATCTAAAGGAATTCTTCCCGGTCCTCGGTTCCCTAATTTATTTAGCAAATGCAGATATCAGTTCATTTGACATAGATTTAACAGATACAGAGAATAATTCACACACACACACACAGAGATCACCCACCATGTAGAAGTGAGTACAAGCTTCCATTGGGGAGGTAGTCATAGATGAGAAGCTTCTCCTCCTTGGCATAGTAATAAGCTCTGAGGCGAACGATGTTGAGGTGCCGAAGCTTTCCAATCACGTCCATGTACTGTTCAAACTCCTTTCTCGCACAAGGGTTGGCATCCTTAAGCCTCTTCACGGCTACCGTACTCCCATCCTCGAGCAACGCCTTGTACACGGTCCCGAGGTTCCCTTTCCCCAGCATTTCTGCCGAGGCCCTTAGTAGGTCTTCCAGCTCAAATTGTGTCCTGTTGTCAAAGAACACAAGCTTACTCCGATCACTTTCTGCCCCCCTCCCATCGCTCTCTACACCACCTCCATCGCTCGCATAAACCTTCTTCTCACTAGAATAACTACTACCACCCCTCTTCTTCCCCTTCCCTTGTACTGCTCTTGAATCTGATTTGTTCTCTCTAGAATCTCTCCCACAGTAGTAAGCAACAAAGAAAGACAGAATTACGAGTAAAACTACTGCATTTCCGATTACAATGGCTGCAATGGCACCAGTACCGAGTCCTTTACGAGACCCATCTTTTCCCTTATCGGCAATTGGGGTGGTTGTAGGCAAAGAAGTGGGATTTGAAGGAACCATTGAGTGAGCCCCTTTGACAGAACAAACAGGGAATGGATTTGATCCACATAGCCCCGCATTCCCACTAAAGCTTCTCTCTCCGAATTTCCTTTGTAACCCTTGAGGCACCTTCCCATACAAATCATTGTTAGATACATTAAACTCCTTTAGATCGGGAAGAGCCATTGAAAGATCAGGAACTTCCCCTGTTAGTACATTGTTTTGGAGACGAATCGTAATGAGATGGGTAAGTTTTGAGATCTCTTTAGGAATCGGACCTCGAAGATTGTTTCCAGATAGGTCTAGTCTGCGAAGTCGCTTTAAAGATTCAATCTCTTTGGGAATATTGCTTGAGAAATCGTTGTCCGAGAGGTAGAGGAGTCTAAGATTAGAGCAATTGGTGATAGGGGAGATGGAGCCGTTGAGACGGTTGGAGTGGAGGTCGAGGAAGCGAAGCTGGGTTAACTCAGAGAGTGAGTCGATTGGGCCCCGAAGGTCTAAGGAGGGAAGTGAGAGGGAGGTGACTCTTCCATTGGTGCAGCTGACACCACGCCACGAAGAGGCACAAGCGTCGGTTGTGGTCCAGTTAGTGAGGAGGTTTCCATGGGTGTCGGTCTGCATGCGGAACCGAGTGAGAGTTTCGGTGTCGTTGGGGAATTGAGAGGCTGAAGTTGAAGAAGAGAGGATGGTGAGGGAAGAAATGGTGGAGATGAAGATGGTGAAGACCTTAGCAAAGGAACCCATTGCCATGGTGTGGGTGTGTGTGTGTGTGTGGTGTGTGTGTGAGGGTGCGTGTCTAGACCTTAGCAAATGAACCCATTGCCACTCTGGTGTTGGTTGTGTGTGTGTCTAGGCGGGAAGTAGAGAGTGGAGATGTTTTAAAAAACAAAAGCCTCTCTCTCTCTCTCTCTCTCTCTACTTAAGTGTGTATGATTAAAGGGGGTTGTGTAGTGGAGGTAGTTTGAAAATTAAATAATGGTTGCTCCCCCACTTTGGGGCAAAAAAAATGAGTAGAGGAGAGATTCTGGAAGACCATCTCCTCTTTTCTCTGATTTTTCTTCATGGGTTCTCTTTTCTATGGTTATAATTTGTTTCTTTTTCTTTTTTCCATTTACCTTTGCAGAACTTTTCATTTTTTGCTTTTTCTTCCTCTTTTAAAAAGATGTTCAAGTGCTTGCTGTGTGTCGTCTACTCATGTAGTGAAGGAATAGTGTCATTTTTCAGCTCATGCCATGGATAATTGTCGGTTCTTTTACCTGTTTAATTCCTATTCTATGATCCTTCTTTCTTGTAAATGGTGTTGATGATCTTGATCGGGTGGTGATACCTGCAAAAACACTTGATAATAACCTCAAGGGGGTGGCTTAATGCAATTTTGGATCCAATAAGCATGCATTGTGTGTTCGATACACAGCATGAGCAATATTTCCTCAAGGCCACCCGCGATGGCACTCTCTCACTTACCTAATGCGTGTGATGTGCGGGCGTTGCACGTGCATGGAGAGGGACCCATATGCCTCGGCTCCGGCCCTGGCTCATCCGGTTCCCCTAGTCAGACATAACTTTGGACACACTCATTATATATATAAAAAACAATATGATAATCAAATTTATGGAGAATCGAATAGGATTGTGGCTTAGATTCATGTAGATCATGCATATTTGTTTTTAAAATTTACATATTTATAGTTTTAAGGTCTTTGGTAGTAGCACATGCTTTATTTGACCATATCAATCGGGTGCAGTGATAGTTGGAATAGGTTGCAATTTATTTGGTGTGCAACGTATAATCATGAATTGGTGCGTTATCAATAAAATTTGGTGTTCTAATAAAAGTTCTCTTTTAAACTCATCAGAAACTGCGGTATTCTCTAAGGGGTTAAAAGCATAGTCACAAAGTCAAAGTATGGGTCTAAAATGACAAGGGAAAACTTTGGAAAAAATGTTGAAAATAGGGGGGGAGGGGGAAAAAACGTTGAAAACATGAGAAAAAACGTGAAAATTAAAGATAAAAAACATATATTAAAAGTTATAAAAAAATGTATATATCTAATGAAAATTCATAAAATCAAATTATTATCATGAAATCTCATATTTTTACATTTATTAATCACCAAATTCTACTATGTATCAAATCCCATATTAAAAATATATATAAACGACGTTTTTTTCGTTAAGAATGAAAAGATTGTATTTTTTAATCGTCAAAGATACAAGATGTTAATTTTATTTTATTTTAAAGGCATTTTTTGTTACCATGGCTAAAAGAAAATGATTGAAATACCCTCATTTTCAACATTTTTCTATTAAGAACCGGTTATGTCCAATCTCTACAATTAATATCGATCTCTAACGTTTTATATCAAAATTATATCTCCTTCAACCTCCAAATCTTAAAATCAAGGATTTTATTAAGAGATTAAATAAATTGATAAAATTTGATAAAGAATTTTGGGTCCAACAATACAAATAACGAATTGGGCAGGTGATGTAGAGAAACTGAAGAGCACTATCAATTACCTCACAAAAATTTTCCTAAAAATAAAATCAAAGAGTTTGAATATAATATATTTTTTTGATCACCAAGTATCCCTGTCAATAACAGATCGAGAGCTTTGCCCAATTCACAAACCATGGTCTTGTCCAGAGACTATTCCCGAGTGCAATTCCCACACATCACACACACCAGGTAAGTGAGGGTGCGCCCTCACAGCTCAAGACTTATGAGCATTAATCGGTCTGAAATTGCCATTGAGCCAACCCTTGGGGGTTATTAGATACAATATTCTTATTTTTATATTTATTTTTTTAAGAAAAAAAACTTTTTGTTTAAGAGATTGAAGACAAATATATTTTTAAAATAAGAGAGGAGAGGGGGACCTATCTCTTTCTAAAGATGTGTTTCTTTCTAGAATCTAGACCCCAATGGCCCAATGCAGCTTTTGCGACTTGTAACAGCATCCCAGACCAACAAAGAGTATAATAACAAAATAAATACACAGAGAGAGATTATTCTGTTTCTTTTTCGCTGGTCTGGGTTTTCTAAACGAAAGTGAATCATTAAAGTATTAAAGTGATTACAATTGAATTTCAAAAACAAACAAATAAAAATACTTTGACCATTAGAATCATAGATCACTCTCCAAAACTTGCACCAATCTGATGTTGTTTATCAAACAATCTGATCCACACGACACGGCTTTACTAAGACTTTAACAGACAAGAGTATGTCAGATCCACATGTGGGTCCCACTAACCAAATCCAAATTCTTGGAGGCCACGTGGTTATCAATGATTGTGGATTCTCACCTTCTTTGTCATGCACATTTTTTTCAAGGGAAAATAAATTTCTGAGGAAATTTTCTTCAAAACTGATTTTCATGGAAAAATGAATTCCATCGTAGAAAAATGTGTTCAAGTTTGATAATTAAACTCACCCGAAAATGATGCAAAGTCCGAGGTACGGGTGCCAATGGGGTATCTATTTACTCGATGTACCCAAAACAGATTAGTCAATTTTGGGTCTACCAATATAGGTCCGATCATTTTTGGGTTCGATTTTGGGTAGTATCTCAAGGACCTGATAAGAATCGAGTATTCGATGGATACTCGAATAGTAAATTTATTATATTTTAATAAAATTACTAGCCTAATCAAATGCTTACAATGGGAGATGTCTTAAAGTAAATATAGTTCAAGTAAAATTAAAATATAAAAAAAAAAAAAAAATTGTGAAGTCTTTGATGTTTACATTTTCTTTGCATGTACAGATGTACTCCCATTCATTTTTCATACATTTATATAATTTCAATGACAAATAAATGATTCAACTATCATTTTCTATGATTTTATTTTCAAAAGTTTGATTTGCTTTAAGAATTTGCTGTTGATCTTAATTTTCAATCGAGGAATTACAAGATAAATTGTTATATTTATAAATAATGGTCTATTTTATTGGATCTTTGGGTTTTTTTTTTTTTTTTTTTTTCTCATTTAGAAAAACACACAATCCATCCTAGTGGGTACCCAGAACCGAAATCAATAAGAATCAAGATCGGGATTTTATTTAAGGTCCGATTCTGGGTACATGTGGAACTGACCCATTGACAGTTTGACACCCCCTAACTAAAACCAAAAACCCAAATTCTAGTTCTCTTTTTATTGGAATTTATTAGAGTCGGGCTTAAGAATTGATAAGAACTAAAATCATTAGGTTATGAGTACCCGTGAGTACATAAAACCAATTTATTTTGTCATTTTTTTAATTATATAGATGATTTTAGGTTTTCTTTCATTTTAAAATTAATAACTATTACATAAGGCTCTCCAATTTTCCATATAAATTATGTATTGGAGTTTAATATAGGCCATCTCTTATAAAAATTTATTACTTGTAAAGAAGATAACTTTTAATTTTTGAAGAAAAAAAAAATCATTAACTGATCTTTAGTAAAACAAATTATAATTAAGTTGATAATTTTGTAGATAGCATCTTTATTTTTTAAGGGAATTTTTTTATATAATTTAAAATATTTTTTCACATTCAATTCTTTGGACTCGGAATCGATGGGTATCTGTGTTTCTTGGTGTTTCTGGTTTCATTTATATTAGAATTGAAATTGAAAAAATAAAATGATTATGTTTCTAAGTAACACCCCTAGTTTGCGAAGGCTTACACGTTGTGGGAGATTTTATTTATTTTTGGAGTAGGCAAGAAAGGCGAGTGGTTAGTAGAAGTTCAACGGTTTTTTAACCCACCAAATACTAGGATTGTCATTAGATCAGATCAGGGTCAATTTGGTACCAATTTGATAAGGATCTGATAAGATCCAAAACTGATCCAATAAGTATTAGATCGGGCTTTTAAAGGATTGTCTTTATTATCGGATCTCATCCAAGCCTGATCTAACGACGTATATATATTAAATATATAATATAATTTATAATATTTCATTGGACGTATCCTTATTGGATCAGGACATGATCAATCCATATCCGATCCAATAATGTATCAGATTCAAACCTTATCGGATTGAATCCTTATCAAAATCTAAATCATCAATCTAGGCCAGAAATTATTGAATCGGAACGAAATGGACCCACTAACTTATAGGGGTTTTGATGTGTATATATATATATAAACATTCAATTTTAATGGCAATTTAAAGATATTAGATTTGATAATTTTGCATAATTAATTCATAACCGTTGATGCTTTGCTATCATAACTATTATGATGTAGTTTACGATCTTTATGATTTAAGATTTGAAGCAAATCCATGACGTTGTGGGTCATTATTTAAGGAGAATATTTTCCATGGCGGCAGCTCCTTGGTCAACATCTCCAAAAAAAAGATCAAAACAGTCATACCTGACTTAGAACTTTAGCCAACTCAGATGTGGGACCCAATCAAAGACGAACATGGCAGAGCAAGGCCCAAAATAAAGGGCCCAATCAAAATCTCACAAGGTCCCAGAAAAGGGCCCAGGGGCTTCTATGTATGAGCTGGGTACCATTGGCACTGCCCCATGGTCCCACAATCAATCCGAGACAGCTAGTCTTGGACTCATCCTCAAAGCCAAGCCTTCAAACTTTGACTTAGATTTCAAAAGGTCTGAAATTGTGATATTTTTCAGCCAACTGTCTGAATTATTTCCTTGAAATGGAGAAATTTAGTGGAGCTACCCATTTTGGGTCGTTACAATCCTATGACCCAAAATGAGTAGTAGGGTGGGTCATGTGTTGACTTTCACTATCCAAAATGGCAGTTGAGAGGGAATGGGTAATGAGATAGATCAAGTCTTGGAGTTGCTCTTATAGAGGCTCTTCTAGGCTCCTTGCACTTGGATTGATTAGCTAGTGATTGGTTGGATGTTGCTTTTAAAAATGGCTACTTTAGCATGCTCCCCAAATTAGGGCTGGCAACCGATCAGTACCACTCCAATACCGATCCAAAATGTTTTGAATATGAACCCAATCAGATTAGATTAGTGAATATACGAACCGAATCCGATCCATTTCATTTCATCTTTAATTCGAAACAGATTCAATCAGAACACATGCATTATTTACAAATTATCAACATTCAAAAAAAAATTAAATATAGAATTTTAAAAACTCATTTTTTTAACTACGAATATAGAGGGAAACCAAAAAAACTAAAATATTTTATTTATATGTATTTATATGAAATTAAGAATAAATAAAAAATAAAAATATGTTTGGATTGGATTTTTTTCAGGAAGGATTGGGGTATATATGAACCCGATCTGAAATTATATCGAATCTAAGATTTCAATCTCAATCCAATTTTTCATGTCTTTTCGGATTGGATCGGACCAGTTCGGACATCGAGTGTATTTCAAATTGTTGCCTGCCCCAAATGATGTTTCATATTGCATTGCCCTGTATTCACTCTTGTGCATCCCATACACTGTCAAGTTCAATTGATTCATTGATCAATCATCATGAACCAATTGACCCATTCGCATCGCTAGCTTAAGGTCTTGTTCGATATGCAAATTGAGTTTCCCGAGTTGCACCCTTTTGTCTACCACTATTCCCACTTTTTCTTGTTAATTACCCACAAATCAAGATCTATATATAAGATTATGAGCACCCGCATGCCTTAAAGGTTTTTCATGAATTAGTTCCTATGCATCTTGATGTAAAACTATGGGAGCTACTTAACTCGTTGTACGAAAATCCACTTTTAGTAATGGAAAAAAAAATTGTCAATAACCTACATATTGACGTTGAAAGATCTTCATGGTCATAAAGTCGATGACACATTAAAAAAATAAAAATACTCAGAAATGATAATAATGTCCATATTTATTTAGGCTCAATTATCCATTGAGAATCTTCCACTTTCTTTTCCAATTAGGTGATATGTGTCAAATTAATGCTGGAGTGACCTTAGTGGGGGACACACAGGGACATCTTGACATGGTGGCGCGTGCATGCCCGTAGATTAATTTATCTGAGATACAAATAAAATGCATCTATGAACATGCATGCACAATCACATCAAGGTGTCCCCCACTGAGGTCACTCCACCACGAATCATGTCAAAACCCCTCGATGTTCCATGCAAAAAATACATATTTCAATGACCATGACCTGTGTTAAGTATGATGTTTTACAAAATCTTATCTTTGACTTGTATCTTAATGGTGAATGGGTATTTGTCATTTCACTGTGCTTCAATGAAATCGTACCTTTGACTTGTATCTTAATGATGAATGGGCATTTGTCATTTCTTCTTACGAGTCCGACTTTGAAGCGGGCAAGCCGCTTCAAAATTTTGAAGGAACCCTCGACTTTTTGAATTTATTTCACAGCCCCACATTTCTGTCAAATTTTGAAATACCTCCTTTAAAATGCCACGTGTACTCTAATGGAGAGGGTTTCTTCAAAATTTTGAAGCAGCGTGCGAGTTTCAAAGGTTTTTCCTCTTCTTACCCTGCTTTGATGAACTCTTCAATCCCCGTCACAAAAAAGAAGGTAAAGTGCCATTTATTGTTACACATAGAAATTAATTACTCAATATCATATTTTTATGAATTGTGATAATCTGACTACTCCAAGTGACAAACTCAATTGACTATCCTGACATGACAAGTTCGGAAATCATAGATCTGCTTTCTTTGGAATACACGGCTGTGCTTTCCCATAAAAAAGTGTATCTCGATGGAATCATGTATCCCAAGGAGTGTAGATCTATGATTTTCAAACTTGTCACGACAGGTAGTCGATTGAATTTGCCACGTGGGATAGCCAGATTATAACGACTCTACTTTTATTTATCCAACAATCCACGTATAATGGAATCTTCAATTACAACCAAAATTGATGACTCTTTTATGAAAATAAAATGAAATCTATATTGAGAGATGGGCTTCTATTGATAGCTAGTGGTGTCAATGGAATGATCCGGACCTTGATTAGGACAATCTCGTATTAGCCTAACAATCCAAATCCAGTCTGATTGCATTTGTGCCAACTAGTGGGTTGAGTTGGACCAAACTATACTTATGATTCTAAGTCAAGCAAATTTTCCTAGCAACCATTAACACTGTAAGAAGCCAAATTGAATACTTATAAATGTTGGATTCAACAATCCATTGTATATGGATCTAGGAATCAAACATTCAATCAAATCAAGAAACCACCACCCTAAAGGTTTGGCCTACCGGCAAGCCGATCCCCTGATAAGTTCCCCAAGAAGGGTAGGCCAAGTGTTCGAAACTCCACAAAACTATGAATTCCTTGGGGCCACCCTCTAGGGTCTAGTTGACCTTCGACTCGACCAATTGCATGTAAAACTTTCTGAGGGGGCGGTGTGTGTGACTATGGAATTAGTCTCACTAGAAGGGTGGGGATAGTAAAAAAATAAAATAAAATCAAGAAACAACAATTAAATGATTAGGGTTTAGATCGCACATACCCGTTTGATGAAGATAAACAATCGAGTATAGTAAAAAGCCCATATATGGGCCTGGTCCGTTGTCATTTTTTTAATTGAAAACCCTGTAGCACAACAAAATAGATAGGGGCTTGAAAGATTGTGCTAGGAGGGGTTGGTAATCCTATTTATAAGGCTTTTGTCCCATTGAAAGAATATTTTCTAAAATATTTTATTTAGCACTATTTGTTTGCTCCGCAAATAGCTGCAAACAGAAACCTTTACCGTATAATCAGAGTTGCGGCTGTTTGGATGGTTAAACTTATGTGGGCCCATCCGTAAAAGATCGTTAACTCTCGTAAAATAATTAAAAAAAAGGTAAAATTGACGTATATTATTATTGAGGAAAATCCTCCACAAAACTTTGTGGGGAGCGTGGATTGCCCTTCGTCTCTCTCATTGTCGAACCAAGTATATTGTCTTCTCAATCACGTTTCTCTCCCTCTCTCTCTCTCTCTCTCTCTCCAGTCATTTTCTGTCTTTAATTTTCTCTCCCTCTTTCTGTCGTTCTTACCAAGGCAATCATGGATGTAGGGGCTACAGATATGCTTTTAGTAATCTTTCTAGAGATTGTGTGATTCCCTTGTTCACTGGCTATCAGTAAATTTGAGAGAAGAAAGCATTGATCCCGTTTTTTTTTTCTTTTAATTTAAAAAATATTTTAAGAAAAAGAGTGAGTATAGCCTTACAAACTTAGTAGGATTTTAAATCTTACTAGGGGTCATTGAGCTCACCTTGGCATCAAAAAGATGATCTGCCACAAAGATGTAGAAGACAAAATTCTATGAACTTTTTTTTTCAAAAAATAATAAATAAACAAAAGATTGTTTTTCACTATTAAATTTTAATTTTAAATTAAAAGATTGAATGAACAATCAAATGGATCGGGATTGAATGAGATTCAACAAAAATATTCAAATAAACAATGAAATGGATGAGGATCGAATGATATTCAACAAAAATATTCAAAACAGATCTAATAAAATTCAACTCACATTTTCAACTAAAGATAAAACCCCAAGCAGATCAAGTGGGTTCTACTCTTAACAAACATGATCGATATGTGTAAAACAACAATAATCTGTATTTCCCCCTAAACCCTTTGATCGAAACCTAATTGATAACTTCTCAAAAACACGAATAATTGAAATCCTACCTATATCAAGAGAAAAAAAGATAGAAGATTGAAGTTCAAAGTCAAGAAAGCACCTTTTGATTTATGTAAATAGAAAAAGTGAATAAGAAAGATACTTGAGCCCGAGAGCGAAAGAGAAAGAGAGAGAGAGAGAGTACAATGACTTGATCGCATTTTTTAGATCCACCAATGAATGTGGAGTTTTTTTGGCCAAATGTGGGATAAACGTTTTTTATTTTTTCAGGATTCATAGAAAAAAAAGGTGGGCCCGCTTGTGTTTACTACAACCAAGCAACAACAAAGCGTGAAACCGCCGAAACATTTGTATTTGCGGCAAACAAGCAGGGCCTATATAATAAAACACAATGGTGAGATCCACTTGTGATGGATAAACGTCCTATCGAACTATAGTGACCCTTTTAATTTTATAGTATTTACTCTCCTCTTCCCCAATCCATTTCTTTTTTCAATAATAACCCTTTTAATTTTATTAACTTTCCTCTTTCACGTCATTCAATCTCAAATATTTTTAATAGTACCCCTCTAATTTTATTACTTTTCCTTTTTTACCCCCTTAACCCCCAACAAGGATGTCGATGCATAGACACGGGCGAACTCTAGTCTATATAGATCCACTTGTGGGGAATAAATATCTCATTAGCTACAATTGCTTTTCCTCTTCTCCGCATTTAACTTTATTATATTTACTCTTCTCCCCTTCAACTTTATTATCTTTCTACTCCTCCTTCTTTTTTCAATAATATCCCTCTAATTTTATTATTTTTTCACTTTTACCCCTTTAACCCCAATTAAAATAAGATTCCTTGCTACAAAAACAATTAAATGTAAAAAAAAGACTATCGATGGTTGTCTCAAATACTTGGGATTGTGCATGTTCTTGAAACTATGTGTACAACTATAAAAATCATGTAGATTTATTTTTTCTCAAAGTTGCCAAGTTAGTATATATATATATTGAAAAATTTAGATCTCATCTAGATATTAGATTATAATTTAACTAATGTAATAAAATGCAGAAGGGGAAAAAAAAAAAAAAAACCAATTTAAAGTAACATATATGCCTTATACCCCAAAACTTGATTAGGATCTTGACATCCCTTGAATACAAGGAATTTTGATATTTCCATTTTATGAGGTTTTTGTTGAACTCGAAGTATAGATTTATTACATAATATTGTATTTATATTTAAACGAGTTAAAATATACAATAAAAAAAGTTTCACCCTTAAATGAAGATATGATGTACTGAATTTCACTAATTGAATGTGCTTTCCCTGTGTTCCACTTAAAAACGATGAGACAAAATGATGGCAAATAAAATTCTTGTTGGATATACCACCATGGATTAAGCTCAAGCCTTTTTTATTTACATATAAGTTATAGTGTTGCGGTACATTCATCACTTTCATATACTTATATAAATCAACTTGTACAGTCCATATTTTGACCCTGTGAATTCTAAAGTCAATCATATTGAAGTTAATCTTTTGAGATAAAATTAAGAGAAAATAGTAAAAAAGGCCCAGTAAAATTGAAAAATTATCAAAACAACACATTGCTCATTTTCATTTTAAAAAATGGTAATTTTTTAAATTAAATATTTTAGCAAAACAATAAGTTTTAAAGTGAACATTTTTTTAATAACAAAAATGCCCTTTTAACATCTTTTTATAAAATAATATACATATGTTATGTTTAAGTATATGGATAAAAATATAACTCTTTTAGTATAGTGATGTTTCTTTTCAAGATTTACTTTATTTCAACACCCAGTAGTCTTGTAGGCAGTTTTAACATCAATGGAGTCTGAAGATCCACAAGTTCTGTAGTTAAAATAAATATACACATACAGGATTTAGATCTATAAGTTTTGTTATAGATTTACAATACTTTAATTCTAAAAGAGATGATGATCTACGAGTTTTTATGTCTCACCTCGTTTTCTATTTCATACCTTCATAGCTACCATATGTATAGAAACCCCCTAGCTCGTGAAGATATTTTGGACATGGATTCTTCTTTTTTGTCCTTGTGGAAATGTTACCCTTTTCACAATTGACTTATTAAGATTTGAGCCACCCTTTAATCATGGTGTATTAAAATTTACTATATTCGATGATATATGAGTACATTAACAAAATAAGAAATAAAAAAAATTTATGTCAACTAAATTTAATCATGAAATAAAATAAAAAATTGCTTGCATCCTATTGCTATATATGATGAACAAGATTGATTTGCGTTATGTTGGTCCATGCGAGGTTGACCCAAAATTCACTGGTCATTATACTCGAAGTACTTGTTCTTAAATATGAACAATTGCTTCATCTATAACAAGAAGAAGTATATAATACTCAAATCCTTATTATAAATCAATTGTAATTGGAAACTCATTCATCAGCTCTATATTTGCTCTCACATTAGCCACTATCATCTCATACATGCTCATGATTATGTTAATATATCCATTTATGTCTCGTTTTCTTCTTTGATACTCATCAAAGTTTATCTCTTAGTACTTTGTCATACGTATTATCTTAGTAAGTAAAAATGACAAAGATTTTTTTTTCCTTTGTATTTCTTTATAATTTATCTAATTAGAAAAATTGTTGTAATGGTCAATCTATCTCGAATAAAATCAAATCGATTCTATGAGGGGTAAATTCTCAAATAATTATCGAAGTTTTCAAAAATACTGAAAGTGTTACGTGTGGTGACATAACTACCATGTAATGTTGACAAAATGTAATTAAATTGTCGACATTACCAACACTTCAAAAACAACGAGAACTTTTGTAATTATTTGGGAATTTACCCTTCTACGATACATACCCTTACCTTTTTTTCGTAAAAGATAAAAATGATGAGGGGTATTATTGAAAAGTGAATTTTGTGGACAATACTAACCTCCCCTTCGACATAATAAATGTCTATTTACCTATAGATACTAAGGACAATTTAATCTTTTGATTTAAATGTTTTTTTTTTTTTTAAATAAATTATTTTGTAATCAATGCCAACATAATAAATACATTTATTATGAGCATTATAAAGGGTAAATTCCTTAATAATTACAAAAACTTTCGATATTTTTGATAACATTACGTTATAATTATGTCAACACATGTATCACTTTCAGTATATTTGAAAACTTTAATTATTATTTAGGAATTTAACCCATTATAAATGCATTAATTATAGGCATAATAAATAATTTATTGTGTAAAAGATTAATACACCCTTGTCTTTTTTAACTTAGAGATAAAATGGAGAGGGGTATTATTGAAAAAATTGTGTGGAGAATGCTAACGCCTACCGAGGTCTAGGATGTTAGCATTCTCATATATATATATTTGCACCTTTGTTCAACACTTATTCCCAATTTCCCATGGCTTAATAATGTAGCTCATAAGTGGTTTCATAGTGTATTATATATGAGTACTACATTTTTTTTGTCCTCAATTCATCCAATAGCTTTAAAACACTTTTTTTTATGAGTGAGTTAGGCTGATGACCTCAAAGGCTTAGCCCTTACATTGAAAACATTATTGAATACCTTAGTTGGACTTAATAGTTATTAAGATACCATATTCCTCATAAAGTATCGTAGACACCCGAATTTGAACGGGCTCTACTTAAAAAAGGCTAAAAAATATGTATTTTATCTAAATAGCCTAAGGGCCCAAAACCTTTAAAATAATGATCTTATTTTAAAGAAATGCCAAAAGTTCATTATTTGACCCACGAGCTAATAAATATTGTGAGACACATATCACCACATCCTCAACATTCCCAAAAAATCTACAACCACTCCCTCATTCTTCTAATTAAATTCATTCCATTCAACTCATCTAACACTGAATCTACAATCATTTCCTTATATTTTTATTGTTCTAATCAAAACTCACTCACTTTAACCCACCTAACACTTAATCTATAATCACTATTTTATACCCCCATTTTTATAATTAAAACTCACTCGTTTCAACTTACCTAATACTCAATCAAAATAAATTGAAAGATCCAACCCATTTGGATCATAAATAATTCATTTATACTTCTTTTCACAAATACCCTTTCATCACCTTTAAATTACACACATCTTATTCATAAATCTCATACCATTCTACATTTTTTCACTTTTTTTATCCCACTTTACATTTAAAAATTACCTTCAAAATCCTATAAAACCCTTATATTTCTTAACACAATCCCTCACAAGAAAAAAAATACTTGAACTCCCCCAAGACTTGAACTTTCTATAAAGTCTCATTCTCTATCAACTCTCAACTCTCAACCCTCTCCCAACTCACAACTCTCTCTCTTTATCTCATAACCTCTACATTTACACCTACCAACCAACAAAAATTCCACATAACCAACACATCAAATTCAAAGATGACTCATCTCTTGAAGGTCAAGAAGAAAGTTTAAAGAAAAAGAACAACAAGGTAGAGTGTGGATAAAGAGAAAGACATATTTTTTCCCCATTTTTATTTTTATTATTACATTTTTAATCTTAAGATGAGATAAAAACCCTCATTAACCTCCGATAGATTGGGCTCCGGCTCGGTCGAAAGGGTAAGGATTGAAAATCTATTCAAAAGAAAACGTTTCTAAAATCCCTACACTGATGCACATATCATAAAAAATTTGAGACTGAGGCCTTAGACCTTCAATTAAAAAAATCTACATTTTTCAAACTTGCTCAAATGTATTGACTGTAGAAGAGCCTATTCCTCAATAAGGAAGTCATTTTTTGTTTAAATTGAAATCAAAGTCCTTCGTATTTGAGAGCACAAAATCGATTTTTTCGTTTTTTATTCATTTTTTAAAATAGATCAAATCCGAGATTATCACTAATGATGGAGGGAGTAGTAGGAGAGATCTTTGAAAATGAAAATGTCATGTCTACAAATACCATTGAACACAACAATACATTGGCTATTTCACCTCGGCCTCTCATAGAAGACCACGATCAAGGAGTATGTCATCAGATTGAAAATACATGGGTATCTCAAATATTCACGAAAACCTGGAGGGGCAACTCTAAATTTCCATAAGAAAAAACTATACAAAGGAGAAAATGAGCGTAGGTGGAATGATGTAAACGGTATAAGTCGTCCCTTCCACCCTCCAGCGACAGACGGCTCAGTCCAACTCTCTCTTTCTCTCTCTCTCTCTCTCTCCGGTGCGTAGTTGTTTCTAGGGCATCTTGCCTGAAATTCAAGGAGATCCTTCGCAAGACTTAGGTTTCCTTCATTTGGATCTGAGAAGAAACTCGCAAAACTGATAGATAAATCTTGGATTTATATCTGCAAAAGAGTCTGGTGTTTGATCCTTCGTTGGATCTGGGAGGAGATGGCCTTGTCTGGTATGAGAGGTCTCTCCGTCTTCATAAGCGATGTTCGAAATTGCCAGAACAAAGAGCAGGAGAGGCTCAGAGTGGACAAGGAGCTAGGCAACATCAGGACTCGCTTCAAAAACGAGAAGGTTAGGGTTTTTGATTCCCCTAATCTCTCAATCTCATATGTATAAAGCTTTGATTTTCCTTATGGAGTCTTTGGATTATGGAATCTCTCTTGTTTTGTTCATTTTTTCACGATTAGACCAATTTTTTAATCTATACATTGTTAATTTACGATAGAAGTTATTTACGGAAATGCAATTTATCCCATCACTTTCAGATTTGTATTGGAATTCTATCATTTCCAGAGTTTCCTTTAATTATTTAACCCTAATTTGAAAAATACCTAATATGTCCTTTGTTTCTCTAGGATTAATTTATCATTTTAGTCATAAGCCCCTTGTAGGCCACATGTAAAGTAAATTTTGAATCTTTAACTTTTTAGATGGGTAGCTAGAGAACTCCTCCAACACGTACATACATTGTCGCACTAGCACTTTGAAGAGATCCATAGAAGAAGCCACTAGAAATCCATTAGAACACATATAAGAATCCTTGTTAAGTGGGTTTGAACTATCCTCCTAAAGATTGGGCTATCCGACTAAAGTTGGTATTTGGTAGAGTTGGGGGAATTTGGTTAACAATAGAGATTTTGGTCCTAATTCGTTGACCTGTTTTTTTTCTTCCAACACTTGACTTTCAATTGGAAATATATTCCCTTTATCTGATCTTCTTGTCATACTAATATTTAGTCATTACACCAAGTTGGTAGCTAGAGTAAATTCTTGGAAATATCCTTTCACTTGATTCCTAAAGATGGAGGGGAAAGTTGAGAAAAACATGGTTCAAAGTAGAGTAAAAGCGTAGGTACGATGGTGATTTCTTTGTTTGATATATATATATCATGTAATTTGATTGGAAATGAAAAATGGTAGAACAAGGAGAGGAGTTTGTATATGCCTACCTAAAAAAAGAGAAAGAAGAAAACAAAGGGGAAAAAATCTAAAGAGGAGCCCAAACACAACTCAATCAGGCTGCTTACAAATGAGTTTCCATATAAACAAGAAATCTTCAAAAAGGTACTCTTGAACTCCTTAAAAAGTTTCTCCAAAAAAATATGAAACCTAAAATGGAAACGATGATTTCCTGAAGAGAATGCTCCTTTCCATAAAAAAACTCGACCGTTCTGTTCTTTCCAAAACTCCATATTGCATAAACAAATGTGGTCAAGTTCTAAAGATCATGCTAGATCTATATGCCATACTGCTAGCCATGAAAAAATTCAATGATAGATTCCGGGAAGCACCAATGGATATTGGAAAGGAGAATGATATCAAATCAAACAACATGAGTGAAAGCACAAATGATAAAAAAATTATCGATGTCATTGACTTTACACTTAAAGCTTGAAAAAATCCAATGATAATTCAGGGAAGCACCAATGGAGATTGGAAAGGAGAATGAAATGAAATCAATGAGTGAAAGCACAAAGGATAAAAATTGATCGATGTCGTTGACTTTACACTTAAAGGAAAAAAAAATTCCACAGAAATTTGTTCATAGCAATGAGATGTTCCAAAGTAAGAATTCTCCTTAAGACAATTGACCAAATGAAGAAAGCAACCTTAGACGGAAGCTTTGGACCCTGGACAATAATTAAATGGAAACTTGAAGGTGAAACAAGATGTAAGGCGAGGTAAAAGGATTTGACCAAGAAAATTTTGTCCCAGCGACTGACCCATACCCAACGGTACCACCCCAACCAATACTCAAGTAACAATTATGGTTCTAAAGATGTAAGCAACTAGCAACCATTAAGATTATACATCATAAAAACACCATCAAGTCGTTAAATTAAAACCTAAAATACAAATCGCATCCCATTCCTGTAAATGATAAATCTATGGGGATAAAATAATAAATTTGAGTCAACATTGCAAAAAAGAAAAAAAGGGTGTGATCAATGATTCAAATTGTCGAGATGGACAATTCAAACCATTGAGATTGACCAAATCGTCAAGATCAATATTTTATAGTCGTCAAGATAAAAAATTGTAAATCGTTGATCTCAACGATTGAATATGAATCATCGAGATCAGCATTCAAATTACCGAGCTCAACCTCGTTAAAATAGTTCATCTAAACATTTAAACTTGAATTGTCGAGATCAACAATTCAGATAGTTGAGATCAACAATTTGATTTGTTGATCTTGACGATTTGAGTTCGCTGTTTTATCGGGGCGAGGGGGCATTAAGAAACAAAGATTTTTAACTAACTGGGTTGTTAAGATACCATCCCAAAACTCCCGTTTAATTTAGAAAGATGTCCCTCCCGCCTGGTCTGTTTTCACCTATTTATTCTGGTGCTCAAAGACTTCAAATTGGGGTTTATATTTTTGGTTCTATATACTTGGAATTTTGGAACCATTCGTGAATTTTTAGCAGTAGCTGTTAATGTTTTAGCTTGCTTAAACTTCAATTCTGAAGAAGACTAAGAAGCTAGCTTTCGTTATTCACCAATCTTTGCACTCAAAAGTATCTTTTTGTTGTCCCTTTTTACCTTTTTTTAAAGGTAAATGTTTTTGCTATATTTGATCTATTATTGTTCTTCATGTTGACTGTACAAAGCTTTACAAGATCTCAATTGGGTTGTGAAGAAGCTATAGCCTGTTAGTGAATGTGATCTTGTGTTCTTTTTGACAGGGTCTGTCACCTTATGAGAAAAAGAAGTATGTTTGGAAAATGCTTTACATCTATATGCTGGGTTATGATGTAGATTTTGGTCACATGGAGGCCGTTTCATTGATATCTGCACCAAAGTATCCAGAAAAGCAGGTAAAATATCATTCCCTCTTGCGTTACACTTTACTTTGATTTGTTCACACTTTTAAGACAATGCAACGGCCTTTTCTTTTCTTAGAAATGAGATCAAGACCAATCATTGTGGTATCATCTGGTTAATGCTTATGCATAGCCATCTTATCTGTTTGTTCATTTTGCTGGAAGACAGTGATGTAGTAGCTGATTGTTTTAATATGACTGCAGGTTGGGTACATAGTTACGTCATGTTTGCTCAATGAGAACCATGACTTTCTTAGATTGGCCATAAACACTGTGCGCAATGATATTATTGGGCGCAATGAGACATTCCAATGCTTGGCATTGACCATGGTATGCACTGGCTATTTTTATTTAATTGAAATATTTAAGTATTAGTCCTTTCTATTGCGGCATTTCTTTTAAATGAAATTCTATATCTACACATTGTGTTGAAGTAGAGCAATATTTTTTTGTTGTACAAAAAATAAAATAAAAATAGTGTTAAAAGCTAATTTAAGTTTGCGCTGTGTATACAAACACTTGCCATTTTTTACTTTCATCGCCCATGCATTTTTTTAAAGCAAATTTAGGTTCTAACTATTGTGGATTGCTAGTTTCCGTGCACTGCTTTTGGTTTGTGATTAAGATGAAGTATTCCTTATCTATACATTACTCATGTTCTTTTCTCCATGATTTAACACAACTTACGATAGTGTTATATCCCATTGCTTGATGTTAGACAGTTAGAGCATACTTGCGGTACTTGGTGTGGAATAATCAATAAGCAAGTTCCATGGTTAAGTAACCTTGGTTTTACTTTTAGCTCAATTTTCTTGTGTGATATGCGCATTAAACAAAGAAACATTTCAAAATGGCTTATAGAAGCAAGTGATGGCAGTGTAGGGTTTCCCCCCTCCTAATGCTCCGAATACCATGCATATGCTATTTACTCTAGTTCTCCCCACTCTTATTTACTGATGGTTTTTTCATCTCTCGTTTGGTCTTCACAGGTTGGTAATATTGGTGGTAGAGAGTTCTCCGAATCATTGGCACCCGATGTGCAGAAGTTACTTGTAAGAGAAAAACACAACTTTTCTATGTTCAGTTGGTTTTAAATAAAATATAAATGATGGGAGCTGAATTTTCTGCATCAGATTTCCAGCAGCTGTAGGCCACTTGTTAGGAAGAAGGCTGCACTATGCCTTCTACGCCTGTATAGGAAAAACCCTGATGTTGTCAATGTAGATGGTTGGTAAGTGTGGGTTATAAAGGTCACTGATATATGTTTCCAGTTCCAATTTTAGTTATCTGCTCCTGTTGATTCTGCTTCCCCAATATTTCTTCAGGTCAGATCGCATGACACAGCTTCTAGATGAACGTGATCTGGGGGTTTTGACATCTGTTATGAGCCTTCTTGTTGCTTTGGTATCAAATAATTATGATGCATATTGGAATTGTCTTCCAAAATGTGTTAAGATATTGGAGAGGCTTGCTAGGAACCAAGATGTTCCACAAGAGTACACCTACTATGGTATCCCATCTCCCTGGCTTCAGGTACTTTTTTTTTCCTCTATACTTTAATCTTTGTCTCTCCAAAGACTACAAAGGACTGTGAAGGGAATCAAACCTTTATCACTAAGAGAAGATATTCCGGTCTTTTCGATGGAGAGTTTGCGACCTTGCTAGAGAACATGGTAGAGTGAGTGTTTATCATCATCATCAAAGGCTTATCCCTAAAATATGGGGTCTGCTGAAAAAGTCCTTTTTGTGAATTCAATTTTGTCCAAAGCCAAAGTCTATAGCATCATGTATCTCAGCCACCATGTTCAACTTGGATGTATTAGTGTCAATTGTGACACATGGAGATGCCGACCCTTGCAAACCCCCTTGACACTGCTGTACAATTTATTTCATTAATTGCATTTAGATCGATTGATGACTCTACTATCAAGTCTTGATACCCGGATTAAGTTGCTTCCCTAGTTTTTTTTTTCCTTCCAATTCCATTGATATTGGGACTACTACAACTATTACCATTAGCAGCATTATTATCATTATTTCTGACTTGTTACTTTTAGTTGAACTTAGTTTGGAAATAATGGCAATCGTATAGTGGATCTTTTTGGTTTCTGTTTTGGTTCAAGTTGCGTATCATTACACATTGTTAAGCCGTACAAACTGAACTTCATAAAATGAGATGACTTACTTTTTTGGTTCACGAAAGTCTTTTTGAACCCATTAACTGTGGTTGTTCTCTAATTCGTGGTTTCTTGTTACGTGTATTGGTTCAAGCTAATTTTTGGAAGGTGCTCTGTAGTTAATAGTAACTATCTGTTTGATTGGTCTTAAAAAAGATTTACTTTGTGCAGGTTAAGATAATGAGGGCTCTTCAGTATTTTCCTACTGTTGAAGATCCAAATACTAGAAGATCATTGTTTGAGGTTGGTCTTTTAGTCA
The DNA here is from genome assembly GCF_017979445.1 of Akebia trifoliata. Taxonomy (NCBI): domain Eukaryota; kingdom Viridiplantae; phylum Streptophyta; class Magnoliopsida; order Ranunculales; family Lardizabalaceae; genus Akebia; species Akebia trifoliata. Next base: position 3,725,862 of record NC_141380.1, on the reverse strand, counting down.
TGGAAGTATTGAATCTTACGCAAGTTGGTTCTGACATATTTATCATTGGTTATTGCAGGTTTTACAGCGCATTTTAATGGGGACTGATGTTGTGAAAAATGTGAACAAAAATAATGCATCCCATGCTGTTCTTTTTGAAGCCCTTGCATTGGTAAGTTTGTAGCCTGGCCACTTCTTTGATTTATAGAAGTTGCCATCTGAGATCTGTAGGAGATGGATATAAGCATTTAAAATGTCTGTAGTTAACCATTAATTTGTAATGGTACCTATAGAAAAGAGTACTGTAATTTTCCCTGCAACCTCATCCTCCCACCCCAACCCCGTGCCCCCCAAAAAATATGAAATCAAATCTAATTAAAACAAATCTATTGTTGTGGTGGTTACTCCCTTTTTTCACAAATATCTTTTCATATATTTCTACGTGTATCATGTTCTCTTAACCCTTATGAATTGTTGCCAGTTTCACTATTTCTACCTGCAATTTGTTTCCTAAAGAATCATCCCCAGCCATCTAAAAAAAGAAGGAACAAGTGAATGCGCTTATTGTGATCTCTTTTGGTGGTTATTTTAGGTCCTTATTTATTTGACTGATACATTGAAGCGGATTATTTGTTTTTTGCAATATATGGTCTAATTATCCCATCACAGGTCATCTTTCTTTCTTCTTTTGATAAGTGACAGTATGGTTAAGATTATGATGATGTATGAAAGTGAGATTAGGGAAATTCCCAATATGCAGAAAGCTCTATTTACACTACATCATTTGCATCCTTGGGACATGGGAAAAGATAGTGGGCTACACTTAACCAACTCTCTCGTATTGTCTATCATAGGTCATGCATCTTGATGCTGAAAAGGAAATGATGTCTCAGTGTGTTGCCTTGCTTGGGAAATTTATTGCTGTGCGTGAGCCAAATATCCGGTATCTTGGTCTGGTAAGTTTATTTGGATTGCAAAAGTGATAGGGAAATCTTCAATCTATTATCCTTGTTAGCTTTAGTTAAAAGAGGCAAGGAAACCTATGATTTAGGTGGACAAGCTGAAGCTGGAGTGTAATAGAAAGCGCTGGTCTTATCTCTTCAGCATAGCAAGCTTCTCTTATGCAATATTGCGATTGGAGAACTCCAAAAGAGTCATCATAATCTAACATGAATTTGATCTTGTGCAGGAGAATATGACTAGGATGTTGATGGTGACAGATGTTCAGGATGTTATTAAGAGACACCAAGCCCAGATCATCACCTCATTGAAGGATCCTGATATCAGGTAAAGCTTGAGGGATCAATGCTGTTCAATATCCTGAATTCTTAAATGTTGTGTATAGAAACTTTTTTCGTATGGTGGGAACTGTCTTCCTTAAATTCTTTTTCTTTAACAGGTGAAAATGTATTTATTAAATTAAACAAAATCTTTTATTACTTGTCAATATAGGGCATTCTTTTGTTACTTATCATTACAAAACCTTTTATTCTTAATTATGATTCTGTAACACATATTGGGGGTCTGAGTTGTTGATATTTTGGTTGTTACCTTATCATTATTTGTTGTTGGGGATAAGGAAAAATCTACCAATGAAAGAAAAGACTGATGCCAACGGGAAAACACAAAAGTATATTGGGGTGAAAAAAAAGGATAAGTAAATAAATCAATTCTTTAAAGCAGTTGAGATTACCATCCAAAAGAAATTTTACAGACCCAACAACCTCACTAAGACAAAGGAATACAATAAATCCGATCCCACTTAACCAGAAAACCTTCAAAGAAGATCCCTTTGAACTCCCTAAAAACCTTACACTGAAAAAAACAAGCCTAACATGTTATCTAACTGGCATTTATCGGAAGCAAAATTAGCTGCCCTTTTGCAATGTAAATATGTTATCTAAATTTATTTTTAGCTTAAAGATGAGCACTCAAATTTTTATGCTGAAGACATGATGGTAAATAATACACTCTCTCACATATTCATAATGTTTTTTCTACAGTATTAGAAGGCGTGCTCTTGATTTGCTCTATGGCATGTGTGATGTTACAAATGCAAAGGACATTGTTGAAGAGTTATTGCAGGTATAAACAAGTACCAAGGAATACCATTACTTGTTTCTGATACTAGCATTTGAGAGGACCCGGCTGAACCCTTGGCCTTTACATTTTGTAGAAGTTGCCAGGATCAGACATGTTACTTATTCTCTTAATTTCTTTCAGTATCTCAGCTCAGCAGATTTTGCAATGCGTGAGGAGTTGGCACTAAAAGCTGCTATTCTTGCTGAGAAGTTTGCTCCTGATCTTTCATGGTAAGGGAAGGTTCTTTATGCATAGAGATGGTAATCTTATGCATGAGATGGCTAGTGATACTGATGCCTGCAACCTGCCAATTCAGATACGTCCAGATATTATGTATTTTTATCATTTCCATAATGTACTTGTCCATTTCTGTTGAAGGATACAACAGTCTTGCAAAAGCAGATTAACCAGGAATTCTTTTCAATAATTACCTTCACGACACTTTGTTTCAAACTAGAGCTGCTATTTTGAATAGTTCTCACTCTAACAGAGAGTAGGCATGCCAATATTTAGCTGCTGATTTGGGCTTGCAGTTCTAAGTAAAATAATCCTAATAAAGTTGGGTCCTTTATCGGCCAATGTGTAGGACCTGGCGTTTAACAAGTTATTATGTGTTTTGAGGCAAAAGCGTCCTGATAGCAAAGTTGTTCTTATACCAATTGTATTCTCATTCGTGTGGATATTCTTCCAGAGTTAATCCCCTCTGGTTGTGATCTCACACATTTTGGAACTTGGAACCCATCCTATTGATGTTTTGTCAAAAAGTTGGTGTATGACTACTGTATTAGATCTATTCAGATAGGGGAAGGTTTTGAATTTTCGTGTGTTTACCAGATTCATATACAACTCAGCTAGGTCGCCGTTGTCACAACTCACAACTGAGTGTAGTGGAATATTGCAATCTGGCTTCTATAAATGTGTACTTCACCTGTTTGGAAGAATCCATGCTGCATTCTTAAGTTTTTTTTTCCATTGCAGGTATGTAGATGTGATTCTTCAGTTGATTGACAAGGCAGGAGATTTTGTCAGTGATGACATTTGGTACCGTGTTGTGCAGTTTGTTATGAACAATGAAGATTTACAGGTGTTATGTTTTCTTATTACATTCTGCATTGTGATTTTTTTTTTTTCGTTATCTTTTTGTAGATTTACGTCTATATATGTTTGCCTGATGCTTTTATATCTTCATCAGCCTTACGCAGCAGCGAAGGTCAGAGATTATCTTGACAAGCCGGCTTTACACGAGACAATGGTCAAGGTGTGTGCACATGGTTCCTTTATCTTCTGCGGTTTAGGTTATAAGATAGATTTAAAAAGTATATAATGCTCCATTTGGTCAAATTTTTTACCATTGGAAAAGTATGTGATGGCATAATAACCCCAAATCTATGTACCTGCAATACAATTTTGTCATCAATAATAGCATATGAAATCGATGTATTTGTTTTTTAAGTGTAAATTTCACTTGAGAAAGAGAGGAGGTCAAGGCGACTGCCAAAAATGCAACAACCGGAAAGAAGAAAGAAATGAAAAGAGAAAAGGGAAAAAAACCCAAAAAAGAGACGAAGACCACTGATTGCACTACTCTCTGGCCTTGTCATCATATCCCATCTAAACAAGGAATCTTCAAAGATCCTGTTAGACATCTTGAAACCTTTGCACTAATAAATAAAAAACCATGAATGCTAATGATGATCTCCTGCAGTTCGTAGTTGACTGTGAATTGTCAAGTTTCGTATATATATATATATATATGGGTCAGGATCTGTAGACAACATTCTAGACAACATGTTTTGTCTTATATGGGCAAAAAGGTTCAGAATGAGCTGATTTTTTGTGAGGATGATCTCTATGGTGAGGGGATCATCCTTTCAAAAAATCAGTCCATTCTGAAATTGTTACAAGTTAAAGAATCGTGGACCGTTCATTTTAATCACTAGTTTGTAACCACTTTTCATAGGGTTAGAAGTTTTAGAATCAGCTGATTTTTTGTGTGGATGATCTACTCACCCTAGAGATCATCCTCACAAAAAATCAGCCCAATTCGAAACTGTTTTGCCATATAAGACAAAACGTTGTTTACAGATCCTGACCCTATATATATATATATTGTTACTGGCCAAGTTTAGTATTTTGTTTATAATAATATATCCATTTTAAGAACTTTATTAGTGAATTAACAATTAACAAGAAAAATACAACTATGTTGCTTTGATCATCTGGGAGTTTTTGCAACAGGTCAGTGCTTATATTCTTGGAGAGTACAGCCATCTTTTGGTAAGAAGGCCTGGCTGTAGTCCCAAGGAAATCTTTAGCATCATACATGAGAAGCTTCCTACTGTATCGTAAGATGCCTTAACCTTTCTATCTTTTGCTTTTGCTCATTTAACCTGGTTGCTCACCCATTCCAATATCCTAAAAATGGCATGCTTTTTCAGGACTTCTACCATTCCCCTTCTTCTTTCAACGTATGCTAAGATCTTGATGCACACTCAGCCCCCTGATCCAGAGTTACAGGATCACATATGGGCAATTTTCAACAAGTGAGTCTGACCCCCTTTTCTAATAAAAAACATTATTAGTATATTTCATTTATTTGTTGTAAGTCAGTATTTATCGTCTTTGTTCTCAATGATATCGTTTGAACCCTGCACTCTTGCATGTTCTTTCAGGTATGAGAGTTGCATTGATGTTGAGATTCAACAGCGAGCTGTTGAGTATTTTGCATTAAGCAGGAAAGGTGCAGCTTTAATGGATATATTGGCTGAAATGCCCAAGTTCCCTGAGCGCCAGGTACTTATTTGCATTTATTGAACTGTTACGTAGAACATTCATTTTCTTACAGTAATGTTGGATTGATTCATCAGTAACTTAAACATGGAAAAGACCACCTCTTTTAATGGACAACCAACTAGGGGGAAATACCACAGTTATTTGGTAATATGTGAAGACTACTGACACTTAACTGTATTGCCCTTTGACTCAAAACAGTCTGCATTGCTCAAAAGAGCAGAAGATACAGAAGTCGATACTGCAGAACAAAGTGCCATCAAGTTGCGGGCCCAGCAGCAGCCTTCAAATGCATTGACCGTAACAGACCAGCCCCCTACTAATGGGTCTCTACCTGTTGGTCAGCTTAGTCTTGTCAAGATGCCCAGCATCAGCAGTAATGCGGTGAGAACTTATTCCCCCTAGTAGTCGGATGATGCAGTCACTAGTTGAAATAGGGACTAATGAACTTGGCAAAAGATACAGGAAGCTAACTTGGCAGACCAAGGGTTGACCCCGACAAATGGGGCTTTGAGCATAGTAGATCCTCAACCAGCTACAGCTTCAGCAGATCTGCTTGGTGATCTTTTGGGTCCACTGCCCATTGAAGGTACTCCTGGTGTTCCTGTCCTAGGTGAGAAAAATTCAATCTCTGGATTGGAAGGTATTTCAAATGCGGTAGATGCCTTAGCACTCGCTCCTCTTGGAGAGCAAGCAAATGCAGTCCAGGTACTACAGATGTATTCATCATTTCTATGTCTATAATGAAGCTTTATTTTCTTTTAAACAAATCCAGGTTACTTGAGCAAGAACTGTGGTGATTTTGCATTTTGGATAGTTAAAACAAATTTACGCTTAAAGAAAATTTGGGATAAAGTAATTAGGGTTTAGAATACCCTATATTCAAGGATTTCTCAATTTACGTGCAATCTGCAAATCAATTCACTAATTCTGTTTCAACATTAAGCATGTGAGGATTATAATACCAGGCCATGAATTGGACAGATGTGTTCATAGACTTATTGACCATTCAATGTCCCGTCAAATTCTTAGAATCCTGCTTTCGTCTGACATCTGATCGGTCTATGGTTTCCACTTATTTGGTGGGGTGCTTAAGCATGCGGTATATAGGGAACCCCTATCACTCACCTGTTGCTTGATGCTTCCGTTGACTACTGTCATATGTCCTTTCCCTGTTCAAGTTTCTTTTTTAGGGCGGTACATGTAGGTTTTTTAGACCGCTACCTGAAATTAGTGTTATAGAAAAGTTATTGTATGGTTCAAATTACTCTATACTTTTGGTTTTCAATTATGATCTGTTTTTTAGATCCTCTGTAATTAGTAGGTCCGCCATGTGCTGGAAAACAATGATCCATACTTTCTTGCTGATATATGTGGTGGGCCATCCAATTATTCCTCTTGTATTTGCAGCCAATAGGAAATATTGCTGAAAGGTTTCATGCCTTGTGCCTGAAAGATAGCGGAGTTCTATACGAGGACCCTTATGTTCAGGTTCGCTTCATTAAATTGCAATGTTCTATAACTATTTCTGATGTTCTACATTGTGCTTATTTAGAAAAAGGCATCTGACACCACAGTAGATTGTATTTTTAAACTACAAAAAGTAGCATTTTCTACTTCTGTCATCTTTCATGGTGCATCTGGTGATTTGTTTGTCATCTACTTTCCCAGATTGGTGTAAAAGCAGAGTGGCGAGTCCCTCTTGGGCGTCTGGTGCTTTTCTTGGGAAACAAGAATACATCCCCTCTTGTTTCGGTTCAAGCCGTGATATTGCCTCCCTCCCATTTAAAGATGGAGCTCTCATTAGTACCTGAAACAATTCCTCCAAGGGCACAGGTCAGGACTGTTTCTTGTTTTTTGTGCTACTATTGTTTGATTGCGTGCTAATCCTATCATCACTTCAGATCTGAGGTTTTCTTTATCCTCTGTTACCTAGGTGCAATGCCCACTTGAAGTTATGAATCTTCGTCCGAGCAGGGATGTAGCTGTTCTTGATTTCTCGTACAAGTTTGGAACTACAATGGTACTGTACATGTGTGCTCTACAGCTGATCTATTAAGAATTGCGTAGTGCCATGGCTTGAGATATCATTGTTTCCCCCTTTGTATAGGTCAATGTGAAGCTTAGACTTCCGGCTGTCTTGAATAAGTTTATGCAGCCTATATCGTTGTCTACTGAAGAATTTTTCCCCCAATGGAGATCACTTTCTGGACCACCCCTGAAGCTTCAAGAAGTGGTAATTTCCCCACTTTAGTTCAAGTTGTAAATTTTATGTTTTGCATTATTTTCCTTGGCCAGATTAGAAGACAAGCTTCTTATGTAAAATTTTCATGTAATTGTTTGGTTTCACCATTTCTTTTTTTCTTTGGCCTGCTTGATAGTGATATTTTTTCTAGGTCTAATTAAAATTTATTTTCTAGGCCTAGTGAACCTTGAGACATGCACATGCACAGGCACACAATCAAGTTGGCACTAAAGTGCATACACCTCACTAAATGTATCCCTTTTCTGAAACTTCTATGGTGCTGAATGACTTCAAATTAATGGGAAATGGGACTCTGTCCAAAATACTAGATATGCAGTCCACCTTTGACTTAGGGCTGTCAACGGATGCTTATCAGTTGTGGATATAACAATATCCGAATTCGAATTCGAATCCAACAGATGTTCTAAAACTCTATCTGAATTTGAATCCGATTAGAATTCGAATAATTTGCATATTAAAAAAAAAACATAATTTTTCCTTATCCAATTGATTTTTCATTATTAAAAAAACCTATTATATATTATAAATGAAATAAAATAAAATATATTATATATTATTTCGAATTGGATATTATCAGATTCGAAATGTTAATATCCAAATCCGTATCCGATAAGGATTCAAATATATAAAACTATCTGAATTCAAATCCGATATCCGAAAATTTCGGATAATATCCAAATTTTCAAATTCGAATTCGAATTGGATTTGAATTTTCGACTATCCATTGACACCCCTACTTCCACTAGGCTAGAAATGTTAGAATGAGCTATTTTTCTGTTAAGAGGATCTCAATGTTGAGATCATCCTTAACAAAAGTCAGCCCTTGATAATTTCAAAAATAAAATTCCCTTGATTTACGCCATGATGTAATTTAGGGTAAAAAATTGTCAACCTATTGCCACCCTATATTTGACTTTCTCTTACATTTATTTTGACACATATCCTTTCTGCCTGTATTCCCTTGTTTACCATGAGCAGGTTAGGGGTGTGAAACCATTATCTCTTCCTGAAATGGCAAACTTATTCAACAGCTTTCGGTTGATTGTTTCTCCAGGACTTGTAAGTTGCAGTTTTCTTTGCAGTCTACCGTCTTACTATATCCTCCATTTAAGTAGTTCAAAGTTTGATGTTTTGTTTCAGGATCCAAATCCAAATAATTTGGTTGCAAGCACCACTTTTTACTCTCAGAGTACTCAAGCTATGCTTTGCTTGGTAAGGGAGTAATCGCTGCCTTTTTTTTTTTTCTAGTGTTACTTAAACCATATTTTATATAACTGTATCTGTTTTTCCATATAAAATATCTGCTATTTTTTGGTGATAAATTTCAAGATAGGAATGTTTAAGAAACCTGATTCATATTCATCCTATCATTCAGTTTTATTTGGTCTCAAGAAAACATTAGTTTTCTGGAAATGTTGTCCTGTGGAGTTGGTGTGAGTTTGCCATCTTACAACTTTGTTTTATGCATTCAGGTTAGAATTGAAACAGATCCATCGGATCGAACCCAGCTCCGAATGACAGTTGCCTCTGGGGACCCAACACTAACATTGGAGTAAGTCTATTTCCACTTGTAGGTCATTCAGTTAAGTAACTATTATTCTTGTAGTCATGGAGATACTCACTCTGACAATTGCTTCTCAGGTTGAAGGAGTTCATCAAGGAACAATTGATTAGCATTCCAACGGGTTCACCCGCGCCTCCATCAGTACCATGGCAAGCACAACCAACCAGTCCAGCTGCAGGAATGACGGATCCTGGTGCCATGCTTGCTGGTTTGCTTTGAAAATTCCGATGAAATTATACTGTGCAGATTTGTTTACTATGGTTGCACCTGATTTACAATCCTACCCCTGTTAGTGTTTATTGAATTGCAGTGGTGGGGGGTTAAGGATAAGTGGATGGCGGTACAATGCTAGGGCTGGCGGAATTAAGGATGAATGAGATCATTGTGTTCGGCATAATTTGAGTGGATTTATTTTTCTTTTTTCGGGGGTTGGTTCGGGACTTTTGGATTCTTTCAGGGCATGTACCAATGCCTTGGTGAGGTGGTGTGTGTTGTGAGGTGACGAGTCTTTTTTTTTTTTTTTTCCGCTTGACCAGTTTCTGTATCTCTGGTATTTGAGAATGTGTAAGGCTATACAAGTAGGGTCATTGTAGCAATTTGCATTTGTGGTTGGTCCATATTTATACATTGAATAAGAAGAAAAAACAAATGAAAAGTTACGATAGGTTCTTGTTATTCTAAGAATCTCCTTTGAGGGCATGGATGGAAATTTATAGTTCTCTCTTTTTTTTTTTTTTTTTGTGGGTGTATGGCAGATATATATGTTTTTAAACAGAGAGAAAGACGCGTAGTGGTGCAATGTCTCATTTTTGCTGAGAAAACTACATATCTGAAAACTTCTTGTGAGGGCTGCATTTGGAGCCACTATTCCATCGTAGGTATCTGCTATCTGAGATTTGTTCAGGCACCGGATGATTTATCCTTAATACAAGGAATGTTTCTCTTAGATTCACGGTTTTAGAACTCATTGACATCTCGTCCACGAGTGAGACCGAGTAATCTCAGACTTCTTGTCCGATATGTAGTCATATCATTCATCAATAGGGTTTAAAATGGGTCAGATTTTATTCAAAATTCGATTGATGAATTTAGTGAATTTGATTCCATCAAGCATATCTGAATTAAAATATGATTTGGACATCAACTCAAGTCAAATATAAATCCACCCCTATGTGTCATGATTTTAATGATATATTACTTTGCAAGTATTATTTTTAAAATTTTCAAATCATTTTTCATCAATGGCTGGATGTAGTGGTTAAAGCCACTTTTCAAAATGAAAAGGTTTTAAGTTCCAAGTTCTCATTTGACCATATTTTAATAATTTTATTTGAAATAACCTGGATTGATTTGAAATTATCGACCCAAATCAATTAATTTCATCAAATCTGTATACTTTGACTGAATTAAAGTAAAATGATTCAGATATGATTTTAACTAGTAAGATTCACATCGGATATGAATCTGAAAAAAACCAGATATGAATATGGGCGTACTCATATCCGGCATGAATCCACCCCATTTTAAACCCTATTCAACAATGGACCTTGGTTTTAATTCTCGTCCGATACGTTTGACTTGTCTATCCATCTCGTTGGTGGACGATACCGAGACGTATTGGACAAGTTGTCTTGGTCTCAGATGAGATTTAAAACCATGCTTAGATTAAGAGCACAAGTCAGCACACTTCAAGGGAAATTTCATCTTTTAGTAATTTCCAAAAACTTCAATTGAATTTTGATTTATACAACGCAGCTGAACGGATTTAAAAAAAAAAATCTATTGATCCTTCAATGTGAAAATCAGACTAGTTTCTATTTTTTCTCACCTGAAATACCAAACTGACAGTAGTTGAAAAACTTAGTCCCCAAAGATGAAAACTTGGCTTTGTAAACAATGGTGACTCTTGGGAGGGGGCAGGAACCCTATGTGTTCTCGAAATGCACAACCAGGGCAGGGGTGTTGGCAGAACTGTATTGGGAGTAAATGATGGTATGCATCTGAAATCAAATAATAGTGGAGCTCAGATGAGACTATTGGTCCAAAATTTAACCTGTGAAATTGCAATCTTTTCCTCCATAAAGCATGAGAGGACAGCTACTGCCAGTCCCTGCAACGATCACACCTCCACCTATCACAAGATGGTTCAACCCACCTCGAACAATGGCTGTGTATAGACATCCCACATTTATCACAAGAAAGATCTGGGGCTGGCTCTGTGTTTGAACACATCTGACATGGCACTTTGTTAATAGCAGGATTTGAAGTGATGGTGAGTTTTTGATGATCTCTTGTTGTACCGAGTTCACATTCTTCAGGCAGGTTGTAGGGTTGAGAATTTTCCCAATCACCCGACATATCCACGGGTGCATCAAATATATCAAATTGGTTGTTGTTATCATCGGTTGCCAGCAATTCAGTAAAAGAAAAGTAGGTCTGAGGCTCATACTCCATATCCTCATAGTTCACACCACCATAGTCGAACATCTCATCTTTAGGACCATCAATAGGAAAGTCCCATTCCACTTGAGGAGGTGATGCATTTTCAAAGCTCAGGAGTGTGTTTCCTTCAAGAGGAATGGATTCTACTTGAGAAGGATTCACAAAAGAACCATCTACATCCGTTTCACACTTTACAAGTCTTCTGACAGGTAGTTTCTGTGGTCCTTGGAATGATGTTTCGGGAATGTCCCATATAGATCCGAAATCTGATGTGGCATCTGTGATTGGCTCGACTCTTTCAAGTGAGAAAAGAAGGGGGTCGTCCTCTTCTAAGATCACCTCATCCATCTCCGTGTGTAATGTTGGAGTATTTCCCCATTCTTCACGTTCTATTCCACTTTGCCTTGAAGCCCTTGCGCGTGGTTTCCGATACTCTCGGCTTGTGTAAGGGCACACAGGCGAAGCTTTCCTGCGGCACTTGCAGCACCTGAATCCGACCACATCAAAAATCTGTGATTCCTTGAGTTGGACTGCATCAGCATGGAACCAACCTGTACACGAACACAAACAAAACATGAGCAAAATGTAAACAGGAAAGTAGTGGATAATGTCCAGAGACAATAGAGAACAGAATTTTTCTTATGTGGTCTTACATTTGCAATGTTCACAGCAGATGTACATCAAATCAGAATTGTATGGCATAGAGCAAAGGCTGCAAATGGGTCTCATTGATGGGTCCAAATCAGCATTGCCTCTCGGAAGAATGTTCTTGAGCCGGAAATCTGATCCAGTTTCCTCACTATTCTTTTTCTTCCATATAAGACCATAAGAAGCAACTGTTCCACTTTTACCTTTAGTTGCCAAATTAGGACCAGGAATAGGTGATTTCATCACTGAATGGGTTTCCATTTTCACAACGGATACAGCTTTGGCATGGTAACACTGGTTACATGTGACCCCCAAATCCAACTCACCTTTTGCATCAACTGTCAGAGGTACGATACACTCTTTGTGACAATAACCTGATCCGAAAACAGAACCAAATGAACTCATCAGTACAGGACTTCTATAACACAAAAAGTTGTAGACAACCAAATAACTAGATAGCAAAATTATCATCTGCTGGGCAAGCCTAATGTCCAAATATTAATGGCGGTCATTATTTGAACATAAAGATGGGACCCACGGATGGTTCTTGTAGAGCAAGAACCAAGCTCTGGAAGACCATGTAACCTTCCGCACTTCAGACTCCACAGGGCACAGAGCACTGGAAAGAGTTTCTATTTTTTTTAATAAGTCGTAGAAAGAGTTTCAGGCAATGGTATAGGAAGAAATGTATCCTGACATTCAGGTTTATGGACTGGTGATAATATTCAGGAACCATGTTACCCGGTATGTTAGTACGCTTAGTTCAAATTCGGGTTCGTGATTTGCTACTCTTGAATGAACCCGGTTCGTAGAGGTAGTTCATAGAAAATATTGAAGTCATTTATGTTAATCTCATATTAGAAGATTCAGGTCAAGGGGCATGTCATCAATTTGAAAACTGTGGGGGCATCTCTAAAATCCACCAAAACATGGGGTTCGTCAGATTCGCTCATGTTGACGAACCCACTATGAACTGAAACTTGAAGTGGTTTGATTTTGTATCAGTTCGTGCTACAGTACTATATTAGCAAACCCGGTAACACAGTTCAGGAAAATAGGTCTAAATTATAAGACAGGAGAGAAGGGGTGTAGGTGTCAGTGGTTTATATACCTTCACATTCATTGCACTTAACCGCATCCCTGAAAACCAAATCAAATAACTCCATTACTGAGCTGACAAGAAATTAGTGAACAACAATATGTACTAAATTGAGAAAGTGGTATAAATAAATTAATAAAAATGTACCGAAGTAAAACATCTTCTCGACACGAGGCACAATAGCACTTATATACTTTCTCCTCCTTGCACATAAGATATGAGAAGATATCCTTCCGGGAAGCTTTTAGCTGTCTTATTTGTAACTTGGATAAAACATGAGAGGCCTTAGAAGGTGGCAAAGAGACCTTCTCTATCTTCTCTTCATATTCTTTAATCAAGTACAAAGGGATGTGAGTTTCAGAAAACCAACACTTTTCCTTCCCATCCTCATTCTGCTCCACTTCAATAATATTCTTCAAGATACGGAAAGGGCGGTGTTTCTGATTACCGAAATCTAATCCATATGTAATCTTGCTATCCTGAATCTTTTTATCACAAATATATGCATTCCTGAAGGCAGAAATATCATTCTCTGGTCCTTTACCATCATGAAAGTTCTGCTCTGGCCGAACAAGATCACTCCACCTTACATGAAGGTCAAGGTATCTAACCTGAGGCACATTGTAAATTGACTGGAAATTAGAATCTCACCAAATAAGGTAGACAAACACATTACAGCACATCAAAAGAGCACCAAAAAGAGTGAAACCTTATAAAAGGGGCATAGACCCATAGCTCAGTTGGTTTGACACATTGCAAAACAACTTTGGGGTTGTGGGTTCAAGTCCAACTCAGCCATCAAAAAGAAAACTTTATAAAAGGTTTAAGGATTTGTACTACTTGTGGGTTATGTTTTTCTATCTAAGCTTGTGTTTACACTATTTTAGTAATTTGAGGTTACTATTCTTGGCAAAACATATCTTACCATAATTGGATAGGTGAAATATGTTCCAGAAAACAAATGGAGAAGTTCCATAAATTTTAACAGATCTAGGATAGTTGCTCTATTTTCCCCTTTGTTTCTCTGCTGTATTAGGTTCATTATTAAGAAAGAGCATATAGACTGGTTTTAGGAATGTGAATCTAGTCTTAAAATAGTTTAAGAAAATTTCTATTTCCTGTTCTAGGTAAAATTACAATAGAAATAAGAAATTACAGGATGTTGTCCAACCCATGATCTCCGATTGAAAAAGTGAATAATGAGTTTTATTTTATGTTTAAAAATGCTAAGATGGCTACTATGAGAGGTGTGATCTGTGCATGCTGGGTAGCACTGATTGTATCTTTCAAAGATTCGTGTCTTCTCCAGAAACAAAGCAGGTTGTATCATAACCAGAGTGCAGTAACCCATGCCCTTGAAAAAAGGATAGATTCATGTTTCTAACCCAAATCATTGGGACAAGGCATAGATGATTACAATGATCATTCTCTTCTTTATCTGTTTTATATTTCTGAATTTCATCATCGTTATTTCTGTCATACAGGCAATAAGCATTTAGATAAGCCCATTAAACCCCTCTAAATGCCCATTTGCAACCGGTTCAAACCAACAGAAGATCTGCTACCCAGAAATTCAACACACTTTACTTGAGATCAGGCTCAGTAACCATCCAAAACCCATCTGAAACCAACCCCACCAGTTCATGCCAACCCTAATTCATTCCCCCACCCTAAACCCATATCAAGAAATCCTACTACTTGAGCATAGGTGGAAACATTGTTGACCCTAGATACTTCCTCACTACTCTGTCTACATCGATATGTTCTCAAGCAAAGCAACAATTGCTTAACCAAAGATGTAAAAAAATGAAAGTCGAAAGAAGGGAGTATGGCCTTTAGCGTACAGATAAGATATGAACAAACCTGAAGTGCAAGATTCGATGCACTCATACTCATTTCCACTGCAGCTCTCCAAGCAAACCGTCTACTTCTTTTGGGAATCTCAGAACCTTCAGCATAATTAATACCAGAGATTTTTCTAGAACCACCTGAAGTGCTACCGATACATTAGCCTTTTTTTTTCTTTTTTTTATCTCACGAATCTGAAGTGGGAAAAAAGATGAGTGAACCTGCCAAATTACCTTGACGAGCTGCCTTTTTAACCATAGAGCGTGGCAAAATCCCTTTCTGAAAGACCAGCTTCGAAAGTTTCCCTCCACGCCACCAGCTAACTTTCTTCAAATCATCATCGCAAGGGTCCGTTGCAATTTCAGATACTGCAGATTGTCTCCTACTCCGCCTCATACCTGGTCTCCTAGGAGCTGATCCAACGGAGGATGCACCTCTCTGGACTGCAGAAGACTCAACCGACCAATCATCCACCAGCTTTAGCCAGTCACCAGAGAAAGCAACTACACGAATGTGCTCCTCAAGCTGCAAACAACACATAAAAACAATTAGAACCCAAAGATTGAACATGTATGCATCATGATGAATGCATAGTATAAATGAATGAACAGCTTGTCACTCATTTGGGGAAAAAAAGGAGAACCCTTTCATTCTCCAGAGAAGTATACAAAGTTGCAAAGGTGTATAAGTACTTCTCAATCCACCTCTAATAAGGAATTAGGATTGCTCGACATTTTTCATTTTTTTTTTAATAAGCAGATCAGCTCCAAGGACTACAATCTTCATCAACATCATCGTCATGTTAAATAGTGAGAACAAATGGGAAGGAACCAAATAAGTTCCCAACTAACATTCGCTCACATTAGAGATAGGCCACGATAAAGAGTAGCTTGGTGTATGTTATTTGCAAATGAGGTAGTGTTACTCGATGAAACTAGAGAGGGGAGTGCAACTTTTAGTCAAGAGAAGTAGAAAAAATGACTAACTTGGAAGGTAAAAAACAAAAATATCTCCACAAATAAAAGGTGTCGAGTTAATACGACATACCTAGGATAAAAAAACCTGCCTTCACCTCTGAATATCTATTGAAAAAAAAAAAAAACGATCTCCACAAGTTGTGTTAAAAAAGTATTCTCATATTCAAAAGTTGTGAAAAATTAAGAGAAACCAAGGCAATGCTTAGTTTAAAACAAAGTAAAAACATCGTTATGGACGATAATAAATCATGAATGAAACTAAATGTGCTTTAGCTTCAAGGCACACACCCAGTGGTCCAAACTCCAAACAAACCCCCCCCCCCCAAAAAAAAAAAAAAAAAAAAAAACAAAAAAAAGGACAGTGTAGCCTTCTTTGGTTGGACTCTGGTTTTAAACAAACTCGTAACTTTGTTTGGATATTGAACTAACATTGATCTTTTGTGTCCAATGTTGTCAAGCTAAACTCGGAAGCCACTGACTCCTGAAATCATATATGACAAAAACCCAAAAGCAAATGAAATGCGGGACATGCATCATGTTATTGTTCACACTCTTAAAAATGATAAATAAAAAAAGGATGCCTCAACTAAATATTGACAAAAAAAAATTATAGTTGATAACGACTAAAATGTACATACTTTCAGTTGTGGGTGGTCTACATTATGCAACGAAACAGATGCTTCTATTAGTCATTACTAGAAGTCAAATAGGTTGACATGATATAAACAATGATGGCACTCCTGAAAACCGAGAAAACGATAGTTTAACAAAAATAAATAAATAATACCTCGAGCAAAAGAGACTTTATTGCATGGCAGGTTGAAGCATTTTCAAGTTGTTTACGCCATTGTTTTCTATAATTTGACAACAGAAAGGGTCCAACTACAAGACCATGTAAACTCTCCTCCATGAATAAAATATATGTTGCAATACCAGGAAGATTTCCCTCTCCATTCTTTATGGGACGAAGGCCACCAAGGATCCTTGCTGATTTTTTAATGGCAATTGAAGCAGCCAAATTCAACAAACATCCCCTTCTGCTTGTAGAAGGAGCCTTGCATGAAAGACACCAACCACATCTTTCCCTTGGGACCTCCATTAGCTTCTTTTCTGAAATTGGCCAGGAGAAGCGAATAGATGCTGATTTGAATGCTTCTAATTGAAATGTGTTGTTTGCCGAGACAACTTTTCTGGGGTTTGATGAAGTGCGAGTCTCAGTAAGTCGATCTTCTTCTGATGCAAGAACAGCCAGGTTAGCAGCCGCGGATGCAGCAACGTCACCAAGAATATACTGATTTGTGTAAGCCTGGGGCTTGAAATGGGCACCCGTGTATAAACAATCATCATCCTTGTCTCCCTTACTAGTCCCACCACAACTTAGTATACCTTCTCCCCTTTCACAAGACATGCTCAAAGCACCATTCTTTATAGGCAAAGTCATACCATCTGCACCAGACCTGTTTCCCGAGGCACAGGTAGCAAACTCCGATATAGTAGGTCTCTCAGAGAGGACTTGGTGTGTCAGATCAGAATGGTCGGGAAAGAGGTTTATTGACCCAGTAGACGCCATAGATTCTGTTGCAAACTGCTTGAGGGACTTTGTATTTGTGAGTGGAGAGACTTGTTGATCATCTCTTTGTAAACATGGAAGGATGGCTTGATTAACTGTATCCAAGGAGTTACCATTCAACCCATCTTCTTGGCAATCATTCTCCTGACATGACGGCACTCCATTCTCTAAATTACTTTCGGTTACAGCAGTTGCATAGTTCTCCTCCCTAACTGCATCTAGGACTTTGTGGGTTTCCTTAACAGAAAGGGTGTGCACTGGAATAGTAACCATTGGATATTCCTTTTCGTCTGCTGGATTTGTAATAGCTTCGATTCTTTCAGGAATAGAGAAAATTGAATCCTCGGGAATTTTCCAGTACTGTAAAATGTGCTTGCATATCCCTGAGTACAAGGTCGTATGTTGTCCCGATGAAGTAAGTACTTGCAGGACCTTTGGAATGTCATTATGATTGTAATACCTAGAAGATGGTCCTGCACTGATCGATACCTTGAGCCTGCACTCATCCATTTCAATGGATCATAAAGAAATTGCACAAAATCTCTAAGAGTAACTGAAATGTGAAAAACTGCAATCCTAAGAAAGTAAGTATGTTGCTCGTGAGAAACCTACAAATAAAAAGCAGCTAAGTTCAGAGACTTACACAAGTAAGTGGTCGCAAGTACCCAAAAAAACCTGCTTATATGGATCGATGCCAAAGGTTTCTGCTCCTCTAAGCCCCGTTCCAATTCTGAGAGTTGGTTCCATCTTATTAACGGTACACTCAGGACAAAACCATGGCCCGTCTGGTATTTGCATTTTACATAGACCAATACATCTCGAATGATAAACTGAAGGGCATCCGTCACAACAAAGCAAGGTCCCATCCATGCCGCAAAGCCGGCATTCATCACTATTCTCATCCTGATCAACATCAGTAGCATCTGTGACCAGTTCAGTAACTTTTGAACCCAGATTCATGCAATGAGTTGGTTTCGACCCATTAGATTCTGTGATTATCTCCATTGATTCTGGATCCTTGCAAGCTGACGTCTTGGAATATCTGGGATGTACCCTTTTTGGCCCATTTTCAAGAGGGAGGGTTGCAGTCCCATCGGAATCAGTCCTCTCTTCCAAACTTTCCCGTAGGTCTATTTCTGCTCTTAGTTCTGCTGATTCTATGACATCATCACACAAGATTTGTAAGATCAACAGCTTCCTAGTCACAGATAAACTATAATATTCCACGTCTAAAACATCGGTATAAAATCCTTTCCAGTCTGACCCCTTTGTGTACCCCATTACCAGAAGATACTCGACTATGTAAACTGGCCAAGTCAATGTGTCGAGTAAGCTCCAATCAAGGCGCCTGAGGATGATAAAAGCACGTTGGTTCTAATTACTATCCGATGAAGAAGGAAACTAATGCATCATAAAATAACATGTATAGTGAAAAATAACAGAGCGACAACTGTGGGGTGTAGTACTTCGGGTTTACATGCAAGGGTTTCATGTAAAGAAGATCACCTCTGACAAAAATAGATAATTGGGCTCACTAACAATTTTTTTTATTTTTATTTTTATGAATGAAGAAGCTTTATTAAAAGCAATGGAAAAGATCGAGATGACCCAACCCAAGGAAAAGAGTAGAAGAAAAGAAAAAACAAGAGAAGCAAAACTCAAGAGCTACCCATATGATTACAAACCCAATCCCACCTCCCCAAGAAATCCTCAAAAAAGATGCCTTTTACTTCAATAAAAACTGAACTCCAACGGACTAAAAGCCCCAAAACATCAATGATAACCTCATGGGCTCACTAGCATTTTGATTCTCCCTCCGATCCTCTCCGTGTATTTAGTTTGCTCGAGGAAATTAATAACTCTTGGGCATGGTCACCAAATTCTCTGACTTATTGAAAAATTCGCGATTAAATCAAGATTTTTTCCGTCTCCAATTTAATCACACTTTTTCAATAAGCCATGACTTTTACAAACTTTGCGATTAAATCACAAAAATCACGATTAAATAGCAAACTTTGCGACTAAATTGTATTATATAAGAGAAGATGACCTTGATGAAGATGATGGTGGCCATTTTATTGATGAAGCATTGGATAATGAAGATGCAAATAAGGATGACATTGAATATTTATTTTTATATTTGAATAATATAACCCTTGAGTGAATTGTGGACTTGAGGTTACATGTTTTGGATGCAAAGATGATATATATATATATGGCTGTTTGATGATTTATTATTGTGGTTTAATATGAGATTTGGTGATATAATATGAGGACACCACCTAGTATGAAAAATTGCAGACTTAAGCCTAGCTCAATTTTTTCCCAATTTACCGAAAATTTCCCTTTCCGACTTATTCCCGAATCTTGATTCGGTGACTATGCTCTTGGGTGTCCAGGATACTAAGAATGGGTAAATATTTTTTTTTCCGCCTAAGATATCTCCTATGTGGTAAAACAGTGAACGACAAGTGCTCTCAAGCTATGTTTATGCTTATATGCGCATGATAGACCATAATTATCCTTGATATGGTGTGTGTGTGTGTGAGAGAGAGAGAGAGAGGCATACCCCAAGCATTTTGATGCAAGCAGAGCACCATCAGAAGAAAGCATCTCGAGATGACGTCTCAATGCGCGCATGACAGCGAGATGAATACCATCCATTAAAGTATTGGGGGCAGCACAATTGAGAGACCCCACAAAATCATCCAATCCAAAAGGGCTTAAGAATAGCTGAATACTAAAAGACCGCAAGAAACCATACACTGAAAATAGATGGATAACGGATTCCTCCGGAATGCCTATATTACCTGATGACGGAGGCAATGATGGAGATGGAATAAGGGGCACCACGTTATCCGAACAGGAAACTTGAGCTTGGACAAACTCACATGAATCACTTGAAGAGTCGGCATCACCATCAAGAATAGGTTTCTGGTCTTGATCAATCTCTTTATCACCACCATTTTCTAAATCAGAACTTGACTTACTCGCAGAAGACGCTTCTATTACGACCAAATCAGAACTCGTAACCCCACTTGGAGTCTTCGACTTACACTTTGAAATCAACTCATCCAATTTCTTCTTCCTTGTACTAAGCTCTGCATCAAAATCAACCTCTTTTACGAGAATTTCAGGGATTTCGTTGCATTCCAGATCCTCGGAATCCCCATCCTCATAACCAACTCTGTACAATCCATCTGTATACGAAACAACCTTCCCCAAGAAAACACCGTACCCCTCAAACTCCTTCCTTACATATCTTCCCACGAAAACCTTTGATCTTGTCTCGACGCCCTTTCCCCTACCCGCCACACACTCCTCCAGTCGATCGACACTCTCTTCTTTAACATTCCTCTTTCTCCTCTTCCTCTTACGAGCCTCCTCCATAAACAACCAAAAACTAGGTTTCCAAACAAATCCTCTTCGTGAAAAAACTCTCTATATGTCCGAGTACTTCGGAATCTATACTAAAGTCAAGCCAAGAAACCCTAGAATAAAATCTCTTCCAATCTTTCCAGACAAAATGGAGGTTTTGGCAGATCGAACTCAGCAAAAAAACAAATCCTGATGAAATAAATCGAAACTTCGTCAAAGAATTAAAAACAAACAGATTTAAGTTTCAAGAAACAAACGAAAATTCCTCGATCTATAATGAGTTTTTCTCGACATGATACACGAATCTAGAACATAAATCGATGGAGAAACCGATAAACATGATAAATTCGATTAGAAACACGCGTATATCTGTACCTTGTTAGGGTTTGATAAGCGCCATTGACGACACCCTTTGAGCTTCTAGGGCAAAAAGTGAGATAAGAGAAGGAGAGTTCACTACTCTGCCCTATTTGGGGAGAGACTAGCGACCTTTCCAGTTTCCACACTGTTCCATCCCAATAGAAGTTACCGCTACACGTACAATTACTACGTGGTTGGTACGAAACGGACGCTTTAACCCCTGTTTAACATGTTCAACTCGCCCAAGACTCAATCTTTTAACTCGTAATATATGTAATTAGCAATTATTATAATCTATAATTATGAAACTTGGGATCAAGTACGGTCGCAGTACGGGCTAGATATATAGTATTCTTTAAAAAAAAAAAAAATTAAAAGCCATATGGAGTTATGGATACACGGGTTGAGTTGATTCATTAATGAGTCGAAAACCGATATAACTCGTACCCTTCTCCGAGGTCCGACCTTGCGTCGTAAACCCTGTTGTAACGACACATTTAACGTTTTTTTTTGTTTTACTTTTAATATGCATTTATGTAATGTTACTATGAGAAATTGGCGGGAAAGGGCTTGATCTTTGTCATCACCCGCCCATGTTTCAAGTTCAAAGGGAATGGAACCTAACTAACTTTTTTCTTTTTATTGGTTTTTGGGCATGTTTGTTTGTTTATATTTTATTTTTTATTTTTTATTTTCTAAATACTTTAATTTAGTTTTTTTATTTTTTATTTTTTGCTTTTTTGCAAGGTAAATGGTCTATGTTGAGTGTGGGGATACTCCTAACGATTCATTGGTAATTAAGTTTAATGACCAGAGAATAAAATAGATATCGATCATTGGGTTCAAAAATATCCTAGGGTGTGGAGCATATTTCGAATATTATATATTAATATCGGCTCAATGTGCATATCATACAATCACTTTTTATGAGCCCTTGAGCTTACTTGATATTGTATTTTGTTATTTTGCCTATTCCAATATCATTAACTCTCTCTTGTTAAACCAACAAAATATCATCTTCACACAACTTAAAATGAATAATATCTCTAAGAAAGTTAAATGATTTTATTTATATAATTACACCTTGTATGAGATAACCACAACTTCGCATGTCTATAGTTAATATGGATATTGTAGAGGTTTTTGTCCTGGCATACTCCTAACACCTCAAATTATAGCTTCAATGGTAATTTCGTGATTCTAAACATATTTGTCCAAGCAAACTTTTAGCACCTCAAACTATAGCTTTAATGGTGAGATGCTTTAATCAAGACATCCCATGAGAGTAACTGATCTAATCCTTGTTCTGTTTAGTCCCTGATCTCTTATTAGATTCATTGCCCATGGAGAGTCAAGCTCTTAGCTAACAAAACCTGGGCCTATGATCTACATATGGCAATCTTCACTTCAAGTTCACATTCAGAGAAACAAACATGCTTGTGGACAAACTTGCTTCATTGTTAACTTAACTACTCAATACACTATAATCATTTTCGCTTCTGATCTTTCTTTCAAGTTGAAGTCCATCGTAAGGGAGGATGCCTCTAGGACCCCCTATGTGAGATTGTAACTCTTTTTTTTTTTTTTTTTTCTCTTTTTTATGTGTTCTGATTATGGGGTTTGCCTCAACCCCCATTACTCTCAAAAAAAAAAAAAAAAAGGATCTATTCCACTTTTTGCCCTATATAGATAATATTTCCAAGAAAGTTCAATGATTTTATTTAACTAATTACACTTGCATGAGATAACCATAACTTTGCGTGACTATAACTCAAATACGTTTCTTTCGACGCCCATGCCATGACTTGGTTGCATTATTTCCTACCCTTTCTATATAGTTTGACTAGTATCACCATTGTTGCTATCCATTCAATCTTGTGGCTTTCAAATTAGTTGTACAAAACAATCCCTATCCAATGTTCTTGGGGGTTATTTATAAATCATTATGGTTGAAGTAATTATGTCTTTTTTATAATTGTTTGCTCCATAATACAAATGTAATGGAAGTATTTTATGAAGATTGAGACAAGGGAGTAAGTATGAGTAAACTCTAGTATAATATCATTTACGTACATTCCTGCATTCTATCGAACCAAGGTCCTATCAGTTGGGGCATGGTTGATTTAGTACCAATACAATAGGTTATTGTACGTAAAATGAAATTATCTTACCCCTCATACTAGTATCCCAAGAATGATCTCTCTCATGTTCCCTAAAAAAACTTTTAAATATGGGAGGGTTTCCCATATTAAGACCTTTCAATAATCAATTTAACAAGAGAACCACAAAGATTGAGTTAGAACACGAATAAAAAAGCCCCTTACTTGTGTGTTGATAATTATATGTATAGATTCCCATGGTTCTTGTCACATTGGTAATTTCCTTATTTGAAAATCTAGCACATATCCTAAAATCCTATCTTAATTAGGATCTTTTTTATCTTTATCGTGTTAATTATGTGATGAATCACAATTATTTCTTATATTAATATATTTCTAATTTGGTA
Organism: Akebia trifoliata; assembly: GCF_017979445.1. Classification (NCBI taxonomy): domain Eukaryota; kingdom Viridiplantae; phylum Streptophyta; class Magnoliopsida; order Ranunculales; family Lardizabalaceae; genus Akebia; species Akebia trifoliata. The sequence goes on along the minus strand of NC_141380.1, from coordinate 3,702,353 downwards.
TAACAATTTCACTTTAATTAGGATCATGTAGGTCATAGGAAATCTTCCATTTAGGTTCATTTTTATTTTCTTGCTAATTTTGTAATCTTTCCCCAACGAATCAAGTTCTCGAAGTGCTTCAAATTCTTACGCATGTCACTCAGATTGAGTCCTCTCAAGGAATTGATTTGCACCGACGACTATATGTCTTGGCCAGCCTATTCATCCATCGATTGGTCCTAATTATTTCAAGGATAAGAACCATGCCCCTTCCAACCCAGCTTTACTTTGTTTTAAAGGCCACGCAATGACGCATAGGTGTCTTATTGGTCCACTTAATTGAATGTATTATACCCCATCTTCCCCCACAGTTATCAAATCAAATCCTCATTTGAACCTCAATCCAAGCCCTCTCATGGGTACAATCATAATGCCAGAAAACGTGCTTGAGAGGGTCTGACTTGTCCAAATCGAGTTGAACTTGTTTGACCATACTTCATAATCATAATCTAAAAAACCTAATTATGGTAAAATGGTTTAGATTTTGGACCCTAAAGTGGATGTGCTACTCCTTAGGATGACAACAACACTTTTAGTGTCATTTTGTAAAAACACAAGATCATAGTGGGCATTTTGGCCATAAATTTAAGAGACAAATTGTAGGGACGAAGTAAGGTTCCAACTTGGCCGAGTTGGGGATCAGCCTGCGCCCAACCCAAACTTGACAAACCACCAACCTGCGCCCTTGTCCAACCTGAACCTGACCAAGAAATTCTCAACCCAAAACCCAGCCAAGTCAGGTTAATTCATTCCTTATTAATACTAGGCAATTTAGTATCAGTAAGGGTTTATATAAAGATAAGTAGCGTGTAAAAAAACTACAAATTTACAATTATTTTTCTTAAAAATGTGTTTTAAAAGTTTATATACATAAAATTATAAGAAAATTTAAAGGGAGACAAAAAACAATAAGATTAACTAAAATAATTAGTTTTTATCAGTAATAGTAAATTTTAAGAAAAGAAAAATATTTAAAGTTTGTAATACAATTATTATATGCTGACATAAAATTACACTTAAAACAATGCACTTACAACAGAGCAATTATCTAATGAAAATAATTACACATTAATTTTGATATATAGATAAACAAAAATCTACATATTAAAATATAAAATTTGAGTGTGAAAGAAACCATGATAACAAATATTTTAAAATTACAATTGTAGAGGATAATAATGGTATGTTATATAGACTGTACATGTGTCCAAGCCAATTAAGTGGTATCTTGAGTGAGCTAGTAAATCCCATTCTGTCCATCAACAGGTTAGATCATGGTAGTGGTGTCTAACCTGACTGGTAAGGCAGGACAACGCAGATGAAAACCTGGTCTGCTTGGGAGGGTAGGCATGATTCGAAGATTTGCATAATTTCATAATGCACCATATTGAGGCCTAAGATCTCGAAAGATATCTCCTAAAGATCTTGGACTCAATTTTAGAGATTCATATTCCGTTTAGGATCCTTAGAATTAGGGGATTCCCTAAAATCAAATTTTAATTAAGGGGGAAATCCTAATTCGAAGGAAGAATCTATAAATAAAGGAATTAATGAAAAAAAAATGGTTTGAACTTTCTGCTTCTAGAATATTATTTTCTCTGCAACTCTAACTTGAGTGTTGAAGGATTATTGGTAGGTAGCACACCGGTACTTATAGGAGAGACAGGGTAGCTACTTCAGTTCAGTAGAGGAGAGTCGATCGAGGCATCACCAGATTCCACCTCTACAATAATCATATTAAGTTTGGATTCGGGTAAATCGAATCGGCCAATACCTATGCCCATGTCCAACCCGATTTGAGTCAGACATTTTTTTTATTAACTAAACCCGAGGCCAAATCCATGCTAACTATATCGAGACCTGACCCAAGGTCAAGTTTAACCCAACGGATTCGAGTTTTACCCACCCAAGTTGCAGCCTTAAGACGAAGTGTTTGTTGTTTCTGATCGATTATTTTATTTATTATTATTCTCGACTCGAAGGCCATGACTGGATTGAGAGAAGAGAAGAGAAAATTATTTTCTCTCCATTTCTCTTGTTTGGATTGTTAAATGGAGAGAGAAGAGAAGAGAAATGGAGAGAAGAGGAGGAAAAAAATGTGAAATTTGATTCTCTCCAAAAGTGGAGAGACGAAGAGAGAAGAGAAGCGAAAGAAGTTCACCTTTCAAGTTTGTCCCTCATTATTGCTACTTACACCCCAAGTAATCAAACAAGTTTAATCTTATTTCAGAAACTGGAGATGTGGAACGAAGGAGGCGAGCTCGATTAGGAGACCTGAGGTATCCTCTCTCTCTCTCTCTCTCCCTCTCCCTCATTCTTCTGTTTTTTTTTTCAGGAAACCCTCTACAACCGCACACACTTTTCTCTTCTTCTTCGTTTTTTCAAAAACCTTCACACACTTTTTTTTTTTGTAACAGTGGGAAGTCATCATCTTCGATCTCAAGGTCATCAAGAAGGTATTTCTTTTGAAAACCCAGATTAATCAAGGAAGTTTGGTCTTATACTTTTCTGGATTGCTATCTTTTTCTGCAATTGGATCCTCCATTAGAACAGCTAGAGTGTGAATTGTTCATGGATTTGGATTCATGAAGATGGATTCAACATGCATTGGCACTGTGAAATTATTTGGCTAATTCAGGCTTAGACCCACAACTAAGTTGGTTTGACAGATTACAAACCAACTTTGAGGTTGTGGGTTCAGTCCCAAAAAAAAAAAAAAAATTATATCTGGTTCAGCTAATTCCTGATAAATTGCGGGTAATCGAATAGAGAAGTCCTTAACAACATGAGGATGGGATCTTCCATATTTATATCTATGATGTGTTTCAACTTTAATCTCTCATGTCAAACCAAAACCCAAAACTCAAAGCCAATGGCATGATCTCCGAAATAAAAAATGTTTTGATTTTGTGTTTGTATACTTGTATTGTATCGAAGTGTTGGAAAGCTGAATTAAAAACCTTTAGGTATTTATACCAAAGAGAACTAGAACCAGTTTTTGATTTGATACAATATTTATAGCTTTGGGATACTTTTGTTTGAGATGATTGGGAGAGTGAAGAACCTTTTTATTAAGCTCTCAGAGTGGTTCCCAAGCTGGGTGTGTTCAGTATTGACAAGGGGCCAGACCCATGGATGAGTCTTGTGGTGAAGGAGGTGTGGAGATTCCAGCGCCACCCATCAACCCATTTCAACATTTAGTTGTGTGGACTCCTTGCATTGATCTACACGCATCGATGACATGGACATAGAGTGGGTTAGACTCAACTTCCTCTCAAATGCTTACAAAACCTTCTTTTAAATGTTTCAACCCCTGTCATGAGAAAATATGAAATTGGAATAGCTTCAATGTAAGGTAATTCCTTTGTGTGAGTGTGCTCATGTGAGTATGTGGATGTTTCTGTAGATATTTTTGGATTTTTTATTTTGTACATTGTAGTTGTGGTGAAACCCCCTAACTTTGCATATCACCTCTGATATCGCAAATGCATGATTTTCTTATTACAACCTTATGATGCAAATAACCCAGTTGAGAGGTGTGTGCGATACTTGATGGAGATGTTGAATGGTGCTGGAGATTCTTGATTCAGTTTGTTAATATTTTTTGTGATGTGACTTGATTAATACTTTGGGGATACTTTTTTGGACATATAGACTACTTTTTGAATTAGTTGGAAGTTAATATATGTGTTAGTTTTCGTTTATTTTGTATATTAATGTTAATGTTTTTTTTATGACATTGGGAGAATGTCGAGATGGTGAATCCATGATTTCTGTGTCATAGCAGCCACAAGCCACAGTACAAGGTTGTGAAATTGATATAAAAGCTTGTTTTCAACTGCCTTGAACAATCTGTTATTTTAGGAAATCTTTATGAAGGGTGTTGTTATACTTCCATCGATCCGAATAGGACTTGGTTGTTGATTATTTTGAGCCATATGTTGACATGGATTTTGACACGACTGTGTTAGGTGAGGGGAATAATAGTCATTTGATTAAAAATAATTTCTTATAGCTCAACTCATTTATCAACTCTTTAGTAGAGTGCAATAGTTATTTGTATATTATGAAGGGTATAATGGTCATTTGACTATATAAAAAAAAAAATTTGGTATGATATTTGGTTGGAAGATGAATATTTATCATGTTCTTTATAAATGAGTTTAAGTGTTTATATTTTGTATCATTGTACAAGTAGAACTTTGTTCTTTAGACTATGAAGGGTATAATAGTCATTTGATAAAAATAATTTATCTTCTCTTCTCTTATGAATGCTAATCAAACAGGAGAAACTTGGTTCTTTCTCTTCTCTCAATCCAAGCGTAGCTGAAAGATCCATGGCTTCAAAGGAAGAAGAACCCTCCAACAATCTTCGCAAGCAGTTATCCTGCACCAAGTGCTTCGACGCTCTTTGGTTTTGCTACTGTACGCACCATCCATCCTTTGTTGTCCTTATTTAAAATTGCTTCTCGATTCCCAATTTATCTTCAATTTTACGGAAAATTTCAATTTCTTTGTTAAATTTTACGCTTTAATATTAGTCGAGATAGGTTTCTTGTTATTCAGTTGTAGTTGATAATTAATGGTTACGTGACCTGTTATTGTTACTGGTAATTGTTGATCAATGTTAGAGAAACTTTGATTCTTCAACTCCTTTCATCACGATCAAGAGATTTTTAATTGAAAAATATTAATCTTTTTTAGGGAAAATTTCCCGAATAAGTGACCAAACGTTTAAATCGAGGAATTAATCGCCGATTAGGACAACATTTTTATCCTTCGACCTCAAATTTTTATCTACTTCAAGCTTCAAATCTCAAGAACAAGATAGGATTTTTAGGGAGGTTGAAGATGATGGGTTCTGGGAAGAAACCCAAAAATATAATTTGTATAGTTATAGTCCCCAGAAATTTCCATATTTTCTTATGAAAATTTAGTTAATTTATCCAAATTAACCAGACTGATTACCCGACGAATAATCGCTGAATCCAAACTTGGTTACTAACTTACTATGCATATATGCAGAGCATCTCACTGTTTGCATTGAGCATTAAATCCAATCTTCATTACTAAACATTCTTTTTCTTAATCTTTAAAGTTGCAAACTAAAAGCACCCATATAAGTACACTTTATAGGCTAAAGTTACTAAATGTCGAGTTGAGTTGAATTGAATTATTTCGTCTTCACTGGTTGTTTGGTAGCAAATTTAACATATCCCTTAAAGCTTTCAATTTGTAATTTGGCATCACATTCACTTAAATTTCTTGACAGTATATGTTCCTGTTTTTACGGGTTCTTAAACAAACATTTGCAATGCTTGCAATATGACACATGGGTTCTTTGAGGAGTCTCACCCAAACCAGAAGATGGATTTGGATAGGATTGAATGGAGGAGTAGGATTCATGCGGCCGACCCCATATAGTTGGAATGAGGCTTGTTTACATGTATATATAATTTAATATCATGTTGTCAAACTAATGGGCAAATATACTTTGGCAGCTCCAGTTCATCAGTTGCAGCAATATTACAGGCTTGGAGTTCTTGACAACTGCTCTAATAAGTGGAATGCTCTTTTTGATTGTTTCAATCTGAAAACAAAACGATCTTCAGATGTGCAGGTCAATCTTCTTATCTGATTTTACTTTTGCAATCACAACCTATACTCTTACACTGGTAATATGGCGTCATACTATAACAAACGCCATCTTTAGACAACTTTCAAGGAGTGAGGATATTTATTGTATGGTCCAGTTTGCTTGTGTGGAATGTCGCTGGGAAAATATCAAATTTCTGTGTTTTTGTTTAAAAATTTTCAGAGATTCACTTTCCACATACTCCCCCGCCCAAAAAAAAGAGAAAGAAAAAGATAGAGAGAGCTCTTCTATTTGTGGAAACCCTACAAAAATCATATCCAGACATGCAATTAAACACCAATATCATGTTTTCCAATGCATTTTATTTTCTTGGGAATTGTTTTTCTCAAGAAATAGAATTTGACAAGGGAACGTTTTATTGCAAACTAATGCACCCTTAGGAAAAAGGTTTGGTCTCGCTTACCATAATAGTAACAAAAGTTAATATATGATTGATGCATACATACAACTTAGCTTGATTAGGTGGTAAAGCTTGTATGTGGTAATACATGGACTTGGGATCATCACCGCCCCCCCCCCCCCCCCCCCCCCTCCCTCTCTCTCTCTCTCTCTTCCCCTGCTTACATATAAAAAAAATAATACTAGTTATGAAGGTTGAAGTCATTATATCTAGGAAAACATTCCCTCTTATATACAACAAAGGCAATGTTGGTTTAGAAAATTGAGCCCTTCTTAGTAAGTTTTATAGTTTCCTTATGAATGTAAAATTGTTCTTCATTTGTATAGTATTTTTTTCCTTCTGACAGTGTTTCTGATTGAGGGATTTTGTTGACCTTGTTCCTTTCCCCCTCCTTGCCCCCCCAAAACTCTCAGGTTTTGTTTATCCTTGAATTGCTCATCTTGTTGTGTCTTGCAACTAGTAGGGGTGAGGTTTTCCTTTCTCCAGTTTGTCGATGACGTGCTTTTGGGGGATTCCCATTACCAGTTAAAATACTTGAGGCGCACCTTATGTTGCTTTAGGCTACTTCGGGTCTCAAAATTAATTTGGAAAAATAAGGTTCTAGGGATTGGAGTCTAATCTTTGATCGTTTTGTTGACATTCTTGGATGTGGGATCAAGGTCCTTCTCTCAGTGTTTTAGGCAACTTCGTGTTTGTTCCTCTTCCGTTTGGGTGCTCTGCTCGACCACCCGTTTGCTTTTGAAATTTAATGAAGGCCTATTGATCAAAAAATAAATTAAAGTTTGCTTTTGTCATGCTTAGTATGATTCTCTTAATTTTTTTTTTGTTGACTGGAAAATAGTAGCAATCCCAAGAAATGGAAAAGGTTGGGTATTAGGAATCTTAAGGATATGAATATGATCATTCTGTGAAAATGGTTATGCAGGTAGAGGCAAGAGACTCAAAAATATGGGAGAGAGGTCATCTAATCGAAATATGCTAGTATCCCTCTCTATCTTATGGGTGTAGCATGTGGAAAGGCGTATGTTGGTTCACGTAGAATTCTCAAAAACGTCATTTATTTTAGTGTTGGACAAGATGATAGGAACATATTTATGGGAGAAAATTTAGTGCAAGGATTTTATTCTTAAAAAAGGACATTAAGATAAATTTCTGTGTTTCTTCAAGGAAGGCATAATTAAGGACTTTATGATCTAGGATGGAGAGATTATCCTGGAGCTTTGGCTTTAGGAGAAATTTAAATGATTGGGATATTGGTGCAATCTCGAACCTAATCTCACGCATTGATAGTTTGCTTTCTTTCCCTCTTAACGAGGAGGAAAAATCATGGATCTAGAGCAAGGGTGGTCAACTTTCAGTGAGATCCTTTTGTTCCACCTTGCTTGTTTCCTCTAGATTGTGTTTCCTGCCCTATGTCATTTGGGACTCAAAAGTTCCTTTGATAGCAGAGCACAATTCTTCTTGGAGGAGGGTTGGTGGCGGCACAGCGGCTCTTGGTCAATAGTTGCCTCTTAGTTCTGCTCATGGCGGAAAATGACCATATGACCATAAAAACTCACAAATCAAGAAATGAACTGAGAGTCAACTAACATATCATAGTTTCGTGCTTCATCCTAGATAGCCTTTTTTGTTTGGATTGTATCTTTGGATATAAGTCTTGTTGTGATCAGTTAATTATCTGGAAGTTAATCATTGCTGATTTCTAATCTATGTGTATAGCAAGAGGCATATACATGTATCATTTGTTGTTGCATTGCAACCTTGCCAGACATGTATGGGGACTCCTCTTTTCTCAGTTTGGCATTTGCTGGGCTATGCTGACCTTAACGAGGAATGTGTTGGGCAGTTGAACCACCTCAACCTTTTCTCCTAGATGGCTTTTCCTTTGCATTCTTCTTCTTATTTTCCCATTCTTTGGTGCACATAGAAAGAAAGGAACAGGAGGAACCAGGGATCAAACATTGATGAATCTATCTCCAATAGGGACAAAACTGAATCAAGCAAGAAGGGGTCAGCTGAGCGGTAGAAAAAACTCAGCAAAAGCTTTACACTGGTCCACTCGCAACTTACACGGCAAAGTTCCAACTCTATGAATCTTAAGAAAAAAGAAAATCCCCAAAGAATCAGACTTGAAACTATTCCAACAGAAAGGGTCAATGTAATATGAGGATCGATGTAATTGAGTCGTTTGATGGCAATGAAGAGGGCTTCAGGACATTGTTCTTTCTTTGCAAAGATTGTTGCACAAGTGCTCATCGATCTTCAGGGAATTTAGATGTCTTTTTCTTTGAAGATTTTCTCTTTTGGTGGGACTTTATTGTGATCGAGGTGGGTAATATCTCCCATGGGCTTTGGTTTGTATTTTCCTTGTATCAACTTGTTTTCGTTCTTGTAGGTCATCTCGACTTGGCTTTGGTTGTCCCTTTTAACACTTGTTAAAAGAATAAAAGTACAATTGCATGGACAAATTAACATTTCTGTTTATTAGAGCTGTCATTTGTTTTTAGCATCAATGAGTGTCTCAGATACTGACTATTGTCATCCCATTCTTTTGTTGCAATTTCTTACTAGATGTTAAATAAAAACTTACACGACCTGAACGTTTATTTTTTCAATAAAGACATGCCTTAGATAAAGAAATAAGTATTTTCCTTTCTCTTGCCCCTCTCTCTAGTTGGACCTAGCAAAGCTACATCTTTCACTTAAATGATAATTGGAAGATATTATTACTGATACTCAAATAGTTTTGGTTGGTAATGAAAAACTTCACTAAAAGATTCTAAAAGATGTAAAAGGCAAAGGGATCTGCAAGAATGTACTCTCTTGAACAATACTCTCATCAGGATGGGAATCACTTGCCATATCTGCCACTTACACTGACATAGAAGAATGGGAATCCATCATCTTATGGGCCCACAGTCAAGATGATCTCTTGGGCATTTCTGCTTCTGTTATCGACTATAATATCACATTTATCCGTTATTTTATTTTTCCCATTCATTTTGTTTTCTTTATGCAGCTCCTATGCTAGGTTGTTCCCTTCAAGTTTGATGTGTTTTCTTGACATTGTCTTAAGTAGTAACAATTTTAGGTCTTCTAATGCAGGAAATTCTAGAAGCTAGAGAGAAAATGAAGCCTCATATCTGGTCTTTTCGGACGTCTGAAGAAGCTTCAGCTCATTGGGAAGAGCTATTTGGTCATGTAAATGACATGGAATGAATGCCGTCTCAGCTTTCCTGTTCTCTTTGAAATGTGGATGATTGGTTTGTCCATCTCCATTGAACTCATTCAAGATTCTGGCAATATTGGCTCCAAAGTTATACACAAAAATGGGGCTACAAGATAACCCTTTGTTAGATTTAGGTGTTTGGGTAAAGGGTAAAACTAACACAAAGTGAGTCTTGTCGACACAATCACCCCATTGGAGGTCAGTTAAAGTGAAAGGGGGTCTTGTGGTTTTTTTTTCATCCATCACTTTAATTATCACTTTGCAGCTTTATTAGAAAATCAAAGTTAACAAATTAAAATTAAAAAGTTAAAAAAATATATAAAAAAAAAAAAAAGAAAAAAAGTCAGAGTTGCGTCTTTGCTTTTGTTTTATTTTTAAATATAAGCATTTCTGTAGAAAAATCAAAAGAATAGAAAAGAGATACAGTTTTTATTGGCGGCTCAACTTTTTCTTATTCTCAGTCATTCACTTGTTTTTCAAATAGGGGAATCATTAAAAGAGGATTAGATTATTAATTAATTATTAAAAAATTGTTAAAAAATTACCAAAAATAATTTAACACGTCCAACTGTAAAGCGTTGGAATAGCTGGACTGTCCAACGTCGTTTTTTATTGCATTTCAGTAATAGAAAGAGTAAGGCTATCCTTACGAACTTAGTAAGATTTGGGCAGTTGAGTTCATTTGTGGCATAAAAAAAAAAAAAAAAAAAAAGGTCAGATGACATAGGGATGTAGAGGACAAAATTCTATGAACCTTTAAAAGGCAATCTTTTAGCATTTAAAAATTTGGAAGTTCTGTGGGAGTTTTGTAGCCGTCCAATTTGAAAATCTTGGATCAAGAATAAAAAACATTATTTTTTTGAATTATACATTTTGGATCTGAGTTTGCATGAAAGATAGTGGGCTGTTGGGTTGGATTTCCAATTGCTTCTATTTGGGTTCAACGACTCTCAGTAACATTTCAAATCTTAATCAGTAAGGAAAGTGTTTTTCTGTTTTTAACAAAATCCCTTTTTATGTGAGGTGTTTATTTTTGGGAGAATGACTCTGAAGGATTCTTTATTGAGGATATGTATCAATTAGTCCTCTAGAAAAGAATATGGACCATTTAAGTCCTTCTTAATAAAATATTTTTGACTCCCTAAAAATTTTTTAACTAGAAAAAAAAATTAATATATATAGGTAGTGTTTGACAGCCAACGTTGAGAGCTAAAATTTGTCCTATGTGAATTGGGCCGAATTTTTTGTGAGGATGATCTTCTCATCATAGAAATCATCCTCATAAAAAATCAACCCAATCCAATGCTTTTAACCCATATGGGACAAAATCGTTGATTCTTTGTCGATTCCTTAACATTGACAGCCGATGGGACCATATATATATATATATATTTCACCAAAATTCAAATATGAAAATCTGAAAAATATGATGCATTTAGATGCCATTTATTTTTTTCTTCCAATTCATTGTATTTGGATATGAAATCTTGTAAGATTTTCCCTTTAGTAGAGATAGTGTGGATTTATCCATGTTTATCGATACCACGTATTCTGAGATTCACATGCAATCTGTGCATGGTTGGTAGAGTTGAATTCTCACATAAAAAATAATTATAATATAATTTTATATATTTTATACATTCGGTTGATTTGATTCAAACAATATTTCCATTTCTTACTTAAAGTTAAATATAAAAAAAATAAGCTCTAGTTTTTATCATTTTATTGGTTCTAATTAATAAAAATTAAATAGGGTAATTTTAGAATATGGAAGGGTATTTTAGAAATTAAACTTCAAATCGTATTGTTTTAATTCTTTTTAATTATAAATATCTATTTTTACTGCCAAGATATATTTGTAATATACAAAAATTAAGTTTCGTATTTTTTTTTATTATCTATTTTATTTGTATAGATGGAAGATGCCTAACACAAAAAATATAAAAAAAAATTGAGTTTATTGTCAGTTGAGTAGACTATAAGTAAAAGGGTTGAGTAGAGTATAAATGTAAGTAAAAGAGAGGGAGAAGGAGGAGATATGGTACCGCATTATTTTTCTTCAAACCAGTTTTGTACATTACTTCATTCCGTGTGGAAGGAGCGAATATAAATTCATACCAATCATTTACACTCCAATAAAAACTTTATCTACTTCGAGAATTATGGGTGCAAACTTTGCTGACCATACAAATCTGTACATCAATGACAAGTAACCACGAGGGAGAGGGAGAATTTGTAAGCTAACAAATCATCTCCAATACCATGAATTCAAATGGCATGGACCAGTAAGCAGTTCAACCCACAAATAAATGCTTTCCCATGTAATATTCTCGGATGATATATATGGAGAGAACTATATTATTTATAAAAAAAAAAAACTTCATGCCATCTAAAAACAAAAGAAATCTTCATAATTTCACTGGTTTTAGATAAAAATAAACTTCAAAACAAAGTAGTCAAAACCTAGGCACCACCCACGTTTCAAAATGACGCAAAATATTTTAAGCACATTGGGCTCAATGAAATCTCAAGGCCGAACAGGATTTGCAGCCCCAGCTGGGCGTGGTGCTTGTCCGGGCTTCGCTGCATCATCCTGCACAATCAAATATACACAGTAATCAAATTCTTGTTGCACAGTTGGTCTAGCATTTCATATCACAGTACCATATAGGCAAACAGTGTAGCACACGGATAAAGATATTATAGTATCGTCATTGTTTTTTGCCTTGATACAAATATTGGATAGCCAAACAAGAATCCTATTTAACCATTCAAATCTGAAATTCAAAAAAAGAACAAGAATGCAAACAAATATTTTCAACATTACCACCATCATCAATCTACACCTTATCCTAGTTACAGGGCTAGGCAACAAGAAATTCTATTTTGCATTAACTCAACCATGTATTTTCAATCAAAGCATGTTCCTTAATATCATTTCTTACTACCTCCATGCCATTCTCAACCTTCATCTTTTCTTAAAGCTCTCAATTTGCACCAAATTGCTACTTAGACCTCATCGTTGCTCTTATTGGCGTTCTTTGTCATGTGTCCGAAATCCAGACCATTTAAAATGATTTACACTTAGGGTATGTTTGATTGCATGGAAAGTGACTTTCCATGGAATTTGAAATCCATGGAAAAATAGTGGTGGAAAATAGGTGGGGTTGGAAAATCAAATTTCATTGTTTGATTTTATTTGGATAAAATCATGGAAAAAATATGAGAAAAAAGAAGAAGAGAAGTTGAGGAGGAAGAGGGAGGGAGGAGGATGTGGCAGCGACGACAACGACGGAGATGGTGGCAGCGCCTGTGGCGATGGTGGTGGTGGAAGTAAGTGAGGAAGAAGAAGGGAGAATGTGATGGTGATGGTGACGACGGCGGAGGTAAGTGAGGAAGATGGGTGGAAAACGTGGTGGTGGAGGAGGTGAGGGATGAAGAAGAAGGAGAAGAAGAGAGAAAGATAAAGAAGGTGGCCGGAGATGGTGATAATAGAGACGGAGACGGCAACGGTGACGACGGCGACGGTTATGACGATGACGACGAGGTTAGTGTAATGGTCATGGTAGTGGTAGGAAAGAAGAAGATATGAGTGGGGAAAGAATTGGGGATGGAAAATATGGGTGGGAAAGTGAAATCCATGTTTTGGTGGACTTTTTGATTGGGGTGGAAAATGAATTTCCATTTCCATGTGCAATCAAACACTTGAAAAATGTCATGTTTCATGAAAATTGATTTTCCACCCTATTTTCCATGTGCAATCAAACATGCCCTTATTTTATCTCCTACTGGAAAATGCCTAAACTTCCACAAATATACACGTTTCTTGTGTTCTTATTCCTAATCCACTCGTACATATCTCAAAATCCTCATCTCTGTGATGTCCATTCTATAAACATGTTTCTTAATTGCCCAACATTCATAAAAAATGATTTTATTATTTTCTTGTAAAAAATTTCCCTTCAGTTAAGATCACTTAACGTCCATAAGCACTCCACCTTATCCACCCAACATTTATTATATGAATCACATCATCCACAAACTTTTTCGTTTTTATGTATGATTTGACCTAAATAATAAACGTTTTCTTTGAGATATACAAGTACCAATCAATCCTAACAAGTGCTTCATCTCTAAAAATGTCCAAGTTAAATTTTGCACTACTCATGTTTTGATTTGGCCACACATGCATTAAATCTTAGTTTCCAAAGGATGCCACTTACCAGTCACTCTGGTAATAATTCACAAAATCTTTTCTTAAATATTATGAATTACACCGCAATGAATCTCATGTTCTCTCTTCCAATGTATAAGTCAACAAACGTGCAAAAACAATAAATAGGCAAAATATATTATGGACTTCAAAAGAACATTAAGCTATTAAGCACCTCAAGTCACCTAGAAATAAAGGGCACTAATGAGTTAATTTGTTTGAGAAGACCAACACAAAAGAAACTTTATCAAACATCAGCTAGGCTAAGTAGGTAACAACTTGTATAAGCCAAGTTTTCTCAATCTGAAGTTTTTTTATTTCACACCTAATCCCACACGGAAGAATTGAAGCTCATACATATTCTTAGATACACTTATTCACTCAACTACGGATATATGCATGAATATCTATATAAAAAATTTAACCATACCATCTTAAATTTTTGAAAGAAGTTAAAGATATATAATGCGGCAGGAAACAAAAACAACTTTTGGATCGTTCTATGAATAAATTATGCATTTGATACATACCCTGCGCCTAAAGCGCTGAGGAGGCTCACGGTTCCTTCGATTAGTGCGAGAGCGAACCCTAACCACATGAGAGTGAATTGCACACGAAACACAGTACTCCATCTTCGCGTACAGCTTGGGGAGAGTATAACCTTAAGAAAACCATTACTTAGTTCATTCTGGATCATAAATAATGGAAAAAAAAGCCCCTACTAAAAAGGGCGCAAAAAATAGAAGATGGGGACATCGAGGTATGGTTACCGTCATAAACGCAGGCTTCTTGAACATCCCTAACCGCAGCTTGCTCGACGATGTTCCTCACAAGAAACCTCTTGATAGCTTTATCCTTTTAAAAACAAATTAAACCCAAAAAAAAAAAAAAACAAACAAACAAACAAACTTAGGGTTTTCAATCACTGATTTCTGAAAATAAAGAGAACAATTAAAAATAGGATCTTGATTTACATTTGATATCTAATGGATTAAAACACCAATTGCCTCCAGACACCATAAATCCCTTTAAATTTAAAAGCGCGAAAGAAAAACAGGATTGAAAGGAAGGGAAATAGAAAATGTACCTTAGGGCAGCACTTCCCACAGTTGGAACATCGAATGAAGTGAACGTGACCACGGCCATGCTTGTTGCGGCCCCCATTCCTGCGCTTGAATGTCTACAAAAAGCCACATAGAAACAAAATTGATAGATCAGAACAAATAGAGTGAGATAAGGGTTTGATTTCAAGCTCACCATCTTCACTGGTTTCTGAAACCCTCAAAACCCTAGATGTGAAGCTTTCCGCTCCGTCGGCTATTCTACTTCTTGGGTTTTCATCTGCACGAGTGGCAAAGCTGAAAGATGTTTTTTTCTATCTATTATCTATTATATTACCCATATTTGGTACGACTTTTTCACTTGACCATAACACCATTATGTAAATTTCTTTTCTATCATAAAAAAGATCAACGTCTTTCGTCTCTACAGTCTCCCTGTAAATTGTGTTTAAAACAATATATCATCTATCTATTATTTGTACCTTGAGAAATCGATCCTTCGTCTACATGTAAAATTCTCAAATTTTCCTTTTCACAGCACACAATGCTGGTTTCTTCATGTTAGGAAGGTGTGGTACGGGGTACACAATTACAACTGAAGTATAGAAGAAAAAATAAAATGAAAATGATGAACACCAAAATTTAACGTGAAAAACCTCCAAAAATTGGAGTAAAAATCACGGGCAAACTATACAAGGATTTCACTATTGCAAAAGAAATACAACTCTTTCTCTATATAAATAAGGAAAACACAATTGACAATACCCTCTCTCTTATCATATGAGAAAAATACACACTCTCTCTCTAACAAAGGAAAGATTATGAAGATTAAGAGAAACCTCATAATTTTTTCTCTCTAAACTTTATTTCCTATCTCTTAGTTAGGATGGGATTCTAACACAAGACTACGATAATCTCAGAAGAAAAGGAGTCATGTATTTATAGAGGGAGATAAGTGGTTATCCAGTCGTCAAGTTTGACTTTTCTTAATCGCTTTCAGATAATAAAATTGACTTTATTATTTGACACTTCAGGTTCTAGGGCCGAAGTCTCTCAAATCCATTATGATAATGTTCATATTTTAATGTCAGGTAAGATTTTCCTCTTTTATGTTTTTTTTTTCTTTAATGATTTTGTTGAATTAATTAGGATTTCGAGTTGTTTCACTTGATATCTCTCATTTTGTTCTACATTTAAGAATTTCAGTTATTCTTGATTTTCTCGTGTTTCTTTCAAATTTTCAATTCTCATGAGCGATTTTCTATTATTTTTCCCTATAAAATTTTGATTTCCTACCATTTTTTTTCTTGTTCAACCTTGAGCACTTGCAGAAAGTTAGTATTTTTTATTTTTTATTTTATTTTATTAAAACAATTTCTGAATGTTAAGTATAATATTTATTTTATGCCCTGTTTTTCAATTAATAATCTTTTTCTCAAGTAAACATATATGGTGCAGTAGCTTTTGGACCATAGAATGTTACTGGTAATCTTTCTTTTATACCATGTTTTGCATTTCTTTTGATTTTAAAGAATCTCTGCCCTCTGTTGCACCTTGGTAGCTGTTAGTAGAAAGCAGATGAGTGCAGTGAAATGGAAGAAGACTAGGGTGACCTCCTTTGGTCATGCCCTTTCATTCCTCTGAAACCTAATCGAGGGACTTGAATGTAATCTGCTGTTTAATCAACTTCTTCGTTTTCCTTCTTTCTTTCTTACTTTTAATGTGTTGTAGTTTGTTCAACCTCTATTGATCTAATTTCCATTTCTTTCTATATCTACTTCTCTTTCTGTGCTCTATACTTATCCTTTTCTTTTTTCTATATATATATATATATTATATATATATATATTTATGTTTAATAGTTTGTTTTATATTTTTTGCATTTTAAGGGCAATATTAATTGTTTTTTTATTCATAATTTAGTTCCACTTTGATTGATTTAGTTTAATATTAAAACTTCTCATTTTGTTCGTTTGGTCTTTTATGTACAAAATCAATGATGTTATTGATATAATGATAAAGGCATCTGGATACTTTGTGTTCCATGTATACTGGGTACTTGAAATTCTTTTATCTGTTAGACCTTCGGTTTGATAGTCAATTCACTTCTCATATCAAATTAAAATATATTAAAGAATATGTACCATCATATCTTATGGAAACAAAGATTTCATCTTCATTTGTGTGTGTGTGTGGGGTAGGGGCAGCTCCTTACATACTTTGCTGGCCCCATGTCAAGCTTGAAGAAGGCTACTTCTTTGGCTGAACATTGATAAGTGCAATGTAGACTGGTTCCAATATAATTTTTAACTTACTAGAATTTCAAGTCAGATGGTGATTCTAAAAGGAAGGTTCTTAAGAGGAATTATGCAGTCATGTTATGTTTAGCTTTCCAATTTCGCAATATAAATTGTTTTGAGTCATAAAGTAACCATTTATGTTTGGCATTGTTGCTCTTACTCCCAGTTCCTGCTTCTCTGAGTAACTAACAATAAGAAAGGCATTTGTTTATTGCCCAATCACAGAACATGTCACTTTTGAAACAATTTGATGAGCATAACCATGCTATAAATGAACTTAAATACCTTCAGTCAAAACATGGGACAAATCTAGCATGATACGGCCTGATATCCAAAATGCCCACATCTTCGGTTTGTTTACACATTTGTTGGCATTGAAGGTGTACCGTTAGAGTAAAAGAAACTATGTATGGATCAACAAATGGTAGTGTTTTTTTCGTATTCCACGGTTCAATTCCAGAAGAAATATTTTGATAAGAAAAGAATATTTTAATGAGAAATTTTTATATGCCTCATCTCCTTCCATGTGGTATTATATGGTTGGAGAAATAAGTTTGGTGCATATATAATGATCAAATTTAAACTAAAAGAAAAACTAAGTCAACTATGACAATGCCCAAAATGTGTATAAGTGTTCATATGTGCAGATGCACACAATTAAGACAAGGGCACAAAACCAATTTGAGGAGGTACTCCAGAGTGGTGTGTGTGGACTAAGCATTGTGATTTGAAAGTTTATTTATTTGAACTAACTAAAGAATATACTGTCTACTTCCTTGGCTGCACTGCTTTATTATATATACATTTCTGGCATGAAAAACTATTAAATAAGACTGAACAGAAAAAAAAAAAAAAAAAAAAACTTTGTCTTCATGATCAACATACATCTAGGTGAGACCAATTTAGTTTAAAAAATGCCATCACACTTTATATCCATTACTTTATTTACTATGAGCCAAGGAACCACTATAAATTGTAGAAAACACAAAGCTCAACATAACTTGGATCAAATAACCATGACAAACAACTTAGCAAAAACCTCAACATAACTCTAAAAAAATCAAACTCGACAACTTATCATTTCCTGTATGAGAACTTGAATCATATCTCAAAACATCATATGCTTTAACGTATCTTCTTCTTTGATAATAGAAATAGCGAGCTGACTCAATATCTCAAAGATTCCCTTTGTAGAGTATTGCACTCTCGAATTCTACTTCTCAATTATTTGAACTAATATTTCTTACATTGATTTCCTTAGATGATGTTTCAAAGGCTTTAATGCTTGTGCACATGAGCACAACGTAGAAGATGTTGAGGAGACATGTTATTTGAATTTTGCAAAGAGAGTGAGGGTAGTATAGTCTAACAAAGGTCTCCCATAATATCAATAATTAAAGATGTTTAGAATTTTTCTTATCAAGAATATTTTTGTTCAAGATTTGAAAAAGCATTGGGAAAATAGCATTGTCGAACTTGAACAAGAGATGAGCTGGAAAGAAATTTCTAGAAAGTTAGGAACCAAATATAGGAAATTGAGTTCCCGTTGTATCAATTTAGAAAGTTTCATATGGTGTGTATGCGTGTGTGTGTGTGTGTGCATGTATCATCTTAACATTGTACAAGGGTTTTGTTTGTTTTCTTGGTATCTTAAATGTACTTTGAATTTTTATCCTTGTTAATTGCCCTACGAGATATTTAAGTGCTTGGGTGTGTCATCTCTAAACTGAGTGTTGTGGAGAGGACCCTTGTCAAGTTTCATTTTTATTGAGTCTTTTTTTTCTTTTGGTTACTAGGAAAGGAAGATCAAAAATCAATAATTAGTAGGTGGAGGGGGTTTTAAAACCAAGTTGTAGTATCAACACTCAGAGATTTTAAACAACTTAGGAAGTTGGTAACTTCAATTTTTATTAGATTTCAATGTTAATAATAAGCATGCAAAGTGTACTATATAAAAATATATTTTATTATATATTCATATATTTTGCTTTTGAAAGAGAGAGAGAGAGAGAGATATTTTCTAGAGATCCATTTTCTTAAGAATCCTAAGGGGTATTCTCCCATGCAAGCAATTCTGAGATATGGGAAAAAACATTAACTTTTTTTTTTGGTAGTGTTGTGTCTTTTCCTAGACATTGGTACAAGTTTTCTAGGGACGCAACACTTGTTTTCCATTATTAACATTTTAAAAGGCACAATTACATGATCTATTGAGTAACTATGGATGGTGCAAGTTTATGATTGTTTGTCTTTCTGTTGGATTATTAGGAATTATTGATTCCTTATTTATATTGTACAAAAATTTGTTTTACTTTATGAATTTCTCGATGTCCCATTGCTATGATTTTGTAACAAGTGTTATGAGTTCAAGTACTTATAACTTACTTATAAAACAAAATGCAGATAACAAGTCTCAAACAGAAATCATGTAAAGTCAAGAGCATGCATGTTGTGATTTTTCAGATATTCAAATTTTACTTAAAACCACAAATAATTGGCATTATCTTAATTTATAAGAAGAGAAATCCCATTTCAGAAAATTTTAAGTAGTTATTAAATTGTGCCAAAATTTGAAACTTTGTTCCAATTTTCGAAAAAAAAGTAATTTGGTGGTTTCTTCAAATAAACAATATCAAGAATAGGTTTGTCTCTCATGTAGCTTTGCGTGTTCCAAGCGACGAAGTTATATGTAGAAATGCAGTGATGGAAAAAATGTGATCGAGATGTTTGGTAGCAGCTAATTAGGTCCTCTATTCGTCCATGTCTTAGTGAAAGCGTCTGAGGCGGTTCCTAGGTAATGATAGTTCATTGGTATTACTTGTTATTCTTTCTTTGGTATCTAGTGTACTAATGTTGAGTAACATTTCAAAATTTGAAAGGTTAGGGCAACAACAAATCCATTGGAGGATGTTGTCGTTGTGGCATTGGCAGCAACTACTAAGGTCTTCTATTCGTAAATACTACTATTCAAATAGGTAAGTTGATTTGTCGCTCTTTCTACTTAATGTGCTACAATATTCATTGTAATAATGTTTAACTTTGCCTCTTCTCTCTATTGTTGACAAGTTGTAAGTTGAAATATGAAAATTTTCTAGATCCAGAAGCCATAGCTTGTGCAAAGGGATGCTAACACACATTCTTAGTGAACTCTAAAAATCATTTAGTTAAAGACCTTTTGCATGAATATTCTACTTAGGTGATAATCTTGCTTTAGAACTTGGCAGTTTCTATTGGTTATATAATAGATCAATTTTTACTATTTTTTTCCTTTCTCTTTTTATCTGATAATTCTAGCTTCCTAACATGAGAAAAAAAATGTTAAATTTTTTTAGTATATTATCCTTTGGAGAATTTCTAGCCCTTACTCAAATTGGTACTCAATTTCAAATTTGAGTAAAAATAAAAAAAAAAATAAAAAAAAAAAGTTCCAATCATTTACTAAACTCATACCAAATCAAAGGAGACTCAAAACTTTACCCACATCAAGGTAGACTCAAACCTTTATTCAAAATTTTCAAGATTCATATTTTGACTCCAAGAGTCAAATTTCAAAAGTCAATTTTTGCCTCTATAAAACTCCTCATTTACTGTTTACACAGTTCTCCTCATCTACTCTTTACACAGTATTCTTCTTACATTTCTCATCTACTCCTTATACACCCATGCTTCATACACACTATTCTTGGTACATTTCTCATCTACTCCTTACACACCAATTCTTCATACACTTTACTCTTTCTTTTCCTTTCTTTCTAAAATTTTAATTATTTTTTATTTTATGTTTGTTGTAAACTTAAATTCTATCCTTTTTAGAGGGAAGAGAAAACAATTTTGGAGGGAAAGAAGTAGAGGAAGATAGGATGGACAATCTTTTTTTTTTTTTGGGTGAAAAATGAAAGAAATATGTTTTTTGGGATTATATGGGATTTAAAAAAAAAAAGATTTCAGTACAAATCAGAGTTTTCTATATCAAATGAAGCTTTTATTCAAATCTAAGTAAAAAAAAAATTAAGACATGGCTAAAAATGCTCTTGGTCTGTAACTTTTCTTGATTAGTAGAATTTTACTTTTAATATTTTCAAGTGAGTTTGTTGTTTCTGTTGAATTAGATTAGCTTAGGTGAATTGTTTGATATAATTCGTTGAGCTTAAGATCAAGGATTTATATTTTTTTCTTAATTTTTTAATCATGGTTGTTTTGGTGTAGTTAGGCATGGAAAGTGCACGAAACACTCTAGCCAACACTCCTATATAATTACATGCACTATTGATAACATTGATACTTACTCCTATGTTTGGTTTCACAACACCTATCTTAAAACTCATTCACCAATCTCACTGGGTAGTGGATCTTGCAGGGATTCCTCATATATTTACTTATGTTATTAGTTTCTCACTTTCTCACTTTTAAAAGTGAGAAAAATAAATCATGATATTAAATCTTGTCCAATACGTTTGACTTGTCTATCTGTTTCGTTGGTGGATAATACCAAGACATCTCGGACGAGTCGTCTTGGTCTTGGACGAGATTTAAAACATGATTCCTACCTTTTTCTAACATAACTAAATCATTGCAAGAAAATGATATTTGCCAATTTATCTCAGTCCAATTAAAATTATGTACCTCAACTTTGGACCCTTTGAACTCAATGGAATACAATGGGGAGACATCAATCTTTAAAGAAACTTAAATTAGTGTTGAAATGAATACACCTGATTTGGACTTAAGGAATATATCAAACTTATCATGAAATAACTTGGCTGAAATTCTAGTAAAGATATCGAAGATAATGTCTTGATAAAGATATGGCAACACCTCTTTCTTCTTCTTTTTATTATGTTCTCCTTTTTTTACATAGTCAATTAATTCCTTCTCCTTGTATGCTGGCTATTCAAGATAAAAACTTATCAAATATGGTTTGGTTTCCGCCAATATCTCGATGTTGCATCAGTAAGTTAAATTGTTGAAAACCTTTGCCATTATATATGCCTAAAATGATAACCAAGAAAATATTTTTTTTAGTGACGAAGTTGTAAAAACACTTTCTTTTTGTTCAATAACAGCGATGAACAAATAACATTTGGTCCTTAGTATGCAAATGACTATTAAACACAATAAAGAATGTTGTTCATGTCATTCTGAATGAATGTTCTATCAATATGGTTTGGTTTCCACCAATATCCTGATGTTACATACGCAAGTTAAATTGTTGAAAACCTTTGCCATTACATGTGCCTAAAATGATAATTAAGAAAGTATATTTTTAGTAACGAAGTTGTAAAAGAACTTTCTTTTTATTCAATAACAGTGATGAAACTCTTTTATTTATATGCAAAACAACATTTGGTCTTACTATGAAAATGATTATTAAACACAATAAAGAAAGTATGTTGTTCATGTCATTCTGAATGAATGTTCTTGACATATAATTTCCATTTTCCTTGGTACCCAAACTAAAACAATCTTTCCACCTAATAGAAATCATGGTATTTTACCCATTTCTCATAGTTAGTTGTGTAGTCTATCTATTTACTTGCTACACCCAAAAATTCTTTCAATATTCCTAACCTTATATAAATTTACTAGCTTATACTCCTATGTAAAAGGAACAAAGACCAATGAGTCGTGCTGAGTCTCCTACGAGTGACATTAAAATTGACATCGTTTCACACATTGATGTACACATAATTATAGATGCTTCGAACATGTATCTCGATGAAAAGCATCTATGGTTATGTACACATCCATGCCAGCAATGTGTGAAAGATGACAATTTCATGTCACTTCACATTTTCCAAGACCAATTCATAACTAACATCCCCATAATCAATGGATGGTGATTTTTAATGGGATTCATAAGATGAAGATTAATGCAAGTTATTCCTATCATGTTTGTAAAACTCTTTTTGACATCTCATGTCGTCCATGAAAAATACCGAGTTGTCTCCTATGAGTTTTCCGATATGTTTGAGTCGTCTCGTTCAACAATGAGAAAATGAACAACGATTTTAAATCTTGTTTGATACATTTGACTTGTCTATCTGACTTGTTGGTGGACGATACCGAGACATATCTGACGAGTAGTCAGCGTCGGATCAGATTTAAAACCATGATACCTATATCTTCTTATAACATAACTAAATCATTACAAGAAAATTATATATGCCAATTTATCTCAACACAATTAAAATTATGTACCTCAATTTTGGACCCTTTTAATTCCATGGAACGCAATGGGGGAGACACCAATCTTTAAAGAGACTTAAATTAGTGTTGAATGAGTACATCTGATTTAGACTTAAGGTAGTGAAAGTCAATGAAAATGGTGTCTTAGATTAATGTTAGACTATCCTTTTCAATATTGAAACTTCTCGTGAAATAAATTGGCTGAAATTTTAGTAAAGATGTCGACAATAAATTGGCTGAAATTTTAGTTAAGGTGTCGACCATGATGTTTTAAGAATTTCTTCTTCTTTTTCTTCTTTCTTTACCTAGTCGAACGCAAACATTAAGTCAATTAAGTAAGATTGAATTAACCAATGTAACATTAAAAAGTTTTTATAATTCTAATTAGGGATATGAGGATCTTCTCAATGTCCTCCCATCTTTGTGGTCCGTTAGAGTCAACTCATGGAAATGAGTAAATAGCTCAACTCAAAGTTGAGGCTCACCATCAACTGATGTTGGAATGCTTGGGATTCCCAAAAAAATGTATCCCTAGGAAAAATGTGCCAATCTCAAGAAGACTAGTGATACTTGTGTTTTTCCACATTTCAAAAATTGTCCGTTTGATGGAGAGCCTCGCCCGTGGGCTGAGCCTAGATATTGCTTTGTAGTTTGTACAAAAAAATAGGAAAATGCTAGCCTCACAATGGGTTATCGTTCTAATTCTTTTGAAGAAAGGCAGAATCGTGGTTGTGTTTCTAATCAGTGACAAAGTTGCAGTTTGGAAATAATTCGGCAAGAGAAAATTTTGGATAAAGTCGGCAAAAGATCGATTAAGTCAGAAAAACATAGGATAGATTAAAAATAAAATTATTAGTTTTAGTATAAAAAAGTATTTCATATACTTAATGATAAAATAGCATTTAGAAAGACCTAAACGCCATTGTCTTTAAGCCTTTAAACTTCTTTTCTAGAAAACCATGGGTTTTGGTTTGCATTTTTCATGTATCAAACTTGTTTTTGTTCTTGTAGGTCATCTCGATTACCCTTTTCTGCCTCTTCAATATATATATATATTTTTTACACTTATGGGTCGACATAGAAGAATTGGAATCCATGATCTTATGGGCCCAGCCAAGAAAGATCTCTTAGGCCTTTGTTCTTGTCTTATCATTTACAATATTTTTGCTTCTATTATTGACTATAATATCACTTTTGTCCTTTGTTTTAGTTTTTCCCCTTAATGTTGTCTTCTTTATGCAGCTCTTATGCTGTATTGTTCCCTTCTGTTATTGACTATAATATAACTCTTGTCCTTTGTTTTAGGCCTTTTGAGTTCAGGAATTCTGGAAGCTACAGAAGAAATGAAGTCTCATTCATGACATTTATTTGAAGGAGAGCGGTTGGCAGCCAATGTTAAGGAGTCAACCCTTTTATCCTATTGGGGTTGGAAGTTTTGGATTGTGCTGATTTTTTTGTGAGGATGTCTCTGTGGTGAGGAGATTTGATCTTATACATACATGAGGAAGGTAATAAAAAAAGAAATAAGATGAGTTCTTTTATCACTTAGGAACCGTGCTAGATAAAAGTCTCATACACGGTTTTGAATGAGAGAAAGAAATGAGGAATCCTCTTTTTGACTCTGGCTCTCGTACTCCGGTCATTGTTTTTCTTTTTGTTACTTTGAAAGTAGCTGCTTCAGCTTCAGCCATTCAAATTTTCAATATTCCTTTTTATTTCTCAACGAATGTCAAGATCATCTTCACAAAAAAAAAATAAAAAATCAGCCTAATCTGAAACTTCTAACCCCTTCAAAATTAGTTTCAAACTATGGATCATCCATTTATTACCATTAATTTGAAAACCACTTTTGATGAGGTTAGAAATTTAAGATTGGACTGATTTTTTGTGAAGATAATCTTCTCGCTATATAGATCATCTTCACAAAAAATTAGCTCAATCCGAAACTTTGAAATGGACAAATTTTGACTCTCTAACATTGGTTGTTGAACGCTACCCTTATTTGAAATATAAATAATTGGTTAGGCCATCTCCATTGAACTCATTCAAGATTCTGGCTATATTAGCTCTGAAGCTGTGTACAAAAGTGGGATAAAAAAAACCCTTTTGTTAGATTTAGATTTAGATTTAGAGGTCTGGGTAAACGAACACAAAGTGAGTTTCTCAAAGTTAAGCTTGTGGGGGTGAAAGTCAACACACAATCACCTCATTTGGAGGTGAGTCAAAGTGAAAGGGAATGAGTCTTGGTTCTGCATCCATCACTTTAATTATCACTTTGCAGCTTTATTTATTTATTTATTTATTTCCTTCTTTCTTCTAACTTCATCTAACTGATATTAAAATCAAAGAGAGGTGAAGTAAAGTAGGCGAATTAAAATAAAAATAAAATAAAATCTAGAGTTGCATCTTTGCTTTGTTTTTAAATATAAACATATTGTCTACAAGAATCAAAAGAATAGAAAAAAAGGCTAATGTATATAGTTTCTTCATAATTATCCCCATTTGTACACCTTTAGTGGGATAAAGGGTTTTTAAACTCGTGATTTACAAAGCTAAGCATCGACCTTTGAAGAGGTCTTGTTTTATAGTCTCTCTACTTTCTATCAATAGGTTAGCTTCCTCCATGAACGTGGTAAGTTGGTGATTCTAAAATAAGATGCTATTGGGACTCCAACTTTTACATGTTACACTCCAATCGAAAAAAAAGAAAATAAGTGAAGGAATTTTTCCCCAAATGTGCACAACGTATGTAAAAATTCTGGGTTCAGAACATTGTTCATTTAATTCCCCAAACATGCTTTTCTAATGATCTCGTCACTTTTATAATCAACAAATTCATTATTCATTGATAAATTACCAGTGAGATCTCTAATTAAGCAAAATCGCTGAGGTGAATGGTTGAGAATAAGTAAATGTTCGGGTTGCCTACATCTCTCTCTCCCTCCTTTCTCTTTTAGATTTCTATTTTTTTTTTGGATTTAGGATTTTATATATGCCTATTCATAATTGTAAACAACTATTAAAATAATTTGAGTGCATGATGTAATGTTGAGAGTATAATTTGAGTCAAAACTTTGTAATATTTGAAGAGTTTGTTTTAATCTTTAATGATAGTGTAATAAATAATTTAAGAAATTGGAGTGTAATAAGTAAAAATTGGGATGTCAATAACAGTCCTCTTTAATATTTGGGGATAAGGGTAGTACGACGACGACGATTACTTAAAATGGGATCTACTTATTTGACCAATTTTTATTTTTTTTTTCAAATTATGTACATAATTGAATGGTCCAACTTGATGTCTTTGTAGGCCCTATAAATGGGTGTGCAATTAATTTATTAATTAATTACCTATTTAATTATACATATTTTGGCGAACCCAATTGTCAGTTTTAATTTTTTGTATTATATTAATAAATGCCCATCAAACCCCTAAAACTCACATGACCATCACTAAGGGAATCTTCACTTTTTTTAAGTCGGGTTTCTTATCCATTCATATTATTTGAATAATCAATGTAAATACTTTAGTCTGTCCAGTCTTTTTGTTCCAAGGTCACAACCATTGGATTTTCCTCGATACTGCTGATGTATATAATGATGATATTGTGCAGTTGTTTGAACCTTGGGATTACTTTACCTCGAGAGTGACTGTATCATTTTTTTTTCCTGACTTTCTTACATTTTATTTAAAATTGAGAAGAAAAAAAGCACTAGTTAGGCCTTGTTTGGTCAATAAAAATGGAATAGTTGTTCCTTTTGATTTTTTTTTCCTTATCGTGGGTATCTCCACTCTTACCGTAAGACTAATCCCATGGTCACACATACCACCACTTGGAAAGTCTTATGTGCAATTGGTTGAGTCAAGGGTCAATTGGACTTGGAGGGTGGCCTCAAAGAATTCATTGCTATGACTAATCCCATGGTCACACATACCATTCCTTGGAAAGACCGATGTGCAATTGGTTGAGTCAAGGGTCAATCGGACCTGGAGGGTGGCCTCAAAGAATTCATTGCTTCATGCAGTTTTGAACACTTGACCTACCTTTCCTGAAGAGCTTATCAAGGTTCGGCTTACCACTAAGCCAATCCCTCGAGATTTGATCCTTTTGAAATTCATTGTTTCCTTGTGGCCGTGAAGCAAGCACTTCTAAACAATGTCTGTATTTGGGCTAACCATGCATAGAAATGAACCCAAGAAGAATATTAAAGAAATAAATAAAGATGTTATTATACACAGTAAACACTAGAGATTTATGTGATTTTTTGAAAATTGAGGTTTCACAGATATCTGAAGAGAAAACTCTTCCAAACAAATTACACCCTTCCATTGAATAAAAAGTCAGGATGGCAATTTTGCCCCACCCTTTTAGGGCCAAGTTTTCACACCTTTAACAATTTCAATATAAAAAATGAAAAATTGAGTTGAATTTACTTTAGGGATGTGGATGTGCATCTTCTAAAATCTAATTAGGATTTACTTTGATTAGAAAAATTGAGATTTTCCAATTTAATCAAGAAAAATGACAAAAAAAAAAATGTGTTGAAGTACAGGTGAGGTCAGGTTTTTTAAATACTATTATGGGCACGAATGGGTTAAAATATTTTGACTCGAGTCACGGTCGAGACAGGTTTAGGGTGAAAAATATTAATCAAAGGGCCATGTTATTCAAATCTGCCCCATTGCCATTCTTAAAAAAGATATATATACATATATATCCCTATAATTAGGGTTTTACATAACACTAGTAAAAGTATGGAAATACCTTTGCATAATACCAGTTCCATGAGTGAAAATTGTTGGAATGATGAACAATAGTCCTTGTTGACTAGTATCATTGGGCTTAACAAATCACAACAAGATACTTGTTGACATGTTTGCTCTATGTTATGCAAAGTTAACTCATTTAAGCCTTTTGGTCCGGGATACAAGTACTCTTCAAGGAATACTTTAATCATTTTAGGTTTTATTAGGTTTTACAAGTGTTGGATATCCATTTTCCTTTCACTTTCTCAAGTCTTCATCAAATATTTGAAATACCTGTTGACCTGTTTGACATGCCCCTCCATGTTTTGGTCGATATTTGAAATATCCGTTGACCTATATCTTTAATGAAAGACTCCTCTCTTCAATCTTTAACATCCCAAACCCTTGATTTTCTTCTCAAAATCAATCATTTTTTTTTTATAGTGTAGATTAAATCTTTTCATTCTTGTCGTCAATCTTAAGATTCTATCTCATTCAACCTTCAAATCTAAATGACAAGATGGATTTTTGGGAATGTTGAAGAGGATGTTGGAGATGATGGATTGAAGATCCAAATATTTTTTAGGAGAAAAATTAGGGTTTATTTTTGAAGATGTGGAGGCATTTAAGTCAATTTTTTTAGTCTCTAACATAAGACATGGGTCAAGAAACGCAAGGGGTACTCAAATATTGATCAACATGTTGAGGAGCATATCTAAAAGTACCGAATTTTAAACCTAAAAGTACTTTTAAGTACCAAAAATGCAAAATTCATTGATTCATGTTGCCAAACGCAACTTTAGGACATAAGCAGAATTGGGAATAAAATTAGGTCCGGGCCGTCAACGGTCTTCCCGACAGCTTTTAAAACGTTGTTTGCTTTGGCAGGGAAGCTTGATATATTTTTTAGCTCTTTTTTTTATTTTTCTGCTTTTTATTTATGTTTTTTGTGGATTTCTCTTCACTTCAGAAGCGAAGGTTTCGGGATTTGAACTTTTGCTTAATATAATAAACAGTATTTTATGTGACGTTTTAGCTTTTACAGCACAGCAGTAGTTGACCGGTTTACACATAGGGAATGGTGGTTTTAGACTTACTAAAACCACTTTTAACTAAGAATAAAAAAATAAAAATAAAAAAATAATAAGAATGAAAGAAACCCTTGAAATGGATTTACAAAATGACCCTTGAAATGTTTCCAATTAGGTCCTCCTTTTCTCATAAATTACATTCAATCAAAATAAGTTAAAAAAAAAAGGGAAGAAAATTGTGTTTTTGTTTTTTTTTTATTATTTGCAACCCCTTCTTTAAAATGGACCATAAAATTTAACAGCCTTGAAATTGATTATGAGTAGATCTAGTATATTTTTTATCATTTATGTTCCTTGCAACAACACCATAATTCAAAATTTAAAATTTGAAAGTTAGGTATCTTTTAATGTTATATCCTTCTCATTTTCTCATAATTCATTATATTTGGCAACAAATCATGTAAAAAATAAAAATAAAAATAAAATAGATTTTTATTTATTATAAATTAGTCTTTCATCGTAATTTAAAATTTAAAAATTTGGTACATTATCCTCATTCATTAATTGTATCTCAAAATGAAATCTTGTAAACATTTTTTTTTTCTTCAGTTGGGATTGAGATTTAATGGCAGATTTATTTATGTTTATTGATACCATGTGGTGTGATATTCGATCATTGAGACCTTATTATGGACAATAGGATATGAATCTCGTGTTCATCGACCTTACTTCTAAACTTTCACTTTCACCATAATTACAAATCCATGGTAAAGTCTGAGCAATCCATTATCAAATGAAAACCAAAAAAATGTGTACATTTAAATGCCATTTTCTTATTTCCTCTTTTAATTCATTATATTTGGAAATAAAATCTTGAAAACTATTCCATTTAATTGAGGTTGAGATTTGATCGATAAAACATGGTGTGAGATTCGTTGTAAGCTGTGCATGGTTGATAGAGTATAAATCTTAGATGTAAACAAATTAAATATAATGTTTTATATTTTTATAAATTTCTATGTCACCAAAATTTAAGATTGAAAATCTAAAAAATATGGTAAATTTAAATTTCATTTCTCTTCTTTTAATTCATTGTATTTGAAAATGAAATCTGGTAAGAAGTTTTACTATGTTTATCGACTCAACATTTTGTGAGATTTGCATTAAATCTAAATCTTGTGTGGAATGATGTTTATTCGTAAACCTTCACTCCACCATAATTACGAATCCTTGACTAAGTCTTGAGCAACCCATTATCAAATGAAACTATAAATAAATATAATATAAAATATAATGTATATTTATATATTTTATACAATCAATTTGATTCAAACAATATTTCATTTCTTTTCTTTTTTTTAATTAAAGTTTCAATATTAAAATGGTGGGACATAAAAAAGGGAAGATCTAAATTTTACTATTTTATTGGTATTAATTTATAAAAGTTAAATATGGTAATTTTTTGAAAGTGGCAGGGTATTTTAGACATTAAACTTCAAACGGTATTCTTGTAATTCTCTCTAAGTTACTATCAACTATATTTGATGTATTAAACAGAGCAGTTTCAGTTTTCTCCATTAATGGAGAGAGATTTATAAATCTTTTGTTAACTTCTGGCGCCATTTGCAGACAAACCTTTTATTTCAAAAGAAGAAAAAGAAATAAAATCTTCTCTTCTCTTCTTCACAAAAACAACCCTTCTCTCTCTTTCACTAGAATTACTTACCTTATATGATGGATGGGAGAGAGAGTACAGTTTCTGGGTCTCCAACAAACACAGAAACTGAGTCTCCTGTGAGTGGAGTGGTTGCACATACCATGAACATGGCTATAAACATGAGTATAGATAGAAGCATCACAGGAGGTGAGATGGAAATGTTAGCTAAGAAAAAGAGAGGAAGACCAAGGAAATATGGTCCTGATGGGACCTTAGTACCAACGATCTCACCGCGTTTCTCGTCGAACCCTAACGATTTTTCTTCCAAACGAGGTAGAGGGCGGCCACTTGGTTCTGGAAACAAGCAATCAATTGCCTCTTTAAGTGAGTTCAATTTGACAAATTATGGTTTTTTTATATTTACATTTAAGTGTTCTATCTACTTGATTTCTTTTTAGTTTTTATGAATGATTTTAGTGTTTAAAGTTAAGTAATTGAGGTTTATATGTTTGAGTTAGAGAGGAGGCTTATAAATGGATTTGGGATTTTAATTTGATCTTGATGAAGCTCAGATTTTAGTTTGAGAAATATTTTTCACTGATACTAAGTTCCCTTTTTCAATTGATCCAAATAAAGCATCTCATCTAAGTCATAGAACTTACACTAATATGATAAGAACATGTTTGTTAAGTTTATTTATGAAATTTAGTAGAAAAACTCACCAACTACCATAGTTTCCAGGTTAATTAGGCAATCTGATGGTTTAGTTATATCTGACATCTAAATACTTTGATTTGTAAAGGTGAGTGGGTTTTCGAGTCGGCTGGAGGGAACTTCTTGCCACATGTGGTGACAATAAATACAGGGGAGGTAATATATACATTATGGAAGTTAGACTATTTCGTTTGATGAATTTTTTTTTTTTTTTTTTTCTTCTCTGGCTTATCAAATTGTATCGGTTGGGGCTCTGATATGATCTTGATTACATGATGAGATCCTTTAATGTAGTTTTTTTTTTTGTTGGGTTTTAGGATGTTGCAGCGAAGATACATTCATTTTCACAAAAGGGACCTCGGGCGATTTGCATTCTCTCTGCCAATGGATCCATTTCTAATGTTACTATTCACCAGCCTGGTTCTTCTGGTGGTATTTTGACATACGAGGCATGATCTCTAACTTACTTTTTTTACGTGTTCTCTTGGAATATCTAGTAGAATTGTTTTTAGGTCTATTTCTCTGATATTTTCTAAAATTTCCCATGATTGTCCGAGGTTTAATATCATGTGTGAACATAAGAATCGAACCCCATAAAATTCAACTCTGTAGACCTTTTTGATTGACACAATTTAAACCCTAAATACTTTTTCCAACCCACTACAATAAGAACTCTAGGTTGTCTTGCATCAATTTTGGTATCAGAGCTAGTTTTCTTGCATAAAATTGAACATTTCTCTTTCACTTCATTGATTCAATGACACCCGCAGCCTCCTTTTTCCCATGAAAAAATACATCTCAATATTGTGATGGGAAAGAACTTTGAAGTGAGCAGCCCACTTCAAAATTTTGAAGAAACCCTCTCCATTGGATTACATGTGGCATTTCCAAGGAAGTATTTCAAATTTTGGCGGAAATGTCAGGGTGTGAAATAAATTCTAAATGCCACGTGTTATGTAATGAAGAGGGTTATTTCAAATTTTGAAGTGGGCTGCCTGCTTCAAAGTCAGACTCATCATGATGGGGTACAATAAAATTGAGGTGCATAAAAGATCATAAGTAAATCCAACTATTTATTATAAAATGCTGAACAATAAGAAAAATGGTGTGTGAATAGAGGACATTGGACCTGGGCATAATAGGTCTACTCAAGGAAGACATCGCAACTTCACAAAAGAAGCTTGGGAGGCCTTAGTAACATGAGTGCGCCACCGATATAAGAAAGCTTTGATTTGACTTCCTTGTTGCTAAGAAGAAGAGTCGTGATAATCTGACTCCCCCTCTAACATACTCCCCCATACACTCCTGACATTGCATGTGCAATTGTGTATCCTGAGGAAAAATCATTGGTTCTATGCACATGCCATATCAGTAGAGTAGAGAGGGAGTATGTCAGAGGGTGAGTTGGAAAATCATAACTCTAAGAAGAATCCTCTATCCTTTAATATAGGATTGGGAACAGAGAAATGCTTCAAAGATGATATGTGATAGTTGGTGTATATATGAAATTATCACATGGAAGATGATAGGCAAGGATTCTCCTAAGATTTCTAAGACCTACAAATTAAGCATAAAATAAATTGACATTTAATTATATATCTAAAGCCTTATTACCAAAAAAAAATTCTTTGGATGAGAATGGTTTGCTTTGGTTGTAGTTAGTTAACTTTGATGTGCTCACAATATCAAAGGTTTTGGAGAAATATTTCATTTTCCAAATGTTCATCAATTTGGAGGATCATTTGTTTGACGAAAATTAGGTTCAAGAGATGAAATTCCCATAAACATTGAGTTTAAAGGGGAGTGATGTTGATAGTCCCTTTCATGCTTGATGCCCCACTCCACCCCACCTCAAAATCTATGCTATGGCATTCGACTGATCTAGTTTCTCTCAAGTTTTTTATCATCTTTGTCGATGAGAACGGAAGACGTACAAAGGGAACTTTGTCAACATTTTCATGCTTCTCTCTTAGTATCCTTTCTCTTTTCATTCATTGCTTATTTACTTTCTTCTGTGCATCCTAATATAATTGAATGGAGGAACAACATTCATTCAACAGAGACCAAATTCTTAGGATAGGACTTCGATGATAACGATGATGGTCTTTATATAGTTTGAGTTTTGTGCACAATTTTAATTTCGTGTTTATCTTTCCCAGTAAATTAACGTCAAGGCCCTTCTTTTGTTGTGTTAGAAAAATACAATTGAGATGCAGCTTTAATGACTTTGGGTTGTTTGCTATGGATGAGATGTTAAATGAACTATCTTTCATGCAGGGCCGCTTCGAGATATTGGGTTTAACGGGGTCTTTTTCGTTCACTGACACTGGTGGTGCACGTAGTAGAACAGGTGCACTAAGTGTTTCATTGGCTGGCCCTGATGGTCGTGTGATTGGTGGAGAAGTTGCTGGTTTATTAATGGCTGCTAGCCCGATACAAGTAAGTCGTTTATTTGTTACGTGTATACAAATGGAATGATAACAAAACATCAATAGTACATGTTTGGATCAAGATTTCCACTAAGCATTGGAATCATGAACACCTAATATATTTTGATTTTTTTGGCCTTGATCATTTGCTATATTATTTATTATAAATTTCGCGTGTTTTTTATTTACTAGATTGTGGTGGGGAGTTTCATGCCAAACATTCACAAGTCACACAAAAGGAAGCACCATCTTGAGCCTTCAACGACTTTAGCAATTTCAAGCGCTGCAAATGTGGTGACAGAAGCTAGACCCATTTCTCAAGCAACACCTGATGATGATGCTTGCGTGACCCCAACGTCAAATTTGCCAGAACAAAGCCACGGAGAGGAAGAGAATGGCACTGGCAGTAATCAAAACCAGAACTCTACTTCATTTCATGGTGTTGGTTGGCATGGCTCGCAATCCACCCCAGACCAGAGACCATCTCCTGACATTAATGTGTGCGTGCCCGGTGACTAGCATGCCAAGGTATGTTTCTGTTTATTTTTATTTTTATTTTCTTTTATGTATTTCATGTTTAACACTAATAAAATGAAGGATGGTTTTTCTGTTAGGTATTAAGACTGCAAACTTTATATAGAGATAAGATTGGCGGGACATTCGAACAAAGCTGATATGAATTGGGTTATAGTTGATGTAGTTCATTTGATTTAAACGGCTGAAACTAGAAAAGAAAAAAGACATCGAATTTTGTTGTTGTTGTTTATTTATGTGTAACTTGAGAGATTTTATGATTGGCTAATTTTAAGGTTATATGATCAACCTTGAATGCATCGTCCTTTGTGGGTCCCATCCTAGATAATTTTTACGACCCTCTCTATCAATTGGTTAGTAAATCAGTTGAAATTGATTCCATAGATCAAATACTAACCTCCCCATTTGCACCAATGGCAGCTAATATTGAGTTGTAAAACACTTCAATTGCACTATACTAGAAGAATTTATTTGGTTAAACTGGTTGAAATTTATTTTTCACTCACTTGGAAGATACCTTAGCTACATTATTCGATTGTCTTAATATGAACCAAATTAGACTTTTACACGACATAGGCTATGTGTATTGCCACTCTAATAGGGCAACAGTGATCCTAGCACGCGGCCTGTCAGCTCCAAGCAGTCATGGTCATGTTGTCTCTGATAACCAAATCTCATTAATATATGGTGGTCGGATCATCAGTCTTGAATGTGTTCTACAAAACTAGTGCCTCCGAGGTTTACAACATATACACGAGATCCCATTCCCTCTTCTTATGCCTTGCAGTCAGGCCACCATAGCCAATAGATGAACTCTTCCACGTTATGCTGAAGCTTCAACTAGCTTTACTTGTTTTGAATTCAATCCTTAGAAGAGATATTGGATCTAACAAATTGCGATTGTTGAGTTTAATCCCACATCCGACACTCATTACCTTGTCTCTCTCTTTGTAAGCACCCGGGCCTCTCCACTCATTTCCAATTGGTTTTGAGTTGTACTCCAAACCTTTCCTGGTATTAGAGCAGGCCTTCCTCTCCTCCACGTCACCTAGTTCATATCTCCAGATGCATCAGCCCAGTCCGGCCCACATGTGCCGGGGCCTGTTGAGTTTAATCCACATCAGACAAATATGATTTATATTGTCAACTCTAATAATTAGGATAAGGTAAAAGTATGGAATTATTTCCTGAGTTCAAGATGATTGGATTTCAAAAACATTTATTTGGGCCACTTTTTGGTTATATTTAAGACACCCCTTTCGTTCTCAAACTCGTGACATTTCTTGTTGACATAGGTCTTGTCTAAGAGACTAACAACAAATGATTTGAATGCCCTCTTCTTCAATTATTGGCCAAAACCCTTGATTTTCTTTGCAAACTCCGTTGTCTTGAACCTTTTTAAGTAAAACATTTTACCCACATCTTTAACCTTTGTTAAACCTCAATAAAAATAAAAAATAAAATTGGAGGAAGTAAAAAATTATAGACTTTTGGATAGAAAAATCAAGGGTTTTCAATAAAAAGTTGAAAGACAAGGTTAAATAGGTTAAAAATAATCCAATTTTAGAAGAAAAATCAAGGGTGTTTTGGCTAGAAGTTGAAGACGAGGTCATTTAGATAACTTTTGTTTTATCTTTAAGAGAATAACCGAGTCAAAGACATGCCATCAACTTGAAACATTGTGGGTGTCTCAAATATTAAATTATCGGAAAAGAGCCATATGTAAAGAGCATTGGGACTTCAATCCCTTTCGATCACGTTATTGATCTCAACGTAGGAAGTATCCTACAGTTCGGATTTGGAGAAAGTGGTCTTCTTGACTTTGACCTACGAAGCAAAACTCAAGACTTAATATTATTGATATCTTGTTGTTAGATTTGATTATTGTTTTTCATCTAATTTGATTTAAGGGACAGTGGTCATGTCACTGTTCACTGATGTCTAAGAGGATCTCCAACCCAACACGCTCTACAATACTCATAATGAGACTTTTAAGTATTGTGGGTAGCAATTATGAATATCCATGTGATATGCACTCTAACTGTACTATCCTTAAATTATTTAATCATTTTTTAATTTAATTCAGACTTAAAATCTTTTGAAATTAACTTTTTTCCAAACTAATTGTTGGAATTTTTTCCTTTCAAAATGGATGGGTAACCAAATGAGAGTACATTTTTCTTATATTGAAAATGTCTGGACCCAAAAAATTGTGAGAGATAAGTCATGCGTTGGAGTTGAAATTTTCGAACTCTATACCCATATCGACAGTTGGGAGCTGATGGGTAGAAGGAAGAGTAATGCGTTGAAGTTGCTCTAATCTCGAAGCGAAAAGTTCGTTTATTCAACAAATCAAAATTATCAATGTGATCAAATGTTAAAGCGATTAGTGGGTCTAAAAGTAAATTTTAAAGGGACCCCTCGATTTTGGTGAAAATGAGACATACCCTGTATTCAAACTATGATGTTTGCTTGACTTAAGTCTTTGAGTGAGACTAATAGAAAAAGACCAAAATGACCTAATCTTTAGCATTATTTTGATTGATGCCTTGTGTATCTAGGCCTCTTCTAGCACCCGACTAATCCCATTGGACACCCATGTCATTGCTTCTACATGTACCAAAATCTCATCTTCACCATTATAATAAAAGAACTTATAATTTTTCCCCATAAAATTTAGAAACCATATCTTTAGTCAATTGGCCTCTTCATGCTCGTCCTCAATTCATCATCTTCAAGCTCGTCTTTTCAATATGACTCTCTCTACAACATGCAACGAGAGAGAGAACATGAGCAAAGAAAGAAGTTGAGTGTACGCACATTTAATGTTCGTTAGCCACGTTTGTTTTCTTCAATCTTTTATTGTCCCGATCAAAATGAAAAAATGGACAGAATGACTATACTAACTTGCATATTTAATTGGTGTGTCAATATAAGTTATAATGTAGTGATACGGGCGGTTGGGCTAATTTGGACCATTGAGTCGGACGAGTCTGACCCGCACCATATCATAATACCCTACCCATTCTCCAAGCTAGCATCGCTTCTTCGACTAAACCGTTAACACACATCTCTCTCTCTGTCTCTCTTTGGTTCGCTCGCAATGGCGAAAGGCGACGACGCTATAAGGAAGAAGAAGAACAAAGCGAATCGAAAGAAGCTGAGAAAAGAATCTAGTTCACAAGTATCAGCGCGCGTTGCCGCTATAATCGCTTCTAAACAGCGCCGCAAATCCGGGAAGCGTCGCATGTGCGAGGTAGTATCTTACAATGGGTTCTTCTAGAGTTCGATTTCTCTAAGTTTGCAAATTTTTTTTTTTGGATCTCAATCAAATTGATATCTCGATGAATTCGATTAGGTTCAATTGATAAGTCACTGGTGTTTCTCTAGAGCTGAGAACAAATGTAAAATCTGTTTAAAAATCGCTTCTTGAAACTATGAAGCTTAGTGGGTACTGGAAAAAAAAAGTGAAAAATTTATAAACAAGAGTTAAATTAGCTGGATATGAAGAAATTAAATTTGGGGTTCGTTGCTTTTTTAATGGGTTTTGTTGGATTTATTTGCTTTTGATTGATATATGAGTGATACCAAACATTTATTCATGAAATTCTTCACACATAAAGCTTTGAATTCGATTACCTTAAGTACCCTTTACGCGATTGATTTTAAATCGTGGAAAAGCTTCAAAGCATCCTCTTTGAAATCATTTGAGTACTAGTGTTTGATTACAAAACTTGACCAAACTTGTAACTTATTGGGAACTTATGAAATCCAACGAAACGACCCGTGTTGTTTTCTTGTGTTCTCCAACCTAAGTTGATACCCACCGAAAAGGAATGATTTTTATGGTGGATATATAATCCATTCATCAATCAACTAACAGGATCAATTTGTTTCACGCAAGAGTTGTAATGTACTTGTGCTATCCAACCAAGCTAACCATATCGTTGCTGATGTTCGTTGGCAGAGTGGAGTTTGACTTGGATTTTGTTGAAAGTGTATGGCTGAGCGACCATTAGCCATTCTTCTTTCAGTTTTCATTTTGCAACCAGGAATGCATTGTTATTATACTTTTCTCTCCATTTCTCTTGTTTGAGAAGTTAATTGTGGAGAGAAAATTTCTCAATTTTGTTCTCCCCCAAATTGGAGAGATTTGGGGGAGAAAGTGAGAGAATGAGGACAAGTTACTTTATATTCTCTTCTTTTCTCTCTTATCTATTCAAACAGAGTGAAGAGAAAATTAGTTTCTTTTCTCTTAATGAGGTTCTTTTCTCTTCTTTCCATTTCTCTCAATCCAAACAGATTGTAGAGTACTTGTCCATGCTAATTGCTAGTAAATTTCAATAAATTTTTGCCTATCGAATTTCTTTTTGGCATTTGAGTTACTAAGAGAAAATGGGTCATGTCTTTTCAGGGTATGTGTTTTAGCCTTCCTACTCCTGAGGATCCCTTCAATGACGGACAAGGACCTAAGGCTTTGGACAGAAAGAAAGCCAAGACGATTGCTTCTTCCAAAGTGGATGCCAAGATTTCTCGTACCGAGAAAGGTGTTGCACCCAAGAAGAATTTTTCTGGTACAAATTCTTTGAAGGTAGAAGTAAAACCGACAGATTCCAAAGAGGAAAAAATTGCAAATAAGAAGTACAAGCAGAGCCAATTGATTAAAGCAGGAAAAACAAAGGAACAGATTCTGGGACATGGTGGACTTGTAAACGCCAAAAAACGAGGCTTCCATGGAAACTTAGATTGCCCATCGAAGTTTCTGAATTTGTGCTTGAATGCTATACAGAATGCATTGTTCGGTGACGGTACCTTCAATGCCAATACAGACAGACCTTTGTTGTTTAATATGTGGGGAATTGAGTTTTGGAAATGTTGCCTCGTTGGGTCGGATATACTGGAGACAACTGGGGCTTATTCTTCCATAGAGCAGATTGCATGGATGGTCTCTTCTGCTGCTGATATTATTACAAGTACAGAGAAAGGAGGTCTATCTGTCGTGAATCCCTTCCTTTTAATCCTTGTACCATCTCAAGAAAAAGCTATTAAGGTATGCAGTGATATTGTTCTCATCTTCTGTAGTTCTTATTGCCTGTTTCTGTTGTCTTTGACTTGGACTATTCTTTTTCTCATCCATCTCATTTGCTTTTCATAATGTAATTTTTTTTGAAAGCTGACCCCAAAATTTGGGATAAGGCTTTGATGATGATGAATGTTGTTAAAAGGGATATTGTTCTCATCTTTCCTTGTTTCTGTTGTCTCCGACTTAGATTATTTTCTTCATCATCCTATTATTTTATTTTCATTATAGAATTTTGCTAGAAAGTTGAACCCAAACCTTTGGGATAAGGCTTCGATGATGAATAATTTTGTTATAAGGGTGATCGTTCAGCTTGGTACCCGGCCTTCTTATGATATTGTACTCAGTTGCCTATCCTTGAAGTATGCTGATGTTTATTTATTTCCCTAGATTATTTTATTTTTCCTTTTTTTTTTTACTGTTATGCTATAATTTTCATGGTGTTATTATTAATTTGCTTTATCTTATACTTGCCTTACGATCTTTCTTAGGTACGATCAGTGTGCAAACCTCTCAAGGCTCTTGGATTACACACAGTGAGCGTACACCCAGGTGCTTTATTAGATCACCAGATTCATGGGTGAGTAATAGGAAGTGAATTATTTCCAGTTGCTTTTTTTTTTTTCCTTTGGAAAGCCAAACACATGTACGGAGAAACTGATTAGAAACTTAATGAAGGTTCACATTGACAGAATTCTATATTACCCATGTTATATTTAGGATTTTATTATTTTATCGAATACATATTGGTTCTTCAACTCATTAAATAATTGGAAACTTCTGGTTGATTCTATTTAAACAAGCTGGTTTAATGGTGTTAGCTAATGAGCATGCCAATAGGTATATATATTATGTTAAACATTCTTGTTATGTGTTCAATATGCCCCCTTTATGGAGAAACATAGGGAAAGATACATGTATTTACATACATATTACATATGTATGTATGGCATTTCTTTCAGGCATGTGTTGCAGATGACTGACAAGCTAAAACATCAGTGCTGGAGTTTCTTCTTTTGTCCTTATTCTCCTTTTCTATTCTTCTCTCACTGACAACTATTTTTTATTCCTCATTCAGGTTAAAAAGTTGTGAGCCTGAGTTCCTTGTTTCCACTCCTGAGAGGCTTTTGGAGCTTGTTTCCTTAAAGGCAATTGACATATCTAAGCTATCCATATTGGTAAGGTTCTATCATAGTTTGTTGGCACTTGGTATTGATGCCCATGCAATTCATTATTGTTCCTCAGTTATAACAGTTATACTGTGTACTTATAATCTTTGTCTAAGTAACGAGTGTTGAGTCAAACACTATTGTTGGTGTTTGAATAATTTAATGTTTTATTTTTTTAAACTTTGCCTTTTTATAAAGACCAAGCCGTTGGAGAGTTTTAAAGCTCAATGGTTCAAAGCATTTTAATGCTTTGAACCATTGGGTCTTCTTTGACCATTAATTCACCTCCCCTCACTTTATCTTTAATTGCCACATATCTTCTCTTGCAAATTCTTCCCTTGTTGTCTATTTATGTTCTCCCTTTATGTTTGCTTTGAGTAAAACAGCGTGGCCATTTTTGTTAACCAGATAGAGTATATGCTAACCCTTCTCTGTCTCATCCTCTTAAAGGTATCTTTGTGATGCCCCTTGCTTTTACTAGTATTGAATAAATGTTCCCAGCTCATTCTACCAATGTAACTGACACCTTATCATTATACTGTTGAGTAGAATCTTATTTGGCTGCTATTGAGATTTTGTGACAAAGATGCTTACAGAAGATCTCGTTTGGAAAACCTTTCTGATATTTTGAGTGTAAATGTTTTAGTCAATTCTCTTCACATATTAAGTTGCATTAGTCCAAAGCCACGTTTTTAGTTGTGTAATGATTTTCTGATGCCCTCCTCTGACACACGCCCCCATCACAGAACTGTAGACATTTGGCCTCGGGATACGCATAACCATTAATCCTTTTCTTGTGTATCCCGAGGCAAATGATCTATGGTTCTGTGATGGGGGCATGTGTCAGAGGGGGGTGTCATATTATCATGACTCTTTTTAGTTACTTCAGTGTATGTAAAACGGCTTGATGTGCTATCAGTTTTCTCATTTCCTTTTTCATTAGGTGAATATGACCTAAGATTGTTTTAAAAATGAAGTGCAACTACTTTTGAAGCAATTTTCTATGCTTCTTATACCTCATTGATGAAAATTCAAATTTGCTGTGAAATTTTTTTCCCTTTTTCTTTATTTTTAAATCTACCTAACCACTCTTTTGAATTTTGTCGTCTATTCATGATACATGATTTTTACTCTTAACAGGTTATTGATGGATCAGAAACCTTTGTTAGAGATGGTTTACTAGATAAAATAAAATCTATTAGGCAATCCATTTCTGGAGATCCTCTTACAATTGTGTTCAACGATAGCTTTGGAACCGTTTCTACTTCGGCGGTTCGAAATCTACTGGAGGGTCCCATTTGTAGATTGTCTCTTAGCGATTCTATAGCCAGTCAAAGTGCATGCATCTCTCAGAGCGTACATGTGTGTGTCTCAGAAGAAAAGCTATCGAAGGTATTCACGTCTGAAAAGATTAATACAAAATGTTGCTATATTACACCAAAAAAATCTGTTGGATGCTTCTGCATCTCTTGGTAAATCTATCTTGGAATTTTAAGGGGATATTATTCTATCATACAAGGAAACATATTGAATTTGGAATTTATTCTATCAATCCAAATATGCCCTCTAAATATTTTCATTACACCAAAACTGAAATTTGAAACCTTTGGTGTCGTTACTTAAAACAACCTAAGTAACACCGATACACTTTGCCAAAAAGTACCTTTATGATTTCTATCGAACATCACTATTCTTAATACATGAGTAGGAGGTGAAGTTTGTAGAAATTTGTCCCATCTGACATACCATACATGGCACAGACCTAAGTTTCATTGGACCTGCCTTCTGGTAAGCCCCACCAAATAGGTCTCCCGGATCAAAAACATGGATCCTGTCAGATTGTACTTGAAAAACAATGTTATTAATCCTATTCTTTTGGGAGATTTAAGCATACTCCTCCATGTTTTGATGAATAGCTGAGATACCCCTCTTCAAACTACCCTGATGGGAATTTTGGAAAAGTAGAAGACGATTGCTTTTTGGGTAGAAAATTCTAGGATTCATACAATAGGTTGAAGACAAGGTCAAATACGTTAAAAATAATTTATCCTAGAGGTTGAAGAGCGTGAAGAAGATGGATTTTGGCATTTATGTAGTTTCCTCGTAGTCTGTCATAGTAGACCAATGTCAAAGGGGTATGTGATCAGTTTGAACACACGGGGTATCTCAAATATTTACAAAAATTGTGCGCGTGTGTGTCTTGGACAATCCAATTGAAGTATAGCAAACTATCACAAAGAACCATGGATCTTATGGTGCGAAGATCATTTGTTTTGGTTAATTCCTGGCAAGGAACCTCCCAAGTGGGGGACATCGAATGTGGGATCCTTACCTCCTCTGGCTAGGCTTCTTGCAATCATTTTTTTCCCCACTCGAGTATTCCCCTACCATTATTTTGATCAGCAAACCACATCTTTTCCTGCTAAACTGGTATCTTGAAGTTGCATTTTTAATGGACACTGTTTTTATGTTTGTGATTTTTACAGGGAATACAAATTCTAAATCAAGAATATAGTAAGCAATTATGCTCCGAGCGTCTTAAGGTGCTATTTGTAGCTGGAACAAGTAGCAAGGCTCAGGCATTAGCCACAGCCATCATTGCTGAAGGTTATTCCATATCAAATGATGCCTTCTCCGACTGTTCGGAAGTAGTTAACAGGTAAATATGGGCTTGTGTGCTCATTGTGCATATTTCGTTGATCTATCAAAACCTGTCATTGACACTCCCCACCCCAAAAAAAAATAACTAATAATAATAATAAAGTAAATCAATAAATAAATTCTCATACAGAAATCTCACTTCTCCAATTACTATTCCAATTTTGTTTTGCAGCAAGGATAGGATCCTGATCTCGGTAACTGATACTGAGCATGTTGGAAGCAGGACAGATATGGGGGAATTCGAAATCGTCATAATTATAGATTTCTCTTCTTTGATCGATGACTACGTCAGAATCCTCACAAAGATGGCCCGTGAGACCGTCAATGGTGTTTTGCATACCTTCTTCTGTCAAGAAGATGCACCACTAGCTGGACCATTGATAGAGATACTGGAACAGTGTGGTCAGACCGTGCCACAAATCCTTAAGGATTACCATGACTCGTAATCCATGCTTAACACTGAAGACATGGCCCAAGGTCTCTGGAATGGTGAAATATGTTTCATTTTTGGCTCATTGTCCCTTGTTCATCATCATTCAACTATCCCCACCATAGCTGTCTCATTCTATCCAAAATCAATCGAATATTGTAATCCGATTTTTTGAGCGGAAATAGGATTTAGCCCTACTGTCGCCTCTAATAAGCTAGGGACATGTTGAATGAGAATTTCTTAGTGAATTGGTCACAGCCCATTGTTTATGTTTCTATCTTGTCTTTAAATCCGTCCTCCATTGTATCGGGATCTTTTCTTTTGTAAGTTTTGATCTCAAGATTTACCTCTAATGGGCTAGGGTCTTGTTTAATGAGTGAGTTTCTGTGGCGTTGAAGGTTATTTGTGGTAAGTTAGTTATCCTAAACAGAAGTAGCCAGATAACATTGGAAGGGAACCAAAAGTGTATTCTTGGTTTGTTTTGGTTATAGGTGCATTTGTCCTGCAATGGTTTAGCTCTAAATCTTTGGGGACGGGCTTGAATGATGATATA
The DNA here is from genome assembly GCF_017979445.1 of Akebia trifoliata. Classification (NCBI taxonomy): domain Eukaryota; kingdom Viridiplantae; phylum Streptophyta; class Magnoliopsida; order Ranunculales; family Lardizabalaceae; genus Akebia; species Akebia trifoliata. The sequence goes on along the minus strand of NC_141380.1, from coordinate 3,658,264 downwards.
TTTATAGAGATTCTATTGGCACACCAACTTTTACTTATAACACACCAATCTATATATGTAAACAGTTTAACAGTTTTTATCTCGTAAGGATTGATGTTATAAGTAAAAGTTGGTGTGATATCCCTATAGAGAGCTTCTATTCCACCAACTTTTACTAATGCCACCCCTAGTGTGTATTAAATCTTTGGTGATCTACATATGAATTTGGGTGGCGTTAGCAAAAGTTGGCGAGGCAATAGAATCTCTCTATTTTTATTGTTGCCATCATATCCTGACGTATAAATTCTAAAATCGTCTTAAAGGACTTCATGGTTAGGTTTGTCCAAAAGTTCAGGTATGTACCGAAAATAAGAAATAAAAAAAAGAAGTTAAAAATAAGGACAGACTAGTTGCACATCACACATTACCAATTGCACTTCATCACTTAAAAATTCTCATTTGCACTCCATTTGGATGATTACACTCCAAAAATAATTAAAAAATGTTGCACTTTTTTTTCTTCTTCTTCCTCACCCATGCCCATAGAAATAATTATTGGTTCAATAATTTTTACAAAGAATACGTGGTCATTTTTAAATCATATTTACAAAATTACACATTTTGAAATTATTTTGCAAGAAATACTTTGATTCCAAAGAGAATACGAGCAAAATCAATCACGAGTAGAAATCACATGCAAAGTGGAGCATGAACAGAAAATACAAAACTGCAAGAAGATGAATAAACTTTAAACCCTAAAAGGTTGGTTATTGAAGTGCAATTAGTAGGTTAAAAAAGTGGTTATAAGAAAAATGGAAAAAAAAAAAAAAATTAAGATTGGTGTGCAACTAGTTGGTCTCAAAAATAAAATAAAATAAAATAAAAATGCCAATCTTGTATAGTTTTTGGTCAATAAGATTTTTTTTTTTTAATATTTCATTAATAATACCTTTTTAATTCAGGAATGTGCACACTTTTCAGGTGATAATGTGATAGTGATTTTAACAACTCAACGGTCCTGATTTAAGGTCCTCTTGGATTCCCAAAGATGATCCACAAATCAAAATAGCTCTTGTGGTGAACAGTTGCAACACAACAATTATCTATTCAAGCTGATGGGTTGATCTAATTTTTTCCTTTTAAAACTCGTTTTCATTGATTATTCTAGGGTTCTTATTCAACACGCCACAAAATTACTATGTGGCCACCATATTTTTTGACCCACTGACCCTTAAATTTGTTGGTTTATTCATGGAAGGATATACTATTAAACAAAATATAAAATAAAACCATGTAGCACCATATTTTGACCCACCAACCCTAATATTGGCTCATTCATCGAAGGATCTAGTATTCACAAAATATAAGAGTAAAATAAAATTAAACCACGTTGCACCATATTTTGACCCACTAATCCTAATATTTGATGCTTATTCTCTAATGGGATATATATCACAAAAGATAAGGAAAATTACTTAATTGGATCCTGATAGAGGGATTTCTTTCTAAATAGTTGAGCACACCACTTTTTATTTAATGTTGAACTCACCATTTTTTATTGTCAAGTTTGACAATTTTTAAAAAATGTCGAACTTGACAATAAAAATTGGTGAACTTGACGTTCGCAAAATCCATCCGTTTTTATTTTTTAAGTTTATACGACTAAAATACATGGAAAGATCGATTAAAAACCTAACATAACGACTTTTCTAGATGATTTTAAATAAACAAAAAAAAAAAAACCCATCTTTGATCAATTTTCATCCAAAAACGAAGTAAAAAAAATTAAAAAGAAGAATAAAAAAACCTAATTTTTTTTTGCATATGTATTCAAAATCCTTGAAAATGACTTCTTTTTTCCCTTCTCAAATCATTTACGTTGGAATGATCTCCAAAATTCGATGGGGATGTTGAAAATCCAATTTTTTGAATGAAAATGATGAGTTCGAATGGTTAGGACACATTCGACGTTTCAATCATGAGAAATGTGAGGAATGAGGTTCAGGGATTGATTAGAAATATTTTTTTTTACTAAATGAACTAGTAAGAGAAGTCCTAAAATTTAGAGACTACTTAGAAAAAATCCCTCTATTAGGGTCCGTTAAGCAATTTTTCCCAAAAGATAAAATAGAAGAAAGTCGGATTTGTGGTCTTGAGGTGTTGGTTTCGGATAATTTTCCAAGATGTTGGTTTCAAGGTTCATGAAGGGGTGGGCCAAAAAAATCAATATTTGAGAGGTGATTGGGGTTCAATGAATCTAAGGTCATGGCATCATTGTCCTTCTTCAACAAATGCCTACATACATTGACCCATCCTTCAAATTTCAAATAGTTCATCATCTATGTGGTGGTTGTTCCATCCCTATTATAATTGTGGAAGAAAAATTAAACAATTTAGACTTTCAAAGAGAAATCTCTTACTGTTTTGGAAAATTTTGAAATAGTTAGAAATTTCATTTTAAGAAATCATTATTAAAAATGAAAATTTTCCTTGTTTGGGCTGAGTGGATAACAATTCATCTTTGTAGCTTAGATGAACAAACTTGCAAGTTATTAGTTGAAGACTAAGAAAAAGTAATAAAAAAGAGGGAAACAATGGAAAAGAAAATGAGACTGATGATGGAGATTGGATACCATATGCATGAATTAAAGGGGAAAAAATGAAATTGAAGTTATAATATGTAAAAGATGATTGAGAGAGAAGTTTTTTTTTTTTTTTTTTTTGGGGGGGGGGGGGGGGGGGGGGGGCACTAGTGTCATGGTATCAAAATTCGTTTTGATGTCTCGTCTCTAATGCGTTTTTTGATACATTTGAATTGTCTCGTTCAACAATGAGAAAAATGAACTGTGATTTTAAATCTCCTCTGATAATTCATTTTGATGTCTCGTCTCTAATGAGTTTTTTGATACATTGGAGTTGTCTCGTTCAACAATGAGAAAAATGAACAGTGATTTTAAATCTCCTCCGATATGTTTGACTTGTCTATCCTTTTCGTTGGTGGACGAAACCGAGACGTATCAAATGAGTCGCCTCGGGTCTAAAATGGAATTGAACCAATAGGAACTGGAACCATTAGGTTCTATCCAATGGATGTGTGGAACCGATTTATTTACTTATTTATTTTTATATTATAGATGATTTAAGGTTTTCTTTCATTTTAAAATTAATATATATTACATAAACTTCTTCAATTTTTCATATAAACCATGAACTCAAGTCTAATATGTGTCATTTCTTCTAAAAAATTATAACCTGTAAAGATGTAATTTTTAATTTTTTAAAAAAAAACATTAATTTATATCTTTAGTAGCCCAAATTATAATTAAGTTGATAATTTTATAGACAATATGTTAAATTTCTTGAGAAAAAAAAAACGTTTTAAATTGTTTTGAAATAACTTTTTCATATTCAATTATTTGGAATCGGAGTGATACCCCGTATTTCTTACGGTTCCGATTTCAGTTATGGTTCTAAGTAACATAGGAATTGAACCGGAACCAGCCTATCGACACCCTTAGATCATATTTAATTTCATGTTAGTTAATTCTTAGAAGAGAGATTTACTTAAAGATCCAATTGTTGTATTTTTATTACAAAAATTTACTTTGAGTTTTGACAACCCCGAGGGAACCTTACTTTATGAAGTTTGTTAGCCACCAAACCTCACTTTTTCAACTTCGTTACCGAGCGAACTCTGGCATGGGATCTACATTATAAAATTCAATTTATGATGTTAATTTGCTAGTATACCTTGGAGTGGATTCTAACTGCATCAATATGTGGCATTCAAAAAACGTGATCTAATGTCACATGGTTATAAAGGAAAAAATTCTAAGAACTTTGAAAAAAAAATTTGAAAACAAATGTTAATTTTCACTGTTAAATTTTAATTTTAAATTTTGAAGTTCGATAGTCATCTATTTTCAACATCTACGATCAAACTAAAAAAAGGTACTATTTTTTTAATATGAGTTTTTTCATGAAACCTAAAAGTCTGTGTTGTTAAATTACTAATTTGATTATCCATGTGGGCCTAATAATTCATAGTAAGATTTGAAATCTTACTAAATTAGTCATGATAATCTGATTTATAAAATAATAAAGTAAGGGAGTTTTTTTAATAAAATTGCTACAGATAAGTCTGCCCCGTAAATCTCTCTTTTTAAAACTAAGTTTAAAATATATATATATATATTATATATATATATATATATATATATATAACAGCCGTTTAAACGGTCACAAGAGAACTTTTGGTCATCAGTTTTATTATTATTTTATTAATATAAATATAACTGGTAGTTGTAATCTCTCTCTCTCTCTTTCTTGTATCGATATTTCCATATTTGGTAAAAAGTAAAAGTAACTAAGATAACATCATGAATGGGTGATTTAACTTTTAACTAAACAACTGTCACTAGTATTAAGCCACATGTCAAGATCTAATACATCCAATCCAAGGTTCCAAAATAAGACACGTAGCTGACCCCATCTGTATAAAACATGTGGGAGCACATGAACTTTAGTGATAATTCGGTAGCAAAGTTCACGAGCCTCATGTGACGGTACACGGACATAATGACACGTATCACAACAAGAGTGACATATAAGCCAACAAAGACACTGATAGCTGCCCCATGAAATCATTATTGACATAATGTGTCTTGTTTCGTTCAACAAATTTAAGATTATAATATTTGGTAGGAGACTAATAAAATTTAATTAAACGTGGTCGAACTAATTGTTGTTAGTGGGATTTAATTGATGAACGGTGCCCAATGAAGATTGAAAGTGATTGAATTTTCATATAAAAATAAATTAAATCACTTTCATTCCATTTGATCCTGATTCAGTCTCAAAATCCTAATCTAAATCTAGCCCTTTTGATGGTCAAGTCGGGCCAAATAAAAAAGTTTAGATTAAAACTTGGCCCCCATGTGTATTTAGGCTTATTTTTTTTATGAGTCGTGATAATCATACATCATTTACTCGGGATACATAAGAAAAATATTTATGATTTTACGTATCCCAAGACAAATGATTTATGGTTCTGTGATGGGGCGTAGTGTGGTGTATGTCGGAAAATTATTATTCATTTTTTACAAATGATAAAATGACTCGAAAAAATGTACTCAGTTTGTACGTGATTGACGTGGCACGTGCACAACCCTGTAGATCTTTTTTCTTTTTGTATCCCGAAGAAAAAGATCTGTGGCTATGTGCACTTGCCGCGTCAACCGCATATAAATCAAGTACGTTTTTTCGAGTTAGATTACCATAACTCTTTTTTTTTTTTTTAACTTTTCACTGGGCATTTTCATAAAAAAAGGTAAAGCCGACCTTGAAGGTAATTCATTTCCATGGTTTATGTACAATCCTATATAAAATTGGGAATCAATTTATTATAAGGCAATGAATGACTCATGGAAAATAACTCACGAAAAAACACATGATCCCAACCATATAAACATGAAATCTAACGGTTGGTATTTAAAAATATCCCGATAATACATATTTTGGAAAGACTTATCGCAAAGTTAAATCCGAATGGTTGGATTTTGTGTGTATGTATAGTATAAATTATAGGGTAGAGTCATCCGATGGGCCTACCCCGATTCAAAACTCTGGGCCAAAACCCTATCCATGGCCCAATGATTTGATACAAATGGTCCAACACCCCCATAATTATTCTAAAAGTGATTTTCAAAAGTTTATATATTTTTATCTAGTGTGATAAGTTAGGTAATGATTTGACGATAAAATTAGAAGAAGTAGAACATAAAGATGATTGGTCATCAAGTTCAAAAATCAAACCAAGATAAGGTGTCTTCAACAATGTTGGAGATATAATTGTCGATTTACAAAAGTTTCAATTTGGTCTCATTAACACTTGATATAAAGCAAAACATCGGTCCTATTATTTTGAAAAAACATTGAGTTTTCATTGATGACCTAAATGTAATAGTAGTTGAATTGCTGGTGGTAGGCCATTGTTTCATGAGACAATAAACCCTAGATTACAGGTTCTTTGATTGGAAGATATTAGGTGTCACCCTTTAGAATTAAGTTTTTTAAGTGTGTTAGATGGGAGTGAGGTGTAGTGTCTAGTTCAAAACCAAAACTAGGGGAAAGAAGAGAGAGAAATCTATAACAAGTATCCTACTTTTGACAGATAGAAGCTTCACAAGTATCTCATTGAACTCACCTTCTTTTTATTAGGGTTAGGAGACAAGTTAGATAGCATATCATTTCCATGTGAGGTATGGTTGTAGTATTTTTACCAAAATAAATAAAGGTAGGGCCATTATACCTACTACATCCAGCACACAATGTTAAGAACCCAAAAAAAAAAAAAAAAAAACCCTAAAACCTCCTCATACTATTTACATTGCTCCAACCCTAACCCTAATTCAAGCCCCTACTCTCATTCTACTCTTTTTTTTTTTTTTTTTGTCGTGATTTTCTGATGCCTCCTTCCGACATAAGCCCCCATATGTTCCCTAATGTGGCATGGGCTAGAACAACATATATATTTCCTCGGGATACACAATCGCACATCTCCATAAATATGTGTAGTTGTGTATTCCTGAGAAAAAATATACTCGGTTCTAACACATGCCACGTCATGGGGCGTATGCTAGAGGCGGGTGTCAGAAAATCATTATTATCTTATTTATTTATTTATTAAATTATTTTCAATATTAAATGATCTCTTGTTTGAGGTAAGTGAGATAGTGAGATTGTGAGATACACCTTTTCCATATTGTCAAATAAATCATTTATTATATTGTTGGTGTATGATTGATGAAATGTAGAAATGTTTTCTAAGTGAAATATCTAAATTACCCTTATAACAAAAATATAAAAATGTGCATAATGGTATCATTCCCTTGTTTATTCCCCCTTGTGCAATGCATTCCCCTGATTTACAAAAAGTTTGGACAATGAAATCCTAACTATTTTTATTCCCAAACTACCAAAAACAACGTTCGACCTAAAGTATCTTAGTTATATATATAAAATATCCTCGAATTTCCCAAACAACTACAAGTTGAAAAATGAGGTTCGAATTTGACGAATGCTCAAATTAGTGCAAAATGTGCAGGGACTTACATGTCATTAGAGGCAAAAATAATTGTTTTATTAGTACAAAAAGTTTAATATCCTCTTAAAAATATAATGTGGCACACTCAATCGGACCCACTAATCTTAGACATTTGACTTTTTTTTTGGACATATACACAATCAACTTTATTCGTGAATTTTATTTATTAGATTTGTGATTTTTAACAAGTAACTTTAACTATTAACTCGATCATTTTTCCGACACTCAAACCTACTTATTAGTCAGATTATATAGGATTAGACGAGCCAATTAATTGTGCAACAATGCATTTTGAGAGGAGCAATGTCAAACTTTTCACATTAAGAAAAATTACAAATATATTTAAACTAAATAAACTTTTGGAGAAAATCCCCCATGTCAATTTACATGCAGTTCGTGTAATATTCTTTTACAGTCATGACAATTTGATGTTTTTTTTTTTTTTCAAAGGCCCCCTTGTGTCTCCATCAAAGAACTGTAGATCATTTACCTCGGGATACATAGAAGTAGAATCATAAATCTTTTTCTTGTGCATCCCGAGACAAACGATCTACAATTTTATAGTGGGGGCGTCAGAAAAAAGAATATCAAATTATCACGACTCTTTCTTTTATCTGAGGAGTTCACAACGAACACACCTGAGATTATCATAGGAATCTCTTAGAAACATAAATTTATGAAAATTTCATGTTTTTCCACTCACTTGTACCTTTGATGTTCTTACTTCTTACTAGAGCATATTTGAGGTTAGAAAAGTCAACTCTTTTTACCAATATGGTCATGAAAAAGTTGAAAAGTCAAACATATTCTCACAATTTTTTATGACCGAATTACCCTTATTCACTCCATTTTTAATCATTTTTATTGTCCCAGTAGTTATCATTGGAACAAGTCATAAAGAAAGTATTCTTTAAAATGAATTTAAATTTTAAGAAATGGGAATCTAGGATATCAAAGGTATTTTAAGAATTAATTTATTTTTAAAGCCCCTGCCGACGGTTTTTTCACACAATACCGACAACTGCTTCGATACCTAACAATGAGCTAATAGTGTAAGTTGCTTCGGTTCACACAAAATCACTCGAAATATATAAAAAAACAAACTATCAATTTGTTTGAAAAATATGTGACCAAAAATAAAATAAATAATAAATCCCCAAAAAGAGGAAATAAAAACAATTAACATATTTTTGCTGATAAAACATCTCAACTGTATTTAACATCAATCGAGCTGTCAAAGATCCCATTTAGACAAGTTCCAAGTACACGACAAAGAAGTCATGATATGGCCCCTCAGTCCACGATTAATAACGAAATTGACCCTGGACTTTTGGTCTTATGATGTTACGTTAACGATAATGACTGAGGACCTTAAACTCAATTACACTTCCACGTGGCACACTGTAAAGTTTACATGACCTGTTAAAATTTTGGATTAAAAGGAAAAAGAAAAACAAAAGTTCAAATCAGATTAAATGATGCTTTAAAGTTTTGTATCACTAGAATGTTTTGGCAAATAATTGGATTATCTTAGATCTTTCAAAATGTATCGAAATATTTTGATTGGGATGATCTTGATTTTTTATTTTATTTTTTACTTCTCCAAATATTGCCCTTTATGAGATTTCGATCCTTGTTATTAATCGTAATGGTACTTTTATAATTTTATTTGAATATTTGTAATAAAGACGGGATTGTTATTTGACAGTTTCTAAAGAAACTAGTAGGTAGCCTATGCAAATGCACATGTATTATAAAGACTTATTTATAATTTAAAATAATAATTAAGCGGATTTTGAAGATTAAAAAAAAAAATATTTTTGTACTTTTAAAATTTTAATCTCTAGATCGTGAATTTTAATTTTATTGGTTTTTTTTTTTGTTGTTGACAAAAATGACTTTGATGGTATGAAATTTAAATATAGAGGTGAGGGCAATTTGGACCTTCTAAACTTTTGTGTGTGACGTCATTTGCAAATGCACATGTATCAAAAGGGTTTATTTATAATTTAAATCATTGATGGAAGAGTTTTTGTATATTACATAATAAAAAGGATACTTTGATAATTTTGAAAACTACACAACTTAATTACACTGTTGGTTGTAATTTTCTTGGTATTTTACCAAAATGACCATGATTATGGTGTCGAACCATTTTAAGTCCCTTCGCTAATTATAATAGTAAAGATAATAAAATAATTATTTTGTAATCCCTTTTACTTGATTTTTTTTTAAAGAACTTAGTTACAAGTTGGTTTTTTATGGATTTAGTTATGGGAGATGAAGGTTTTTCGTTGCCTATGAATCCAAGCATCTAAAGTTGGAAAACTCCTCCCGCAAAGACTTCCCCTTTTCAAGGTTTTTCCTCTTATACAAGTCGTACATCATTTGAGATAAGAAATATCTTATAAAAATTGAGTCGTGTTGGAGTGACCTTAAGATTAATCTTAATTCACACTTTGTAGACATGAAAGCGTGCACAAAATCATAAATGCTTTTCATTTGTATCTCAAAGAAAAGCATCTATGGTTCTGTACACACCTTCACATCAACAAAGTAAGTTATGGTCACATCACTCCAACACGACTCTAATAATTTTTTTTAAAAATTACTTTAGATTCATGATTTTCTAAATCGAATATTTTCACTCGGTCTTACGGGGCAAGGGTATAGAATTGCTGAACGGTTTTTTCGGGATGCTTCAAGATACACAAGAAATCAATCAACGGTGTTGTGCCCTTACCATGTCCAACCGAGTGGAAATACTCGAGACAGAAAATCATTAGTCATTATTTTAGCATTATATTTCCTATTTGAAAAAAGTTGAAGTAACATTGAAATTGACATCGTTCCGCATATTGCTGATGTGGATGTGTATACATAATCATACATGCTTTTTCATTAAGATACGATTGAGAAGCATCTATTATTACGTGCAAGTCAATGTGTGAAACAATGTCAATTTCAATGTTTCGCGAGCACAACTCTTCCTATTTTAGCCTTGTGTTTCTTGGAAAAATTTATGTTGACAATGACCACTTTCCCCATTGATTATGTAAAGTACGGTGTTGGTCGAGGCTCAAAACACGCCTTGACCTGCGTGCCCTAACTCCACACAAGTCAAATGGTAGAGCTGACCCTTCTTTGGGCCATGACATTTCCACTAAAAGAATAAGATTAGAAAGATATTTCGATTACTTAGGAGCAAATTCACTTTTGATTTTAAGTCTTGTGTGTGTAAATAGGTGTTTTCAGTTTGGTTTTTTAGTATTTTTTAGTATTTTGTTTTTTCATATAAAGATGTTCTAAATTGATTAAGGTATCATGTTGTCAATCTGTGACATCCAATTCTAATACACTGATTTTGGTGAGACTAAGGTAATTGTCAAATTTCATTTTGACTAGAAAAATGCTGAAGTAACAATGAAATTGACCTCATTTCACACATTGCTGACATGAATATGTGTACAAAACCACATATGATACATGTGAGAAGTATATATAGTTATGTACACACCAATGCGTGAAACAATGTCAATTTCAATGTTACTCCAGCACAACTCTTTTAACTATGATTTGAGACACTATACATAAAGAGACCGAAGTGAAAAATAGTAATAGTAAACAAATTAATTTAATTTTCACAAATCCTTATATTTTATTTTGGAACAAAGGTGTGTTGTTTTGAAATTCATGTGCTAAGCTGATGAATCAATTGTATGGTGTCATGTTTATTGATAAATAATAAAATCCAAGTACTTAAATTCGTTCGAAATTTTCTCCTAATTTTTTTTTTCTCCATTAACTAATCATTGTTGTTTTTTCAATACATGTGGCACCATGCCGTTGGTTCATTAGCTTAGCACATAAAATTTGTAACAACAAACCTTTGTTCTTTATTTTGTAATTGTTAATTGCAAATTCATTATCTATTTATTGATTAAGCAAAATACAATTGTTACCCAATTCTAATACATGATCCAAACAATATATATATAAACAATGGTTTTTCAAAATATGAGTTAGAGGTTTTGGATTGAGTTGACTTTTTGCGATGGTGGTCACTATGATGAGAAGATCATTCTCACAAAAAATCAGTTTAATCTGAAACTTTTAAATCCATCAAAAATGATTTACAAATTATTGGTAAAAATTGATAAAAAATCGACAGTCCACATTCTAAATCACTTTTAATGGGGTTAGAAGTTTTAGATTTGACTGATTTTTTTTTTCTTTAGATGATCTTCCCATCATAGAGGTCATCCTCACAAAAGATCAGTTCAATCTAAAATTTCTAACCCATATTTTGAAAATTTATTAATGTTACATTATTTTTACATATGTCTCTTGATCCGTTCCCATATATATATAATTTACGAGTGTCAAATCTAGTCCAATTTAGATCTTCATGAATTTCACAAGACCAAGAAGTTTAGTTATCAATTTGTAATTCCATTGACCTTATGCTTGCACTCTGACGATCAAATTAGTAAATTATTTTTATAAAATATTATTTTTTTCTTTTAATTTTCATTATATAATTTATCTTTTTCGAATGCCTTTTATGATTTTTTTAAAAAAAATTTACAATTATATCGCATTTTGAAATTCAAACCATATCAATTTGGAGATTTCATGTAAAGTCTATTATATCACAATTTATCTGTTCATCGTGTCACGCAATTAATTGGAACCTCGAGAGCGATTATTCAAATCTCTCACAATAAACTATTTCCCTTTCCTACTAATAATGTTTCTAAAATATTAATGCAAATTTCGTGTTTACATGATTTCATTTAATAGATCAAAATCTTATGTAATTATTTTTAGAGGTGACAGGATGTATATGATATTGTACTTTAATTAATATAAAACGTAACGTTCTGCTTTCCTACCGTTTTATCAAACCCGTTTTGTTTAGGGCGCACGCACTTGTGGTTGGAAGAACAGTTGGGGTCCCAACTCTGCTTTTATAACAGCAAACATTAGTCCCTCCCTTACATAAAGAGAGGAGTTGTAGAGGAATTAAAGCTCAGATTTTTTACAAATCAGAAACCTAATTATATATATAATATAACAACACCCTCTTCCAGTTCTCATCTTCTCTCTCATCTCTTTTATTATTTCTTTCTCTCTTTCTCTCTCTGTCTCTGTTTTCTGCTCTTCTTAAGCTGGAGAGAAGCAGAGAGGGAGGCTTTAATTAGTTTTGTACCATTGAAAGAGATGAGAAGGGATTGATATAGAGAGAGGGGTTTTGTGTTTAAGAGAGTGAGATCTTAACTGGGGTTTTCTTTTCTTCTACTCTTGTGGGTCTGGTTCTATAATGGAGTATAGGGGTTTGAGCAAGAGACTGACAGTCCAGCTCTGCCGCATTGTCTTGCGTAATTCAGAAGCAAGATTCGAGAGAAACTAGAAAGAGATTCGTGCCCTTTTCGCAAAGTTAATCCCTTTAAATCCTTCCAGATCTAAGTGTGTCTTCTAGTCTCCTGTTTTGGGTTCTACTCTGTTTTATTCTTTTCAAAGAGAGAAAGAAATGGATCGGATTTCTACAACCACCCTTCTTCCTGAAGAACTTCAGGGATCGAGAGATGACATTACGGAGCAAATTGGATTGATTTGGCACCAAATCAAAGTACCATTAATCATTCCTCTCTTGAAAATCCTAGTGGTTGTGTGCTTAGCTATGTCGATTATGCTTTTTATCGAGAGGGTTTATATGGGTGTCATAATCGTTCTCATTAAGATATTTGGGCAAAAACCTGAGAAACGTTACAAATGGGAACCCATTAAAGATGATGTGGAGATGGGTAACTCTGCTTATCCAATGGTTCTCGTTCAAATCCCAATGTACAATGAAAAAGAGGTATCGTTCTCTCTCACTCCATCCAATGTCGCTTAATTACTCTGTATTTTCCTCAGGGTTTGCGATAAATTAAGTTAATTTTGTGATTTGTTTTTGGCGTTTGATGCAGGTTTACCAGCTCTCCATTGGAGCTGCATGTGGCCTTTCATGGCCGTCTGATCGAATCATAATCCAAGTACTCGATGATTCCACAGACCCAACCGTCAAGGTCTTCACACCAACCCCAAATATTAAAAAAAAAATTTCCTTAGTTTTACGAGGCTTTGTGATCTGGGTTTCTACTGGCTTCTAACTTTACAGATTTACTTAAGCATAATCATCATTAGCTATAAAGTGTTAAACCCATTATAGTCAACCCCACAGTAGACAGTACCATCTAATTAAGAAAATTTTAACTTTTTTCCCCCTCAGAATTGTTCTTTTACGATCTAGTTTACCTTATCTGATCTGGGTTTCTTTAATTTTTTGCATTAAAATTACAGGATTTAGTGGAGATGGAATGCCAAAGATGGGCAAGCAAAGGAATCAACATCAAATACGAAATCAGAGACAATCGAAATGGGTACAAAGCTGGAGCTCTTAAAGAAGGAATGAAACACAATTACGTAAAGCAATGTGATTTCGTCGCCATTTTCGACGCAGATTTCCAACCCGAACCTGATTTTCTATGGAGAACCATTCCTTTCTTGGTTCACAACCCAGAGATTGGTCTTGTTCAAGCTCGTTGGAAGTTCGGTAAGCTCTCTTAATTTCTTAATCCACCCACATTAATAGCCAAATTTACACCTTTATAGTTAATAGCCATTAAAAACACAGTTCAGTTCGATCGAGTGTCGGTGGTGTTTTTTTTTTTGGTTTTTTTTTTTCGTTGTTGTAGTGGTTGTTGTCGTTTTCTCTTTCAGTCTCTGTGGCGAGATTTGTTCCAGACCGAAAGTAAAGTTATGGAGCCCACCCAATCGATCATGGTTAAAGCCATGGTCCAGTCCTCCTGAATGGCACAGTAATCACCGTCCATCAAGATTACCAAGGTTCACATCAAAACGTTACGCTAGGCCCAGATTAATGGCTCCACGTGTCCAATTACTTCCATTGTTTTGACATTGACGGAAATGCCCCCAAACACCTTCCGTGGTCAGCGACAGGTTGTCCTTACTTAGATAACTAAATTTTCGGGGCAGATCTGTCATATTATGATTGTGGCACTGGGGCAGTGATGTTATATTTCTTTTCAATACTGCCCCTGTCCGTATTAGAAGGACAAATGAAAGGGTAAGGGTATTTAAGTAATTTAGGGTTTTACTCATTCAGCAGCCCATGTGCATTTGTTGTTCTTCGTCATATAGTGAACTCTTACTTGTGGGACCTCACGTTAAACCACCGACACATGGACTTACTTTTTTTTTTTTTTCAATTTAAGTTAATATTTTAGTATTAATTTTATTAGGAGCAGTTGTTGACTTATTGGTGGTTTTCCGGGCGGTATTGCAGTGAACTCCGATGAGTGTTTAATGACAAGAATGCAGGAGATGTCACTCGATTACCATTTCTCGGTTGAGCAAGAAGTTGGATCGGCCACCTATGCTTTCTTCGGCTTCAACGGTAAACCACTTAATGAATTTTATAAATAATTTTTTTTCGTGTAAAAAAGTTAATCCAGAACTTCACAGAATTTCTAATTTGACCAATCGAAGGATGTCACATGTCTTTTTTTATTTTTATTAATGGAGTGCAATTTTTGGAGACCCACATAAACCATACATTCCATTTGTTAGGTCTTAAAGGCATCCCAAATTACAAAATACCAGTTATTCATATGGGGACATCCTTCAATATTTGTAGGCTAATGGGAATATGTGGTTTCAGTGCAGTTTTCAAAATATGGGTCTCCGAAATCGTACTTTTTTTAATGAGGGTAATTTTGTAAATTGATGATACTCCCAATACACATAGCGTCCTACGTCTGATTCGAAAATTTTCACTCGACTGACGTGGCAAGGATATAAAACCATTGATCATTTCCTTGTGCATCCCAAATAAAAAGATCTATGATTTTGTGCTCTTGTCACGTCAGTCACGTACAGATCAAGTGAAAATTTTCAAGTCAAAAAGTCACTGACTCTTGATTAATTCTATTTCTATGAAATTCCAGATTGACTTTTTTTTTGTGTAAATAAAATTTTTCTTCACTTTTTAATTTGTCAATACACTAGTGGTTTATATATGACCCACCGAAAGTTTTTTATTATTTAATTTTATTAAACAGGAACTGCCGGAGTTTGGAGAATTACAGCACTTAATGAAGCAGGAGGGTGGAAGGACAGGACGACAGTGGAAGACATGGATCTGGCGGTCCGTGCGAGTCTCAAGGGATGGAAATTCGTGTATGTTGGTGGTCTCAAGGTATTATTGTAGTCCCATCTTTTCATCAAATATATTTTTTTTTAAATATGGTAAGAGAAGATTTAGATCGGATGGTTATGATTATTGTTGTATATATATATGAACTGATTAGGTGAAAAATGAACTACCAAGTACTTTGAAGGCATATCGTTATCAACAGCATAGGTGGTCTTGTGGGCCCGCAAATTTATTTAGGAAAATGGCAATGGAGATTGTAAGGAATAAGGTCAGTAATTTGTAATATTTTATTTTCGAATTTTCGAATTGAGAATTTATGTTGCCACACCATTTTTTTTTTCTTATCTTAAAGATTTAGGCTCGGTTAAATGAGCTTTGTTTGTTCTCCAATTCCATTATGTCCAAAGTCATGTATTTTATCATTAAAAATTGAACATATCTGTTATCACTATCTTTATTCACGTTCTCTTTTAGAATCTTCAATTTGAATATCTCTTATAACTAAAAGACTATAATCAATCTTTATTGAACATGTTTAAACCATCTCCGTGCCTTCGTTAGATACTGTGTTCAACACTGAACTAACGGGACAGTGCACAGATAACCACAGATTTCTTTCCTCGAGATATAAATAAAGAAATCTACGGTTCTCTATGCACCACCGCATCATCTCAGTGTTGAACACAGTGTCTAATGAAAGCAGTTCAACATTTTCCATATTCTAAAACACATTCATCTCTAAAATTGTATTTCTTAGTCGTTCCACTCATCCATCTCAACATCCTTATCTCTCCAATACTCAATTTATTGACATGATGGAAATCCAAATTGAAGAACTTTGGAGAAGAAGGAACCGAAAGAGGGTGTAGTCATTAGAAAAAAAATAGAATGATTATTGCCCTGCAGGTCATTATATATTTTGTTACTGTTTAGTGTATTTTAATTTTTAAAAAAATGGTGTGGCAATGCATGCTCCCATGTCTTTTTTTTTTTTCCTCTATATTGAAATTTATGGAAGTGAAATCTAAATTTAGTTGTTGATTTTTCCTTTTTTATTATTTTTACTGCAGAAAGTCTCTCTGTGGAAGAAACTTTATGTCATCTACAGCTTCTTCTTTGTTCGAAAGATTGTAGCCCATGTTGTCACTTTTGTTTTCTACTGTGTGATAATTCCATCGACGGTTTTAGTTCCAGAAGTCGAGATCCCAAAATGGGGTGCTGTTTATATCCCCTCCATTATTACCCTTCTCAATGCAGTTGGAACTCCAAGGTCTGTTATCTTTGCAACTTAATCTTTCATCTCTCCAACCCAAACTTTAGTTACTAAAATTATTTGGTCCTTTTGTTCTTGTTTGTGTTAATTTTATCTTGTAGGTCTCTCCATCTGATGGTTTTCTGGATCCTGTTTGAGAATGTCATGTCACTGCACCGAACTAAAGCGACCTTCATTGGTCTATTGGAGGCAGGGAGAGTAAACGAATGGGTTGTCACCGAAAAATTAGGAGATGCTCTCAAAGTTAATAAAGCAGGAACCAAAGCACCCAAGAAACCTCGACTCAGGATCGGAGAAAGGTAAAATTTTAAGAAAACATGCTCAATTCAATTAACCAAGTTACTATTATACATCAATTTTGTACCTTTCATGGAAGTCAAACTTCATAGTATCGTACCTTGATTTAATTGTTTCATGGTTAATCATCAATAGGCTCCATCTGTTGGAACTTGGGGTTGGAGCTTTTCTCTTCTTTTGCGCTTGCTATGACGTTGCATTTGGGAAGAACCATTACTTCATATACCTTTACCTACAAGCCATGGCATTCTTCATCGTGGGGTTTGGTTACGTTGGCACCTTCGTCCTCAGCTCTTAGCAGGACCCGTGTCTGTGGTGGTATCTCTTTCTTCGACAACGTATATTAATGATATTTTAGAAACATTTTTATCACATTTACTATTGTGTTAGCTCATAAGGGGAAAAAAATGCCGGTCATTCTTTTATGCCAAGGGGACGCACTCATCTCGTGCCTCAAAGAATTCTGTGAATACTCGAGAAGTCAAGAAGATACACAAACTTAAGAAAGAACAAATCATATAGAAGCAAAGAAAGAAGCATGCATAAGCAGCATATGGGTTTTGACCCCCAAGTGGGTGTGACATCTTTGAATGGATTGCTTGTAATTGTTGGATTTGTAGTTTTTTTTTTTTTTTTTTTTCTTTTTTCAATCCCTTTTGTTGGGTTTTGTTTTTGGAGGGTTTCAATAAGCTGAAATTATCTTTCCTTCCCTTTACATAGTCTCTATATGTGTCTCTTTTATCCTTTTCTGTGTCAGTCCACAGACTGAGAATAGTGTTTGACAAGGAAATGGGTTTTTGCCTTTTATAATTTGTAGTCTCTTTAAAACAAAAATATGTAGTAAGGTGGACTACTTTTTGTTTTTTCTCCTAAGATGGACCAAGTTAGAACAAAACCCTCCAGGGGACCACACCTTACACACCCTTTTAGTCAAAATTCAATCAGAATGCCATCCGAACCTTATTTGAATCACTCACCATTTTTTTTACAATCTCCAAGCATGATAAATTCTAGCACAAATTTTCCAATGCAAAAACCTTGAGACTCTTCATGGAGCAAAGCAATATTCTTTCCTACGGAAACCAAACTCCTACTTGCCTTCACTGATGATGCTATCAACTTCTTCAAGGAAATGAAAGAAAGAAGAGAAAATAAATTAGCTACAATTTCTTCCACCAAAATCACGGTTTAACAATTCTTGGTTTCCTAATCAAGACGAACCCACTTACCTGACTTGGAATTAGAAATACCCATACCTACTGATGGAAAAAATGTTCATTGTTTCAACCCCATAATCAAAATTTTAACCATGTCCGAAGGCTCTACTAGGTAGAGATAATACAATTGCTTTTCTGCTTTCAATAGGATGCATTACCCAACAAAAGGAGAGGAAGGAACTGAATAATAATTGTGGTCTTGTTATTTTGGTGCGAAGGAACGAGCTCTAAGTAACTACTTCCATAACAAAAAAAAATAAAAAATTGACGCTATCAGATAGAATGGTCCCAACACAGATGGACAAAAATGGACTACCATCATTTCAGCGCAACATTAAAAAAAGGGTTGCAAGAGGTTGGACAATCCAAAATCATAAAGGTTTCCTCTTAAGACTCCTGTGAATTCTACCATGGCATGTTAATCACCATTACTGAAGGCAAAAGCAGATCTATCAAGAATTTGGTTGGCAGACATTCTTAGCTAGTTTACACTCTCAGATGGCAGTTAAAGCCATGAAGAAAACAACTCTCACCACGCCTAGGAGAATCAAATAATTGCAAAGCTCAAATTTATTTGTTTCTTTCCAAGGGCATTTGAGGACACTAATTACTTCAAGAAGGGAGCAAAGCAGACGAATTCCAATCTCAACAATACATTAATTGGTAGTCTCAAAAATTCGATCTGTGACTGTTACATGGTGTTTGAAAGCCTTGTCACTAATGAAAACTTAACCTACCAGACTACAAATATCATTAATGGCAGGACTTGGGCATGTACTGATGTTTGTAATTCAAGTTTTGCCGACCCCAAAATTTTGGATCAAGCTTTGATGATGATGATTATGATTTGTAATACAAGTTTCCATGTTCATTAGAAAAGTGGAAAAAGAAAAGAATTGACCATAAAGTGAAGAAAATTGTCAGAGTTAAGTAGGCAAAGGAAAAAGATGCATTCTATAGATTATGAAATGTGTTTCCTCCACTTCTTTTTTTCTTTTTATTGATGGGCTAGCAATCCTTGAACCCACGACCTCAAAGTTTCTTTGCATTGATTTGTATCAAACCAACTGAGCCATGGAATTAAGCCCAATAGATCTTTTATAAATTGACAATCCTCTACTTCATTCAGTCTTTGTGAATGATAATTTAGTAATTCTTTTACAAGTTCTAGGGGACTCAGGCAAGGTGACCCATTGTATCCCCCCACCCTTTTTTTTTTTTTATCATTGTCGTGGAAGCCCTCAGAAGAATGATACGTGGAGTAAGTCTTTGTGCCTTGAAAGGTTTTGGTGTTAAAGACAATGCTACTTTGATGTCTCATCTTCAATTTGCAGATGACACTTTGGTTTGCCTGTCAACCTTAGGAAGAAGAGTAAGATTTTGGAGTTGACTCAATTTCAAATATTCACAATTACCCTTAGAGCTTACAAGTCCTCAAGCATTTAAGATCCCATCATTGAACCTGTGAGGAAGAGCTTGGGATTATAAAAAGCAATATATCTATCTAATGGGGAGTAAAATGGCTTTGATCAATAGCACACTTGCAAGGTTTCCAATCTACTATATCTTCCCATTTTCAATGCCAAACAGTGGAAAAAAGTTTAGGAAAACTGGTCGGAGACTTCTTATGGAATGATTAGGATGGTAATCACATTCATTCCGCTTGATTAAATGGAAGCTTGTTTGCTGTCCTAGGATAAAAAAAATGAGTCTTTTGTTTAGGAAGCTAGTGTTATTAATTCTACTATTTGTGGAAAATGACTTTGGAGATTCATGATCAATCAAGATAATCGTTACAAAAGGGTGGTCAAGGCCAAGTATAGGCAGAGAGCATCCGAGGGGAGATCTTCTTTTGGGAGAGGGAATTGAGTGTTTTTGGGAGGAACCTTGGTGCAGTTTTGTTAAGCAATCAACTGGTACAATCTTCCAAGAAAAATGCCAAGGAAAAAAAAATTGCTAAATTAATTAACATAATATTCTGTTATTCTTGAACAGGTTCAACCTAATTTCAGTCAATTTTTCTCCTTGAACAGTGAATAATGATTTTGATGGAAATTTTTCAGGAAAAAAAAAAATTGGGGCAAAATATTTGGGAAAATTTAATACCTTGATCAAGGAAAAACAAGAACACAAATAATTAGAACTAAAGAACCCAGTTTCAAACAACAGAGGAGAACAAAAATCAAACAAAGAAGGACCTAACCCAACAACCCTCACTCACCAAAGGATCTAAAAACAAAATCAAAGAGCTTTGAGCATATCCTCTGCGCCACTAAATGTGAAGGACCCTCCTTCCTCCAAATTCAAAATCTTAACAATCCCATCTTCAGCAAGAAGAGCGTATCGCCTCGACCGCACACCCAACCCAACTGGCTTGTCACTTAGGTCAAGTTCGACCCCAATTGCTTTTGTGAAATCTCCATTCCCATCAGACAACAACAACACTTCATCCCCAATTTTCAAACTTTCCTTCCATGCCTTCATGACAAAAGCATCGTTAACAGAAATACAAGCAATTGTATCGATGCCCTTTGATTTCAATTCTCCGGATTTCTCGACGAATCCAGGGAGGTGTTTTTGTGAACAAGTGGGAGTAAAAGCGCCTGGTACAGCAAAAAAGATGGATTTTTTGCCCTTTGTGAGGTCAGAGACAGTTGTCGTTTGGAGTTCTCCTGAAGTATCGAGGTAAGAGAATGTGGATTCAGGAAGCTTGTCTCCTACAGAAATGGTGGCGGAGATAGTGGTGGAGGTGCTGAATCGAAGAGGTTTACGTTGGAGTTTGAAGAGGGGAAAGGAAGACGAGAGGGTTTTGGATGAGAGACGAGCAGTGTTGGAGAGACTGGTTGCAGTTGGAGCTGCAAGTAGTCTGGCCATGGATAGAGAAGCTGTGATCGCCATTGCAGAGAGAGAGAGAGAGCTTATGTGGTGGAGGAGACACAAGAGGAAAGGTACTGTTGGGATTTGGGGCGGAGGAGACGATGAAGTAAGGGCTCACGTGTCATGAGATGGAGACTTTTGTATTTTGAGTCGTGCTGGGGTGACACCGGATTTACTGCGATTTTTACATTTCTGAATTGGATGTGCACATTATAACCGTAGATTCTTTTTCCTCGCGATACGATTAAAGACATCTATAGTTATATGAGCACCTCCACGTCAGAAAGGTAAAAATTGCAGAAAGCATTTGTGTTGTATTTTACTATTTTACATGTAAGACAAACCGCACTCTTCTGTCGTCCTGAGGAGAACGTTATTTGTGGTCCTTGAAGTTCTCCCGAAGCGCGTCACAAGGAAATCGGAGTTAGGGATTATTCCCATAAAAGAATCCCTAGGAAAATTGTATTAACCCTAAAAGACCTCTTAAAAAATAGAATAATTTACCAAAACGGTAGAGTTTTCGAAATTAATTCCGAAAATGGTACACTGTAGCAATTAATTCCGAAAACGGTAAATTTACCGTTTTCGAAATTAATATTTTTTACCAAAACGGTAAAAATAGTAAAATATTTTTTTTTATACCGAAAATACCCTTTTTTTGTTTTACATATATATTTACAATTTTAACCTTAAAAAAATGAAAATCCAACTAAAAAGATTCACTCTCTTTCGGTAATCCATCAATCATATACATTTATAATTTTTTTTTACCGAAATCAATTTTATTTTTGTAATTTCAGTCAAAAAATAAAAAAGGGTATTTTTGGTATAAAAAAATACATTTTACTGTTTTTACCGTTTTGGTAAAAAAAATTAATTCCGAAAACGATAAATTTACCGTTTTCGGAATTAATTGCTACAGTGTACTGTTTTGGGAAATAAATGAAAAGTTGTGCATGTTTTGGTAAATCTGCCTAAAAAATACCGTTTTCGGAATTAATTGCTACAGTGTACTGTTTTGGAAAATAAATGAAAAGTTGTGCATGTTTTGGTAAATCTGCCTAAAAAATATGCGGTTTCCCTCAAATCCTAACTATTAGTTGATGGAGAGAGCTTCATGTGGGTTAAGGCTATAAAAGTGCCCAAATTAAGATAGATTGCTTATTTGAATTGAATGTGGTACAGAGTAATGCGTTGCAAAGGTCGATTTGAAGAAGGCTTATGATTCAGTTGCTTGGGAGGCAATCATCCACTGCTTGGAGTTGATGAAATACCCAGAGAATTTTATAGCTTGGATATGGGGGTGCATCTCATCCCCTATGTACTCGATAGCTATTAACGGAAGCTTGAAAGGATACTTCCCAGGTAAGAGAGGGATTCGTCAAGGGGACCCTTTATCCCCCTACTTGTTTGTGCTCGTTATGGAGCTGCTTTCAGCCAAACTACAAGATATGACGAATAAAGGGAAGTTGGAGCTGATGGACAATTGCAGAGATCCCAAAGTTAGCCACTTGATTTTCGCTGATGACCTGATGTTATTCTTCAAAGGGAATATCAGATCTGCAACTGCTATTAAAGAAGCTTTGGAATGGTTCAACAACATCACAGGGCTGAAGATGAACTTGAATAAAAGTAAGCTTTATTGTGCTGGGATTGGCAGCCAAGTGAGAGAGAGAATTTCCAATACCATTCAAATCGCTGAAGCTACTCTTCCTGTCAAGTATCTTGGACTGCCCCTCATTTCAACAAGACTCAAGGTTGCTGATTGCGAGCCTATTGTTAGCAAGATAACTAGTAAGATCAAGTCTTGGAAAGCCCATTTTCTCTCTTTTGCAGGAAGGATGGAGCTCATCAAATCAGTGATATGCAGTATGCATATCTATTGGTCTAGTATTTTAATGCTCCCCAAGAAGGTGCTGAAAGAAATTGAAAGAATATGTGCTAACTTTCTATGGGCAGGGCCGAACATGGGAAACAAAATGCATTGTGTGAGCTGGAAGAGAATGGCTAGGGGAAGAGAAGAAGGGGGGTTGGGATTTCATGACCTCGGTCTTCAAAACAAAGCGGGTATTGTTAGACAAGTCTGGGATATTGCTTCGATCAGGAAAAGCATATGGGTAGAATGGATCCATAAGAATCTGATAAAAGAAAACCACTTCTGGACTATGAGTATCCCGAGTAATGCATCATGGATGTGGAGAAAGTTGCTTCAGATGAGAGAGGCCTCTAAAGACATGATCACTCATAGAATCGGCGATGGCAGCAACACCTTTATATGGCATGACCCTTGGACTACTGAGGGAGTAATACAACAAGGGAACTCCTATGACACCAGACTTCACAGTGAAGCCAGGGTCAGCATTTTGGTTAGAGGAGGCGAGTGGCACCTTCCAGCCCACCTAGCTACCTCGTTAGGAGGGATATGGGATCAGATCAAAGTTATGAATCTCGACTGCTCGGAGTCAGACAGAGTCATCTGGACAGTTGATCCTAAAGGTACTTATTCTATGAAATCTGCATACAAAGCTCTTAAAGAGACCATACCTCAAGTTAGATGGCACACCTTGGTATGGTTCCCTAACAACATCAAACGGCATAGCGCCACCGCATGGCTTTGCCTAAGCAAGGGGTCTGAAAACTCAAGACATGCTCAAGGCTAGAGGGGTCATTCAGAACTCGTGCTGCTGCTTCTGTAGAAACCATCCTGAATCAGAGGATCACTTATTTTTGGGATGTAATTTCTCTCACGGCTTGTGGCAAAGAATGCTAAGAAGATCTAACATACCCCAATCAAATAGAAATTGGAGAGAAGAGGTCGAGTGGGCATGCAACAATTTCAAAGGTAAAACTTTTCATGCGGTCACTAAAAAATTGGCATTCAATGCCTTCATACACCATGTGTGGGCTGAGCGATGTAGGAGGATCTTCCAAAACAGCTACAACCCCTCTGAGCTTGTAGAGACTATGATAGTCAGAGATGTTCAAATGAGAATTCAAAGCATCGAAGCCTTTGTGGAAGACAACCCTGCTAATAGAGCATTCATGGACTCATGGAACCTAAGCCTTCAGTATATGGTTAGAGTGCCTCTGAAATGCATATGGACCAAGCCTCCGGAGCACTGGTTTGTGCTTAACACCGATGGGTCTCTAAAAGGTGACAGGGGAGGGGAAGGGGCTATTATTAGAGACAGCGATGGCAAGATGGTGTTAGCTTTAGCGGAGCAAAACCAAGGAGAGACAGTCTTACACCATGAGCTTCAAGCAATCCTAAAGGGGATGACAATGGCGGAAAAGGAAAACATCAAAGTGCTAGAGATCAGAACCGACTCTAAAGAGGCTATCGAATGCATTAAGGGGGAGAGAACAATCCCTTGGAGAGAAGAAAGGCTAGTTAAAGCCATTAAGACGAAAAGGAACCACTTCCAAAAAATTGGATTCACCTACTGCTACAGAGAATGCAACAAAGCTGCCGACTTTCTTGCTTCACTCCTTCATTCTTCAGGTAGCGTTATTCTTGAGCATAGGGACCTCCCTCAGAGGTTGATAGATATTATATCTAAGGATGCTTCTGGGCATGCCTATGAAAGGTTCTAATCTTGTTTTTTTCTGGTTGGGGGTCTGCCTAACCCCCCATTAATCGACAAAAAAAAAAAAAAATGTGGTACAGAGTAACGAATCTCTTCTTCCTTAATCCATGCAAAACATCTCAAAAAAAAAAAAAAAAAAATTGGTTCTTGCACCCTAAACCCTAAGAACAATTAATCTGATAAGAGAAAAATTCTCTGAATTTATCAAAATTTTTGTAAAAAACTAACTGATTAAATTAACAAATTGATGGATTTTTAATTGTTAACTCATCATCTAATGGTGGAATATGCTAATATTTTTGTCATTCACCCCCAACTTTTTATTTTCTTAAATCAAGTATTAAGAACAAAATACGATTTTAAAGAATGTTGAAGATGATGGGTTTGAATAAGAAATCAAAAAACATTATTTGTACATGATTAAGGCTTAAGTGACCTCAGTAGGGGATACATAAGAAACATCGTAAGGTGGTAGTGGTGGTGTGTGTATGCCCCAAATGCATATTCTTCGAGATACGCATAAAATGCATTTACGAACATGCGCACTCCTCTATGTCGATGTACCCCATGTGCCCCCCCACATTTTTTGATATTGTAACGAAACTTTCTTGAATTTATCTTAACTTACTTAATTGAACCTCCACCCAAATGACTACCAAATCTGAAATTTGTTACCATGCTTCGGAGGAGGACGATGATTTTAGAGAAGTTACTAACCTTATACTACTAGAAACTTAGATTAGATTGCAAATAAGTTTCCAACCAATCGTCATGAATTTTAAGCATTTACTCAAAAAAAATATTAAAAAGAAAATATAATTATAAAAACGAAAATAAATTTAAAAAAATTTCAAACTGACACACCCACTTTCCATTATACCACACCAAGTGTGAAATTTATAACTACTAGTTTTTTTCTCTGAACCTTTTTCTTAAATTGGGTGACAGTATGAAATTTTTGTTCCTACAGAGGTGGTAGGGAGAGAAGGTAAGTTTCTTAAATTTCTATTTTCTCCAGCTTCACCAATGGTGCAAATGATTGATTTTAATTTTTCTATCTTAAAACAAACAAATGGAGAGAATCAAAATTTAGGTTGTGGAGCTGCATAAAATTGTTGAAAAAAATGGACGAAATAACAAGGTTACCAGTTACAAATAATAGTTATGGAGGTGGTGAGGGAAATATCAAATAATTTTAATGGGGGCAAGAAACTAAGTGTGAAGAGTCATGGTGTCTGCGTTAGTGTAAGAGCAAACACACTTGGAATCTGTAACGCCACTATAGGTTTATGCCATGAAACAAGGAAAAAATATAAAAAGATGATTAGAAGTCACACAAAAAGACGAGCAATTAACTTTGATTTTTCTATGCAAACCAAGGCCTCATTCTGATAAGATTTCATAAACATAGTACACATAAATTCTGAATAAGTTTGAAGTATGTTCCCTTCAAAGAGCATTCCATCCGCTTTTGCTTTGTATTTTGAGAAAGATCTCTTGATAACTCTTCTGGATGCAATCTGTTAAATCCTGCAAACTCACTCCACTGACAATGTACCCAACAACCTGTACACAAATTTCATCGTAAGGTGCTATAAAAACCAAGGTCAAGCTTTATAAGAGATACCTGAATCTGCAAAACTCAAAAGTTTGTAAGATCGCAATTATTTCTGGCAAAAAAAGGGGGGAATATAAGTAGTAAAAATCCAGTTGTCTAACCATGTTCGGCAGTCAAAGATAAAGGTCGATTCACCATAACAATCATGGTCTACACAAGAACAAATTTGCAATTGTAGACGTTCGAGTAGCATTCCTCACCCCCTCAAACAGTTTCCACTTTTAATCACCAAAAAATGTATTTTAGCACAAGTCAGTTCAGATGGTCCTATGAGGAATGACAAAATGGTTTGAGAGCTACGGCTTGGACCAATAGCTTGGTTGGTTGACATGTGCAATGCAACTTTTGAGATGGTGGGTTCAAGCCCAAGAAAAAACAGCTGCATATAACTTTTGCATTTAAAACATTTGGCGTAATTTAAATTCCAGAAGCTCTTTTCAGATGTCCTAAAATGCGCAAAATATCATAAGAGATTATAACTAACAAAATAAGAGCCTTTAAACATGATTGTGAAAAACAACCAATATAACACTGACTGTATTACAACCAATTAACTGGGATAAAATGTTACCCAGATACATAAAGGATAAGTGTGAATATTATATTTCACTTAAAACTGGAATCTCCATTAAGGATAAAGTACCCATTTTGAAGTCTGCTAAACATAACTAGACATGTTTTGTGGCAACCCAACCTCAACAAAACTCCACTGACAGGTCTGCAAAAGTTCATCCTATCTATCATGAAGGATGACTCAATCATAATTGTTTATTTAAGCATAATATATAAGAGAATGTTCTTAAATAAGTAGATATAAATGAAAAACATATAGTTATATAAACAATAGTCAAGAAAAAAATATGTACGATAACAATAGATTCCTCTAAATTAAGGTGTCAACATCTCTGACATGTGGATTTGATGTGGGTTTTTGGCCAAATTTCAGAAAGTAATTGATACATAAAAATAAGTTTTAAGATTCAAATGGTATGGGAAGAAGGGCAAAAAGACACAGAACAAACAAAAAAACAAGGAAAATGAAAAAGGAAACAAGAAATGGTTAACAAGCACACCATCGTTCATTCAAGCATATAAGTAAGGCATTGTTGTGGTGGTTAGGAAGAAAAATAACATTTTTTTGAAAAAAGAATGAATATTTTTTTGGTTTTTATCATTCTATATCAAAGGACTGAACCTGCACTCCACCTGCACAGTGGAAAATGGACTGTAAGATATATTTGTTTAGTGTGTGCTTTTGTACATAGCAACCCTCTTTACTAAATCTTAAACAGAGAAACGATAAAGTAAGAGCAAGGGGAACAAACCAGAGAACACCTATTAGATGATCAGTAGCCATATCCTCCATGGTGTGCCGACTGCTGTTGATGTTGGTCATAATCGTTTCCACTTTGTGCATACCCATTGCTCTCATAGTTATCATTACTAGTAGTTTTATTATCATTCTTATTAGCAAATTCTGCTTGTTCCCTTTCTCTGTTCCATTGCTCAATTTTAGCCCTTCTCTCAGCACTACCTTCCCTAATAGGACTCCTATTTTGAGGGCTTCCGCTACGTCCCCTCCTATGTCCAGTGTGGGGACTCCTGGGCCTCCTACCACGTTCGTCATGATAATGGCGGCCTCTGTCATCATGCCTTCTACTATGACCACGGCCATCATGTAAGTGCTCCTCATAGCTGCGATGCCTATAAGGACTTCGGCTTCTGCTTCGACTGCGACTGTGCCTGCTCCGGTATCTACCGAATAATTGCCGCCTCAACTCTCTGACATGTTGAAGTTATATGCATCAATTGCAAGAAAATGAGTCTATAAGAAATGAAAAAGGAAGAACAGAAATTCATCGGTATGTTTACCTACTAATCTTTTTCAGATGCATAAAGTTGCAGTAACCACCTCGGTTGCACGTGTTCTCCTCATATTGCCTACATGTGGCTTCACGGAAATCCGTCACAGGGGAAAAGTCGACAATAATGGGACGCCCTGAAACATTTAATTATATCTCCGTAGTGAGATGGAGTTTTGATATGAAATAATCAGAACTATCAACCAGCTAGAACCACTAAACAATGGAAAAGAAGGATGCAATCACATAACATGCTAGATGCTGAAATAAGTGGAAGAACAGTTTCCTTGCTAACTTAGTAAGATTTAAATGTTGAGCTCAAATGGATTAGCACATTGGCAATCCAACACCAAAGCCCACTAGATTTCATGAAAAAACTCAGATGCAAAAAACAAAATTAAAAAAAAAAAAAACATTTTTTTTGGGCTTGATCCAAGGTTTTGAAAATGGACAGCTACTGAACTTCCAGCAAACTCCAAAATTTAAAATAAAAATTCAACAGTTAAAAAATAACTTTTTTTTTCCGAAGTTGATAGAATTTTGTCCTCTCAACCCTGTGGCATCGGATCATGTTTTTGGTTGCCATAAGTTAGTAAGATTAGTCTTACTCTAAGTGAAACACCATATAGGATAAGGCAAACTTTTATTATCAAAAAACCGAGTCAAGGACAGACAAAGAAGCTAATGATATTGCTGGTTTTTACTATTTATGACCTAAGTCTAAGCTACTAATGGCTAATATGAGAGCTGACTACAAATAAAAAGTCCAGATTGAAATCAATAGTCTCACTCTATTCTGTAAATAACCATCTTCTAAGTTTCAAAAAAAAAAAAAAAAAGTAGGGAAAAATGACCTGCATAAAATCTTCCACTAAGATTCCGAAGTGCATTTGAAGCATGTTCTTCCTCTCTAAACTGAACATAGACATTACCCACCTGTATACAAATATCAATGCAAATTTATATTTTGTTTCTTGCTTGGCTAGAAAGGGGTTAGTGGCTAACAGTGGTGAAGGTGAGTTCAACGGGATTTGAACCTAGGTCATGGGATCAACTCTCCTCAAGCCTTTACCAACTTAGCTAAGTGGCACCTTCTTGAAGAAAATTTATATACTGAAGTAAAATGATTAAATACAAAGACTTTGCAATCAAAGAAAATTACCATGTGATCAGCCAAGTTGTCACATATGTTCAAACTCTCAATCTCTCCATATTTACTCAGCTCCTCGAACAAATCTTCATAGAAATCCTGCATTCAAAAGGAAACCCTGCAGCTAACAAAAATAAAATACAACTGCAATACACATATGGCACATAATAGAATCAACAAATGGGAATCAAACTTTGACGTGATCTTCAATTTTTCTTTTCTCTAAATCTAGCAGATTTATAGAAATCCCCTGCCCCCCATGACCCAAATCTCAAGCCAATTATATCTTTCTATTTCACCTTTTTTTTTTTTTTTCCATTTCTAATCAGTTGCAAAGACTTGTAATATATCATTTCTTTCCATAGTAACAAAAAACGCATGTAAAACACGTCTTGTACCTCCGATGATTAAAAACAATGAGAAAACACAACTTTTTGAAATGTCTCATTTTCTTTTTTTTTTTTTTGGTTGAAAAAGTCAAGTTTTTTTTTTTTTTTTTTGTTTTAAATGCCTTTTTTACATTTTAAACATGTTTTTTTCTTTTCAAAAAAAAAAACTAAACTAAACTAAATACTATCATTTTTTATGTGGGATTTTTTTTTTATACATAATATAATTTTGATTCATAAATGTATAAATTTGAGATTTGATGATTATATCTCGATGTTATGATTTTGCATTTTTTCAATAGTGTATTATTTTGAACAAAAGATATGTTGATCAGTTTTTTTTTTTTTTGTTGGCATCATAACATGTATAATTATGTTTGAGAACATGTTATATTGGAAATATATAATAGGGTCACGTTCAATGGCAAACTTTTTGGCAAAACATTTTTCAAAACATGAGTTAGAAGTTTTGGAATGGGCTGATTTTTGGTGAGGATGATCTCTACGGTGAGGAGATCATCATCACCAAAAATCAGCCCATTCCAAAACTTCTAACTCATGTTTTGAAAAATGTTTTGCCAAAAAGTTAGCCATTGAACGCTATCCTATATAATAAATTAAATTAAATGCTTTATGTATTATATATAATATAATATAAAACAGAGACGAATCCAAGACCGCATAACCATACCCAATTAAAATTTTTATCCAACCAATTAAATAACTAAAATCACCTAACACAATCCACATTTCTCATCAAATTAAAGTCTTTAAAACATTTCTTTCTCTAGAACATGAAATAAAACCCTAATTCTGATCAAAATCAAAGATCTTCATTTACATGCAAACATACTCATTAAAAAAAACAAATATTAAATTTCTTTTAAAACCTCGAAATGTTCCTGGATCTTGCGAGGATCCATGGCTTGTCCTTGAGGATCTATCCCTGGAGTGATCATATCAGGCCTCTGGTACATGTTTGAGAGAAGTAACGTAGGGCTGATGCTGGGTTTTGTATGGAGTCTCGAACACCGATCTCCATGTCTACAAGCTCCGATCTTGAAGTAAAACGGGCAATTCACTCGATCTTTCTCAGTTCCAAAGATCGAAGCTAAGTGCTCTGCCATTGATGAATCGAAGCTTTGTGTTCTCGTCTCTGAAATTTGATTCGGCAAAAGTTAGATTTTGTACTTGCGAGAAACTTCTAGAGAAATTCATTCACTTTATAAAGTAAATTAGTATATATTATAACATACGTCTACATCTAAAATATAAGCTGGTTTGCCCGAGAGGTTAAGGGGGAAGACTTAAGATCTTCTGCACATAAGTGCGCATGGGTTCGAACCCCATAGCCAGCATGTTTTAAAATTTTTAATTTATGTAAAATACAATATATTTTTAAAATATACTTTAATTTTAGACTAATGATAATGACCTCTTTTTTCAGGCACCCCCCTGACTTCGTAGTTACAAAACCATAAATCTTTTTCTTGTATATCTCAAAGCAAAGGATCTATGATTTTGTGGTGAGGACGTATAGGGGCATCTGAAAAAAGAGCATCACATTATTATGACTCTTTTTTATGCTAAGTGAGTTAAGTTGAAGGTGGGTTTTGAAGTTGAGTCATACTATAAGCACCCACAATATTTATTTTTTTGTGATAATGCAAAGATGTGCAAAAATTTCCTAACTTGCAATAAGATAAATTAAGAGGCCACTCAATTTCAAACACACAACAAAAAGAGAGCAAATCTTTATTTTTTAGACTTTTAATCCTAGAGATGATAATAAGGATCTTATTTGGGTAGGTATGACCAAGTCTTTCTCCTCCTTGAATGTATTTAGTTAGCCACCACCATGTTGGATTATGGGTTTGCCATGGTATAAAAGTTTTTTTTTTTTTTTTTTGAAAGAAGAAGGAAACTATAAAAATATAAATTGTTGTGTTGTGTTCTTTTTCCTCTTTGTAGAATTAGTTGATTTTCTAATTTGAGCACCACCCTTCAAAGCTTATAAGGACCAAAATCAAATACGAAAAATCTGTTTAAAAAAATATTATTATTATTTTATTTTATTTTTTGAAAAAGGTATGTTTTACTCGTTTAACACCTAAAAACCATTTTTTCTACTCATTCTTTCAATTAGAG
The DNA here is from genome assembly GCF_017979445.1 of Akebia trifoliata. Taxonomy (NCBI): domain Eukaryota; kingdom Viridiplantae; phylum Streptophyta; class Magnoliopsida; order Ranunculales; family Lardizabalaceae; genus Akebia; species Akebia trifoliata. The sequence goes on along the minus strand of NC_141380.1, from coordinate 3,626,541 downwards.
GGACAAGATGCGTTGTAGGCATGATTTTAGAGAAAAATCCTATTGTAACATATATTAGGAGGAAGATCCCTCTCCCCTTTCCTAAAATAGTCATCGTTTTGATGACTATTCAAAAATCATTATTTTCGCTTGATAATCTAAAAATGACTAAAACTTGAAAAATAATTTGAGATCAACAGAATATTTGAAGACCTTATTCTAAATTTTCAAAGCTTAACCAAAGGTTTTTTGAACCAAGTTATTTGGGCCTCTTAGAGCACTTGACTAATCCTTGAGGCACGTATTGTCCTCTCCCTTGACATGCAATAATTTCTGATATAAATCCCTGAGAGTAGCTCGTAAAGGGGGATTCAAACTCAAGACCTTCACTTTTTGAGGTGTGGTCTTGGCCTTCTCACCAGGCACTAGCACTTGGGGGTTTCAAATCTCAACCTTGGAGATTTCTTTAAAAAAGGTGCAATGTTCTGAGCCCTATCTAGTTGTAGTAATTAGTTTCAATTATAAACTAAAATTTATAATAAATGGTCATCAAATAGAATTGAATTGCATTTGATTAAGACTCTTAGAGATTGACTGAAGATGTAAATTGATTAAAATATTTTGAATTTCTTGTATCATATACGAGATGCATCATACATGAGATTTAATAATATAAGTTGACCAAGAAATGTTTGATTAAAAAAAATATTTTTGGAGGTTTTCCTTAGTGGCAAGATATATATGAGTGGTCACAGCAATAAAATATATTAGTAATAGGTTTGTACCCAATTGAATTTTAGGCCCTGCCTGGTACACTACAAATCATTTGTATTTGTAAATGGTTTGCAATGAAATATTTACCATTACTTGTTAAACATTGAGAAATCTCTAGCAAATCTCGTCTTGTGTTTGATTGATATTTGCAATGCAATTTTTTTGTTAAAATAAAATTCGAAAACAATTTTTACTTGTTACATATGAATTTACAAAACTATCGCTATAAAAAGGTATAATAATCTACATATTGGAATTACAAAAATTACCCATCATCAAATAACCAATTCCAATAACAAAATAGCTTAACACCTATTACAATAATATAAATATGAATTTGCAAAAATACCTCCACAATGATAGATATTTTGTAATAAGATAGATGAGAGCTAAATTTGTAATTTCAATATGCAATTTAATGTATATTGGAGGAAGGGTATTTTCATAAATTCATATGCATATTATTGTAAAAAGTATAATACCTCATTTTTTTTTTTTATAAATTTTAATTTCCTTGATAAAAGATATTTTAGTAATTTTGATATGCCTCGGAGTCAAATAATTTCGCAAATGATTTGTGCAAATAAAATTTCTTAAGAATTTAGGTGATCCAATAACATACAAATCATTTGCAATTTAATGCAAATCATTTGCATGGTGCACCAATAAAATTAATTTTAGAAAATTATTTGCATTTGCAAATGATTATAAGCAATGATATTAGCAGATGCATTGGCCTGTTGGACAAAAGGAACAGAAGCTATTGATACCAAAGAAGAAAAATACTTCTTTGAGTTTTCATATATCTCTAAACTTATTGATTCCTCAAAGTTCAAATTGACAAACAACATTTTTCACCTCAACTAGAACAAACACAAGGGAAGGCTTAGGTAAATTGGCAGAAACAATGGAGACCCATTGCTTCTTGCATGTCTCTCATCATCACAGACACTATTAAATTTTACGCTACAGAGTTCATCCACAAAAAAGGAGTACAAATAATGAGAGAAGCACACAAATCACCCCATTAATTTATCCATATAAGACTCCAGACAATGTATCGGGGTGTGCAGCGATAACAAGTTGGGATAATTTATTTCAGGTGCTCGTTGTGGCTGGTGATGCCTCCACAGTCCTTGCTCTCTCGGGGTTTTCTTTTGGGTTGCAGAAGCCTGATTTCTTAATAAAATCCGAGACAATGAATGCATTTGAGAGAATTTGTTGCCTTTCTTGTAAAACCTACGTGGTTCTTGACTTGTTGCTTTGAGGCTTCTATGTTGGTCGGGCACAATGGGGAAACTAACTGTGTTCAATGTTTCCAAAGGACCAATGGAGTTCTCGGAACATGACTGAGGACCAAGTGTTGTAGTTGTAGGCCATTTTCTTCCGTTCTTCCATGATAGAAAGTATTCTTGAACCTTAGATGGAACCTGCAAGGCCCAACGAGAACAGTAAATTCACAAGTTTGGTTCTCATACAAAATGTTTCCAAATTGAGTCGTCTACCTTCAAAATTCAGGTGAAGTTAAGTGGGTAAGTTTTCATAAAGCAATCGAGAAGAGAAAAAAACACTAGTTAAAATATTTAAGAATCTAAAGAGTACCTGGAATCAAATTATAGTTATTATAAGAGAGCAGCTATTGGCACACCAACTTTTACTTATTACACCCACCAAATTCTTAAATTATTTATCACACCCTAATTAAAGATTAAAACACGCCATTCAAACATTGCAAAAGTTTGGTTCAAGCTATTACTTCGACATTGGAAAGCATTATAACAATTCAAACAACTTCAACAGTTGTTTACAATTAGGATTAGGGCCCATATAAATTCCAACATCTAACAAATAAAAATCTAAAAAAGTAAAAAAAAAAAGAGAGTTTCTATTGGCTCCCCAACTTTTACTTATTCTCATCATTAACTTTTTGTTTTCTATTCTAATTGGGTGTAATAAGTAAAAATTGGCGTGCCAATAGCATCTCTCTATTATAAGCTTTTAAACAGAAAGTACACTATGCTATAAGAATTTATGATTGATCAAGACTTGGCTGTCACTGATTCTGAATCGAGTCTCGATTTATTTATTTTTCCTTTTCAAATCAAATGATCAAACAAATAAAAGCCAAGGAAAAATATAAAAGAACTTACTGTTAAAACCAGGCTACAAGAAGCGAACGACAATGAAGAAGAAGAAAAGGGAGATTTCCCAGGTTTGTTTCCCTTCTTGTCATTATTTCCCGAGTCCTGATCTTCTATAACTGATCCGAAACTCGTAGGCTCACCCTCATCGTCCTCTCCCTCATCCTCGTCTGCATCCTCGTCCTCCTCTGCCAAATCTCTGCCATCCTGATCAGGTGCAATAGTAGTATCTTCTCCATCCTGCTGACCCATATCCACTTTCTTCTCCTCTTCTTTTTGTTTCCTTTCAAGCTCCGTTTCCATGTCTTCAATTGCTTCTTTGAGACACAATTCAGCTTCTACAAATTCAAGCTCATGTTCGATCAATTTGCATCTCATCTCACTTTCTTTCTTCTTTTCTTCAATCCAATTCTCCAGCTTATCAAATACTGGATTGATTGTATTTGCAAGTTTTGTATTAAGGCGTTCCCATATGCCTGCCTTCCTTATAGGCACAGATTTCCCATAGAACTCATCAAATCCAAGTGGAAGAAACTCGGCTTTGTTCGGGTCCACTTCCTCCCCTTCTTTAAGAGGGGGCTGCCAAAATAAACGAACACCATATTTCTCATCCTCAATATAATTGATTAAGCGTCCGGTTGGTGTGTGTAGAATGACCGGGTCTTCTGTATATACAAGCTTTGATGGGTCTTCGGGGTCGGGCTCTGGTTCCTTGTTTAGGAGAACAAATTCGGGATTCTCATCTGATGTAAATGATATATTCCTCATCAAATCACAAAAATGTTCAAAAATTGATTATAAACTATCAAATCAAACCAAAAAACCCATGGTCTAAAGCATGAAATGTTTTTACACTGGGAATTTTTATGCTCCTCTTTTATCTTTCTTCTTGAGACCTCAAAGCCCATTTGGATTACTTTAAAAGTACATTTTTTTTTTCTTTAAACTTTTGAAAGTTGAGAAGTTAAAAGTTTGTTTGGATTAATTTTAAAAGAGTCGCGATCCAGTACAGTGTCCTGTTCCTAAAGCAAAATACAGCGTCTATGTGGCATGTCTTTATTGGAAAACAAACACATTGGGTTCTGTGCCATATAAAAAATGGCTTAGTTAGGAACCCAATGTGTCTTAAAATCCTACCAAGACACACCACGTAGATATCATTCCTATGCTATGGCAATGGGACATCATTCTGGATCCTGACTCATTTTAAAAAACTACTTCTAAAATGTTAAAAAAGAAACTTTTTAAAAAGCAAAATGAAACTATTTTCTACTTTCTAAAAGCTACTTTCTCCCAAAACTACTTTCTTCCTCAGTTACTTTCTACCTTCTACTTTCGTTTCATGAGAATCTTCTGATGAGGAAATGAAAGGCTACAGCCTCTAGAGGGTTCACACCCCCTCCCCATTAACTCCGACCTAGCATGAAGATGATGTGTCCTTCAAAAGGGAAGAAACACGAGGTTAATTAATACCTTTTGACCACCAGTACTCAAGCTCAGCAGGCATGGGGATCCGCAATGGCGATTTATAGAAGGAGTTCAACCACATCTCCCTTTCCTGATCCACCTCTTGTGCATATGTTTTCCAATAATCAGGAACCTGCATAGAAACATATTTATTTTTTTTAATTCCTTAAATGGAATAACCAAAGCTTGATTTTCACCAGCCAAAGAGAATCTTTGCTTACATCATAAAACTGGTTAATGAACCCCGGTGCCATCCACACATCTTCTTCCTCATACAAATAGGGATGTTGAGGATCACTATATGGACCTCTCTCTTCCCTTACCACTGTGCATGTAGGGTAACAATCAAGTGACATTAAAATGAAAGTTATATAATAATAAAATGCAATGGAGCTTCGTGGAAATTAGGTGAAGTGCCACATATAGCAACAAAGCAAAAAAAATTAGTTTCCCAAGGTCAACTTAAATGAGTCGGTGATTAACAATTTGATTCCACTCACTACTCCGAGAATAAACTGACAAATTGGTTTCTCCAAGTTCCACATATACTATTACCGAATTACCCACTCACTAAAGTGGACTTGTAGTTAAGATTTCAGTTTGTACTTAATATAGAACTTGACAACCTCATACTCGTTTATTTTTAACCCTGAAGCAATCATTATGTTTAAGAGACATACTTCCATCAGGCTTGTTAACAAACATCCGAGCCTTTGCAGCAGCAACTTCTGCTATACCTGCGTGCAGCTGAAATATACCCAAAACAAGAATAAAAACTATTTTGTCAAAACCGGTACAAGTCCCAAAACAAAAACCTTAAAATGTACCCAAAAGACTGACAAGCCTTTTTTTTTTTTAAATACCGTTGAAACATTTTCATCACAATCATAAGGATCCTCCAATAGCTCTCCGAAGTAGAATCTGCCCTGAATACAGAACATTTGAATATTTGCAAAGTTAATTGTCTGATACAGCATCGGCACATGTGTTCATATCTGCAAAATTTGTATGAAAGAGAGAAAGAATCAAGTTTAACACTTGCACAAATTGCTCGTTTTTATGCACCTACAAATATGGGACGTTCATTGACTTCATATACACCACAGCCATGCATCCGGCCATGCTTCCATTGCCCGGCATAACGGTATCGACCTTTTTCCCTGGAAGAGAAACATTATCATTAATAAACAAGTCAAAGCCCTTCTATAAAAATATATGAAACAGAGTATCTCAGTTCAAAATGAAAAATAGATATGCCAGGAGATACGTAAAAGGAACTTGTGCAGAAATGGACATATCATACTAAACGGCTACTCTATTTTGGAAACAAGAAAACCAATTTTCAAGTTCTCCTTTTTCTGGGAGAGGTGGTTGTTCCAGTGGCCTCGTGGTTTTGGTGTTGATTATCAACCAATGGAGTTTTGACCTTAACCCTTGACCATAGAGGGATTAGCCCAAATTAGGTAGTTTCGAGCAGGTTGGGCTCATTGAACAGGCCTAATTTTGTTTTGATTAGCAAAGAAATTCTACTCATAAACAAAAAATAATTAAAATACATTTACATATTATATAACCTTGGGTTGGGGTTGAGTTGGGTTGCTCGAATCCTCAGCCCCAATTAAGGTCAGGTTGAGTTGTTCTAACCTAAGGTCAACTTGTGTTCGACATAACTCGGCCCAGGCTCAACTATCAATTTAGCTCGGGTAGAGCTCAGGCCAGCCCGCCCAAGTTGTAGCCCTAGTTTACATGCATGCACACCCGTGTTTGTTTATGAGCACACACATGATTCCATAAGACTATGTGGATGAAGGTGATGACTATTTCAATGAATGAAAAAAGTAATGGCATCATCTATCCAAAAAAAAAAAAAAAAATGGCATCGAAATGAAAGACTAGACATGACTTTATGTAGAATCAACCAGTGGAACAAGATTTGCTCAACAAACCCCCCTCATGTGGGATTACACTTTGATGACAATGATCATAGATATGGAAGGCATGTGAAAAATCAAGAGCTTTGGAAAAAAATAAATGGCTAATCGGTGGACATAGAAGCTTACGGTCTCTTTCCAAATTGTCTGACCCATTCATTATTTTCCTCAAATGGAATTTCGTATGTTCCATTGGCTAAACGGTAGCTATCTTCAATGTCCATCTCCATCCATTCTCTATCTTCCGGGGACATAAAATCCCTAGATATGATCTTCCCTTCTGCACGCATCTTTGCTTCAAGCCTAGAAAGACAGGTATCAGAAACAACTCACTTGAACTAGTTATTAAGAAAAATATTTATAAGATCCTTTAGTAATATGGTAGTAGTAGCATTGGTATGTAAGTAGAGATGGCATACATACTTGGAACCTGGCACAGGTTCTCTCGCAGGTATGTCTACTTCAACCACCCCATGACCTTCCATGTTGTTTTGAAGCCACTCACCTTCATACCTGCAACCAGAGAAAGCCTCTTGGGAAATGTTTACGAATGGACCAGACATTTGACACCATCAGCTAGAAAAACATTCAACCACCAAAAACTCGAGAATTAATAGTCCCAAGAACTTTATTAGTGAAACTAAAGTTCCACCATCTAATAACATTAACATGTTCTAGAAAAATCAAGAGAAAGAACCATGGGTCAACACAAAAAATGCAAAGTGGTCATACACACGTACCAAACATGTTGCAAAAGAAAATTTTAATTGCTCAAATATTTCATTTTATTCTATTAGTTGGATATTTTTTATATGATTTTGATTCACATCAACTTATCTAATAAATTTCTTCTATGTTACATAGTTAACATGAGATAAAGTATTATACAAAGACGTATCTCCTAACATACAAAATAGATCATATGCACGTGTTGGCATATCATGTTTTTGTGGCCCAGTGTGTCAAATACTTTGTATGAGCGTCAAACACCATCAGCCACCAATAAGCATATCCATGTCCTTGTCAGTTGCCACATAGCATGAAGTAAACAGTGTGGTAAACATTGGGTCATAAGAATTAGGATAGACAAACCTGACCAGTCCCTGTTCAGCAACGTACACGCCTTTTCCATGCGCCAAATCATCCCAAACAGTTCCTTCATACCTTCAGCAAAATTTATATGAAGAGAGCTATGAGTATAAAAATCTTTCAGTTTAATTGCCAACATGTGTAATTTATTGAAACCAAAGAAAAAAAGAAATTTATATAAAAGAGTAGCATATACAAAATATCAGCTACTAAACACCAAATAAGAAAAATAAAAGCATCTAAGCCATATGCATATGCATGAATAGTTTTGTAACCAAATAATGAAATAAATCGTTTAGGAAAGATCACCTGTCCAATATGGATCTTCATTCACCAATTTGGTATTTCATATAAATCAAAGACCCAAGTAAACCTTCATACAATAAAAAGCTGACTGATCTACCAAACCCTCACTCTAGTCCAACTCAACAAGCCAAAACACATGCCAAACATACTAAAGCACCACAATTTGGAATAAAAACCAAGTAGAAAAGGTTCACTAACTCACCAAATAAACTCATATAATCATTGTAGTGTTTCAGCCACCATCATATCATTTAATATAAAACAAAAGTCACATAAATCACGCAAATCAGGAAAAAAATGTGACTAACCCATCTGAGGAATACTAGCATAGAGTGAAATTACCAATCCCTCCATCGAGTAATATTCATCAAAACAGAAAAAGAAAATGTCTAACAGCCAGATAAAATACGATGATAAAAACAGTACATAGATAATGACATTTGTTGTCTCCTCTCAGAGAACATGTGGCCAGAACTCATAAAGAAATATATAAAAACAAGTGGAGTAAATGCAATCAGAATATAGACCAAATATATAAGAATCTAGTTGAGAATTTGAGAAACTCCTCTATCCACTCAAATTCTTTAAACATCCAATCCGCGTTTCAGTAGAAATCATATTGTTATATGTAGATAAAAAAATTAAGAAATATGACTGATTCATCTAAGATTACCAAGTCCCCAATCAAACTCACAACCATCAAAGCGAAGCACACAAAAATAAACATTGAACCACATAGATAATAATAATAATAGTATACTTAAAGGCAAACTTACACTCAATAGTGCTCCAAATGGAGAAAATGTAGCTAAAATACAAATGTACCATGGTAAAACAATACCATTGAAATAGCAACCAAAAAAAAACACTTTGGGTAGTCTTCAAATCATCCTAATTTCTCCAATTAACGATACAATTGATATAGCAACTTGATGTGGATTTCTAATTATGAGAAAGAAGCAACTGAGAACCAATAGCTTGGACCAAACCCGTTCAAATCTTTTCTCCGATTTTTTTCTAAATTCTCAGAGACCATATAATGACCCGAATCTTACTTGAGTCTTTTTTTTTTTTCTGATTCCTAGACCTAGAACAGAGTGGCGACTCCCAAAATTCAAGAATTGAGTAACCCATTTGAGGAACACTAGTATGAATTAAAAATACCAAACCCACAATCACTACAAGTTCAAAATAAAATATATAAATAATTAGCAAAATATGAAGATAATAAGCAAACTACACTTACGAACTCCCATCAGGGAAAATGAAGCTGACCCATTTGAGAAACTCCTCAATTCGATCGAGTTCCTCGATTACCGATCTGGGACTATAAATGTCGTGATGGTTATCTGGAATGGCAGGATAGTGTTTCCTAAATGGGAGGTAAAATGGAGCAATGGGTGGGTCCCTCCCTTCTTCAACTTCTTTCTCAACAACCTCCCAATCTTCCTCATCAGCCCAAACTGGATCCCAACCTGGTTTCGTCAACTCAAATGGGGCATCTGCCCAAAGTTCCCTCAAGTCTTCTTCTCTCCATTTCTCTGGGTCTTCTGGAAAATCGAAGACGTCTTCATAATAACGGTAACTTCGGTCTTCTTTCTCTTCTTGTTTCTTCCTACTCTTAGTTTCGAGAGCTTCGGTGATGCGTCTTATGTTGACTTTTGCAGGGTCTTTGTCCTCTGTTTCGTCTTCCGAGCTGTACTCGTCGTAGCCGGATGAATCGTCTGAGTCGTACTCAGATTCTTCTTCTGAAGAAGAAGATGATGGCATCTCGAGTTGGGCTTCTGGTTCTTCTTCATTGGGTTCGATTGAATCTTTTTCGTCCATTGTTGGTTGCTATGCGACTGCGAGTGGATTTGAGATGAGCGAGCGAGAAGAAGATAAGGTGCTCCGAAGACCTCAGCGACACTCACGAAGCTAAGATTTGAGGGTTTTAAACTTAAGTGAGAGATTCTATTGCCACACCAACTTTTACTAAGAGTACTTCAATTTACATGCGATATTTTCATTCTTGGGTTTAAGATTTTATATGAGAGACTTTTACTTATGATAGAGTTGGTGTGGCATTAGTAAACAACTACTCAAATTGTTTTATAATGTTAGTTATAATTTTAGCCAAAGCTTAGTAATGTTTGAATGTAATGATTTTCTAACGCCTCCCTCAATTATAGAATCGTAGATCATTTGCCTTTAGATATGCATAATCAGGGGTGGAGCCAGGATTTTCTTGTAATGGGGGCAAACTATTATTAATTGTATAGTCGAAGAACTTGAATGGAGGGAGATGAGGGTGTGGGGGCAAAAATTAGAGGAAGATGAGGGGTGTGGGGGCAAATGGGGAGAGAGGTGAGGGAGTAGGGACAAATGGGGTATGTAATTAGTTGAAAATATAAGGGTGTCTCAAAGTTCTGTAGGGGCAATTGCCCCCACCAGCTCCTTACTAGCTCCGTCCCTGTGCATAATCATAAATCTTTTCTTATATATCTTAAGATAAATGATTTACGATTATGTGATGGGGGCATGTGTCAGAGGGGATATCATATTATCACAACTCAATGTTTAAGGGTGTGTTTTAATATTTTAATTGTGATTTGATAAATAATTTAAGAAATTGGGTTGAAATAAGAAAAAGTTGGTGTGCCAATAACAACTTCTTAAATTAAGATGGATTGATACACATCTTAGGGTGATCATAGTAAAGTTGGTGTGGCAATAGAGTAATGGAGTTTGGACAATTCTTATCACCAATTCGTTGGACGAACAGGTCAAACGTACGGTAGAGTGGGAAGATATTCCTAGGGATTCGAACATGTGTAAAAATTCAACCAACTTGTGTTTTTCAATGATGCTTAGCCTCAAACATGGTTTGACATTAGAAAAATCCCTTGATGGGTTTTCTCTTGTTGGATCTTGGACTGGTTGGTTAAAAGTGCTATATTATAAGCTATTAGTGCATTGTGATGGACCCATCATATGATGTGGACCCAGAGATCTCTTGTATGCCAAATCCTATTGAGAGTCTTTAAATCAAAACATATATCGTAGGGTCGTGGACGAATAGGATCAGCCCCGAAATTCAACCCGTTCTAATCCGATTATTATGGATCCGGATCAAGGATTTGGGTTCTGATATTCTAATAACTTATTGGATCAGTTTTGCATCAATCACTCTTACCAAATCCTTGAAATTAAAGGAATCATGACTACTCAATTTAACTAGTAAGAGTTGATAATAAGATGTTATTCGGTCAATTTGATAATTGACTCGGACATCAAGATGTAATTTGTTAAATCTCGTCCATGCCAACGGAGGGAGCAAATAAGGCCACCAATAGAAGATCTTCATTATTTATAAGACATATCTCAAGGTGTATGATTGAATTCAACCCCACAAATAATCCTAATTTAAAAATAAAATAAAATTCGATAATCAAAAGGATGACTCTATTTTCACACACCCCAATGGCTCATTTTACCTACTTACTCGTGATACCCATCTTAAAGACAAAATGTCTCGTTGCACAAACTCAATTCACAAGTTTTTACCTAGTTTTCATTGCTCGCACTCAAGTGGCTACTGAATACTTCTCTCTCTCTCTCTCTCTCTCACATACACATTCTTCTTCTTCTTTAATTTAGAAAGATTTCAACGATGGCATTTAGCTTTAATCTTATTTCTTTTGTTTTACCCCAACACTTCAAAAATACAATCGAGCCGAAGCAATTTTATGTTCAATATGTCAGTATCAAATCATTTTGAAAATTTTCAGTTGGTACTTACTAATCCTATGCATAAAGATTCAATATTAGCATACCAAACACAAAGATTTCCTAAGAAAATTATGTTTGGTAGGTAACTACCAAATCTGTTTTGCTATCGAATTTGTTTTGTAATATTCAATAGGTACCTACCGAATTTGCTAAAACAAATTCACTCTAAACCTTCCAAAAAAAAAAAAAAATCAGTCAAAAATATATGAGTTCTTCAATCCAAAATTGTCATTTTGGATATTTTAATAATGATTTTTTTCGACTTAACTCCTTGATGATTAAATACAAAAAAAAAATAATAATAATAACAGTAATTTCAAGGGAGTAAGATAACGTGAAAAAAAAAATCTTAATCTTCAACTCCTCGAGAAACTCAAGAGGGGAGAGAGAGGGGGGGGGTAAAATTGTAAAATATCTTCTTCTTTTTTTTCACATTAAATGGGTACAATGAGCCATTAAAATTGAACTATGAATTTAAACAATTTAAAATAATGACACTATTGTTCCCAAAGAAATGTCAAGCCCAATCGGTGAAATGTGAAATCCAATGGTTAGCACTATCTTAGAGATGCAGATCTATTCTCCGTATATGTCTTTTACTAGACCATTAGAGATTTTTCATTTAGACGGTTGAGATTATATATATATATATTTTATAACGAAGGGTATCCGAGCCAGCTTGCGCGCACCAGACTAGTCCCTACGCCCCCCGCACCCAGGCTATGCCCCACTACGTGGAGCGGTGCGTGGCCACCAAGGTTTTTTATGGGTAGTGGGATTTGAACTTGAGACCATAGAAAGAGCAGATTCCTTGGCCCCAAGTTACTACCATTCAGCCACCCCCTTGGTGGTTATGTGTAAACATATATGAGTTCCTTTTCTAAGGTCTCTTGCATTAATTAACTAAAATCAAACAAACCTCCCTGGCCCAAAATAATGGGCTTTCATTTTTTATTTATCCTACTTTGGCTGGATTTGATCAGTTTAGTCTACGGATTGGGCTTGCGCTTAACTTCAAATTTCTATATTTATGTGGTTAAACGAAACCTTTCATCCTTCATGATTCGATATTTTGGTTACTTAGATATTATAAGACCATTAAAAACAAGAAAAATAACCAAAATAGTAGACTAAAAAATATCCTTAAACTGGTTAATGGGTTAGTAAATAGTATTGGGTCACACAATATAAATTTGGTGAACCAAATCTCTTTTTCTTAATATTCCAGTTAACAGATCTATCTTGGGCTAAAACCAGCCCATTCAAAGTCTGACCCTATGAATTTTCATGGGCCGACCTATTAAACAACAAAATAAGCCCAATTAATAATTCAAAAATCTGATTTTTTATTTTATTTTATTTTATCGTAAACCATGCCTAGGATAAAATACATTAGATTTCCAGCCCATAATTTAAAAAAAAAATTCTCAAATCCAACAAATAGAAATCACAGAGCATGTTTATAGTGTACAAATACAATGGTGCTCAAGGAATATATTGTGAGGCATCAGAAATGTGTGACACGTGACGTAAAGATACAATTGTTTGCAATTATAACTTTATTTTATCCAAAATGGGAAAAATGGAGGAACAATATTCCTTATGCGTGCCAACCCCAACATTTTGGGACAAGGGTTTGATGATGATCATCATCATCCTCAGAGTCCCAATTGAAAGGGTCCACAACATTAAATATGTTGAACTCTTAATTTTTACGAGATTTACTCATTTTTATTTATTTTATCTTTTCTAGTCTTACCACTCATCAATCTCGATCATCCTTATCCCTGCTATGCTCATTTTATGAAATATTATTCCTTATAGCTAAGCATTTAACAATATAAACCATGACCGATTTTATTGTTGGCTTATAAAATTCTGGATTTCGACAATGAAATTGGAGAGGGTTTCTACCTTCTAAATGTTTGTTGATCTTCCTTTTCACCATCGCTAAGTGTACATGATCGTCATCTCCGTTTGTTCTACATACACACTATTTCGGGCCCCATGACCCGTAATCTTTGGCCCATCCACATATGGATCAACCCACCAAAATCAGCTTGATTGATGTTTTTATCTATTGGTTCATATAGCATATCTTCTAGTTGGAGAACACAATTTTTTTTTTTGTAAAAATCAATAAAGAAAAGATATGTGATAGGATTAAAAAATTATGGCAATTCTAAGCTATCCCTCCATATTATAATTGGTCTCCTTTGTAAATGTTAAAATAATTTCGAACGACTTTCCTTTGTTTTACCTCATATTAGGATTATTCTGAACTTATGTAGTATAATCAACAGGACTAAATTGATGATCAATGAGACCCTTGTGAGGAGTGAAGCACGTATTGACCTTAGCAATGGGGCGGTAGAGTTAGTTAGCTTTCTAATCAATCAATCATCACCACCGGAGCCTTATCCAAAAGATAGGAGGTGATGGATTTTTAGACTGGTTACCAACCTTGACACAACTCTTGACGAAGGTATTGTCGTCTTTTTCTACTACTTTACACCAATGAAACTTTCGAGACTAACTCTTAGTTCACTCTCCAACACCTTCTAAGGGAAGATATCGTGCATTGCAAGCAACTCGAAATGCCTGTGTAGGTTTCATGAACTAGGCTCGATACCATTTTGCATTAAAATGAGATAGATAGCAAGACCCTTTCATCACTAATGAACACGCCAACATCTTTTTTTATTTATATAAGAAAAAAAAAAAAGTTAACTGAATTCTAAGTTTTGAACATCTATTATTATCTTCTTTTGTTTGGTGGTTGTAGCTAGCTAGACATTTGTACCTTACAAATAGAAAAGTTTCTCTTCATTTCCTCATTGTGCCCATTTCACTAAATACAAAGACAAATGAGTAAAGGAGGTGAGCCTTTGTCACCCTTGGCTTTATGATTTCTTTTCTAGCAAGCATGAAAAAAGTGGTCTCTCTCTCTCTCTCTCTCTGTCTGGGGTCCCCTCACCTTTGAAACTTTGTATAGATGGAGATAGGGTGTGGACTCAATTGATGGTTGGGTGCAGCTTTTGGGCCCCACTAGAGGAATCCATGACTAGCTCTTATACCTAGTCCAAGCCAACTAGGAAGGTTGGAAAGTGGTTGCTCCACACATCCTTTTCATGCTCTATTCAATGAAATACTAATCTTTGTTAAGGACCACCTGAGTACTACAGCGTTGTGAGAATCATCTTCCCTTCTGTTTTTTTTTGTAGGGTGAGGTGGGAATGTTAAACAAACATATCTTTTTTTGTTAGATTGCTAAAATCAAGGGATCCTCGCGGAGGACTTCTTCTAAATAGTTCCGAAGTTTTGGGCGGTCTCTTAATAGTTCATTTAGTAAACTTTTCTTTTCTTAACGGTCCCTGGACCTCATCTCCCACATTTCTCAAGATTGAATGTCCTAACTGTTCTCATTGGCAAGGATTTAAGAAGGAAGAAGAAGGCATTTTCAAGGATTTTTTTCAAATATTTTGAAAATATATATAAAGAATTAGGGTTTTTCATTTTTTTTTCTTCTAAGTTTTTGGATGAAAATCAATCAAGAATGATTCTTTTGTGTTGAAATCATCTATAAACAAGTCATTATCTCAAAATTTTAATAGATCTTTCCATGTATTTTAGTCGAGCAAACTCGAAAATTGAAAATGGGTTGGTTTTACCAGTGTAGAATTCGAAAGTAAATAGAAGTGTTGAACTCGACAGTATATAAAAATGATGAACTCAACAGTAAATAAAAATCATTTTTTGGTAATTGTAATAAACACGCTTAATATTAAGGAAAAATATAAGATTTTTTTCAGATATTATATGATAAGATCACCTCATTAATTAGGTATTTAACATAGAAAATCTTTGAAATTAACCAATATGATCATATATTGATATAGAAGTAAAGAAATAAGACCCACTAATTAAAGAATCAGTCACGTTTTCCAAGCTGTTTACTTCATTTTATTTTATTTTTCGTGTTTCACAATCATTTGCCTAAAGTCAGAGACCTTGGCTTTGTGCTACTAATTGCAATTTTCTTTCTCTCATTCAACGCCTAACAAAGTTTCCTCAACAGTGATAAAAAGCTTTGAAGTAAATCTTTTAGACTTATTTCTTTTACCAACTTTGATGTTTCATTGAATCTGAACAACTTTGTAATTATCTAATGGCTTTTGTGGCGTGGGTGGGTAAAATTGTGTGTCAGCTCAAGTATTTTGTCATGTGTGACACGTGAATCTCGAGGATGTTGAATCCAATGGATTTAACCTAATGTCAACACAATCAATTGTGGGTCTTAAATCTACCCTAACGCACCTTTCTTTTTCTTTTCTTCTCTAGTTTTTTTTTTTTTCACCAAAACCCATATGTGGATCTCCTTTATATGACACTACATGCCTCTTTGTCAATGGTGTGTACCATTATACCACACATTGAAGAAAATGTTGCCATCACTTTTGACCATTTTCCCTTTCATCATTAGTTTGTAATGCTCTTTTAAAAACATTTAAGATGATGCTCTTATGTCCCATATTTTACATGTGTCACCCACAAATCATCAATTTGGAGTTCAATCTGGACAATTTGATCAATTAACTTCATCGATTGAGGAGGACAATTGGATTAAAAATCACAGGTCGAAGCAATAAAGATTGTTATATTATAGGGGATTTGATCACATGAATTTTAATTATCTTATAAAAGAAAGTACCGACGTGCTAAAGGTGGTTGTTTCAGAAGGATGGCTTTAATTATCTTTATGATATGTTTTGTGTTCTTGTATTATTGGTGATTTTTTTTATTTGATGACAAGGGTGTCGATAACAAATTTCACAATCTACCTTGAGATTCATGAAATAAGATTGTAAATGATTTTATAGATTTTGATAAAAAGGGAGATACAAATCTCAATATTTTCCTCTAATTAATAATCAAGTACAAAAATAAAGATGCGTGTGTAGCTTTCTTATTTCTGAACTTTAAGTGTGATCAGCTAAGAAGGTTGTTTTAACGGTGACTTTGTTTGTATTTAATCTTCTATAGAGACTTCTATAGATTTTCTTTTCTCAGGACTTCGCACTATATCAACGGAAAATGATTTCTTGACTTTTGGAGAAGTATTTTAGGCTTGATCTTCTATTTAATTGGAATCCAAATCTTTTGAAAAAAATTTATTCGTCTCTAGAGAAGGGTTTGAAAGTTTTTTCTTTTCTAGAGAGAGAATATCTGTCTTCTCATAGAGATTGATCCAGATCCCCTTTAAATGAGGGAGGTTTTGGTATTTATAGACTTAAGTTGAATTACCTTTCCAACTATACCCTTGACTTAAAGGATATGATTGGTTGGTTTAAAAGTTAAATTTGTTCAAATCCTATTTTAAGGATTCTATGGATTATTGGTGGGTCCAACTTATTTATTTGGGTGTAGGACTCAACACTTAATATGTGAATCACTTGATTTTCTTTAAATCACGGGATTTATCCGTGAAAGTCCAAATTCAAACCATATAAGGTTCGTCTTGATCAATGGGTCATAATTAAAATGTGCAGCCCAAGTCTGATTTTAGGGACTTTTTGATAATTTAAAGAGTTATAAGATCTCTTTTAATTTTTTATGCCTGCAGGTGGTATCTAAACTTACATCTGACTAGTGGGTCTAACTGGTCTCGGACCCTCAACATTCAAACAAGGAATGATTTTTTAACTCAATTTCATGACTATCTATTATCTTCTAAAGGAAATTTTGTCTTCTATATCATTTTTACGCTTATGAGAAACTCGTTTTAGGGTTTCTATGAAGGACTTTCAACTTTCTTTAGAAAAAGTGAGATTAAGATATTGAAAGATTCTTATCACCCATGGAAGTGACAATCTTGCCGAATCACGTAAATTCTCTGTACTGTTCTTTCTACTTTTTAAGTACGATTTTGATTATTTCTCGTAGACGATTTTCTCACTTATAAATTGACCTTTCTTAAAATAAAATTAAAAAAATTGTCTTAAAAGCCTTTCTAAATTCAAAGGAATTAGAATTTATTGCCTCACTCATCACACTTGAATTGAAAAAATATCCACATATATAACACATGGTAGATAGGTATGAGTCAAAAAAAAGATAAAGGGGCAACTCCTTCATTCCTTACTATAGTTTATCAAAGTCAAGGGTGAAGGGAGGTAGTTATACTTCAAATCAAAGGAGGCACATATAATTCACCTAATTAGGAGGAGGTAATTCTAAATAAAAAAAATCCTAAAATAGGGTCTACTTGGTAAATTGTATTGGTTGTTTGTGTGGAAGGTTTGACTAATCCTTGCTTAGATATAATGAAGAAATAGTTGGTCACTCTTTATAAGGATTCCGGTTGGGAATATCTATCAATTTAATAAAATCATAATTTGTTTGAACCAATGTTATAAGAATTGGAGTGATGATTGGACCAAAAATTTGTCAAATTACTTCAATCGCAGCCCTGGTTTATTTATTTATTGACCAATTTATATCTACTAAAAGAATAAAAATATTACCTTCATTTATTTGTACAAAAAAAAAATCACAAAAGCTCGTGGTTTACAAACCAATCCAAATATGGTCACTAGATGAAGCATGGAGATTGTCATTTTGTAAAAAGAAAAAAAAAATCAACTATTTTGCTACTTTATATCAGTGAGATTGTCCCTTTGAATAAGTGTGATCTCACATTTCATGTTTTGGGAATTAAAATCAACAGTGAGTCAGAATCGAAATTTCGTCATATTCAACTCATGAAATGGTAATTTACCTTTTAGAGTATTGTAAACCCCTAAAGAACATATCCAAAGATTATACCTTTATTGATGATTTATGTGATTTACAAGATTTCGATACAATCATTTATCATTGCAATTCAATTCAATTAGTGCTTGAGTGTATCTCCATGATAATATGAACTTTGAGGTGATAGATGTACGTGAGAAGAGTAAGCACATTTTAAACTCATAATGTTACTAAGCTCTTAATCTTTCTTTGAAGCCCCACTTGGGAGTTCCATATGGTTATCATGTCAGATGATCTAATTATATTGTGACTTCTGTTAAATATGATAACTATTATTCATGAAAAACAGTTCATTCTGATATTACTAACTATACAAAATAACAATTTAAATGATAATTTTTAATTTTAATTTAATTTTTCAAAGTCAGAATATTAAAATAATTTATTCTTTAAATAAATGGACTCCCAATCCTCCAACATCAGATCCATGCATACCCTACAACAAAGAATACAATACTTTTTAGCAGCAATTCTGACTGAATTAGGGAATGGGTCTCCACATCTTCTCATGGGCTAATAAGAATCCATACTCTCCATCATCATAACCTTTTTCCTCCCAAGGGGCATTCTTATGTCAGTTGTGGAACCAATGGGCTTCTCTCTTTCTTCAAATCAACCAAAAAAAAATTCCCAAAAGACAAGAGTACTCTATTTTGTAGATACTAGGCTTTTTTGCATTCAAACTCAGGTGAATCATTTTATATATATTTTTCATAGATTTGGCACACAAAAAATGGAACATAAATAGCATGCCAATGATTGAAAGCATCTTTTGATTTTAAATTGTAAAATATGAAATAAAAACAATAACTTTTTTTAAAACTTTTCCAAAAGATTTTGCCTCTTTACTTTTTGTCCCAAGTCCTACTTTTTCGATAATTTTTAAGATACCTCGTAGAAAATGCCACATGTTTTAGAAAGAAGAGGGTTCTACCAAAATTTTCAAGTAGGATTGCAACTTCAAAGTTATTTCCCCGAGTCCAAAATGAAGGAGGGTTACGTCAAGTTGACTATATGTCATCTTACATGAATCTCGATCCTTCTTTCAAGATTGTTTAATTGACTTCCTATAAAAATGTTACAGTCATCAATAAGTGAGTGTCTGACAATCAACCTCGAGAATTGATTACGATGGTTAAGATACTAATGAAAGTTGACATGTGTCATATGACAAGATTTTTTTATATTGGATCATCATGCCCCAAATATGGGGCACCCTCATGGCATTAGAGGGCCATTAAGATAAGGACTTTTCTAGTGTCCAATATCCTGTTGTTGGACACTATAAATCTTTTTTGAAATAAAAGAATCCCCAGAGAATATCTTCTCGTTTCAGTGATCCATTGGTATTTTGGTGTTTTATATTTGTTTTGGGAGATTTTTTTTTTTTTTTTTTTGATAACCGGGTATCCTTGTAGACAATAGGCCGAGTTCGTATCTTTGCCCAATCCATAGACCATAATTTTGATCAAGGACTGGTCCTGGGGCACATGCAACACCCATGCATCACATACAACAGGTAAGTGAGGATGCGCCCTTGCGGGTGGCCCTTGAGGAATTAATGCTCATATTGAGGTAGAATTATGAAAATGTAGATAAAATTTTATCAATTTACATAATTGATTATTTTTTGAAAACATTTACATAAAAAGACACGGACACACCTATATATACAATGTCAATTTAAATTTACCTTAATACTCCTAAACACAAAAATAAATTAAATTTTGAAAAGTGCAACATTTTTAGATGAAATTATCAAAAAACCCTTATGCTAACTTATAAAAATTTCGATTATTGGGTTAATGATGATTATGAAAAAATGTCATTGCAAATGGTATTTTTGTAGTTAAATTGAAATAGTGCTCATTTAGTCTAATTAAATGATAGGGGTATAAAAGTAAATTCATATTTTTTACAAAAAAAAAAAAATTATTCTACAAACATTTTCAAAACATATCCACATATGTAATTTTTAAAAGGTTATATCCCTTTCTCCACTTCTATAATAAGCTGAATTAAGTAATTCCCCCAACCACCTTGCAACTTCTTTTTTTTTTCTTGTATGTATTGGTCCACTTAAAAATGGGCCTACATGAGTAGTGGAAACAAAAACTATATGTATGGCGTTGTTTTGACAAAATCCTAGACAACATTCTTAACAAAGTTTTTTTGTCTTATATGAGTTAAAAATTTCATAATGGGCCGAATTTTTGTGAGGATGATCTCTATGATAAGAAAATCATCCTCACAAAAAATAGCAAATTCTGAAATTTCTAACCCTAGTTTATAAGATGAAGAATCATGAACCGTCAATTTTTACCATTAGTTTGTAATCACTTTTCATGGGGTTAGATGTTTCAGAATTGGCTGATTTTTGGTGAGGATGATCTACTGACTATAGAGATCATCCTCACAAAAAATCATTCCATTCCGAAACTTTTTAGCCATATAAGACAAAACTTTATCTAGAATGTTGGCTAGGATTTTGTCAAAAGAACGCTACCCGTATATATGTGTGTATGTACACATATATTTACAGCATGTTTTGTCTTATGTAGGCTAAAAATTTAGGATTGAACTGATTTTTTGTGAGGATGATCTCCTCATCATAGAAATCATTCTCACCAAAAATCAGTTCAATCCGAAACTTTTAGCTCACTTAGGACAAAACACATTATAGAGATAAGAGTAGATATATGCGTACATAGATCCTGATCCTATATATATAAGGTCGGATTATTTATACAAAATCCTAGACAAAATTTTATCTTATATGACTAAAAAGTTTCAGAATAAGCTGATTTTTTTATGAGGATAATCTTTATAGTTAGTAGATCATTCTCACAAAAAATCAACTAATTCTAAAACTTCTAATCCCATTAAAAGTGGTTAAAACTAACGGTAAAAATTTGATGGCTCACGATTATTTAGCTTATAAATTATGGTTAGAAATTGTAGAATTGGTTGATTTTTTATAAGGGTAATTTTCTCACCATAGAGATTATCTTCACAAAAAATCAACTCATTCTGAAACTTTTTAGTCATATAAGATAAAATGTTTTGTCTAGAATGTTGTATAGGATTTTGTCAAAAGAACGCTACCATATATATATGGATTATGGAATACCCACAATCTCAGGTAACATCTTGGGGAAGATCACTGGGATCATTTGAAATCTCTGGAATCCCCCAATCCCAATTGAATTTGGATAGATGGTATGGATGGTGTGAAAAAAAACCAAAGCAGCAAAGAGAACAAAAATAGTACACAACACAAGAATTTACATGGGTCAATAGTTTGCTTACATCTATGAATCAAATTAAAACCAACCACTATTTTCTTTCCTTGGTTTTATAACCCTAGACATTTCTATTTATAAAATTGGGAATTGCTAAATGCATCTATCTCCCCAAAAATGGAAGCAACCTTTAAAAACAATATTACATAATTGTTTTTTTTTTTTTTTTTTTTGTAATCCTAAAAAAATTGGTTATGGGGCTCTGCTCTCAAGTCCTTGGGAAGGACTCAATCTACCGTCACCAGAATACAAGACATTTACACAACATATGGACAATTTTGAAAAGACCTGCAATTCAAAAACGATCAATATACTAATGAGATTGTGATCATAGGATGGTCATTAGAGGAGCTAATGCTTTTCCCTATACTATGATCGACACGTTTATGATTATTGGTATCTTGGCCACATAAGGAGTAAGCATGGATCAACCTTGGCATAGTAAGGTTGGTGGAGTTAGCTTTCTAATCCACCATCGTTATCGAAGCCTCATTATCAAATCCTTATCCCAAAGATTTGAGGTCAGCTATTTAATCATTAGGACGCACGTTAAGAGGTGGCGGATTTTAACATTGGCTATCAACCTAACGCAACCATCCTCCATGAAGGGACTGTAGTCTTGTCCTTCCTTGACATCGACAACACCTGTCAATGGCTTGCCCAATTGGTGTACTCGCCAATGCCATCCCACAGAAGATCTTGCCATGCATTGCTCGCAAATCCATATCCTTGTATGGGTTTCCAAGACTTATCCTTGATGCCTTTGTCACTAAAAGGAGATAACGAGCTCACCCTCTCATCACTAACAAACACCCCAACATTATTTTTTTCAGTAAACTCCTTATTTTTCTATGGTGGTTGTTGCTAGTTGGGCATGTGTACCTTATAATTAGGAAAACTTCTCCATTTCCTTTTTGCCCATTTCACCAAATGGTAGACAAGTAAGTAAAGGAGGTGGGCCTTTGTCACCATAGCCTTCATGTTCTCTCTCTCTCTCTTTCTTTGTGGTCCCCTCACCTTTGAATGCCTGTATAGATAGAGATAGGGTGTGGACTCAATTGATGGTTGGGTGCAGTTTTTGGGCCCCACCCAACGTGGGTGTACTATCCATGATTTAAGCTATTACTTGGACCAAACCAACTAAGAAGATTAGAAAGTGGTTGTTGCCCACATACTATGTTGAATGAAATATCTTAAGAGTCGTGAAAATATGACTCCCACATGTGTCATATTCAAAATACTCTCTTGACATGACATGTGTTAGAACCATAGATTTTATGTTTCGGGATACACATCTGCACATCCTTATAAATATATGCAGATGTGTATCCCGAAGAGTAAAGATCTCCGATTCTGGCACATATCACATCAGGAGAGTATTTTGAGTATACCACATGGGGGAGTTAGAAAATCATTACTCATATCTTAATCCTAAATCTTTTTTGAGGACCACCTATGTAGTACTAGGGTGTTTGTGAGACTTGTCTTCTTTCTTTTAATTTTTTTCTTTCAATTTTCAATTTTTTTTTGTTAGGTTGGATAGAATTAATTAGCTCTTCTTTAAAGTTGCAATCCACTTTATTTACTTTTTGGTTTTTGGGTGGGAATGTGGAATCAAATCCATCTTTCTCCCAAGTAAAATCACATTCACTCCAATATATAAATAGTACCAAAAGTATGGTTGTAATGAACCACCCATTTGTCCTTCATCTTATATCAATGTACTTGTTTTTAGATATTTTACAACAATTTCGATCACACGTGCTTCAACAGCTGAAATCCATTTTCCGTTTCTCTTGGAAATTCTTTTGGCTCCCCCTTCAGTGGCCGACTAGTTTTCTGAATCAACAAACATAAATAAAAAAAAAAAAAGAAATTCAAATTTTTCTATGAAAAAATATACTTTCATAAATCTCTTAGTTAAGCAATTTTTCTATCATTGTCCACTAAAAATAAATTAATGAATAAAGCCATAAACTATTTACTACATAATTTTGGGTGATTAAGCAAAAAAATGTGCCTAATGGTCTAGAGAAATACATAAATATTTCATGAATCGAGATTTTCTGACGCCCCTGATGTGGCATGGGCTAAAATCATAGATTTTTTCTCCCGGGATACATAACTGTACATCCACATAAATATGTGCAATTGTGTATCCCAAGAAAAATAATCTATGGTTCTAGCATATGACACGTAGGGGGCGTAAAAAAAATCATTATTCATATTTCATAAATTAGATGGTAAAGATCACTTTACTATGTAGGTTTCTTTTCTTCTCTCTTTCTTTGTGTTAGATGAAGCAAATCACAAAATATAAAATGCCTCTTTGTCAATGGTCTCTCACTTTTGACCACTTTCCTTTCATCGGTAGTATGTGATGCTCTTGGACACATTAATTCTGATATTTTATGCCTCATGTCTTACATGTGACCCACCAAATCATCAATTTGGAGTTCAATCTGGACTATTCGATCAATCCACCTCATCTGGGAGATTGTTCTGTTCCCAAAGACCTAACAGAATGACTTTGACCATCTTATGACTTTGACCATTTTTAGGATTTCTTTTGTTCTCTCTACAAGGTCAAAGTCAAAGGTGAAGGGAGATAAGTGTAGTTTTTAAATCAAGGGAGGGATATTTAATTTATCCACATGAATGAGGAGGTGGGTTCAAGAACCGATAAAAGGGGTCTACTTGTAAATTATGTTCGTGGTTGATAAGGAAAGGTTTGACCCATTCTTGCTTAGGTATAAAGAAGAAATTGTCGGTCACTTTTTATAAGTATCCCCGTGGAGAATATCTATCAATTTAATTAAATCATAATGGGTTTTAACATTCAAAGATAATATTATCAAGAAAAATAAAAGAATTCATCTAAAAACCTTAGTCAAGACTCCATGATTACAGGAATGAAAGGTGTTTCTTATTTGATTTGCTTTGGTCCTTGCCCACCTTGATTTTAGCTATTAAATTTGACATTATCCTAGTGGACAAGTTCTAGTATTATATACATGAATCATGATTCTCTGACTCCCCCCCCCCCCCCTCTCCTAACGTGACATGTGCATAGAATCATAGATTTTTTTCTCAGGATACACAACTATACATATTTAGGATGATGTGCAATTGTGTATCCCGAGAAAAAAATCTATGTTATGTGTACATGCCATGTTAGGAGAGTATACGGGAATCAGATTATCACAACTCAATCTCTCTCTCTCTCTCTTGATCTTTCTCGACGTGGCATGTGACAAAATTGTATATTTTCTTTTCTCAAGATGCACAACTACACATCCCCATAAACATGTGCAGTTGTGCATCTTGAGGAAGAAAAATCTATGACTTGTCCCATGCCATGTCAAGGGAGTCAGAAAATCATTATATATATATATATGGGAAATGTTCAGCACCCTAAGTTTTACCACACATTTTAACAAACGTTTTTTGTCCTACATGGGTTATAAGTTTTGGAATGCGCTGATTTTTGGTGAGGATGATCTCTATGATTAGAAGATCATCCTCCCCAAAAATCAGCCCATTCCGAAATGTTTAGCCCCATGTTTACACGTTGAAAAATCGTAGACCGTCCATTTTTTGTAAACCATTTTTTATGGGGTTAGAAGTTTTGGAATGAGCTGATTTTTGGTGAGGATGATCTCCTCACCATAGAGATCATCCTCACCAAAAATCAGCCCATTCCAAAACTTCTAACCCATGTAAGACAAAACACGTTTGTTAAAGTGTGTGGTAAAACTTAGGGTGCTGAACGGGACCCTATATATATATAGGGTCGGGTTCCTGCCAACACACATTGTGACACACATATAGACAACGTGTTTCTCTTATATGGGCAAAAATGTTTGGAATGAGCTGATTTTTTGTGAGGATGATCTCTGTGATGAGGGGATCATCCTGGCAAAAAATCATCCCATTCCAAAACTTGTAACCCCATCAAAATTGATTTACAAAAATTGGACGGTCTATAATTTTTCAATAAAAATTGGACGGTCTAGAAGTTTTGGAATGAGCTGATTTTTGGCAAGGATGATCTCCTCACCACAGAGATCATCCTCACAAAAAATCAACCCATTCCAAACATTTTTGCCCATATAAGACAAAACACGTTGTCTATATGTGTGTTGAAATGGTTGTCGTTTGAACCTGATCCATATATATATATATAATTTCTTTTAGAAAATGTGCGTTGAAAACATCACATTGGAAATAATTTTTGAAATCCCCTAATTCTCCTCAATTATTAAAAGTTTGATATTTTATAAGGACAAAAATCGTTAGTTTCTCACTTTTGACATTTAATTTCTTTTTTTTCCGAATTATAGACTGATGTTTCCTTGTAACAAGTATTAACATCTATCATAAATACATAAAGTTTTTAATCATAGTTGTGGGTCTATTTTTTTCTTTTCTTTCTTCCCCAAGAGTTGAATCTCTCAAGTTTTTCAATGTTCACCTCCCCTAATCTACTGGGTAGATGTTGATCTTCGGAGAAGAAGTCCCTCCAACGTCAAAGTTCTTTGTTACATATGGTTTCTTGCATCAGAGGGTAAGCTAAGCTTTATTTGCAATATAGTTGGAGTAATTTTTTCCCTACAATAGTAATAGTAGTTGAAGTAATAGAGCTAACAATTATAGTAACTATCATTTCATCATTTTTTTTTGGACATGATAGGTTTTATGGTTTGTTACTAGTTTTACATCAAGTAACTTTTTTTTTTCCTTTTATAATGTAATTCTTGGCTTATTGTTGATTACATGAGGTGTTTGATGACAATAATACTATTAGTAATGTAATGTTATAGGCTTGGCCCATTATTGCTATTTTCTTTCAGAAAAGATGATATTTTTTATACAAGTAATTTGATTGGATGAAATCTTTGAAATACACCTATAAATATAGTTCAATGCCTTCGATAATATAAAATGTACATGACAATTTACATCCCCCTTCCTTTATCAAGGTTCGCTTGTTGACTCTCCATGCTATTTTCCCAATCGATTTTGATTTATTTCAACTAGCTTTATCTTTGGAGGTGGAAGTAATGACTCCATGGTGGTAATGAAAATGGCCTAGCCTATCTTGAGGGCTCGCCTCAACATCACCCACTTCACTCTTTGAGTAAGAGATACTTTAGCTTTCGAAAATAAGTCATCTGCAGACTACTACGCTTCGCCTGCTTGCCATTTACCTCAAGGATCGCCACTCATGGCAATGTCCTCTTGTTTTTCTGGTCATTATGTAAATTGACTTTGAATCTCATGCCATGTTGATCGTCTTCAAGAAAAAATTCCACAATGCATTAAAGATGAGTAGTTTTAACTCTTATAACTCGAGATTCACTGTTCAAATTGTGGAAGTCATTTGATTTTTTTTTACTATTGCCTTTACTCTTTATCAATGAAATACTTGTAAATTTCATTCTAACGCTCAAATTAATTTTTAGAGTAGCAGAATATTAATTTAAAATGAGAGAAATCACATATCTCCCTTCAATATCACTTGTTTTTTATAAGGGGTTTACTATTAACATCCATAAATTAAATTGAGTTCAAAGACCACATCTTCATTCTAGTTTTATGATTTTCGAGATTTGTTATGGTCACTTACCTTTACAATTCAAGTTGACTAATTCTTGAGCAAAAACTTGATTTGACTAGTGCTTGGTTGTATCTCCATCATTTGAGACACAACCCATATAGGGAGTACGATCTCAATCATGATTGCATGCCAACTTCAAGGTTGATTTCAGATTCAAGATCCACTTACGAGACAAGAGATGATATTTTGAGAATCTCAAGGTGACTTGCACGTTGGGAGAACTCATTCTACACGCTTACATTAATTATGTTCGTAGTCTCTATTTGTACTTTTGTTTTTGTGGTCCTTATTTGTACCCCTTCATGTGAGGTCCGCATGGACATTATGTAAAGTAAACCAAGCAGATATTGAACCAGGCACGCCATGATGATCACTATCCTTAAATGGGCAATCTAAAATTTTCAACATGTCTCCAAAGTTTTAAAATGATAAATTGTATTGTGTCTACCAAGATAGCCTCTTAAGTTATGGATAATTCATTGTACGACGAAATCATCCAATATGATATCTATATGGACCCTACAAGTAAAAACATAAGTATAGAGTATCAAGATACTTTTAGCAGTAATAACGAATCAAAATGGTGCCCACATCATTTCTTGGACTTACAAGAATCCATTCTCCCCAGTAATATAACATTTTCCCAAGAAACATAAAAAGATTGGACCCCCTATTGCACTTGGTTTAATGATAATCTGACACTTTTTTTTTTCAAAAGCTCCCCAACCTAACAGTTAAAGAATTATAATTTTTTTTCTTGTGTATCCCAAAGCAAAGGATCAACGATTCTGTAATGAGAACATACAAAGAACATCCGAAAAAAGAACGTCAAATTATCATAACTCTTTCACTTGTTATGGCACCAATAAGGGTCTCACCTTCTTCCAATCACCAAAGATAAAATAATATAAAATCTCAAAAAAAAAAAAAAAAAATTTAATACTAATAATTAAATAGAAATTAACTTTTTTTACATTAAGATCAATCATTTTAGAGTCATCTTGAAGTGACCTGAAGATTGTAACTCATATCTCACTTTTCTGACATGGAAATATGTAGGAACTATAGATATATGAGTAACAATCTCGAGGTCACTTCAGCATTATTCATCATTTTTATATATTTTTTTTTTGATAGATTTTGCCCAAACACAAAAAAGAATGAATATAGACATACTTGAATGATTGAAAGTATCTCCTTTTAGTTTTAAATGATTAAATAAAATAATTAGAAATAGCCCAGGAGAAAAAGTTCACGTTTACCAAGAGATTTTGCATTTTACTTTCCACCTCGAGTCGAATGTTACATCAAGTTGATGACACATCGCCATCCTACCTTTCATTTTTATTTATTTATTATTCTCACTATTGTCAAAATTTTCTATTATCATTATATAAAAAAAAATTTGCAGAAATGTTTAAATCATCAATTACTGTTTGTCAGAAAATCAACCTCGAGAATGGATTGCAACAGTTTAGATATTGACGAATGAAAGCTGACATGTGTCATATGCCATCCATGGGGCCATTAAAATAATGATTTTTTTTTCTCACTCTTTGATCCGTGCCACGTCATGCAAGTAAGGGTAGTTTTGTAATAAAAAAGGATAGTCTAAAATTAGGGATGCCATTCCGTACACGTGGATAAATGTGATTGGTGGATCCCAAATTTCTCTAAGCTATGTGAGCAAAAAGAAAATTTAGTAAAATAAGAGTGATTTTTTTTTCTCATAAAATCCTTGCTCGGGTGCTCATAGATTGTGATGGATCCTGGATTTTGAGATCACTCTGAGCCACAAAAAAAAAAATCTTTAATTAGGGATTTTTCAAATAGGCAAAACTACCTTATTGGATACTAAAAACATTCCTTTTGAAACCAAGAATCCCTAAAGAATCTCTTCCCATCTCAGTCATTCATTGGTGTGTCTAATATCATTAGACATTTCCAAAATCAATTTGAGTGTTGATAGAGTTGATCTAAGAATAGATCCCTTGCAATAGAAAGAACACACCTAAATTTATTGAGTCATTTATATTTTTAGTTGGGCAAGTAAGATTATTGATAAGTAATTAGTAGTTGATGTCGGGTTACACAAAAAAGAAATGTAGATCTAAACCAACTAAATCGATCGAATTTTACAAAAATCAACCAAGTCGAATAGAATATTGATTGAGTTATAAGAGTCGATTTTTATGTGATTGGGTTGTTTGGACTCCTCGAATTCCATTCTAACTTGGCCAAATCAAATTGGGCCTGGCCGAGTTTTATAATCAACCCTCCCCTCACCCCTCATTCCCCCTAAACTTGTCTACTATCATAGGCTGGCTTGAGTGAGAATAACATAAGACCAGTGGGTGTACTTTCCCTTTTAATTGGGTTGGCTTCTCTGTCTTTATCTCACATTTTCAAATTTTTTTTTGTCCCAAAGTTAAAAGCAGACCAAAATGATGCCCTCATTAACATATCGAATTATAAAATATCTCTTATTCATCCAAATGAATTACTCAGATTCTACTTGATCATCTCTCTATTTCATTTATTTAATATAAGTATGACCTAAACCAACCAAATATTTCAGGTTCAATGACTCGTCGAGTGTTTTAAAACAATCATATAACTCCATCAACACCAAAAAGCTTCATATCCCCCATGAAAAATGGATTTTTCACTTTCTTCTTGTACCCACCTCGTCATATCATTTAGTGGACTTATAATGGACCTATAAAACAACAACAACAACAACATCATCAATTTGGGTACTGCATTATATATGATCAAGACATGGTCAGAAATCAACCACTAATAATGTACTAATCTAAAATTAGAAATCACTAATCATAATGATTTTTTATGCATTAATTTACTATAAGATTGATGAAGCATGTAAGTGATCCTTACTACAATGCAGAGGGTTACATCAAGCTTTTGCAATAAGGGGAACAACAAAATTTGCTCTTAGGATGTATTGGTTAGTGTGATTTTAATCCATACAGTAGTTTTATTCGAATCTCTTTTTACGCTTAGGGTATATGGTAAGGGTGTTAATGGTTGCCCCTCTAATTGAAATTTGAAACCAAACCAGCATCAATAGTACGATTCTGGATCCCTTTTTATTGGAATTGATTATAATCAATTCTCTTATAAATGAATCAATTGACTATTAAAGCTATATTTGACTCGAATCAGGATTTTTTGTTTCAAAATTTATGTGCTAAGCTAATGAATCAATGGAATGCTGTCACATGTATTGAAAAGAAGTAAATTCTCAACACTTAAACAGTTAAATTCCTCGAAATGTTTCTCTCCACTAATAAATCATTTTTGTATTTTCAACATGTGTGGCACCGTGCCATTGGTTCATCGGTTTAGCATATACAAATCATAATAGCAAATATTGTTCATTTGACTCATGTCACAGCGTGACTTACATATTTATATAAGCTTTAGTATTATATAAGTGTAATGATTTTGTAACTCAACATAATAGGGTAACTTAAAAACTCAACTGACGTGTACCCTACAAGAATTGTAGATTTTCCCTCGGGATACACAACTACACATCTCCATAAAACATGTGTGATTGTGTATCCCGAGAGGAAAAATCTACGATTCTTGCACCTACCACGTAAGTGAGTTTTTGAGTTACCCTATCAAATTGAATTACAAAATAAGCACTCATTATATAATGAAAGAAATTGGAGTAGAAGTGGTTGGACACCGAAATTCGAATTTCAAAAATACCCCCTCCTTAACATTTAAACTTAATATAATCAATATCATTTTCGTTTTTTTTTTTTTATTTAAAAAATTGCACATTTAAACCCTTGAGATACATGTCCCTTTAATTAAATTTAAGTCAAAAATATTAAAAATGCAAATATCCTTTTAAAAATGACATCATTAATT
This sequence comes from Akebia trifoliata, assembly GCF_017979445.1. Classification (NCBI taxonomy): domain Eukaryota; kingdom Viridiplantae; phylum Streptophyta; class Magnoliopsida; order Ranunculales; family Lardizabalaceae; genus Akebia; species Akebia trifoliata. Next base: position 3,595,442 of record NC_141380.1, on the reverse strand, counting down.
ATTTGATGCAGCTAGACCTGATAAAATGACGAGCTGTGAAAGAGGAATGAATTCAAGTCAAATCTTTGACCACATGTCTTGTCCATTAGTCAAACAAGTTATTTGGGGTGACAATTAAACCCTAATATCTTTTAGGAGTAAAAACATATAAATTAATGAGACTTATTTACCATTCAAAGCAATAAGATTTATATAGGAGCTGCAGGTGGAGTACAGCCATGCAAAATTTCCAATATGACCCAACGATCACGTGGTTAATTTGAGATACATGCATCCAACTTTCACATTTGCCATTATTTTCAATATCAGTTACGAATTTTCCTCAAATTTATCATTATTTTTTTACTATTTATGAGAAATAGATTTTCAGTATATCATGCTATATTTTCTTGTAAATGCTAAAATCGTCCTCCATTTAGAAATATATATATATTCTCCTACTAATTGGGAGGAAACTCCACACAATCATTTCTAAAATATATAATTAAAAAATTGTTTAATAAAAAGGAGACTCGTTTCAACACCTTCGATCAAGCTAAAGAAGGATTTTGTTTTGAATTTTTTTCTTTTGAATTTGAATTTTTCCAAGGAATCTAGAGGGTTTTGGTGTTGATTGCCATTTTGATAATCCATGTGGGCCCCAACAATCCTTAGTAAGATTTGAAATCTTACTAAGTTAGTCATGTTAGCTTGATTCATAAAGTAAGATTTGTTCATTAACAAACTTGATATAGCAAGGGAGTTTTTGTAATAAAATTGCAACATATAGGTTTGCCTGCTAAATCTCTCTCTCTTTTTTTTTTATTACGAAAATTATATACAAAATTGTTGAACCAATGGAATGATGACACATGTATTAAAAAAATGGAAAAGTGATTTGTTAAGTTGAGAAAAAATTGTGGGAGAAAATTTCTTAATGGTTTAAGACAAGTGTTTGGGTTTTACTTTATCTTTATATGCATGGTGTCTTGATATTGAATCATCAGCTTAGCACAAAATTTTCATAACAACAAATCCCGTTATATTTATAAATTAATGGAAAATGCTAGAAAGTCCATGTTTTTCTTCCCATTTCAATCGTATGTCTAATGTTAGAGATCAAACTTCAATGGAGGTTATAAAGAAAAATGCTAAATTGACCTACTACAACACTGCGCTGACGTGGTGGCATGCACAAAATCACAAATATTTTTTATTCTTCAAATACAAGTGAAAAGCATCTATGATTTTGTGCACATCACCATGGCAATGCAGTATTGAAGGTAATGCTATAGGAAGGCAGTGTAGCACGACTCATTTATATAGAGTTCAGATCATATGCGCCTAGGGTGAAGGTTTAAAATCCTACTCCCAAACCTCAATATATGCCACGTAAACTATATTTTTTTAATAAATTTTAAAAAGGAGATTCTTTAAGCATTAATTACTTGTATTGTGACTTATGTGGCATGTATTGACATGTGGAAGGAGAATTTCAATCCTCCACCCTAGGTGCATAAGATCCAGACTCGATTACAAATGGTTGAGATAAAAAGTTATAGAACTTGTCTAACCTCAAAAAACAAACATAACAAATGAGATGGGAGGCAAAACACTAATTTTCTCCCCATCAGTATATGTTTATAGGGATTTGTTTGAATTGGGAATCCTTAATGTTAGCAATCCGAATAATGTGGATGTGTAGATACAATCGAAAGAGAAAAAAAAAAAAAAAAAGCAAGCTATTGAGGTTGGATTTCACAACCCCATCGAAACATTGACCTAGCAACCCAATAAAAAAAATTATGCTTAATTATGAACCTAAATGCAGCCGTTCGTTTGATGGAGAAACTCAAATGTAGTAGATCATCGACTAGAAGTTTTGCCACATCATGAAGATAATCAATATAATTGTGGTGTGTAATTTTTCTTTATCTTGGTATTCAAAACACCAACAATGAGAAGAGCTTTCTGACTATCTTCTCAATCGTCTTGGTTTCGATTTTGATGGATGCTGGCAAATTCAATTCCTATGTCTAATCAAGTTTCTTTTTAACTAACTCAAGTTCTCAAAAATTGCATGTCTTTTTTCTTCCCCTAATTTATAGAAGCCCCATAGTCACTTATGGATGCCATGCCCTGGTGGTTAGGACATGTCACACATGTGTGAAAGATATTGTTATGGAAAATTATTTAATGGTCTTTGGCACTAACTTTTCTTTCTTAATAGTTCTTGACTTTTTAGTTTGAGTTAAATAGACCATTTACTAAGTCCCTCTTTGGTGTACAAAGTGCCGCTCAACCAATACAAAAGGTGTTAGGAAATATAGATTAAGGATTCAATGTGACATGCGTACACTTGTAGTTGTGTTCACTTCCTTACTCTTACAATAGTTTAAATTCTAGATTTAATAGAATAAGTCAAGCATAAGTAAAATAATATATCCTAGATACATAATCTAAATAAAACTACATATATTTAAACAAACTACTAACCATAATTTATATACTTTCTCAAATTTTGTCTAATCAAACTCCTATAAGACATGATCGATCCATAACTGATCCGATAGGTTATCAAATTGGAATCTTATTGGATCAAATCCTTATATGCATCCGAACCCAAATCACTAATCCATAACTGAAGTTATTGGGTGAGAATGTATTAGAATTCGGGTCTGATCACGATCCATTAACACCCCTAATTATATGGATCATCAGATAATTACATAAACCACATGTATCCTATAATATAAGAAGGGATATTTCCGTCATTTACGAAAAAAATTGAGGGTTAATTCATAAATATTAGTACAATTCGAAACAAATGATCTCCACCTAATAGAAACGAGACACGTTGGCATCCTTGGTTAGTTTTCAACTAGCTTCCTTGACCAAGTCTATTCAACTTGTAACTCACGCAAAACTTCTAAATCGTACGGTCAAAACCGAATAAAAAAAATGGACAAAATTAAATATTTGTAATATTATATAATAATAATGACAATGATGTTCATATTATAATTATAATTGGGTAAAGTTAAAAGCGTCAGAAGCAATTTTACCTTATCTAAATGGTACATCCTATAAGGGGGTCTATGTTAAATTTGTAAAAGTTAAAAGAGAAAATTAGATACTTTTAAGAAACACTTTATATTTGGATTTCTTTTTAATATTCAAAGGTCAAATGTATTTATTTGTTTTTTTATTTCTCCATTTCTTTTTTTCTGATTTATGACATTGAGAAATAAGGCTCTATAATTTAATGCATTAGATGATTTTATTATTTTTCTTTCTAATTTATTTTGAATTTATGAGAGACTGCACTCCTTTTAAAGTATGCCATTTGGATTGATTATTGGAGACATTTCCTAAAATTATTATTATTATTATTATTTATATACATTAGTCCATGATTTTCTCATGATCAACTAGTTGCACATCATCTTGTACTTGTTGCACCCCATTTTTTAAACTCTCCACGTTCACCCCATTCTATAATTGTATTAGAAAAAGGATTTTACGTTCTTTTTTAGTCTCCTTTTTTCTTTTCGTGACACACCACGTGAGGAAATTTTCTTCTTTTCACTTATACAATGAGATATGTGATGTTGAATAATAAGGTACTATCTTCCTACTTAGAATTCTGGCAGTGTGTTTATTTATTTTTTTAATTTTTTAATTTTTTTTTAAAGAATTATAGAAAATTACGCACCTTAAGACTCAATTGTTACTCTTTTAATAACCTAATGGAGGGTTGTTGACATTTCATCACAATCATTATGTATTTTACACATGTTTCGAAGTTAATGAAGTCATGTCAATCCTCGCAACTTATTGGAGTCGTTTCTTTATTGGCATAATTGATATCGCATTGCTTTGTATTCCAATGCATTTCTTGAGATGTTATTTCTTTATTAAGTTTTCCTACATGTTCTATGCAATCACAATCTCTCTATTAGATATTTGTAATGTTTTGAACATGCATGATGCATCATCCTAGCGCTAGAGTATCCAGAGCTTATCTCTAGAGTTGATTAATAGCCGTAAAAGCTATCTTCGACTTATAAAACTATTTCTAATGTCAAAAATCGAAAGGGCAATCTCCAAATTAATCAAGTCAGGAATAAAATAAAATTGAACTCGTATCTCGATATACCACATCTGAAGGTAATTACTATTTTCTTTACTCTTGAACACAATATAAATATACTCAAACTATGCCGAATCGTTTGGTGGACCATCTTGACTAGTAATGACATTTAATATAGGCTTACTAAAAAACCTCTACTCTCATATTTTAAAACTTATAGTTGAACAGTCCAATCGATGATTTTGTTTAAATTGCATTTGATGTGAACATTGAACATAAAATTCAAATAAGAGAAAAAAAAATACAAGTTCTACAAATTATAATAAATATAAAAATAAAAATAAAAAATTAAGATTTATTTTTATGAGGATCTTTATAAATAACTTTTCATCTAAATTCTATTTTTGCATCAATCATCATTTGGGACTATAATGTTCCCTTTGTTTAATCTTCAAGAGTGGTAATTTCTCTGGCCCATATGTATGAAAGAGTACAACACTATCTTCAAAAACGCTATAAATGACATACATCAATGTTGTCAGATTTACTTCTTTTTACCTTGAAAAGAGGTGGATCTAGATAGATGGAAGTGGATCCCTCTTTCCATATCTTTAAATTGACCAAAATACCCATTTATCCATTGGGAGTTGAGCGAAAATAACGGCTTTTCCGTACTTTACCGGTTTCCTAACTGTAGTAAAAAATATATTTAAGATGAGTAATTATAGTGTCCTGTGGTCCAACACCATTAAATTTGAAACGACCATTCGAATCAGAAAATATTTTAAAAAACAATTATGCAGTCTTGGTTATATGACTCCCCAGGTTGCATACTCAAATGACTCCCATGAAGAGATAAATTTGGATACCGTAGATTTGAACGCCTCGAGATACACAGTTACACTTCATCGTAAAAATGTGTCCCAAGGCATATATATCTATAGTTCCCAAACTTGTCCATGTCATGGAGTCATTTGAATATGCCACCCAAGTCATTATTAGGACTCATAATTATAACATCCAATGGGCAATGGTGTTGGTCAAAAATATTACATAGCACCATTAGTATATATATTTTCAAAGAACAAATCAACTTAGAATTCAATATTGTTAAAATTAAATATAATAAATTTAGGAAAAAAAATACATGATATATATATGAGATCAGTTGACTCGTGAGAAAACACATGATCCTTATAGTTTATATACAAAATCCAATAGTTGATAGTTATGCGTATCTTGATAAATTTCAACCATTGGATTTTGTATTAAAATAGTTGGCATCATTTGTTTTTTCCATGAGTTATTCTTCACCAGTCAAGGGATCTGGTCCTAAAAAAAATTAAAAACTATGAAAAGGATGACTTTATCATACACTTGGTGGTGTTGGATGTTTTGTGTTCGACGACATTAGACAATATAATTATTTTCTATAAAATTAGTTTATAGTTGGATTCAAATCTAGCACAAAGACCATTATCTTGACCCAATTATGACAAAGAAAGGGTATTATTATTATTCTAAAAGTAAATGATATTATAGGATTCTTTTTTTTTTTGAGTGATAAGCATTTTTTTAATGAGTTTAGTAACTCGGTGTTGGTAGGATTTGAACCCAGGTCTCTAGTATTATCACCCAAAGATTTTACCAACTAAACTAACTGGCACCTGCAATATTATTGTGGACTCTTACTATTGCATTTTTTTTTATTATCAATAAGCTTATTTTTAATGAGTTCATTAATTTGGTGTTGATAGGATTTGAACCCAAATCTCTTCTATCATCACCGAAAGACTTTACCAACTAAGCAAGCTGACACTTGCTTGTTGCATATATTGTTACTCTTCAAAATATATATTTTATTTATATTATTATAAATAAATGATTTTTAAGTATAATAACGAATCAATCAAAAGGTATTTGTAGAATTTGTAAGTTTTTATTTAATATGAATTTTGGTACTAGTACTCACCCATCTTCTAGAATAACGAATCTATTAAATTCTCATCATGGTTTTATTTTATTTATTTTATTTTGTAGGATGATGGGGGAGGGTACTCCCCATCAGCTTACAAAATAATCAAAGAAAACATCTCTAAACTCTTTAAAGACTTTACATTAAGAGAACATAAGGGCTAAAATCGAGACCATAATCTCTGGAAGATTGTGCTCCTTTCTTTCAAATACTCGATTGTTCCTTTCTTTCCAAATCTCCCAACAAAAAGCAAAGGGATTATGCTCCAAAGCAACCTTCTAACCCATGCAAACACGAAACCTATAGGAAGCCAAGACTCGGACAAATTGTGAACGAATCTTGAGAAGCACCATTCTTAGAAAATGCGACCAAATCTCTTGAATTATCATATAATGGGGAAAGAGATTATTTATAGACTCGTCATTCCGTGTACACATCAAGAAAAAGTTAGATCCATAGATTCTCCTTCAAGTCAAATTATCCATAGTCAAACTTCTTCTCAAAGATGTTTGTCCAAATGAAAAAGGAGATCTTAGATGGAACCCTCAGCCCCCAATTAGTCACTTTTCGGAATGTAGTCGATATGTCACTCAGTAGGCCCCAATCCCAAGTACCATTTAGATATTCTTCCCTAAAGTTCAAGATCTTCTCTCCAAACCTTATTTTTTCAATTTAATTACAATTTTTTTTCCTAAGAATTTATTATTTTTAAGTGATGGTATGATTACTTAAATGGTTTCAGGTATACATTGCAAAAGAATAATTATAATCTCAAATTATATTGAATACAAAATATTGAACACCATTAAAAAATCACTATTTTTAAAGACAAACGTGTCCCTCATTTTTAATTGAAACACTAAGATTGTGTTATTTATATGAAGTAAACTTGAAAATCCTACTGGATGTATGACCATGAATTGAGATCCCAGAATAGCTATTGGATTCATCTCAACATATACCATTTTGATGACCATCCCCGGGAGCTTAGAAAAAATTCCAAAGGATCATAAGGCGACCCACGAGATGTTGAGCTCTGACTTGGGGATCACTACAAGTTCAAAACGCAAGATAAGCCCAAATTCTTAAAATCATGTAAAAAATTAAGGGTTTTGATCATGATTGAATTCGACCAGGAAATAAATCAAAGAAATGTAGAGGAAAGATACCCAAAAAGAGGATGATCCCAAGGTATACAAGAGGTAAACTTGTTAATTTTAAGATTGATTGATTTCGGTTGAAATTAAGTTGTAAAACCAACTTAAGCATCTAAATTTCTTTGCAGGTATTGTACTGATACTTAAACAAAGATTTTGCAGGTTAAATAGAATGCATTGTGAATCTCAAGGTGGCATTGTAAATTTTTACACCTTACTGCTTTTTCTTAATTTTATTTATCTTTGTTTTTTTAACCATTGCATTCTAAAACACTGAAAAGAGTGACAAAATTTTGTCTTAACTAATTTTATTTTTTAACGATTAAAAATATAGTTCTTTAAAAAAAAAATATCAAAATAATTTTATTTATGTAACTTTAGAACTTGATTTTTGAAAAAATAATAAGCCAAAAGCAACCAAATATAACCTGAATTTTTATATCTACATAATAAAACACAACGGTGGTTCCTACTCTTTTTTGTCTTTAAATTTACACCCCGTAAAGAAAATATCCCGATAATAGATGTTAATTTTTTTTTTCATTTTCTCTTCTTCTTCCCAAAAATCTATCATTTTTCAATTTTACCCCCTCCTATTTTATTATCTTTCCTCTTCTCCCCTCTCTTTAGAGGGGTTTGTTAACGTGTGCCTTAACAAGTTAAAGTGCAAATAAGCACACTTTGGGAATAAGCATTTGGGAATATTTAGGGGTACAAAATCAATTTTTTTTCAAGTGTATTTGTATTTTAACGCGTGCCCTTAGACACATGTTAACAAAACCCTTCTTAATAATACCCATCTAAAGAGCACATGTTAATAATACCTATCTAACTTTATTATTTTTCCTCTTTTACTCCCTTAACCCCAATGAGGATGATCGTAGGCACGGACAAACTCTAGTTTAATATACTAATGGCAATACATTTGAGCATTATTACTTTGCAATGCTTCAATGGTATTCAATATTATGAGTTCTACCTTGTACACAGTTATTAGAGTAATGATTTTCTCACTCGCCCATGTGGCATACTCAAAATACTCTGATGATGTTGCATGTGATAAAACCATAGATCTTTTTTACCTCGGATACCCAATTGCACATATGTATAGAGATGTACATGTGTATCTCGAGACATAAAATCTATAATTCTAACACATGCCACATCAAGAAAGTATCTTGAATATGCCACGTGGGAGAGTCAGATTATCACTACTCTAATTATTATTTTGTAATTTATTTTAAATCCTTAAATGATTTTACCGACTAAAGTGGAAAAATAATATTTAAAAAGAATTATAATTAGATTTGAGGTCTGTCACTAAAAGATTCGTAAAAAAAAAAAAATTAAATAAAAAAGAACTTATGATAACGCAATCTTAACAGTAACCGTACTTTCCGTACATGTTATATTAGGTCATCACCATTGGATGCGATATCAGACGATTATTACAATGTACTAATCGAACGAACACCATAAACACTCCAAAGCAAAACGACAATCCGTATCAATTCTCTAATTTACTAACGACCACTACTGTACCATAGTGGGGGACCAGTAACGACAAAACAAACCCCTCCGTTAAATCCTTTAACTCTCCCTTTAAGGCGGGAAAACTAAAAACAATAAATGTACCCCCCAAAAATAATACATCTCAGTAGTACAATAACAAACGGCGTCACTGATTCCGTTATGATAAGTGAAACCCTAACGTGAACCAAATTTCGAAACTAGTTCACGAAATTAGTAGCTTTTAGTCCTTTGTTCGATCACGTGTTTTAGTTTCATCGCTTCAACGCTTCACACGCCGCGTCCTTTGGGCTGCTTCTCTTACTCTATTATTATTCTCTCTCCGTCTCTCGTAAAAAAAACCCTTACGTTTCAAAAAAATTACAAATCAACCTAAATACTACTTCCACGTTACTACGAAGCTCTTCTAATATTATACGATACCTTATTCATTGTTTTTTTTTTATTTGATTTAACGTGATTTATTCATACACCTTTAGATTTTGGTTAATATTTAAGACAACCCCTTTTAGTTACCGATGACATATGCCCTTTGACTTCGGTCTAATTAAGAGATTATAAACAATGACCAAAATACCATCACCTTAGTTGCTAACCAAGGAACTTTTGACTTTTTTATCCAAAATTCTTGTTGACTCTCCAAAAAAAAATTTATTTTTATGTAGATGCAAAAAATCTTGCACTACCTAGAGATACTTAACATCTTTGTTGATACTCTCATGCTCTAACGTATCTTCTTAAGAGTACCTACACCACAGAGTCTCTGAGTTCTTATTCATCTTTGCTTAACCTATGAACTCGGTACATCCCTACTACCACTGACCTCACAAAATCTCAAGGTGACATGTGTTGTAATCTTGTGGCTTGCAGATCCGAACCTCCACATTTTTCATTAATAAACTAATCATTTTAAAAAAATTCGAAAAATCATTACGCATTCATAACAATTGAAAGTTAAATGAGACAGAATCTCAAGGTTGAAGATGAGAGTAAAAAAATTACCATATTTGAAAGGGGGTGAGGTTTGGGGATAATAAGAGGTTTTTGACTTGAGGTTGAAGGGTTTCTAGTTAATTTTTTTTTAATTTCAGATTTGACCCTCCACATTTTTCATTAATGAATTTATCATCTTTAACTTTCCCGAAAAATCATTACACGTTCATAATCTGTGAAGGTTAAATGAGACAGAATCTCGAGGTTGAATATGAGAGTAAAAATATTACCTTATTTGGAAGGGGTGGGAGTGCGGGTGGAGTTTGGGGATGATACGGAGGTTTTGACTTGAGGGTGAAGGATTTTTAACTAATTTTTTGTTTGAGATTCAACCCTCCACATTTTTCATTCATAAACTTATCATTTTTTACTTTCCTAAAAATCATTACGCGTTCATAAAGTGTGTAGGTTAAATGAGACAGAGTCACAAGATTGAAGATGAGAGTAAAAATTTCCTAATTGGGAAGGGGGGGGGTGCGAATGAGGTTTGGGGATAAGGTGTACTTTCCCGAAAAATCATTACGCGTTCATAACGTGTGAAGGTTAAATGAGACAGTCTCAAGGTTGAAGATGAGAATAAAAATTTTCTAATTTGGAAGGGAGGGATGCAGATGAGGTTTAGGGATAAGGTGTACTTTCCCGAAAAAACCATTTCGCGTTCATAACTGTGAAAGTTAAATGAGACAGACTCTCAAGATTGAAGATGAGAGTAAAAATTTCCTAATTTGGAGGGGGGTGGTGATGCGGATGAGGTTTGGGGATAAGGTGCACTTTCCCGAAAAATCATTACGCATTCATAACGTGTGAAGGTTAAATGAGATAGTCTCAAGGTTAAAAAATTTCTAATTTGGAAGGGAGGGGGGTGCGTATGAGGTTTAGGGATAAGGTGTACTTTCTCGAAAAATCATTACGCGTTCATAATGTGTGAAAGTTAAATGAGACAGAGTCTCAAAATTGAAGATGAGAGTAAAAATTTCCTAATTTGAAAGGGGGTGGTGGTGCGGATGAGATTTGGGGATAAGGTGTACTTTCCCGAAAAATCATTACGCGTTCATAACGTGTGAAGGTTAAATGAGACAGTCTCAAGGTTGAAGATGAAAGTAAAAAATTTCTAATTTGGAAGAGGGGGGGGGGGGGGTTGCGGATGAGGTTTAGGGATAACGTGTACTTTCCCGAAAAATCATTACACATTCATAACGTGTGAAGGTTACATGAGACAGAGTCTTAAGGTTGAAAATGAGAGTAAAAATTTCCTAATTTGGAAGGGGGTGGTGGTGCGGATGAGGTTTGGGGATAAGGTGTACTTTCCCAGAAAATCACTACGTGTGAAGGTTAAATGAGACAGAATCTTGAGGTTGAAGATGTGAGTATAATTTTTTCCTTATTTGGAAGGGGGTGGCGATGCCGGTGAGGTTTAGGGAAAATAAGGTGTTTTTTACTTGAAGTTGAAGGATTTTTAACTAATTTTTTGTTTCAAAGTCGACCCTCCACAATTTTAATTAATTAACTTATCATTTTTAACTTTCCCAAAAAATCATTACGCGTGTTCATAACTTGTGAAGGTTAAAGGAGATAGAATCTCGAGGTTGAAGATGAGAGTAAAATTTTTTCCTTATTTGGAAGGGGGTGGCGGTGGCGAGTGAGATTTGGGGAAGATAAGGTGTTTTTCACTTGAGGTTGAAGGACTTTTAGCTAATTTTTTGTTTCAAATTCAGCCCTCCACATTTTTAGTTTTCCCGAAAAATCATTACGCGTTCATAACATGTGAATGAAGGTTAAATGAGACAGAATCTCGAGATTGAGGATGAGAGTATAAAATTTTCCTCATTTGGAAGGGGGTGCGGTGAAGCCAAGGTTTGGGGGAAATAAGGGGTTTTTGATTTGTGATTGAAGGGTTTTGAACTAATTTTGTGTTTCTTTTTAAGAAGACCGAGGTCAGGGTTATGTCCTCAGTTAAAAACACAAGGGTATCTAAAATAGTCACCAAACCCGGAGGGGTTTATCTGAATAACCGTATTTAATTAAATTACTATGTTATCAGTTCAACTAGGAGAAGTTGAGAGTTAATAGAAAAACAAAGACTTTTATTATTTTACTTTTCTTCCTTCCTTTCTCTTACTTCTCCTGCAAAATAAATTTTTGTTTCGCAGTGAGGCCTTCAAAGATCGACTCCAATGGCATTGACTACAATCTCCGGTACGTAACGGCACTTATGGGAACCTCTAGTTTCGGCTCTAGATTTGTTTCTTATTTCGTTTTTTTTTTTTCTGTTTCTTATATTTCTAATTTGTTGAAGAACTTCAGACGTTGTATATATTTTGCTAGATCACAAGATATTGTGAAGATTCCGGGATTTTTTCTCCCACATTCCTCTTCAAGATTAAAAACCCAATTTCTCTTTTGCTGAAATTCAGCAAAATTAAAGACCTTTTTATTGTTTTTCTAATTATATTGGTTTCTGGGTTTTATGATCTTTCTATATTTTTCTGTTTTTTTAATTTTTTCTCTATGATTTCCAACAGTAGTGATAGCTGGTGTTTGATTGTTGAAGATCTGTTGGTTTAAAAAGGACTTTTTGAGTGATTTCTCAACACTCTGTTCTGCTGAAAAAAAAAAAGGCATTTTTTTCCATTCTATGTTTTAGCTTCAGAGCTTGTATTTGTTTCTCTACCCAAATTGGGATTTGATGTATAGGGAGAAATCATAATTCAGGTGGAAATTGTAGGGCGAATCGATTTCTGTTGTTGCTAAAGAACAAGTAGAAGCGAAGCGGAGGAAGAAAGATCCAAATTTTACAGGTCTTGAGAGCCAGAGATGGACATCAGAAGGGGGGCTTCTCTTCAAGAAGAGAACGGGTTGAATTTTCAGGGTAATTGGATTCCTGTGACTCCTGGAAAACCCGTTCCAACAACAATCTCGGGTAGAACAAATTGGCACGAAGTAAACGGACTTGGAGCTCAATTCAGCCAAGGCAATCCGATTTCTAATGGAGCAGTTTCAGTTCTTAATTCGATGAGTTCCGTGGATCAGAATACGGGACTTAATAATTTGGGGGCAGTTTTGACTGGGAAGAAGAGAAGCTCGGATCACATTGTTGGCTCTAATGCACAAGCGGTTAAGAATCAGAGTGCTAGGTGGAACCACAAACGTTACGCGGATTTATTAGCTCTAACTAACACCATGGTTTCTGAAGCTTCGGCAACTGCTTCAAGTATAGCACAGAGAGGGAACAATAATGCTGCAGGAAGCCCCCTTCCCATGTCGTATGCTCAGATTCAAAGCAGCCGACAACAGTTCAACTCTGGTGGAATGCCACACCTGGATCAAAATTTCTCGATGAGCTCAAACCTGAGTAACCGAAGCTGCCCACCCCAGATTCCGTACTGTAAGTGATAAATCATATTACCTGCTTTTTGATTCCTTGATGATCACTTATGGAGGACTTATCTTGCAAATGAAATCTGGCCGCACCAAATTAAAAACAAAAACAAATGTCGATTGTATATATTTGATTATTTCTGTGTGATTAATTAGGACGAAATATTGTAATTTTACAGATGGATTTCCTGTTCCTTACCATTGCAAGTACAATGATAATTCTTCAAATAGAACAATAGCTGATGCTGTATCAAATGGTACTATATCATTCCAGCTTACACCAGTAACACCGGATAAGAGCAAGGAAGTGCAGAACAAGCAGAAGTCTGAAGTAGCGAATGGTTTCCTGAATCAAAGATCAAATCAACAAACGAATATGGTGCAAGATGGCATCGAACTCAAGAGAAAGAATGCTATCAAGGTTCATTGCATAGAATCTCTCGTACAAACAAATGTGAACTCATCATCTGCCCCATCGGAATCAGTCTCACAACCTGTGATGGACCCGTCGTCTGCTGTTCTATCAACCCCATTAGAAGCAAATCAAAACCCTGAAAAAGGAGAAGAGAATGGGGTTGACCCGAACAAGGAAGCAGAACATAAACCTAAGAGGAAGAAGCATAGGCCAAGAGTTGTTAGAGAAGGCAAACCAAAAAGAACTCCGAAGCCAAAAGTCGAGAAAGCAAATACAAAAGAGAAGAGGAAGTACGTTCGGAAAAATGGAACTAAAGCCTCAAACACTCCGTCGGCTGACGTAGTGGGGGTGAGTACTGATCCAACGCCTCGCACTAATGTTAAATCTTGCAAGCGGTCTTTGAAATTCAATTTAGAAGGGGAAGTGAGAGATGAAGGCCAGGAGGGGCTACTCCACGGCTGCGTTAACAGCTCTTCGTGCAGGTTGGCTTGTAATTCCAATTCAGCAACCCAAGCCCAAGATTTGTGCAATGGAACTAATGGAATGTCTGGACACAAATCAACCGTGACGCTCACCCAAGGACCAGAAGTGATAGTAGAAAAATCTCCAGCGGGCATTGTATTTGACCTAAATCATTCCTTTACTCAGATGCCGGATGACATCTCATTGCCAGAAAAACAAGCCCCTACCACCCCACAACCGGCAAGGATCGTCCTGCCAAAGATAATCGCCTGGAATGTAAATGACACGGTGACAACAGATGTCCGTCAACATAGTGGAAAAAAAGATTATCCTCAAACACTTCAAAACATGAATGTAGAGGGAGTAAGACATGCAGTTTTACAAGCTGAAAATGGCTACGACCATAAGAATGAGGTACACTCGAAGTTGCAGAGCAGTGGTCACTCAATATCCAAAAGCCTAAACAACTCAAATTGCAACCAACATGTAGTGTTGGTTGAGGATGAACAAGCAAAGGGATCTAAGAGGGGACACTGTCATGTCACGGGTGATACAAATGTCCGGTCCATAAATCTGCTCAGGTCTCATTTCATTTCTTTGCCAGAAAATGGCTACGACCATAAGTACGCGGTACAATCGAAGTTGCAGAGCAGTGGCCACTCAATATCCAAAAGCCTAAACAACTCAAATTGCAACCAACATGTAGTGATGGCTGGGGATGAACAAGCGAAGGGATCTAAGATGGGACACTGTCATGCCATGGGTGAGACAAATGTCCGGTCCATAAATCTGCTCGGGTCTCGTTTCATTTCTTTGCCAGAAAATGGCTATGACCATAAGAATGAGGTACTACCGAAGTTGCAGAGCAGTGGCCACTCAATATCCAGAAGCCTAAACAACTTAAATTGCAACCAACATGTAGCGTTGGTTGAGGATGAACAAGCAAAGGGGTCTAAGAGGGGACACTGTCATGCCACGGGTGAGACAAATGTCCGGTCCATAAATCTGATTGGGTCTCGTTTCAATTCTTTGCCAGTCTACCAGGAAATACTTCGGGGAAATGAATACCAGAGAAACAACGGCAATGTTGGCCTACACTTTTCAGAAATTTACAAGAAAAGGAAGACTGAGGTGGCTCAAAATAAAGTCATGTCTAGCACACCATCTTCGATGGCAACCATGGAAAATGGTGCAAGACAAGCAACAGCATACAGAGAGAATCACACCAATCCAAACCTTTGCACCAAAAACCTTAAAAATGGGGCTAGTAACTCCATACATGAACTTTACTCTCAGTCCATGGCGGCAGGACACCATTGTCGAGTGCAAAGTATTCCTGCTGAAGTGCTTTCACGGATAGAGGCACAAAGTAGGGCCAGTCTTGATAAACTGCAAGCTTCAGAGATTTTGCGAAATATTGGTCAGACAGGAATAATGATGAAGAAAATGCCAAAGGGACCAACTCAGGTCCACGACTTGGCATCCCTAACAACAAATGCAGATCGCAACACAATTCCCTCGACTCCACCCAAAACAGCACCAATATCCGGTTATAGGCAAGGAATTGAGATTTTCCGGAGACCTCAAGCCTTGGAAACCCTAGCAGTAGATAACCATGAGGCATCAAGGAAGCAGTGTAACGGGGGACTTGCTCTTGTCAATAAAGTGTCACACTACAGTGCAAATGAAGTGAAACTGCATGGACGTGATCATTGGCAATCCTTAACCAAATCTAGAGGCACTTCCCTTGCGCAGAAAAAATTGGCTTCACTTTTTTATATGAATTCCTATCTGAATATCAAACTAATTATATCTTTACAGGGTCATCTGATGCAGGTCCATTAAAACTAGCACGACCATTCAACATTTCCATTGTTGATGAGATAATTCAGAGACTTAACTGTCTAAATATAAATGGTGGAACCAACATGATTTTGGCACAAGAGCAAAAAGCACTGATTCCATTTGGTGGAGATAGTCGAATGGTTCCTTATGAGGGGCCATTTGATCCCAGCAAGAAACGGCCGCCACGGCCGAAAGTCGACCTTGACCAAGAAACAGAGAGAGTATGGAAGTTTCTGATGGGAAAGGAAAGCAACAATGGTGATGAAGGAACAGACGCAGTTAAAGAAAAATGGTGGGAAGAAGAAAGGCGTGTTTTCCGTGGAAGAGCAGACTCATTCATTGCCCGCATGCATCTCATCCAAGGTATGAAAATATTAAGTTTACATATTTTTGAGGGATATAGAATTTGTTGCATCTAGAATGGTGGCCCATGCCTCCTGTGTGAATTATTTGAACTAATATGGGATTTGATCATTCAAGCTTAGAATAGGGTTATAACCATTTAGTCTCAACTCTCAACCAGCCAAAAAATATTAACACTGCCAATTTCCCAGGTCATCTGCATTAGAGTATATATAAAGAAGAAAGAAAAGAAAAATGAGGGAGACAGAATCCGACCTCACAAAAGTAATAAGGAAACCCAATTAATTTCAAAAATTATGGGTGTCATTAGGAAGGGGAGTATGGGAACTAAGACCTACTTCAATATCCGCAAATGAAACATTGAACGTCAGACTGGTAACTTACAGAAGTGGAATGACAGACTCCTTCCGGTTTGTAATAGACCTGAAGGCCAACATGAAAACATAAAATCAAAATAATCGTAAACCTAGAGAAATGACCAAATTTTTTTTTTTTTAAATGACAAAATAGCCAGGTCCCGAATTTTTATTTTATGAAATTCTGTTATATTTTATCAGAGCAAAGTTGGTGTCTATCTGGGACAAAAGGTCTAAGAAGAACAATTATGTTAGGACTCTACATGTAGCTAAATACAATTTGTTAAAGGTTGAGAGAGGAGGGTGACAATTTAAGAAAAATCACCAGGATCTTTTAGCCTCATTGTAAGAACCAACACAGGAGAAAAGTTCAGTTGAAGTGGTAGCCGGGGTATAAAAGTTTTCAGATCCTTTACAGTTCATTGTTTCAAGCTAATTCTAAAATAAACCAAACACATGGTGTAATGGAGGATATGGCCCTCGATGGACTGGAATAAAATAGGAATTTCTGTGTAGACAACCCAAAAGAATGGATAATGACAATGAATTTAATGCAAGAAAACTCATTGATTCATGCTCTTCATGGCTATTTTAGATGCATCCTTTCAACTACTTTTTTCTTCATAAGTTTGGGGGGAAATTGCTTTGGATCGCATCGAGAAGCACAAAACCATCAATTTCTTATGGGATTTGCATTCTTCAGCATACCTATAAAGTAAGTTATAAATATAATTATTAATATAAAAGTATTGCTTCTTAGCAGGGGATAGGCGTTTTACAGAGTGGAAGGGATCCGTAGTGGATTCAGTAATTGGAGTCTTCCTTACTCAGAATGTCTCTGACCATCTCTCGAGGTAAACTCAAGTTTCTATAGTAGATTGTTGGAACTGAATTGCCTTCAATAATTGTAGAAGAAAGTCACTACAACCAGAGCTTCACTTTTATCCTTTCTTCACAGCTCGGCCTTCATGTCCCTTGCTGCACGATTTCCCCTCAAGTCCACGGGCAACAACACACCGTGCTACAAAGAAGGGACCGACATGTATGTTGAAGAGCCAGAGGTGTGTATACTAGATTCAAATGATCCCGGTGGCAGCCCGGAAGACAATCCAAAAAGCGAGAAATTAGACATCTGTGAAAACGGGCTTTCAGAGTGCCATGAATTACAGCAGAACAGAAAAGACGACAAAACCACAGGTGCAGGGTGTGCAAGCTTGGTAGAAGCTGACAGGATTGCAATAGAAGATTTAGTTTCGTCTCAGAGCTCTGATGTTTCATCTCAAAATTCCATAGACTCAACCATTCTTCGAACAACTGAAAGGACCATGAACGCAAGGATGGGAAATGCAAATTCTGCAGACACTAAGGACAGGAGTGAACCGGAAGATGTAGTTTCATCACTAAACTTCGTTAACTCATCTATCCCTCCGACAGCTGAAACAATAAGATCATGCTCAGATTCCTACTCAGAAACCGAAGATCCAGTGTTTGAGAGTATATCAAATAGTTTAAATGGTTCTACTTCGTTTATGGAGCTTCTACAGATGGCAGGCACCACCATGTTGCAGGAAAATTTCGGTTATGGAAGTGGGGGCATTGGACTCCCTTTTACACAGGGGCCCATTATCCCTACCAGTAATTATAGTTTGCACATCACTCCCAACACTGGCGTACTGGAAGTGGAGTTTCCAGAGGTTCTGGAAGACAAAAGTAGATTTTCTTTGCCATTAAATGCTTCTGGAATCACACAGATAGACGATGTGGACTGTATGAACAAAAGAATTGGTCTAGTTGCAGGAAGTGTAAGTGAACCTACAACTCAACAGAAAGTGAAATTGAGTACTAACCACTCCTTATCATCAAGCAAGCAATCAGTGCAAACATTAATCGACTCAGGACACCAAAATTTCCATGAAAAACAACTGCACTCTTGCAACAATCTTCATGGGGACGTGAAGGCCTTCCAACATGAAGACACTCCAACTGCAGAACCTAAAATCTCTGTTGATAAACTGGATCAAAGGGGTAACAGTAGCATACAACAAGCCTATTTGAATTTACCTAATTTTTCAGTAGAGACCTTGGATGTGTTGGAAAGCACATGTTTGGAAGATAAGCAAAAGCCCATAGAGAATAAGGTGGTCGAATCATCAAATTCAAAACAGCAAAAGTATTCTTCGGAAAAGGCACGCACTGGGGAAACCACCGAAACTTTGAAAGAAAAGGGAAAGTTTAATAGGGAGAAAAATAATGCACCTGATTGGGATAGTATAAGAAAGGAGGTGTTCCGCAAAAGTCCAAAAAAAGAAAGAAGTAGTGACAGAATGGACTCACTGGACTGGGAAGCAGTGAGATGCGCAGATGTTAATGTGATTGCTGATACAATCAAAGAACGAGGAATGAACAACATGCTTGCAGAGAGAATCAAGGTATGTCCCCCACAAGTTAAAAAAAAATTTCTTTTCAGTTGATCTCACAAATCTGGAAACACTCCTTAGATGTCTTCAAAGATCTTAATGTATCTGTATTCTCTGCAGGCTTTCCTCAACCGATGTGTTAGAGATCATGAAAAAATTGACCTTGAATGGTTAAGGGATGCCCCCCCTGACAAAGCAAAGTAAGTCCCATAAACATTTTACATTCCATACAAACATACACAACATACCGAATCGGCAAAGTTACAAAAAAAAAAAAGCTGATCTTCAAAGTGTTTTGTTGTTTGTAGGGAGTACCTATTAAGCGTACGAGGGTTGGGATTGAAAAGCGTGGAGTGTGTGAGGCTTTTGACACTTCACCATCTTGCTTTTCCAGTAAGATTTAAATTGAAAGAAACCAAACAGTTATATGCAGTAAGCTAAATACATGAAAAACTAAAACTTACACTTAGTATCACTGTTTGTATCTTCATTAAGGTTGACACAAATGTTGGACGCATAGCTGTGAGACTGGGATGGGTCCCACTCCAACCACTACCAGAGTCCGTTCAGCTGCATCTTCTGGAAATGTAAGTATTATGTGCCAATAAAAAAACGACAAAATTTTCCATTATATGAAACATGCTAATCTTATAATCCTTGTATAGGTACCCAATACTGGAGTCCATCCAGAAATATCTTTGGCCACGGTTGTGCACACTTGATCAACGGACATTGTAACCCCATAAATCTTTTAAATTATTTGTGTTAATTGCCAACTGCATTTACATATAAATTAGCAAAGCTGAGAACTACATGAACGGTCTTAACTCCATATATGTTTTACTGATTTAATATATCATGTAATCACAGGTACGAACTACATTATCAAATGATTACATTTGGAAAGGTATGTTACCATACGAGAATTATAAGGGACATCTTCTACTAACATGTGATTGATCAAAAACAACACTAAAAGGGAATGGCATGCTCGATCTTAATGCAGGTATTTTGTACTAAAAGCAAGCCGAATTGTAATGCCTGTCCAATGAGAGCAGAATGTAAACACTTCGCAAGTGCTTTTGCAAGGTCTGCTTCTCCTCCACAACCTTAAAGTTTCAGCTTCTTTACAGACAAACCAGTGTGTGTGTGTGTGTGTGTGAGGGGAAGACCTGGGTATTATTGATGGGAAAGGTGTACTGGATGAAAAATCTTCCCAATAGGGTGATCATATAATCACAGTTAAGAAGTATACAAGTAGTAACGAGGGGAAAAAAATTGTGTATCAGATGATTAGGATCATCAAATCAGATTGGTATTTGACCTTGGAGATTTATCTGGAAACTGTCAAATGGAGGGTTCTAAACCCTCTAGATGAGCCAAGTGAGGGCTTAGGGAAATGTGAATTCTCACTCTCTCAAATATACCTCTTGTTTCTTGACATACATGATATATTCTCATAATTTAGATGACTAATGAACCAAGTTGGGATACAGTGCGAGGCTTGCCCTGCCAGGACCAGAGGAAAAAGGTATTGTGAGTTCAACCGCTCCCATCGCAACGAATGAAAACCCAGGAGTGGGTATCAATCGAGTGCCAATTCTTCAGCTAGAAGCAAACAAGCACTTAGAAACAAGGTCCATAATCAATAAGAGTGAACCTTTTATTGAATTACCAGCGAGTCCAGATCCTGAATGTACAGAAATACCAGAAAGTGATATAGAAGATGCATTATTCTATGAGGATCCTGAAGAAATTCCTACAATCAAACTCAACTTTAAAGAGTTTGCATTGAACTTACAGAGTTACATGCAAGAGAACAATATGGAACTCCAAGAAGGTGATATGTCAAAGGCTTTAGTTGCTTTAACTCCAGATGCTACTTCCATCCCGACACCAAAGCTGAAGAACGTGAGCCGGCTTCGAACAGAACACCAAGTGTAAGTAGCCCTGAGTGGACACTCCATGTTCACATAATTAAACTAAATTTAGTACTAGGATCAGAACCAACTCTCTCATACTCAGATGATGCAACTGACCATGTTCAAATACTGTACCCTGGGAGATGATTGTTTACTACAGAAATAGCATATAAAATCTTGTCCTAATAATTATATATCAACAGTACTTATAGCATCAAAGAAGCTAAGACTCTCAGGAAATTATAATATAACTAATCAGCAATAACATATTGGTCTTATACTAACTTTTCTCGCTGATTGTAGGTATGAACTTCCAGATTCACACCCTCTATTGAAAGGGGTTAGTTATTCTCCCAGTTATTGGCCACAAGAATAGTTCTTGACTATTATTTTACAAATCTCTCCTAACTCGTTTACATTTTCGACAATTTTCAGGTGGAAAGACGAGTACCTGGTGACATTTGTTCATACCTTCTTGCTATATGGACACCAGGTAAGCATATATTTCACAGTAAGCCCGATTTGGTGGCTCGCAAGCTATATCACCCCCTCCTATCCAGATGAAGATGACAGTCCATGGTATTTGAAATATGGCAGACAAAAGCAACACAAATTCTGGTAGATTATGATGGCATGATTCCATCGGTGTGATTAGCAGGACTATAGAATCATCAGATATTATTCCAGGATTATAGAATATATAATTTTGCTCAGTATTTTTTGCTGATTAGTAATTTCCAATGCTCAATTTCAGGTGAAACTGCAGAATCTATTCAACCGCCTGAAAGATGTTGTAGTTCCCAGATTTCGGGTGACCTATGCAAGGAGAAGACATGTTTCTCATGTAATAGTATACGAGAAGCAAATTCTCAAAAAGTCAGAGGAACACTTTTGGTGAGGAATTACAACTGATAACTATCCACTAGAGAATCTAAATACAACTTGCTAGCCATTAGATGATGATTGATACTTAAAACATCCTATGAACAGATACCATGCAAAACGGCTATGAGAGGGAGTTTTCCGTTGAATGGCACATATTTTCAAGTGAATGAGGTAAAATTTTATTACTACTTTGTACTCTCATTCGTATTCTCCCCATGCTATAGAAATTGGATTATCAAGTCCAGCGGTACCAAACTGAAAAAATCATTTCTACGTAGGTGTTCGCTGACCATGATTCTAGTCTTAACCCGATAGATGTTCCAAGGGCCTGGATATGGAACCTACCAAGACGAACCGTTTATTTTGGAACCTCCGTAACAACAATATTTAAAGGTGAAAAGGTTTTATACATGTGGTTGGTTTCATAATCCACTAGGAGAGATCAAAACAACTGACTTAAACCATTGTTTTGTGTGCTAGGTCAATCAACAGAGGAAATTCAAAGCTGCTTCTGGAAAGGTATGAAATCGCACCAATTATTAGTCATCTTAATTGCTTTGGCTAACCTCTAGATCACATGGGTATGATGCAAAAAGATGCACTGAAATGACTGGAAACAATTGAAAATGGGAAAGATAATGATGAGCATCCTTACACTTTAGAAATTATCTGAGACTGCTCCTATTTAAAGTGGATATTTTAGCATGGATACTATCAGGTTGCAACTAACTCATAAGATATGTTAAACCACACATTTGATGGCTCAAACCTCAGACCTATATTAGTATTACCCATCTAGAAGAAATAAGTCTAGAAGTTTTTGCTGACATTTCCTCTAAACATGTCTTGCAGGATATGTTTGTGTACGAGGATTCGACCAGAAAACCCGTACACCCCGTCCACTCATGGCTAGGTTACACTTTCCAGCAAGCAAGTTGGCCATGGCAACCAAGTTGGCCAAGAAGAAAACAAAACCAGCTGAAGTGTAGGCCATGGTGCAGAGAAAACAGCTAACACAGTCCTGACTGGGATCTCTGTTTCAAGAACAGATCATTGGTCGACATGTTGCTATTCATTTAATGATGCATCCTCTAATGCAAGAGGCATTCACCAGTTGTGACCAACGCAGGCAGCTCGGAAGGCAAAAAGGGAAAGGTCAAGTTAAAATGTAAGAACCCAGGAAAAATGGGTTGTAGTCTGTACATGATTAACATTATGATTTATTTCATTTAAAGCTCGAAATTGAGCCATTCTTACAATAACCAAGGTTACATAATGGTCAAAATCAATCAATAAATAAATATACACAAGTAAACCTTATCTGCATGCTAAGTTCCATTTACATTAGTTCTATGACCCAAATATAATTGCATTTGACTAACCCTAATGGTTTTGTCTAATGGTATTCCTATCAGCATTATGTTGTATGTATAAGTTGACGAAGGAAGATTCAATTCAGAAATTAGTAGGGCTAATTCTATTTTAAAATAAACTTTAGTGTCCATATAACGTAATAGTGACTATTACAAATAACTTTATCCACTTAAGCTGCTCCTGGAAGAAAGAATAACAAGACACTGGTAGCAGCCAAAGGGCTTTCTTTCATCAATTTCAAAACTACCCACATGAAGTAATCACAGGATGTGAGATCAACAGTTTATAAGGCAAAAGACTAACATGACAATTGCCACTATCTGGTGAGCTGTTCAGCCATTTCAATCCTGACCATATGCAATAACCGCAGGATGTGAGATATACAGCTTATAGGACAAATGGCCAAGTTAAGTGTAGATAAAAAATAAAAAATAAAAGGAAACCCGACAAGAATCAAGTTACCCCACTTAGTTTTGACACAGTTGCTTCAAATATTCCCCAACCAATGAATATGTCTTATCTTTTTAATCCAAGGAGAACAGCTCATTCCACATTGCAACTGATTGATTTCTTTCTTTACCAGCAAATGTTCAACACAGACCCATTAGTCTTACCAACGGCCATTGTAATCAAGCATGTCTGGGTTCCCATGCATGGCGTCACATGATTTTTGATAGGCAACATAACAAAATTAAATGCTCAAGAAACTGCCCCGAGTGAAGCACAAATCTTATGGATGATTTTCATTTTTTTTTAAGACTTGGTCAATTACACCTAAACTTGGGCTTTATCTAGTTTTATGACTCACCATCATCTATGTCATCAAAGCTTTATCCCAAAATCTGGGGATGGCTGAATAAATCAAGAACTTGCATTCTGTTATATCTGACGTCATGTCAACTGTTATCCATTTTCAAATCTACCTCCACTACATCAATTCATATTCTTTTTGTACTTTCACGGTTCACAATCTACCTCCACTACATCAACTTGCACATTTCTTGTAATTAGGATTGTAAGCAGTCCACATTACGCATGACCAAACCATCTTAATCAACTTTATTTTAGCTTATTAGCACCTATCAAGGCTATTACTACATTTTCATGAAGAAGTTCATCTCTAATTTTAATTTCTTAGTCTTTCATTCGTCCATCTCTTGAATTCTGCCACACTGAATATCTGAACATGTTTCTTGATAGTCCAAAATTCAGCCCCATAAAGCATAGCTGGTCTTACTACCATATTATACTTCTCTCCATTTAGTTTGATTGGGATATGTCAATCGCATAGCCTTTCAAAAGCACACCACCTTAATTATCCAACTACAATTCTATGCACAATAGTCATTTCAAGGTATTCCCTGGCCATAAATTTATTGCCGTTCCTCTCAATATGTATCCTTATTAAAGCTGCACAATACACATCATAAGTTGTCACTGGTTAAAATTATTTTGAATTAAAAATTATCAATACTCGCAATTATTAGTCTATAACCATTGGGCGTAACTGTTGTATCCTTCAGTAACACCTTTTGTGATTTGTATCTTTTTTTAAAGCACCCCTCCATAAAAAATGGTACCTCTTTGCATTTAGCACCTCTCTACAAATTCCAATAAGTGTGTTTTCCACTTTGCTTTCAAAAATTATGTTTTTCTTATGTTTAAAGGTTGTGTTTCCTTTCTTTTTCTTTTTTCGCATTGGAGTCGTTCCACCCATACTCAAAATCAGGAACTCCCACATACAGCAATACTACATCAACACATGCCTGATTGTCTATTTATCTTATAGTCATAAGTTCTTTAAGACAGAACAATACCCAATCTATTTTCCCTCTGTTGTGTTACACTTCTACACTCCAATGTTTAGTATTTTTGAAAATATTGTTCATCTTTGGGGAGCCATACTTATTGTTTGTTCATTCTAAAATTGAAACCTAGTGTTGCCCTCTCAAGGTTGGGACCATTGAATCCTGATAGAGTGATGCCTAGACATTGTCGGTACACGAATAGGGGCAAATTCTACCTTTAGGATAGCGTGCATAGTAAAATTATGAAAAAGGTAATTGTGTGTATATATATATAATTCATTCACACACACCATTGAGTATTGAATATCCATACCTGATAACATGTTGCCACCCATAATCATATATGTTATGATGCTAAAAAAAGTCTATTCATCAAGATATGAAAATAACACACTGTCGAAAAATCTATAAATCATAACGTCAAGACATTATCATTAAATTCCGTAGTAAACTATATTTATAAATCATCAAATCATAGGATTTGTGTATCAAATCTCACACAATTCATCAAGAACCAAAAGGCCACAACAATAATCACAAGCTCACAAAAAAAAATGTGTTCTTTTATATATATATATATATATATATATGGGTCAGGTTCAAGGGCCGTCTGAGAAACCGTCTAAGAAAACTTTCGACGGTAAATAAAATTTTAAAATATGGGTTAGAAATTTTGGATTGAGCTGATTTTTTGTGAGGATGATCTCTATGATGGGAAGATCATCCAAAAAAAAATCAGCTCAATCTGAAACTTCTAACCCCGTTAAAAGTGATTTAGAATGTGGACCGTCGATTTTTTACCACTTTTTATCACTAATTTGTAAATCACTTTTGATGGATTTACAAGTTTCTGATTGAGCTGATTTTTTGTGAGGATGATCTTCTCATCATAGTGACCATCCTTGCAAAAAATCAGCTCAATCCAAAACCTCTAACCCTTATTTTGAAAAACGAAAGTTTTCTTAGACGGTTTCTCAGATGGCCCTTGAACCGCCCCCTATATATATATATATATATTAATTGTTTAAAACATAAAAAATTGCGACTTTTTGACAAAAACGAGATTTTTATCAAAAATAAATAAACACATTTTTACTTGTTTTAATCGAAAGAGGTATAAAAATCATTTTAAATGCGAATTTAAAATTGTGACTATGGTTTAACTATCAGGCAAAAGAGAGATGCAAGCAGGTGTTACAGGTAAAAACATGCAAAATATTATACTTACATACTTAAGACAGCAAAATGAGGACTTAAGCATTTAAATGGGGCCTTTATAAAATGATATCAAGTGGAATCCTAAGAATTCAGAAATTACTTAACATAAATGTATAATAATTTGCTAAGGTAGAGAACATACGATAAAATCTGTATATTTTTGGCTCAACATGAATTTCACCCAATTCCATCCACGATTTCGAGCATGTATCAACATCAATCTACTGCAAATAAAATTCCAAACACCAAAATTGTGTTCAATGAACATATGCAATAGCTTGTGAGCAGTTTGAAATCTCATGTAACGTTCACAAATATAATTGTCAAAGTTGCCATGAAATTTTACAGGGGAACAGTTAGAAAATGGATACAAGTTTCAGTTATTTTATATAATTTTTCATGGACAAGTTTAATGGTGAAGGGAAATAATGACAAAACAAACCCATTACCAATAAATCTTGAATAAAGAATTAGAAAATTACACAATCAAGCTTTAATTTGA
This sequence comes from Akebia trifoliata, assembly GCF_017979445.1. Lineage (NCBI taxonomy): Eukaryota > Viridiplantae > Streptophyta > Magnoliopsida > Ranunculales > Lardizabalaceae > Akebia > Akebia trifoliata. The sequence goes on along the minus strand of NC_141380.1, from coordinate 3,568,770 downwards.
TACTTTTATTGAGGGTTAGCTCATTCAATTCCACCCAAATCCCATAAATATTCGAATGATTAAGAACACATTAGTCAGATTTGTCACTGGCTGATTCAAATTAGGGATTGTGACTTTGCGATTGCAATAAACAGATTCTAACAGTTATAAAGTTTGGAAAACAGATAAACCAGATTAAAATTTTCGATATCTACCCAATATACATTATTTCATGATCCATCAATGAACCAATAAAAATAGGCAGAATTTTAAACAAAAATAATAAACATATATGCAATCGCAAGAGACATTTCTGTATGAAATATCAATTACGGAACTCAAATCTTCAATGGAAAAGAACATAGAACTAGTGTTTCAGAATACGATCTTGAGTAGAAACCCTAATAAAGGTGGGTAACGAAGCATACCTGTCACTTGGATTGACTCCGAAAATGAGAAGAGCGAGAGAGAGCGGGAAAGAGAGGTTCTATGGAAGTCGAGGGCTTTCGAAATGCTCATGTGTGGGTTTCAACTGCGTTTCGCCATTTTGCCGCCATTTCATCTTCCCTCCTTTTCTATTCTATAGGGGTGATTTACACGTGTCCTCCATGCTTTGGCGAATATTTGAGATACCCCCTTGTGTATTTCAAACTGATGGCACCCCTTGACCTCGGTCTACTATGGAAGGTTCACAAAAATTAACTTAAATGCCCACATCTTTTGACCTCTCACCCTTCAAATTATTCGAGTTCTTCAACCTTGATCGTATCACGCGCACCCTAGACCTGGTGTGTGATGTGCGGGCATTGCACATGCCCCAAGACTAGTCTTTGGACAAGACCATGGTCTAACTTAAATGCCCATGTCTTTAACCTCTTTACCCTTCAAATTATTCAAATTCTTCAACCTCGATGTATCACATGCAACTTGGTGTGTGTGACATGCCCCAAGATTAGTCCTTAGACAAGACCATGGTCTAAAGACTGGGCAAAAGCTAGATATGTGCTTGATCCACTGTCTACAAGGATACCCAGTTATCAAATAAATATATCATTTGACCTAAATTTTAATCCACCATTTTTCAACCTTATTTTAATCTCTTGTAGAAACCCTTGAGTTTTCTAACCAAAAACCATATCTTTCTTATTGAGGATTGAAGGCTAAATGATGTGGTCCTTACACATTTATCCGTGTTTTAATGGAACATTTGAATTTAGAGGGCCCCTTCTTAGAAGAATCATAAGGCCTTATCTTAGAAGAACGAAGAATGGTAAATTATTTCCTAACTTTAGTCTTTATCATGATTATTTCCTACATTTTAGTTATATATTAGTAATGAAATAAATCATAGTTATCTTTTAGTGATTCATTTTTGTTTTTCCCTAAAAAACATTTTTTTGTTTTATTTAGTTTTTTCTAAAACGATCCATTGGGATCATATCATTTGTTTCGTTCGTGGGTACAATGGTTGATGGTATACGTCTCCAAAGGATTGAAACAAATATTTATTCCCTTGATTAAAAGGTATGAAGATACTATACAAATTAACAATGATGAAGGGGACAATTCCTAAATCAAACTCCTAAAAGTGCACTTTAAACTTTCAATGCTTCGTCGAACAAGATTGCAACTAACAAATAGTGTATAAGAAATGGGGAGAATCCTATAAAGGGAGGGAAATCGGATGGGAGAAGCAAACTTTTTTTTTTGTGGGGTGGGGGGGTTGGATTCACTTTCCAAATACATTAACTTGGTTTCTATCTAATTTGAGTGTCGGAGGATTTTTTATAGATACCACACTGGTGCAATCGAGCAATTGGAGAAGCGAGGAATCATCATCGAAGATGCATATCAAGTTGATAGAGAGGTAAGCTCTGAATTACTTCTACAGGTAGATATCATATAAAGATTCCAACCAAATGCTTAACGATTTGATGGTGGAGTTTTTATGGATGCACTTAATAGGAGATGCAATCATTTTTGGCCTTTTTGAAAATGAAGAGTTGAGTAAGGCATTGTGTAGGTTAAGACAAATTGCGAAGTTTGAGATTATCAAGTTCGATCAATTCGTGATTAATAGCACAATTCGACTATCCAAAAGCTTTTCCTTTTGATGGGTGAGCTGGGCTTGATCCCACGATTTCAAAGTAATTTTTGCAACGTGTCAAAACAATTGAGCTCTAAATCTATATGCCTAACCACTCAAAAACTTTGTAGTTCAGTATTTATATTAAACTTAAAAAGACTACATAAAACTTGGTACGAAGATGTTTCATGTTGTAAATTGGGCAAACCTTCCAACTAGCATCGCTTCAAGAGGAATCAATCACAAACAATTGATAATTCAATCAATCCTTTATTATATGCAACACTAACATTCACATCGACACACCATACTACTACAAGTAGGGAAGATCTCATGTTTTGGAAGAGGGGAAGTAGAAGAAGATCCCAAGATAAATGAATGAATGATTCAATTACTTATGCTTTAATTACAATGAGAAACATATTTTGGACCATTGTTGTAAGGCTTAATTAGCTATTTTCTAATACCCTAGAAAGGATGAAAATAGGATGTCGATCCTATGAAGAAGACTTCCATTCTCGGGACAACAGTTCTTAGCTGGGTCAGCTTTTGGTGGAATCCCTAACTCTATCAATGATAATTTTTTTATATTTTTTTAAAAAATAATGCTGAAGTGAACGTCAAGTTTAGACGTCATTCTGCACACTTTGGCGTAAAAGTGCATGGAACCATAAATGTTTTCCTTTAGATATGATTGAAAAAATATTTATAATTCATATTCACTTTCATGTCAAGATGTGCGATATGATGTCCAATATCGAGGTCACTCCAGCACTACTGTTTTTTTAATTAGGTTATTTCATGTATTTTGGTTGTTAGTCATGCTGGAGTGACGTTGACTTGTTTTGCACATTGGTGTGCACACAGTCATATATGCTTTTAACCTGCATTTATATGAAAAGTATCTCTGATTTTGTACACATCCAAGTCAGCAATGTGTAAATGATGTCAATGTCAATGTTACGTCAAAAATTTTCTTTATTTATATATCATATTAGTTGCAGGATTGGTCGTAGTTACAAGTGGCAGATACTGAACACGCAGCTGGATCAAAGTTATTCAGCTTAGCAGGAGTGCACATTTATCCCACTGTCATAACTCACAACCGTTGGATTTAGATCTCCATCGCAAATCATCTGCTCAAAATCAACGGGCCTCTGGGCTCGACTCAAACCCAAATCTATAGGGCTTCTCGTCTCCCCTCACAGAAGCAGAGAGAGAGAGACTCCATGGCCATCGACAGAGGTACATTCGAAAACCTAAATCCTTTACAATTCATCTCCTTAACTTACCCAAACCATTTCATCAATCCCTATGGCGATTTTCTCAGAATCGCCATCCTTGACGCGCCCATACAAACAACCGATCCACCACAAATCGCTGCGATGTTAGTCCCAAAAGATCGCGAGAACGATTGGATCTTCAACACGGAAACTGGACACCTCCAACTCCTCTACAACTCGCCTGGAATTTCTCGGCTAATCATCATTGGAAACCCCCCTCAGGACGCCGATAATTTCCCCACGATTTACACTCGTCCGATATGTGACGATACGACGTATCGGAAGGAATTCGAGGACAACATAACCCCTCTCCTTTTCGCCTTATCACCAAAAGCATCGTTCGTTAACGGTGTTCCCGAAATACAGTTCGTAACGTACGAAGATAACGTGGTTCGTAGCGTACCGGTCGAGATATTCGTAGGTTCTCCTGTCGGCGAAATGCTAGTTGAAGATGTCGAACTTGAACTAGAGCGTGACGATAAGTTTGAGAAATCTCCGGTACGAGAGTTTCGGAGAAGATTGAGATTTAAACGAATGCCTAATTTGGTTCAAACGGAAATTCGTATCGTTCCCGATACATTACATTCAGACTCAGAAGTGAAGTTTCGGCCTGATATGAGTTGTTTGGTTCATCCTTACTTGCCACCCATGGTGGCTAGTCTATCTTTGATTGCACCATATCTCGAGGAACAATTTAATTCCAGTTCTAGGCCAAGGGTTCTCTGTGTTGGGGTTGGTGGTGGAGCCTTGCTTACATTCTTGCAGACCCAATTTGGGTTTAAAGTCTTTGGGGTGGAGTGTGATGAAACGGTTCTAAAGGTTGCCAAGCAATACTTCGGGTTGGTTGAAGGCGAATTACTTCGGGTTTATGTCGAAGATGGTATTAGAGTTTTGGAAAAATTTGCAAGAAAGGGTATACGTGGAAATGTGGGTACTGAAGATGTAGAGGTTGATCAAAATCTGGATATTGTTGATGAATGTAATTCATCTGTCGATGTTATCATGGTTGATTTGGACTCGAGTGATGCTAGAAATGGCCTAGGTGCCCCACCATTGGAATTTATTCGAAAACCAGTGCTTTTAACTGTTAAATTGGCTCTTAGTGAGAGTGGGATTCTTGTGGTGAATGTAATCCCCTTGGACAAATCGTTTTACAACTGTTTGATTCATGAATTTCGGGAGGTTTTCATGGAATTGTATGAAATAGATGTCGGGAATGGTGAGAATTATGTTCTAATTGCGACTGTTTCACCTATTAGAGTTGGTTTGGATGGCAATCGGAATTCGATTCTTGAGAAGTTGAAGCTGATCATTTCGGGGGAGTACATTGATCTTATAAGGAAAATTTGATTGTATTATTGGAAGGCGAATTACTTCGTCTTTGTGTTTGAGATGGTATTGAAGTTCTAGAAAATTTTGTAGGGAAAGATATTTGTGTGAATGGGTTCATGTATAGATTGATCAAAATGTGGATGTTTTGATGATCACAAATTCACGATTCTTGGTTTGACATTTCAAAGTTGATTTGAACTCTATCTATGCTAGAATTTACCTAGACATCTCACCATGGAATTTGTTTGAAAGCCAAATTTGTTCTTTGTGTGTTTGGTATTCTTATGGTGAATGTAATTCCCTGCGATAGATCTTCAGTTTAATTCATATATTTTGGGAAGTTTTCTTAGAACTGCGTTCTTATCGCTGCCTTGTCAACTATAAGGGTTGCTTCAAATGATAATGAGAATTATGTTCTTGAGAAGTTGAAGCTGACCATTCCAAGGCAATTCGTTCAATGCTAATGGGAACGACATTCAATAACATTGAACTTCTTAAATTTTCAAGTGTAGTTCTAGTTCAATATCAATTGATGATTCCATATTGTATGAAACCAAAATGAACAAATATCCTATTGTGCCTAGCCTATGCTTTATATCTTAAGAGAATTGAACCAGTTTTGCTATACGGCTTGAAGATTGTAAACCCAAAGAATAGGAAAAGCTTAGGTTGGTTTGACACATTGCCAAGCAACTTTGACGGGTGGGGTTCAAGTCCAGCTTACCCGTCTCAAAAGAAAAAAAGAAAGATTAGCGATCTAGAGCAGTGTCCCAATCTGTCTAGGGCTTAAGAGTTAAGACCCATAGCTCACTTGGTTTGACACATTGCAAAACAACTTTGAAGTTTGTGATATTTGTATGGCATGTTTTGGCTGGAGATTAAACACATTGGGCTGCACAACTTTGAAATCGTGGTTGTTGACAATCATTAACCCAAAGGATCGATTTGATGGGAAAGACCCAACTATGAATATAAGAGGGTCATGGATCAAACTGAAGCACATGACACCTAAGAGCAGAGGCGGATAACACAACACTTAATAGTAGTGTTTACGTGGCATGTTTTGATTGGAGATTAAACACATTGGACTGCATGCAATGTAAAAAATGGCTTGGTTAGGAATCTAATGTGTTTTAAGCTCCTACCAAAATGTGTCACGTAGACCTTACTTAATCTTGATTCTTAAAAAGTAAAAAAATGCCTGATCCCAAATATCAGTGTCATGTGGAGAATAATTCTACCTGACATTAGAGGCAGGGGTGCCTCTCCCTATTTCTTTATGTGATTCCATGGGATCCTAGAATGATCATCTAGTGTTCTTCTTTTTAAGGGTCAGCAAGAATCAAGCCTCATCATTGCCCTCAAGTGATTTTGTTATAAAATCACACCATAAGAGCATCTTATAAATCATAATTTAAGTGCATATATATATATATATATGGGGTCAGGATCAAGGGACATATGAAAAAACAATGTAACATTAATAAATTTTCAAAATATGGGTTAGAAGTTTTGGATTAAGCTGATTTTTTGTGAGGATGATCTCTATGATGGGAAGATCATCCGAAGAAAAAAATCAGTCCAATCTGAAACTTCTAACTCCATTAAAAGTGATTTGGAATGTGGACCGTCAATTTTTTACCAATTTTTGTTAATAATTTGTAAATCACTTTTGATGGATTTAGAAGTTTCAGATTGAGCTAATTTTTTGTGAGGATGATCTTCTCATCATAGTGACCATCCTAGCAACCAAAACCTCTAACCCATATTTAAAAAAAATATTGTTTTTACATATGTCCCGTGAACCGCCCCTTTTATATATATATATGCTGTTAAAATGTGTCCTGACACCTAAATTATACATGCTGAAGAAGATGGCATGAAAGGACATAATGCCCTTCTTATAACTGAATTATACATGCTGTTATATATATATATATATATATATATAGGGTCCCATTCGGCAACAAACATTTTGGCAAAACATTTTTCAAAACATGGGTTAGAGGTTTTGGAATGAGCTGATTTTTGGTGAGGATGATCTCCAGAGCCAAAATGTTTGTTGCTGAACATTTCCCATATATATATATATATATATATAGGGAAATGTTCAGCACCCTAAGTTTTACCACACACTTTAACAAACGTTTTTTGTCTTACATGGGTTAAAAGTTTTGGAATGGGCTGATTTTTGGTGAGGATGATCTCTATGATTAGAAGATCATCCTCCCCAAAAATCAGCCCATTCCGAAATGTTTAACTCCATGTTTACAAGTTGAAAAATCGTGGACCGTCAATTTTTTGTAAACCATTTTTTATGGGGTTAGAAGTTTTGGAATGAGCTGATTTTTGGTGAGGATGATCTCCTCATCATAGAGATCATCCTCACCAAAAATCAGCCCATTCCGAAACTTCTAACCCATGTAGGATAAAATGCGTTTGTTAAAGTGTGTGGTAAAACTTAGGGTGCCGGGACCCATATATATATATGCTGTTAAAACGTGTCCTGACACCTGAATTAAACATGCTGAAGAAGATGGCATGAAAGGATATGAATGCCCTTCTCATACCTGAATTATACATGCTGTTAAAATGTGTCCTGACACCTGATGTGAGTGTCAGAATGTGCTCCAACAGATAACCTGATAATTTGTTACAAGATGTGCACTCTAGTAGATACTTTCCCCATTGTCCACTCTTTTTCGCTGTGAAGTAGTTCTGTAGGAACCTGTTCGCAATGGCTTCTCCACCACTTGGCCCGGACTTTTGCTTCCAATTATTCTCCATTGTAATGTTCATTGATTCATTCATTTGGTGCCATGTGGTAAATGTATTTCATGTATCCCGGAGTTTTGGGCGAGATAATAAGATATGGTGTTGCCAATAGCCTTGCCCTGGCCTATAGGTTCGGACACCTTATCATAAATAAAAAAAATTCTTGATCAATATATATATATATATTTTTTTAAATTTAACAAAGAAAAAAATTGTAAAGAGGTATATAGATAAATGAGATTTTTCTTAAAAAAAATTCTTCCTACCTCAATTTTGTATTGCCATATCTTCCTTATTCTCCCCATATATTTTATGGCTTCACCATCAAATGATTACCATCATCCATCATCTAAAAGCAACTCCAGTGGTAATGCCCTACTTGCCTTTTTCAATTTCATTTTTCAAAACAGTAAAGTGAAAAAATGCTGTATTTGACACATGTTTCTCCAATACTTCATCTAAAAAATAATGTTGTTAAAAAAAATAAAATAAAATAACACTTTTTTCAATGCAAAAAAGACAATTTGGCAAATTTTGAGATATTCTGATAACAATACTAAATATAGCATTATTTTTAGTATATTTCATTTTTGAGAGTGCATGTGACATTTTTCTCATTTTTCTCTTCGTCCTTTTGACAAAAATTTTAAATGAATTGTTGAATGCACATTCCAAATTATACCTGAATTTATCCAGCGAATTCTCTCTATATACCAAATTGCTAACTATGATCGATAATAACATTCGACTAAGTAAAGCAGTGTTGCATTCACATGGCCCCTCTTTCATGGGGCATTTACCCATCGTTGCTGATGACACGTGACAGTTGATATGTCATCCACATGGCAATTCATCTGTCTTCATCTAGGGTTAGTAGTGCCATGCCCAGTCAGAGGGTAAACCTCCAACAAGGTGGCCATTCCTCATGCAATCTTGAGTGGCATATACTTTGAGTGCCAAAAATTCAAGTTATATATTCTGATGATTCAGTCAACCTATGATAAAGTGTGCCCCAAGTGAATGAGACAAAAATGACTTCAGTTCTATGAGTTGAGGTTCAAATGGGCCTTAAAGAGTAAGTTATTGTGCTTCTAGGGAGAGAGGCAATGACCACCTTGGCATCTCAAGTGCGCAAGCATTAAAACCATAAAAAACTAAGATATAAAAGCGAAATCATCCATTATTCCATGCCAAATTACTAAAAATAAAATGAAAGCAGGCACATAGGTCCCCATCTAAGATGATGATTCTGTAGCAAAATCAAAATCCCAGTTGGTTGTAAGACCACAAGATTATAAATATGGGGAGGATCACTGGTCAACTATATTAGATGATCATTAGAATAATAAATAAAAAATCTCCAATTTTTTCAAAAATTCGATAAAATTCATTGAACAAGAGACCCCACGAATCAACAATTTATCAATCAATGGTCATGTATAGATATTTTTTCAATCTTTTGTGCGGGTAAAAAAAAAAATGTATTTGACACGTGGCATGAACAAGAAAAATCACAATGATTAGTTGTATAGCAGATTCAATGCGTATCTTGAGCCATCATCGATATATTTAAAAAAATATTGAGATAAATATGTAATTTTGTCTAAATAGAAAATCTCCTCATTAGTTAGGGGCTCTCTATTTTTGATTAATGACAGATTGTAAATCCCTTGATTTGAGGGAAGATAATGATTGATTAATTTTTAAATTAGTTTTGTCTTTTTCTATTTAAAGAGGGGGTTATCATGTAGAGGGGAGGGGAGATCATGTATTGTAGATCTTGTAATAACTTCAAGACCAATAGAATAATTCTTCAGAGTCTAAGGGTGTGGTTTGAATTTGGGATGAGCCTCAAGAACAAATCTTGTGTGATCTCTTCTCTTCTTTTTGATCATTTTTTATGTGTAATATTGGTTGCTTGTATTAGGGGTGCAACTTGAATCGGTTTGAGGTCAAATTGGAACCAAACCAACTCAAACCGAATTAAGATCGGTTCAATTATATCGGTTGCCAATAGTTTATAAATTGGAAGTAACATATTTTTAATGAAAATATATATATAATAATAAACAAAAAAATTCATGCAATAAATCATTAATTTATATATCAAAAAGTTAAAATATATTTGAACTCCTAAAATAGTTCATAATATATATATACTACATAAGGGTTGGGTTCTCGGTTTGTTTCAATTTTATCTATACAAGCTTGATTTGATAACCGAATCAAATTGACCAATTCTCCATTTTCTTAACCCGGAATCAAATTGCAACTTGTTCCAAACTGAACCAAACCATTACAAAACTATCGGTTTGGTTTGATTCTCTATTTAAACCAAACCAAGTTGCACCCCTAGTTTGTGTGCATCAATAATAATAAAAGTTTTATCATAATTGTAAAATTTTATGTTCTTCAATCTTCAAATCACAAATTAAAAAAAAAAAAAACCCAAAAATATCATTAGTATAATCTATGAATTTGCTTATCTGAGTTAACCAAAACCGAACCCTGGAACAATAGTGGAATTTGAACTTGGTTACTAGCCATTAGCAAGTTATAACTTATAAGTAATTAATTAATTACTTACCCCCACCCCCCACCAACCTCAACAAAAAAAAAAAAAAAAAAAGGAGAAAAACCTGATATATATATATATATATATATATATATATATATATGTGGGACTAAGAACTGAGTTGACTCAACGATTCCAAATTCAATTCCAGCTACGCCTACTCCCCCTTCTACTACCAGAGAAGCCATAGTCAAGTTACTATCAGACACGCAGAACAGGCAACAAACTTCCCTAAATCCATCTATTTATAAAATAAAGCATAAAAACCTCATAAAATTATTATTAAAAAAAAAAAAAAAACTTCATCGTCTCTCCGGATTAAAACATAGATAAAATACGTTAAATAATATGAGAGACGGAATTTAAAGAAAATTCCATCTCACCCGCTCCTCCATTCTCTTACTCACGACTCTCAGCAAATATTTTCAGCTCTGAAGTTTCTCTTTTTCCGCCATTAATGGCGAATTTTTCGTTTCTGCATGGAGGTTGGAATCTCGAAAAAAGAACACAGAAAACATGTTCACTGCGTCCTTGGTTTTACAGAAACTCTCGATGATCTCTGTCTAGTAAGCCTTTTCCATGGCTCCATAACTGAATCTCTGTATCTGTACGGCAACACCTGACTCCTTCCCCGTTTCGATCTTACGATCGGAGATATGTCCTCGAAACCTCCGCAGAAATCCAACATCCAACATCGATTCCTTTTCGATCTGCTAGGCATCGATTCGTTTTCGGTTTTCTTCTGAGTTTCCTCTTTTGCTTCGTGTTCTGATTCGTCTTCGAAGTTTCCAGAAATCACTCTTGCAGCTTCGACGAGTAAACCTAAATATCCTTCACTATTAAACTCTCTCGTCTCGGATTTTATTTCTTGGATTTCGTCGTCTTCTTCTTCTGATTTAATCTCGCTCAGTTCTCCATCTTCGATTTCTTGTTTAGTTTCGATTTCGGTGCTTTGGATTTGTAGATTTGTGATCTCAGAAAATTCTTTAGTTTCCTCTTCGATTAATTTTCCTTCTTCTTGTACAACGTTTGCTTCGATCGCTGGAAAATCTCCAGATGAGTTCCCATCCTCCTTTGGATCGCATTCACTTTCAGCACTCTTTTCCACCGAAGAACTACAGTTAACGATGATTCCACAAACCCTACCATCTCCATCTCCAACGCCACTACACGCACTAAAACCTATTTTCTCTGTCTGATTCTCCGATTCTTCAGTTTCAGCCACACAACCTAAACTAAGATTCAAATCGATATCAAACCCCCGTTCTCTAGAACACAAATCACTCCTTTTCTCTTTCCAACCTTTCACTTCGGATTCGAATTTCGGATACAGAGACAATCGTTTCGAGTTTTCACAGGGTTGAATCGAAGAAGGAGAGGAGATAATATCTATGATCTTTTTCAAGCACATTTGAGCTTTGGAACGACTATGATATTTATCAGAGAGAGAACGACGTACCTGATTCGGATTATTGAAGAACAGAGACGACGCCATTGTTGCAGAATCCAAGCTTTCTTCAGTTCTACCTTTGATCTTCTCTGTTGGCCATTGAAACTCTGAAACCAGGGATTTACACGGATCTCGATGAATTGAGAGGTAATTAAAAAACAAAAAATAAAAGTATAAAAACAGAAGAAAAAGCAGAGAAAGATAGGGGGAAAAATATTAGATGAGAGAGACAAGCCAAAGGACACCCGCGATTCCTTGGCTTTTAATTATCTTTCTCTCTCATCATCGATCATCAAATGCTGCTACTCTTGATGACGTGGCGTTTATTTCCACGTCAGTATTCGGGTGTTGAGTTCTGGTTGGGTGTCGATGAAACAGTTTGCTACGTAAAACCCTAGATTAAAGCTCTTGCGCCGAATGGTGTTTTCCTGTTAAATCAATAATAAATTGCCACGTGTTAGAAAAAATGTAAAACTGTTTCCAAATGAGAGAAAAAAAATTGTGGGTAGAGAGCACTGATAGCCGACTCGAAAAACGATCCTCTTGTATCCCAAGAAGAAAATATATGCTTCTTTCATCCATGCCTTATCAATAATTCAGAATATGATAAAATTTAATACATGAAAATTTTGAGTACTATTCGATTTTGGGTGGGATTAAACAAAAGTCGTAATAAAATTCAGTAAAAAAAAATTGATAAACAAAGATTATGCGATTTATACTTCATACGTGTATTATTTATCTCATTTCAAAATTTTAAAAATAAAAAATTCTGTAATAATATAATGATGTTAATAGTTATAATGAAAAAGTGATGATAAGGGCATTGATGTTATTATTCTATTAATTTATATAAAAAAGACCAAAGTCAATAGAGATTTTTAATGTACATGTGGCAATACTATGTTAATTTTTAATATACACATGACAGTATTATGTTAATTTAATAACTTAATAGGATTATTTATTAAAACATATCTCTACTCTCAGTCAAGGAGACCTCTCTACCAAAGCCCAGGCCAATATCCAAAACCAACCCGATACGTGGTCAAGCCTAGATGGTGTGCTCAAATCAATCACAAAAATTGTCAAATTTTGGAAAAGTATCAGCGCCAACTAGTCAAATAAGTTGAAAATTTTCCAAAAATCTCAGTGTTTAAAAAAAAAAAAAATTGGTTATTTAAAATTAATTATTAATTATTTAAATAAAAAAAGATAAATTTTTTTAGGTATATCCCTCGGCCCAATTTTTTTTTGCCTATCCATCCCTCTATCCAAGATTTGTCAAGCTTCTTCCAGAACTTCCTTAAATTCATCCAAATTGACCCTGCCAAATAATTATCGAATCCAAACTTAATTACTTTCCTTAGCACCTGTAGAGTGAGGTCGACTTGGGATGTTGGGTCAAGTTTATTGGATTGATCAAAATTTGTCCAATTATATTCTAGTAAGTCTACATAAATGTAATTATTGATGTATTTAACGATAAATACAAGGTTAAACTTGGGTTAGTTGGGTTGCCTAAGATCTCTGCCAAAATCGAATCCAAAATCTCATTCCAAGCTTCAATCCTATAGGTTCAAGCTCGACCCAAGGCCATTTACAATGTGTTTGGATTAAGAGAAATGGAGAGAAGAGAAAATAAATGAGTTTCTCTCCATTTCTCATTTTTGAATGGTTAAGTGAGGAGAAGAGAGAAAATAATTTGAGAGAAAAAAAAAATGCAAGTTTTCAGTGGAGAGAAGAGGGGAGAAATCCTTTTTAAATATTTTATAATGCCAATGCTACTCCTAAATATCTTTTAAGATATTTTAAAATTTCAAAGTTGTCCTAAATTCTCTCTAATCAATCCAAACATGGTGGAGATAAATTGAGTTTCTCTTCTCTTAGAAAAATGGAGAGAAGAGAAAATAAATGAGTTTCTTTCAATTTTCTTGTTTAGATTGTTAAATGGGGAGAGAAGAGAAAAGAATTAGAGAGAACATGAAAGAAAAGTAGGTGAGTTTTATTTCTCTCTAAAAGTAGAGAGAAGAGGAGAGATACAGAGTGAAAGTCTTTTAAAATATTTTATAATTTCAACTCTGTCCCTAAATCTCTTTTAAGATATTTTGAAATTTCAAAATTGTCCCAAGTTCTCTCCTATCAATCCAAACACGGTGGAGAGAAATTAAATTTCTCTTCTCTTCTTTTCTCTCCACTTCTCTCAATCCAAACATAGCAATGAGTTTCTCTTCTTTCCATTTCTCTCAATTCAAACACGGTCGGGTAAGGTCGGTCCAAGTTGCAGCCCTGTTTCAGCCACTTACTTTGTTTCACATTAGATGAAAACTCTATGGGTGAAAACTGAGAGAGAAAAAAACTAAGTGGTCCTCGTAGCTTTGATACGTTACAATAGTACATATAGACGTGTAGTCTTGTCAGCTTAGTGTTGGACTTGTTGGTCCCATTTAAGAGACCAATCTAATAGTTTGATCAATATCTTCTAAAAGTTCGATAAGTACAACTGTTCTATAGTTTTTTTTGGCCCTCTAAAACAATACAATCGATGGTTGGTTGAGATTATTTCTACGGATGATGATCTAAAAAAACCTCGTTGATCAAGATCATCATCGTTGAAGCCTTATAACAATGATTTGGGGTCGATACGGATTTTGTAAAGAGCCAAGTGTTTTGTCATTAAAGGGGTGTGTTCGTATATGTTTTTTACTATCCTCATCTACAAACTTTTGGACCCACTTCTCGTTCCTTTAGAATATTTAATTTGATTATTTCCTTGACTTGGGACCATCGTTTTAAAACTCATTTTAACGTGTCATCTCGTCCATGGTTTGAGTCGTCTCGTTCAACAGTGAGAAAAATGAGCTGTGATTTTAAATCTCGTCTGATATGTTTGACTTGTCTATCCGTCTTGTTGGTGGACGATACCGAGATGTATCGGACGAATCGTACCACAAATTGTCCCAAGTGTTCCCAAAAGGGGCGATCGGTACGTATGAGGCCTTGGCAAGTAACAAGTAAAGATGTCGTGATTAGACATCGTGTGTTTCAACGATTAAATGAAATATAGAAACTATATCTAGACATTGACACATCATGTGTAGAAGAACTTCCACAAAATCTCGAAAAAAAACCAATGTTGTAATTTTCTTTCTTAACATGTTATAATCAAAGATTTCCAGGAACTATATGACTGAAGAAAGTAAAGCTAAGTAAATTTACTTAAATATTTTCAATTATTTTACCAAAATTTTTATTGACTTAATGATGTAGCATGAAACAATAGAAAAATAAGAAAATTTGAATCCACAAAAAAAAAAAAAATCTTTCAAAAAGATATTTTATGAAATTGAATATGATTTTTTTCTTTTTTGCATTGCAGTTACAATCCTTTTATAGAAAAAAAAAAGTTTATAATCTTAGTAAAACACAAAAATAGTTAAAAATAAAATTTTATTAAAAATAGTAAAAACTACCCAAACATAGAAATAGATACTATTAAATCTTAGAAATAAGGTAGAATCAACAATGTGAGATTCTAACTTTTATAACTAGAGTTATTAATAGAAAGAAAATTTTCTAAAATAACAAAATCTTCTAAAAAAAGAGTTAAACAAAGGAATCAGACCAAAAAATGAAAAATTCACAATCTTCCTTAAATCTTAAAGATTTCGACGTTTTGATTTAAGAATGAGTCTCCATGGATAATTCTGACTCCGACACCCATCCAGATCCCTAGGATCACATGATTTGAATTATTCTGCAATTTTTCATACATCACTCGATCAATAAAATGTAATCATAATCAAACTGAGAAAAAGGAAATTGAAGATGGATGAGAATTTGCATCCTTAAACATGTACATAAGTGGAAATGATAATAAGCTGGAAGAGTCAAACTGAGGGGAATTTACCAATCAGGCCTAATTTTGATGTGTACTCCCCACCGAAGAGAGTGGGTCAGAAATTGAAAAGATATGCCAAGTGGCAAAAAGAATATATGGAGTCGAACAATGTCACAATAAACCTGGAGTACAGGATCATGATGTATATGGGTGGCCAGGTGGGGTGCCATCCCATTGAGGGTCCTTTTTATGGAAGTGCACATCAATCCGTAATTCGTTAATGGAAACAGATACGGAGATAAAAAGTTCATGGGAGCTGGGCCACGTGTATGGGTGGGTGAGATGCAATACTGGGATGGACTCGGTCCTGGTCAAGTTTTCTTGAGCCCAACTTGATGGATATGTAACCCGGCCAAAATGCTCAATCTTGGCCCAGTTATAGGTCCGTTACATTCCATTAGTTTTGGATCAGGACCAAACTTAGTTTATTGAAAATAAAGCCCAAACTCTATCCCTCAGTCTTTGTAAGACGTGAAAATGATTTTTTGTGGAAAATGTGATTTTCGGGCATATAGTTGCATTTTTCCTAGAAAAACAATCTTCCTCCCTAAAAGGATTTTTCCTCAGGACATGAAACCAACCCAATCCATTTGGAAAATTATTTTCCCAAAATTAACAATGAAGTACAAAGTTTATGACTGGGACAAAAATTTTGTTTTGTATGATAGACTAGCGGATGCCCGTGACTACGGCATGTGTGCACACATATTCCTCACCGGTTGAATATTCTTTACACATTGAAAATTTAATTAAATAAATAAAATATTAAATTAAATAAATCAAACTATTAACATTAAAAAAGCACATCCCTCTTAGATTGAATGGAAAAAATAATTTTTTTTTAAATAGACGTAAAAAACAGAAGAAAAAAAACACTTTTTTTTTTTGGTGTTTGACCAAGTTTAGGAGTTAACTTTTTCATAATTATTTCAAAAATCATAGCTAATGTTCAAAAAATTCCAACAAAAAGAGAGAAATTACTATTGAAAATAACATATTATTATTAAATTATCATATGTATGCTTGAGAAACAAATGTCTCTGATAATTACAAAAAGAAAATATAAATATAAAAAAATCACAAACAATCGCACTCACAAATAAAAATCACAACCCCCCTCTTCCCCAAATAAAAACAAAATGAGAGAGAGGCATTTCCTCCCTCCAACAATTTTCATGTGATCATTTTTTGAAAAAACAATTTTGGGTTTAAAAAATGGAGAGGATGGTTTAAGATAAATGGAAGGTGAGGTGGTTTCAGGTAGTTAGTTGGTTTTAGGTAGTTTTTTTTTTTTTAGAGTGAGAAACAATATCCACCTTAGGATCTTGCCAAATAGATTTAACACCGTAAATTATGTTTATGATTGGGACAAAAATCCCACTTTATATAATAGATATATATTATCTTAATGAGAAAGAATAATGATTTTCTGATGCTCCCCTCTGACACACGCCCTCACAAGCCCCCTGTACAATTGCGTATCCTGAGAGAAAAGTCTATGATTCTAGCCCAGGCCACGTTTGGGGGGGGGGGGGGGGGGTCGCCCTTTTTTTCATGTCTAGTCTTTACTATCATAATGAGAGAAGGCCAAAATTGGGATACTAATAATGCCCCCCATCTTAACATTCATGTCTAGTCTTTACTATCATAATGAGAGAAGGCCAAAATTGGGATACTAATAATGCCCCCCATCTTAACATTTAAATTTAATATAATCAAGGTCATTTTGGTAAAATAAAAGAAAAATCCAATCACACATCTCTAAGAACATGAGTTTGTATTGTTGCGCATGGAAAGTGAGAGGAAAAATGACTCACCAGGAAAATATAATTTTCTGCCATATAATTGCATGTTTTCCCAGAAGTCCAAGAGAACCATCTTCTTACCCAAAATAATTTTCCCTCAAGAGAGGAAAATATGTTCTCTCCCATGATTACCCTTGCCCACAAAACTAAAAACCAATATTTCTTTTTCTTTTTATGGGCAATCGAACACCATAATTCATTTCTCGAGAAATTCATATTTTATTTGAAAGTGAATTCTCTGCAATCATAGAGATCCTAATTTCAAATTGGAAGCAATATATTAAGTTTGTGCCATCTTGAGACTTTAGTAAACTGAAAAATTAAATAATTCAAAAGTCATGATCATTAGAAATTTAAAAATAAGAGATGTACATGCATACTCACACTTTTAGAAACTTTAATAAAGAAGTTGAAACAATCCATTATAATGGAATAAAGCAAGAACAACCTATGGGTATTAACTTGATTTTTCTTCCCCCAAATTATTATCTTTGAACTCCTAAACCGTGTTTTCAATCTATCCATCCTTCAACATCTTGTACACAAATTTGGAATTTTTTTCCAAAAAATTCCATCGTGTTCTACGTTCCAGAGAATCCTATCCTTTTTCTTGAGTTTTGAAGCAGAAGGAGATGGACCTTATGGTTGACGAGTGAGGGAAAAAGCAAGTACCCCTAGAGGTCTAAGACATTTTGACGAAAAATTTAACAAATTTTTTTTAGGTTAAAAGATGAAGACAAGGGTATTTCAAATATTTAACAATTATCACTATGTGGATTAGGATACATGATAAGAAAACAAGTGTAATCGAAACAAGAAAATATATCTAAAAACTAAATATAAGATGCAATCACACAAAGATTTTACTTGATTCCCTCTAGATTGAGGTACATCCACGGATCACATTGATTCCACTATGAAAGAAAAACTCGTAATTACAAATTTTCACCTTTTCACCAAAAACGAGAAATATAATTCCATTGTGAAGGTGTGGTTTGATTTACAATACCTCTTTGTTGACCAGTACCATCTGGCTCCACAAACCACAATAATACATATAAATTACCAATAACTAGATTTCATATTTAACGATCAAAGATTTTTTCATGAATCACTCTTTCCTAACATTTTCCTAATTATGCATCTTTGTTCACTTTTGAATCTAAAGACAACTTGTAGATTCATAACTAACATGTCGGAATTAGTGACTCATTGAAAAAAGACGTATTCAATGATCATAATTTATATGTATCTTGATACATTTTCCTATGATAAATCTTAATAATTGGATTTCTTGAGTCACCCAATCCTTACCCAAAAGGAAAATGATGAAATAACATTGAAATTGATATTGTTTCAGACATTTGCTGACGTGGATGCATCTATAGAATCATAGATGCTTTCATCGAGATACAAGTAAGAAATATCTATGGTTATGTGTACACCAATGTCTCAAACGATGTCAATTTCAATGTTACTCTAGAACGGCACTACCCAAAACTATAACCATTAAGAAAGTTTTGTAATGTAAATCCGAAAGGAAAAATGAGACTTGTGTTTGTATGATGAAAAATATTTGCAACCACTTCAATGGAGACAACTAAAAATTTAGGGTACCCTACAACATAATGAAAGGTTGGATGAGAATCCACACCAGCTTATGTATGATTGCACAATGGATGGTTGAGATCAATTCAATCTATTATATCTCAATTGTCACTAAGTCAACTATGATATAATAATTAGTGATAAATAAGAAAGATTCCTCGACTCCTCCTAATGATGTATCACGCAGGCCCCAAAGATCACCACTATACAAAAGGTTCATGTATCGCAGCCACTTCACTACACTTCAATCGCTCGCTCATACTTGAATAACTAAAGATTTAAAATGTGGGGTCGACTTTATTCTTACCCAACAACGAAAATACTTTATTTCATTTTGAATTTTTCACAAGTTCCCACCAAAAAAGTAAAGTTCCCGTAAAAAAAAACAAAAAAAACAGGAGTGTTGCGAGTTGAAAATAATTTACAAAACATCAAATTAAATATACATTATTTAAAAAAAAAACTATTTCTCTGAATAGAAAATGTTAAAGATACATTGTTTTTATATTAAAATAAAATATAATTACTTTAAAAAAGATAGAATTTATGAAATAAACGGGATTTTAGAGATTCTTAAGAGTTGGTGAAATGGCCAAGACCACATCGGTCTTAGGAAGCTGAAGTCTTGACCATGATTGATGCAGTAGTTATTTGAGTGAAGGGATCATTGTTTTGAAATTCATCAAGATGGTCATCGTGAATTCTCCATTACATTAACTCATCTTATATTTTGAAAGTAGCGATCAAGTTTAAAACTCAATTGCAAAAGCCTAACTTTGTATTTTGAAATACCTGACAATGTGGCAAAATGTTCATTAGTTATCACATTTGGGTGGCATTGACACATGTCATCGGTATCCTATTCAGTCCAATCATCGATCCCATGCCAAGGTAGTGTGGGCCTTCATTAGTACATCGATTTACACATTTAGAATCTGTTAAATAGTTCAGTAGGTCAATCACTTCATGTCAGGATCTATCAGATCGTTTCTTAGGCCGATTCCAACCAAATTATTGTGTGCCTAAGATCCAAGATTTGATTAACCGTTTTTATCATTCGATCAAGTTAATCTAACATACTTCATCACCACAAATCATCAAAAGTTTGATACATAGACAAGGTAGTAAACACGATCGTGCAATTTTTCATGGCCCGCAGCCTCATGAGATTTTAGGCACACAATAATGACACGCACGGTGGCGGTTCTAAGACAATTAAAAATATTTTTTGAAGTAGAATAATGGCACTTGGTTCTGGCCCGTACGGCACAAAGAACGACTTTTGAGGACAATTTGAGATTCATCGAACATCCCCTTCTCTCAACAGTGTATGTCGGCCCCAAGTGGCTGTTTTACTCTTTACTTTTCTCGTCCAATGCTCCCATTTCAGGAAACCAATCTTTATTTATCCAACCTCTTAATTGACCAAATCCTATGTCTCAAATAAATATTTTAAAATAATTTTAGAGAATTACTATCACCACACCAATTTTTACTAATGCTAAATCAATCGTGTGCAATTCTCTAGTGATTTACATAGGAATTGGTGTGGTATTAGTAAAATTTGGTGTGGCAAAAACAAATCTCTAATTTTAATGTACATTTTTTTTTTTATATTTTATTTTGTGAGTGTGGGTGTGGGTGTGGGTGTGGGTGGAGGGGGGGAAGCTTGTTTTTAACGGATTCAATAACTTAGTGTTGGCGAGATTCATCACTCAAAGACTTTATTAATTAAGTTAGTTGACACCTGCAATTCGTATTAATTTAGAATTGTATTCTTTTTCATTTTTCGAAAAAAGAGTCACATTTCATAATGAAGTCACATTCCTATAGCAACAAATAGTGTCTACATGGCATTTTTCGATTGGAAATTAAATACATTGGGCTTCATGCTATATACAAAATGATTTGGTTAGGAATCTAATGTGTTTAAATACTAACTCTTAAAGAAACTTCACACCCCATCTTATGTGACGAGGATGGATGTGTGAATTTATAAGTTATAATCACTTTCATCGATGTTAAAAAAACATGATTGGTTCAATCATTTTTTTAAAAACACACACCCATTTTCATAAAAACATGATTTCCTATAGTTATTATTGTATAATTGAGCTTTGCAAATATAAAAATCCCGTGCAAGTAAACTCATAAATTGAATTTGTAATCATCCATATGTACATCTAAAAGTCTACATAATCTTAAAGATACTTTTGCGACACTAGAGCTTTTTTTATACATAAGAGGTTGTCATTATTTTCTGGTTATTGAATCAATCCATCAATTTAGTGATGAGATATTGACTTTATTAGAGTGTTTTGGATCGAAGGGAACTATCCATACTTGAGGAATGACAGAGACAAAACTAAAAACCTAGATGTTCTGATACCATAAAAGATGCGGAGAAGTTGACTGCTCAGGAAAAGAGATAGAACACCTCAATTATTTATATGTAAAAATAGAAACAAAAATAGAAAACTATAGAATAGATAAAAGACATGACGCTACTCCAATACACTCTAATAGACTTCTCATTGATTTTAACTTTGTTTTCCTCGTAAAATCATCATCATTGAAGGTTTATTTCAAATATTTACGACTAATTGAAAAAATAGCTAGAGATAATCGATTCATATAATTTTTTTGTTCATATCTACCAAAGATTGTGAATTTATATATGAGTGTCTCTCCATAAGTGTGAAGATGTCAATCTTTTAAAAATAATTTTACTATTTTAGATTGAGAGTTGTTATTGGCACCTAACTTTACTTATTATACCTAATGACAAATAAAGAAAACAAGTGAATGATTGAAAATAAGTAAAAGTTGGAGTGTAGATAGAAACTCTCTCATTTATTTGTTTGTTTTTTTGTTGTTGTTGTTGTTAGATTTATATTTTTTGAGTTTAAAATTTTATATAAATCTAATTATAATTGTAAGCAACTATTGAAATTAACGAGTATTATAATGTTGAGGTTATAATTTGAGCCAAGCCTTTGTAACATTTAAAGAGCATGTTTTAATTGTAATTAAAGTATGATAAATAATTTAAGAAATTGAGGTATAATAATTAAAAGTTGTGGTGCCAATACCATCTCTCTTTAAATTAAATAAAACATTTATTTTGATTCTTAAAAGCAAAAAATACATATAACACAATAACTTGGTCGAGGGAAGTGGAGAGAAGAGAAAGAATTGATAAGAGAGAAATTGCGATAGTTTAAAATTTTTAAAATGTCTTAAAAGGATTTTAGGGGTAGAGTTGGAATTATAAAATAGAGAAAACTCACATTTTTTTTTCTTCTCTATTCGAGTAGGCCCAACGAGCTTTAAAACGTTTTTTCACGCAATTATATGCATACGTGGGTGTGTATTTTTTCTAAATATTTTATAGAATAATTTCTTTTGCCCACCTTACTAATGAGACAGACTTCCACACTTTTCCAAAAATTGACTTAAAAGACTCTCGCACTCAGACTATTTCAAAACCGTGAAGTTGGCCCCAATAGTCAGCATTTGCTCCTATCTTAAATGACAAAATTGCCCTTGGATTCGGTGAAAATGATATTTTTCTTTACAACTAGGTTAACCCATCAATTGTACGATATTACTTAGTCAACGGTAGTCTTTATACTTCCAATAACTGCTAAGGTCCATCATAAAGTTTCATTTTATATTCCCTATTTATTAATTTGAATTTTTTTTCTCATTTTTTAAAATTATTATGTCTCTTTGAACCATTGTTTGAACATTATTTTTATGTATTATTTATTTGATAATCAAAAATCCCTATGAATAGTGGATCGGGTCAGTAGTTGGGTTTTGCCCAATTTATAGATCATGGTCTTGTCCAAGGACTAGTCTTAGGGCACGTGCAACACCCTTACATCACACACGCACACAAACACACATTTCAAATAAGTGAGGGTACACCCTCACGAGTAGTCCCTAAGAAATTAATGTCCATACTGAATATTGAACTCACGACTTAGAAATCATTAGTACTGAAGATTTCTTTATAAGAACATTAGGTGTCTTTAGCCCTAATATGAAAAAAAAAAAGCTAGATTCTTCATCTTTCCTTATTATTTTTTTTTTTGTTTTTTTGCTTACATTATGACAATTAGATTTGAGAAAAAATAAAAAAAATATTTTGTTTTTGCTACGATGTTAAAGAAACATGCATTAAGTTCAAATTTTATTGGATAGTAATAGAAGATTAAGTTCAACCTGGTTATTATTCGAATCCGAATAAGATATAATGTTTTACATTTACTTGACGTCCAAGTTGAATTCAGATACCAAATAATTTTTTATTACTTGGAGTTTAATTTAGATATCCATTGACAACCCTATTTTTAATATCACGTCCTTACAAATCAATCTTCTATACATTAATTTTGATGTACTTTGCATTGGATGTATCTCATAAGAAAAAGAAACTCAATTAATTAATTAAAATTAAAAAATGTCGAATCTAATATGTATTAAGTATTTGTAGGATCGACCTAATTTCATAATTCATTTATACAAAACCAAAATCCTAAGCACTAGAAGGAATGTTTTATTTAGATTTATATTTTTAATATATGTATATAATATCAAAATGTAATCTAATATTTGTTAGAAATTTATTTTAGCTGACAGAGAAGAAATTGTCTTACGGACGAAACGTTGGTTTTATTTTCATATTTGTGGGACAGAAGACTATTGCGCCGGACGCCAAAATTTTGTAAAAATTTGAGAAATTTTCGCCATAGGAAATAATCGAACCTGAATCTCCCACTCTCTCTCTCCGACAATACAAAGGTCTGTGAGATCAAGACTTCAAACGACCTGTAAAAATGGCGTTTTTTTAGGGTTTCTAGGGTTTAAATTTAATAAAAACCCTAAATATTCTCCATGGAGATTCCCGGGAGACGATCCGATTATTCTCCTTTAAGCCAATTCCCTGAAGATCATCAACAGCAACACCAACAGCAACAGCAATCGAAGTTCTCTGGTGGAGCTCCATCTTCTCTTTATGAATCTCTGTCTGCAGAGAAGAACAAAGGGAAATTTGATAGGGGTTTTGATTGGGATGCTGATCATCGATTTCAACTACAAGGACGGATGGCGAATTTGTTTCCTTCGATCGGATTGCAGAGACAATCGAGTGGCAGCAGCTTTGGGGGAAGCTCATTGTCTGGAGATTACTATGTGCCTACGTCGTCGATGGGGGCGGCGAATGATCCAGAGATGTTTGGTTATTTACAGGAAGATGGGTTTAAGGTTGGAGGTGGAGGAGGAGGAGGAGGAGGAGGAGGAGGAGGAGAGTTGATGGTGAGGGCGAGAGACGCGGTGGGATCTTCGTCTTCGAAGAGTTGGGCTCAGCAGACAGAGGAGAGCTACCAATTGCAGCTTGCGCTGGCTCTTCGGCTTTCAAATGAGGCTACTTGTGCAGATGATCCCAATTTCTTGGATCCGATTCCAGACGATTCGGATGTTAGATCTTTGTCTGCTTCGCCCAAAGCTTTGTCTCATAGATTTTGGGTAAGAGTTATGTTCATTTTTGGCTTTTAATTGATTTAGTTCGTTCTTGCTTTGTTTGAATTTCAATTAGTAGAGATTAGTTGTTTGGTTTTTCAATTATGGGTATGGAATTGTCTTTCAGCCAATTGAGATTGCGAATTCATTTAGAAGTTCTTAACGGAATGTTGTTATCTAGATAGTTCGATCTTTCCACTTGTTTTCTTTCTAGTCAAGCTTAGTTTTTCAGTATCTAGAATTGCTGAAATATTTGATGTTTAAAGAAGATTGGATTCGGTATATAATTTAAAAACACGAGAGTTCCCAACAGGTTTTCTTAAATTGGGTTATAGGTTGATTGAGGTTGTGAAGGTTTTCATTTTAGCTTACTGCATCGGAGGTTCATCACCTTACATACATCTACAGACATGGCTAATGACATTTTTTATAACGCCTCCTCACCCTTGATCAAGTAACAATATTGTCTGCTTTTGATTTCCCCTTATGACTTTAAAATGCGTTGTTACGCGGTAAGGGAATTGGACTACCTATAGCCCAGAATCTCGAACGCTCTTTGGTCGATGTGGGACTAACTTCACCCCCTCCCTGCTATTCCACCCCGCAAACACGAGCCCAATCGACCATGGGTCCAGCTAGTAGTGCACTGGCAAGGGTGTGACGTTTTTTCAGCAATGTAATCAGCATTTGTAGATTTTCTTTCATGTTTTCTTCTTTGCCGTCCATCTTAACATATAGTTTGAGTTTGACATACATTTTTTTTTTAATCTTCATGTTTACTAGGTGAATGGTTGCTTATCTTACTTCGATAAGATTCCCGATGGGTTTTACTTGATACAAGGGATGGATCCATATGTGTGGACCCTATGCACTGATATCCAAGAGTATAGCCGGGTCCCATCAATTGAATCATTGAAGGCCATTCATCCTCGTGATGATTCATCATTTGAAGTGATTTTGATTGATAGACATAGTGATCCGGGATTGAAGGAGCTTCATGATAGGGTAATAAGCCTTTCTTGTAGTTGCATTTCCACAAAAGAAGTGGTTGATCAGCTGGCAAGGCTTGTTTGCAGTCATATGGGGTGAGTTTTCTACACCCCTTAAATAAAAAACTGAGCCTGGATTTATCTGGTCGTTTGTGCTTCTGATAACCAAACTTTTTCTTACTATCACAAGGGGTGCAGCTTCTACTGGTGAAGATGGTTTGGTTTCCCATGGAAAGGACTGCATTGAAGTTTTAAAGGATTGCTTGGACTCAGTCGTTCTTCCAATTGGAAGCCTATCTGTTGGTCTCTGCAGACATCGTGCTCTGCTCTTCAAAGTAAGCGTCATAACCCTTTATATATTTATTTTTTGTGGTCAGCATTTTAAGTTGTTCCCGTTGAGGTACTTCAAATCTGTTTTCTCACTGGTTGCTAATTCGTTTGTGCATGGACAAGCTGCCATGATCCCAGGATTCAATGTTACCATAAGTCCATGACCCAAAAATGCCACATGGAACACTTTTTTTTAATGTTTATTATCAAAGAAAAAACCTGAACTCCTGGTCCATGATTTCTCAAATCCGATGGCTAGAAATAATTTATCAGGCTAAGCTTTTTCTGTAGGTCCACCTTTGGGTCAGTGGGCCCAGCAGCTCTCAATATGACATTTTTTGAGATGTGGGTCCATTAAATATTCAATGACCTGGGGTCATTTTAGGATTGGCCACACTATTCAATATGTTGTTTTTGAAATCTTATTTAATCGATCATATATAAATCCTGTAGATTAAATAAGTTCTTCTTGTAAAGTTTAATAACAACAATTGCTTATATTTAACTATACTTTTCACAGGTTTTAGCAGACGCAATTGATTTACCTTGCCGAATTGCCAAGGGCTGCAAATACTGTAGGAGAGATGATGCTTCTTCCTGTCTCGTTCGTTTTGATCTCGACAGGTATGCTGTATTGAACTTTTGACTACTTTCAAAAAAATTAGAGGCATTATTTCATGGCAATGCCTTTTTTTTTTTTTTTTTTTTGTCATTGTTGTTCCATTATCTTACTTTGAATTCAATGGTCACAAATCATTGTGACAATCTACTCCCTCGAGGAATTTTTAGTGTTTTTTTTTTGAGGTGGGCAATTAGTTCCTTGTGCAACTGTCTCCCGAAGAGAGTGACCCTGAAATTGTGCAACATTTGCATTTTGTGTTACTGATATCATAGGTGGATTTACCATACTGCAATTCAATTTTTTTATTATCTAATAGTATAAGCTTGCAGAGGTGAAAAGCTTTGTTTTGACCCTGTTGTCTGATTTATAAGTTTGAACTACATTATTTGCAGTTCACCCTGTACAAGTTAAATTAGGTGTCATCCACACTGGCTTGTTATTTTTTTGGCTTGGTTTTTTGTTTTGTTGTTGTTTGAGTTTTGAAACTATTTTCTAGAGTTTTTTTTTTTTTTTTTCATTCCTTTTTTTTTGATTAATTTCTAGCAAAGGCTTGTATTCTGGATAGGGGAATTATGTCGAATTGATTTGTACTTTATGACTGGATCCATGTAGAATAAACAACTGCCTTACTAATTTGAGTTAAATATACTTCAATGCATTATTTTGCAGATTCTGACACTGATGCATACATTCTAGTCTTTATTGAATTTTATTAGTATGATATTATTAAGGAAAGCCCCGCTTTTTTAGGTCACTGAATACGCTTATACTTTGGCAGGGAATACGTAGTTGATTTGATTGAGAAGCCAGGGTGCTTATGCGAGCCTGATTCCTTACTCAATGGTCCATCTTCCATCTCAATTTCATCACCTTTGCGTCATCCAAAGTTTAAACCAGTTGAAACAACTGAGAATTTCAGGTCATTAGCCAAACAATATTTCATGGACTGTCTATCACTCAATCTGCTATTTGATGATGGTTCTACAGGTGAGTCCCTGGTTTCTTCATGCAGTCTCTCCTAAAAAAGAGAAATTAATATCCATTATTAGAAATTTTGTCTTAATTGTTTGGAACATGCATTTCTTTATTGGTGCACTTACTAATTCTTTGAGCAATCTGATAGCATCCAATTAGACCTGCAACTGTTACATCCTAATATACCATTTTGATCAATGTTTGCATGATTCTAATCGGTTGGTACTCTTTTATTTATTTATTTATTATTTTGGATGGCACTGGGCATTCAGACACACAAAAAGAAGAAAAAAATGAAAAAGAATTCATTGACTATAACAAAGACAACTCTTCAAACTTCATATATGTTTTCGAATTTGGTGATGTGCGACTTGCATATGATGTGTGCATATGCGACCTTTATAATAATTAATTATATTTCCAGGTTTAACAAGTATGTAAGAACACATAAACTCAAAGAATTTGGAAATAAAACACATGAAATCTTGCTTGTTGAATGTTGCAGAAGCCTTTGAAGCTTGCTTCTTGAGCTTGATGCAAATGATTTGAGGAATAGAAAATGTATAGAATGTCAAAATAAATAAATAAACTAAAACTTAGAAGAGAGCCAAAATGAGAGTAGAAGTGAGTTAAAATTAGAATAGAAATATGTTATTGTTTTTTTTTGTGTGTGTGTGTGTGTGTGTGTTGTGTTGTGGGTGAGATAATGGGATATTTACAAAAAAATGTTTTTGCCAAATAATCAAAATTTTGACCATTTAACACATAAGAGACCGCATACTTACAAATGCAATGACATAATGACCTGATCACATATGCAATTATATGATCCAAGTTGTTTTGATGTTGATGGTAGTTGGGTCTATGGATTGTACTTTTTCTCACATTAGATATAACACATATGTTATCAAGTATTGTATTATAAAAGAAACTTGGTCTCTGATGTATGAGGGGGGCCTTGGGCACATGTAAAAGTAGGGTACTACATCTGTCATCGAAGGAAATATTGGCTCAACGAGCCTGGGGATGTAGGTGACGATTTGAACGATGAACCCAGTAAAAAATGGGTATTTTGTCTCTATTTCATTCTTGATGTTCGTTTTCGTTATGCTCGATTTAATCTTGAAGACTCGGGATGAACCCCCCAACAGATTATTCAGCCTAACTATTAAGCATTACTCAGTATCCCATCAATGAAATCCACCATTCTAACTTGAAACACCCATGTCGTATTAAAGACGGGTTGAGGAAATCATTTTGGCAGTGAAAGAAAGATGGTTTTGTTGTCTCCTCGTGTTACACATCATATAAATGTTATGTGATAATGAGTTTCTGTCCATGGTTAACGTGGTTGCACGTCAAGCTTTTGTCCAACAGTCTTGAAAATACTGCTTGTTTTTACAGTTCAAATAATGGATGAACCATGGATCAAATTACAAGGTTTGTATTATCATTTTGAACTGATTTTGTTTAAGGGTTTTGATTCTGAAGTCATTTGTTTTAATCATGACAGGTATAGCTGGTGATCAAGAAGATGCGGCAGATCCATTGTTCTCTAAACGTTTTGATAGGAAGAATGCAGACATGAACGTCCCAATGCCTGTTTCGGGCAACGATGATTCTCTGACACCTTTGGCCCAAAGAGTTGCTCAGTCAAATGACCGTGATAGAGATTCCCAGCTGCCACGCTCTTATAGTCCACAGAATGCAATAAATCCAACACACTTGGTCAAGGATCCCGTCCCTAAAAAACGCATCCCACCCAATAAGCATACAGATCAACATTTTTTAGCATTGTCCAATCGAAGGGCTGATATGAGTAGAGATCTGCGGTTCATTGAGGGAGGTCAAGTGGTATCAAATAAATCAACATCAAGTAGTGAACTTTCTCTTAATGTGGAGGATTTTGTCATTCCATGGAGTGATCTTGTTTTAAAAGAGAAAATTGGAGCAGGTATTATTATTGTTATTATTTCAAAAATATATGAAGAGCATTGTAAATTGCAACTATCATTCTTGTTTTTTCTGGTTACATATTTTTGTTCTCTCATGCAAACTATCAAGTCCCATGATAATCTTGAAGGATATAACTGAAAAGGTATTGATGGAATGTGTTTCAGGTTCTTTTGGAACTGTCCATCGTGCTGATTGGCATGGTTCGGTAAGCATTTAATTATTGTTGTGTATGTTGTTTTCCATTTTCCCCATGTTTATCATCCAGTTTCTCGTGGTTCACTGAAGCTGAACTATACTGGTTAGGTCTATGGTTGTTGGACTTTGTAATACATTTGTTTATAATCATATGGAGCCTGTAATTGTCAGGATGTTGCTGTGAAGATTCTTATGGAGCAAGACTTCCTTGCTGGGCGCTTTAAGGAATTTTTGAGGGAGGTATGTCTGAGATAACTTCTGTCTTCAGTTTGCTACTAGTCTTACCCCTTGTATATTAATGAAGATCTTGAACTAACTTGAGAAAATATTTAGGTTTTTTTTTTCTCCCCTTATTTTATTTCTTCTGTTTTTTTTAGGTTGCATTAATGAAATGCCTTCGGCATCCCAATATTGTTCTTTTCATGGGTGCTGTTACTCAGCCCCCAAACTTGTCCATTGTCACGGAATATTTATCAAGGTCTCCCTCTGATTCTTGCTAGATTTTTGTTTTGTTTTGTTTGGAGCAATGAGTTCTTTTACATGACCAAAACAAGTGAAATCTGTTGTGAAAAAGTAATCAGCCTATTGGCTTCGAATTGCAGGGGCAGCTTATATAGGCTATTGCATAAATCTAGTGCAAGGGAAGGATTGGATGAGAGGCGTCGGTTAAATATGGCTTATGATGTGGTACTCCTTCATAACACCGTCCCATATACTCTTCCGAGTTTTTGTATATATTTTTACTATCACGTATTCTACTACTTATCTTAGGTTAGAATTATGTCCAGAATTCCTACACTACATAGGCATGTGAGCTGGATATAGTTATAATTTTTCTATTTGGATATGCAACTTTACATTTGGGTCTCTTTATTAGCTTGTCATTGCTCTCTACAGGCAAAGGGAATGAATTATCTTCATCGGCGCAATCCTCCCATTGTTCATCGAGATTTGAAGTCTCCAAATCTTTTGGTTGACAAAAAGTACACAGTGAAGGTAAGATTCATGAATTTTATTTATTTATTTATTTTTTGATAGATGTATGTGTGAAGGTAGTGTTTTGCCCCCCAGATTTGTGGTTTAAACGCTCAAACTGTACTAACTTGGCAAGTTGGCACCTTAAAAAAAGTGTCGTTAAGACTGTAAACTTCATTCTTTGAAGGGATGGTGCATGATTTTCTAATATTATGAAATAATGTTGCACAACTCCTTTACTTTTACACATATTAACACAATTTCTTGTACACAAAAAGAAGCTTCTCCAAATGTTGATATCTTTGTTATGCAAAAGGATCTAGATAATTCTGATACTTTTACCTAACGTAACCTTTTTAGTTTAAATTACTCCAAGAAGCCCACACGTAACCTTTTTAGTTTAACATCTGGCATATTTTGACCAAGTTGACTGTACAAATTTGAATTCTACCATATAACCTTTCATCATTCACTCTAAACATCGGTATTTATTAGTTGAAAATTTTCTGTTTCCAAGTTCTTGCGTTCTAAATTTTATGGTGAGCTTCAATTGGTGTTCGTGTGTCCCTACTCACTTTATCATTTGTATTACAATCTTATTTGTGATCATTTAGGTCTGTGATTTTGGCCTTTCTCGCTTAAAGGCAAACACTTTTCTCTCCTCTAAATCTGCGGCAGGGACTGTAAGTTTTGTTTCTTTAGTTATGATCATTATTCAGTTCTTTCCCAGTTTATCGAGGAAGCGTGGGATGCTTTCTATTGCATATTATGATTTCATTTTTCTCTCATTAGCCTGAGTGGATGGCACCAGAAGTTCTTCGTGATGAACCATCAAATGAGAAGTCCGATGTTTACAGCTTTGGTGTAATTTTGTGGGAACTTGTGACTTTGCAACAACCTTGGAGTAATTTAAATCCAGCACAGGTCTGCACACTGTTTCTTTACTGGAAGTTCTCTAGTGAAATATAAAATGGAAAAAATACATAAAACGACTTAAATGTTTTAATGCTTTGCTTTCAGTGTACTTGTGAAAGCTTGACAAGTATATATATATATTTTGAAGGCAAATAATAACTGAATTTGAACTAGTTTTTGTGGCAAAGACCGAGGGATAATAATGGGTTTACACATATGTTCATTCATTACCTATATATTTATCTTTTTATTGTCTTTTTTTTCCCCCGTTAAATTTGACATATGGATATAGCTCCATTCATTTTAAATACTTTCACTTGTTTAACTGTTGAATTATAGCTTAATAACCCTTCTCTTGTAGGTGGTAGCTGCTGTTGGTTTTAAGAACAAAAGACCTGATATTCCAAGCAATACCAATCGTCATGTGGCTGCATTAATTGAGGCTTGCTGGGCAAAGTGAGTGGAAATTCTGAATCCTTTTTATGCACTGTCATGCTCTGATTTTACCTATCAATGTTTTTCGTTTCTTACGAAAGTGAAAATCAATGGTTAAACTGCAGTGACCCGTGGAATCGGCCTTCCTTCTCCGATATCATGGAAGCCTTGAAGCCTTTGATAAAACCCCCGACACTTCCGCCGGTTCATGCAAACATGCCACAACTAACCTGAATGGGTGGAAGACCATTGAAAATTGTCACGTGCATACCTGGCATTCTTTTGTTTTTCCATTGATTGGCAGGAGCCCGAGTTGCTCAAATCATCTCAGGTACGTCTTTCTCAAGTCTACATCATTAACCTTCGCTTCTACTATCTAATGTCAGGTTTTAATCATCCAAGCTTAAAATGTGCCCTGGTTTAAAGGAAAATTCGTTAAAATTGGGAAACCATGGAAAAAATTCGGGAAAATCGAGCTAGGTTAGGGCTTTGTAAATGTTCCTATTGATGGGGTGTTCTCATAGTATATCATCAAGTTCCATATTAAACTAGAATGATAAATGAAGAATTCTCATTTTGATATCATTTATGCATCCACAACAAGTAATCACAGATCTACAACATATTCAAGGTTTATACTATTCAAAATATAAAAAAGATCATAATCATGAGTCCGAATTAGGATTTATTAACAGATTATAAACATTAAATCAATGTCATTCTCATTTGCATACTCATTATTTCGCATTAATCATGAAGTTCGTGATTTGATCGCGAAGTTCATAAAAGTCACGTATCTTAAAAAGTTGTGATTAAATCAGTGAAGGAAAAAGGCACGATTTAATCGTGATTTTTCCAATAAGTTGGAGACCTTGGCTGACTATGGAAACCACCACTGTTTAACTTCTATGAAAGAGAAGCAAATGAAATGCTTTCATGAAAATTCTCGTAGAATTGAGAATAACGTTTTCATTCTGCACATGCCAGATCATGAATTAGTAACTGCATCCAATTTCCAAAAAACTCCCAATTGTCTCGAACTTCCTATTTTTGGAATGGGATATTTACAGAAGGACGAAACATTGAGGAGCAAGTGTGCAATTACTCTGTGCCTTCAAACCTAGAAAGTTTCAATGTACCATTTCCTAACTGGGACTTATCACATGTACTCAAATCCTAACCTTGGTGCGCATATGATCCATTGCAGGGTCTTGTACATACTAACTCCTATTGCCGATCAAGATTACAGAATTTTAACACACCACGAAATCGCCATTGGATTTCGCAAAGTTACTCCTTTCCCAAGTCTCTTATAACTTTGTCATCTCGCCGAACATTCTGAAATCCTCTCCGGGTTTGCCATCTTCTCCACGTAATTTTGTATGTATCATCACCATGTTGTAATTCAAAGAGGTAGTTTAAGGGAACAAGTGACTTCACCAGCTGTACATACAGCTTGAGCATTGCTTTAAATTTAGGTCAAGTGATGAGGTTTTTTTTTCTTCAGTTGGTTGCCATTGTTTAGTGGTTCCATTATTTGCAATTAATATCGATCGGATTATTGTGGTTATTAAATAGTCTTGACATGGTTTCGCTGACTGTATATGTGACATTGATTTATTCAATATGAGGAGGGAAACTTTATGTGATGATATTGGCTTTGTTGATATTGTTCATTCAAGTTTACCTTAAAAAGAGGGTTGGATTAGTTCTCATGTATAGTTAATAACACATCTCGTCTTTACCCTGCTTTTGAACACTAATAAACGTGGGCAACAAATATTTGTTATGAGAATCATGTGTTCTTCCCAAACAAACATCTTTGGGTCTTTTAAGATTAAAATTTTGCAGATTGCCATTTTTTTCAAAATCGAAAGACAAGCCTAGTGAAATATTCGAGTTTTATTTGATTTTGGGTTTCGAAAATCCAGTAAAAAATCTGGTAAACCGGAAATACGTGGCATATCCTTTATACTTTTCTTTTAAACGTACGAACATAAAAATTTCTAAAACAAATAATTCAGTATGCTTCAAAAGAGAGTCGATCTATATAGTAAGATAATTATTATAAGAATAATGATGAATGCCTGTGATCTTGGTACGTGGCAAGGGTACATCTTTTTCCTGTTTATTCAGATGAAAACGATCTATGATCTATGATTCTGTGTCCTTGCCACATCAGCCGTGTACCCAACCGTGTGCATTCATCACGACTCTTATTCTAATCCAATGGTCAGTGGCCCTAAAGTTTGCCAAACATTTTTCAAAACATGGGTTAGAAGCTTTGGAATGAGTTGATTTTTTGTGAGGATGATCTCTACGGTTCGGAGGCCCTAAACGAAATTCACTCCAAGTGTTAGTTTTCGAGGCCGTCAGATCTGGATACATCCGACGATTCAGGTTTAATAAACCGGAGCGCAAGACACTTTTGCGTACAGATTGTTAAAAATTAAAAATTAAACTCTTAAAACCCCTAAAAATTAAGAACTAAGCCCCTTCCCCTTTCTTGTTTTAAGTCTTCTCTGCGATTTCTCTGTCGAAGCAGCTCTCTATCTAAGAAGTGTGAGTAAAGAAGCCGAGACCCAGCTTCCGAACCTCTTAGAAACAAACATCAAGTTTCCCTTCTTAGATTCTTCTTAAGAATCTGAGTTTCCATTGAAAGTCTTTTGGTTGACATGGATAAACTTGAAAAAAAAAATCATATAATTCCTTGAAAATATTTGAACAATCAGAAACAATTAAATTTAATTAAAAAAATTATTACTAAGATTTCAAACAATTATCAAAAAAATCCAACACATAATAAACTAAAAAAAAAATTCAACAAAATGTATGAATGATCCTTAAGTTTCTCCCAAAAAAAAAATCTTTTGTTTTTGACCTCAAAAATATTTTATTTTTAAACCTCTTCAATCCATCATCTTCAACCTCACTCACTTTTGTTTTTGAGTTCTTATTATTAAAGAAATATATTTTAGATTAATAACTTTTTTTAATTAAACTTTGATATTAATGTGATGATAAAATACTTAGAAAAAAATAAGTTACATACATAAAGCACGTTATAGGGATGTATTAGAGATTTTCTACCAACATGCCAACTTTTACTTATAACACACCAATTTATATGTAAATGATCATTTAATTAGTGGTGTGTTATTAGTAAAAATTGATTATTTCAATTTCTGCCCTAAACTTATATTACTTTATGTCTAACAATGATATATTACTAGCACATTCTAGCTTACTCGACAATCAAATGACTTGTCGGCCAACTAAACCGGTCAATTTTGACTTCAACATCCAATGCCATGTCGGTTCAATTGTCTAATTTGACCTGTTTGACCGGTTTTTCTTAATAAAGCAGGTTATTAACGGAGTTAAAAGGATCCACACAACGACACTCACACATCCATAGTAATTGAAAAAAATGTTGAAAATGATAAAAATATATATTAAAAATTATAAAAAATATATAAAAATGATGAATGCATGCGGTCTTGGTAAGCAGTTGGTACAAGGCTGACATGGCTAGGGCATAAAATCGTGCATCTTTTTCCTGTGTATCCCGATGAAAATGATTTATGATTCTGTCTTTATCACGTTACTCTCAAAATATATACATCTAATGAAAATTCATAAAATCAAGTTATTATCATCAAATCTCATATTTTTACGTTTATGATTCATCTAATTCTATTATATATCAAATCCCACATTGAAAAAATAAGAAAGTATTTAATTTTTTTTCCTGTAAAAAAATGAAAAAAATCATGAATAAAATGGTATTTTTTTTTTTTTTTTTTTTCCGGTCACAAATTTAAAACATCACGTTTTAATCGTCAAAAATACAATATAAGACGCGTTTTAAACGTTTTTATTAAAAAAAAAAAAAAAACCTACGCACACATCCAAGTAAGATGACCGGTTCAACCGTTTTGTGATGGTCTGGTTTTAAAATCACGTTGAATAAAGACAGCTGATATGCCAAAAATGGTAGGTCACGTGCTTGCAAATATCCTAGAAAAGACAAGAGATGTTTCAAACAGTGAAACGCGTTAATTGAAATTCACCGTTAGATTCAATAAAATCAACGGTCAAATAACCTCCAACCGATATAACTGTCTTATCAACCAATAGCATTTCCGCGGTTTAACAGCGCCAAAACCCACCGCCTTTAACCTTTTAGGAAAAGATCTCGCAAAGGCGGCAAAACCCCCCAAACTATAATATAATTATATAAATACCCTCTCTCACTCTCTCCACCGACTAAATCCCCCCCTCCCTCTCCTTCGAATCTCTCGCTCACTCTCTCTGTAATTCAACCAAACATAAATCCTAATTTCATCTTCTGTACCGATGGATTCCAGAGATAAACGCCCAATTCATCCAATTAAATCTCCATCTTCGCCTTCAAATCTTCCATCTGTGACAGATTTCAAGGGATTTTCTGCTACTGATGTCTCCTCTGTTCCATTGGAGTCTGAAATTAGCTCTCCCCATGAAAAAATAGGGTTTCCTTTAATGAAATCGGCTGCATTGTTGGTATGTCCACCTTCTTCTTCTTCTCCTTTAATGGAGTTTGAATCGTTTTCTACTGTGAAACCTTCGTCTTCTATGCTTATGGAATCTAACGGTAGTTCTTTTGGAGAGAATTTGAGTTTTGGGGGTCCATTAATGAAGTTTGAACCGTCTTCTTCTATAATGGTTGAATCCAAGGAAAGCTCTTCTGGAGAAAAATTCAATCTTTCCTCATCTCCTATTTTATCTGTTGAAATTGGAGGAGAGAACACAGGGGTTCCTCAGCCACTTGAATCCCTACATGGTACTCCAATTCCTCCATTCCTTTCGAAGACTTACGATCTGGTCGACGATCCTTCGCTGGATTCGGTGATCTCGTGGGGATCGAACGGTGAGAGCTTCGTGGTTTGGGATACCGTGGAGTTCGCTAGGGTTTTACTTCCTCGGAATTTCAAGCACAACAATTTCTCCAGTTTTGTTCGACAGCTAAATACTTATGTGGGTATTGCCGTAACACAACCGGCCATGGCTGGTTGTAATTTGTAATGTGTTCTTGTTTTTTTGTTTTATTTCTTCTGTTATTCTGTAATTGGATTTGAACAAGACCCATCACTTGTAGATTACTGAAGAAGGCATTTTTGTGGAATCTCCATGTATAATGTACAATTTCTTGAATTGGGAAGAATTTAGGTGTATTCTTCCCTCTCAATTGTAAAAGTTTTACACACTTTTTTGTGTTCATTTATACTTATGTTCTTTTACTGGGATGTAATTTTGTATTACAATTTAATCTTTAATAGAAAGGTTTCCGCCATTATGTGTCGTATTTCTTGCAACGTTTCTAGTTTGGGTTTGAAATTCTTTGGCCACTTCCCCTGTTTCTTAGTTTTCTATGGGAAAACAGTCGATAAATGTACTATTTATCTAATGTAATTTTGTTCCAAGAAACTTCTTTTCGTCGTAATAAATTTGGGTTTCAGATGCTCACATTATTTGCTGTAAAATACTTCCCATCTGCCACAGCTCTTCTAATTATGACAGGAGGAGCGGGCAGTCTCATTCTTTAGCAGGAAGTATTTCAGGTTCTGAAGAAAGGTCTTGAATTTTGGTAATATCGACCTTTCATAGTATATTAGTACTACATTGTCTCCCCTCATTTTGATATTTTCTTTTGAAGTAATTGGTTTAGTAGTTTACAGATTTTCTCTATAGAGCCAAATTCTTGGGGAAAAGGCATTTTATCTATATCGACAAATCTATATCATGTGAATTTTATTTAGTTTCTATTACGATCCTTCTTGTTCCATATTCATTCTTTAGTTTCTGTTGGCTTATTCAGGGGTTCCGAAAGGTTGAGGCTGATCGATGGGAGTTCGCCAATGAAGGTTTTCTAAGAGGGAAGAGACATTTGTTGAAGAACATTCATAGGCGAAGGTCGCCTCAAGGGCAGCAGACTGGGAGCTTTGCCGGGTCTTCTGGTGAAATAGCGAAATCTGGCTTGGAAGGCGAGATAGACAAACTAAAAAACGATAAAAATTTGCTGATGCAAGAGCTTGTAAAATTGCAGCAGGAGCACCGTGGGAGAGCTCATCAGGTACAAGCAATGAAAGAGCGGATGGACACAGCGGAGCAAAGACAGAAACAGATGGTCGCATTCTTGGCCAAAGTATTTCAAAACCCGATGCTCTTGACCCGTCTTCAGCAAATGAAGGAACAACGGGAGATTTCTTCTCCAAGGGTGAAAAGAAAGTTCGTCAAGCAGCCGCAGCAAGTTGATCCAAGTAAATCCGGTTCATCCATGAAAGCTCAGCTTGTGAATTATAAACCCGATTTGGGTAGCACATCTACGTCTTTGGGAACACAGGATTTAGAACCTGTTGCAGATGAACAACTTTCCGACTGTCTCTTAGAAGATATGGTTGGGAAATTAGGACTTGGTGTGGCGGGCATCCAAGGTCAGGTTGCATTGGATGAGTTACAACAGGAAATTGTGGGATCGGGCTTGGAAACTTTGGGTTATGAGGATGCCTTCAAAGGAAAGAATGAATATTTTGTTTCTTTCCCGGAGGATTTGGGGAAGGAGGAGGCTTTTCCAGACTTTATGTTCCCAGGAGTGGAAAGTGTCGTTAAACAAGAGGATTTAGGGAACATGGGTTTCGATACGAGTGTCTGTCTGGATACTTCTAGCCACGATATATGGGGTAATCTCATGAATTATGATGCTCAAGAGCTGGGAGTCAACGTTGGATTATCCAATCTATGGGATGCGGGATCACAACAAGCAGCTGAAGGTTCAGGAATCGACAAATGGCCGGGTGATGAATCCTTCTTCGACGATTTTGAATTCCAACCAGGACGGCTAAAAGATGATAACTCTAGGAATTCGGGTGCATAGGGCCTCATTTGCTTCAGCAGTTGATGCCCTTGGAGATCATCTTTTCCTATTTTAGTTTTATAGTCAATGGTTTCCTTGATTATGGATGATTTATTATAATATATTCAGTGTTTGGTTCTCATTCTTTTTTAACTTTTTATTAAATTTCATTTCTGTGTTCCTATGAGAACCCATTTCTTTTTATTAATTCTATCAATTCAAAAGGATTTTTTTTTCCTAATAATTGTGGAGGATCCTTAAATGTTTAACTAGATGGGTCATCTCATCTTATTAGCTATGTCCATCTTGGAGTATTCTAACACAAACTTTGGAGTGTTGAATTTTGCAGGTTTTTGTGTGGTGAGATTTACGTGACTCTTTCCTTTGGGATCTGTGGACAGGCGTTACAGCTCTTCTCAGCATTCCAGCATCAATTTTCACGGAACGAAGCTGCTGGTAAGACTTTATTGGTTTGTATTGCAGTTTTTCATGCTTGTTAATTGAGTCGTGCTGGAGTGACATTGAAATTGACATCGTATCACACATAGGTGTGCACATAACCCTAGATGCTTCTCCCTCGTTTCTTGATGAAAAGCATCTATGATTCTGTACACACATCCATGTCAGCAATGTGTGAAACGATGTCAATTTCAATGTCCCTTGAGCATTTTCCTTGTTAATTTTGGAGAGTTGCATAAAAAACTTGTTTCAATATTTGAAAAATAACAAGTTAAACTCTTCTACTTGATGAACAACAAATCTCCTCCACTAGCATATCGGTGGGCTTACCTAATGAACTTCATATGTGGATTTTGTCGTTATTTTGGGTCTTACTATTTTAGCATCAATCGTAGTAATGTAAATATCGTTGGTCATCTTAGTTTTTATATTCCTCTACATCTCATTAGTGAACTTAATTTCTGAAAATTTGGATGCACTCGGCAATTTTTTTACCCGAAATGAACTTGTACGCATGCCAGTCCATGTCTGTTTGATTATTTTCCTTTTACTACTATATGTGTCGCGTGTGAACAAAGCATTTAAATCCAAAAACATGTGTAAGCATGTGTGTACATGAATATGATATGTAAAATCGTGGTTTTGCAGGCATCTATACTCCCTCTACATACTTTTTGTTGGATATCCTTCAATTCTCTGTAAGAGTCAGCGGGAACCCATGTTGAATGCTAAATGAGGTTGTTTGGCATCCCGTTGATTCAAGGGAGAGAGATATGTGGCACTGATTTATGCCCCCTGGTCCAATGGCTTACATGTTCTTATGTTTAATTGTCACCTAACTTACCATGTAATTGGCATTTGATAGTAATTTTCTTTTATCCGATTGCCATCTATAAATTTTAGCAGGAACGTCGCAAGTTATAGAATCTATTCCTTGATACATCAAATTGCATTGTGTGCATGTATTGGAGTTCAATTTCCTGAGTTTGAATGTTAATTCTCCCACTTTGGACAATTTTGAAGTTTGCTATTCTGTTATATTATAAATTTGAGTGTGCACTTAGCAGAGCAGCAGAGGTACAATACATGCTGGGTTCCCTGGGCCTAAAGAAGGCTCTTCAATGGATGATCAAAGAGTCTTACAGGTCCATCTGTTCCATTGGTTTGGATTCTAGGATCCAATTCTTGCATGTTCATAATCCGATTATTAGCATATTATTTTTTGTTAGGATTATAAAAATGATTCTCATCCAAAATCAGGAATCAGCTGAAATCAGAAACAGAAGGATCAGTGCAAAAAAAAAAAAAAAAACAAAGAAAAATGTCATTTCTAATAGGAGTCGATGAATGCACATTGTTGACATTGTAAAAGCACAGAACCATAGAACTTTTTCATCGGGATACACAGGAAAAAGATGTGTGGTACTGTGCCCTTGCCACGTCAGCCGCGTACCAAAACCTCATGCATTCATCATTATTCTTCTATTAGCAATGCCATCAATTCTGGATTAAATTCCGCTATTAGATCTTCACATATACACGTGATGTGAACCATTTTGGAGAATTTGGGCACTCACTGAGGCTCAAATCATGTCATGGAATGCCATCCAAGGATTATGAGAATCTAGAAGATGCAACAATGGTCTGGTCTAATGCGTAAGAGTAGTAAAGTTATGGCCTCATAGTGGGCTGAGCCTATAATTTCTCTTTATGTTAAGATGGGTTTCAGCTTTCAATTGCTACTTTCACGCCTACAAATATTAATTTCTTTCGATCACAACATAAGCATATTTGGTTTGAGGAGAGCTTCTCATAGTCGATTACGCGCATAGGTCTGTTTAAGATATTCATGATGAGATCGCCTAAATCTGACAATCAAGCTGAGTTTTAGAATATTTTAAAAATCATTAAATAGTTGTTGTAGATCTCTGCATGATCTTTCTAAAGCATCTACTACTGGTAAAAACGACTTCAGACATCACTTTTTAAATGATGTCTATAAGAAAAAGTGCTGCCGATTCGACGGTTTTTAGATTCTGATTTTTTCAAAATCAATGTTTAAGGATAAAAAAAAAGTCAATGTTTAAAGTTCCGCCCCTTTTTTGTACGATCCCTCCGCTCACGAAAAATACACTTTAGATTTAAAAATTGATGTTTATTTAAAAGAAAGTGATGTCTAAAGTTGTTTCATAGTAGTACGTAGCGACTTCCCAATTGAATATCCAAGTAAAGAAGTTCTGTTCTTTTTTTCCTTGTTTTTGGATTGAAATAGATTTAAAAAATTGTATAAGACCAAAATGACTTGCCCGAGTTATCTTAGTATTGTTCGTGAGCAAGACGAGACGTGAAACTGGAATTTAAAACCATGCATGATGGACTAAATGAGGAACTGTTAGTTATCTACTCCAACAACAGTACCAATT
Source organism: Akebia trifoliata (assembly GCF_017979445.1). NCBI lineage: Eukaryota > Viridiplantae > Streptophyta > Magnoliopsida > Ranunculales > Lardizabalaceae > Akebia > Akebia trifoliata. The sequence goes on along the minus strand of NC_141380.1, from coordinate 3,527,281 downwards.
CTCTTAAACTCATGATTGTTAATAAACTCAAAATTTTATAGTCTGATCGACCCATCCTTATATTACTTCCCCCACAAAAGCAATTAGAGTTTCCAAACTTGCCCATCTAAAAAAATATGGAGAACCATCTAAAATTTCCAAGTTTAAAGTCTTTTCATGCATATAAGAAAGCCATACCATTTAAATTAAGTCAAGATCACAACAAATTGGAAGAAACAATAACATTTATTATAGTATCTAATATCTATATTATGGTGCCACACTTCCATTTTAATACAAATAAAACTCTATTCATTTCCATCCAACATAGTAACCTATTGTATTTAAGTATTTCAAGGGGACCTATTAAAACCAAAAAGAGTACTATTGGGAGGAAAATAGTTGATGAAATCTAAGGATTATGCTGTTGGGTGTAAATGTAGTCCAAGTGAGCCTCTGAAATCATTCTCCTCTTTAAGCATTTTTCATCTCCATTGTCACAATCCTCCACTCCCATCAGCTGTAAAAAAAAACAAAAAAATCATGAAGAAAGTCATATAGGGTTTTGGAAGAAGCTCAAAAAGCGCTTCTAGGTTTAAATTGATGTTTCATAACGAATACGAGAAGTGATTCTTGATGACCACAAATGCTGAAAATGGACAAGAAGTGAGAAAATGCCCAAACCAACTTTCCACTTCAGATGTATGACGGAATCAACTAAAAATTACAATTTTTTTCAGCTGATTATACTTCTTACTAATTTTTATTTAATAAATAAATAACTTCATAGTGTTGCTTAAATATTAAACTAAAATTTATCTAATAATTATCAAAATGTTCAAAGAAACTCATTCAAGCAATTAATGGAGAATTTTTTTTTCCTGGAAAATTACTAAAAGAGGGTTTTATATTTTAATATTTACAAAAAAAATCTACTTTTTAGAAAATTATCAAAAACGAATTAAGTATCTGTACCATCTAACGTTTTAAAAGGAGACTAAATTGTTGAGGTGTTAAAGCAAGCTATTAAAATGTTGGATAATTCAACTTTCAATGTTTTAAGTGTTCAGAAGGCATTTTTGTTAAATCAATGTATTTTAATACATTAAAATGCAAGATAGTCCGATGAGCTACTAAAATGCTGAACTGACTTAATTTGTTTTTGGTAATTTTAAAATGCTGAACTGATTTAATTCCCTCTTTTTCTTAGTCACGAAAGTCAACCAGGATTTTAAAGAATGTCAAATGACCAATGGCATCAAACCTAACAATGAGGGTAGTTTTGTAAATTGGGAATGGTCTTAATACATTACATGTGATATTGTGTAATTGGTTCATTTGAGATTCTGTGAAATCTTGAATTGACTTTTCTACGAATAAATTTTATCTACGAAAAAAAATACTTCCATCGGAAAAAAATACAACCGAGAAGCACTTTGTCAGAACCCAAATAAGACCTGAATGTCTCAAAGTCCATCATACCACTTGTTCTACTTCCAATGTAGGAACTGTCAGAGGAAACCCATCAGCATTCACCATGTCTTCTTCACCTGTAAACAACACAACACACCATTAGTCTCGTAGGAAATATATGAGAGAGAGAGAGAGAGAGAGAGAGAGAGAGAGAGAGAGAGAGAGAGATTTCACCTAGTTTGGGTATCAAAAGACGAGATGCTGTAATTGAGTAGGAGTAAAGAAGGAAAAGGAAGAGAAGAGAGAGTAGAGGTCCATGAAAATGAAAACTTTGCTTCATGGAGCCTTGCTTGAATTTTCAGGTAGAATAGAAGAGAGAGTGAGTGAGAGAGAGAGAGAGATGTAAAGGGAGGGATAGGTGGCGTTGGTGCAGGTGGCAGCAGATATAAATACATGAAACGAGGCAACAACCAACTACCAATCACTAAATCACATGAAACCCTAAAGTACGCAGCTACAACAACTCATCTCGTGAGCCGCCCAACACACCACTTCCCCTGTTATGCTCGTGAGTCCAACTATCTTGACGAACTTAGTAAGATTTGAACTCTTACTAAGTGTTGTAACCTCACCTTGTGGCATCCAAAAACATGATCTGATCCAAAGGTGGCAGAGGACAAAAATTATATGAACTTTAAAAGAAAAAAATCAATATATATATATATATATATATAAATAAAGAATGCTAACGTCCAATACTTCTTAGGGCATCAGCATTATCCAACCCTTTTTTTTCTTCAATATTACTCCTCATTTTTTTTAATAATATATATATATATATATATATATATATATATATATATATATATATATTTGTAATTTAAATTTAGGAGCTCATTGAAGTTTCGTAGTCGTTTAGTTTCAAAAATCTTGGATGAAGCCAAAAAAAAATTTTGAATATTTTTTTTTGGTATGAGTTTTTCCATTAAATCTATAAGAGTATGGTGTTGATTGCCCGTGAGATAATCCATTTAAACAAAACAATCTTTAGTAAGACTTATTAAGTTAATAAGGAAAGTGTTTTTCTTTGATATCACACGCACATGCCAACACTTCCTTAAGTTATTATTCTTTTTTTCTTTTTTATAGTGACTCTTAAGCTATTATTCTAGTATGCAACATCAATGGAGCTTAGAAAAGTCCTATAAAAGCATTTCTAATTTCGTGTTGAACTCAGTCATGGGTCTTTACTATTTAGCCAGAAAGTAAATGTACCGTTACATGTCAATTAACCAAAAGAAGGGCCCATAGTCCCAAATGTTAGAAAACTTTAAATATTTGGCTTAAATCATTAACTTGAAGCCCAATTAAGAAGTTGTTTATGTGGCCTAGATGTAGATGATGATCGAATGGTGTAGCTTTTGACAAGTAGAATATTTTTTGGTCTTTTTTTTGGAGTATGTAACATGTCAACAAGGAGATGGAAAATTGATACTTTTTACTAGTCACGAGAGCATCAATAAATTCTCAACTTCCTACTTTAGTAAAAGTGGGGTCGATGATAGTAGGTTTTGATAAATGGATGTTTATTCATTGAATTAATGGTGGTCCTGTTCAATCCTTTTTAAATAGGAAAATGTTGAACTGACTTCATTGGACACTGCACTCAACATTGTGTTGACGTGGTAGTGGTAGTGTATAGAGAATCATAGATTACTTGCCTTGTATCTTGAGTAAAATAAATTATGCTTCTTTGCACATTGCCACGTCAGTATAATATCGAGCGAAATCAGTTTAGAATTACTCTTTTAAATATCTTAGAGAAAGTTATGTTATAACCTCCCATACACCTATTTAAGATAATATCAATAATCATTTTCAGGGCAACATTCTTCAAATATATATATATATATATATATGGATCAGGTAGAGATGTACATTTGGGTATATCCGAATCAAATTTTCGGGTTTGGTTCAGGTAAGGTTGAAACCGAAGTCGAACAAAAGTATTTCGGGTTCAGTTTGGATTTAGGTTTTCGTCCAATGGCTAAAATCGAAATCAAGACTGAACCGATTTTTTAAGGTATTCTTCGATTTGAGTTCGAGTAGAACAAAAATTCATATACTTGAATTTGAAATATATTTAAAAAAAAGTAGGATCCAAGGAGACGAACTTAAGGAATGGCTGAACCACCACGGCTTACCACCATGCCAACTAAGAACTTGTGATAATAGTAATATAAATAAACATATTATATCGGTTCAGTTCAGGTCCTATTTTGGTTCGGTTCGGGCCGGTTCTCAACGGTGGAATTTGAACCTAGATCAAAATCTTTCGGATCAGGTTCGATTCAGTCCAATTCGATTTGATTCCGGGGTCGGGTTTCAAGTAATGGGTAACTTGTACATGCCTAGGATCAGGAGACAACCTAATTTTGATAACCATTGTCTTATATGGATTAAAAGTTTCGAAATGGACTGATTTTTTGTAAATATGATATTTATAGATATGAGATCATTCACATAAAAAATCAAATCATTCTAAGACTTCTAACCTTATCAAAATTAATTTACAGGTTAATGATAAAAATTGATAGTCCATGATTCTTCAACTTGTAAACCACATTTGATGGGGTTAGAAGTTTTAGAATGATTGTCTCCTGAAACAAACTTTAACCAACTTACAAGTCGGTACCTTCAACATTCATGAAATACTCATTGAATCGTAAAAGAAGAGAAAAAGAGTTATGCATGCAATTTTGACAGGATTCATATTTTAACGTTATCTTTCCTTTAGCGGACAAGATTTCTCTTAACAACCATTACAAGGCTTGGATACAACTTTGATACAACCTTGGATCTTGTTCGACTAATCTCCCATAGAGTGATCAAAGTCTTGACTAATAGTTTTAAACTTATGATTGGGTAGTTTCTTACACAAGGATTGAGTTGTTTGGTCTCCACAAATATTAGGTGATTGATGCATGAATCTTGAGGTCATCACCAAATTAAATTCTAAATTTCTTATATTGAGATTGTGGTCGAATGAGTCTCTCTACTCTCTACTCTCAAATATAATTCTTTTATTGAGGTATCACGTGTCCGGTCCAAATTGAATATACTTCGTTATACTCAAAAAACTACTACTACTACTAATAATAATTCAATTCTATGAGACCCAGGTCGATCATACAATAATTCAAACTCATATGGTCCCAACAACTAACACATATAGTCTTAATGAAATAAATATCTCCTCAATTTCTAATGTGTTTGTTAGTGGTCTCCATCACATGCACAACTTCCATTGAATTGCCTATTATAGAGGTGTTTTTTGTGAATTCCTCAAGATCTCCCTTCCAGCGATTTGATGCACTGCAACTTCTGGAAATCGTCTCTGATCCCTGTTCCACAGAGCCTTCGATACCTAAGTTAGATTTTATGAAATTGTTAGTAAAGATTAAGTATTGAGAATTTTTGCATACCTTAGATGTGGAGATCCATCCCTATTTATAGAATAAGGATTCTTATTTTACACACAACCAACCTTATCTCCTTTTATTTTGGGATAAGAATCGTACATGATCCTCTCTTCAAGAGTCCCCTTTAGTTTTGTCACTCAAATCCTGAAATCCCAGGGATTATAGTCCTTTTTTATTCACAGAATTATAGTCCTTCTTGAATCATACATTCTTGCTACATAACCGAGCGACCTCTCTATTACGGTCAAAAGAGAGATAACAGTGAATTTCACTATTCCTAAATGACACATGGCGTTACTTCATAGGTTGGGTATGAGCTCTTGGAATAAGATAGCTTAAAAAAGAAAGGACGTAGGTTTAACTCAACTTAGAAGAAGAAGGTTATGGTATACGAACTATGAAATATTGGGTATCCTATTGGGCCCATTTACCTATAAAGGCTTGGACCATACCTATAGAGTCCATGAAGGAAACAAAGCACATACGAGTTGAAATGGGTTTCCTATTGGGCCCATTTACTTCAAGTTGATCTCAACTACTAGTTGAAATTAAAACACCACTTTCTTTGAAATCTGATAATCTTCTATAACACCTAAATTAGGACGTCTAAGAAAACTTCTCTCCAATTGAAGTGGTTTTTTCTAGTTTCATACTAAGAATCATGATTTTCTGATTCCCCTTGACGTGGCATGTTCTAGAACCATAGATTTTTCCCTTGGGATACACAATTATACATCCCCATAAATATGCGCAATTATGTATATTGAGAAAAAAAAATCTATGATTCTAACACATGCCACGTCAGGGGATGTGTGTCGAGAGAGGGGGTGGGGGGAGTGTCAGAAAATCATTACACTCATTCGAAAGCATCAAACATACAACTAACATAAGAGGAAAAATATATTTTATAGAGGTCAACATGAATTTCTTGAGGGTTCTTTTTTCTAAGGAATTCTTTGATATACCCATCTCAATCATATAAAGAAGCACTAACAACCATTTTAGACCATATAAAATTAATTAATATAACAATTAATCTAAGTAGAAATAAAATAAAGGACATGGGTTTCTATTATTTTTATGAGACAAGTAGATCATAGGCCAGGGATCGAGCGAATACGTCATTGGAGGTGAAGACTACGTCATCAGAGTGAAGTAGCTTTCAATCTCCTTTCACAATGGACCCCTACCTACCTCCCATTTCTTCTACCAAACCCCCTTTGTCATAAATAAATAAAATCAAAGTTCAAGTCAACAGCGGCTTTTCACCAACACCATCACTTACACTCAACCTTTGAACGTTTTGTTTTTTTTTTTAAATTTACTATCATATGTGTTTCAAGTGTCAACTATTTTTGTCTTTTTATTTTTATTTTTATTTTAAAGAAGAATTTAAAGAGTAAAAAGTGGATAAAATAATTGGGTTGGGATCCGTTGACTTTGTTGCATTTAGTCGCACATCGAACATTAATTGCATTGTCTCCCTTTTTATTAACCTATGTGTTTCTGTAGTCATAGCCAATTGATTTTGAGTTGGATCCCCAAATTTATCATGATATCAGAGTTGAAATTTCTTTCTCTCATATTATCTAATTCATATCTCCATATGCTTTGGCCTAGTCCAACCCACATGTGCGGGGGTGTATTGAGTTTCGTGCGCGATTGTAGTAACTCCCTCAAGCATGCTCCTTGTACAACCAAGCAAAATTATTTATTAAGATTGAAACAAGTGAGGAATGAGTGATCACGAGCTCCATTTAAGCGCTCGACATGTAATTAGCTCAAAACATGTTTATCATGTGATCAAGCGAATCGCACTCATGTGAAGCAGCCTAACATCACTTTAGATATGCCAATTAGTTTTGAGTTGGACCCCAAATTTATCAGACTCCTAAGAATAACTCATGAAAAAAACACATAATCCCCACTCTTTAAACACAAAATCGAATGGTTGAGATTTACAAATATCTTGATAGACAAATCTTGGAGATACTTATCCCAAAGATAAATCTCAACCATTAGATTTTGCATTTAAAGAATTGGGATCATGTGTTTTTTTCATGAGTCATTCTTAAGAGTTAAGGGATCCTGACCTAAAATAATTATACTATTGTCCTTGTTAATAATAAAAACTAAAATTTGTGATGATATCATACAAAATTTTATATTACAAATTTTGTATTTATTTATTTACCTGTGAGTGAAGTAAAAATTGCAATTAAAGGTTTTCTTAGGGATTCTAATGCTACACCAACTTTTGCCAAGAGCATCCCAATTCTTATGAAATCACCCAAGCGTTAGCACACATTTGGAGTGCTCTTAGTAAAAATTGGTGTGGCAATAGAAGCTCTTGGTTTTTACCTATTTAAGAGTTGCGTTTTTATATTTAATTTGCAAAGCAGATTTGTAAATTAAAAGATTATAATATTTTAGTCATTAGTATTGCACTAATAAATAATCAAATAAGATGAAAATAATATATAAAATGATATTAAAAAAATTAATTAAGCCAAGGGCCATTTGATTTGATAACACATTTAAGCAGTTAATATGACCACCTCAGCAATAAAAGTCATTGTTCCCCACCATGGGAAAGAAAGTGTTGCTTAAGTAATTGTATTGCCTTTTTTTTTAATTAAAATAATTGGATTTTTTTTAAGGTGTGCCGTTAAAGTGCAATAACTACACTTTGAAAATTGGATTTTGTTTAAAGAAAACCCTTAAAAAATTTATATTTTATCAAAATACCCTCAGATTCCAATTTTAAAAATATATTTATTGCACTGTGCCCTTGAGGACATACATCAGAATAACTTTATGACAATAAGTTTTTGGGTTTTGTTAACTAATGCTCTTGCTAAAATGCAATAAATATATTTTGAAAATTGAATTTTATACCTAAAATGCACAAAATTGATGAAGTTTTTAATGATATAAAATTATGGTACTTTAATTTTTTTTAAAGAAGATTAAATCAAAGACACTTGGATATGATTGATTACAACTTATGACCATGCTTTACGTTGCAAATCATTTGCAAAAGCAAATAATAATTCTTAAAATACATTGTATAGTTTGTGATGCAATTCAAATAATATGTAAGAAATAATATTATACCGACCAACTTAATTCTTTAAAAATTCAATCAAACGTTTTTCTGTGCAAAATGTTCTGCAAATCATTTGTAAATATATATTCTTTTTTTTGGAACATGGTATCTCTGAGTCTAGTGGATTGATTGTGATTCATTAATTTTTGCTCAATTTATAGGACAACCTTATCCATCAGAATTAATCCCTAAGCGTTACGTCCCACCCAACACTTCTATTATATTATTACTGTAGAGGGACATAAAGATTTGAAATCAAGACCTAGGGAGCATACTTAGTCCTTTCTTATCATTTACAAATATTATTTGACTTTAACCTTGTGCATTCGAGACTCTCTCTCTCTCTCTTAGTAATATTATTCGACTTTATCTACGATGAACATTTGATAACAAACAAAATCATCATAATTCTTCAAATAATTTAGAGATAAATCTTTTCTATTATTTTTTCTTGGATATCAACAAAAATCACTTAAATACCATCATTTACAAAAAGTTGGATCACTAAATGCAATTAATTTAGTACTTTTGCGAATCTTAATTACTTGAGAAATGTCTCTTTTTGTTACTTTTACAAAACAATCCAAAAGATGGTACAAACCTTATTACAAAATTGATATTTCTATGAAATTAAAAACTTATCCTTAATTTATTATAAATTTTAAAAAAGATCAAGAAATAATTTGCCAAAAATTAAAATGTTATTAGATAGATCCGCTTTCAGTGGAGCTTGGTCTTGTCCTCAAGAGTCTCTTTTTTTTTTTTTTTTTTCCAACAGACAGCAATAGAAAGCGTGATTGAACTTGTCAGGGGAATAAAGCAATATATGATTGATGGAGAAAGACAAGAAGACTACAACCAATGAATTGGCAACCATCAAATATGACACAAGTATGTATTGTCTTCGATTGAATGGGTGTTATATAACCTTTAATTTGGGAGAAAGAAAGAAAGAAAAACGTGACTGAAAAAGCTTTAATTTTTTGTGTTTTATTTGACATGTAAAATCTAAGATTAATGCCAATTTTGAACCTACCCAACATGTTGTTCGGTCGTTCTTCTTTTTTATATAAGAAGTAAAATGAGAATGACAGGATCTTAATTATTTTTAATAATTCAGAGTGATTTAGATAAAATAGTGATAATCTAACTTATCCACATGGCCTACTCAACCAACACCTCTGATGTAATAGGCTTAGGAATTATAGATTTGCTCACTTCAAATACAAAATTATGATTCCCCTATAAAAATGTACAATTTTATATTTTGAGAGGAGCTGTTTTTTAGTCTATCATGTCAGAGGTGTCGATTGAGTATGCCACATGCCTAAATTGGATTATCATGGCTCATTTAGATATGTTCTCGTTACAAACTTACAATTGTTGACATACCCCATCTTGATGACCAATGAAAATGACATAAAGACCCTCATCATTTTTAAAGCCCACACTAGATATGGATTGAATTGTCTCATAATATTTTGAACTTAGTTCACGTACTGCTTTAATAGGCGAACAACCCAATCCTTGGAACAAACTACACCCCTAAGTGGTGAAGAAATAGCATCGAGATGGCAAACATTTTCTTCGATGAGGTAGAAAGCAAATGCCTTTGGGTCTGTCGCTTTTAATGAGAAGACCTAGGTCAAGGGCTATGTCATTAACTTGATAATAACCCGTCATCTTAAATATTCACAAAAAAATGTATTGAAAAGAGGCATTTAAAAGAAAAATACTAAATTATAGTCAACTTTTGACTAAATTACGATTCTAGGTAACTATTCATTTTAATTACCAAAACATGGACGAGAAAATCTTGCAGGTTTTAAAGCTACAATCTCACAAGTTTACTATTTTTGGCGAGATCATCACTATATAAATCAGTGAGATTGCCATTTTGGAGAAAAAAAATCAGTAAAATTATCACTTTAAACTTGAGAGATTGTCACTGGAAAAATTTTCGATCTCGCACGTTCATGTTTTGAGAATTAAAATGAACTGACTGTCATAATATTAATTTCATCAAATTCGACTCAGGACATGGTAATATACCAAATATACATATAATTTATCATTAATATGGAGAGAAGATACTGAAACTTTATACAAAGAGGAAGAGAGGCTGCTCAATTTGTTCTTCCTTTTTATTTATCTTCTTCAATAATATCCCCCTTTTTATTTTTATTTTTGGGTAATATTCACATCTAATAAGATTGTGACACATGAAAAGTAACTACTCATACATGATTTTATGTCTCCAAAATCCAAATACACACCCAATTACCCATCCAACGATTTGCTGGTCTGTGTTTTGGGGTTTTAATTAAATATAAAAATTAAAATTTTAAGGCTCACAAATATTTCTCAATCTCCACCACTAGGAATCCAAGGCGTCATATCCATGGGATAACTTCCCAAAACCCTTAAAAACGATGTGAACTCTTGAACCTCGGCCAACGCATTTTGGGCTCTAACCTCAGCCATCGAAGCTTCAAAATCTATATAAAACATGTATTCGAAATGCTTCGCTGTCCCCACAGTTGCATCATCAACCAATCTAATCGGACGGTTCCTATGAGGTCTACTCTCGATCTTGGTCAAACTTATTCCTCTGAACGAGAAAGCCGACAAAACCTTGAACAACACAGACGTACCTTCTTCATGAGCGAAAACGATACTTGTCTTGAAGGGACGATCCGTCCTCGGTATTATTGGCTCGCGAGCCAACATCACGAACCGAGTCACGTTTCCTGAATCGTCTTGGATCCCATCAGCCAAGATCTGTAGTCCATATAGCTCAGCCGCTCGAGAACTAGCGATCGCAGCCGTGTCTCGAAGGTTGTTTGCCGCTACAAACTCTGCCGCACCTGCTGTGTCATCAACGGCTTCGCGAGTTACATTTAGACCAAGTTTTGTCAGAGTCGACTCGCACTGAGCTAAAGCTTGTGGGTGGCTTATGACCCGAGTCAGGAACTCTTTTCTCACTCCAGGTAAAGCGAGGAGACAATGGTGGACGGGAAGCTGAACTTCTCCAACGATGTGGAGACGATGGCGACGGAGAAGATCGTAATTTCGATGAATACTACCACCAAGCGAGTTCTCAACTGGTAACACGGCTCGATCGGCTATCCATAGCTCGACGGCTTGAAACGCGACTTCGAACTGATCACAAGGGATGGCTTCGCAATTAGGGTAAGCTTTTGCAGCTGCGGCTTCGCTGTAAGCGCCTGGAACACCTTGATAAGCGACGCGAAGCTGAGATCCGTGCATCGGCTCCGGGGAGAGATTAGCGATTGTTAACGGTTTGGGGAGGTTTTCGATGGGGACAATATCTAGGGTTTTGTGATCGTTAACGGACGTTAAATCTGTGTTGGCGTTCTTCTCTGTTTCTTCTTGTTGGCCGATGATTTTACTGGAGAGGATGGCGCAGGAAGTCTGCCAGTCGACTAGATTGAAGACGGCGCCGTCAGAGAAGTGGGTCGAATCTGGGCGATATGTGGATCGAATTGGAACCATTCGGAACTTAGTCTGGTAAAACTGGCCATTGGGTCTTGCCCTAATTAGGGATTTTAGGTTTCCACATTGAGATGGAGAGATTGCCTGCATGATTGCTTAGAACCCAAATAGTTAAAAAAAAAAAAAAAAAATTAGAAATTAAAAATGGGGAAGAGAGACGAAAGCTTGTTGTTCTCAAGCTGAGAGAAAATGGAGGTTACGACAGGGTTTTATATTTGAGTCTTGGAGAGTAATATTGGTGGATAAAAATCGGTGGACAAGGGGGCCCACATAAGTGGCAGGTGTGTCGGTCAATCCCACACCTACCTGTCCAAGTTACTTAGATAAGAACGTCTTTAAAAGCCTTCATCAACGGAAATTCTCTATTCTAACTTGAGATCTGGGTAAAAAGTTGGCTAAGATGAGAGGAAAAATTAAAATTTGATGAAATGTTTTTATATGAGAACTACTAAGAAATTAAAATATTCTTTTTCATTTTCAAATTAATAGATTTGGTTTCTTTTTTTTTTTTGTTTTGTTCAATCTTCGTTATTCGTCTTGCAAGTCACATACTGAAGTGGTTCATCCTGTAAATTAAAAAATATTCTCCGACGACTAAGTCAATGTTTAGAATAAAAAAAGAGTTTACTAAAAATTAAGTATAGAATTGATTTAACAAATGTTCAAATGATCTCGACCCTGCATATTTTTCATGGTCTATTAATCAACAAGTAGAAGAGAAGACTGTGGGTCGATCTATTGTCGAGCCGCTGCCGCTCTTTCGGGCATTTTTTTGTATAGTTCTTTTTTATAGTGTCTTAAAGGGCCAATGGCGTGGAGATGATGACGCTTTGCTGAAATATCCTACTGGACCGGGATGGTAGGAAGGCGCTGGGAAAGTTCGAATCTTTGTGATTTTGAATGTTTTCAATTATTTATTTACGTTCAAGATTCCTCTTGTTTATAATGGATGTTTTGCTTTCATGATAAATGTTCCGATCGTATGCGCATATTTTAAAATATGTGTACGAGTTACCATTTAATTCGGGCCACACCATCTTGTGCATTGTTTAATAAGGTGATCATGCATTATTGGTCTACCTCATGTTATCTACTAACGTTTCTGCCTACAATCCTTTTTCGTCTAAACTTTTTTCGATGTACATTATTGTTAGGTCTTCATACAAAATATTAAGAATAGATGGGGACCAAGATAAGACTATTAATGAGATGAAAATTTTATAAATTTAGACAACTTTATGATGGTTTGATTTATCTCCCTCATATGAATCCAAAGATATTACATAATTATGGTTGTAATTAACTCGTTTAATAATATCGTGAACTCTTGACATTAGATATGACACAGAATTGAAAGGAGGGAATATGATTTATTTAGTCAAGCACGAATTATTCAGATAAGACTCCTAACAAGATGAAAATTTTGTAAATTTAAATAACTTTAAGATTTTTTGAATTATCACCCACATATAAAAGTTATTGAAGTAATTAGTTATGTAGCATAGTAATATGGTGTACTACAATACATTGTATCAAATCTATTGAGATTAAGATAAGGTTAGATTAATTTAGTTGAGATTTATTAAGGATAGAATTTATCTAAATATGATTTGGTTTCTATAAAATCATATTAGGATTACTGTAATTATTATCTAAAATAATTAATAATATCTCATTTTTCCATAAAAGTATGGATGTTATGTAACTACCCCCCTCCGTAAAATTATAAAACTACCTTCCACATTGAGGTTTTTATGAAAAAAAAGAAAAAAAAAAAAATAGAAATAAGGACTTAGTTATGATTTTGAGACGGTGAAAGTACTCAAAAAAAATCCTTGACTCCAACAACATCGCTCATACTTCAACTAAAGGCATATCTTTATTAAGGTTTCTCCTTTGAATAATGCTGAAGTGACCTCGAGATTGGACCTTACATTGCACACCTTGACGTGAAAGTGGATAGGAACCATAGATGCTTTTCCTGAAAGATAGAGTGAAAAAGCATCTATGGTTCCTATCCACTTTCATGTCAAGAGGTATGATATGAGGCCCAATCTTGTGGTCCAATCTAGCATGACTTCTCCTTTTATTTTTGTTGCTATTTTTAACTCTCTTTTTTTGTGGTAATTTTAATTTATTCCTAATTTTTCAACTCTTCGTCTTGGATAATAAAATTAAGGATTTCAACAAATCTTCATTGAAAATAATTAAGACAATACATAGCCTAATTTCTAGAGATTGTCATAAAAAATTGCCCTATAGCATGCGATGAATAAAACAGAAACCTAGAAATGATGATTTCTTTTTAATTATATATGCTTGGGATTTTAAAGCGTTTCATCCTTCCATTAATCATAATGCTTATTACATCTAGTAAAAGTAGGCTATTTATCTTTTATATCAAGAAATCGAGTTCTCTTAGGCATTTCTTATAGTATAAATGGTGTCTAGTATTCAAGAAATGATAACTATTTTGCATAATTTGCAAACTTAAAGAAGTTTGAGACAATCATGATTGAAATATCCTTAGTTAATTATTTGTTCATAAAATCTTATTAAAATTGAGTAATAAAGATGATTTTGATAAATGGGTATGTAGTCGGGTTATGTGAGTAATGAGCTTGATAAGGTAAAAAGAGTTGAATGGAGGAAAAAGATTCATTCGACCCATTTTAGAAAAAAAAAATTTGATGATGTAATGATGATATGGTTCGAGGTAATGTGAGTGATTAAATTTTTAATGATAGAAATAGGACAAAAGAAGAAGAAAAGTCGATACTCGATGGATGAAAAAGTCTTTTTTTCTCACTTTTAAAGAAGGGAAAGTGTAATTTTTGATCTTTAGACTTAGAGAATGGGTGTTATTTAGGTGAAGTTCGCTTTCAAAACTTATCATCTAAAGGTTGAAGATTAAGATTTTGAGGATATTTTTATCAATTTAAACTCGTTTACACGCATATAACATTCATCGTGATTTCTCATAAGAGAATTGACTTGAGTCAAATTAAAAAATCATGAATTTGACTTTTTGGATGTATCTCAAATATATGTCAAAATGAGGTACATCAACCATTAACACTGCCCATTTTATTAAGGAAAATGGGTTGAGGATCTCCATCAACATGAATGTTAGAGATTCCCAAGAAGAATGTATCACTAGGAAAAGGTGCATCAATCGTTAAAAGTACAAAACCGATCCCTAGGAATTATACTTTGCCAACTAAGCTAGTCAATACCTTAAAAAAAAAAAAAAAAAAAAAAAATTGATTTGTTTATCAATTGAGAAATTTCCCAAAACATGATCAACTTTTGACGAAATTCCGATATCAGCTCATCGTTCATTTTAATTCTCAAACTGTGAACAATGAGATCGCAAGTTTTTCAAGTGACGATCTCGCAGATTAAAATGACAACTCACAAGTTTGAAGTGACTATCTTTCAGATTAGCTACTTTTAGTGAGATCATCACTATATGAACCAACAATATTGTCACTTTTAGAAAAAAAAAATATATCAATGAGATTCTCACTTCAAACATGTGCCCACTCGTCTTTCACGTTTTGTGAATTAAAATGAACAGTTATCCGAAATTGGAATTTCTCATATTCAATTTACGAAATGATAATTTACCCTTATCAATTTTGCGTGTCGTCCTTGTGCAGGGTCCATGCTAATATTCTTGTACTCTCTAAAAAAAAAAAAAAAAAAATCTTCTTATAATAAAAATTATAATATTTAAAAATGAAAAAAAAAAAAAATCTTGAAAGATTAATAGCTTTATCAAATCTTGTGTGGATGTCTTGAGTCCCAAACGTGAAGGTCCATCATAGGTTCGAAGTTACTTGGAAGTTTTCTTAAATTGCTTTTCCAAATCTTTTAAGTTTACTTTTCTTTGACCACCACCTGTTCTATTAGTGCCAAAAGTCTGTTTGGTGAATATTTGAGAGACCCTCTAATGTTATCAAAATGATGACATGTCCCTAGACCTTGGTCTTTTCTTATAGACTAATAAAAAATAATCTAAATGACATCTTCTTTAACTCGTAATAAAAAACTCTTAATTTTTTTCTTAAAATCAATTATCTTCAAGCACTTCAATCTATGGTAGATTATTTTTAATTTATTAAAGTTTATCTTCATTTCATCATATTCTGTCTCACCTTAAACCCTTGTTTGTTTTTTTTTTTTTTTTTTCACACGAAATTCCTCTGTTCTCCACTTCAAGAATCCTATCGTATTGTTGAAGTAGATAGAATCTTAAAATTAAAGAGTGAAAATTTATCGTAAAAAGTTAAAGATGATTGATTTGGAAAAGAAAAATCAAGGGTTTTTATTTACAAGTTAAAAGATTGAGATCTCATATTTAAAATATTCACAAAAATGAGGGGGTTATGTCTAAATCACCATATTATTAACATAAATCTTACCATATTATAGTTCAAGTTATAATTATCAAAAGATTAGAACATTGAAAATATTCATATTTTGTTCCTTTAAAGGGTACATTAATTGTGTATCTGACCAACCTAGAAAGCTAAGCAATCAGTTTCCTTACATTTCTTTAAAAGGAGGCGATTTCAAAGGCAAATAGTAAATTATGTTCTTATATATATATATATATATAGATATATATATGTAGGTGGGAGCTCTATTAAGTATCCAACTTGGTGTGACCTTAGAATAATCCTACCTAATGTGTCTGAATTAAATGTATTAAGCTGAATCACACAAATTAGTAGGTGATGCTTCCAAAAACTTGAGACTAAATTAGTCCAAATCTTATTGTAAATGGATTACGTTGAATCTCGAAAATCACAACAAAAAAAAAAATGATTAAATTGAATGAAAATCCAATGAATTAATGCTAAATAATATGCCCCGAAGTCCATTTTGTGGGTCTCATTAATAAAATAACAATAACAAACTTTAACGTACATATAAATTACGAAGAATAGAACAATAAAATAAACCTAATATCTATATTAAAATTAAAAATTACCCCTATTTTAGTTTAATAACTACAAATGAACATATATTACAATATTACTATATAAATTATATAATATTGCATCCTGGAACAATTTTTTTTTTCCACATATTTATCATCAAATTTATTAGTGTCTATCTCATCCATGGTTTCAAAACTCGTGAGACCAAGATGTATCACCCAAGTCGTCTTGGTATTGTCCAACAACGAGATAGACAGACGTGTTTTTTGGATTTTACGGAATCTTATGAGATGAATGATATGTCTTGGACAAGATATCGAAAATCTCATTCGAGATATTTGAGACGAACGAGATATATCAGTTTTCATCTCCAAACCCTATCATTTTCACCCCCAAATTGATTTTTTCTCCTTTTCTCAACCAAGTGAACTACAGAATATAGGGGTTTGGTATAAAAAAAAACACTTCATCTTTCTCCTCTAAATCACGAAATAAAAGAGAATTTTCAGGATTAATTTTTTCAGATTTTTCTTGATGGTCTAAAACCATTGTCTCATTATCGAACGAGACAAGATGACTTGTCCAAGACAACTCAGTATTGGGCATGGACGAGATGAGATATGAAATTGAATTTTAAAAAAATTCATGGTTTTGTAAATAAAAATTACCGCTACAAAAATATTTCTAAATTTATAATTGATGTAATTTATTACCTACTACGATGGGCACATGTAAACCTTCTCCCATTGTTATTTTAGTTACGGCTGCGTAAATTTTTCTCTCAACTACAAGAACAACATGCAATAGTTCAATGAGCCATGAAGACTACTAAATCTTCAACAAATTGTGTGCATTTAAATTTAAACACAAATTAAAAGTCAAGATATCATCAAATGGTCTACGATCGATCCAAATCATATTGATTTCAATGCTTCTTTCCTAATAAAATTGTGAAAGGCCATACAAGCTACAAAGATGTCCTTATGTTGACAACTCGCGTGAAGACATTTATTTCCAAATTGAGCATCTTGTCTTATTGAAGAATTTAGATACTTTTAAATATAATTTTTCTTTTCTTTTTTCACAAAAGTCTCTCCAAAACTCTTGAAAATGATATCGAACAACCATGTCGTCCAATGATAATAAACCTCTCTTCAATGGATACCTAGTATCAATCACATATATTTTTCTCTTAATGAAAGAGATTAAATTATTAATTTTTATATATTTTATTAATTAATTTGTAAACCAACTTTCTAATTGATGTGGGAGTTATGAGGTGTGAAATAAATGGGCTTGTCATAGAAGTCAAGAGTCGTTCAATGAAAAATCTTTATCAGATGTGACCAATTAGTTACAATAAATAGAAAAAGGACCAACAATGACCCAAAACTAATCACAAAAATAGAAACACGTCAATTGTAAGCAAGTTAATGGGCCAGCCCGTCCCTGGTGCGATTTTGGGCTTTGACCCATCCTTTGTTTGGCCCAGAATTGTGCTTATTGGACCGACTGCGGATGTAGCAGATAAAACAATCTCTTTCCCGCCAAATTAAACTGTAGATCTAACGGCAGAACTATTATCCTTTTAATCAACGGTTCTAACACTGCCACGTTTATCATCGTCTACTCAGAGAAGAGAATAAGATCGTATACGGAAGTTATTCTCTCTGCAATATTCTATGATCAACGGTTCTAACACTGCCACGTTTCTGATCGTATTCACAGAGAAGAGAATATCGTATACTGAAGTTATTTTCTCTGTAATATTCTGTTAATGGCAAAGCACGACTTGTACGTGTCAGTTCTTCACTTTCTTCTGCTTTTCTTTTTAGAATATTTAAGCGTAAAATGCATAAAAAAAAGCTCCAATTACAAAGATTTCAAGTTCGAGAAAGCTCGAACAAAGGACACTTCATAGACGCCTTAGCTCAGGTTGGTAAAATCTTTTCCTCTCTTTTTTTTCCTTCAATTTCTTGCATAATTTGTGTGTTTTTGCTGATGGTGATCATGATTCATGAGTGTTTGAATGTGAATTTTGTATCTTAAATGCCTTGTCTCCATAATTTTCTTTTGATTGGGTTTTGATTTTTGAAGCATTTTTTTTTTAAGGATGATTTTAATCGAGAGAAAATGTTGTTTTTGAGCACGATTTGGGTTTTAGGGTTCCTTAAGAACGATCGAAATGTACGGAGAATTACAAAGACTACGCAATCTTTTTAGCAATTTGGCTAAGGAAATCGATATAAAAAATCAGAGGTTGGAAGAAATGGAACAGAGGTGTAATGAGCTTTCGACATCCCTTAGTAGGACAATGGAGGAGAAAGATAAGCTTCATCAAGGTTACATTGAAGGTGAATATTCTAGAACTAATTATTGCCTTTGTTGTGGTAAACTTCAAGAACTACTTGTTTTTTAATTCTGAAAATAAACTTCTATCTGTAAATCAAATTCCCAATTGTAACCATGACCCATTCATCCTCTATGGGTTGCTTAAAACCCACTCGATACCATTTAATTTAATTTAATGTTTTATATGCTTATGTAAACATGGTTTTAAAACTCGGTTTGTCCATGCCAGATACCAAGTCGTCTCGGTCGAGTTTTCCGATACGTTTGAGATGACTCGTACAACAATGAGAAAAATGAACGTGGGGTTTTAAATCTTGTCCGATACATTGACTTGTATGTCTTGTCCATGCCTGATACTGAGACGACTTGGGCAACATGTCTCGGTCTTGGATGAGTTTTGAAAGCATGTATGTAAATGAGGTTTTTGGAAATTTATGATTGGAATTTGACCCATGGATCAAAATATTGACTTTTTAATTGTCGATTTAGATTTTACCTTACCTTTGCAATCAAACATTTCTAAGTTATCATATTTGCGACAGAAATGAGGAAGATGCAGTGCGTTGCATATGATCGTTCTCTTAAGTTTCAACAAGAGAATGAAAGATTGAAGTGGAACTTAGAAGCTCAGAAGAAAGAACTTGACCAGCGAGTTAAAGAATTGGAGAGGCGTGAGGCACAAATTGACCTCAAGAGAAAGAAACCACTAGTTGTGATGGAGAATGTAAGTTCACTTTTGAATCCAGAACTATGCTCGACCTGTCCTAACTTGATCAAACTTGTTTTTGAATTGGACTATTTCTTTAAAATTGTTTGACATTACACTCTTAATTACTTATATCTACTTAAAGTTATTCTGGTATAATAACTAACTATATCATAAGAAAGAGATTACTCACATTCCTTGTTATAGATCATGCTTTGTACTAAAGTTTGGAAATGACAATGCAAATAATAATTTTAACTTCTAACACCCATGGTTCATTTCTTAGCATACCAAGCATGGTTCCCATAATTCTTTGATATTAAGACACTAAATTACAATCCTGGTGTTTCTCTTGCTTTATTTATGCTCCACTATTAGTCCTGTTTTATACCTAAAAAAAACTTTCTTTTTTTGCGTAAGTGTGTGGCGTGAAAATTAAATTTTTGTATGCAAGTGAAAACCATTGAACCTCTCTCTGATTGCATCTTGAATGCAGTTGAACATAAAGCTAGACCCAATGCAAGGAAAATTTTCAGGACTAAAGCACATGGGAGGTGATGATAATTTCAAGCTTCAAGAGAAGGTTGATGCTTTGATCAAAGAAATGGATGAGAAAGGAGATGAAATTGAAGATTTGGTAACCCTTAATCGAACTCTTATGATCAAAGAGTGTAGAAGTAACCATGAGCTGCAGGAAGCACGCAAAGTTTTGATTGATGTAAAGATTGTCTTAATAATTTTTGCATAATTGGATTCCTTGAAGAATTAGCCCCAAGAAACCGATATTCCTCAAAAGCAACTTTTTATTGATTTTCAGGGTCTGCGTGAAATGTTGACTAAACGTGCGGCAATTGGGATCAAGCGACTAGGGGAGCTCAATGAGAAACCTTTTCGAGATGTGTGCTCAAAGAAGTTCTCAGATGGAGAAGGGGATATGAAATCTGTTGAGTTATGCTCAATCTGGCAAGACCACATAAAAAATTCAAATTGGTATCCCTTTAAAAATATCAACATCGACGGAAAGCTTCATGTATGTAATCAAATCTCTCAAAATTTCTATTGTCACTTTTTTTTCATGCCCATTTGAGTACAGTTTCATGGATAGCTTTTGATCAGTCTTTTATGTAATGAGTCATAGATAATGACTAATAAACTGTTGAGAGGTGTAGGAAATAATAGATGAAAAGGACGAAAAACTAAGTGAGCTAAAACATGAATGGGGTGAGGAAGTTTATGATGCGGTGACTATGGCGTTGTTGGAGATAAATGAGTATAATGCAAGTGGGAGATACTCAGTTCCCGAACTTTGGAATTTCAAAGAAGAAAGGAAAGCCAGTTTGAAGGAGGTCATCCAATACATCTTAAAGCAAATGAAGAGCCTCAAGTCTTTTAAGCGGCGGAGATCTTAAAGACAGGGTAAGCCAAAGACTTAACTAATATGGGAAATCTGATAAAATAGTTATCTATGCTTACACTCTAATTAAATTTATGTATAAAATGCCTATTATTTTTCTTTAACAAGATATGTGATCTGATGAACCTAATTTTTTTTTTCCCTATTTCTTTCATCCAAAACTAGGTACACATTTTCCTTGGATATCTTGAAGAGGCGAAAGTTGAAAATCAATGGAAAAGTTTGAGAGGCAGAGTAGAGAACCAGAAGAGGACAACTTGTACATATATATCGAAATGTTGGGCACCTCTGGTTCAACCCAGTCCATCGTATCGAGCAAGCTAAGTTTTGAACTAGTGAAACTCTTAAAATGTATTGAACATTTTCTGGTGAAACTAAGCCCTTTTGGATACACATAAAAAAATAACTATTTTACTTTTAAAAGTTAAAAGGCTTGTTTGGATTCATTTTAGAAAATTACTGATAAAAAGTAAAAATCTTAGCTTTTTAAAATGCGAAAGGAAACTACTTTCTACTTTTTCCCAAAAGCTACTTTCTACTTTTTATCTTCTGCACTGAATGGTTGGTTATTTAGTGATCTTCTAATTCCATACTTTTCATCATACCACACAAATTGATGAAACTAAATACAACATCAAATAAAAATAAATGAACCCAAAATATCTTTCCCTTAATTTTCTTTTTCTAGGATTTTGTTTGAAGAAGAAATCATAGTAGAAGATTTCTGTTTTTGTTCAAGAATATCAGAGAGACTTATAATTACTGAGAGAGAAAAAAACTTCACTTCATGATTGGTTATGTAAATCAACCAATATGCGGTTCTGACGTTGGGATCACCATTTATTTAACTCACTCCTTTCTTCTTTTTCAAGGGTTTTTATTTAAGAGAAAACCCTCTATATTCTCTCCTCTTTCTTTTGGTGGGAAAAAATGGTTATTGCCATCTTTGGGAAATTTATTTAAGTGTAATGATGTGTGATAATGAAACTTTGGTGTGGTGTTTGGTTTGGCCCAGGCGCCTCTACTCTCTTTTAGACAGGCCACCATATAACTTGGGTTGAACAATGTTGTTATGACCCTGGGTACCTAATCTAAAAGGCCACGAGACACTGTTTCAGCCCGCACTGACTGATACATATTGAGAAATTTTTTTGCTCATAGAAAAGTTAATCTGGGATTTTACATAATCCGTGAAATTCCGGATTGATCAATAACAAGACACGGTATGTATTGAGGGTATCCCCAACATACTAAACAATACCCACATTAGGAAAGAATTCAGTACACATGGCGTCCTGTGATTGGTCTAATCTATTTAAGATTCTTTGATATCCGAATTATCTTTTCTAAGGGTAAAAAATTTCTCTATATGAACATGTATAAAAGCATTAGGTTTTAGACCAACATGATTTCTATAGAATTCACCAATCAGACTGATTTGGGTTGTGGACCTACATCAAATATTGTGCCACATGATCAGTGAGTTGGAGTATGCCATGTTGCATTTTCTTATAGGATCGTAAGGACAAAAACTCAAACTTAGCTTTGGGGGCACGCCATGATCGACATTTCGTGTTGGAACCTTATAATGATTTCAAGTTTTCAACTACAACTCCATGAATAAGATGTTGGAGTTTCATTTTAGAAGAGTTGATGCTGAAAGTGAAAATAGGTATAATTTCTTTGGACTATCTTGGACAAAAGAAATTGGGTCCACTATATTCATAAGTTTAGGCCCACCATTTTAGTGGTTATTGAAGATTTTCCCAAATAGGAAAAAAAAGAAAAAATCACATTTTATGTGGATAAGCATCTATTTCATGATTGTTTTGAGTTTTTATAGTGGGACCCTTGCTTGCTATTTTCCTTTTTGAGGTTATTTGGGCGTTTACGTGTCAAATTTTAAGGGGTCATATGAAAGGGTATTCTCGTCAAATCACCTAATAAATACCCGCCCTTTCTGTGGCTGAGTTTCATTTCAACTGCTGAACTCGCACTCCCATGTCTCTTCCCCTTCAAGACTTCAACACCAATCCAACAACACTTTGGGTTTCATGGCCGGCACGAGCACCTTATCTCCGCACGTGTCCGGTCCTACGTTTGATATCTCAAGGAACAACAGCATCACAGCTCAAATCAATAGAACCCTAAGAATCTCGATGAAGATCAACGGCTGTAGTGGCCGCAGTTCCCACTCTGGACTCGCCTTAGCCGAGGGTCCCTCCTGTATCTTCGTCGGACCTATTGAGACCGCAAGCAAAGATACCCTAGAAGCCCTTTATCGTCAAGTATGTTCTTGTTCATCTTCCACTGCTAAATTAGGGATTTTGAATTCTAGATTTTTCATTCAAGGAGAAATAAAATAATCGATTTTTATTTGTTTCCGGGTAGGCACGCGATGCGTACTACAGTGGGAAACCTTTGATTGTTGATGACATGTTCGATAAAGTAGAGGTAATAATGCACTTGAACTTTTCTTGTAAATTGTAATTGACATTTGGATGAATTTTTTCTAATTTATGTATTTTAAAACAATGGGGGAACAGCTGAAATTGCGGTGGTATGGTTCGAAATCTGTCGTAAAGTATCCTCGTTGTAGCCTTAGGCGACACTCGACCTATGCAGATGCTGAGGTAATTCTCTTTTGAATGATGAATTACATAGAGAAACCATGAACGAAAACTTACACTCATACCGAATATTTGGTTCTTCAATCCTCACATAACATTGGTGACAATCTTAGTGGGTTCATTGGCCAGCTCAAAAATCTGGCTCGGCTATCCTGTCCTACCTAGCCTAGCCAGGCGAAACAAATAAAGAAAAAAATCTATTCAACAAGCAAAAGAAAAGAGAGTGGGATTCAAACCCTCGATACTTTGTTGTTCAGAACTACCAGAGCTATCAACTACTCTGCCATCTCTCCAAAAGACAATCTCCCTGAATAGAACATGGTCATATGATCATACCAGTACTATCTATAGAAACATCCAATATGTGAATTTGGATCCAGTACAGCATGCCCGTTTGTTTTGTGAAGTAAATCAAAATTCAATTGCATGTCCAAATAAAATCAAGCAGTAATAAGTCCTATAGGGTCACTGGGTTAATTGTCAAATACCTCCATAATTCATTTTATTACAATTTTTTAGTACTTAAAAGCAACTGGTTTATTGGGAGAGAAGCTTCTCTCAGAGTCTGGTAACTCATTTATTAACAAATCGCCATTACCGTGGAACATGTTTGTGTTAACATTTCATTGCAAAGTCGCCTCATTGAACGTTCTCTCTTTTTTCCCAATTAATTTTTTTTTTTTTTCATATGTAAGTTATAGCTTTGGATTAGAAGATTAAGATCCTCTGTTTAGTTTGATTTTGTCCTATGAGCCTATGGCCCCACCAGTTGATGTTGTGGATTATGAGTTGCTGGGCAACATATGATGTATGAGCTTGGGCTCATCAAAATAGATCTCAAGTTCATTGTGACTTCTTGTCAACAGAATCTCATCACTATCATTTATGGCCCCTCAACGCAGTCTTGTTCCTTAATTCTATTAAAGGTCATATCTTTTGTTAATATGTGTTTCTAGATCTTTTCGCATTACATTAATTTCAAATATTTTCTTGGTTAATTCCCTTTACGTACTACATAGGAGCGCTATTTTTTACTCGACTTGAAGATTGAAAATGACTGGGTGTAGGGCAGGAAGATCCTTCACAGGTTTTGGCGTTAGCAAGCGTCTGGATCTTATTACTCACTTTTGGCGGTTTAGCCTTTCTAGTGCCTACCATCTACACAATTGTCTTGGCTTATCAGGATGCATTCAACTCAAGACTTTACTCAAACAACACAGTATCTGCATCAGAATTTCTTGCGACGGTGAACAGAATTCTCCTCATGACAATGGGGTCTGTGATTGGTTTCCCCATTGCATTAGCCTCTGGTAACAATATTCATTCAATTTCCTCAATCTTGCTCATCTTGGGCCTATAATTCTATGCAGTGTGGTGCTTTATGCAAGATATGAGTCTTTCACATGACTACCATAGGTTGAAGCAGTCTTCCTGGCCATTTATGTATGATCTGAAACAATGAGAGAGCTGTTATTGGCATCACAACTTTTGCTAATTACACCCCAATTTCTTAAATTATTTATCACACCTTAGCTAAAGATTAAAACACACCATTGAAGCACAGCAAAAGCTTGGCTCAATTTATTTCCTCAATGTTACAAAGCATTATAACACATTCAAACAACTTCAATGATTTTTTACAGTTAGGGGCACTGGAAGAGTATTTTAAATTTCTTCGTTTATCTTGGTTCATATGGCTTAATAAAATATCAGATGCTAATGTAAGCATCATCTTGACATTCTCGTGAACCATTATATGAAAGTAAACATATTCTTCCAGGATGTCTTTAACTTTTCATGGGAAATAGAATTATGTTAGTTGATGAAATAATTTCTATTTGCCATCTTAGAGGGTTGTATGGTACTACATTGGGTGAGTGGATGCAGCTCATGGAATAGTGCTGCAGTCATAGTAGGTGGAACATAGATCAGTGAATCATGCTTATCCAACTTGATTTTTACAATTTTTTTTTTTTTTGCATTCTTCTACTTGTACAACCTACCATAAAGCTGAAAACTACCCTTGGTTGTAAGCAATTGGATACATGAATAATGGTTGGAAAGGGCCTATGACCTTGATTACTGTAAAATTAAATTACCAGAGGGTTCATTACATTAGATTTCTTTTGGCAAGTTTCAGAAACTAGGTTGGGCCATGTTGGTAGTTGACCCTATCAACTCTGATTTTCTCTGAACCAAGTATTATGTTTTGTGCATTTCCATCAATTTGTTATGGATATGGCCGTATCATGTGGGACCTGTGTTTTTATTATGATCTGAATGTTATCACTTGACCATCACTATTGACAGTTGGAGCGCTTAAGGGATTGTGGAGGAATGACTTGGTGGCATTGAAGGGGGCATGCCCAAATTGCGGGGAGGAGGTATAATATGATAAATCACTGTTCTTATTGGTTTAAGGGTTTCCAAAATCTTTTTTTCTAATAATTGTCAACCTATTTCTTCATTCATGTTTAGCACAAAAAAAAAAATTTCAAGGCATCCCATTAGATGCTACTTTACTTAGCATTTCTTTTCAGGTCTTTGCATTTGTGGGGACAGATCAATCTAATCAATCTCTCCATAGAACAGACTGCCATGTTTGTGAAAGCTTTCTGGAATTCCGTCCCAAGGTCGAGGTAATGTTGTTCTGCTTCTGTTTCTTACCTCCAAATATTTTTGCTTAACTGAACTAATATAGAGCCTATTTTGCTTGCACTAATCATTCTTAATCGAAGTTAAAGTGAAAATAGTTTTTTTTATTGGATTCTTTTATAGGCACTGAATAATAATAATTGCGCCATTTGGTACTTCCTTTGTTTTGAGAAATCTTTAGGAAATTACCATCATCAACAAAAGTGACCCTTTATGTGGCGCCCCGCCAAACGCTAACACAAATCCCAAGGTACTAGGTGGCACCTCGAAATTTCGGCATGGTCTCCTCTATTTATGTTAGCGTTTCACGGAACTCAAACCTGATAAACCAATTTATAACAAAACCTGTATATAAAAATGTAGATACAGGAAAATAACAGCGGAAGACTAATTACATCTAACATGTAAGTAGATCAGAGTGCGGAAGATTTATCAATATACAGGCTTACCAAAACACTCTCACTCTAATAGAGGCCTAAACTCTCAAATCCAAAAACTACATACATCCTGGATGAAACTGACAACACTAAGGGATGTGGTCCTAGTGCTCACCAGGCAATAAAATCTGATCGTCGATCTGATCGACCAGATACTCCTCAATTACTGCCTCTACGCCTGCCTCGACAGCTGCAAGTGCTGAAACTAAAAAAAATAGGAAGGAAAGGGTGAGTAACAATGGTTACCCAGTAAGTCCACAGCCAATTCCTACTAATAACCCTTCCTAAGCATGATCGAATAAAGCATACTGAACATTTTAATACATGCAAGGTTTTACAAGATAAAATACGATCAACTGGTACATATAGCCAGGGATGAGCAACTAAACAGTTTAAAAATTACACATAACATCAATTATCCATACTCATTATACATTTTCCATTTTATGCAAATAATGTTGACAACATTAAAATAATAGACATGCTTCTCAGTTTGTAATTCGAAATATAACAACAGATACATAATACAAATGGTGGAGTATTGGAATTAAAGAGTTGGGATTCACGACTGGATCGCTCCCAGTCGGGACATGATGTTACAATTTCTCTCTGGCTTTTAGTTCCTGATTTTGTGGCCGGTCGCTGCACTTACCACATTGGTGACCATTTATCCGGCTCAGGCTGGCCGTTTGACGTGACCGTAAGCAATGGGTCTCTTTTCGATGTGTCAGAACGTTCTACTACTACTAGATTGTTAGTGATCACTGACTAATCATCTTCGTCTATGCCTATCGGGCGTGCATGTGATTCCCAAATGACACTCCACTCGTATACGACCACCTTTACAATACACGTTCACTGGTAAAGATAAGAAATGAATGGACCCGGATTCCAGTTGTGACTCCACTCTCATACGCGTCCCATACCACGTATGAGTTTGGTGGTCCTTACCGTACATCCCAGGATAGTGTACCCCTCCGGATGATGTGACACACTATCCCTTCAGGCATTCACAAATCCTTTAACAGCTCACAAAATAGCTACGTACATATATGATTTTTCATTTAAAACAAAAGAGAAATTAACAGAACAGGGTTGAGAACGAATATCCAGTTCCTACCATGCAACCGTGGCCAATCGGCCTAAAATAAATAACAGTACTCAGCGCAAGCGCTAACATAATCGGAAATAAACATGCAACCCTTTCATTAATAACCTGGATATCCTTTCACCAACCTACACACAACATACAATGTAAAACGCAGACATCACCTCTCGGGTGTGATTCTGACATTTTACTGTTCATTCCCTTTTCCCATTCTCTCAACATTCTCATTTTTCATCCTTTCAAATCAACCATTCATTTTCAATCTTTCAAAGTCATTCTTTTGGTCTTTCCATTGAAAACCTCCGAAGTTTATTCAAAAACAAGGTCCCAGCGATGCTCAGGACCAAAGCTGTTAAAAATAGAGAAAGCTGGTGAAAATTTGGCTAAGTGTCAGAAACTCAATTTTTCAAAGTTCTCGAAATTGAAAACGGGTTTTTCGAAATGAAAGTCTCGATCATGAGATTCGACACCATATAGTTTTTGTAATCTAATTCAAAGAAACGCGAAAGTTATTTCATTTTGAAAACTTGCCGAAAACGTCGAAAATTACGTTTTGTTCTTTAAACCAAAATTCGGATTTTGATCCTTTGAGATTTGGATCTTAAAACCATTCCCATTGTTCCGAAATGGGGGGTAAAACCTTAATTTCATTAAAGAACTTAAAGTAAATGGACATTTACTTAAATGTTTTTAATAAAATAAAGGGTGGAAAATAGTGTATAAGGTGTGAGGAGGTCAAGCCAAGAGTCAGAACACTGTTCTGATCAAAACTGTGTCTGTCGGTGGCTGTCGGTGGTAGAACCAGGATTCTGTCGGTGGAACCGACATATTGGTCATCGGCAGATGTCGGTGGGACCGACGGTCCTGCCGACAGAACAAAATTTTCGGGTGCTTCTTGATTTTGTTGGCGGCAGAAGCAACATTCTGTCGGTGGGACCGACAGAATGCCTTCGGTAGGTGCCGGTGGCACCGACCCTTCCCACCCACAGCCTGAACCTTACTCGAACCTTCGAGTTTTCGATCCATGTTTCGGATTCTTCTTCCATTCTTCGAATCATTCAACCCACCCACGATTTTGTTATCAAAATTCGATAAAACATAAACAAAACACCTACTTCTACCATGAATTTGAAATCAAACACCAATTTCTACGATTCAAAAGCAAACAATAAGTTTTGTTTCCAAAACCCTAAATGCACATTGAGAAATCTAAAGTTACCAATAGAAATTGAAAGTCCCCTACTTGTTTGTGAACGCCACGGGTACAAGCTAGCACTACAACTCAAGGTTGGATGGCTCAAGAGTCGAGGTTGGGCTGACTTGGATGCGAAACGAGCGAGGGTTTGCAAGGTATCCGACAATGACGTTTTCCTTCTCCTCTAAAATGAAGCATAGACCTATCTCCTAACTTGATGAAGCCCTCGGACGGAAGATGTGGAGGTTTACTCGAGCTACCCGGCTGGTTTTGATGGAGGATGGAGAAAACAAACAAGAATGAACAACCAAAGGTGGTGAAGTTGTAGCCCTCGTCGTGGCCGACAACTTTGCCTTCTTCGTCGAGGTTCAACTCGGCTTCGTTCGCGCACAAACTTGACGGAAATGGGTCGAAACCCTAGGGTGGAGAAGTGGCAATCGTTTGGGGTTTTCTTAGAGAAGAAGAGGAAAATGAAATAAAAGAAATCAGATCCCTTTTTATAATAAAGCTGAGGGGCATACTTGTAATTTCCCCCTTATTTCTAGTTTCGATCGTAACTTAACTATTCGGACTCGGAAAACGACAAACGAATATACCATTTCGAATAATTTTTCGATTCGGATCTAATGGTGTCATCAAATCTTTTCAATTCTCGCTCTAACGAAATTCTACTGTTTTGGGTCCCACTTAACACGAAATTCGAGGATTCTATAACTTCTCTATCCGAATTCGAATTCGGACTTGCTTACAGGCTAATGTATATATTTCGATCCTTTTGAATCTAATGGCGAAGTCGATTTTCCTCAAAATTAATCATAGCAATATTCGAGTATTTTACTCTAAATCTCTCCTTCGACATTTTCTTCCAAATCTCACCATTTAATTTCCTCGAGATATGAGTTGAAAATCCGGGGTGTTACACTTTATCATAATCAATCTTGATCTCAATGGGTTCAGTGAAAAGTGATTCGTTTTGATCAATGACTAATAAGCATATATGCTTTAGGACATTAGGTTTCAATGCCTCCCAATAGAGGATCCTTGAATTTGGCATGCTACAGCTTTTCATCTATTTTTATGAGTCTACCAAAAATCAGGTGTGAGAGTTCCTTCTGTACGAAGCATTTCTATGTACAAAAGGTTGAGAAGATTTATGTGGTGATTTCAAGTTTTGAACTATTGAGTAAGTGCTTTAGAATTAAATGACAAAGCTGTTTTATCGTCTCTAGAAACATTACAGAAAAGGTAGGTTTTGCTTCCTAAAATCTTTTCTATTGCTTTAAAGAAGATCGCATCCAAAGATTGGCGCGGGGGGGGGGGGGGGGGGGGGATTCCCTATTCTTCTAAGAGTGAAAGCATTCATCTCCTTTTTCGAATAAAATTCTTTGGAACAATCATCTCATTCATAGAACTCAGCTAAATAGTCATGCCATGCATCAAAGACACGAAAACAAGATGTAATGTGCCATTTATTCACCGGGTGATAGGAACATCACCGCCTAGTTGTCACTTTTTCTGGCCTCTTGGATATTTTAGGAGATTCTTAGGCTTGGAAAGGTTAGGAAGTAGGGGAACTCAACAATTTGTTTATACTGTTATAGACTTCAAGAGTCACAAATGTCTGTATCAGAATATTGTTGCCTCACTTATCCCAAACTTAGCTTAACTCCATGGTAATCAACTTTGACTGTGTTGTACATTGCTAACATCACTTGAATCTTGAGTAATTAGTCAAGCCACTTACATGATTGATTTCTTTTTCATATAATATATATATATAGGTGGCATATTGTAGGGTTGAACCATGGTTAGTATTGTGTTCAAGCATGCTCGTTATCATCCTTAATGATTACTAGCTGACTGATAAGACACAAATGATCTAAATTTATAGAATCTTTAAACATGGGGGTATTTCTATTCTCTGGATATTTGTGATCATTTGACATAATTCCATCACTTTAAAGGTGAAAAAAATCTTGAATCTTCTCAAAATTGAGGAAAATTTCTGTGTTAGAAGATTTTTCTGTGTATACATGGATCTTTCATCCTCCATATCACTTGTATTTGAATATCGTATGTGTTATAAAGGTCAAATAGCATGTGTCAGGTATCACACTATATTTTCTAGTTGGTTCAAACTTGGAGATTGAATTTACTTAAACTACCCACAAGTGCATCTATTACTTTAGGACTTAGATAAGCTTAGAATCTGCGGATTGCGGGATCTTCAGTGTTGGAACAAGCAAAAAATAATTTAATTTTGTCGTGTATGAGCTCTACCCACCCAGGCCTCATTTATCAATGTTCAAGACAAGTCTTTTTAACATTCATTTTATTTGGTGAATGGGTCTTTCGTGCAGCAATCGAATGCAAGACCCAAGAAACGATGGGTCTATGGCCGCATTTATCTGGTCCGGAAAAAGAGAACAAACCGACTCCAAAGATGGATGTAGGAGCCTCGGAGGGATATTTTGCTATGGCCGATAACCTGATTTTTGGGATCTCTTGGCTTATGTACAGCAGTCTCATTCTTTTCCTCTCCTTAGCAAAATGTATTATTGACATAAAACCACATCTAATCAGGTGTAGACGCCATGTTGGAATCTAACTGATTGAGCCATTTTGTATGCCAGATCTAATTTGAGATAATTTTTTGGCCATTATAAACAAGAAGTAAAGGGTCATAAAATAAGCGAAAAAGGGCATGTTCGATACCTTGAATCTTTTATTAAGTTGAGTGTGCGTGCATGGAAATATCAACCAATAAGAATAGTCCACATGGATTGTAAATTCAAACTAAAAAGATCAGAGTTGAAAAAGTCTGAGATACCCCGTGAGAATAAATTGAATTGCACGATCCAAATTCCAAACTCATGCAACATGACCCAACTCTTAATTCCCGTGAATTAAAGAAACTTAAAGGAACAAATAAATTTTCATTATTAAGGTCTTCCAAAAATTAATTTCTAACTTGAGCATCAGAGAGGTGGTTTTGCAAGAAACAACACCTTCATTTATCATCTGAG
The DNA here is from genome assembly GCF_017979445.1 of Akebia trifoliata. Classification (NCBI taxonomy): domain Eukaryota; kingdom Viridiplantae; phylum Streptophyta; class Magnoliopsida; order Ranunculales; family Lardizabalaceae; genus Akebia; species Akebia trifoliata. The sequence goes on along the minus strand of NC_141380.1, from coordinate 3,495,310 downwards.
TTGAGTCGACTCAAAATTCACAATTCTTGATAAGTTTCATCGAGTAAATATCATTGAAGTTCGTGTGATTAGATCAAGGCCTCACATTATCTATTACAGATTTATTTAATTTTCAGAATTAAATTATTAGAAAGAAAAAAAAATATTAAGTGTGGCTAACCCGATTAGTTTGTCACTTATAAGCCAAGAAAACTCCACGGTTTCCTTAAGTTGCAAGCTTCCTAATTACCTTCCCCATCCGTAAGAATCTAAAATCTGAATCTTAAGATACGAGTGGATGCCTTTCTTTTTCTTTTTCTTTTTTTAACTTTATAAATATCTTCAAACATAAAAGAAATTGCGTAAACAGCGCCACAATAGAGCTCACTCTTCGTCACGTGGGACAGCTAGCGTGCGTGACAAAGCCAAGCTAGCCCACTTAGTCATCACGTGGGTTATTCCCCTGTAAGGGTAACCGTTGTTAGATGTAACTTATGATTTGATCTCACCAATAATGCAATTCTCACTAAACATACCTATATGTTTTGCCAACTCATACTATATAATTATTTAGGGGCTTAAATCATCCTTGAGTCCAAATTGATGATAAATTACTATTGGGGTAAAATTAGTAGAATGCATGCAAGTGAAAATGAAAATGCAAATCACATTCACCGAAAGATTATTATAAGTTTTAATGAATCATATAAATTTAAAAAAAAAAAAAAAAAATCCATGATAGATTTTTATGAATTTAAAGTGGACAAAAGAAAAGAGAGCGAATAGGAGTTGAAGATGACAACTTAACTGAGTAATCAGTAAGGCATGTGGAGAGTTGATCCCACTATATAGGTTCGAAATCTGTCGAACTCAGTTTCACATTGGCCACTAACACCTTGCTTGCCTTATTCTATTTCAATTTTGATTGAATAAGTGTCCAAAATCAATTAGGGTATAATTGAATTATTTTATTTAATAATTTGATATGTATTATAATAATTAGCATGGGTTGTGCTTTTCTCCTATCAATTAAGAGTCGTAACCAAACTCAAGTTTGGTAGGAAAAAATATCTAGAGTTCTAACCCTATGTATAGAGGGTCGTCGTCCCTACTCTCCACGCTACTTGCATTTTATTTTATTTTCTATTTTTGCTAATCTCTAAATGTTATACATAAGGATTGGGGTAAATCTCTCTCTCTCTCTCTCATATTGTTGAAGAATCAACTTCCAAATATTAAGGTTTTTCTCCTTTAGACTTAAGGAGTAATATTTGCAATTGAAAGATATAATTCTCCCCCCTCCCTCCTCCCTCCTACCTCCTCCCTCCTCCCTTTGCCTTTCTTTGATTAGAACAAAGATTTGTTATTTTGGAATTTATGTGCTAAGCTGATGAACCAACGGTAATGTGCCATGAAGATGCCAACTTAACAAGTTGGTAAGACATGGGATCTTATGTTCGACTCCCTTGGAACCCAAGTTCATGATTACTTTCAAAAAAAAAAATTGGCATGATGCCATGCCTATTAGAAAAACAAGAAAAATCCAATCATTTAAACCTCTCAGAAAGTTTCTCGCCTAATTTTTTTACCGCTAATCAATCACTTTCGTTTTTTTCCAATACCCGTGGTGCCAATGCCATTGGTTCATCAGCTTAGCACATAAATTTCGAAATAACAAATCTTTATTTTGATCAAGGAAAAGGAGAGTGGGAATTATAAGAAAATAAAGAAGGAGTGGGAGAAATAAAGGAAGAAAAAGAGAGAGGAAGAGATAACAGACCCAGTATAAATAAAAAAAATGAAAAGGGGGAGAGAAGAAGGTGGGAAAGAAAAGAAAACAATGTAAGAAAAAAGATGGAAAGGGGGAGAAGGAGTGTATAGAAAGATAGCACTGCCACCAGCTTTTTTTATTTATCTCCATGGCCTTATTAGCCTATCAGAGTAAAAAAAATGTTTTGGAGTAATTTGAGTAGAGTAAATTGATAATTATCTAGACCCCAAGGAAGATTACAAACATCATTTTAGAATCCATAAGTAAAACTCCTCATCCCTCCCTTTGTGCAATCAACTTAATAGTCTCGATACCAAAATGATAGTTGGGCTCACTTTAATAACGATCATCGAATGATGATTTAATTAGAAAACCTACATATTGACATACATTTAAATGAAACATAGACACCACTATTGAATGTTGACACATGCTCATCTTGCTAAAAACTTATATTAAGTGCTTAAACCTAAAAAATCCATATGCAACTATAATCATTCGATTGGATTGATATAGGCAAGTTGTTATATAATCAAGAATTTTAGAAATCTTCATAAAAATGAGTAATGAAGACGAAAATACATAATTTTTTTTTATTTTATTTAATATATATTAACTTTATCACCCTTCATCAAATTGTGATTATAGGACCAAGAAGATTAAAGATGAGAGTAGAAATTATCATTAAAAAAACAGAAAGAAAATTGAAGTTGGAAGAAAATCTAAACATGAAAAAGAAAAGAGAAGAAAAATCATAATAGAGAGGTAGTAAAAAAAAAAATAGGGAAGATATTTGATGTCTTTATTCTTCATTGGAGGGCTAAAAAAGTGGTAATAGGGAGAGAGAGAAAAAAAAAAAAGATGTCTGGCGTGAGAGAAGTTGTTCGAGTCATATGGCCAAGAAAACTAAATCTGTTAGGAATCTCGTCCAAATCAAAGTCGCTAGATCGGCACTGTCGCTATTATTTTTTTTTGGTGTAGTTCACATCACATCATATAAATGTAACAAAAAGGAATCTATGGGATCTAAAGCTCACGGGATCATGTATTCATGTTAATTACAAATTAGATTCCTAGTTAGTTTTTTTTTTTTTTTTTCTTCTTCGAATCATTCACCATGAGCTATGCCTTAACAAAGGAATGATCAAAATTATGATTAATAGTTGAAGATTTGTTGATATTTTTCACTAGTATCTCGAGAAAAAGTATCTACAATTCTTATATGCTTTTGTTGGGGCGTGCAATGTGAGGTCCAATCTTAAAGTCACTTCAGTAATATTTTTATAATAATGAAATTTAATAATAAATATAAATCATTCCACCAATAGTCTCTTAGTGAGGTTGGTGGGCAATTGAATTTGCCACGTGGTACTATCAGGAGGAGGGACATCAACCTCTTTATATGAAAAACAGCAAATCCGCACTGATAACGTGTCGGTCTTCGAAAGCGACTGAAATTAAAAGCGATGAACATCGAAATTCACACCAAACCAACCAGCGATAGGAGAGGAATCTCAAGGAAGTTGTGAAGCATCAACTTTATATTAGACGGTTGGATGGATGATCATCTAGGTAAGAGAGGAATCTCAAGGAAACTCCATCGGTATGGGTTAGGGACGACGTTCTACCTGATCCTAGGTTCACACTAATCATTAAAGAATTTCTCTTAGATCTATTCCTCACGTGCTTACAAGTTACAACTGTATTTAAACATATAGTTGAGGTGCGAGATTATCCCCCTGGTTTTCTGACTAAATTACGAAACCACCCTCTTCCATTGCTGCTTTTTTTTTTTCATTAAATTTTTTTTTTTTTTGTGGTAATTTAACAATATTCTTTGCAAAATTTAGATTTACCCATTGCAAAACACTAGATCATATTAATCTTTTTAACTAAAAGTCAACATTTATTTATGAAAAATGCTGAAGTGAACTCATAGATTGACCTCATTTTGCACTTTCTTTACATGGAGATGTGTACGAAGCAAAAAAAAATTTCATCAAGATACGAGTGAAAAACGTTCATGGTTTTGTGCCCACCTCCATGTTAGGAAAGTGCGAACTCCAGCATGTCATTTCTTTTTTTATTTTTATTTTTTTATGAATTAACAAATAAAATTTTAATTTGATTCAAAACGTCTTTAAAAAAATCACTAAATAAAAAATTTGAATAGAATACAAATTTCACCATTAAATCATCAATAAAAGTAACTTTTGATTAGGGAATATATAGTAAATCTAATCTTAGATCGTGAATAAAGTAAATCTAATGTCACCACTTTCATAAAGAGATATTTCTAACGAGTTGGGAACCAATGACTTGTGAGAAAACACATACTTGGATAGTGCAAACACGGAATTCCACAACTAATATTCATATGTATATTGATAATGCACATTTCAAAAATACTTATCTTAAGGACAATTCCTATCTGTTGGATTGACCCCAAACTAAATTATATAAATTTTTTTTTTTTTTTTTATTTATAAAAATTTGGTTAGAGATTTACATTTTACTAGAGATGTTTCAAAATATATACATTTTAACTCTTAGTGCATTCAAGTAGTGCTACGATATCAATGGATTGGATTAGACCTGAATTTCGATGTGTTCCGATTCAATAGCTTTGACTCTGGATCAACATTTTGGATTTCGATAAAGTTTCAATCTGATATCCTATTAGATCGAATCTAGATCAACCATGTCCTAATCCGATAATACTTTTGAAAGTATATAAATTAAATTATATATTTGTTGAAATATATATAATTTATTTAGATTTTATATATAAAAATTGGATTTGGCTCAATCCAACTATTAATGAATCAAATCTAGATCTTAATATTGAGATACCATAAAAATCTAATCTGATACATATAAGATTAGTCCTAAATCCGATTTGATCTTCATTGGATCGATACCAAATTGACCTCAATCTGATCCGGACCCAATCCATTGAAAGTCCTTCTTGACCTTGGCCATGTAAAAAAGAACATGCCCGTTAGATCCATATTTTCTCATGTGGTTTACACAAATATATATATAAAATGTCTAAAATAACCTTGGCCTCAAGAATTTCCAAGACTATTCTGTCATTAGTTTTCGAGGATATTGATGTCCATTTCTTAAACTTCTTCACATTCATCATTTTTTGTCTATCCTGTGCCACGGCACGAAAGTTTAGGTTGGGATCTGAATATTTAATTCGAATATTCTTCTCATTGATACGTGTACGACAAAAGCTATTTACATTAAATAATTAATATGGGATCTGTTTAGTCATTTATGTATGGCTATTATTTAACGAGAAGTTTTAACTTTTCACATCCAATCATCTCTCGAGATTCTCGTCAACAAATCTGAAGACCATCAAAGGTCCACACCATTTCCGTCATTTACATGTAAGAATATGAAATTATTTTCTAGTTTAATATTATTTTTCCTTTTAGGGAAACACAATTTCAAATAGAATTCTTATCGGGTCTCTTTCCGAAACTTTCGCAATTTTGCAAATTTTTTTCCCTCCTTAAGAACCCAACGTTTCCTCCGAAACCATTACGTGCTTATCAGACCAACCAGTAGAATCCTAGAGACTTCCACGTGGCAATATGTAATTCGTCAGTAAGAGGAGTGGATCACCCGAAAGAAGGAACCGGTCTAAGTGGCTTAGATGACTGGCTGTCGTGGGATGACTCTTGGTGTTTACCAGCTGGTCCGGTTAAACGGGTCAAACGTATAAAAGCAGGGGTTTAAGACATGGTTGGCGGTTTTCAGAGGGTTTTGGTGATCACAGAGAGAGAGAGAGAGGGGGGGAGGATAGCGTTCTAAACACTTTTTCTCACAAATGGAGAGAAATTAAAGCGAATTCTGGATTTGCGAGATCTCATTAAAGTCTTCTGCAATTCTCTAATCTTACACTCGCCGGAATTCTGAAGCAATTTCGCCGGATTTAAATCTTTTCGGACCGGTTTCTTCTTTAATTTTGATAAATCCGACCAGGAATCGTTCCTCTGGAGGTAAATCGATCAAATTTCTCTCTTTTTTCATAATTCGACGACCTTGGATTTTTCTTCAGGTTTTATCGATTAAATGTGGAATTTTTTTTATCTAGATTTATTTTGATTCTGTTTTATTCGGTTTCTGATGAATATGATCTGAGGCAGGGTACGTTTTTTTTTTTTAGTGTAGAAGCAATTGAGTTCTAGAAATTTGATTTTTCTCTTGAACTTTGTAGAGATGATTGAGATCTGATCGATCTTAATGTAACTAATTCAAATATTTGAAATTTTATTGAGTGATCTTGGTATTGTAATCTAAATTTTGTTTTCTTTTTTATTTTACACAATTCTGCTTGTTTAAAACTTATTGTTTTGATATCTTCTATCCAAGGTTTTTTTTTTTTAAATCGAAATAAATTTGTAATTTTTTTTCATCAAATTTTCAGAAACTTCACAAAAAAGATATTTGAGATTCAATCATGCGGGATTCTCTTCCACTGATTACCGAAATCTAAGATTCAGAGGTTTTCAAATGTAATAGCTTTCATCTGCTTCTGCTAAAACATTTGCTATTTTGTCATATCGATCATGGATTTTATTTTTTTTATATAAAATCTCTCTCAATCTGAGAACAGTGATAATGCTTTAGAATTGGGAGGATCCTTCATCTGAGGTGAGATTTAAATTTATTTCATCCTCTTGTATAATTCTCATTCTTTGATTGAATTCCTGGTCTTTCGATTCATCTCTTTGGATCCTTCCTGGAGTTTTCAATTTCTTATTGTTTATCTCCGGATCCTCGCAATCTGGAGATAAACCACTGAAACAGATAAATTCCCTTCTATGAAAAATTAAATTTAAATGTCCTAGAGAAATTTTTTGGGTAGCTTCGGATCAGGATTTACCAACTGATTTTTCATGTCATAATGTTTTGCATTCAATTTTGCTTTTTGGCCATTTGTGTGTGTGTGTGTGGAAGGAACTCTTGTGAATGTGGATTTTTTTTTCCTTTTCTTCTTCGTTTTTGCACCTGAGTCATTTAAAAGTCTCAATTCATTGTGAATTCTATTCATTCATCTCTTTGATTTCTTAAAGATAGCATTTTTTGGAGAGAGATATATACCAGTCTTTGTTTTATGCCATTTAACCCCATCCATTACCTTCCAATTATTTTCAAATTGTTGTAGACTTGATTTATTTGTTCTTATTATATGATTGGAATTATGTTCAATATGCACAATTGACAAATTGGAAGCACCTGAACCCTGTCATACCTCATCTTTTTCTACTCACAGGTTTTCATTCTCAACATCTGCAAACTAAAGCAATGGATGAGTGGTGTACTTCTTGGATTTATGGATATTGAAATGGATCTAAGAATGCTAGTTCTCTGTGCTTCGTGAGTCTTTATATTTGGTATGCGTCTCTAAAATATGGTGTTGCAGAAGAGATTAGACTATGGATTCAATGGCTACCAGGTTCCTGCTATACCCAAAGCTTCCAGATCATCAAGGGTAACTATTATGTCAGTTGTTCCAATTTTCTCTGTTTTCCTGAATAATATTTTAAAATTACTAATTCTTTCTTACTTGTTTTACGTGAAGGGTTCACATAAAAGGAAAGTTGAGGACAATCACATGGGTGCATTTGAATTGCTGGCTACTGTAGCTGGTAAACTATTACTGGAGAGGGAAACTCCCCCAGCATCTAGTAATGTATCTGCTGGAAGAGCTCAGCGTAAGATTGTTGAAAATATCATTAAACAGGAACAAGAAGAAGAAGAGAAACCACTAAAATTAGTAACTTGTGATAAAGGCAGCTGTGATGCAAGTTCAGGACCAGCTTCTGTAATAGTTAATTCTGATCTTTCAGAGAAGGTTGGCTGTGTTAAGGAGTCTGTGATTGATAAATGCAGGAATGATTTTGGACTTTTTCCCTGCAAAACAGAGAGTGATTGTTCTGGTCGTGGGGAATCTTACAAAGGAAATGTACAGGATACTATACCTGATACTTGTAGTTCAGGGGATCCAATGGAATTGGATTCTAAACGTCCTGCACTTGTCAGCTCAGACAGTAGTGTCGAGGTGCCTTTGTGCAGGGATCCCATTCCTCGAGGCCCTTTTCCAAGGTTTCAGGATGATGTAAAGGTAGATAGTAGAGATGATGACGAAAACTCGTATGGGTGCACCCAAACTTGCACGGTAACTTCGAAGTCCTTTAGGGTACTTTCACATACCGGAGATCGAAGGATAAAAAAATTGTTGGCATCAAAATATTGGAAAGTAGCACCAAAATTGAAGGGTGGGGAACTTTCTAACAGTGGTAAGTTGCTTTCTTTTTTGTTAATATCGGCTCCCCACGCTTATTAGTTGCTATTTCATCGAATTTGATGTCAATGATGTCTGAAATGAATTGGAGTTTTTTACTGATTTTTCTAGATGGGGATATGAAGCCTGTTTTCAGCAACAGGAATGCCCGTTATACACACCAAAGATCTCAGAGGAATTCTCCTTTTAAGAGGAGGAAGCAAAGCTCAGTATCAACATCTAACCGAGGTATTAGTAGTGAAGGCATTTATAGTTCACCCAAGAAGGACATCAACACAATTGAAATTGGTTCAGGTGCAACACCAGATAGAGGTCAATTTATGTCTTATTTTATTTTTTATACTTTATTTTTCCTGGTTATCTGTAGTTTTTGCTAAATAATTGTGGCTCATTTGTACAGCAAGTGGGGCATCATCTTCAGTGGATAGCCAAGAATCATCCTTACGATCGAGTGATTCTCATGGTAGGACTTCCTTTGATGAATTGATGTATTTGTGCTTATCGTCTTAATTGGATCCTTAATTGAGGGGTTCTTACACACAATGTCTTTCCTTTTACTCAGTGAAGCTCAATATCAAGTCCTTTAGGGTACCAGAATTCTTCATTGAGATTCCTGAAACTGCAACTGTTGGATCACTGAAGGTATATGACCATCCAATCTTATTTTTAGGATATAGCGCATAGGCTCATTCTACATATTGCATTAGACATGATCAAGTTTAGTGCCTTTGACTAGAAGAAAGTAAATAAGGAGGTTTCAAACTATATTTCACTTTAAAGTTTGAGTGGAAAAAAAGTCTCCAAAATAAATATTCTTTTTTAATACTTATTACCGAAAAATGAGTTTTTGTTTACCATTCATGTTCTGTACCCTGGAAATTAAGTTTGCATATCATTGGTGGTGGAACTGTGGAAGAACTGAAGTAGGCGTTTGGATAGGACTTCTTGGCTACTTCTGACTCTTGCGGGGAGTTAGAAGTCGTTTGGATGCGTTTGTATGAACTACTCCCTCGAAGAGTTACTCCGCGCAAGAACAAGAAATTACTCTTTATGAAGAAGTCAAGAAAACCTATTTCTCAAAACTCTTCTTGCGGGGAGTCAAAATCTAATGGTTCGTTTTACCAAAATACCCTTAACTTTATTAATTTTCTATGAAAATATTTATAATTCATTTGCCGTTAAATCAAACAAAAGAAACATTTATTAATATTAAATATTTTTTTTTTAATTTTGAGTATAATGGATTTAAACACATTATATTAATATTTAATATTTAAAATATTATATTATATTATATTATATTTATAATTAAACACATTATATTAATATTTAATATTTAAAATATTATATTATATTATATTAATATTTATTATATTATATTATATTAATATTTATAGTTAAAATGTCAAAAATAATATAGTTTGAAGGCATATTATGACACTAAAAGACAGTCTGTCAATTTTTTTTTTAATTTTGAGTATAATGGATTTAAACACATTATATTAATATTTAATATTTAAAATATTATATTATATTATAATAATATTTATTATATTATATTATATTAATATTTATAGTTAAAATGTAAAAAACAATATAGTTTGAAGGCATATTATGACACTAAAAGACAGTCTGTCAATTTTTTTTTTAAATATTATGTCATATTATGTCAAAAACAGTCAGTCAAATTTTTTTTAAAATTTTAAGTATAATGGATTTAAACATATTATATTAATATTTAATATTTAAAATATTATATTAATATTTATTATATTATATTATATTAATATTTATAGTTAAAATGTCAAAAACAGTATAGTTTGAAGGCATATTATGACACTAAAAGATAAAAAACAGTAACTGGTATAATATAAGGGTATTCTGGTCTTTTTTCTAGAAGTCATGAAAAGTCAGTATGGTTCCCAAACAGACTTCCAGCACAAAAGTACTTCTGCCAGTACTTCATAAAGTTGATTGCCAAACGCCATTTCTGCACAGAATTACTTTTCCAGCTCCTCCATAGAGTACTTCAGCTTCTGTTCTTTAGAAGAGTAGTTCTGCTCCTGGTATCCAAACAGGCCCGAAGTTTCTTGTCTTTCTAAGGAAACTTTGGGTATTTGGATGGAATATATCTCAAATTTCTCCCGGATGTTTTTAGTACATTTTGTGCATATTTCATTATTTTGGTGCCCCTATAAATGGGATTTTTTTTATTGGGAGCAGCACCAAAATTGTGCAAATCAGACAATCCTGCTAGTCAGTTGTTGTACATATACTTCTACCCCAATCTTTCGCCTTCTTGGGTCTTCTTAACTCCACCCATCTTTTAAGTGAGACATTACTTGTATGTTAACAAATGGGGATGAGTTTGTTGGCCATGGTTGCTGAATCTCTAATTATGTATGCTTATGGTATGTAATTTGTTGTGTAGAGGATGGTAACAGAGGCAGTGACTACTATATTTGGCGAAGGACTACAAGTTGGTTTACTTATTCAGGGGAAGAAGGTCAAGGATGACAACAAAACTCTACTGCAGACTGGAATCTGTCAGGATGATAAGCTGGAGAGTTTGGGTTTTGCATTGGAACCCAACCTGGCAAACACTCCTCCACCTCTATGCCCTGAAGAACCTCCCTTTCTGCGTGCTTGTGAAGCACCTCAGCTGCTAACTAGGTAATCCAAATATGGTCCAAGTTTTCTATAGTTTCCGATATCTGAATGGAACGGAAACACCCTATTGTGTTTAATATGAACCTTTTCATTTGAATGTATATGGTAAATACATATCATTTCAATATGATTATCAAAGTGTCCTTGGAGTACAAAAACTAATACAGAACTAACTATGAAATAGTTTTCTATTATTTCTGACAGACAATCATCAAAATTCACTCCCCATTTGTTTTTTTTGTTTTTTTTGTTTTTTTTAAAACCTATTATCAGGTACCCGATGACTCCAATGACTAATTTGGACAACTCTGTCAAGAGTGACGATGATTCGGTTCCCACTCCCACTGACATGTCGATGGACAAAATCGTACCAGATTCCAGAGCCCTGGTTGTTGTTCCCGCAATGAGTGTGGAAGCATTGGCTGTGGTTCCCTCACACCAAAAATCTAGGCGATCAGAACCTGTTCAGCGCCGAATAAGAAGACCCTTCTCTGTCTCTGAAGTAGAAGCACTTGTTCAAGCCATTGAAAAACTTGGAACTGGAAGGTGTGGGACAGTTACCACTCTCCAATTGAGTGGGATTCTAATTCACACCATATGGAGTTTTAACGCTCTTCTTGTTTTGCAGATGGCGTGATGTTAAACTACGTGCATTTGATAATGCTAAGCATCGTACATTTGTGGACTTGAAGGTATGCAATGATATCTTCATATTTTCATATTTTCATATTTTCATATTTATGTGCCCACAAAGAGATCTAAGAGAACGGTTGCTTTACCCAGTAACTACGCTTCTACCACCTCACAGTATTTACATGACACTTATTTTCTGTTCTGTTTTTTTACTTTCTTCTAAACTTTTATTAGAAGACTCAAATTAAAAATTGAAACATTTGTAGCAAAACTGACAGTCACTTCCTTGTTCTCAACTAGATTCTCTTAAGTTTTGTAATTTTGTTCCTTTGTGACGGCATTTTTATTTTTCTCCTCTTATAAACTATGACTGTTTTTTGTAGTTCCTTGTCAAATCCTCCACGCGATTAACTATCGTCTAGGATATTCCTTGTGAGGCCCTGAATGGAAAGCTTAGAAACTTTATTCCGAAAATTCCAAAACAGTAATTTTTTTATTTTTTATTTTTGGGTGAAGGAAAAGGAAAAAAAAAATATCTAGATTTTTTATACATGGCCCTAAGTTTTTCTTTTATTCAATAATAGTTAATTAAGTCCTAATAGGTAGGTCCATTAGAGCTCACAGTTGGTAGATTCATCATTGCTTGTATTTCTGGTGAGCTAATAGTTGGTCTTTGCTTTATAAATAAAGCAACTGGTCCCAAGGAATCTTAGGAATTTTAGTCACACACGTTATCCCTTTTAGTAAATGAGATTATCCTCTTGTTCTACTTGTATTTTTATTATATTAAACAACCCTTGAATCTTTCTTTGGGTAGAAAAGCAAAACTGCTTCATAAGTTTCAGCTTTATATTATATTATATATACTCGAAGACAATATAATATAATATTGTGATGGACTTAGAATTAAACTCACATGGTGGTGTGGGTGTGTGTGCAGGATAAGTGGAAAACGTTGGTGCACACAGCAAAAATAGCCCCTCAGCAAAGGAGGGGAGAACCAGTTCCTCAGGAGCTCTTGGACAGGGTCCTATCTGCCCACGCTTACTGGTCTCAAAAACAGCCCAGACAACATGTCAAGCAGCAGACCGAGGGGGGGACAACAGAGCAAATTAAGGGGTAGAGAAATGTATCACTGATTGCTGATTATTCTTTTTTATGTAAAAATTTGATGACAAATGGGGAAACAAGGCAGACAGATAGTTTGTGTAATATTGTTCGTAAAGTCACTCGCAATGTGTTTCATTGTAGATAGGTTGCTGGCACTTGTAAATGATGATGCGTAAAAAGCATGCTAACAGATCTTGTTCTTTTAATTAGATTTGATTCATTTAAGTTCCATTCTTCCAAAAGAATTCTTTTTTTTTTGTTATAATTGATTAATAAGTTTTAAGGTGCATTCTGACATGTCATGTTATCTCTGTAATTGTTCAACATTAATGAAAGAGTAGTGCTACACTAACTTCGTTCGACACTGCATTCAACACTGCACTGATGTGTGATGTGGCAGTGCACAGAGAACCATACATAGACTTCTTTCCTCGAGATTATTTATTTATTTATTTATTTATTTATTTTTCATACTCCAATAGAGTTGAGGCTACCTTAACATGGGTTTCTTCTTTATTGTTGTTAATTGAAATCAGTCAGGGACAGGATTAGGTAGGTTGTTGGATAGGCACGTGGGAACCACATGGGTCTTGCTAAAGAGAATCTGATGAGCAAATGTTTGATCAACAATAAAAGAGTTTTGTTTCGAATGAATTTGAGTGACAGATAGAAATGGAAACACACAACAGAGAACTAAAATAAATCAAATAAGATGAAGTGATATATTATATGTTGAAGATCTACACAACCACGTACATGACCAACTAGAAAGAGAAATCTTGATTTGTATATTATATAAAATTTTAATATATAGTTGAAGGAAAATAGAAAAACAAAAATTCAATGACAAACCCACCGGGGGTTAGCTGAGATGGTAAGGAGCAACTGGGTTTTTGCTTTCCAAGTCGTGTCTTCGAATCTCTACATACCCCTCCACAGAAATGTGGCTACTTAAATGCCGTATGGTGCATGCGACCCCAAGAAGATTAGTCTCACCAAAGGTGAGGATACTCCATGTGCTACCCACAAAAAAAAAAAATTCAAATGACATGTTAGGAGTTTCCAAATAAATCCCAACTAAAAATCCAAATAAAAAGATTGCAATCAAGATTCTAGAAAGAGAAATCCTGATTTGTGGGCTGTTCTTCCTATTATGATTTTGATTGATTAACATGGAAATCCTTGTAGTGTATTCTATCCAGATTTGGTCAATAGAGAGATACAAAATACATGTATAAGTGAGAGAAGTACCAAGTTCCTTTAAAAAAAGATATTTTAAATAAAAAAAGTATCGTTAGCCTGATATATAGGTAAATGAAACCCACCCTTCCCTCGTCTCTCATTATAGAGTTTTTTAATGTGGAATGTGGCCCACCAACAGGCCCAATATTGAGTAACCAAAACAAGAGGCCCAATAAAAGGATTAGCTATGATAAAGAGTAAGAATCTGTTTGTCACGGCTTTTTTAAGCAACATTTTGGGCTTTGAGCCGAAAAGCATGTTTGTTGGTAACGATGTCTATTTCAACAGTTTTTGCGGGAAGTCCAAAACTGTGTTTTTGAGAAGCCTTACTGGGGCTGCTTTCGTGCAAGGGCCACTATGAGAAGCTAACACCGAAAAATGTTTGGCTATGAAATGACGATTTCACCCCTCATTCTTCTTAACTCATCGATGAGACAATAGAATCAATTCGACCTTCTCTATTACTTCTTCTACTACTTTTTTGTCAGCTTCTGTACCAAGCAAGATTCCCTTGGATGCAGCTTCCCAAACTCCGAGCTTCTGCTTCCCCTACACACAGAATACTAGGTATTTGATGATAATAGAAATATTTATGTACTTAATTGTTGTTTTTGGGTATTTTAGTCTTTTTCTCTATATTTTGTTTTATGCCTTAGGCCTGATCTCATAGCGTTCATTAGCCGGCATAAAGTGACTAAAACTAATCCTTGAAACCCACCCTTCTCTCATCTCTCATTATAGAGTTTTTTCAAATGGATTGTGCCGACCAACAGGCCCAATGCTGACTAGCCAAACCAAGAGGCCCAATACAAGGATTAGTTATGAGTACCTTGGGTTAGGTTGGTGTTTGGATTGAGCATCTTAGAGGCCTGACCTTGAATTTGATTGGGCTTGGGTTGAATGCTTTAGAACTTAGGTTGGCCACTGATTAGACCCCAAACATCCAGGTCAAATCATGATTTTCAAACTCGTTTCGACACCTCGACTCGTCCTTAAAAGAGACCGAGTCATCTTGGATGAGTTTACCGATACATTTGAGTTATCTCGTTCAACAATGAGACAAATGAACCATGCTTTTAAATCTTATCCGATACGTTTGACTTGTCTATCCGTCTTGGTGGACAATACTAAGATGTAGTCGTCTCCATCTCCAACAAGATTTAAAACCATGGGTCAAATTATTTTTGTTTTTCAAAACTACTTTTTCTTATTTCTAACATAATTTATTTTTGTTAATTTATCAAAACATGCATTGAAGATTGAAAATTTATCAAAATGGTACACTATTCAAATTAATTTCTAAAATGATACTCTACCGTTTTTGGGGATAAGTTTTTTTTATTATTATTATCAAAATCTTCAGAAATAGGATGAATTTTTACAATTTTTGTACCCAACTTTTTTTTTTAATTTTATATTAAAATTACTTAATTACCCTTTTTTTAAATTTACATTTGAATTACATTTATACCCTCATATCTTTATTATATAAAAGATTTAGGTTTTGATAAATGTGAAGGGCAAAAATGATAAAATGGTAGAAGAAAGAGAATGGTATTTTTGTTATGAAAAATGTAAAAATTACTGTTCATTTTATTTCTTACCACTTTGGTAAAAAAACTTATTCTTGAAAAAGATAAATTATCATTTTCGAAATTAATTTGAATAGCGCACCGTTTTGTGAATTATTCAAATTTTCTGCTCTATTTTTGGTAATTTCCTCATTTATTTTTCAATTAAAAAAAAAAAATTGATTAAATATTATTAAATATCATTAATATCTCTCATATTAATTGAAGCCGATAATTAAAATTGACTATTGAACTCATAATCCAGTACGAAAATGATTACTAAACGACCCCTAATAAATAAGACATAATTTTAATAAGTCATTTGCATATGTAGATGTGCTTTTTCAAACTCACCATCTTATATTCTTATGAGATTTCTTGGTCAATAACAAAATAAGAAATAAAGAGTAGTTTGAGTTTCTTTCCATAAAAATAAAAATAAAAAAATAAGAAGATAACTTGTGTTAAAAAATCACATATGTTAAATATGTTTGAAGTTGAAATACTTCTGGAAACATATCTGATTATGACAGAAATTGCCATTGAATTTCACATTCAATGTACTAACCTTGATTAGGACATTATCATTATAAGAGACAATATAAAAGACATAATTATTTGAAAATAGTGAGAAAAGTATAAAAAGAAAGTGAGGAGGGAGAGAGGACCTGAGATTCCTGGGATGACTAAGTGATTTCCCCAACAACTCCAACTGTGGGGTTTCTTTTTCCACGTGGCATCTATCGGTTGGCTATGTAATGGGAGTTTCTTGATTCATCATTTTGTTTTTTGTTTTTTTTTTTTGGGTTGAGTGGGATTTTGATTCATTGCCATTGAAACATGCATGGAGGTAATAAGCTTGTCAATGGATTGGATTAGACCCGAAATCTAATCAATTTCGATGCGATGACTTTGAATCTAGATTAAGGATTTGTGTCTCAAAAGGGATATGATTTGACAAATTAGATCAATTTTTTTTTATCAATTATATTCTGATTAAATAAAATTCTAATTTGATAAAAAATGAAAATTTGTGAAAATTATATTATACTAGAGTTCGTCCATACCTATGGCATAGATATCCTTTATCGGGTTAAGAGGGATAAAAATGTAAAAAATAAAATTGGAAAGGTATTATTGAAAATTTTTAAGATTAAAAGGGTAAAATACAAAAAATAATAAAGTGGGTTAAAGGAGTAAAAGAGAAAATATAGGAAAGTTATAGAGGTGAAGTGTAAAGAAAATCAAGTGGATTTCATAAAATTATAACTTGTTGGGAGAATTAAGAGAATAAAAAATAAATAAATAAATAAAATTTGAAAGATAGTATTAAAAAAATTGAGATTAAAGAGGTAAAAAAAAATGAAAAATGATAAAATAGGTTAAAAGAAAATAAAGTTATAAGTGAAGAATAAAGAAAATAAAGTAGATCCAACAAAACTATAGTTTGATGGAAAATTTATCACCCACCACATACAAAAATGTAACATTATGAGTTCTAAAGTCAGGTTAAAGGGGGTAAAAGTGAAAAATAAAATAAAATAGGAAGGGTATTATTAAAAAAATTAAGATGAAAAAGATAAAAGATGAAAAATAATAAAATAGATTAAATGGGTAAATGAGAAAATATAATAAAATTAAAGGATATGAAAAATAAAGATAATAAAGTAGGTCTTACCGTTGTCTTAAAAAAATTGAGGTTAAGAGATAAAAAAATAATAAAATTAATTAAAATTAATATATAATAAAATTATAGAGAGTGAAGAGGAAAAATAAATAAATGTATTGTAGGCCGATGTGACATTTGTCCAACCACAAAATTACAGTTAAAGAGACATTTATCCCCAATTCAAAAAATACAAAATTATAACAAATTCAGATGTGTTATTATATATATTTTATTTAAATATATGAAATTTATATATGTAAATGTAAACCCAATCCAACAAAGGTCTAATCTGATCCTTACCATATTGGTTCTAGATCGACCTTGATTCGAACTAGACCCGACTTATCGAGAGTCATTGGAGTTATGTACATGAGACATTGGAAATGAGTAGTAGTTAGAAACTTTGACTTAATTCTTGGCTTCATGCTCAAGTAATTAACTATTTAATGGCTTTCCTCCATGAATGTTCATTGTTCAAAGGCCATGGACCCCAAATTTGGATTCAAACATCTAGGAAGAGAATAAAAAACCAATAACATCAATCTTTTTGAAGAAATTGACCTAACCACACCTACAAAAATCCAAGAAGCAAGTCTGATTGCGACATAAATCAAATATTGATCCATTTAATCGACAAATACCGGAGTGGGCACATGATAGAGTTTTGGATAAGAGATGAATTTAAGACTAAGATTCTTGATTTTACCTTTCAATGAGTTTTTCTCTTTATAGTTATCAAATCGAAGTCTTATCTCAAAAATTGGTAATTTAAATATTAACTATCATTAATAAAAGAAATGACGATATAAAAATATACGTATAATTAAGACACGTGACACTAATCGATAACTATGGTCCCACCATTCTTTAGATTTTATGGTGTGAATGGTCTATATTTTGTGATAAATATCAGAGTGGGCCATATGAAGGAAAATTTCTCCATTCCCCTTTATCTTAGAACCTTATATTCAAAATTAAAGAAAAAGAAAATGAATAGTTAAGATGGCTCCATCGAATTCAACAAATAGAGATTGATTAAGACTAATGATCCAACACGGTTCCCGTTCTTATAAAAAATAAGAACAGTGTCTATGTGTCATGCTTCAATTGGAGTTTTAAAACAGCTCCGACTCCTAATCAAATTGGGCACGCAGTCCAACAAACATATTCTCCAATCCAAATGTGCCACGTAGATACCATTTTGGATCGTGACTTTTTATTAATTGGAATCTACATATGTAACATTTAAATTATAATAATATTTATATTACTTAATAAAATAAAGTAAGATTAAAAATAAAATTTTAAATTATTTAACTTCTCCCTGAGACTGGTCAAAAGCCACCACACCTTCTGGAGAGGTGGCTTAGTTTGACCAGTCCTTTTTAACTGCCCAATGAAATTAATCAGCTTCCATGGTGTGTGTAATATAAGATTGGCCCAATAACAAATGTACAAGTAAATCTCAGTTGTGTAATACAAATCTTTATCTTATGTATACATCATGCCTAATATTTCCACGTGGCAAAAAAAGCTTTAGGATGAACTACATTATGACTTCAAATCCCTACGAAAAATTGTTTAAATTATGATTAAAAATCAATAATCAAACTGATCATTTGTGTCATGGCCTCTATAGAAATATCTTTGCCCTTCTTTTTAAAAAAAATATATATATATATAATGATAGGGTTGGATTCCGTTGACCCAATAAATTGTAGAAGATCTTGATCGTGTAAAAACAAAATTCAATGGTTGAAAATTATCTTCAAGATGAGCATAAAATCTCAACAGTTGGATTTTGTGTTTATACAATTAAGATCTTATGTAATTTTTTGAGTCATATTTCTTGAGTCAAAAGAACCTGACCCATTGTTATAAGTGTTTTTGAGGTACTCATATAGGTTTTAGTAAAAACTAAGTTTAGTCTTTCATAAGAGATTAAATTAAAATTATCAAAATACACTCATCATCAAAAAAAATTTCCAATAATCCATCATCTTTGATCACTTCAATCTCTAAGGTAAAATTTTATTTGTTTCTTTCAATTTTCAAACCTCAATAATAAGATATAATTTTTCAAAGAGATTTAAGGTGATAGACTTTTCAACAAGTGGTTAAACAAAATAAATATTTTAGGGTAAAAATAAATAATTATTTGACAAGGGGTTGAAGATTAAGGTAATTAGATGATTTTATATTAGATATCTTGTTGAAGACTCAAGCCAAAAGGAACATGTCATCAGTTTGAAAAGTTGGTGGCTATCTCCAATTTTCACAAAATCCAGAAGGGGACCTCAGAATTATCCTTTATATATTAGGGTAATTTTTCTTACTTTAGATCATCAAAGAATTGAATTAGTCTTCTTGCTTGCTCACCAAGCACAGACAGACAGACAGACAGACAGAGAGAGAGAGAGAGAGAGATTAGTGACGTTTTCATATGTTACCTTGAAAGTCAAAGCATCCATGAACGCTCAAATCCAAATTTAGTACCATGTGGTCAACTTAACATTGACACTTTGATCCCTTAAAAGGTCACATGACATTATTTGTGGGTCCACAACTGACACTCCTATCCATTGATATGTATTGCACCAGTGGATAGCACAAAGGACCATCATTAATGCATGAAAAGAATATGAAAGAGAGATGCATGTGAGGGTGGAAGTATGGGGAAATAACTAGTTTGATTGGAGAGTAAATTTTTAAATAATTACAAAAAACTTTTGGTATTTTTGAAATGTAACTAATATTGAAAATGTCATAGTGTAATATTGACAATTTGATAATATTTTATGAACTACGCGTAATAATTGTGTCGACATATTTAACACTTTAGATATTTTTAAAAATTTTAGTAATTATTTTGAAATTTACCCTTGATTGTATTTCTTAAAAAAAATGATTATATTTTAATAATATTTCATATAATCAATTTTAAAAATATAATATATTTTTCAAAATATTATAAAATGAGGTATTCATATCATTTGAATATCTAGATTAGGGGTGACAATGGGTCGGTTCCTAAGGAATTTAGAACCATAATTATTATATTTAGTTCGGTTCCAGGTCCGGTTCCAAAATAAATGGAATTGAATTCGGAACCACCAAAAATCAGGGGTACCCATCGATTCTGATTTTCAATGATCGAATGAGAAAAAAGTATTTCAAATCATTATAAAAAAAATTCATTTCAAAAAATTAATATATTATCAACAAAATTATTAACTTAGTTATTATTTGTTATACTAAGATACAAATTAATGATTCTTTTCAAAAATAAAAATTTATCTTAGTTAAAAATAATAAATTTTTAGAAGAGTAATTCATTTAAACTCCGATTGGATAATTTATATGAAAATTAAAGAATTTTGTATAACATTCATTTATTTTAAAATTTAAAAAAAAAAAAAAAAAAAAAAAAAACCTTAAATCATCTATAGTATGGAAATAATTGACAAAATAAATTGGTTCCATGTACCTGTGGGTACTCATTGGACAGAACCTAATGGTTCTGATTCCAGTTTCTATCGATTCGGTTCCATTTTAGACTTGTCTCTAATCGATTCCAATAAAAAGAGATTCGGAACCGGGGTTTTCGATTCTGATTTCAATTTCGATTTCAATTAAATGGGTACCCATTGACATCCCTAATCTAGAGTAGCGGTAACCAATTGATTCCTTAGGTATCTAATAAAATTGGAACTATCATTTTTTTTTACTGGGATTCTTATTTATTCAAGTTTCGATTTTGAAATAAGTAGAATTGGAATTGTCAAGAACCGTGGGTACCCGTCGATTTCAGTTCTTAATAATCAAATGAGATAATATATATATATATATCAAGTGATAGTAGAATTTTTTTATTTATTTTTACATGTAAGTCATTTTCCATCACAAAATATGATAAATATAAATTTAAAAAATTCCTTCCATGAATCATTGTTTAAGAAAAGAAAATTCAATAACACAACGCACTTGTTACTTGTTACTTTTTTCTTATCACACACGAACTATAGAATTAAATTGATGTCCATGGAGCGATGGTGGTTGGGGGATATTTGCTCTTTTTTTCACCATCCACACGTATCATCTTCATCAAATTTGAAACTAATGAAAAGGGAAAGAGGGAACTAATCTAAAAGAAGATAAAACCTAAAAGAAGAATTAACCTTGAAGGAAAAGAAATTAGAAGAAGACCTTAATAAATTGAGAAGGGTAAGGATTTTCTTTGAAAAAAAATATGGAAAAGATGTTCCAAAAGCAAGGGAAAATCATAAAGAAATGGTTCTTTATAAAGAAGAAGAGATAGGGTTCTAATGATTCTAAAAATAAGAAAAAGAGACATTCTCAAATCTTATTAAAAGGAATTGATTATAGGTGACATATCAAAAGTCAATGATTTTTCTCACTTATGATTTTATATTCTCTAATTTCTATTTAACTCTTAAAATGAAAGTGATCTTTCTTTTCTAAGATTTATTCTTCAAAGAAAATCATTAGGAAAAATAGTAAGAAGATATTTAGGATATAACTATCTTGATGTTTTATTCTTATTTTGTGTGATATATTCAATTTTATTTATTGGTGTGTGATGAATAATTTGATATGTTTATGTAGATGCAATTTCTTGCACTACCATACGATTCACGCGAACTACTTGATCTCTGCAACTCTTGAATTCCTAGGTGACGCCCAAATCAGATTTAGTACAAAAAATGGCAGAGTATTAATAGGAAAAAAGAATGCACCTTTTGATGTGGTTAGCCATGTATTTATAGAGGTGAATCTTCTTAAATTTCGCTTTCTAATTCTATCTTTATCTAGATTAGAAAGTGAATCTTGTTTTGAAATGTATTTAGTCAAGATCTTATCCTTAATTAAGTCATTCCTTTTAGGGATTTTCCTTTATCGAAATCGTATTCAATTCTAGAGGATTATGGTTGAATTCGTATCTTCCCCTGAGTCCTTGATTTTTAAGGATTTAGATATTTGTTTGTCTTTTCTTCTGCCTTTACATTTTTCTCCCGTCCATCCCAGGTCCCGTCCCATCTTGGTAGGATCTTCTCCAAGGGAACTCATTCTTTTATACTCGAATGTACATTCTTGAAATTTGTCAAATTGCACGAATCCAAATGTGCCATGTGTCGTAGTCTGGTGCCTCACGAAAAATATCCTCCAAAGTTTATATAAATTCTCTATTTTAGTTTAGATTTAATATAAGGGATCCCTTTCATAAGGTCCCCACTCCAAAGATGCCACTAGCATGAAGTATCCAAGAAAGTAGTTCAAGACCATTGATTAAAAAATAAAAAAATATACTGGAATCCTTCTAGATACATATCTGATTGTGACTGAACTTTCTGTGGGTCACGTTCAGTGTACTATCATGTATCATGTTGTGGGACATCCATGAAGGAAATATAATGAAAAGTGACATTAATATTTCTTGACTCGTTTTTTCTTCTTTTTCTTCATTTTTTTTTCTTCAAATTTCCAGAGTATTGAGTTCAAATCTCTAGTGAATCTAGTCAAGTTGACTTATCCAAGACTATTTTTAAACATTTATAAGTAAACAAAAATAATATCTACTTTTTATTCTCCACAAAAATATTATATATAATCAAATAATTTAGATTGATTTTTTTGACCCACTTCTGTTCATTTTTTGTGTTGGATCCCCACAAAATTCAATCGAGTCAAATCAACTCGGACAAATTTGAATTCGATTCAATAAATTTAATACCATAGAAACCATTAACAAGACAAACAAAACAAACAAAAATTACTGGTGAGATAAGGAAAGAAAACATATCTAGATTCCATCGCGCACAGAGAAGAAAGGACAAGAACGAGTATTAAAAGTTAAAACAAGTAATAAATTTTGGACCGCACTTCTTGAATTTAGCCTTCAAATTTTACTATCTACCATTATTCTTCAGTCATCATACCTTTAAATAAATTGTCTAATATTAAATATAATAGAATATCACCATATATAAATAATAAATAATTTAAAATATAGCACTCATTAAGGGCTCGGGACCCATTATTCATTAGGTTCATGGAACGTAAAACCTATAGTTGACCGTTCTGCATGATTATTTTTTTCTCAACCAACCGCCATGATCTACAACTTTACCCAAATAATAGAGTGGGTCATCGAATTGCTCGTTATCTTAGAATCAAATATTCAATTAAAGAAAAAAGATAGAATAATTAAGATTGTTCCATTGAGTTCAACTTTAATGTGATCTTCAAGTGTAACAAGTATCTCAACAACTCCTAAATTATAGTATTTATGTAACCAAGCAACTTAAAATTAGGTGGGAAATAATTTAATTTCTTGGAGGAGATATGTATTTTCAGGATTCAAAAGTGCATGAAAGAGTGTCTTTAATGGTGTCAATAATTTTAAGTTTGCTAAATAACCAATTTTAAGGTAATTAGAGAACCATAGCAAAACTTCCCCACCAATCCATTTAATTAATGTCATTAGGTTAATATTAAAAAGAGAATTTTAGTTTTGGGGATGAGAGTAATCTTGAGGGAATCATATTAAAAGGTGAGAAACTAGTTTATTTGGTGTTTTAGTGGAAAAACTTTTTCTTACATAAGGGGAAAATCATTTTTGATGAAAAAAATATTTGGAAAAAAATTCACAATCGTACACTTAAAAATTGTATTTTTTTTTTAGAAAATACTTGTCACCTATTTTTCGTTTGTACTCATACCAACCCTAACTATTTAGTCTGATTAGAAAATTCTTAAGGTTGAATTTGAACAATTTTCATTAAAAACTTAAAAGATATTAGATCAAGTCACCCTGATCATACATTTAAAAACTGTATTTTTTGAAAAAATATTTGTCACCTATTTTCCTTGATCAAGTCGTCGTACGGTGAAATGTTCAAACCTGGTCTTGGTCTTGTTTCTTGGGTAGGGGGTGATCCCTACTTTTGATGTTGATCAAATAATTTAGTGATATATTTTTTTAAATTATATTATAATAATATTTTGATAATTTATTAAGGGAAGGTCATTTTCATTGGTAAATTTTTAAATAATTACAAAAGTTTTTAATATTTTTAAAATTTTGTTAATGTTGACACACGTACCACGTAATGTTATCAAATTGTCAATATTAGGTAATAATTTTATCAACATTAACAACATTTCAAAAATACTAATTACTTTTGTAATTATTTAGGTATTTACCTTGTTTTCATCTATTTAAAGAACAATAAATTTAGTGTTAGTTCATCCAAAATTTCAATCATTTCACATGAGAATATTCCACAATTTCCTTAAAGAATATGCAAAAGAAATAAGTAGAATATGCCACGTGGACAAAGATAAGGTGGAGAACCATCAGGTTTGACCGACAAGAAAATAGATTAGGTTATTGGCGGCTCTAGGTAAAGTTTAGTAAAAACTAAAAACAGGTCGCTGTCACTGTAGATAAGCTCTACAAGATTTTGCTTAATATTTGTGATACCCCTATGTGTTTTCAAACTGATGATGTACATCCCTTGACTTATGGTCTATCTTTTAAGATTAATAAAATGACCTAAATACTCTCATGATCAACCTCTAACAAAAACACTATTGATTTTCCTTCAAAAAACTCTATCATCTTCAAACTCTTGAATTTTCTGGGTAATTTTTTTTTTTTTTTTTTTAACATATTCAGTCTCTTCTTGCCCATATTTAATTTTTTTAACCTAAAAGTCCATCATCTTACGCTTCCCAAAATCAAGGGTTTCGACTAAGATTGAAGAAGAGGGTGTTTAGGTCAGTTTTACTAATCTTTCATAGTAGAATATAGTCAAGCGATATATCATCAGTTTGAAAATTTGGTGGGGCCTCAAATATTCACCAAGAAGTGAAGGGATGTATATAACTCACTCTATAATATACTGGAGTGGTTATGCATTATTATCAGACCATTATAAATTAATGAAACTTTCCTCTAGGGAGTCAGTCATGGAAGTTTGACTTTATTGAAACTTGCCCACCAAGTATTGACTGAGGGAAAGAATGGATTATTTATGAATCAATTTGTAATTCCAATTACACATTAAAGAGTCAAACCAATAATTAATTTCCCTCAGTTGAATTTGAGGATTTTTAGAGACTAAAATATTAATCAAACCACCATGTTAAAAAAAATGCTCAAAAACCAGTCAAGATGGAAACAACCCAATGTCATAAAATTCGACACATTTTTTAAATAAATTCAAAAATAATATATCAAAATGACTAAATTGGCAAATTAATTTGTGAATTGCTGATTAATCACCCGTGATGATTTTTTTCTAAGTGATAGTAAAGTTGAGTAGAAATATTAGAGAAGATAAAATTAGATATTAACACATTTAAGAAAATATAGTAGTAGCTTTAGCAATTGATAAGTTAAGAGAAAGTGATTTGATATGATCTTGGAAAATCAAACAAAGGTGGATTTAGATTTATTGTCTTAATTAAAAGAATATTTTAATTGAAAATCATAAATAACGAGCGGAAGACCTAGAAAAACGTATATGTAGATAGTGTAAATATAGTTAAACTTACTTTCAATGATAAAATTATTTAACTCTAGACAATGTGGAATAGAAGAACATTATTGGTTTAGAAACTCGAAATATTTGAGATAAGGCCTCGTTATTGGTGAGTAGGTACTTAGTAGTATTTTTTTTTTTTTTTTTTTAAGTTTGAACAAGAACTATAAAAATGAGTCATTGAATTCTAAATTTTGAATGAAGGGACTTTGGTGTCTCTACAACGTGACCCTCAATTGTCAAAATGTACTACAGGGCGTTATAGGAAAAAAGGAAAATATTGAAGTGACTGTGTAGGACATTGCGTTAGACACTATACTGATGTGGAGTTGTGCATGATTTTGTGCACACCTCCACCTTAGCAAAATGTCTAAGTGTAATGATTTTCTAGATTAAATATGAGAGAATGATTGAAAAACTTAATGATGTGGTGTGCGTAAGAATCATAGATTTTTTTTCCCTGGAATATACAACTGCACATTTCCATAAACATGTGTAATTGTGTATCGTAAGAAAAAAAAAATCTATGATTCTTGCATATGCCACATCTGTGAGTTTTCGAGTTCTTCTATCAGATCGAGTTAGAAAATCAGCACCTAACTTTTAAGGTAGTGCTCTCAATCACTCCAACACGACTCGAAAAAAAATGCTACAGAGGATCCGCTCTCTTTTAATCGTTGTTGAGTCGACTCATCCAAGCCAACTAAAAAATTGCATCCAGTTGGATAAAACTGTTTTTTTTGTTTAGAAAAAATAAATATTTGTATTTATTTTTAAAAAAGTTTATATATTTTTATTTGACTAAAGTAAAGTCAACGAGATTCGCAAAATATCTATGCATTGGGTAAATGAAATATATGGGCCTTTATAATGGGATCAGGTTAGTGTCGAATCCAACCCAATCCCAAATCATCCAAGATGAGAGCAAAGGAGACGACTGGCTGTAGACGGTGAACATTTAGAGCCAAATCTCTCTTTCTCTCTCTCTCATCGTCCTTTGAAGATTCTCGCTGTAAAAGGAGGCTCTTTTACTCCTTCAAAATCAAAACTGCCTCTCTCTCTCTCTGCGCTAGGGTTTGGGTTTCTTCTCTATTAGGTACGTCTTCTTCGATTCTCTCTGCTCCGCTTCTCATCTGTTCTTAGATTGTCCTGAAGCGAAAGCTTGGACTGTTGTTCTACAGAACTCGATCGAGAGAGTTTTTTTTTATTCTTTTTATAAAAAAAAATTCTTCATTTTGTAGAACTTCATGTGGATTTGATTGAATTCTTCTCTCGTTTTATAGAAAAGAGTGGGAAATTTGTGTGGATTTTATCTTGTTATCCGTTAATTTGTGGGAATCTGTGTTTGACATATTCATCTGATTTTAGTTTGTATCTATTAAGATTTGATTCGATTTTCAGTGTTTTTATATGTTTTTTCAATGGTTTTAGGTTTATAAATTTGGTTCTTTGATACATAAAAATGCTACCTTTTGTGAAGTGACTCTGTTGTACAATCTATTAAAGATTTAGTACTCTTTGATTTTCAGTGTTTTTATATGTTTTTTTAATGGTTCTGGGGTTTATATGCTACCTTTTTGTGAAGTTCCTCTGTTGTAAAATCTGTTTTTCTTGCTTGTAACAGTAATTAAAGCCAGATTTATAGAGGTCCCTGGAAATATATGAATATGGATAGATTCTATGATTCCATCAACAGATCGAAATTCGATGATTTTGAGTCTGTTTCTGATCAGAACCTTGTGAACATATTCAAACTCGAAGATTCCTCTCTAGATCATAATTTCATGGATCCTCCTGGTGTTCCACCTGATCAAAACTCAAACAGTATTGTTCCATCTTCAAATGTGAGCCCGGAGGAAGATTCTCCCGAAGACTGCGATTTCTCTGATGTAGTTCTCCAGTACATAAGTAAGATGCTTATGGAAGAAGACATGGAGGAGAAGAGTTGCATGTTTCAGGAATCTTCGGCTCTTCAAGCTGCAGCGAAACCCTTCAAAGATATCCTTGGGGAGTATCCTCCTTCACCAAATTGTCACCCTCTTGATCTTGATCACAGCGTCGAGAGTCCAATTGATAGTTTTACTGGGAATTACGGCAACTATAATAGTAATAGTAGTAGTAGTTCTAGTAGTAGCAAAAACATAGTGGATACGAAATGGGCTTTTGAGCTTGGCGAGTATAAGCCGTCTCAGATACAAAATTTTCCTGTTGAGTACACTTTCCAGTCTGCTCCTCTGTCATCTTTCAGCTCATTGAATAATGTTGATTACATTTTCGATGGGTTGGCAGACTCCTCTCCTCCTGTTAGCACAGTTAACGTTCCTGATTTATATTGTGAGAGCGAACCCATTTGGCACTTCAAGAGAGGAGTTGAGGAAGCTAATAAGTTTCTTCCAAATGGTGACAACCCGATTCTTGATTTAGAGAGAAATTGGTTATTACCGCAAGAACCAAAGAACGAGGCCAATGAGGTTGTGGTGAAAGAAGAGAACAAAGATGAGAGAGAAAATTCACCGAATGGGTCGAGAGGAAAGAAGAATCTCCACCGAGAGGATATAGATCTGGAAGAAGGGAGGAGTAACAAGCAATCCGCGGTTTTCGTTGAAGACACTCTGCGATCAGATATGTTTGATATGGTGTTGCTTTGTAAAGGAGAGAAAGCTGATATTGCTGAAATTACTCTCCGAGAAGTCATGCAGACCAAAGCAAGCAAGAATGTGCAGCAAAATGGAAGTTCGAGAATGTCTAATGGTGGGAAATCCCGTGGTAAGAAACAGGGCGGTAAAGTTGAAGTGGTGGATTTGAGGACTCTTCTTAGTCATTGTGCTCAATCTGTTGCGGCCAATGACCGTAGGAGTGCGAATGACCTATTAAAGCAGATAAGGCAGCATTCGTCTCCTTTTGGGGATGGGACTCAGAGGTTGGCCCATTGTTTTGCCAATGGCCTTGAGGCACGCTTAGGTGGCACTGGAAGCCAGATTTACACAGCCCTCCTTACCAAAAGAACATCAGCTGCCGATATCTTGAAAGCATATCAGCTCTATCTTGCTGCATGCCCATTCAAAAAGCTCTCTCTTTTCTTCTCAAACCAAACGATTATGAATCTGGCTGAAAACACAACAAGACTCCATATTATAGATTTTGGTATCTATTATGGTTTCCAATGGCCCTGCCTTATCCAGCGGCTCTCAGCAAGACCTGGTGGTCCCCCAAAGCTTCGAATTACAGGGATAGAGCTTCCACAACCTGGTTTCCGACCAGCAGAGAGAGTTGAAGAAACCGGGCTCCGCTTAGCAGATTATGCTGCGAGTTTCAATGTCCCGTTTGAGTACAATGCCATTGCTCAAAAATGGGAAACCATTCAAATGGAGGATCTTAAGATTGACCCTGATGAGACACTCGTCGTAAACTGTTTGTATCGATCTACCAACCTTTTAGATGAGACTGTGGTGTTGGACAGTCCCAGGAATGCTGTTCTGAACCTTATAAGGAAGATGAATCCAGCTATTTTCATACATGGGATCATTAATGGGGCTTACAGTGCACCCTTCTTTATTACACGGTTCCGAGAGGCTCTCTTTCACTATTCTGCATTGTTTGATATGCTTGAGACAAATGTACCCCGTGAGCAACCAGAGAGGATGCTAATCGAGAAAGATCTCTTTGGACGAGATGCGTTGAATGTGATAGCGTGCGAAGGCACGGAGAGGGTTGAGAGACCGGAGACTTATAAGCAGTGGCACGTCCGGATTTTGAGGGCCGGGTTCATGCAGCTACCCTTGAACCGAGAGATTATGAAGAAGGCAAGAGACCGGGTGAAATCATGCTACCATAAAGATTTTGTTATCGACGAAGACAGCCAATGGATGCTACAAGGATGGAAGGGACGGATCATCTACGCGCTCTCCTCTTGGAGGCCCGTGAATCACTCTTGAAATGGGTTTTATTCTTTTTTCCTTGGAGGAAGGCACGGTCATGGGATGGGACTAGTGTCTTGCAGATGTTTTCCTGCCTTTGAAGGACTCCTTGGAACCTGACAAAGGTAATGCTTTCTGCTTTATCTATTAACCTCATTGTTCTCTTTGTGAGATGCATGATCATGACTTCGCTTGTTTGGAGGGAAATTTGAAATGCTCATCTAGTAAAGAAATTATTGTGTGAACACAGATGAAAAGGGGGAAGCTGATTTCAAAGGATAGCTGGCTAAGTATCATGCTATCAAGGATATTTATCTGAGAGCCAGTGCAGTTGGGAGCCGTCATAGAAGAAAGACACGTGTCACATCTTATGTTGTCTACGCAATTAGCTATGTTAGAGATATGATGATATATAGCCTTCTATTGGGGAAAGGATATGCACTAAAATACGTACTGTGTGGTAAAAGTTGTAACATATATCTTTATGAGAAGTCGACGAGTTTCACTCTGTCATATTAGTATGTGAAGTTCAAAGGAAGAATGCTTTTCATAGAAGAATGATCCTAAATACTAATTTTCCGAGAGCGTTATTCGTTTTTCAGGGGTTTTAACCAAGCTACCATATTTGATTACTCTCTCTCTTGGCATTTCTTTTGGGGATGAATTGTTGCCATCTTCTTTCTTTGTGCATTTAGCTTTAACATCTATGCTATGCTCCCTCTCCATCTTTGTTTTGGACACTATTTATCTCCTTGAGAGATTGAAAGATTGTCTTATTTACTAGAGGAGATATCAGTAAAATGGGTGGTCGTTAGGAATTTCATAATATAAGTTGTGTAGTTTAGCTATCTTGGCTTAAAAGTTCATTTTGATCTTTGTTGGAAATTGCATTATTCTGGGTATTGGTTGATATGATCTTGTTAATAATGCCAAATCCAATGGTCCAATTATAATTTAGCCTACTCTCAAAGAGTTGCAAATGTTTCCGTTTAACTCACAGGGCACTCGTATACAATTACTAGTGAATGCAAACACTTGTATTTGAATTCTAGAACCAAGAGTGTAGGAGTGTGCACTTTCTTAATTGTGGTGTTTTAAGAGTTGGAGAACTCTCCAGACATTTTGCTTTTCCTCTTCTCCTTCTTCAATAAATGCCCCTTCATCATTAAATATGACACGGTTGATGTGGCATGTTCACAGAACTTTTTCCTTGGTGTATCTCGAAGAAAAAGATATTATGTGCACATGGCAGGTTGTCACCACGTCAAATTTTGCTTATCAGTTTATCGTGACTCTTTTCAATAATATATTCTTTCAATTTTGTTGCCTTTTTTCTTCTTCTTCCCCTTTTTCAATAGAGTAGTGCTGGAGTAACCTTAGTAATAATATTGTACCTCACATCTCACTTTCCTGACGTAGAAGTGTGTAGAAATCATAAATGCTTTTTCACTCGTATGTCAATGAAAAGCGTCTATGGTTCCTTCACACTTTCATGTAAGGAAAGTGAGATATGATATACAATCTTGACGTCACTTTAACATTATTCTTTTTAATAGTGTCCCTCTAACTTTATTATCTTTTCTCTTCTATTTTTTTTTTTTTAATAAAATTTTTTCAATTTTATTGTCTATCCTCTTCTATACTTTGAACCCCAAACAGAAAGTTTGTTGAAGACCATACACTAGGCCGTGTGTTGGTCCATAAGTAATTAGAAAGATGTTGTGATGGACAGGATTGTTTGAACTTTGAAGGTTCCAATTGCTTAGGTTGGTTTCCATGCACATCCCAATAAGGGTCCTACAAAGTGTATTTAGTATGTGACTAGTACCAAAGAAGCAGTCTAGATGCCAATGTATTTGTGTGACTAGAGTACCAGAGAAGCAGTTTAACTGCCAATATTCAGTAAAAAAAAAGCATCATTATCTCAAAACAATGGGTTAAGAAACATGTGATGGGTGGAGGGGGGGCCTCTTCCCTCCTATCGAATGATAAAAGATGACAAGTAGAAAGACAGAGACACCGAAAAAAGACAGTAGAGATCATTTTAAGTCGAAATATATCAAACCTACTAAGGCCTCATAACTTCGATGTGACAAAAACAAAACTACAAAGAGATTGACCATGACAGAAAATATATTATATAATACACCATATTATAGTTTTCGTCATTTAGGTGGTCCTCTCTTGAAGTTGATAAAAAAAAAATTCCCTCGAAAAGATATTTGTGAAAAATCAGTATCAGTAGATTCGAAGAGTTGAAACCAGTAAAAACCTTTTGTGGTGAAATATCATTTTTATGATATAAAAAAAAAAAAAAGCAAAATTTAAGCTAATAAAAGCCCATATCCTTCTTATCTGTCCACGTTTTAGCTCTCTCTACACGTAAGTTAAAATCCTTAATGAGTCTGAACTTTGGAGTACATTGTACTGTAAGTGGTGGCCATACCAAGCATGACTAAGAAGCCATGCCCACCAATAAGATGATGATTATAAGGGTGGGATGATGAGGTGAGGTGAGATGAAAATGATAGATTTTGGATCCAACATACAGACAAAGAGTCCACTTGAAATGATATATTATCTTTTCATGGGGCTTTATGGCACTATTTGAAACATCTCCTCGGCCACCTCTGCCCCTAGTTCATAAATTTTTTCCAAGATCTTTTCTTGTGAAAAATTTTTCTTTAAAAAGAAATGGAAAAAATGACCAAAAAGGCTACTTTATTGAAAATATGTCCCTAAAGATTCTCTCACAATGAATCAGGACTCTTAAGGACCCGTCAAAGCTCCACGTTTGAGTGATTATTTGAGCCACCCATATATTTTAAAATTAATTAAAAACCCTTTGACCTTGGTCTTCTCTTATAGATTAAAGAAAAATGATCTATTCGCAAAAGAACCTTTAATTTTTCTTCCTAAAATTATTCATCTTACCTTCTTATGATGCAACGATGATAATGATGGGATGATCATCATCATCCAACTGATTTGGAATTTGTAGATAGACCGATGTAAGTTCTAAAATAGTTAGACCACATCAAATCATATGAACTTGAAAATCCAAAGTGAATTCAAATGAGTCAAATAAAATTATATTAGTTTTATAAAAATTAAAATATATTTTTAATATTTAAAATATATATTTTCTCTACAAAAAATACTATAAATAATCAAATAACTAGATCAAAATTTTGACCTTATTAAGTACATTTTCAAGTTGACTCAGCAAGTTGATTCCACTGAGTCTGGGCCCAAGTCACTATAAATTCTAATCGAGTTGACTCAAACAACCAAGTTCTATAGATTGTTATCAACTCGATTGGATTTTGTAATGATTCAGCACCAAACTTAGTGGAACCAAAGTTCCGAGTGACCAGGGGCGGAGCCAGGATTTTCTTATAGTAGAGGCAAATTATGATTAGTTGTATGATTGAAGAACTTGAATGGAGGGAGGTGAGACTGTGGGGGCAAAAATTAGAGGGAGATGAGGGTGTGGGGGCAAATGGGGAGAGAGGTGAGGGACTGAGACAAATGGGGCATGTAATTAGTTAAAAATATAGGGGTGTTTCAAAGTTCAGTGGGGGCAATTTCCCTCACCAACTCCTTACTAGCTCCGCCCTGCGAGTGACCTTAGTTGAGCAAACTAAAAAAATGTACCTTAGTTGAGTAAACTAAAAAAATGTACCGAGTAACTTCAAAAACTTAACTAAGTTATTTGGTTATAGATAATAATTTTGTGGAGAACAAAAAATATTTTTTTATTTATTATAATTATTTTTAAATATTCATAATATTAATATAATTTTATTCAACTCATAAGTTTTCAAGTTAGTTCAATTTAATGGTAATTTAAGTCAAGTTTTAAAACAATGTTTTAAATATTTAATAGATTTAATATATGTTTAAAGGATTCTAAATATTTTAGATCTTACATTGGTCTACACACAAAAAATCAGTCCGATCAATCATCTATGAGAGTTAGATGACAAATTTCGGGAAGAAGACACAATGAATTTTTGGGTCATTTATATACTTATTATTTAGTTTGTAATAGAAGACTAGGGTCAAAGGGAATGTCATCAATTTTATAAAATTACGATTTTCTTATATATTTAAATTGTTATTGTAAGGGTAGTTAAGGTATTTTAATTAAAAAAATGCTGCAAGAGGGTCTTTTTAGACTATTACGTTATGATTTGTGTCCTTATCAAGGGACTTTTTAGTACACGTTTTCAAATAACAAGCCTTTACCGTAATTGTCCCAAAAGACATTTCTAGCTTTATAAATATTCTCTAAACAACAATGTTTTAAAAACCGGATCAATAGTCAAACCTAAATTTTGCTTCGGATTCCAAAAGAGAAAAAAGGCCAAAGAAAAGGAGGAAAAAAAAAAAAAAAAAAAGAGTAAATGAGGTGGGGGGGGGGGGGGGATAAAGAGAGCTATACCAAAAACTTGGGATACTATTATGTTTGCTCAAGAGGGAAAAAAAATTAGGTTTCAGAAGGTTTTTGTATTTATTTAAAGATTCCTAAAAAAATAAAATTCCAAAACCAGTCCTTGGTTGCTATCGAATCGAACCATTTTTTTTTATTGAAATTTCGGATTGAGCCAGACCGATCCGATTTCCAATTTTTAAAACACTGCAGTCTCCTGAACACCGGAAATATATATATATATTCTTTTATGAAAAAAAATATAAAAAATCTTTCAATGAAATTTTGCCAAATTTCGCATAAAAGAATCCGATGTGTTTTTAATCTCCAATTAGAACATGTCACATAGACACCATTTCTAATGGGACACCTTACCCAATCATGACCCTGCATAAAAAAAAACATTTAGCATGGATGTCGTTGAAAGGATTCGTCGAAAGCATTTTTCGTAACCAATTAGAAGTTCTGAAAAGGCCCAACAATGTAAAATCATCATGTATGGGAGAACGTACATATTCTTGGTTCCAATTAACTATTTTGACATTATTATAAATAAATAAAAAATTTAAAAGGTATTAAAAGAATACCATAACTTTCGATCAATCCAACATAACTAGACGGATTACTTTTCGAAAGGAATATTTTATAACAATAAATATATTATAATGATAATATGCTGAATTGTACAGTTAATTCACCTTCCATGTAACTTAAGGAAGAAAAAAAAATTTCCATTACATGTACAACAACACGTACCTCTTTTGTTACTAAGTGGGGACAACCACCTCTGGATCAAGCGGTGATGAGCCATCTTCCTCAACACTCTCACCCTCTCCTGTCTTCTCTTCAACTGATAGGAACCCTTGCTTGAATCTATCATAATTTGTGGGCTCACTTGACTTAAAAGGACGCTCTCCCAGAACTCGAACCAAGTCCTCATGGTGTAGAACCTCCTTGTCTAGCAACATCTCAGCAATCTTAGCTACTCCCTCTTTGTGCTCCTCTATTAGCTCTAGTGTGCGCTTATAAGCCTTGTCCACCCATTCTCTAACTTCACCATCAATGATTGCACCCGTCTTGCTGCTGTAAGGCTTACTCATTTCAAGAGAATCTTCTCTCTGAGGAAATGAGAGTAGACCAACCTTGTCACTGAAGCCATAGACTGCTACTTGGGCATAGGTCATCTTGGTTACTTTCTCCAAATCATTTTGGGCACCAGTTGAGATCTTTCCCAACATAACCTGCATCAATCAATCAATCAAAGCTGAATCACTCAAGGACTCTGATGAAGCCCCGGTGCCACTTAAATCTAATTGATTATTTCCAAGCAAGTGCAATTAAAGTACCTGCTCAGAAGCTCGGCCACCAAGGGTCATGCATGTCATATCAAAGAGCTGCTCTTTGGTTAGTAGAAGATTTTCACTGGGAACATATTGAGCAAAGCCCAGTGCAGCAGTACCACGAGGAACAATTGTGACCTTAAGTAATGGCTCTGCATGTTCCAGAAACCACCCAGCAACAGCATGGCCTGATTCATGGTAAGCAACTGTTCTACGTTCCAGCTTGCTTATTACCTGCTTAACGAAACAGGGATAGATACGATGATGCAGAAAATATATAGAATCAAACGAATACAAGAGTAACATAAATAAATTACCTTGTTTTTCTTCTCCAAACCACCAATAATCCTATCTATAGCTGCTTCAAAATGTTCCATGCTGACTTGTGCACTGTCATTCCTTGCAGCAATTAAAGCAGCCTCATTACAAACATTGGCAATGTCGGCTCCAGCGAATCCAGGAGTCAGGGCTGCAAGTCTCTGAGAGAAGTATAATGGCTTGTGATCAAGTTTAATCTTTTCCAGATAGACCTGAAATATCTGATCACGGCCTTTGATGTCAGGTTTGTCAATGGTAATTTGACGATCAAACCGACCAGGCCTCAACAGGGCTTTGTCTAAAATGTCAGGCCTATTAGTGCCGGCAATCACAACAACTCCAGTGGTGGTTCCAAATCCATCCATTTCTACAAGCAACTGATTGAGAGTACTTTCACGCTCGTCGTTGGAACCTGAGAAGCCTCCACGTCCCCTTGCCCGACCAATTGCATCAATTTCATCAATAAAAATTATACTAGGAGCACACTGTCTGGCTTCGGAAAATAAGCTCCTAACCCTAGATGGTCCAACCCCAACAAACATCTCCATAAAATCTGAACCAGATATAGATAGGAAAGGAACACCAGATTCACCTGCAGTTGCTTTTGCAAGAAGTGTTTTACCCGTGCCAGGAGGGCCTACAAGAAGTGCACCTTTAGGAATTTTTGCTCCTAAATCCTCATATTTCTTGGGGTTCTTGAGAAAGTGAACAAACTCCATGATTTCTTGCTTTGCCTCGTCACAGCCAGCCACATCTTTGAAAAATACCTGAACCAAGGAAAATAAAATCATACCATTCTTTTTAGTTTAGTATTAGGTTAAAGGTGAAAAAAGTTCATGCTGAACAACTCAGGAAATGAAATAAAAGAAATACTTAATGAACCTTGTTTTTGGCATTCTTATCCAATTTCGTGAAATGAGCTTTTCCAATATTAAATATTCCACCCCTTCCCTTTCCAGCCTTGCCACCAATGCCAAATCCACTCTGCATCCTTCGTCCCATATACAAGAGAGATCCTAAAAGCAAAACTGTTGGTGCAAATCTCATCAACTCTTGATACCAAACCATCTCAGAGACATAAGTTACAGGAACAAAATCATGTGGATCTATTCCTAATGTTTCCTGGGCTTCCTCCAATTTCTCCTCAAATGATTCAACACTTCCAATATTAAAAGAATATTTATAATGACTCCCTTTTCCTTTAGCAGGAATACCATCCATAGGTTCCTGGATAACATCATCACTGGTTTGATTGGTAATACGTGGGGAGTTCCTGATGTACACTTTTGCAACTGACTTATTTGAAACAACAATGTGATCCACTAAACCAGGTTCCAGAAGCTTGTTTTTAAACTCTTGGAAACTTATCTATGAACAGAAAATTCCAAGGGATATGACGTCAGAAATACAAAATGGCAAATATGCTGCCATATTGAAGAACATGCAACTAAGTGAATTAAAAATAAAACCCACAAATTTCCATGTCATCATTCAGAATTCGAACTTCAATTAAATTTGGTCAAACTACACATTCGTGCATGGTAATAGAAAACAAGTAGGTATTTGTGCAACCAATTTAACACATATTGAACCTAGGATGATGTGAAGGAAGTCAAAGATATAATGGTACAAAATTCTGGTGAATATCATTGTTGTTTTGATGAAACGTAATACTGGCAGCCACCACTGGAAGCTTAGGGTGTTCCAAAATCTGTAACTAACACTGAAAGTTGTACAAAAACCAGACTTACCAGGATGAGCCAATCAAAAGCCACCCCTGGACAGGACATATGTCCATACTTTCTCCCTGTGTTCCTTGACTTTATTGGATATGCACTTTGCGGTATGTTAAACACTACAGCAGAATTTCACTAAACTGCAATAGGAAATTTCAAACCATGCCTTAGACTACGCAGAAAAGAGTTGCAGTCGGAACTTTTTCTTTGAAGCTCAAGCTCCACTTTATTTATTTGTTTACTTATTTATTTTACTAGTTTGCATTGGATGATTTGAACAAACCAAAAAACGACGGACAATTTGTGAAGATCTTATGCTGATTCGTTGTGGTACGTGATGCACAACTGCATCTTGTATTGCCCTAGAACAATTTAGAGATGGATAGCATAGACCAATATTTACTAAATGCAACAATGAATTAAAATTGGCAAAAAACTACCATTAGACCTATGTAGTACAAGGGTAAGACATACTTTAATTTTGCAGATTAACTAAAAGAAAATAACAGAAAACATAGAAATAGAGCAAGTCACTTGAGTCAGGTGAGTCAAAACACTCAATAATCTAGAAGTGCAATAACCAATAAATCAATGTACAAAGTATAATGAAAAAGCGCTTACCTGCTTCTGATCGCGTGAACTGAGCGAGAAGGGTGAAGGCATCAATGCAATAATTAATAGAGGGAAAACATAATTCTTGAACATCCTTATTAAATATTCCTGAGAATTTTCATTATCCTTTGTGTTCGAGTCCTCTGGAGAAGGGTAAGAGAAATGTTAACTGAAATTAAATAGTTTAAAATGCAAGAAATAAGTTGGCCAAAATCCAAGTAGATGGTCTTACCAAAAAAAAACAGATTGGGCTCTTATTGCACATGAGGAACAGTTCACCAAACATAGAACATGGTAGTTAAAGTCATCCATATCATTGACATCATCATAAAGCCATATCCCAGAAAATTGGGGTTGGCTAAATGAATCATGTTCCTCCATTTAATTGTCTAAAGACTATGTCTTATGATAATTCAAGTTTGTGATGATATCCCACTCACTGCCTCAATCTGCGTCCCTTTTATATCTTCTTCCCACTATTGTAGAACCTTAAACAGGGAATTCCTTCTAACTGGAGCTGTTTCAATCTTTGTTAGACATATCCAAACCAGCTCAATAGACTTTCCCTTAATTTGTCACCTACTTGGGTTACTCCTACATTCACATAAATGCTCTCACTTCTAGTTTTTGTATGTTAGCGTTTCTAGTCATCCACCTCAACATGGTCATCTCTACTATGATCAATTTATAAACATATTTCTTGATTACCAAACATTCAACTCCATTTAAGTGTGCTAATCTTACATCATATAATATTTCTTTTAGTTTGATTGGGATGTGTTGGTCACATAGCACTTGAGAAGATACATAAAATTGATAACATCCACTAAGTCATTCTATTTTTTGCATCTTTGCACTCCTTTGGGTTATGAAAACTTTTTAGTGATAAAAAAAAATGACAGCCCATGAATTATAACATTATAGCAATAAAAAGTGTTTTTATTGAATATGAACCCATTGAAGACATGAAAACACCTAATTAGTTGGTGCTCGCCATTTTCCACTGCATAGCCAAAAACTCAATATTGTCTTGTTTTCCTTCCATTCCCTTCTTTCCGAAATGGGCTATCTCTGTTTTGCAGTGGTGAAACTACATGATTGATTACCACTACATACACGAATTCTAGCAAAATCTCTATCCATAGATCTAAGAACCACAGTTAATAAAATTAGTACCAGATGTTTCACTCAGTTTCCTAGAAAAACAAGCACCAAACAAATTAATCTTAGTGAGTTCAAATTGATTTATCCATTTTTCCCTAAAGGCATTTAATTGTTGTGGCTAGATCCCAAGCCACACACGGAAACTCAATTATTGAAATTAATCCCTTCTAACAATAAGCCAATCAATTCCAACAACTAAACCCCAAGACTGTGTTACAAAGCAAATATAAGTACAACAAAGAGAGTAGAGAAATAAACACAACCACAACACAAGATATACGTGGTTCAACTATAATAGGGCTACATCCACGAACAAACCATCAAATAGAAATCCACTACTCAAAGAAAAAATTACAAGAATGGAGGTTTATACTTACCTCCAACTCTCCGGTGAAACCGACCAAGTCTCTACACCCAACTCTAATAAGAACCCAAACAAGAAATCGATCTCACTCCCGTTGTCACAAGCCCATGACTACAATGTGAAGATCACACTTAAGAACCTTGAGCATCTAGGTTTTGCAAGAGAAGAAAAATACCCACATAAAGACTCAATGTTTTCGCACTCTCTACCAAAGAGAAAACCCCTGTTTAGAGAAACTCCCTTTGTGGACACTAACAACCATCTAGGGACCCCTTTTGTTTCTCATAAGCTTCTAAAAGGACCACACCCAAAATACCCCACATAAATGGAAAAGCACATCAATCTCAAGAAACAAAAGGATGTGGTGATTTTATATCACCAAACCCAACAATCCATGAGTATCTTTCCAAATAGTATACTTCATTTTAACATACTCATTGCTCATGTAGCCGAAGCATACAATCTTTACTAGCACAACTCTTCTTTCGACAATAAAAACTTCTCATTTAATTCAAATGTGAAATATGTTAAAGGGAGGGGGGTGGAAAGCAACATGAGGGTCTTTTCACGGAGGATTACTCCCTGAAATATGATCATAAACCACAAGAAAGTAGGAAGTCCCTATTATAGCATTGGATTATCCCTCCTCATTATGAAGTGGGTTCCACATTTTGTTGAGAAGAGAGAAAGCCTCTCATTCTCCCATAGTTTTTGACTTTTGAAGTGGTGGTAATTGAGCAAAAAATCAATGCTCCTCACTTATCTCTCTCTCCAAAGTACCACAAAAAGGTGGATTCTCTTTTGAGTTTTGCGTTTAAAACACAATTCTTATACATCAACATACATCCAAGAAGCAAGGTTAAAAACCAATCCCTATTGTCAACATTTTCAAGCATATTTCGAACCAATTTCACTAGAGATTTTGATGCATGACGGAAATGAATAATGAAGCTGTAATCATGATAACCACAATAAGTATTACTTTCAAAATTCTGCAAAATCTTCTCAGAAAAACTTGTGGAAATCAAGTTTTCCTCATGTTCATCACTGCACAATTCCCTAAATGACTTCCTAGAAGGTAAAATAAATATGGTTTGACTTCCAATACCATCTCTATCAATTTCAGGTTTAATTCTAATACCAAATTTGATGCAGGACAATGAGGGAAGAAGAGGAAAATAAGGGGTTAGGGAATTTTTAGGATTGGGTTAAGGATTTGGACTGGGATAGGGAAAATAAGGGGGTATAGAGAAATCTGACTTAGGATTGAGTTAAGGATTTGGACTACGATATGGTAAAACCAAAAGTAAAATAATTTTTTTTTCAGTAAGATAGATGAAAGGGTTAAAGGTAAAGGTTTATAGGGTAAGGATTAAGGGTTAAGGAAATATGAAAAGTATTAAGAGTTGAGGTTTGTGGGTTTTAAGAATCAAGAACCAAGAATCAAGAATCAGGAATATAAGAATTCAAGAATTCAAGAAAGTTAAAGAAAAAATAATAGAAAGAAAAAAAAAAAAGGATAGAAAGATAGAACCTTGGTGGAATCACCAAGGGTTCCTTAGAATCACACCAAAAATGGTGGAGAACTCACTTCACTCCATGAAAGAAACTCATTCTTTACTCATCAAAATCTTAGTTCTTTTAAATAAATAAATAAACCTAATACAATCTATATAAAGAAAATAAATCAAGAATCATAATCAAATTAAAATACCAAATAAATAACTTTATTTTCGAAAAATTTATTTCTCTTAATTTCCAAACCCTAATAAACTTAAATATAAGACAAACTAAAGTTACTAAACTACCCTTAATATTATATTAAGACCATAGGAAATAAAACATGAAAATAAGTATAAAAAAAACATAAAATTAAAGTCCTAAAACAGGAAATTAAATAAATAACCAATCTAAAATAATCGTGAATGATAAAATGATAAATCTAGACCCAAATAAGTGAAAACCTAAATAATTACAAAATTTTCATCAGAATCTAGAACGTTGTCTTGATTTGCATTCCGCATTAGATTTCCGTGGCACATCTTTTGGGCATTGCTTCGCATCCCAAAAGGTCTTTTTTGGAGGTATTCTCATAATCACATTCTGGGTAAGATTTTGTTATTCTTGTTGATTGGAATCCACCTTATTAATGAGGCATACTCATTATAATCCAAGAGGTTTTTTTTTCTTCTCTTGATTGTTGCTTGTAATTTTTCTACTCATTTTAAATCACGCAAAGAGGGAAAGAAGGTGAAGTTATTCCCAACACAATCCTTCTTCATAGCTTAAACTTGCAGTAGCATATGATCCTTCATGAAGCATTACAAACTTTTCTTAAAACTAACATTAAAGGAAACAAACAAAAGATTTGATAGAAACTATTCATATTGTTGATTAAAGAGTAAATTTTGTACACATAACATGATACTTCTAGCTATTGGAAAATGAAAAAGATTTAAAAAAAAAAACAGTTACGCCTCAAACAAATTTATTTTTATAGAAATCAAATTTACCTTTGGATTCACTTTTCTGATCACTCCCTTTGGGAATTTCCTTTTTATTTTTCGGATAAAAATTCTCATAACCTATTATGGTCACATAAAAAATGCAGAACTAATCAGTAAATGTCAAATACGTGCAACATATAAAGCATTCGAAGCTGAACAGATTTCTTTTTGAAAAAAAAAAAAGTAACTTCCAACTTACTTTTCTTCTTCGGGGTTTTACTGGAGTAAAATCGATGGATTCTAGGATTCGCAAGAGGGGAAGTCAAATCTGATAAATATGTCTTCGAAATAATCCCCTTATTAGCTCCTATTGAAGTCATATAACCTCTTAAAATCCCTAATCCGCCATTCTCACAGCCAAGATAAGAATTAACATGTGGAGATAGCTGAGGCACCTCGTTTAAATACGTAGAAATTCCTCCATTACAAGCCAAAAAACCACTCTGCGATACAGAATTCGATTAACTAGAAACAACAACAAAAAACTTACCTAAAAATCAATCAAAAATCAGAAAAACCAAAATAATAGATAAAATTCTTACTCGTTCGAATTTATAACGCGTAGACCGTGATAGAGATCTTCCGATTTTTGAAAAATTCATCCTTTTGTAGATCTGAACATGAATCAGTAGAAAATTTCGTAGACAAAATGACCTAAAGCGGGAAATTTGGGGATCTAGTAAGCTTGCAGAGTAACTAAAAACGAGAAATAAAAAGTGGAAATCGAGAGAGTTTTATTTACTCGTCTCTGGTTGGTAGTTGGTTGCGAATTCTAATTTTCTTTGGCGGAAACGGTACATAGCTCTGCCGCACGAAGCTCTTCGAGAAACAAATATCTTGAGCGATCGGTTTCGTGCGCAGAGATATAGTTTATTTATCCAATAAGATCGCGCCACAGCTGCCAAACAAATCACTTAAAGACCTTATTAGCCGGTTCTCCTGGTTTGTTTTTTGTAATTGTCTTTCGAAGAATGGTAACCGGTTCTCTGTTTAACCGATTTCTTCTTTTTATCTATTTACCTGTCAATGTCAGGTTCATCGTTCGATACGAGAAGCCTACCAACTCATGTCCGAAGTAGAATGCAGTTCGCTGTCTTTTATGTAGGAAGAGTTTG
Organism: Akebia trifoliata; assembly: GCF_017979445.1. Taxonomy (NCBI): domain Eukaryota; kingdom Viridiplantae; phylum Streptophyta; class Magnoliopsida; order Ranunculales; family Lardizabalaceae; genus Akebia; species Akebia trifoliata. The sequence goes on along the minus strand of NC_141380.1, from coordinate 3,452,265 downwards.
ATGTTATATTGTTACCTGAGAAGCTCTTGTGACATAACTTTTGGGTTTACTAATTGAGTCGTGATAAGCTGACTCCACCACGTGGCATACTCAAAATACTCTCCTGACGTGGCAAGTGCTAGGTTTTATGCCTCGGGATATAAAATGGTACATCCCCATAAATATGTGAAGTTGTGTATCCCGATGAAAGAAAATTTATGATTCTGGCACATCCTACGTCGGGAGAATATTTTGAGTATGTCACGTGGTGTAAGATAATCATTACTCTTGCTAACTCTCATGATCGATTTGATTTGTATATATTCTAGTAATTAGATTTTCTAAGTTGGTTTTTGTAATCCACCCACTAACGGGAAGGTATTCTTGTCGATGGAACCTAATTACCTGATATTCTAAAATTGATTAGTCAATTTTGAATCTATCATCATAGATCGAGTGCTGATTCTGTAACTTAACTTGACAAGGTAATTCAAAAACTCACTAGCGTGGCAACTACAAAAATCGTAAACTTTTTCCCTCGGGATACGAGACTGCACATATTTTATGGGAATGTGTTCACTACGTGAAAATTGGAAAATTCCACGGAAAAAATTGACGAGCAAAGGCTCACGAATTTAAAAAACTGAATTTTGACGGTTTAGAATCGTCGAAATTCTTGATGTTCCCAGATTTAACAGCTTAGAGTTGTTGAATTTCTCCCATCCTTCGTTAATTTGACAATTTTGGCCTATCGAAAAAAAAATTTTAAATAAAAAATTCGATGTCAATTCAACTTCTTGATCCGTCGAATTTTATGAAATTTGACAACCAAAGACCATCAAATTTGAACTTTCTTCACATTGTGATTGTTGTGTATTCCGAGGGAAAATCTATTGTTCCTGCAGGGTACACGTTAATTGAGTTTTTTAGTCACCCTGTAAGTTGAGTTACACAATCATTACACTTATGAATTCGATCATTTTAGGGTCCAATTCGAGATAGTCATTTTAAGATCAAATAAGAATTGGCTCTTGTAAATTTATTTTATTTTCAAACAAAAATTAATATTCTATTTAAAATATATCATATTGTACTCTTAACAAAAAAATAAAATATAAAGAGAATGTCAAATTTTATTTTTGCCTTTTATATACACGAAGTTCGTACATTTTCCACATTCTTATACAAGTTCAACAACAAATAAATATTCTATACCATGGTTTTCTAAGATTTTATACTCAAAATTTTGTTTGAAAAAATGAATGTCAGTCTTGACTCTTAGTTGAGGAATTACAAGTTAAATTAAATTATTGCAACCATAAATAACTGTCTATTTTATCGGATATGATTTTTTTCTTATTCAAAAAAGAAAAACATTATCGATCATAATGTGTACTTGATGGGTACCTGTAGAGTCAATTCCAATTTCAAGGATTTCATACTCAAAATCAAAACCGATTAAAAACGACACCAAGGTTTTATTTAGGTTCTGGTACCCTATATGAGGAATCAACCAAAAATTGACTTGTTGACACCCTTGGGTATTAATGGCTTTAGTAGGCCCCAAATAATAGTGACAATGACTATAAAGACCTACTTTTGTAAAATATGTACTAAAAAGTCCCTTATGAAAAAACGTACTCTTTAATATTCATTTTATTAAATTTTAGTCTAAAAAGGGGTTTTGAAGCAAAATTGCCCTAACTACCCTTTTAAAGATTTTTGAGGTTTAAAGAAATATATTTATTTGAGAATATTTGAGGTACTCATGTGTTTTAAAATTATTGACACACCCCTTTACTGTGACCATTTCTTGTTGATCAATGGAAAAAAGATCTAAAGGAAAAAAAGAAAAAAAATCCTTGTTTTCTTTTCCCAAAGTCAATAATCTTTAATTCACATATATGATGATGACTACAACAATGACAACGACGATGATAATGATGGAGATGAACAAGAGAGGATTTACAATGGGGGCACTTACCCACAAGAATTTTCGAAGTCTATGGATCAGCGAGCTATTGTGATAAATTCTAGTGATGGAAAAAAAAAATCTGCCACTAATGTCCCCACAAAAAAATAAAATAAAAATCTACTCTTAGTTGCCCCAAGAACTATATATATATTTGCACTCTTAGTTGTCCCCATAAAAAATGTATACTTTTGGTTGCTCTCACATGAGTAAAATTCTAGCTCCACCTCTGGAGATGAGTATGATTACCATCATTATCTTGTCTACATACACACACACACACACACACATATATATATATATATTAGATTATTAAAAAATGTAAATAATTTTAAATAACTAAAATATGAGTTTAAAACTTGACTTGAATGTTTATCGAATTGATTCAACTCAAAAATTAGCAAGTAGACTCAAATTAGTCAAATAAAATTGTATTGAATTCATGAATAACTTTTAAAAAATGAAAATATTATTATTTTTTTATTTTTATTTTTATTTCTCACAGAAATATTCATAACCAAATAAATTAATCCAAGTTTTTTATTTGACTTTGTATATTTTTATATCAAATCACTTTGTAAAATTGTTAAAAGGGTATCTTTGGTATTTTTCTTAAAAAAATCTTCAAAAGATTTTTAATGGATTAATATTTTATTAAGCGGGACTTAAATGGTCAATATTCTTTACTATGAGACCATTTGGTACATATTCTCAATAAAGAGTCCTTTAAAGTCGTTCTCCATATAAATAATATACCATGAGGCATTTAGACAACATAAAGGTTTTATGATATACATACAACATCAACTTTCCTTTCAAAATCTAGAAATTCATTTTGATTAATGCTGAAGTGACCTCAATGGGGACATCTTGGCGTGGTAGCGCACGCATGCCCATAGATACATTTCTCCGAGATACGAGTAAAATGTATATGTGGACTTGCGCACACCACCACATCAAGGTGTCCCCCGTGTGTGTCCCCCACTGAGGACACTCTAGCATGATTCATTGATTTTTGGTTATGGTTATTTTTGTTCTCAATTGGACGACAAACCCTCTCATCCTAGTTGACAATTCGGAGGAGGGATTGAGTTTAGGGATGTTAATGGACAGGGTATGATGGCAGTGTTATTTGGGCCTCAAACCACAGTCCAAATCCAACTAGAGTAGCCCATCCAACGACAATGCCAGATTGAGTCGTGTATATATCACTTATGTCCAAGCCCAATGCGTCCCACAGGTGCTCGGATCAATTTATGGACCAGGAGAGTCAAGAATTTTTACTATTTTGTTTTATTTTTTACAAAAAGTAGGGGTATCATTGCAATTATCAATAATGTTTTTCATATTTAGTTATTTACAATGTATTTTATCTTTTTTTGAAAGATCAACAGGGTTAAGGCAGACCCAGACCAACTACAACTGAGGGAACGGGATACCACATGCATCCTGATAAATAACAGAAACAAGGTCACTTGAAAGCAGCCCACAATCTAATTCAGTACAACCAAAGTTATTCTGATAGGAAGCTAGCATATCGGCAGCCTTGTATTTTATCACATATGGAAATAGCGAGTATTTTGATTTTTGAGCTCCAACGTTAGATCGCTAAACTGATCCAATTTAAAAGGTTATTGATTGTAAAAAATCCACCAATAACCCAAATCCCACCCATGGTCTAACTATAGTAAATTATTGAATTATTTATGAACAATTTCTGCACCAAACAAATAAGTGAATTTTTTTTTATTTTTTGAAATTATATAACTAAGCACATTGCTCTTGGAATATTCGTGATTTTCGGTAAATTAGAAAACAATTCACATATAAGAAATAATAATGTCAACTTGTCTTGTTCAATTACTCATCCTCTATCTTGTTAGCCTTGATCAAAATTCCCTCAACAATTTAGAGTAGTTAAGAAGAATAGGATTAGATTGAATTCTCTTGGATAAGTTCAAAGAAAGTGACTAGCGAGAGTGGATAATCACAGAAGTTAAAGTAGGCTCAACCATAAGGGAAAGAAGAGTCAATGTAATTGAGGAATCAATCAAAGTGATCTCGCCTTGGAGAAACTGAGGCAATCTTATTTATGTACGGTAAAGAAGTTCTCATCCCAACTAGAAGATTTCACAGAGTCGATTAGCAGCCCCTTCAATGAACCTAAATAGTAGTTATGTAGAAATTCATAAGAAGAGATAAAGGCTATCTTATATGATCTAATTCATAACTATCCTAATATGCTAATATTTATAAAATGGTATGGTGTTACATTACATCGTAATCCCTCAGACTCATGGCGATTAATAATTTAATCTCATGAAGATTAAAATTTAATCTATACCTATATTGATTTTATCCTAATTTTCGTGAAGTATCACGGTACACCATATTATATTATATCATAACTAATATTCTATCAACTTGATAGTAAAATTCCAAACATTTTGTTCTTCGTCTAATGGACAAGGTACAAATACAAGAAATTAAAAGTCAATTTCAACTTGTTCTTGTTTCTCTTTTTGACATGACGTTGTTTCTATATAATAAAACACAAAGGTAGATTCCTATTTAGTTACAATTTTGTGTAGCACAATAATTGAGATAAAAGAGCAGAGTCTTCACAATCCGAATTTATTGCTTTACCTCTCCTTCGTCATTTAATTTTAATATCTTTTTTAATATTATCTCATCTAACTTTACAAATTTTCATCGTTTACCCATTTAACCCTAAGAGGATGCTCGTGGCTACTATAAGTAGTTAATTAGTCTAGTACTCACTCTTCCTTAACTTTGCTAATATGAGCGAACCCCTTAAATGATCAAAATCTATTGTCATGGTTATATAATCAACCATACAACTAACAAGTGTTCCAAAAACAAAAAACAAAAAATAATAATAAATAAATAAATAAATAAAAATAAAAAAAGCTTTAAAAATAAAAAAATATTAACATTAAAAGTATCTTTAATTAAATTATAAACTACCAGAAATTTTTAATTTTTTTTTAAAGTAACTTTAAAGTAATATTTCAATCTTGAATGACTTTTGTTTTTTTACATTATTACCATCACCAAATTGGTAATCTTTGAGTAAAACTCAGAAAGTTGCGTTTTTCAACGTTCACAGGTAAAGTATGGACGTGGCAATAAATCATTCGACCAAAATCATTGGATTAAACACTTTACACGACATATATGTACCGTACCACCATGCGCTTACGTCACACTGATGGAGACACAGATCCATTTCATCTCCCATCAAAGATTGGCCCACAAAAGAGAGAGGAATTTAAAAATAAATAAATAAATAAAACAAGGGGTTATTTTTTTCAAAGTAAAAGTTTTCAAAAAACTTTTCCCGCGCACTCGCCCACCCAAAGTTGGCGCCGACTTATACGAAAGAACAAAACGTGGCGGAACGTGGATTACGTATCAGACACACGTAGATAAAGTCCCACTACTTTTGTGACACGTAGAAGACACGTGTGCTGATCTGTACTCCATTATTGTTTGGAGCTTCTTGAAGAAGCTAACCCATTACTTTCGACCTATACAAATTGCAGAACCCCCTCTCTTTGCGAAAATTCGTTTTCTTTGATTTTTAACAGAGAGAGAGAGAGAGGTGTTTGAAAGTTGAGAAATGGAGATGAAGTTAGGGTTTGAGATGATAGAAGACGGATGCAAGACTCCAAAGCACGACGAGTCTCAGATTCCAACAAATTTGGAGTGTCCGCCACCTCCGAAGAAGAAACCCCTTTACGGGAAAAAAAGAGATCCACCAAAGAATGGATATTTCCAACCACCTGATCTCGAGGTTCTGTTTTCGATAACGCCAAGACGAGAAGCTTGTGCTTAGCAATGGAAATCAAAGGGAGATTTTTTTTTTTTTTTTTGGTTTAAAATGTAAATATGTACTACTAGTCTTTTGGCCCTTTTGTTGTAGTAGATTGATGTAATTTTTTGTTAATTTATTTTGTGGGAATGTTTTAAACAACATTCTTTATTTTCTTATTATTTGTATTTCATTCCTCCCTTTTTCAGTTATTCTATTTTGTTATTTTGGGGGGAGTTTGATGATAGGCGTTTTAAAAAACGGACTAACAGAGGAAAATTAATTTTGTTGGAAAATAAATCCTCAGAGAACAACCTTTTGCAAGTGAAAATTAATTTCTTACGGATTGGGATGAGAAAATATTTTCCACTGGTGGGAAAATAAGTTTCTGAAAAAGTTGGTGATAAAGTTATATTTTCTAGAAAATGTTATTATCAAGCCATTTTTCTTGCGCAGTCATACAGATTTCAGAGTGACAGACCCGGATCCAAAGCGAATATTTATTTGTGATACCGAAGGATTTTTTACTTTTTTACTCCTTAGCATCATAATCACCATGTTTTCTGCATTTGGGATGATAAATAAATATCAGAGAAAGTAGGCAATTTCCAGAAAACTTTTAGTCAAGCCCATTTTTCTTTGGAAAATGCCAGCGGTTGAGGATCTTTGGGATTCACAAGAAATATATATCTTAAGGAAAATGTGTTTAAATCCCTAGAAGATGGGAATAGACAACTAGGAAATCTGTGTTTTCCTACTCTGTTTTTTCCATCTATCCGTGGATCGCATATCCACGTGTCACCAAGACATGATCTGAAAACTTAAAAAAAAAAACCAACTTTTTTTCATTGGATTTCAATTTTGGATTTTGTTTAAACTTGTGACCTGTAGGCACACGTGCAATAAATACACTTTGGAAATTGAATTTTATACTAAAATGTCGTTTCACAAATTACTTTTTACAAAAATACTCCTAGATTCTAATTTCTAATTTTCAAAGTGTATTTATTTTACTTTAACCTTTGCCTTGAGGAAACACGTTAATAAGACCCTTCAATTTTAAATTTGGGAGTTCAACGGTCATAATTGAACAAAAATAACTTATTTTTTATATAATTTTTTTTCAAATCTAATCTAAAATGGTCGAGGTATCTGTTGACAATAAATTTTACAAATTTATCTGGAGATTCATGAAATAAAATTGTAAATGATTTTATTTATTTTGATGAAAATAAGAGTAAAATCTCAATGTTTTCCTTTGATTAACAGTCAAGTATAAAAAGATGATGTATTTAACTTTTCTTCTCTCTAGACTTCTAACTTTATCGGTTGAGAAAAATGCTTTTGATGGTGGTTTTATTTGTGCTTGATCTTCTATACATTTTCTTATTTCTGGACTTTGTGCTTTATCAGTTGAGAAAATTTTATTAACTTTTGAATAATGACTTTTGAGCTTGACCTTCTGTAGAGATTTATGTAAATTTTTTTCTCTCTAGACTTCGCGCTTTATCGATTGAGAAAGTTATTTTGAGGTGACTTTTTTGTATTTGATTTTCTTAGAGATTTATGTATATTTTCCTCTTTCTGGGCTTCGTGCTTTAATTTCTTGACTTCTGAAGAAGGACTTTTGAGTTTGCTTTTCTGTAGAGGTTTATGTAGATTTTTTCTCTTTGGATTTCATGTTTTATTGACTGAGAATGATTTCTTAGCTTTCGAAGAAGGGTTTGATATTTAATCTTTTCTTTAATCGGAGTTCAGATTTCTGAAGAATTTTACTTTGTCTCTAGAGGAAAGTTTGAGGGCTTCTTCTTCTCTAGAGGGAGAACTTCTGTTTTCTAATAAAGTGATCTAAATCCCCCTTCAAATGAGGGGGGCTATTATATTTATAGACTTAAAAGATAATTTAACTTGCCAATTATATCCCAATTTAAAGAGATTTGATTGGTTTATTTAAATTTTAAACTTGTCCAAATCCAATTTCAAGGATTCTATTGATTGTTATTGGGTCAAACTCATTCATTTTAGTGGAAGACCCAATATTTAATATATGGATCATTTGAATTTATTGGATCGTGGACTTTATTTGTGAAAATCCAAACCTAAATCATATGAGGTCCGTCTCGATTAATGGACCCCCAATTTAAACTTGTGGGCCAAATTTGATTTAAAAGGCTTTTTGTTAATTTAAAAAGTTACGGGGGACCCGTTTAAATTTTGATGCCTACAATGTCATTTGGACTTGTGGCAATCCATATCTTACATGAGAGGTTTGGTTTAGGTTCTACATGGTTCTTCAACCTTTTCACATATGTATGAGGAACAAAAGAGGAAGATAGTAAAGTTAGAGAGGGGAGTATTATTAAAAAATGAGTAAAGAGAGAAAAGCCAGTATAGCTAAAGAGAGAAAGTGGGAGTGGGAGGGGGATAGGAGGGAGGCAATACAATGGATCGTGTGGACCTTACTCATTTTTCTCAATCTTTATACCTACAAAACTGTAACAGAGTGGGATATATCGTTGTTTTTTATTATATAGATTAGAGTTCGTCTGTGCCTACGGCATGAGCATCTTATATAGGGTTAAGGAGGTAAAAGTGAAAAAAATAAAGTTAGGGGTATTGTTAAAAAAATTAAGGTTAAATAGGTAAAAGATGAAAACAATAAAGTGGTTTAAAGATGAAACATAATAAAGTTAGAAGGTTGAAGAGTAAAACCAATAAAGTGGGTCCGTTGAAAATTGTAGCTGAATGGGAGGCTAATCCCCACAAACTTGTAACGGATGAAAATTGTAGCTGAATGGGAGGCTAATCCCCACAAACTTGTAACGGATGAAAAGTTTATCCACCCCACCCCCTCTCCCCCTCACAAAAAAAAAAAAAAAAAAGACTATAGCAATCGTGGGTCCTACAATTATGCATCATAGCTTTCACCCATAATAAACTTCCTTAAAATTTAAATCAACTAAGATCAAGTCCGAAAAAAAGAGTAAGTACAATAGATTTCTCTCTAACATAAAAGATATAGGGTGTAAATCTAGTATTGATACCCAAAAGGAAGAATGATCCATAAAAATTTATGGTCAAGCTAGAACTGAGACATAGTAATTTTTTTCCTTTATTTTGAGTTTACTATTCATGAGGATGGAGAGAATGAGAAAAATGTTGCCCATAGAGTAGATGTATACTTCTAAAGTGCAATGTAATAAACATATATCAATCAAATTAAAAGAAATTTTATAGGATAACAAGAAGATCACTATACTTCATGGAGCTAAATGTTGGAAGATAAAGAAGTGTCATTTTAATAAATTGAGCATAACAGAAATGAGGATGTTTAACAAATGTTGATTCTAGTTATAGTTAAAAGAGCAAAAGGAAGAAGGCTCAAAAGAAGAATTTTTTTTAGCCCACACTACTGTAGCCCTAAATCAAAGGCCCACACTTTTAGTCATTTTCCTGGCACAAGAAGAGTAAAACTGTTTAATTAATGGGCCTGAGCCTGTTTTAGCCAATCCATGGTGAGCTTTTTATAGGAGAAAAATCTGTCTAATTGGAGATTTCAAGAACTGACTAAGATTGGCTCGTTTCTTTTCACTTCTCAAATCTTCTCTGTTTTATTTTTATTTTTATGCTTAAACGATGTTTCCTCACTTTTACGTAATATTTCGTAGTACAACTATACAAGTATGGTATAGCAAACTAGTAAAATCAGGTTCAAGAAGATTATGAAATTTAGAAATCTATTTCCATAATTTAATTCTGGTAACTCAAAATCAGAGTGGCTTCAAAATTAGGTCTGTCAATGGGCTTGGAGGGTCATAATTGGGTGTCAAATTCGTATCCTTAGACCGATCCATCTAATAGTCAGGTCGGACTGAGTCAAATAAAAATACACACATGTCCAAGCTCAGTCTTCAAGTATTTGGGCCTATTTATGAGTCCAATTGGCCTCAAAATTTTCAAATAAATATTACACATTATAATTTAAGTTCTTAGTCAGGCCACCTGATGGGCCTAGCACACAAGCAAAGTTCCAAATATGAATTGGACCCTTCAATGCCCAATAACTTAATCGCCTGGTACACTACCCATACCCAATCCATGGTAGTTTAAGCAAAACCCCAAGTTTCCCTAATCACAATCTAACAACCCAAACCAAATTCTCATATATGACACCTTGGCTTATAAAATTACAAAATCTTTGGGCTTACAAGAAGCCATTGTACACTGAATGGAAAAATGTGTCAGTTTGAGTCTATATTGGCACCATTGTGGGTACATTTCTCTTCTTATAGAGAGGCTAATATGGTGGGTTGCCTTGTTACATGACTCATACTAATTGGCTTAAGGATGAAAGAGAGTACGGGTACGGATACGGATATGAGTATGGGTATGGATATGGGTATGGGTACGGGTACGGGCACCCTTTATTATTTTCTTCTTATGATTAAAGCTAAAGCCTGAAAGGGTACTATGTCCTCAAATATCTTCACCTTAAAAGCAAAATAGATTTTGTCTCTCAGGACAGGTCCGTGAGATTATAATTTGGCTTTGGATCCCATTCACGGAGTTTGGTGTCTAGATTATATGTTTCAGGAGGCTATCTCACTTACTACTCATTCTGTCCAAATCTCTAAGGATCTGTTCTTTTATTGAGAATATCACTGGCACCATCAATTTCCCAAAAAAATATATGTAGGACCATGATTTTATTCAACATTTATGCGGTACGAATGATTGCAACAAAGTTCAGATTCAGTAATTATTCAGCCAGGTTTAATTTGGTTAATTCGGATAAATTTGGAAAATTTTTGGTGAATATGCTAAGGTTTTTTTTAATTATCAAAATCCACCATCTTCAATCTTTTTTAATAACCCTATCTTGTTATTGACATTTGAATGTTGAAGAAAATAAAATTTTGGAGTGTGAAGGATAAAAATGTTACCTTATTCTTAGATTAATTGATATATGGTCAATTAAGTAGTTAATTTAATTGATCGATCTCTAATTCAAATAATTTTACGGAATTTTGTGACTTTGGCCCTTCTTGGTACACTAGAAATCATTTGCAAAGCAAATGTTTTGAATGAAAATTTTACTATTGCTTGGTAAATCTCTTATGAAATTGTTTTTGTTTTTGGTTGATATTTGCAAGTGGAAACAAGTTTAACTTACTCTACCTCATCAAAGAATTTATTCAAATTTCAAAAATACCCTCAATAAATGAATTAAATTTTTTTTATTTATCAAAGGTATAATAACCTACATATTGAAATTGCAACAAATACCTATCATCAAAGAAATTATTAGAATTACAAAAATACCTTCAGCATTTGTCACAAAACATGAATATGAATTTTTTTTTAAAACCATCATGATGCAGGGTCTTGTTGTAATTTGATATGAAAGTAAATGTATATTTGATGAGACGTATTTTTGTGAATTCATATTGTAGCAAGTGGTGGAGGGCTATTTTGTAAATTAAAATTTTCTTTGATGAAGGTTATTTTGTAATTTCAATATGCAATTTAATGTATCTTTGATCAGAGGTATTTTCATAAGTTTGAGTGCATATTATTATAATAAGACCTGAGGGTATGCTTGTAATTTCATTAATTTATTTGAAAATGGGTAATTTAATAATTTTGTACTGCATAGATTAGAGTTGAATAATTTTGCAAATGATTTGCAATACTTTTTAGTGCCGCAAATCATTTATTGAAATTTCTTAAGAATTTAGGTGATTCATGCAAAAGTTTTTGCAACGCAAATCATTGTATTTTGTAACTAAGAAGCAATAAAATTGATTTTAGAAAATTATTTGCATTTTACAAATGAATTTGCATCATACCATGCAGGGCCTATGGTACAAATATCTAAGATTATATTCAAAGATGATTGGTAGTTCCTATTAGTAAGAGCAATTTTTTTTTTTTGTTATGAAATTTGTAGAGGTTATTTATAAATGTATTTCAAATACCTCACTGACAGCTTTAATTGTGAGTCTATCTTCCTTTGTTAAACTGGGACATCGATATGGTACTTGCCAAACACCCTCAAATGCTTAAGTTAGAATAAAAGTTGTAGGAAATTCAATCGAATTTTAAAAAAAGTGTTCTCCTTTCCTATTTATAGGCTCATCTCAATTTTTAATCATCCCCTACTCCTTTTTCCTATTTATGGGGATTTATAATGAACTTTTTTCCTCTCTAAATTTTAGGAATAGCTAACGAAAAGTTATTAGAAAATACGAAGTTATCTACTTAGAAAAGAATATGATTTGACACAGTCAATCACTCTTAGATTTCAGGGATAATCTTTCAATTTAATTTGAGAAATAATTGAATTCTTCCCAAGTATCTACTCTTCTAACAAGTAATCAGCTTGACTGAATTATGTTGAGCTGATTAGCATCTCAGTTACCACGGGGTTGAACTGTGCTGGATTATCGTTCTGCCTAAACTTTCAATCCTCCTTAGATTATGCCACGTGTAGAGCCTGGATCTAATTCGAATTGTATCATATAAATAATTTAAGTCCGAAAGTCAAATTACTTGCCTTTTTAAAAAGTCCATGATGGCAGGTAGAGCTTACCACTTAGTTAAAATTTTCACCTAAGCAAGGGTCTAGATATCATAACGTGAGGCAAGGATATGTTCGAACTTGTGCAAATGTTACATAACTTTGGGAGCCACTCTGTCAAGCGGACGGTTGAGATGATGGGGATTTTCAAGGAAATTATATCCCTAGAAAAAATTATACAAATCTCATTAGCCAGCATTAATCTTGAGGAAATATGTATTTTTTTTGCTTTTAATCCATTTGTTTGTACTTTGTAGGAGAGCCTACGTTTGAGGCTCTACATTAAACCAACGGTTCAAATGCTAAAGATTCTCAAGAAAATGAATTCTTAGAAAATAAGTATTAATTCCAAGAAAACAACTTCGATCTCTAGAAAAATTGCCTCTCATATCAACTGTCGTGGGCTAAGTCTAGAAAAGTCCCACTTGTCCGGGTAGAGTCAGTAAGGGTAGTTGGGTTTTTGCTTGGATTGTCACATTGGGCAATCCAACATCACAGCCATCTAAATTTATTAGTATAAATCAAATTTAAAAAAAATTCAATAAAGAGAAAGTTTTTTGTGCTTGATTCAAAATGGACAAAAACTGACATTTCAAATCTAAAATTAAAATTCAATGAAAACATAAAAAATAAAAGGAGTCGTGATTCCTGACCCAATTTTTCACTCAATGTGTAGGTGATCGACGTAGCAAGGGCAAAAAGCCATAGATTTTTTTCTTTGGGACACACAAGAAAAACTATTAATGGTTTTGTGCCCTTGCCATGTCAGCTGAATACTGATTGAGTGAAAATTTTTGGGTCAGAAAATCATTAGCGAAATAAAGAAGCTTTGCGTGGATCTTATAAAAATTAAACTTTATTGAAAGTTTTTGGATGATCATTATATGATTTCTATTAGAGTATTTAATTACATTAACAAAAATATAAAATGTAAGTCTAGTTTAATAATCCTAATTATAATTATTGTTTCTTATATTTAAATTTAAATATCTTATTTATCAATATTAATAGATATATTTTAAATCTATCTCACTCCACGACAATCTATCATCTGTGATGAGATATGCTGACAATTATACAATGTATCACATCCATCTTAATACGATGCATATTATTCTCTTACAGTTAAGAGATAGATACAACATCAATTGAACTGCTCAAGCTTTGCAACTAAAACAAATCTAGTATTAAGGATTTCTTGGTCCCTTTGAAGAAATAAGGTTTTCAATGATTTATAAAAAAATAATCCAAGATTTAGGAATTCTGTTGTTGGCCACAAAGAAGGCACGTAGTCCCCACTCATGTTAAAGGGATATCTCAGCAAATCGCTGTGATGCAGAGCCAGCTTTGCTTCTGTCATGAATCTCAGATGAGCCGAATGGAGAAGACACCTTTATTTTCTTTGTTCTTTATCAAGCTGAGAGAGAAAAGGAGGTGATGATAGCTAAGAGGACGATCTCTTTCTTCCATTGTAAAAGTTTGATTTGACAAATCAGATTGTGAGAGCTACAGTTAGAGAGAACAATGACAGCCAAGTTCTCCAAATTAGGTTTAGGTTTGAATTTTTTACTCTTTAGTATGAGTAGAGTTATGGGTTATGGGGTCATTTTGAGATTATCCCCCCAAAGACCAAAGTATTAATGTAATGTTAATTAATGGTAGTAATGATATTAGTGATTCTTTAAAGAAAAAGGGAAATTTTTTTGACCTATAAGGTCCAATTTTACGTGCGTCTTCGATCGAAAAAGAAGAAGATTGAGATACTACCTCTTGGAATCGTCAAAAAAAAAATAGTAGAAATATGTTTGAGCAAATTAGCATTTGTAACCATGTTGAAGAAGAGTTGTTTTAGTCACCAAAAATAGCTTCTTTAAGATGGGTTCTATAAGAATGAATAGAATACACTTATGTATAAGAAAGATGCATAAGTAAACAAACATTTGAAATTTTTGGGTCAGATTTATTAAGAGATTTAGGCATTGGATCAAACACTAATCTCACATCAATGAATAAAAACATGTTCAATCAACCAAATGAAACTCATTTGCAAATTAATAAAGAAAAATTATGGATCAGTAAAACACTAGTATTGTATTGATCATTAAAAAATGTTTAATCAACTCATTTGGTTGATTAAACATTGAAATTTATCAAAATAAGTTTACATTTCAATATGGATAAAAAAAACCAATTACTGTTTTACAAATTAAAGGCATCAATCAAACAATGATCCAAAAAAATAAAAATCCACCACAGATTTTTCAATATAGAGGTGAGCTAGCTCATGTGCTTTTTTCCATTCTTTTAACCGATTGTCATAAAATGCGAGGGTGTTATGGATGAAAATGGGGTTATGTGTTTGTATTAAGAGATGGGGGTATTTTGTTATTCTTAAATGAAATTTTGCATGTTTAAAAAATGCATCTAAGATACAATGCCAACAAGGTTTGAGTTTCCTCATTACACAAAGCTTCTCAATCTTATACATTTGTGTTTTTATTTTTTATTTTATTTTTCTCAACAAGCTAGGGGGTGATAAATGGCATACACTAAGCAAAAAAATTAAAATTAATAATGAATGGGAGACATCCTAAGAGTTTAGTTGCTACTTTAGTCCTCACACTCTATTCCACATGACAGATGATTTAAAATCTATCATTGAGTATTGGTGAATTTTAAAAGAAATAGATTCGATTGATTTCCTTGATTGATTAAGTACAATAACCCTAGCTAATAGGGTTTAGGTAAAAAATGTAATCAATTAGATAACCACAAACATAATTTAATTCTAACTTAATAATATCTTTATCTAAGTTGATTTCATCAAGTCCATTATAATCTTCTTGGATTTGATTTTGGTTTATCTTAGTACGTCATATTATATTGTCTCCTATATCTTCTATCCCAATGATGATCCATTAGACCTAGGCGTAAAATCACCATGATTATTATTTTTACTTGAAATCTGATTTTTTTTCACTGTGATCATCACGAATAGATATCTATGAGAGGATTATATATGGACATATGTTGATTAAGAAATAATTCAATAAAACAACAATCAATTTGATTCGATCTAAAGAATAATGGGCCAAAGATACATGGATCATTGGGCCCCATATATAGAATGTGCCCACATGACATGTAAAGTAGCTACACAACTCCGAGGTGCATATGAAATATACTCAAGGGTTAATTAATTAAATGATACGTAAATGTTTAAGGTGGCGATTGAGATTTTTCTAAAGGAGTAGTGTGAAAAATGGGTCTTATTAAGGATGTAAGAAAAAAAAAACTCAACACAAATAGAGAGATTCTCTTATCTTGTCATTTCATATCAGATCATGGGATTCCCCAAAAATTAATTGGTAAAATAATGAGGAAAGAAGAAACATAAATTGGGTGCTCTAATTAGTTTCAACGTGATCTATAGAGGTACAAATATAATAGAAGGATTTGGGATGAAATAATGCTAGTGTGGGGAAGAGATGTTAAAGTGATGGTGAGGTGGTTGGTTGAAATGTAAGGTCTGTTCTTTACAGAAGCTAGCTCCAATTTCAGAAGTCAGCTTCTAGAAAAAGTAGAAGCCTAGAGTCTGAAAAGCTACATTCAGCAGAAGCTTGTTCGTTACAGAAGCATTTAAGATAGAAATTGATGTTCGTTTGACAATTTTTTATTGCTAGATTCTAATAAAATGATCGAAATACCCTTAATGTTGATAATGCACATAGAATGCACAAAAAATAACTAGAATATATATATATATATATATAATATATATATATATATATATATATAGATATAAATTATAAAAATAATTATTTTTAATTTGAATAAATATATAAATTTTATAATTTTATTGAAATTTCGACAACATCTCTTCTTAAAAATGGACAAAAGAAAAATGACATTAATGCATTGCCATCATTATCATTGTCATCGTTATTATTGTCTCATTATCATTATCTGTATTATTTTATATAAAAGGTTGAAGATGACTAATTTTCGAAAGAAACTTCAAATTTTTTATAAAAAAAATCTAGGATTTCATTTGGTGATTTTTCATTAATAATTGAAAACAAATTATACTAGTCCCTAAATAGATAATATATAGTCATCTATGATAAATTTTAGTTATTTTCCTTTGAGCTCAACCGTCATTTGATGAACATTAAACCTCTTATGCTTGTCTTTGCATTCTTAGGCTAAAAACAATAAACCTAATTTTATTTTATTTTATCTTAGAATTTGAGATGATATGTTTTTAAGAAAAAATCAAGACTTTTTTTAGCTAAGATTAAAGACAAGGGTATTTCCATCATTTTATGTCAATATTTCATGGAAGACCAAAGAAAGATTGTGTCATTAATTTGAACTTTGAATTTCAAAACACACAGGATTATCTATAATGAGAACTTTTATTGGCACCCCAACATTTACTTACAACACCCCATCTAAATTTTATAGTCGATGGTGGCAATGTGAAAATATTAATTCCTATTTTAAATGCCTTGTGTTAATTTTTTTGTTGGAAAATGGTGATAAATAATTTAAAGTAATTGGATTGTAATAAGTAAAAGTTGAGATGCCAATAGAATTTCTCCATAATTTTAACAAAGAAAATCAAATTGCTTCTGGTAAAGTCATAATTAATGGTGTGTTAATAACACATCTTTTATTTATTTTCACATCTTTATCACTCACTCTCTCTCTTTCCATTACATGTGGCGGGTCCATCTGCCAGAAATTTTTTTTCCTTAGATCTTAATCACTCTCTCTTTCTTTCCATTATATGTGACGGACCCATTAGCACAATTTTTTTATTTTTTTATTCTTAAAGAAGAAGGGCATTTGGTGGAATATTATTTAAAGAAGAAGGGTAGTTAGGTCATTTTAAGTAGAGTCGTTTTCGGTCTTTGCTTCGTGCAAAAACACACATGCCTAGCACTTCTAAGGCGACTTTAATTTGAAGCCCCATCAGCTCTAAAAGCCCAAATGAACAGAATCCAGTGAGTTTTTTTAGCTTAAAAGCAGTAAAAGTTAAAAAAGCCCAACTCCAAAGCCTAAACGAGCATGACCTAAATGTTTAAGGTTGCGATTGAGATTTTTCTAAAGGAGTAGTGTGAAAAATGGGTCTTGTTAAGGATGTAAGAAAAAAAAAAACTCAACACAAATAGAGAGATTCTCTTATCTTGTCATTTCATATCAGATCATGGGATTCCCCAAAAATTAATTGGTAAAATAATGAGGAAAGAAGAAACATAAATTGGGTGCTCTAATTAGTTTCAACGTGATCTATAGTGGTACAAATATGATAGAAGGATTTGGGATGAAATAATGCTGGTGTGGGGAAGAGATGTTAAAGTGATGGTGAGGTGGTTGGTTGAAAACGTGTTCCCACGCACACAGATGGAGATGGAGACGGAGATGGAGATGGAAATGGAGATGGAGGGGTACGTGTTTGTTTCTACAAGTAAATGGAGTGAACCGTACAGGTGAATGTGTAAGCTCAAGCAACTGGGCTCCATTTCACTCCTCCTCATTTGACGCACCACCTCTCTACATCTTGAATCGTCCGTACCATTCGAGGTCCATCAACGTCTTGTCCAGCTCCCCTTCCCTTCCTCTCTCTCTCTCTCTCTCTCTCATAAACTCACTCAAAATCTTCTTATTTCCAACATATTTTATCCAAGGTGAAAGTACTGAAATATCCTCATTATTTTCTCCATCCACCAAAATCTTCTCTTCTCATGAAAACTGTGAAAAGTCGTTAGTAAAGAGTATCCCAAGGATTTGGGATCTACTGAGCAAATCATATTCCTTCATTTCATTCTACCAAAACTTATAATCATGTCTTTTGTTATTGAGAATGTGTTCATATCTCTTTTTACTATCTCAATTCACTTTTTTTTTCTCCACATTAGCTCTTTTAGAGCCTTGAACTTACATATTCTTTTTTGTTTATTGGCATTACCCTTACACTTTTTAAAATACATTAATTTTTTATATTCTTTCAAATCACTTATCTCAACATACTTCTTTTTAAGAATTAAAATGATTTATGCAAAAATAATAGATGACAAGAAGGAAAAAAAGTGTCCTGGGAGACGTAATGGAACTAGAAGTACAATTTCTGCATGTCCCTTGCCAAATCCCTCATCCATGTTATACTCAATTTATTAATATGAGGCTTCTTGACACATTCCAACATTCAACTCAATAAATACGTCTTGTTTCATAATTAGTATGTGTCGATTGCATAGTAGTACTCTAAAACTACACAGCCATTTTAACGATCCCATTCTTATCGTATGGGTAACATTTTCCTCAATACCCCCAAGTCGCAAAGGTATCCTATGTATAATAATTAGTAGACTCAATTTGGTCATTTCCTTTTTAACTCTTCTCATTGATAAGAAACAATATTTCAAGGAAAATTAAAAAAAACTAACTAGATTGGTTGAATAGTGATCAAAATTTGGTTTGATCAATTTATATTTATTGACAAATATTGAAAATATGAGTAAGTAATTTACTTGTGAAACAAATTAAGAAACCTTCAATAAGCATCTAGCTAGTGCATATTGTGTTAGAATATGCATTGAGGTGAACATATATATATATATATATGGGGGGCGTTCAAGGGCCAACTTTTTGGCAAAACATTTTTCAAAACATGAGTTAGAGGTTTTGGAATGGGCTGATTTTTGGTGAGGATGATCTCCTCGGTGTAGAGATCATTCTCACCAAAAATCAGTTCATTCCAAAACTTCTAATCTCATCAAAAACAGTTTACAAAAAATGGACGGTCCACAATTTTTCAGCTTGTAAATTTGGGTTAGAAGTTTTGGAATGGTCTGATTTTTGGTGAGGATGATCTACTCACCGTAAAGATCATCCTCACCAAAAATCAGCCCATTCCAAAACCTCTAACGCATGTTTTGAAAAATGTTTTGCTAAAAAGTTTGCCATTGATCGCTACCCTATATATATATATATTCAAAATATAACACTAAATTTGTACTATTTAGTTTTGATTAAAAAAAAATCTTCCTATTCTGGTAATGATATTATCTTTCCCAAAAAATCTTATATGGGAAAGAATTTTTCCAATTTTTTTTTTCTTTGGTGCTTAGTTGGTTAAAATAGGCCAATAGTTTACTCGATTTGATGGTCGAACAAAGAATAGAGGATATGAGGAGGAAAAATGTTATTTTTTTTATCGGTAAGCCTATTTAATGAGTTTGATAACTCAATGTTGGTGGGATTCGAACCTAGGTCTCTGGCATCATCACCGAAAGAATTTTACCAACTAAGTAGCTGGCACCTGCTGGAGAACAACCATAATTGAATTTTTAATTCTTGCCGAGGAAAGATGATTATTCAGTTGCTTGACTTGACCATTGAAATGTCATTGGAAAGTATCTAGTGAGGAATTTTTAGGCAATCAGGGGCCAAAAATTTGTTACCTTGTTTACCTAAATAAATTAAGGTGCATCTCCAATGTCTTGCACGTGGATTTGACTCCAATGTTCTTCCACTTCTCATGGCTTGATTTATTTTATAAATTAAATGCAATACGACGAAGATATGAATTGACATCTTGAAAACCTTTTTGATTCTTTTCTTATCGACAACAATCAATTTGATTTCTATAGTAATTTCATTTCAGATTCTCCCACACAATTACTTTCAAAAGTTACTCTTGAAAAAATAATATACAACAAAGGAGTGTCATTGTCCAAGGCACTTGCAAGTTGCACTGAATTAACATCTGATTTAGGATAAAGAAGATCATGTTTGCTTAATATTATGACCTCTAATGATTTCAAATTGGATGGCTTTCAAATCTACACATAATAGTGAGGCGAATTCTCTCGAAGTGAAATAGTGTAACCTTGTAGAAGGACAATAAGGTAATAAGTGACAATCTTAGTAACCTTAAAGCCACAAAAGTAATTGGGCTATTTCAAATAAATAAATAAACAAAAATAAAACTGAAAGAAAAAAAAAATTCATTCAAACCTAGAATTTTTGGATGAGTTATTTCAGAACTTTAACTTGCACTAAATATGGTACTACACATAGATTGTTTATTTCAAGAAAACTTTAAAATGCACTAAAAATGGGAAAAAATGCACTCAAGTAAACTTGTAGAGCAGGGTGAAGTGATAAGGGAGGGATTATCTCAAAAGACTTGTAAGCTTAGATGGGCTATATCTCAAAAACTTCAAAAAGAACTAAATATGGTTATAACTAAGACATCGATGTGTTCTTCCAAAAACTCAAAAAGCACCAAAAATGGTGTAAATAAGCCACTCTAAGTTGCCATTAAGAAGGGGTAGATGCTAGAAGCTAGTTTCTAAGAAAGATGGAAGGAAAAGCAATAAGTACCTATAAACACAGATGGATTTTTTTAAAAAACTTAAGAAGATACCAAATATGGGCCTAAGCATAGATGAGTTGTTTCAATTTTTTATTAAAGAACCTAAAAAAGTGGGACTAGAATAGCACTCAAGTAATCGTGTAAAAGGAGGAGAAGAATATCAGATCAGAAACCTCGTATGTTGAGAAGAAAGAACATAGTACCAAGTAAACATCGATGTGTTGTGTCAAAGATTTAATAAAGCAATAAAGATAATAATTAACATAGATGTATTGTTTCGAAATTAAAATCCCTAAAAAGAGTCCAAAACAAAGTAGTACTTCAAATAACTTGTTTAAGGAGGAATTGGGAGACTTAAATTTGTGAACAGAAGTGTCACAGGTGCCAAACACTCCTGTGAAGAAAGAAAAAGAGACTGCTATTGGTAATTTTTACTTATTACACCTTAATTTCTTAATTTATTTATTATTCCCCAATGAAAGATTAAAACACAATCTTCACACATTACAAAGATTTGGCTCAAATTCTAATCTCAAAATTACAAAACATTAAACCACTCATTCAAATAATTTCAGTAGTTGTAAACAATTATGATTAAGCTCATATAAAATCCTAAACTCAAAAATCTAAAAAAATCAAAAAACAAAAACGAGAGAGCTTCCATTGGCACCCCCACTTTTACTTATTCTTAATCATTCACTTATTTTCTTTATTTTTAACTGGGGTGAAATAAGTAAAATTTGGGGTGCCAATATCAGTTATAAAAAAAAGTTAGTAACTTGGAAAAGTGAAGAAAGGCTTTATTTACCAAGTAAGTTAGAGCTCTTGTTTCAAAAAGTAAATGCCTTGAACATGGGCATAATAAACTGAGGATGGATAATCTCAATTTAACAACTTTAATAACCCTATGTATGATGTTTAAAACGCTAAAAAGAGCTCTCTACAAACGGTAAAATAGATTATAAAACAATGAACAAAGTTTCATAGTTACTTAGAATAGTGAAAAATAAAATAAAGCCATCTCTAGTGTTTTTTATGAACACAGATAATGGGTAATTTGGAAAACTTAAAAAAGGGGTTGTTGCAAATAAAAATAAAATAAGGAAAACTTGAAAAAAGGTCTAATTAAAATTGGCAAATTATTGAGGCATTAAAACAAGGAACTAAGATTCCTAGAAGAGGGTACCCCATAATATTGGTGGTCAGGGCTTTGTCACTTTGAAATGCTTGTAGTCGAAGCAACAAATCCTTGAAACCTAAACGCCACTATTATAGGGTAAGTTCTATATTCCTTTCTTAGAGGCTAGTATTTACTCGACATCTGTTACAAGTAAGTGGGCAGGATCAGGAAGGATTAAAAGTTTTTGGTAATATTGGAATTTAAGATTGTGATGGATAACTGTAATGGGTACAACACACCCTCACCTCTCCTAAAAAATCTCACCACACCAACCAATCCTCTGATCTCGTATTCATTACTCATCCCATTCCCTCCTCCTGATCGTACTATATTTATACCCTCTCCCCCCTTCAATCCTCCTCACAACTTTTCCCTCACTCATCTCTCTATCTCTGCTCTATGTCTATCATCCCTCTCTGATCCTTTGATCAAACAACCTTTCAATTCTTTTTCTTTGTTCTTGTTTCTTCTCTCTTTCATAATTCTTTTATAGTGATTGTATGCAAATGGTGCTTTTCCCAAGTGGGTTTTATTTTCTTCTTGTTTGTAGATGTGAACTTTGTTACTTTAGAGATTCTTCCTGTTTTCCTTTACTCTTTTCCTTCATTATGGGCTAGGGTTAGGGTTAGTATTTTTTTTAAATTCTTCTTTTGCATGAACTGATGACGATAAAGAAATATCTCAAGACACCAGTCAGTTTTTGCTGATGCAGCATCATCAAGATTCACAAACTTTAAGAGCCATGTGAAGTGGGGGGTGCGGGCCATAATCCTCCACTTTAATGTGCTCTCTCGAGATGAGAATCTTGATGATGCTGCATCGGCCATAAATGACTATTTAATTAGTTTTAGTTGATTCTCCAAAGCATCAGATGTTCATGCCCATGGAGTAGGTTGTACACGTTACGGAAATGAAGAAGAAATCATGAAGGTAAAACGATTTTTTTTTTCTTTCTTACAGTTTTTTCTCTTTTTTTAAGTAATTCTAGTTTCTCACAAACCCTAATTATTTGTAGATCATTCATTGAAACCCCTTTTTTGTTGATTTGAGTAGTTGTTATTAATCACTTGTGCTCATGAGTTGCTGACTGATCTAACATATGAGCTATGCAGAACTGGTGAGGCTTAGGGTTTGCGTTTGTTGAGGCTAACGTTCACCATGGATGGCAGTATCCTAAGGAAGACTGCTATACCATCCCTAAGTTAGGAAGGGTTTTTCTCAAAATATGTTGTAATCTTGTGGATCTTAAGATATTTGGTAGTGAAGGAGTGATTTATCTGACCTTTTTCTGAAGTTTTGTGTACTTGAAACAGTTGAGACTCTTTAGTGTCTGTAGTTAGTTAAATTTTATGCTCAAGAAGAAATTATGAGTTGCTTTTTTCATGGTTCCTTTGGTTTTCAGACAATATCTACCCCTTTTCATCCCTCTCTGCAAAACAGTCTATCTGGATAATTTGATAAGTGCTTGACTTGTTTTTTTGTTGAACTCTCTCAGTTCCTTGACTTTAGTGGGTTAATCCTAAAATGGGAATTTCAGCTTCCATTGTTCACGTTTTTCGTTTTTCTTTAGGGAACTGCAAGGTATCATAAGTTTACTCAGTTTAAGGTTTGGAATATTTCAATTACTATCTCTAAAAAACTTCTCTTCTTAACCAAATCTTCTTTATTCCACTATTAATTTATTGTAAGTAATTCAACTCTAAGTGTAGCAGTTTGAGCTATGCTTAATCTTGGTAAACATAATTGCTGTTCAACATTTCATTTGAAAAAAAGTTGAAGAATGTCTGTGAAAATGTTGATAGAGCATTTACAATCTTATAGATGACATTGGAAACATATTCATACAAACTTAGCTCATCAGTTTACGAAGGTTTGTTGATGAAGATTGGGCTTGGGATTTTGGTTTCCGTATGGCATTCAATTATTGGGAGGTAGAAGAGGTTAGTGGTTAATCGTTGGCACTTCCTCATTTGGTTCTGATGTGGAGAGAGAAGACGGCGAGTGTGGACAGTAAGCAAGGAATGGAGGTTGTCGGTAAAGTCATTTTATCATTCCTTGCATATTGGGGAAGGGTCCTATTTTCCTTATGTTGCTATTTGGGGTCCAAAAGTGCCATTAAAGATCGCCTTCTTTGCTTGGACAGTTGCGCTGGGACGAATTCAGACGGTAAATCTTTTGATGCAGATAGGTTTGTGTGGGATAAACTGCTGTTTGTTGTGTTTAGGGCCACTTTTGTAGTTTGTTCGGAGTTTTGACTTGTATGCCTAGACGTTGAAGGAACTCTTGGCTTCTTGTGATTCCCTTGGCTTTTATTTTGCCGGTGCAAAGAGTCTATTGTGGAGCATCACCCCATTCCCATTGTGTTGGGGGATTTGGAAAGAGTGAAATAACCACACCTTAGATGGAAAAAGTAAAGATTGTAAAAAAACATTCTTAATTATCCTGGGACTTGTATTTTTTTTGTCTCAGGTATTCAAGCAATTTAGGTTTTTTTGTTGTTGTTGTTGAAGATTTTATAGGTAATTGGGAAAGGGTGTGTTGTATTGCTATTGAGTAGTTCTCTCTTGTATTATTGGTCTTCACTTGATTGGTCATCTATGCCGATCTCGCTTTTCTATTAATGAATCCTTGCTTATAAAAAAAGGGATTTGATGAACTAATTTTAATGGATTCAATATTTATGATCCATGGCTCCTGTTTTAAGGCACATCTACCTCTATATAAAACTCTTCTTCCCTCCTTGTTCCTCTCTTTCTCTCTCTCTCTCTCTCTCTCTCTCTCTGAAAACTGTGTCAGATATGGAGTATGGGATATTGACGGTAATGAGAGAGACATCCTCGTACAAAGGTTAAGAAATCTATGTAAGCAAGATTCGCTTTCAAGTTTTCCAGATGGATTTGTTGAACTTTTTGATGGGTGCAAAAGCGGTGTCCAAGAGAATAAAGAGAGGAAGAAAAAGGAGGGGAGGGGTGGGGGGGGAGCCCTTAAACCTTGTAGCTTTATTATCATAGATCTGTATTCTGTGCATAGGTTTCATATGTGAATTGTTGGTTTGATCTTCTTATTAGGGTTTGAATGTACTTGAGTGTTCCTCTTCTCGTTAGTCTTAAGGACCTTTTTTTTCACAAACCCTAACCTCGAAGTAGGGTACTGAGGCTCATCATCAAACAAATAGCTGAGATGGGAAAATGTTCTCTAAGGAGGCCTAAATAGAATGGATCCTACAGACATGTACTGATCCATAGAAATCAATGACTTTTGCATCTCGTCCAAATGACAACGATAAAATTGAATAAAATACATTGAAGTATAGCATATATGAAGTTAGTTTAATTAGCAGAGAATATATATAGTATTTTTGTACTCTCTTTGAATTTATATGGTACATAAAATATAGATTGTCCATGTCAAAATTATGGCTTTCATATTAGCTTTATATTATTATGTTACTTCTCCTGCTGTAAGAAGTATTGGTCTTGTTACACCTCAAATAAGGTGTTTAAATTTTTTAGCATGTAAGAGATATCCATCGATTGGTAATAAAAAGGAAAATTGTTTTCTTATATTTATTTTTAGATCCATATTTCAGCTTCCAATAAATGCAAATTCCAAGAATCAAAAAACACTTTTTTAAGAAGAAAAATGTCCAGGCTTACACAGGTGCCTGAGTTGTTAAAAAAAAAAATTAATTACCAAACAAGAGATATCCTTTACAATCTATATGCTAAATATTTTTAAAATGCTTATAACCCGATAATCTCAGTTTCTAAAATCCCCATTCTGTAATTTTTCCTATAAAAATATAGGATTGCATGTATATAGGAATATGAGATCATTGGCTGCTGGTCATCAGTTATAACCATTTGATTAGTAGCATTGCGTGTTTATTGAAATTTTAATTTACAAACGTTGGATAGTTTAGAAGAAAGTATAATTCTTAAATGTTGGGGAGCAATCAATGGGGTTTTTCTTTTTCCAAAGGTTGGTGAAATGCAAAATCAAATATCAGATAATGTACTCATTATCTTACACATTGTTTTACAACACATTCCCTAATTATGTATCACCATAGAATCTCTCTATTTATTTTATGACCAAGGTGTCTGGGCCTCTGAGAGCGTCTGACCATCCTTGGGCACATGTTGTCGCCTCCCCCCACACGCACTGGGTTATTTATGGGATAAATCTTTGAGGGTTGTTCCTAAAAAGTGATTTGAACTCAAGAATTCCGCTTCCTTAGGGTTATTTATGGGATTAATTCTTGAGAGTATTTCCTTGAAGGTGATTTGAACTCAAGAACTCCCCCTTTCTTAGATATTGTCTTGGCCGTTCGTGAATCCTTTAGGGTTTCATCATAGAATTGTGTTGTTTAAAGTATTTCAAAGTATCTTTGGCTAGACTAAAATTCAACAACACAACCCTTGAAAACATATATTTAATCATAGATCTCAACCATTTGAATCGTTGATCATTTATGTTGAAATGTTGAGATCCGATTATTTATAGTTGTTGGTCATTGTAAAAGATTGATCTCGACAATGGGAACAAAGATTGATCTTCACAATTCGAATCATCAATCTTACCACTTAAATGGTAGGGGGGTGATGGGGCATTAAGAAAGAAAAAGTTCAATAAATTTACTTTCAAATTATTGTGGAAAAATTATGGGTGTTTAGAAAGAAATCCCTCTGCCTGTAAATTTCCTTGAAATTTGTGGGTGTAATTAAATAGGGCAACGTTGTTGAGGCTTAATGCTGGAGCTGATTAGAGCTGTAACCTGGGTGGGCTGGCCAGAATTCAACCCGGGTTCAACCTGATTGATGGGCGAGCCTGGGCTAAGTAAAGCAAAAGATGAGTTGATCCTGAGTCAGAATATCTCAACCCGACCTCAATTCAGGTTGGGGTTTGGGCAACCCAACTCATCTTTATATATTTGTAGTAGTTTGTAACTAAAGATTTTTTTTTTTTTTTTGCACTTTTCTTTCTGTTTGAGTCAATTCCTACATATGTTTATATATAGTAAGCATAAATTTCTTAAAGATGAAGAGTTATTTTATTAATGATATTGATAGCGAGGATTAAGGAGTGAAGGGAAGCATCATACAGATATTTTTTATTTTTTAGGACGGGGTGTCCGAACTTACATCCGACTAGTGGGATCGGGTGAGCTAGCGCTTGGATCAAGGCATATGGTTCCCTCCCCCTGACACGTACAATGCCTACACATCACATGCACCAGGTAAGTGAGGGTACACCCTTGCAGGTGGCCTTGAGAAGCCATTGCTCATACTAGGTATTGAACACAACGTGACAACCTATGGACTCCCGCTGTTTTTTTTTTTGTTTGTTTCATTTTACTATTGTTGATTGTGGACAATTGGATATTATTATTAATGTGGGCATTGGTTTAGTTTTAGTATGATTTATTTAAATATTTTTTCAATGAAGGATTTGGAGGTTGTATGTGATTTTATTTTTGACGTTTTATTTCTTATTTAAATATACAATTCATTTGCTAATCAAAATGAATTTAAGATTGTTCAACGTGTCAACCCATCTGGTCCACCTAAAATTGCCTAACTCGAGCTAACCTGAGCTCAACCCAATTTTAAAAGCTCAAGCTCAAGTTGAGCTTGGGTTAATGAACTCAGGTCAGATGGTCAAGTTGAGTTGAACTTGGGTTGAAGGTGAGCCTGGGTTTACCCTCTAACCTGCTCAACCCTCCCAGGTTGCAGCCCAGAGCTGACACATAAGCTGGACCTGGCTTTGTTTGGGCTTAGGTCCAAAGCTATATTATTGGTTGGACCCATGTTATTCTTTAAGGCCTAACAATAACATAGATCCGTATGGATTGAACATTTGACTATCACCTGGAAAGTGAGCCTAGACCCTTAGATCTTTCAATCTTGCCAAACAGCCCAAATTCTGTCCATATGCATCAAATTAAAGGATGTTGAAGCCGAATTATTATCATTTTGTTGTGATGGAATTTTGCAGATTATTGGATTGATCCTTCATGGTAAAGGGATGTCTTCTATCAATTTAAGTATGTTCTTATGACCTCTTAATTACTATCCTCTCTCTCTGGCATGTGTTCAACAGTTAAAAATAGTCACTTTTATATAAAGGGGAATATAGAGATTCGAGAGCAAATCCAGTTGCCCTTACCATCTCAATTAACCCATGGTACCTACATTTCCTCTCTCCGATGTAGAACCTTCAACTTGTACGTTCATTTTAATATAAGATATTAATAATTTTTTTTTTTTGTCCTACATTACCAAATCATCACAATCAACCGATCATTTCTTATTTTATATTTACTATTCTTTCTCTCATCCATCTTAACTTCATGATCCATTACACTCAAATCAATGAAAAAATTATTTATTAATTATTCAACGTTCAACTTCTTCAAGAATAGATGATCTTACTACAATCTTCTAGAATTTCGTATTCTTTATTGAGATGCATTGGTCATAGAAATACCCCTTTAATTTTGAGCTGATACCCCCACTAACTTTTAAATTTTATTTATTTATTTATTTTAATAGGATAAACTTATCATTTTTATAATTTAAATTCTCAACCTAAAACATCCCTCTTGTTTGTCATTTGATGCTCTCCATTAAAGGTAGAATAATGATTTTCCGACACCCCCCTCTAACTTATGTCCTCATCACAGAACCGTAGATCATTTGCCTCAGGATACACATGAAAAAATTTATGGTTATGTGTATCCCAAGGAAAATGATCTACGGTTCTATGACAAGGGCGTCAAATTATCATGACTCTTAAAAGTATGACTAAGAGGAGAGGAAAAACATATGTTCACCTTGCTAGGGATCTGTTTTCATATTATAGTTGATTAGTGTTTAAAATAATTTGAGGGGAAGATATTCTATCTCAACTAATTATTAAGAATCATAGATACTGGGGGACAAAAATCAAAATCTAAGATATAAAATAATCCTTATTTTACCATCTTTGACGTTATGTTGGTTATCGAAATCTGAGTTTATGTTAATTAATTATTATTAATAAGATTTGACACTATATATCCTATGGTGGTACATATTATATTGTTAATTAATGGGGGCAGATGTTATATGGCTTTATTCTAACGTGATCTTATGCTTTCCATTACTATTCATTCATGCATTTCTTTTGATCTTCTTGTCTCTGTTCTTCGGATTCTTACTTTGACCTGTTAGACTACTTTAATACAGAACTTTGGAGGTTTGACTTTGGTCTTTCAATGCTTTTACTCTGAACTCTTAAGTTCAAATTGCCTGAGACTTGTCAGGTCTTTTGTGCCTGAAACATGACTAACATGGTGTCATGTGGAACTTAAAGGTTAGATTCTTAGGCCACATGACTGGCAAAATAAACAAGGAAACTTTGATCACCAACTGAGAGGACCACAATTTGCACTCTTTTGATCTCATTGACTTGTCTTTTAATTGTTTCTAAACATTAAAATTATGGTGATTTACCAAACAAAACAAGACGAGTGGGAAGTTAAAATTATTTTTAAAATGATCAGTCCAAGTCGTATATACCACACCTCAATTTATGCCACGCAAACCACAATCCGAGATATTAATTCCTAGAAATCTCCTTTTTTGTTTTTAATTTCCTCGGATCATGACTTATGTGACATGTATTGAGGTGTGAGACAAGGATTTCAACCGAAGCGGATCCTATGTAGCATTCTATAGTATAATTTCAACGGTTGAAAGAATGCCACATCCGCGATACAACTAGATCTGACACTTAAAATATTGAGAGTTTAGTAACCGTTCATTTTTTAGATGTAATTTTTTTCTAAAATACCTCTCTCTCATCCATTAAAACTGTGCTACAGGAACCTTGTGTTACAGAAGATCCGCTTCCGATTTCAACCCTGCACCTAGGGGGTTTACGATTGGGACTCTTTTAAAACATTTAACTATTCAGTAATAAATAAATAAATAAAAAACAAAGAAAGTCCGAGCATACTTAAATTTATTTTTATATTAAAGGTTTTTATTTGATTTTAAAATAATGAATAATACAAAATCCAAATAATTTATTTATATATATATATATTATATATATATATATATATATATATATATAAATAAATAATCTATTATTATAAAAGGGATATCTCCTATCTTCTAAATATTTTAAGAAACACATGGCATGGAAATATTGTTCTTTGGAATGCCATATTTTGTGGTTTCCCTTAAAATTATATCTGATTAGTGACTTTTATTAGTTGGATTCAAACATTTTCATCGAAAACTCATTGACTAGCATCTAAAATTTAATTAATTAAGACAATGGATTAGCAATATTAATTGTCCCCATTCCATCATCTCCATTCTTAAACTGTTCTTTTTTGTTCTGTTTTGGGTTTTTTCCCCCCCTTGTGGGTAAGCTTTGATTCGTGGAATGTGTCGTTTTGACCGGTCAAATCTTTCAATCACAATCAAAGATACCAATCTTTTTTGTTATTATTATTAATTTTTAATCAGAGAATCCAAGGGAAGGAAACATAGAAGATGTATCAATAGTTATTTAGAAACTAAAACAAAATCCCTCCCATTAAACATGGCCAACTTCTAGGGGAGTGGGGAGCACCATTTCTCTCTTTCAAGAAAGATTCAGCAAATAACTGAACTATGTTGAACCATTGGTGGTACATATAGAGTAATCTGAGAGATACTGCTGCATCTACTCAAGGAAACATAATTGAATTTCTCTGTGTTGTAAATTATATGTAACAGAGATAATCGTAAATCGAAAATAATGTTTAAAAAACGACATTGTTGTAAACATGGTGCAGGGGCAAATGCAATAAGCATAATCCACAATTCAATGGATCATACATATCCTAGTTTTTCTACAAAGTAGAAGATACATTGCTAGTATTTAGGCTTGATGGACTTGCATAGTTTATCGGTTAATAATTTAATATCGTGTGATATGTATTGTGCAATGAATCAGAATGTAAAAAAAACGGGACACGCAACATTGATTCGATGTGTTTTACAGTTTTTTCAAACTATGGTCTATATGATTAATCATGCATGGAAAATGGAAAGAAAATCCTTTTTTCCCGGAATGTGCAATTTTCCCGCCCGTATGATTGCACTTATTTAGGCAAAAATCATTTTCTTCTAAGAACCCAAAAATAACAATCCAAATGTATAGCATAATATAGATGAGTATATTGTTGTGTAAATGTCTTGTATTCTGTTGCGTTACGCAGAGTTGCAGGACAGTGAAGATTGATTGCACTAGTGTTTGTTTGAAAATCGATTTTATTTGAAAAATATGTCTAAAACCATCATACATATCCTAAAAGAACAATCACTTTACACTATTAATTGAAAATTAAAAGATGGGATACTTGAATTTGTTAGAAAAAGTGGGATTTGAGGATTAAGGTAGTCTTGGAATTGGAATAAAATGAAATTCAGCGAAACTATTGTACCCTCCTTGACCTTGGGATTTTCAATGAGACATTTGTCAGATCAAAATAATTGAATCCAAATCCGATCTGGCTCGTGTTAGGACTCAATCAAACCTGTTTTCTTACAAATATATACTCTGATAGACACTTCTTCTTAGGATACAAATATCCATTGTTCTAAAATGAAAATTGGTAGTATACTAATACGAAAATTTCCCAAAGTCCGATAATTGACACCCATTGTTCCAAAGTTTGGAAAATGAAACCAGGACTACTCTGAATAAATTCCCTGAGATTTTTCGATGAGTCGAACATTTGGCTCCGAGGTCCCGAACCACCACGATGACTCACTCCACATAACAAGCATTAGGTGGCATAATTTAACAAATTTGTAAATGTTCTTCAATTTAAAAAATTAGACGTTTCTTTTCATAAATGTGGTATGAAAAATGAATGAGTAGGGACAATAGTAGCTTAAGAAATAATGGGCATTAATGCCATCATAATAGCTGGTACAACTCATGTCCATTTTTCTAAATGCAGCAATACATGAATAGGAAACTTTGTTGATGTAGAGAGAGAGAGAGAATCAGAAAATGATACAATATCTTAGAATATTATATTATATCTCATGTTCACTTTTGTCTTTGAGGAGCAAAACCTAAAAGCTATGGTTCACAACATATGGGCAGAAGGGCCATGTTCTTTAAAATATCCACATTTTCCAATCCTTACCTTCCAACCCATACCTATTTGTTTCTCAAGACAAACCCCTCATACTTTTTTGGACATTCTCTTGATATAAATTACAAATATGTCAACATTGAGGGACTCCCTTAGTCATGTTATAGAAAAAAGAAAAAAAAAAAAAAAAAAGAAAAGAAAAAAAAAACTAAATTATTGGTATAACGGCAAAAAAAGCACGCCTGGGAATTATTTAAGTAGGTAAGTTGTCGATAATAAACTTTGTATCCTTTCTTAGTATGCATGAAACAAGATGACAAAAATTTTAATATATTGATTAAGATATTGATGCACACCTTAATTTTATTCATTCAACGGGAGATTCTCTACTGATTAACAAACCAAACTTTTGTAATAAAGAAGATGCCCGATTAGTGCGTCCCTTGATCATCAAAAGATGCCGTGTATCATTTTGGTAGAGAAGATGAGGGTCAATCAATATCCTTTTATTATCAATAAATTGATGAGAAAGACAAGGGCCGATGTTTCTTTTTTTCTTTTCGAATTGCTTGTTTTATTGACTTAGAATGAAGATTTTTTTCTAGATAACGACTTGAACGTTTGATCTTCTTTGGAGATTTTGCTTGACTTATCTTCTTTCCAAATTTGAAATTGATCGACTTAGAAAATTGTTAGGCTTTTGGAGAAGGACTTGTAAGATTGAACATCTCAAGTGTTAGAACGATAGACCCACATTGTCTCTAAAAATCTAATCCGTGTTTTATATAAGAAGAAGGCAATCCTCACCTTATGACTATGATTTTGAGGTTGAATTAAGCCCGTAGACCTTAATATCGAGAAGCCTCATTTAAGGTTTCTTATTTTCAAGTTTGAGCTAATTATAAATTGAATGAAAATGCTGCTAGGCTTCTACAGGAGGGGCTTGTAGATTGCTTTATCGGATTGTTAATATAATTTACATAATTTCTCACATTTTATTAATTAATGGTTCATGGTCCTATCAGTTCAGGTACTGGTTGATCCAAAACAGATCCGACAGATGGTCAAATCAGATCTTCATAGGAATCCAAATACGTGATCCAGATCCGAAGTTATTGGATCGGAACGGGTCTGATTCGATCCATCAATCCTAGTATCTCTAGGAAATATACCTGCTGGGCCTGGTTATGTGCACTGCAGCCCTTCTCCATACCAATTCGGCCTTATAAGTACCCCCCAACCCTAACTCTCCTCTACTAACTACTAAACACTAACTTATCTCAACAAACGACAACACAACTACTCTCTCTCTCTCTCTCATGGCTGTAGCTTCTCTTCCTCAATTCTACATGGACGAAAAGTGGAAATTATCGAAGAAGGAAGGATCAAGAAGGAGTTACTCTACTACTTCTACTTCTACTTCTACATCTACTTCTCCTTTTATCAGAAATTCATCATCATCATCGCAAAAGAGGAACTCATTCAGTAGGAGGTGTGCGAGCTTGGTCAAACAACAGAGGGCTAGGATCTATATCATCAGGCGTTGTGTTACAATGCTCGTCTGCTGGCACGACTGCGCCGATTCTTGAATGTTGAATCAATCAATCAATCAAACAAACAAACAAACAAACAAGCAAAGATCGAAATCACATCTCCATCCCCTATTTGTGTGTCTCAGACTCAGAATCTTACAGAGAGAAAAAGAAGAAGAGCAGAATATGTTTGTGGAATATTGATTCAGCCTTTATTTCCTCGAGATATGTGTGGATCTCGATGTGCAGTTAAGCTCACTGCCACAATCGTGAAGAGGACATATTTTCATCGATCTTAATTCTTTCTTCTTCTTTAATTATTATTTTTTTAATTGACGATTTTTTTTTCTCTCCAATGAAGGAGACGGATTCGAGATGTTGATGTAATTGTGAACACAGTTGAGATTTTGTTCTGATTTCTACTTCTATTTCTCTTTCTTTCTTTGATTGATGTTTGGTCTGATTGGTCTCTTTTTCTTTTTTTTTTTTTTCTCTCTCTCTCTCTCTTTAGGGTTTGCTGTTTTTAGAAGAGATTGGTATCTCTCTGAGATTTTTTTTTTTTTTTTTAAATTTGATTAGTATTCATAAATTGGATTAAAATATATAATATTGTTATGTATGGGAAATACAATGCTTTCTTCATACTTGAACGTACTCTCCAGGATCCTAACTGTTGGATCGTCAAGGAATTGTGATGATCATCCACCAGTCCACCATTACACGACAGCAACATTGCTCGTTACTACCAAAATGTCCTTCGCAGTAATTTTTTAAAGAGATTTACCTGTCAGACCTTATTGTTACAGTTTTATTACAAAAACTCCTTCGGATTTATGACAATTCCAAAAGAACCTTAATTTATAAAGTTTGTTACCCACCCAACTATATTTTATCAAGTTTGTTAGCCAACAGACCTTCGAGTGAGAATCCATGACATAGAATTCAAATTGTTGCACCTTTGAGTGTTTCCTAACCACGTCAATTTTTAGCCTCCAAAAACATGATCAAATGCCACAAGGTTTTTAAGGACAAACTTTTAAGGACTTAAAAAAAAAAAAAAAAAAAAAAGGAGAATTTTTGCCATTAGATTTTATTTTAAATTTGAAAGTTGAGTAGTCATCTATTTTCAATACCTTCAATCAAATTCAAAAATGACCTTTTTTATATTAAAAAAGAAAAACTTTTGAATCAAAAGTTTCTCATGAAATCAAGAAGTTGTAATGTTAGATTGCCAATTTTATAATTCATGTGGGCCTAATGACCTAGTAAGATTTGAATTCTTACTAGCCTGATTCATATGTAAAATTTGTTTAGCAACAAATTTGATAAAGTAAATAAGAACTCTTTTAAAAAGTGAGAGAGATAATGAGTTCGATCCGCCTTATTGATTAAACCATAGGATTTTTCCCTACTTATGCAAACGTGGTTTGTGTTGTTCGCTCATGAATCTCTTGTTTTTTTTTTTTTTAATTCTGATAGCTAATAAAACAAGAGTGTTGCTATTGCCACCCTAACTTTTGCTAATGCCACACCAGTTTTTATGTAAAATACAGCTGGGGTGGCGTCAGCAAAAATTTATCTGTCAATAATAGCTCTCTAAAACAAATGTACAATAATGAAAAGTAAATGTAAAACCACTCCCATCATGTTCGCATGACTGTCCATTCACTGGGACAGTTCTACTTATTGATAGTTTTAGGCCGAGAGCTGTAGAAGTAAATGGGCTCAAATTCCGAAGTTGACAATCAGATTCCCAAATATACTTTTGACCATCAAAATACTACTTTGACCTTGAGATTCTCAAGAGTTCCTTTGTTGCATGGGTATTTTTATCTCTTATAAGAGTACAATGCTTTTAAAGACTTCATCATTGAAAATTAATTTATATATCTATATATATATATTCTTCAAAGATCATTAAATTAATTAATTTATTTATATTAATTTTGATAATATGATCATCTTGATGTAAGATTACAATCATTAAATATAAGGAGATTAAAACATACCCTCATTTCTTTTGTTAAATATTTGAGATAAGTTATTGTATTTTTAAAAAGTCATTTTGGGAGACTTCGTTTTTCACTATGTATCACATTACACTGACGAGGAGATACACACATAAATATAAATGTTTTTCACTTGTATCTTGAGAAAACACATCTGTGACCATCACATCAATGCAATGTGAAATATAGTAAAAAATAAAGTCCCTTATGATTTTTCATTTTTAAATTGATGATGTCGGCAAACTCCCTTTGATAAAGTCTAGGAGACTACATGAAAATGAATTGAATACTTGTCTTTAACTTTGAGTCCAAAATCTTATATTTGTCTTTCGTAAATCTAATATTTTCAAGTTCTAATTAATATCATACATATATTTATCCTATTATTTTCAAAATTTTCTTAATTTCTTAAAAATATAATCTTAATTTTTTTAGTCAAAATTTCATCATCTTTTACTTTTCTTATAAGTTCCATTTTATCCTTAGATTTAAAGGTTAGGAAGGTAAATTTTTTTAACTGAAGGTTAAATGATTAATTTAAAAATGTAAAAAAAAAAAAAAAATCTAAAAGTTCTAATTAAATGAAAAAACTTGAGTTATTTTTCAATTCAAATCAAGAGTCCAACTTTGAAGTAGTCAGGTCGTTCCAAAATTTTGGACGAATCGTCCTCGTAAGTGACATATGTTTTTATTTTTTTTATTTTATATATATATATATTTGATTTCCCAATTTTTATTAATATTTAGAATTACTCTTTAAAAATACCACGTGTAATACAAAGGAGAAGGCACCTCATCATTGTCAAAACATAGGGAATCTCAAATATCTACCAAACTTGACCCTTAAATAACTCCCAGACTAAAGATGGTAGGACATAATTAGTCATGAGGTGTAAGAAAAGGAGGAAAAAAAGCATCAATCGGTGATTGGACAGCATTGATTGAAAGATCTCATAAATGTAAATCTCGATGAGATGGCAACCTGGATAAAAAAGGGCGGGAGCTATAATAGGACTCGTGATTTTCGGACGCACCCTGACGTGGCATGGGTTAAAATCACAGTCTTTTTCCTCGGGATACAAACTGCACATCCCCATAAATATGTGTATTTGTGTATCCCGAGAAAAAAGATAATATTTCTAGAATTTGCCACGTCATAAAGCGTATGAAGAGTATTTGAGGTGCGTCAGTAAATCACTATTCCTTTTGTAATTCTTTAGAGAGTAGAGTAGTAGACTAGGGAACTCAGAGACTCTAATGGGTCGAAGAAAAAGCGATAACATGCGGATTGCCAACCCATCCAACCACTAACTAAACAATGATTGCAATTTGACTAACTAATTAAAAGCAGCCAAATCTCATCATTTTCCCCTAAACAATCTTAATTAGTTCAAACTTTAAAAAGACCTTGGTCAATGGTCGTATCACCCGACAATCACTGATACGAGGCAATGGCTCCATTCCACGTGTCATCTTCTTATTTGCTAAATATCCTAATAGAAATTTCTTTTGGATGTTTGGTCACGTGGTGTGGGTTCATCTTGCCGCGTGCCTCTCACGTGGGTGAAGGAAATGTTTGTGTCGACTATATGAGGACCCATAAGTTTTATATTTTTGTGTGAAGTGCAATGGATGTTCATTAGGGGACTTTGTTGGAGGGTGTTAGGAGGGTAGGGAGTCCCATATCTTCTTGAATGAATGGTGGTGTCCCCCTCTTATCAAGCATTTGTGCAATGATTAGGGTTGTGGGTAGCCCTTCTAAGGCCTCTCTTTCCAATAAATTAGCTTCCGTAGCCGCAATGACAACCAATCCATGCTAAAGTTTTTTTTTTATAAATAAAGTAGAAGATTTGTTATTTTTAATGGTTTTTTGTTGCTAAATAGATTTGATTTCTACTTGATATCTTCAATTGTTCTTTTTTCACATGTAGAATCAAATTTGTCAAAAAGGTCTCTTTATCTATGATTATTATTTATAAAAAGATTTGAGAAGGCAAAAGGGAATCTCATATATCCAAATTGGACTCATTGATTGGGAATGCCTCATACGACCTGGCCTTGGATTTTCACAGATAAAATTCAACATCCAAATGGCTATATTATTCACGCCAGACAATGAGTTTACACATCCAACAAGATAAATTAACTAATGATTGGGTCAACAAACTCATTAAAATGGACTAATCTAAAATCAATTAGCCTAGTTGTAGGCCCCACAACCAAAGAGATGAGTTGGACCATAAAAAGTTTCAAAAATGGCAAAACTACCAAAATTGGACCTTTAAGATTGGAATGTCACCTGTAGATGCAATTTTTTGCATCCATCTCAACATCTACAACCTCCTTGTTAGTGCTCCCTTGCTTATGTGATTCCTCCTGGATCTACCTACACCACAAAACCTCCAACGCCCAAGTTAGACTTCAAAATTATTTCAACAGAGTTTTAATGCAAAGAATTTCATACCTTTGATTAACATGAGGGTGTCCCTTTCATAGATTGTGGGATAGAATCTTCCCTATTAAGCGTTTCGTGATACATACGAATCTTGCTTAATTAGGGATTCCTTTTTTTAGACAATTCCTTTTTTTCCCCCCAGGTTGCAGTCCTATACCTCACTAACTGAGCTCTAGGCCCTCTTCCCCTGACCTATGGGCTCAGTACAACCTAAATTCCACCAACCTCAGCACATCTCAAGGTGACATGCGTTGCAATCTACGCGGCTTGCAAATTTGACACTCTGACATTAACGATTAACCTTTAGGTCGATTAACAAAAACCCAATTGCTATCTTTCATCCTTGATATGGGAAGGGCATAGACAAATAGTTTGCTTTTGGATAGTTGACAAATCCTTTTTTTTTTTTAGGAAAGTTAATTGATCGAAGTATATTTTCTTCTTGAGCTAATTGCTTCTACTTCTCTATTCCTTACAGGGGAGTCTCTTGAGGATGCTATAAAGCAAAGAAATTAAGGATTCAATTTAGTCATGAGTTTCCCTTCACCTTCATTGGCTCCCCTTCGATCCCCT
The DNA here is from genome assembly GCF_017979445.1 of Akebia trifoliata. NCBI lineage: Eukaryota > Viridiplantae > Streptophyta > Magnoliopsida > Ranunculales > Lardizabalaceae > Akebia > Akebia trifoliata. The sequence continues at coordinate 3,413,617 of NC_141380.1, read as the reverse complement.
TCTTTGGGGGGTCTACTCTTGTTGCGTTGAACTGCTCAACATTGTTATTGTTATGGTCATATCGATATTTGTTGAATGTTGCTCTACATTGTTATAAATTAACAGTTAAACGTTATGCGTTGAACTGGTTCGACAAGCTTTAGACCTCAATTGTGGGAGAAGACAAAGCCTGTTCGATTTTTCTCTTCTATTGCACCTCTTAGCAACAAAATTTATCAGTTTTTCTTTTTCATTTTAATTTTCTCTTTGATAAAAAATAAAAAAATTTCATCTTGAAAGTGTTTTTGACGAAAATACATTACTAAATTTCAACAACATTTGATGCTGGTCCAGGTCCACTCTAGCATATTGCTTCATATTTTAATACGGAGTGGTGCTGAGGTGACATAGAATGACACAACGATGTGGTGGTGCACACATAACATAACCGTAGATGCTTTTCTGCAAGATACAAGTAAAAAGCATCTATGGTTATGTGTGTGCCATCATGTCATTTGTGTCACCATATATCCTCGTTTGTGTCACTCCGGCATTGGTTTTTAAAAAAATAATGTCCGTTAAAGAAACATGAAAAAAGAGTTTTCAGCACAGACAATGGAGGGAAGAAATCTCCACAATCATCGTTCTCCACACCAGATGGATGAGGTGACGTGTGTCCATATTCCTCTGCCACGTGGCGAAACTAACCGATCTCTTAAGAAAAGTAGAATTTGCGGATGAGTTACGGGCCTTTCAATTTGGACATGCTGGACTGTTCCTTGGGCTTTGTCTTGGACTTTAATGGAAGATACTCTGGCGTGTGGACTTAGATGTCTTAGGTCTAGAGCCTTTTACTTGGACATGGTGGAATGATCTTGGGCTTCGTATTGGGTTGAAATGGTCCATCACGTGAGGAAGACAGCCAGGTGGCAGGGGCCAGGGAATAAGCCATTTACACTGAAGGACAGGACGGGTCTCCCATATAAAATAATGCTCGTCTGTGTGTGCGTGTGTGAGAGAGAATCGAAAGGGTATGGCCGCCAACTGCATCTCTTACACACACGTTTTGTCCCGATATTCCGAACCTCCCATTTCGGTTCCGATAATCTCTTCGTTCTCCTCCTCAACGTATCCCCATCGGTTTTGATCTTCTTCAGTAAGTATCGAACACTTGTTCTCCAAAATTATGAAACCCTAGCTCTTCGATTTGTATTACTGTTCTACTAGGGTTTACAATTTCACTTTTGTTTAAGCTCCAATATAAAATTTTGACCTTTTCGGTTGGTTATCTATGAATTATTGACTTTGTTTTTGTTCAATTTCTGGGTTGTAGTAAAATCGTAATTTATTTGTGTGCTACGTGCCCAATTGGATTTAATCATAATTTACTTGTTGATGTTCATTGTATGTGTGGTGCATCGAGCAGATCAAAGGATCAGACAAATATTCTCTTTTTTTTATTAACTATATATGGGCATTTTTTTTTACTTCATTTGTATTAATTGATTTAGGTAAAATTTTGTTAAGAGAGTACCAGCAAGGAAACCGGAAACATTGCTATGTGTGGGTTGTGGAAACGTGTTCAAAATTTTCACTGGGCTTTAGAGTTGGTAGAGGCAACAAGATTCTATTTTTAGGAAGATTGTTGCAATTCTAATATGATAAATTTGATCATTGAAGTCTTTATGGTGATTAGTGATGATGGGGTTTCTTTTTTTGATAAGAGAAAAAGAGGGAGGGGGTGCGACACGCATGGTTTAAATCTCCTTCGATACGTCTCAGTATCATCCACCAACGAGACGGACAGACAAGTCAAATGTATCGGACGAGATTTGAAATCATAGTTCATTTTTCTCATTTTTGAACCAGACGTCTCAAACGTATCAGAAATCTCATTTGAGACAACTCGGTCTCTTTCATGGACAAGACGTCAAAACGAGTTTTAAAACCATGACAACACGAGGACTTCTCACGAGATCAATCATGTTAGGATCCTTGGGTTAAGACTTAAACTTTCCACTCCTTTAACGTCTAGGTATTTTTGGAGTATGGTTTGGGTCTTAGCATTTGGTATCAGAGCCAACCCCACGTCCAAGGTTCGAGTCATGGGGAGGCGAGGGGAAAGAAATAAGGGGGCTTCTCTATAGTATGGGATATGGAAGGGGTCTTGAAAAAAAAAAAAAAAAAAGGTCTTCATTGTAATCTGGTACATGGAAGGGGTCCTTGAAAGAGAGGGGGGGGGGGGGGGGGGGGGGGCTTGCCATAGTATGGGGTATGGGATATGGAATGGGTCCATCAAAGTAGGCCACCGTTATTGGTTTAGGAAGGGGCGACTAATGGAAAAAAGAAAAGGGGCTACTTGGTACTTGGAAAGAAGGCCAAGGGACTAGGGGACTTGCCATAAAGTGGGCCAAGAGCGTTAGCCTTGAAGTGTGGGGGTATGTTAGGATCCTTGGGTTAAGACTTGAACTTTCCACTCCATTAATGGCTAGGTATTTTTGGAGTATTGGTTTGGGTCTTAACAACTCATACGACAGGGTTTCTTGCAACTGCAGTTTTAGGAGGAAGTTCAATGGTCAGGGACTTGAGAGTTAATTATCTAGCGGGTCTTATTTTTATGGAACAATTTTTATCTATGCTTTTCTTAATATTGTGCTTGATGGCTAAATCTCTTGTAAGCTTGCTCACATTTGATCTAGGTTTATGTGATTGTTCCTTGGATTTCTCACCCAAACATCTAAGCCGGTTTGCTGAAGCCGCATTCTTTGTTTCTCAACTTGGTCTTAATTATTTTTTTCTGGTACAACAGGCTATTAAGACTCAAGGGACAATGGGAGATACGATTGATTTAACTGGGGATGGGGGTGTGATGAAAACAATTGTAAGGAGTGCCAAAGCTGATGCTGTTACTCCAACCGAGAACCTTCCACTGGTGGATGGTATGCTTGAATTTCTAGTTTCACTATTTTACTTGTGTTGGCTTCAACTAGTGAACTAATTGGATGGTGGGATACTTTATTTTTCTTGATCCACTTGTCATATCTGACTATTGAATGGTTAAAATTATAAAATTGGCCTGTTTTTTTATTAGTTGGTCACCACCTAGTTAAGATTGGTATTTATCTGTCACGATCCTCAATATCAAACACCATAGTAATTTTAACCTCTTATGTTGATATTCTATCTTTTTTCTTCTGCTTTGATAAGAGTATAAGGTTGTAATATCTTATAGTTTATTTTGCTGGTGGACATGTTTTACATTGAATCTTAGGAATTATGATTTTTGCAAATATCTTTAATAAACAACTCTGCTTTTGTAAAATATGATCTATTGGATCTGATTGGCAATAAACTGTCATTTTCAATTTATATCATATTTGCCTGTTTCTAACTTTCCATACAAAGAAAATGTGTGTGGTTTTTGGAGTCATGTACCAGATTGTATAATGTATAAAGACTATATATTCTATTCATTAAAAATAGCCTATGATTTGCCCATTTTCAATCTTCATGGTGCACATAACCATTGATTCGGACCTCAACTTAATGGCTCCCCCTAGGTAGTCAGAGCAATCGAATACTCCTCAGGTCTCACTATTAGATCAAGCTTCCTACTTTTCTTTTTTGATTAGTAAATGTAACTGTTATTGGGAAAAAGTGAAGTCTATGCGAAGGAACTTTCCAGAGCATAATTGGTAAGAAATGTTTAGACTTCTATTCTAGTTAAGGATATGGTTGATGAGTAAGGAATCACCTTTCACCTTATTTGGTTAAATGAAATGGAATTCAAAGGGGCCTCTACCATTTAATCCTTTAGATTAGTTGGATGCTCGATATCGTCTATAAAGGTGCCTTGTATTCCAGCAGGACTGGAATGGCCTGGCAGGCTTGATTACTAACTTCTGTTTTTTTGTTTTTTTGACAAAGAGCTAAGGTAGAACAATTGGTTTTCTATCTGTGTTGTTATTTGGAAAATGCAGTCAACTTTGAAGAAGGAAAATTGCCTACTTTTGGACAGTAATTAAAAGCAATGGACGGTAGTCCACAAAACATTTTTTTATCAGAAGGCTAAGATAATCCTATTAGTTTGAATTTTGAATAATCCAGATCAATCGATGTCTGTCCTTAGCAAACATAAACTTTTTATCTTTTCAGAAGGTTAAAGTGCTCAACTGTGCTTCTCTTGCTGTTTGTTGAAGTTTATTTCATCTTCTACTGGGCTTACTTATATGAGCTGTGTACATTTACCACGGACTGCATTTGTTGAAGTTTATTGAATTGCCGATGAATTTTCTATTAGTATTAATAGCATTATAATTCTTTATAGATTCTTTGGTCATGGTCATCATCTTGGTGTCTTTTGAGCAGTTCATTATGAAGGGGTGCTTGCTGAAACCGGTGAAGTTTTTGACACTACACATGAAGATAATACTGTTTTCTCTTTTGAGGTCGGGAATGGCTCCGTGATTAAGGCTTGGGACATCGCTTTAAGAACCATGAAGGTTAGGATATGCTTTATTGATTTAATTCTCAAATCAAGTTGGAATTTATCCATTACTCTTTTTTTCTTTTTTCTTTTTTCTTTTTGATTCATTTAGGTGGGAGAGGTTGCTAGAATCACTTGCAAGCCAGACTACGCCTATGGAAGTGCAGGATCTCCACCCGAAATTCCACCAGAGTAATTTCGATTGTTCTGTCTCACTTTTCTACATTCAATTCTCTTTTGACATTTAACTTTCTAGAAGTGTAACATGTGCCACTCTAGTAGACCAGGAAGATTATAGTGGTTTAGCTAGATACGCAAGTGGTTCAGTCTACCCTAAATTTTTGGGATAAAGCTTTGGTGTTGTTTATGAGGGAGTTGAACCAAATCGATTTTGAGGCCGGTTCCAAGGTCGAACCACCCGGTCCGAAATGATTTTGTAACAAAAACTTTGGCAATTTTTTGAAAACTGGGCTAAATTAGTTGGTTTGGGCAGAACCAACTATGCTAAACCATCTGTACCTTTTAATTATCTAATGGGTTTGTTGGATTTTTTCTTTTTTCCTTATAATTGCCTCGATGCAATGTCTGTTATGTCCATGCCACACAGTGCAACTCTTGTTTTCGAGGTTGAATTGGTGGCCTGCAGGCCACGTAAGGGATCAAGTCTCGGTAGTGTTTCAGATGAGAAGGCCAGGCTGGAGTAAGTGATATTTCCATGGTTTATTTTCTATTTTCCTTCAGAGCATCACTTGCTGTTCATTTATGGTTTTGTTTATGATCCATTTTTGAACTTAAAATCAGGGAACTTAAGAAGCAGAGGGAGATGGCTGCGGCAACCAAAGAGGAAGAGAAGAAGAAGAGAGAAGCAGCTAAAGCCACCGCCGCTGCTCGTGTGCAGGCAAAATTGGATGCTAAGAAAGGTCAAGGAAAGGGGAAAGGCAAAGCAAAATAAGGGTCTCTGATGATCCCCATCTTCACAAAGGATCTTTGAAATAAACAGAAACGATAGATACTTCATTTATTTCTTGTGAGTTATGTAGTTAAACAGAATCTTTTTCAAGATCATAAATATTTTAGTTGCAGATGCAATATATAACCTATTTACAGTATTAGTTGATAAGTATTGTTCAAATTCTTGGTTGATGTTTGGTTTCCTAATCAAGCATCTGCATCCAAAAATGAGAATTCAGAGCCCAGAGAACGACACGTATATAAGTTGGGTTCTGCCCATCATATAAAAGTGATTATTCCCTAAAACTTGTTTCCTAATTTTTTTTTTTTAAATGTTATTATGTTAGTGTGATCGATGGCTAATTTTTGAGGATTATATCAATCAATTTGTTTGAGTTTGGGCGTTTGGTTGCTTGTAGTAACCAGACTTATTGAAGTGGGGCTTCTGTTTTCGCAATTAGTCAGAACAGAAGAACTTTTTTTTTATTTCTAGTTTAAAATTTCATTAATTTTTGTGGAATCAAAATAATCTTCTTCGTTACAAAATTTCTAGCAACACGAGGGTAGAAGGTTAACACTTGGGAAGATCGGATGGTGGAGGCAGCAGCTTCTGATTGGAGCGCTTTCCGTCCATAACAATCCATGCCATCTTCAAGCCCCAGCTAGTGTGGACCTCCAGGTGGCAGTGCATAAGCCATACACCTGTCATACATGGGATCATGATCCCACAAAGCTAATTAGCACATAAATAAGAAGACTTGATCAATTAGGTATATTAGATTGGATTCATCGACTGAAATTTATAAATAAAACCAAGTCATCATCCAAAATTTCAATGAAGTTTGTTTACTATACTCACCAGGGTTGTCAGCAAGGAATCGAATGGCGACCCAACCGCCAGATGGCACACCAACAGTGTTCCTCTCCATAGGATCCACAAGATTGAAATTTGAAGGATCATTCTTTGGATCATAGTTACCGAACCCTTGCCCAACGATGAAGAAGTTGAAGCCATGGAGATGGAGAGGGTGGCTTTCGACACCAAGGATGCTAGTGTCCTGCATCACTAACTCCACACTAGTATTGAATGGGAGAACCACCACCTTAGTACCATTGCTCACCATAGTATTATTTGGTGGGGTGCCAGTGTAGTTATATGGGAATTGTGGGTTGGTAGGGAAGTCAGTAGTGTAAATCCCATTTGATTGCTTGAAGAAGTGAGCTTGGAGGAGTGCTGTTGTAGGGAGTGCAAATGAAACATTGTTGATTGATGCTGCCAACATTGTGTTATTGGGCCCTTGGCATGTTTGGTTAGGTGGGCATGGGTTCAAGCCCAGACCTACAGTAAAGAAGAAGCGTTTGTTAATGGCTTGGGGTACTTTGGCTGGGAATTGAGAGTTTGCTAAGCTTCGGAGTTTCTTAGTGAAATTTGTTGCAAAGGAAGTGTCATTGAAGAATGGAAGGGTTGGTCTGAAGAGAGGGAGTTTCTTGGTGGACACAGCCGGTGAAGAGGAATTGGGCCGAATGTATTCAAGGAACCCTACGGTAGTGGAATTGTCGAAGGTGGCGAGGCCAGTGGCATAGGATCTAGCAGCCATGAGGAAGGTGGCATTGGGGAAGTCGTGTTTGGTATTGAGAAGGACATTGGTGGTTTGTCCCGGGGTGATTAGAATTGTATCTGTCTTGAATGGCTTCACGTAGATGGCATCAGCTTCCACCACGGTTAATGTATGGTTGGCAATGCTAAAGAAGAGCTCATCATTAAGTGCAGCATTGATAAAACGAAGGAGATACGTCTTCCCTGGCTTCACACTGAGCTTGAATGTATCTGGTGACCCCGATCCAACACGAGAACCAAAAGAGATAAATAAAATACTTTCGATGTCACTTAAAATATAAAAATACTGATGATTTACATAATATACTCGTTACAATTCAATCTGTATAAAAATATTTTAAATTCTAAAAAATAATTGAAATGACATGAGTGTATACATAATGTAAATTGTTGATAGAGTATTAAAGATAGTGTGAATGCAATTCATTCCAATTACGAGATTAAAGAGCCAAATATTGTTATTTATTATGACAATGAATTGTATTTATACAATCTTTAATATTCTTTTACCATTTATGTGGATCATCATAGTGTTCCATACCTTTGGCAGAACAATTATATAATGGCCCCGGGAGACCATTGATGGTATATGCATCAGAAACATTAGGGGCTCCTCCACTTTGCAAAGCTTGATTGATAATTGTCTCAGTATCTGCATTCCACCACTCACCTGGAATCCCAAATTCAAATTCAAATTCATGTTAGTGAATCAAGGTAATGGGATTAATCTCTAAATAATGATCATTAAAGATCCATCTCAGTTATGTTTTTTTTTTATATACCAAATATAATAGGGACTTCTTTGTAGGGTTTAGAGAAAGGATAAGGGACATTGCGCTTGGGGAGGATGACAATGGGTCCATAAAGAGTGGACCTAAGCCATGATATGTGGGCATGCCAAAACAAGGTCCCTCTTTGCCCAACGATCGTAAAATTGTACACGTAGCTCTGCCCAGTCTGTATGGGGCATTGGGTCACGTAGGCAGGTCCATCGGCCCATCCGGTCCTTATCTGTCTGATTCCGTGCCTGTTCTTCCCATCAAAGAAAAACCCAATGTAAAGTCTCTCAGGATTGTTTAGTTAACTTATACTACAATTTGAAGAGGGACATAAAAGGAATTCCTACCAATGTAGGGTGATATTGTTTTGAACATGGTTAACAACTTTCACGACCACCTGATCGCCTTCCCTTGCAATGATTCGAGGCCCCGGAAACTGTCCGTTGACAGTCAAAATATTCTTACTGTGGCACAATCTCGTAACTTTCTGCAGCTTGATCTGCATGGATAGTTCAAAATGGATTAATAAGAGAATTTCATATTTTTCTTAACTTCTTGGATACAAGTAACATGTTAGACTATTTAATACAATGTTTATATAAGAAAATAATGAAAGGAAATCTAACTTGAAGTGACTTGATCTAATTTTCATTGGAACTTGATTTGATGTATCATTATACACCTTATTACAATAATTCATATTTAGTACTCTATAATTATAACCTTGGATGTGATATAAAATATAAAAGCCATGCAACACATACATCGAACTTGTAATGCCTTGTTACACGAGCATGCTTGGCTTCTATGAGCTCGGGCAAAAGCCATAAACCACTTAAAGCAAAGAGTAGTATAACTCGAAAGATAATTGACGAGGGAAGAAGAGCAACACCCATCTCTCTCTCTCTCTCTCTCTCTCACTTGTGATGAAGATAAGACTCTAAGATCAAGTAGTTGAGATACTTGGGTACATGGCTGTGAGAGCTTCTTAGGTGATTTTATAGAGCATGTTTGGTTGATTAGGTGATGAGATTTTCAAATACTTAAGAACTGAGGTTAATTAGTTTGGGTTGGCAAATATTTGGTCCACGCGGCTTTTTGGTCGAGCTTAACTTTAGAGTGTTATTAAAGTCAGATTGCTGGATTTGATATTCTTTCGTTTTCGGTCCAAAATTTTCAAATGGAAGAAATTTACCGAAATGCCCATCAAAGGTTTTGCCCCGGACAAAGATGGTCCTCACTCATTTACTAATATCTGATATGTGTAATGATTTTCTAATTAACTCAACTCTAACATAATTACTCAAAAACTCACTTACGTGGCATGTGCAAATACTGTAGGTTTTTTCCTCGAAATACAGAACTGCACATCCCCATAAACATGTGTAGTTGTGTATCCCGATGGAAAGATCTACGGTTCTTACACATGCCACATCAGTGAGTTTTTGAGTTATTTTGTCATATTGAGTTAGAAAATCAGCACTCATTTGATATTTGTTAGTCTAGCCCTTGAAAATCATGGTTTTAAAACTCATTTTGACGTCTTGCCCACCATGTGAAAATTTAAGATTTTGACAAGAAAATTCGACGGGCTAAAACACACAAATTTTAGAAATCGAATTTCAATGTCCCATGGTCATTAAAAGTTTTCATGTTCCCCAATTCCACGGCTTAGAGCCATCAAATTTCTCCCATCCTCTATTAATTTGATGACTTTGATCCGTCAAAAAAATAAAATTTGACAATGAAAATTTTTGACGCCTTGGTCCATCAAATTTTACAAAATTCGACAATCTTGGACTGTCAAATATAGGATTTTTTCACATTGTGATCTCATCTTGTTCGTGAATGAAACCAAGTCGTCTCGAACGAGTTTTTCGATATGTTTGAGACGTCTCGTTCAACAATGTGAAAAATGAATGTGGGGTTTTAAAACTCATCTGTGAACGAAACCAAGTCTTCTCAGACGAGTTTTTCGATACGTTTGAGATGTCTCGTACAACAATGAGAAAAATGAACGTGAGCTTTTAAATCTTGTCCGATACATTGACTTTCTGTCTGTCTTGTCCATGTCTGATATCGAGATGACTCAGATTATACATCTTGATCTCGGATGAGTTTTGAAACCATGTTGAAAAATGAACTAGCCATTATAACTATGAACAATACCATCTTATGATTAGTTAAGTGTCATGTAATTGTTAAAACATGAAATCCAACGATTAGGATAAAAAAAATATATAAAATGTATCACTAAGATAAATCCAAACCATTGGATTTCGTGTTTTTAGTGTTGAGATTGCATTTTTTACGAGTCTTTTTTCATAAGTCCATGGCTCCCAACACATAACAAAACTGTCCCACAATTTATAGTAAAAGTTGACAAATAACTATACTTTATCCTGATGTACAAGACATTTGTTACATAACAATGGAAGAAGTTCCCCAATAGGTCATTAGAAGGAAAATCAAATAAACTAATAATAAAAGGGGTATTTTTGTAATTTAGAAGAGAGCAATCATGTCAATTTAATAAATAAAATAAAAAAAAACGTCATTGGGTAGTTCGATTGAAGAAAATAGCCTTCTTTGATCTAAAGGGACTACTGAACTGGGTGGGTCGTCACGTAGTAGCCTTCAACCTCCTACCGTTAATTCTTGGTTGTGAAGCCAAATCAGTTGGGTTACCATCTTTCTCGTTTTAATTGTCGGTTGTTTCTAAATTAATAATTTAATGTACTAAGGCACCCACACAATGAAATGTTGCTGTTGTTGTTGTTCTTCTTCTTCTCCACCATCTTCCAACAAACCTCATTCACATCAAACTTATGATCGATTAGTTTGAAATTTATTAATTGACATTTTAATGTTAAATCATTAATTTTTTTTTTTTTTCAATGAGTTTATTAAATTAATGTTTTGTCAATCCTCAATAAAGGTGGCAGGTTGAGGAAAATTTTGTAAAACCCTTGCACGTGGATCCAAGCTTTGTGATTCTTGTGGAAAAATGAAGTAGCAAAGATAAGACAATGGTACAAAACACAAGGACTTGCCTAGTTTGGCAGTGTGCCTATGTACATGGAATAGAATAAGAATAATCACTTTTTTCTCGTTAGTTTTACAGTCTTAGATAACTCTATTTATAAAATCTAGAGTTATCAAAATATGTAAATCTCCCTAAAATAGAAATCCCCAAAACATTTATTACTCTTGAGAAAATATTACACGATTACCCTTTTCACTCCTTAAAAAAATTAGGACTGCCCCCCTACAACCAACTCTGGGTAGCACAATATAATATAAGACATTTACACAACAATTCTAATACTATTTATATTTTATATTTTGAGTTGCACATGATATCCAGAATTGTTGTTGAAAGGACTAGTTAAGAATGTTGGTGCAAATGATTTTTTAGTATTCTTTTTAGAATCATAATCACATTGATAGAGTATTATTATGATTTGTAATTGCATTGTATGTTTGATTGCACATGGAAAATAGGGTGGAAAATCAATTTCCATGGAAAATGACATTTTTCAAATGTTTGATTGCACATGGAAATGAAAATTCATTTTCCACCCCAATCAAAAAGTCCACCAAAACATATGGGTGGGAAAGTGAAATCCACCCATATTTTCCATCTCCAATTCTTTTCTATTTATATATTCTTCTTACTTACCACCACCACCACCATTACACTAATCTCGTCGTCGTCACTATCGCTGTCGTCGTCTCCGTCATCATCATCTCCGGTTATCTTCTCTCTCTCTCTCACTTCCTCCTCCACCGCCACCGCCACCACCACCACGTTCTTCCCCCATTTTCCTCATCATCTTCTTCCTTACTTACCTCCGTCATAGCCACTATCACCACCACATTCTTCCTTCTTCTTCCTCACTTATCTTCACCGTCGCTGTCGTCGCCACTACCACCGCCACCACATCCTCCCCCTCCCTCTTCCTCATCATCTTCTTCTTCCTCTCCCCCTCTTCTTCTTTTTTCTCATATTTTTTTTTTATGATTTTATCCAAGTAAAATTAAACAATGGAATTTGATTTTTCAACCTTACCTATTTTCCACAATTATTTTTTCATGGATTTCAAATTTCATGGAAAATCACTTTCCATGCAATCAAACATAAATGGTATGTTTGATTGCATGGAAAGTCACTTTCCATGGAATTTGAAATCTATGGAAAATAGGTAGGATTGGAAAATCAAATTCTATTGTTTGATTTCACTTAGATAAAATCATGAAAAAATATGAGAAAAAAGAAGAAGAGGAGAAGGAGGAAGAAGATGAGAGGAGGGGGAGAGGAAGAAGAAGATGACGAGGAAGAGGGAGGGGGGAGGATGTGACGACGAAGGCGACGGCGGCGACGACGGCGATGGTGGCGACGACGGAGGTAAGTGAGGAAGATGGGGGGAGAACGTGGTGGTGGTGGTGGCGGAGGAGGTGAGGGATGGAGAAGAAGGAGAAGAAGAAAAATAAGAAGAGAGAGAGAAGGTGGTTGGAGACGAAGCCGATGACGACGACGGCGAGGTTAGTGTAATGGTGGTGGTGGTGGTGGTAAGGAAGAATTGAGAATGGAAAATATGGGTGGATTTCATTTTCCCACCCATATGGGTGGGAAAGTGAAATCCATGATTTAGTGGACTTTTTGAATGGGGTGGAAAATGAATTTCCATTTTCATGTGCAATCAAACACTTGAAAAATGTCATTTTCAATGGAAATTGATTTTCCACCCTATTTTCCATGTGCAATCAAACATACCCTAAGTTTCTTTCTTATGAAGGAAAGTCTTTTTCAAAGATTGTATACGAATTCCTATATGAAACCGACCGAGATAGTTACCTTTCAACAAGTTCTAACAATGGTGGTAGATACTTATGCTTCATTCATCAAGATATAATCGATTATTAATTTTAACTCAATTTTGAAACTCATGTAAATGAAATTAATTATAATCTCTTATGGTTACCCAAAGAATAAAAAGGAAAGATTTACAAGATTCCCTCGAGTAAAATAAGAACAACCCTACATTCAACAATCTCTTTCTAACTCTTTTTTTTGTTGATTGATAAAGGGAAAATACAAGAGACAAAAGTGAAGGTCGAGATGACCTATCCAAAAAGAAAAATAAAAAATAAAAAAACAAAAGACCTCCGAACAAGAAAATCCTCAAAGAAGACCCCTTAGAATTTCTTGAAGATCTTACACCAAAAGAAAAGTAACCCAAGAACGGAGATGAAGATCTCTTGGCTTTGATTGAACATTTCCTTCAAAAGTTTTATTATTATTATTATTATTATTATTATTTTTTGATAAGTAATATTTCATTTAATAACAGCACTAGGCCTGTCGAGGTGATCAACCAAGTAAAACCTTACAAATATGATATTACTCATGAGAAATACATCGAATCCCATCCCAATTATACATAAAATCCTCGAAGAAAATCCCCCTAAACTCTTTATATACTTTGGACCAATAAAAAATAAGACCCGAGATGGATATAATCGTATCTGTATAGTCTTTCTATTATTTCTTTCCTTCCAACACTAACAAGAACTTGCTTCAGTTGCATATCATAAGGTATTTTAACAATTGCTTCAAATGTAATATTTGGAAGAGTCCAGATCGTATACACCCAAAGAGTAGGGCTAAAACCCCACTCCCACGCCTTACATATTGCGTACATAGATGCTACACACACACACACACACACACAAATTGTTTGTTATTATCTATGTGAGATGGATGGACACTCAACTCAATTACCCTTCGATTCATGAAGCCTTTCAAGCTTATGGATGGTAAATGAGTTATCCTCTAGAATGCTTTATGTGGGATGTATTCTCCTTGGTCCTTTGTAAATCTTTTGAATGTAAATACACATTACAACCTACAAAGAAGATTAGCATTCCCCCTATTTTTTCTTTGTTGTGGAGCATATTATTCCCCATAAAACCACTGCCTTCGTTTTTCACCTATCCTCCTTCTCTCTAAATAAGTTGAAGTAGAGGATTTTGATAAAGATGCATAAACAAAAAAGAATAGAAATAAACAGCCTCAACAGCCCAACCTCGATCAAGTCGGGGCCTTTGAAACATATGTTTTCATATTTCTGTAATATTGTTTAGCAATGCATTCCAATCAAAATAGAAGGAAAAAAGAATCTCACTTGGTAATCATGTTCGAAAGTAGGACTATGTGATTGATAAATAACAATAACAAAGCCATATCCCGAGGATCTGAATTGGCTAAATGAATCTTGTTCTTTCATTGTGTTTTGTCTAAAGACAAGTTTTCTATCATTGAAAGTGTGTGTATATCTAGTTTCATTATATTCTTCTAGTTAAAAAACGAAATAACAAAAAGACAAACAAATGCACAAGGATTTACATGATTTGGCAGAGTGCATAAGTCCACGGAACAAAACAAGAACAATCGTTATTTTCTCATAAGTTTTACAGTCCTAGAGATCTCTATTTGTAAAAACGAGAGTTATCAAAACATGTAAAACTCCTAAAAAAATCTCGAAAAATAGAAAACCCTTAAGAAAATATTACACGAAACCCCCGACAAGGACACTCCCCCCTCCAACCCGGAAATTTTATGTAATGCAACAAAATACAAGACATTTACACAACACATCTATGTTCATATTAGTCTTCCTCTCATTCTTTTGAATCTTCAAACAATGTATTTTTAAAGAGAAATTATGAAATTATTAGTCTTAAGAATTATATGTTTAGAAAGAAAGAAAAAAACAGTCAAAAAGCCAACATACAAAAGTTGCACTTGTTACGTGTAGAGAGATAAGTGAAAACAATTACAAAATATAAAGGAATATAAAGGGTATATATATAAGATGAGTGGAAACAATTAGAATTTGAAGGGGAGCGGAAAGACTTGAATTGAATCTATTACTTGTCAACTTGGCCAAGCTTCCCAAGGCCATTGCATCGAGCGCAAACGATCTGAGTCTGGTCCTTTCGAGCTGCATTTGCCCGCAGAGTCACACCTGATTTCCTCACAAATCCTGCCCCATCGCATTCCGGGCACCTATGGATTGTACCCGTCCCACACAAACACAATTCAGACTCTTTAATTCAATTCTACTTCTACAAATAAATATTACAAGTCTTATATTTGTTACTTTCTTTTCAGGAAAAAATATTAAAACCAATTTTATAAAAAAAAAAAAAAAAAACAGAGAAGATAGTAATTACAGATCCTTGCGAGAAAAGAGGATGGGAAAAGCGGTTCCGAGAAGCGCCACCGCCACCGCACCAGCAATCAAATACGTGGTTCCCTCAGCCGATACATCTCCCACGGCCGAAACCACCGTCAAACACCTCTTCTTCTCCATCCTCCTTGAAACTAATACACCAACACGTGCCGGTCTCACAGAGGACTCCTTTGTGGACAGCCTAGTAGGGGCACCGGCTACTGCCGGTCGTATCGACGAACAACTAGTACCTAGGACAACCGGAACAGGAGCTATAATAGACGCCATTCTTCTTCTTTTTCTCTGTTAATTTTTCTTGAAATTGAGGAGGAGGAGGAGACAAGATATTATTATAGATAGATATGTATATAATTTTGTTGTTTCAATTTCTCAGTTTCTGTGTGTCTATCTGACAGACTATCTGAGGATGAACAAGGAACACGTCGCTGTTTTTTTTTTCTTTCAATGGTGGGGACTTAGTTGGTGGATAAGGCCACGTCAGATATGGGATATTCAAGAGGTTGTGTTATGTGTGGATAAGGGGAGGGCCCACTCAATTTGTTGATGTGGATATAAACTCGGATTGGAGATAAGGCCATGGCCCAACTCACCTAGCCGTACCTGTTTCCAGCCCAGCCACGGGTATGATATGCTCAACCCAAGCCCAACTGAAGTCGTGCTCGTTGGGTTGTTGGTTCAATCCACAATAATACTAAATAATTTACTAATGATAATGACTTAAATAAAAATAAATGTGGTATGTAAAAAATAGTTATCTTTAAAATAGGTTTCAAAGTTTAAATACATTTAAACAAATGTAAAGAAAAAGATGACGATGATTAGCTAAAGTTTGCAATGTGTTTATCGAATGATAAAGAAACATAGATACTCAGGCAACCCAATGTCTATGCCTGAACCTAACTCTATTTGATTGAGTCAAATATTTTTTGCCCAAACTTGAGTCCAAACCCAAACTAATTCTCAAGTTCAGATTCAATCCATCGGGTTCAGAATTGACCCGCCCAAGTTGCAGCCCTAATATGAACCACACATCTTCAACCTTTTCACTCATTAGATTCTCGTTAGAATACCTTTAAAGTGTGGGGGAATACTAGAAAAAAAAAAAAAAAAGAATTTTTGTGTGATTCAATCCAACCCATCTGCTCGACCTCTTCAAGTATATTTATTAAATTATAGATAAAGTTTGTTGAGTGTAACTAGGCGTGCATTCAAATACGAGTGAATAAGTAGAATGGGAGTTGAAGGAACTTTTTTTTACACTTTAAGGAGGAAAACTAATTTAAGTTAAATCGTGGGTGTATAGGTATTTTGCCAAGCAGACTCCCTTCACCTCAAATTGTAGTTAATGATAGTCCTTCCTTCTTCTTCTTCTTCTTCTTCTAGAGAACTAGGGTACCGGTGTATTAAACTGATACCTATCGAAAATCCTCTAATACCCAAGTGAGCATTGTGATTAGCAAAAAAACGTCTCTCTTTGCTTTTACTTGATATATCTATCACAATTTAAGGATTGATTGTCAAAGAGTTTAGTCGATAGGGCGGTTGGAGTACACCTCAGAGATCTACTTTGTTAGAGGGCTACACGGTCCTATTCACAATTTTTTTTTTTTTTGTTAGAGATCTAGTTTGTTAGAGAGACTTTCTTTAATTTTGAAATCTAGACCCATCTCCTTTTCTTCGTCTAATTCCCTATTGAATTCATTCATGAGCCCGGTCTTAAAACAAGATGGTATCTTTGTTTCTTGATTAACCAGGAGACATGCAATCTAAATTTGGATAAGAGTCATGATTTACTAACATCGTCCCGCTCCCTCCCCTCTGACATACACTCCCTAACATGGCATGGACTAGAATCATAGATTTTTTCCTCAGGAACGCACAACTGTACATCCCCATAAATACGTGCAATTGTACATCCTACGGAAATAATTTGGTCCTAGACGGGGGCATCTGAAAATCATTATCCTTTGGATGAATAACCTTTCCCCTTCAACCAGTCTCTATATCTCTAAATATAGAGATAGAGACCTCCAAACCTAATTTCAACTGATCTTTATATGTCTGACAAACCCTCTATTTCACTATTCACATCTCTAGATTTGGAGAAGTTGCCGAAATTTAGAGATGTACTCTATTTCAATATCCATCACATGTAAGTACCAATTGTGTCCCACTTTTTTACATAAATGTCCTCTTCTTGACTTCAACTTTTAATAAAATATGTTTTAAATATAATTTGTCTCCTATTTATTTTCAATTATTATTATTTAATATTTTAATTTTTAAATAAATTCAATCAATAAAAATCTAAACAAATTAAAAGATAATAATTTTTAGTTAATTTCTCTTAAAATTAATTTTTAATTATTTTAAATGGTTTATTTTTATTTTTATTTAAATTAGGGTGTAAGAAGTAAAGCTGGGTTGCCAATAGCAAGATTATTATTTTTTAATTACGTGAACTAATAGAGGCATGAATAGTGATTTAGAGGGTGGCGCCCAATTTGGTTCGAAGATGCCAACATAGAGGCAAAAAGTAGAGATTTGCGTTGGAGTTGCTATCAGCAGTTTGTAGAAAGTATTTCTTGTTTCAAGAGTACTGCAAAATCTATACTTTAGCTTATCAAAAGTGAGAGATGCCTTTTAAGTTGGAATAGAATCAAAGCTTTTATCCAAAGAAGATGAGATATGAAGCTTTTAAAGGTGTGGTGGTATCATGCAGCACGATACATAAATAGTATGACTGTTAGTGTCCAAAGAAAAACAACTCAGGGTTGTCATCCATAGTTAAACACCGTTGGATCTTTTTACCTTAAGATTCATGGCAGCCTGAGATACACTAGGATTTTAATCACACCAATCCTGCCCACCACCTACCATCCACTGGAATTTACCCAAGGACGGTAACCATCCTTGGTTGCCCAAATCCAAATCCATAAGAAAAAAAAAACTTGGCCATCATTCTTGGATGGATACGAACATTATTCATAATAGTACAGAAATTTAGCTAAAATCCATCTGAAAAGTATAAGCAAAGATGATATCCTGAAAAATGTCTCTCCGTCCCCACAAAAACAAGCAACACCATCCCGAAGAAACTGTCTTTTTAAGATCTAATTGCCTCGCGTATTGGACACTCTACTGGAAAGGAAGGTAAGGGGTGTCGTGGGGGGTAAGAACCTCACCTTCTCCTGGCTATTTATGTGTTGGGATAGAATAGTGGCACCGTGGGACAATCTAAATTACCTAAAATGACAATGCCAACACCATTGTTGCATCTATCGCCATCACTTCTTAAAAGTGTGTACTAGGGACGTGAATGTAATTTCCAATAATCATATTAAAAAAGTTTGACTTGCCATTAAAATGATGTATCCTTTCTAATACATTTGTATGTAAATCTCTTCTATCCTCCAAATATTAGAGTTGGAAGAATTAATCCAATTTCACCATTCAACCCCATCTATAATATAACCTTACTCTCAGTAAAGTAACCATTAGTCTTCATCAAACATGAATCAAATTTCTTTTGTTTTCTCTCTATTGAGACTATTCCAAGATTCCCTTTATCGTCTGATTTTGTCATTTAGTCTTTACAACTCATTCATCTCAACATCCTCATTTCTGTCTAAGCTTATAATTCCAACAACTTTAATTTTTGACTCCAGTACCTAAAATTTTGTAAAGTTTCCCACGACCACTTTTCTGTTCTATCAATGCTTTTGGTGGTTGCAAAAATATAACATTGTCAGCATTCATGAATTATAGCAATCTGGACAAACAAAAATGAAAACAAGAACCAACCACCGACATGCATGCGAACCATTGGACAAAATTGAACCAAATCCTAATTTGTGTCATTGTTATTAACAGAGCCAATTTTATTTTTTGCTTCTCTGATAACATCTGTATGACTGTGCCCTAGACCCTAATACATCTTTGGAGGAAAAAAGAAAAACAAGCCAACCCCCCCTAAAATTCCATTGTAAAACCCATCACATAAAGGTAATCCGAAAAGACATAACCCACGCATGAAAGAACCCTAATTATTGAAAATAATAAGGTTTACACTTACAATTCAACATTCCAGAACACTAAAAACAAAAAAAAAAAAAACCCATAAAGAGAAAGAGATCATATTCATCCCACAATCTTCATAAGATTAAATACAATTCAAATGTTCCTGAAAGGAAAGAACTTTAGATAAATATACCCAACTCACATTAGAAACAGATTACTGAAGAGGGCAAAAAAAAAAAAAAAAAAAATTCATACAGAAGGTATATGTAGTAAAACAATCTAACAAATGTTTTTAAAACCATATTACTAGCAAAGGCATAGTTGGTACATGAGGGCTGGTGGTAGTAGGTACCTTCTTCAATTCCGACCATCTCAAACTGCATATTGTCCTCTTCTTCACCGGAAATTCAAATTATTTCCCCAAATCTGATTGCATCCCATGAAAGAAAAAAATATTCTCCTCCACAGAATTCTTAGTGGGAAATCCATTTCTTTCTCATTGCCTTCTATCATATTTACATTTAATAAATAAAAAAACCATGCCTTCTCAAATCTTTCTTCCCTAGAAGGACAATTACCATGGCTAAAGATCAGAAAAAGACAACATTTTCCGCTGCCTCCCCAAAATTACCATCTTGCACCATTTACGGAGACCCAAAATATCTGCTGTGCCTATGTGAAGCCCTACTGAAAACTGAATTGGAGCTAGATCGACTTCTCCTTGTGGTTCCCGATTCCAAATTAGAATTAGAATGAGAAGATGAAGATCTATGCCTCCTAAATAAGGATAAGAAATTACGAAACACCCCACCAATTCCACTACTTTCTCTTGATCTACTAACTCTCGATGTCCACGAAATTCTTCTTGGAGCACCACCAGTATTAAACCCACCATCCATTTCGGTGTAAACCACAGGGAGTTCCCGCTCCCCAGCCCGTCTTCCCCCAGAAAACCTCCCAACGGCAAACCCTCCACCAGGAAGCCTCCATATTGTCAGCCCTACAGTGTTTTCCTCCGCAGATACTGGAGATTGCTCATCTTGACTTGTCTCGGATATGGGTGAATTCATGCCACCACGAACGTCCGTAGGCAATTCGTAGCGGCAAACGGGACAAGAATTCCTAAGAGAAAGCCATGGGAGGATGCAATCTGAATGGTATATATGCTGACATGGCATTTCGCGTGCCTCTGAGCCAAGCTCGAACTGCTCCTTGCATACAGCACAGTGAGACTCGGTGACGATGTGGCTGGAACCAATTTCAATGGTGGGCATCGATTCAATGGCAGCCTTCGATGCTGGAGGATGATCGCATCGCCCAACCCTGTTAATCTCGATCTGTGCCAATTGATCGAGTAGGCGATCAAAACCAGAGCCCATCAAGAAATCAGACATGCTTGCTGGCAATGGCCGAAGCCCCGAACCAGCACCATCATCATAGTACAGCTCAAAGCTTCCCCTCTCATCACCACCACCACCACCCTCAGACGCCCCACGAAGAACAATGACTGGATTGAAAGGCGATCGATCGCCTCCACTCCTTCGGCTATTACGGCGAAACCCTGCACTCGTGTTCTGATCCGAATTAGGGCGATTTCCGAGCATGTACATCGCCGCAGCAGGAAATCGTCTTCGTCGAGACTCCACATGTGTGGATCTCTGAGGATTCTCGACTTCTTCAAGAAATCCTCCATTACAATCAGGACAAATGATAGAGTTTGAGCTCCAAACCCTAACCAATCGGTGACATCTGTAGCACCAGTAGGAAGACCCAGTTGAAGCCATCAATAAATAAACCCTAGAGCTTTTCTTGCAGATCTAAGAACTAAAAACACTAAAAATCTGAATTTTACTTCAAAATCTCACCGATCGAAGATAAAAAAAGGTCTTCTTCGATCTATTTATCTGTCAACGATCTCATAGATCTCAGAAATTTCGCACTTTCAACAATAATCTCAGAAAAGCCCCCAAAAAAACAAAGATTATAAGTAGAAATGAACCTTAGATTCGTTTTATTTGTTCAAATGACTTGCAGATCGAACGAAAAAGAAAGAACTTGAATCGAGTCACAAGTCTCGAACAAGTAATGAAATATGTTTCAGATCCGAAGAGATGGAGACTCGAACCCTAATTTGTCGAAAAAGTTTACAGATATTTAGATGGAAAGAAGTTGTTGGGTGAGAGTTGGACAGAATGGAAGAGAGGATGGAGGCTTTTAACCTCGTGTGGAAGACTCAAACGGTGAAACCGCGTTCCTTTTATTCGCGTGTTGCCTACGCTCACGAAGGGGTAATTTACAAATACTCCTCTAGTTTTTGGTCTATGTTAGAGATACCCCTTGACCAAGGCCTTCACTCGAAAGTTGAAAGTACAGTGAATGACCTAAATGCCCTCATCTTCAATCTCAGCTACACAACCCCAAAAAAAAAAAAAAAAAACTTTTGAGTTTTTTCCCTAAACCCAGTCATCTTCAACCTCACATATAAATACTGACATCTTCAACCTCTAATATAAAATCCATTGCTTTTCTTCTCAAAATCACTCTTATTAATCTTAAAATAAAAAAAATTTACCCTCAATTTTTATTTCAAAGATGGGTGTGTTTGAAAGTAGTTAGTTTAGTGTGAGACTTTTGACATTCTAAAATTGAATTTTTGAAAGTTGAAGGTGAAAGTTAATTTTAACTTTCGTGTTTGGTTGTCAGGTTCAAGTTAGAGTTGCATAGAACAACTCCATTATTAAGAGATCTAACTTCCTAAATATAATCTTTACCTTTGGTTCTCCATCTAAAAAAATATGAAGAACAATGAAAAAAGGGTGAAGTACCTTTCTTATTCATCAGAAGACAGTGGTGGAGACGAGATTTGGGGTTCCACACCAATTAGTTGCATTCAATTCAAGTATTTGAAACCTAGGGTTATGATGTAAAAGATCTGAGTTAGTTATTGGACAAAAGGTCAAAGTTAGGATTTTTAAAATTAGAAAAATATTTATTTTCAAGAAGAAGAAGGGGAGCATATCCCTATTTTCAAAAATCAAGAAAAAAAAAAAAGATGAGGGGGGAGGGGGGTAACATTACTTGATTTTTCTTGAAGACAGAGGTTCTAAAAAAATGGCAAGAGTGAGAGAAAAAAGAGTTAAGAGAGTTGGGATTTTAGAATTGGAGTTTGAATCTTTCAAACACAAATGTTTACCAATTCATGCAAGTCATGAACTTTCACTGTGAACATTCTCTTTTCAAACACACCATTTATCTTCTTCAACTGTCAAATCTCAATGTGACACCGATAGGATGAATATTCATCAAAAAATTATGGTATCTTTTTACCATAAAAGTCTTTACCCCTTATTTGAAGTTTGTGAAACAATATTATATATGTATGTTCCATTGATTGCCTATCACTCTAGGTAATCTCCCTCCAAGTTGGTTGGAAATTAGCATCATTAGTTCTTTAAACTTGGTAGAGAATTTCAATATTTATTTACTCCGAACTACACTAAGCTCAAACTAGTACCAGGCTTCTCGATCTTGTTCTATAACTATTCCTAGACAAGAAAGAAATTTTAAAGAAAAAGTTGAATTTTTTCACAGACAATCATCTTCAATCTATGGGATAAAATCTCTTATCCTTACTTTCTAACTTTGAGTTTTTTAATTCATGTAACAATCCTCCCAAAAGAAATAAAATTTCTAGGAAAGTAGAAGATAATGATCAATTCTAGATAGAAAAATAAAAAATTTCCTATTGTATCTCAGCATAAAGCCATAGATATTTTCCCTTATGTATCTCAAAAAAAAATATATACCTATGGTTCTATGTGTTGTTAAGTGAAGGAGCGTAAAAAGAGCATTAGTTTATCACGGCTTTAAAAGTAATTTTTCATTGAAGCTAATGGATTATTGAAAAAAAAATCAAGTGATTTTGGTTAACAACTCCAAAGATGAAAGATTTTTTTAAGACAGAAAAGAAGTTTTTCCTAAGATTGAAGGTAAGGGTATTTTGGTCATTTACTTTAGTCAACAGCAAAACCTAGGTCAAGGGAGCATGTCATCACTTTGAGAAAAAAAAAACAGAGGGGTATATCTAATATTAATCAAAAGGCTGAGGAGGGGTGTGTCTAAATCACCCTTCGTACAATCGTAGTGTCAATTAACGGCATCAAAGGAATCGTTGACGTAGACCAGTCATTGTTCGTCAACGAAGTTGCGAAGAAGGAGATCGGACATGTCGTCATTTTCTTTAAAACATGTGCTGAGTAATATTAATCAATGGTTTATTGGAGTTCCACGTGTCTTATATGGATGATCAATAAAACAGAAATCACCGAAAGTAAATTTTGTGTGTTATTGTGCCAAACAATCATAATATCACGATTGATTGAGGTTGTGCCACGTATAACTTTATATCGAATTCCGTCCAACACACACAAAAAACATCTCATTAACATTCTACTCTTCAACTATAACCAAAATGGGTAAAAAGCTCTCCCTACAATTTTCTTTTTTTGTCTCCATAGGCATAGAAGACGGATCTAATGACTAACATGCGCCAGAGGCGCAAAATGATGAAAAAGATTTTCCAACTTCTAGACAAGAGAATGGCAACACTGAGCACTCAGGCTCAAAATAGCAAAAAAGAAAAAGGAGTGGATAGCCTTTTGACACGTCATTTAGGAAAAGTAGGGAGTGCGGTGTGTGTTGAGTCCATCGCATGCTGAGTACGTCCAGTAAAAAAAGAAAAAAAGGTTTGTTTGTAAGAAAAGGCATCTTCTTTCAGGAACGCACATGTAAGCTTCTTCGAGTAAGAAACTTTAGATTCTGTGTCGTAGGGAGGTAGACTGGGTAATTTGCTTAACGAGTTCTTTTCTAGTTACCTCGACTCAGTAAATCACCATATAATTTGCACACACTAGGGGTGCCGTTAGTAAAAGTTGGTGTGGCAATAGAGGCTTTCATTTTTTTTAATTAAGTAATGATTTTTCTGATGCCCTATATGACACAATCCCTGATGTGTGTGATGTGCTAGAATCATAGATTCTTTTCCTCGGGATACAAGATTGCACATATTTATGATTCTTTTTTATTATAGGAATATTGTTGATAACATATCTATAATCAAAATGGTTAGGGGTTCAATCCTATTAAATAAATAATTAAAAAATAAAATAATAATATTATTGATAAAATATCTTTAAATCGCTTTGAATCGAAAATGAATTCTAAGGAAAATGTGCAGTCATACACAAGAAAATAATATTTTCTATTCATCTTTCATGAGTAATCAATATTAATGAAATATTATGTGTGGTGTGTGACTAATGAAAATTGGTGTGATAATAAAAATTCTCTTGATTTTTTAACAGTCTTCAAATTGATTCGACCATCATATTCAAAATCTTGTTTAAACTTGGATCCCTTGGTAATGAGGCATATTTGTTATGTCTCCCTCGAGGAGGAAAATCAAAATTTTTTAAAGCTGACGGAGGCACAGCAGAATAATGTTTAAGGAGGTTAAAGTAAAAACGAAACGATCAAAAGAGTCAAATAAAATGGGCGAAATCACGTGTCAACTCTGGCTCGAGTTCTGAGTCGACTCGGGGGTTTCTCGCTGTCTTCCTCCACACAATCTTTAATGGGGTTTGCTTTTGAGACTTTTTCAAAATTTTAGCCAAAGTTGACCACACGTGACTCTCACAACGACAACACGAGTGGAAACTTCCAACTAAGACTTGTATAATACCATTTATTATGATAATAGAAATCTTTCAAATTGATTAACTTTCATACTAATTTAGTTGAATTTTTTTATTAAAAATATTTATAAGGAATGCATTATTACATTTTTCTCATGATTCCTACAACACAATTGTGTGGGTAAAAAAATTAGGAACACATCAACACCGCTGGATACAATGGTATTAAGGATTTTCTCATAATAATAATAATTATTATTATTATTTTTTTTTTTGCTAACCGAGCGTCCGGACCAGCTTGCGCGCACCACGACTAATCTCGGGGAGGACTACCACAATAACCCACCGCCATGATCCCCCAGTTAAATCATGAGAAAAATCCAATAAGGGAATCGAACTTGTGACGTGCGCCTAACCTACACTTCATGTACTCCCCCTTACCACTTAGGTAACCCATAGGTGAGTCTTTTTCTCATAATTATTACAACAATGAAAAAAATATAGGACACGTCTACACTATTGAATAAAAAAATTAAGAATTTTCAACAAAACGTGTAACAATGGGAGTATTCATTAATCAGAATTTGTGGGGGGCAATGGTGATAGATTTTTTCTATCCGTCGTTAATATCTATGGCAATAGCTCATTAATTCATAGACTTTGAAAATTCTTGTGGGGGCAAGCGCCTCCCACTGTAAAGCCACCCTTGACTAGACCTAAGGAATGCTAGTGCCTTCAACCCTAGGTTAGAGGTATTGAACGCCTATTTTGCGGGACAAATGAGATGAAAAGGTGTTTGTCTACCAAAAAGCATCTTGTCTTGGGTATGGTAGCAAGTTCTAAAAAGGGTTTTGTTAACGTATGCATTAAAGTACAATAAATGCACCTTGGGAATAAACATTTGGAAGGGTATTTTAGTATTAAAAATAAGATTTTTTTATGGCATTTTCGATACAAAATTTAATTTTTTATCCATTGTACATTTCATATATTTTGGGATCAAAACCCAAAATCTTGTTATAGATCCTAAGTTCAAGATGGGTTATATTTTATCCAATCCATCGACAGCCCTAGTGGTGACACCACCTCATCTCAAATACCACCACTAATAATTATTTCTTGAGATATCAAAAGGTTAATTGTGTCATTTTGGTGGATGTGGACTTCGTATAGTTGTAACCAGCTTTCTTTCGAACCAAGAGCGACTTTGACATATAAGATTCCTTTATTCTTGGTGTGGCTATCCAAAATTAAAGTTTTTGACAGAAAAAACAGTTGGATGAGAAGAGAATGTGCAAAGTTGGAATCCAAGGTGACTTGTTGAGTCTTCTTTATATCTTCTTCCAAGCTTTTCTTCGAGTCACTCACCTTTATGGCCATATCCATCTAATCAAGTAAACTTCTAAGAACAAAGAAAGAAAATAAACTTGCTTTTCTCTCTTTGATTTCTACATCACTTTTATAAAGTCTATTTGGATGCTCAAAGCCTCAAATTAGATTTTAATCTAATTTATTATAGGCTAATGATAAATAGATTCGTTAAAAAATACATGGTCGGTAAACAGATGATGTGGCAAGGGCAATGACTCGTATATCTCTTTCTTTGTGTATCTCGAAGAAAAAAATCTATGATTCTATGCCCTTGCCACATCATCCATATATCTTTAGCACGTTGATTTATCTCGATTCTTTATTATATTGGCCAATTAGGCATATTGGAAGGGGGAGAACCTCATAATAATCCTCAATCCCCAAATCTTAGTTCCAAGTAAAATTGGATTATTCAGCATCAAATTTTGATAAAGTAAAGCTTGGTGCTTTACAATAATATATATGAAATTCATTCTATCATTACTATTGTGCATTTCCCTATGAATTTAGATTTAAATCAATTAGTTTGGATTGGTTGATTATCTTTCCATATTGATAAACTCTTTCGAATCTATATAATTTCAATAGGATTAATGTAATTCATCCAAAATTTCAATGAAAATGAATTTCTACAAAATGTGTCATTATCTAATAATAGTGTTTTAGTTCTTGTTTTGGGTGAAAACTCAAACCCCCTAAGCTATAGTCACCCCTTGTATCCATTGTTAGTTATGGGGAAAGAAGTTTGTGTACGGTTCACATTTGTTATTTAAAAAGTTTAAATAAAAAAAAAGAGAGAGAGAGAGAAAAAGGAAACTAATTACTTATTTAATTTATTTCGTAAGAAAAACAAGTTTAAGAATAATTTTTAGATAATTCTAGTATTTGTGAAACTTTGAGCGTGATTTTGACAAATACTGCTCTTAGTCGGATGAAATTGACAATAATAAAGAGAGAAAAAGTAACATAACAAGAATTGCAACTAATTTTATGGTAGGATTTATCGCAAATCCAACAATTATGTCCCTAGACTTTGAAGAGTTGTTCTACCTTAAATTGAGGCATACGTTCCAATATCAAAATATGTGTTGGATTGAACTAGAGACACAAACTAACACTTGAACACATCCTTAAGATATGAAAACACATTAAAGCCACATGTCTGAATTAGATTTTATACAAACTCATACATATACAATATCCATATGATGTGTATACGAAAAAAATTCTCAGTGTGTGTTTGGTAACATGTATAAAATCTGAATGGAAGTGATCCACTTTTAAAATTCAGATTTTAGAAATTTTATTTTCGTTTATTTTGTTTTAAATTTTAGATTTCAGATTTCATAACCTAAATTCAGAAATTTTGAACCAATGATGGGGGATGCTGGATGAAACTTCTGAAGTCTGATTTCTAATTTCCTAACTTCAAAAGTGTTACCAAACATAGCTAAAATACTCTTGCTAGAAAATATGTGAATTTACAAATTTTTGAGAAATTTAGCCATATGTTACTCTCTCTCTTTTTTTTTTCTTTTTAATTTTCATTTAATAAATGATACTTGAATGGTCATATCGATCAATGTGCCAACTTGCTAAGTCGCTAAAGTCTATAAATGATGTCAAAACCCATTAATCACAACCACTAAGCCACTTGCTTATACATATAATATAAATGGTCATAATAGTGGTCCAAAGGCTCTACGACCACAGCCCACAGGTTTACTACACCATATATGGTCCCATACTATAAAGTTTTTCAAACATACAACGTTCTAAAATTAGACGTAACCGATGATCTGATAAGATCCAATAAGAATTTGCAAGAAAAATAGGTCAATTCACATAGAATTGAATTCCTAAAAGAATCGTCATTTTTTATTAAGCCGATTGTTCAACTGTTTGAAGAGAGTAAAACATCTGTTTATGTCATGATAATTTCCATAGATAAGACCCTTTAATAAATAAAAATTTTAATATTATAAATTTAACATATTTTTTTTTATGAAAATAAAATATTGTATAATTTAAAAAACTATTCTTCTGCAAGTAAATTAGTCAAATATATTTTTGAAAATTTGAACCACATGACACATGCTATGTTATAAAACTAAGACATTTCACCTACATTGAGGCACACATATGAAGATGATATGTTGAATTTACTATTTGCCATTTTAATAAATAGCCAACTGGACCCTTCAAAAATATCTTGTTGGGGTGTTGTACTCACAGGCCTCTCATAGTCAATCATTAAATATCTAGAAATTGTGTAAATGTCTTGTATTTTTATTGCATTACGCAAAGCTGCGGGAGCAATCATGTAATATTTTCTTTAGAGATTTTCTAGTTGTGAGGATTTATGTTTTGAGGAGTATTACTTGTTTGGTAACTCTCCATTATATAAATAGATATCTCTAGGGTTGTAAAACTTAAGAGTGAAATTAGTGATTGTTCTTGTTCTGTTCTGTGGATGTATGCACACTGCTAAAACAAGTAAATCCTTGTGTATTTGTGCGATTGTGTTATCTTTACTATTGTGATTTTTCACACTAGATACATGATCATACCATGGTTTTAAAACTCATTTTGACGTCTCGTCTTGTCCATAACGAGATCGAGTCATCTTGGACGAGTTTTCGATATGTTTGAGACATCTCATTCAACAATGAGAAAAATGAACGTGACTTTTAAATCACATCCGATACATTGACTTGTCCATCTCGTTGCTAGTGATGTCGAGACAACTCGGGTGAGACGTCTCAGTCTCGAATGAGTTTTGAAATCATGGGTATACTGTACAAGAATAAGGAAGTTTTTGGTTTGAATTATAGAATCTCATTATTTCCCATAATCCAATTCTAGAAACCGATATTATATTTGGTTCGGATTATAAAAGTAATTCTTTCATAATCAGAATTAGAAATCGATTAAAATAAAAATAAAATGAGGCAAATTCTGCTTCTTGTATTTTTGAGCTAAGATGACATGTTTTCTTTTACACATAGTCATATAAGATTTTGTATTATGACTGTAGAAACAAGATAACCTCCCCCCCTTTCCCTGTTGGCTCAATGGCAATTTCAAATCCTATAAGCGGCGGGAGCCCGTAGGTTATGTGTTTGATATCCAATATGAGCAATATTTCTTTAGGGCCGCCCGCGAGAGTGTTCCGTCACTTTCTTGGTGCATGTGATGTGTTGGTGTTGCACATGCCCAAGGGAGGGTCCCATTTGCCTTTGTTCCAACCCTAGCGCATTCGATCCCCCTGGTCGAATGTAAGTCCAGACACCCCCATTATAAATAAAAAAATAAATAAGGATTTTAATTCTAAATTCTAAATTCAATTTCTAAACCTTGTAGTCCAACAAGATTTTGGATTATGAAAATCTGCTTCTATAATCCAAATCTAACAATATAAAATCAAAATCTAACAGGCCGAAACAAACTCTCCCTAACTTGTTAAACTGTCTCAGTTGCAAAAACAAACCTAGCAAGATGCCCATATGGGGATATAAAAGAAATCGCAGGCCAATCAAAATTTGTCATTAATAAATGACAAAATTAATCAAAATTCAATGGATGATATGGTTTTGATCATTCATTTGGATTCATTCATGATGTGTTGTCGTGGCCACATCATACTCAAGTATTTGACACACAAATCCAACATCCATTTTGATGTATTCAGGTAACACAGGACTAAAAGGATAACAATTGAGAACAAAACTAAAAGACTGGATGAGGATTATCTTGACCCCAGTGTTCATTAATGGGAAGCAAGCCATGTGGAGCTACCTAGGGATTTACAACACTTCGACCTATCACATGGTGCCATGTGGCATCCAATTATGCTACATGGATTATTTTCATCACCTCCTTCTTGACCCCATTCATCAATATAAGTTGACCATATAACATAGTTTAAATTTAATTATTTCATCTTGATCTCATAGTTTGTGTTGTATTGGGTCTCTTAGGGTGTTGGCTTTCAAATATAACCATATTTGGTTAGAAATCTATTACTACCACCAACTTTACGACTATTATTAGCTGTGGTAGGTTTGGATATATGACATTTGGAGCTTCCAGGCAAGAGTGCCAATCCTTCTCTTCTTCAAGTCAATTCCAATAAATCAAGTAAAAATAAAATATAAAATAAAGTCAAATGTCCTATTGTTGATCTTAAATATTCTAGAAGGATTATTAATATATAATATTATATATATATATAGCTCACATTTTTAAACCTTCATCAATCACCAGAGTGGCCATGTTGTCTTTCGTAAATTTAAAGATTTGTTTTATATAATAAAAAACACAACAACTTAGAGAATCCTAACATATATGAGGAGGGGGGGTTGACTTTAACTTCCTGGATAATGAGACATATTTGAACTAAATAAAGCCACTAATGAAGATAATGTTTAAAGCTGACATCTGTTATCATTAATAAGATTGGAGTTTTTGTGTCTACATATACCTTGGAGAGGACCAAATGTTCATGGATTATTGAATCCAAAAGAGTGTGTGAATTGTAGTGATTAAATTAAAGGATGAAAGTAAAATAATTACCAAATTAATCTGGTGAACAAGAAAAGAAATCTTTCTTTGATGGATGGAAGTCAAAAGAACAACTGACCCACCACTGATCAAATATTTTTAAATCAACTCCCACCGATTGGCTCAATGGCAATTTCAGACCGATAAACGGTTAATGCCCGTAGGTCGTGAGATCGATATCCAGTCTGAGCATTAATTCCTCAGGGACCACCTGTGAGGGTGCACTCTCAGATTCCTAATCGTGTGATGTGTTGCACGTGCCCTAGGACTAGTCCTTGGACAAGACCATGATTTATGGACTGAGCAAAGTCCAAATACATACCCGGTCCCTTGTCTATAGAGGTAACCCAGTTACTATAAAAAAAAAAAAATTGTTTAAATCAAGGGAGAGACGTTGAATATGCTTCATCGTCTAGGGCTATGTAAGCCAAACCCTCAAAAATAAAAGAATCTAGAGATTGATGAATATGATAATTAATTTGGTAATGATGAATCAAATTATAATTATATGTTATATTAGATTCTTCAATATTTCTTCTAACCTCAAGAAGACTTTTGCCGTGGTTGAAGAGGGCATTTTATGTTTTTGGTAGTAAAATCAAGGATTTTTTATTTTATTTTATGGAAGATAGAAAATGATGCATTTGAAATGAAGTGGAATGGGTTAAAGAAGAAATTACCTTACAGATTGAAGAGTTTGAGGATGCCAGATTTTTTCGGATTAAAATCAAAAATATTTGGGTAGAGGTTTAAGATAACGGCATTTACATCATTTTTGGGTGGTCTGTTATAAAAGATTGCGGTCAAGGAGCATATTATGAGTTTAAGACATGGTTCTAAAACTCAGTTTAGCGTCTCGTCTCGTCTCATCCATGCCAGATACCAAGTTGTCTCGACAAGTTTTCTGATATGTTTGAGACGTCTCGTTCAAAATTTAAAAAAAAAAACGTAGGGTTTTAAATCTCTTCTAAAAAATTGGCTTGTCCGTACATCCGTCTTGGACGAGTTTTGAAACCATGGTTTGAGAACGCTGAAGAGCCATCTCAAATATTCACCAAAACCTGGAGGTGTAGTTTAAAATCTAAATTTTATAATTGCATCTGAATGCATGGAGAATATGGATTTTCTTACGCATATCCCATATCTTAATGGAAAAAAGGGAAGAAACGTGGGCTTTCAAAGTCCAACCCATATTTAATTGAGTTTGGGTCTCAATTGGCAGCCTACTTTTTTTTACTGGGCCAATGATTATCTCAAAAGCCCAGCAATATATATGATAAATTAAGCTTTGAGCATGGCATGGAATTTAAAAAAATAAAAAGATTAAAAAAAAAATTGTTCCCAGAATGGTCAATCTGGGATTTCACATAATCCCGGATTGACTAATCACATGAGCCCACTTGTATTGGTGGCATCTCAAATTTACAAAATTTCCATCGTTAGGTTTCGTATTATTGGTCATCCTTGATTCAGTGAAATCCTGAATTGACTTTTTCTGGGAGTGAAAAATCTTTCACATGGCATGGCCAGTAAACAATTGAATGGAGTTCGTTGTGGATACACTTAATTGAATGTTTGTCACACTCTTCGGAAGAATTACACAACAAATGTCCTGATTTCTAACCAATGGGTTTAAGGATTTATTTCCACATGAGCTTAGAATCAGACCCATCATTGGATTTTGAGGCCATGATCAGTGAATTTAATTAGCAAGGTGTGGACCAAACATATGTAGATTAGTTGCTAAGTAAAAGCCCAGCCCAGATTGCTCACTTTAACTCCAATGGCATTGTTGGCCCCTTACACTTTATTCGGGCCACAAATCCACCTAAAAATGGGCCTACCGAGCAAACGTAAGCTGTGTGCGTTAATCCCCGGCGTTAACCACAAGTAAGAAATTGAGGATACGTGTCGAAGAGCCCATACCATCTTATCATCTTATTGATGCTCTTTAAGTTATGAAGAATGGTATGTAAAGAGAAACATATACAAATTGATTGGACATTCATCATATCACTAGTATAAAAGTCCATCAATGGGTGGGCTGGGCTGGGCTTAGCAACTGAAGCCCTTTATCCATATTTATATACCCATAATGATATAATGTGAATTTGAAATTGGGCAATCCCATGAGATCAACAATGCAACGACGACTAACCTGGGATGGAACCGAAGAGAGGGAATTGAAATAAGAAATTATTTG
Organism: Akebia trifoliata; assembly: GCF_017979445.1. Taxonomy (NCBI): domain Eukaryota; kingdom Viridiplantae; phylum Streptophyta; class Magnoliopsida; order Ranunculales; family Lardizabalaceae; genus Akebia; species Akebia trifoliata. The sequence continues at coordinate 3,380,695 of NC_141380.1, read as the reverse complement.
GTGACAAACGATGAAATTAGCTAAGGTATGAGAACCTTGATTTCCTTCATGATAAGGATTTCCTTCTCATTTCAAACATGCATCAATCTCTATTTTCCTTGGATTTCCCATATTTGCAACATTCACACAAAATCATTTTATTTCAAAAATAATACAAATCCATGATATAAATGAATATTCAATCAAAGAATCATTGGTTCTTGTGCATTTTCTCGCTAATTAATTGTTCGCCCCTTCGATTACCTCACTTGGAACATGCACGCATTTTCTATTCAAGCCATAATGAATTCAAACAAAACCACGGTTCCCAATAAATTATCCATGGGACTGCCTTCATTGATGCAAACAGGTTGTAAAAAAGCCGAAAGCCCAAAAAAAACTATCCCAACAAAAAGCCCGGTCTGAGTCCAGCCCAAAATGGCTATGGATGGGCTTGGGATTTGACCCCAAGTCCGAAGCCTGATCCAAATGAGCCTACCCTAAAAAGCCCAAATTTCTTTTCTTTAATTTCAAAATTCCAATTTGTTGCCAAATATGTTTTGGGTAGAGTTGTGCAAATGATAGTTAAGTTATTGTGCCAACCTAGTTGAGATGTACTAAACTTATTTATTGTGATGCAATCCCTTACTCACTAGTTCAATATTTTGATTTTAGTTTAATTATTAAAAATTTAGAGATGTAAAGTAATGATTAATAAATAATCTATTTTTTTAATTAAATAAAGAGGTTTTATTTATATGAGTTTCTATTATTTTAATTTTGAGTCCAGCCTGAATTCGAGCTCAATCCGAAGTCCAAACCCGAAATCCGATATTCTATTGGACATTTGGACGGACTCGGGTTTGAGATTATGTATCTAGCCTGACACAACATTATATTTTCACTAAATGACCCGACCAGAAAGGCCCAACCCTACCTCAAGCCGAACATTTATATTTGTTTCTTTGATGTCCTCTAGCGCTCATTTACTAAATCTCATGTCAATGAAGATGAGATTTTTTTTCGTATGTTTTTTGACATCCATGCCAACACAATGCATTTTTGTCCAAAATGTATTTTTATGTTCTCGCTTGCAAACCAATGTAATCCTAATTACAAAACTTTACGATAAGAAGTTCTATATATTCTATAAAAGAAATTGAAGAGGCATACAAAATTTACCACATTTTTAAAATTAAGGAAGGCTACCAAACTCTCACAAATCAATGGTTATAAATCTCATCAAAGTTGTCTCAGTGTCGTTCACTGATGAGACAAGTTGAAAAGTTGTCTCAAAGACATGATTTATTCTAATTCTAAGGCATTTTTTTAAATATCATCTTAGACTACTCAAATAAATCAGATATCTCGGACAAGATATCCAATTTATAGTGGCCACAATTCAAAAAGTCATCTTAGGAAAAATGTTAATTTTTTATAGGTAAAAAAATGGGAAAATTATTTAAAAAAATCGAATAAAAATATTATTTAAAAAAAAAAACCAAATTTATTTGAAATTAGCAAAAAGATGAAAAACCGGCCATTGCGGTTATTGTCTCTCTCCTCCTTCAATTATTTAAAATAAAAAAAAAAATCGAATTTTTTTAAAAAATAGGTCATTAAATAGCCGGTTGTATTTCTCTCTCCTCTATTTAAAAAAAACGATTTTTTTAAAATAGTTCATTAAATGACCGGTTATATTTCTCTCTCTCCTCATTCTCTCTCTTCACTTTCTCTCTCTTAATTATTAAAAAAAAAAACGATTTAAAAAAAAAGGTCATTGAATGACCGATTTTATATTTCTCTTTCCTCTTTCTCTCTCTACACTCATTCTCTTGATTATTTAAAAAAAATCGAATTTAAAAAAAAAATCATTAAATAACCGATTTTTTTTCTCTCTTTAAAAGAGCAATTACAAATAAATCCTTAAAAAACTTATGCCGTTTCACATGCCACCTTCTAATTAATTAAAATTAATATTATACATATAGGATTACTTTATGACATAAACACAGTCAAAGAGCAATTATAATAGCTATAATCAATATATGATTCATCCTACATCAATGTTATTGGAACACCTGAGACAACTAAGATAATAAGCTATTTATATTTTAAGAAACATTAACGAGATTTACATGTTTGGAAGAGGTGCTTAACATGAATAAACACTTGGAATATATAAAATATGTCTTATATATTTAAGTTGCATTCTAAACATTGATACGTTTACTCTTATAATTTAAAATAAATAACGTTAACATTAAACCAAGCAAATACTTAATATAAAATAATAAAAAATCAGCAAATATTTAATATATATTATATGTGCCAATAGAATTTCTTTGATTTTATATTAAGTATTTGCTTGGTTTAATGTTAGTGTTATTTATTTTAAATTATAGGAGTAAACGCATCAAGGTTTAGGATGCAACCTAAATACATAAAACATGTTTTATGTATTCCACGTGTTTATTCATGTTAAGTACCTCTCCCAAACATGTAAATCTCGTTAATGTTTCTTGATATATAAATAGCTTATTATCTTAGTCGTCTCAAGTATTCCAATAACATTGAAATAGGATGAATCATATATCGATTATAGCTATTATAATTGCTCTTTGACTGTGTTTATGTCATAAAGTAATCCTATACGTACAAATTAATAAGGTGGCATGTGGAACGGCATAAGTTTTTAAAGGGTTTATTTGTAATTGCTCTTTTCAAGAGAGAGAAAAAATCGGTTATTTAATGATTTTTTTAAAATAATCAAGAGAGAGAAAGTGTAGAAAGAGAAAGATGAGAGAGAAATATAAAATCGGTCATTCAATGACCTTTTTTTTTTAAAATCAATTTTTTTTAAATAATTAAGAAAGAGAAAGTGGAGAGAGAGAACGATGAGAGAGAAACATAACTGGCCATTTAATGATCTATTTAAAAAAAAAATCATTTTTTTTAATAGAGGAGAGAGAAACACAACCGACCATTTAATGACCTGTTTTTAAAAAAATTCGAATTTTTTTTTATTTTAAATAATTAAAAGAGGAGAGAGACAACAACTGACCAATCAATGGCTAGTTTTTTTTATCCTTTTACTAATTTCAAATAAATTTGATTTTTTTTAGAAATAATATTTTATTTGATTTTTTTTAATAATTTTCCCTAAAAAAATTAATGTTTATGTTTATTTATCGAACTATTCATTTGAACTTAATAATTCATGAATTATTCCCAACAATTCAAATAAGGGAGGATTTATATATATTAATAAAATGACCTAATAATGGAAAATCCACAAATTACAAACAGTTAAGGATTTGGGCGTTTTATGACCAAATTGACCTTCATACGTCACCCAATTTCATTCGGTAGCCCACCACATGCAACATTGTGTACGTGGCAGCTAACTAGCAGTGTGATGCTGATCTAACTTTCAACTTCATTTAATGACTGGCCAAACAATAACATAATGAAAGATAATGAGAGATGCCGGACTTAAATACATCACGTATGAGCCCCTCTCCATTTACGAGGCTTTTATTTAATTTATTCTCTCTCTCTCTCTCTCTTTATTTCTTTTAGAATAATTATTTTTTTTTTTTTTTGGGGGGGGGGGGGTGCATCATTGTAGATTTGAGCTTTGAAACCATAGAATGATTAATATTATTTTGAAAAAAACTTTATAGATGGCCATTGAGTGCATTGAGGATGATACACCAGAGACATACTTGGCTATGTAGAAAAAAAAAAAAAACAATAACAATTTTTATTATATGGGTTAGGTTCGAAAGTCAACGTCAGGAGCCAACACATTTTTCCTAGATGGCTTAAAAGTTTTGTACAATGAGAAGATCATCCTCAATCCAAAATTTGTAACCTTGTCAAAAATAATTTAGAAATTGTGGACCATCGATTTTTTATCGAAAATTTATAAATCACTTTTGATGGACTTATAAATTTTAGATTGGATTGATTTTTTGTGAGGAAGTTCTTCTCGTCATAGAGATTGCCCTTACAAAAAATCTTCTCAATCCAAAACTTTTAAGTAAAATAGGACAAACATGTTGGTTGTCAAACGCCATCCTACATCTTATTGTCACAATTTCAAAATCTATGTTCATCAAATTATTGATGCTATTGCATCTTGTATTTTATGGTCAACTTTCCAGGAAGAGTTTGCATTCCATTGGGGATATATATTCATACAACTCAAAACAATAATTGTAATCAAACAATTAAGAATCTATTTTTTATTATGACCAATGTACATATCGATTAGTATGATTTTGTTTTAATATTTCTATGTGGATTAACTAATAATGACATGACACCCAAAATGTTGGAAATGTATAAGAAGTCCAAATGCGTGTTGCTGACAAGTTTTATCCCGATGGGAGAATGAGATCTTAGAATGTAAAGAAATTAGAATTTTAGGATTTTCAGGCACAAAAATTTCACTTTCTTTAAGACTTTATTTGTCCCCACTAATACAAGAGTTTGTTGATGGATTACCAACAAAATAACCTTTAGGATACAACAAAGTGGCAATGATAATTTGCAAACAACAATCTCGAGAATTCTCTTATCAAACAAAATGCAATCTATGGTTTAACAATTTGTGAAAATAAGAACACTTGATTGAGTTTTTGAAAAACTTGAATTGAACTCTCAAAAAACATTGGTTGAATTCTAAAAACGAGAGAGATTCTATTGTCACATCAACTTTTGCCAACACCTCCCTAATTCATATGTAAATTGCCAAATAGTAGAACATATCTGGGGGGTGGCGTTAGCAAAAGTTGGTGTGGCAATATAAACTCTCTTCTAAAAATTATGAATGGTTTCTTCTACTTGCCAATCCAATTTATAGAGATTGAAGGGATTTCTAGGTGTCTCGTCATGACGACACTTGAATAAATGGATTCATTTATGATTAATCAATAGGTATGTCCATTTAGAAAATACCCCAAAAGGTATATTCATTTAAAAAAAAAATCAAAATGATGTGATTCTCCATAAAAATGCCAGCGTTTGCACAACTTCAAAAAAAAATTATTTAATCAAAAAATATTTTATAAATAATAAAATCCCAACATATCCAACTTGTTAACTATGAAGTTATTAGATTTTGCCCACACCTATAACATAAGCATACTCATTGGGTTTAATGCAATGAAAAAAGGAAGGCAATAAAATTGAGAGGTTATTCGAGGAAATAATATAAGAGAAAAAATAATATAGTTGTGGTATTTTTTAAAAGAAGATAAGAGAAAATAAAATAAAGTTGAAAGTTATCGTCAAAATGTGTTCTTTACAGGGGGTAACGATTGAGATAATAAGGGGAGGGGGCAAAAAACCATCCTATCTTATTATATGGATTATAATAAACATGCATAATTAAAAACAATATATATATATATATATATATATGGGTCCCGTTCGGCACCCTAAGTTTTACCACACACTTTAACAACGCGTTTTGTCCTACATGGGTTAGAAGTTTCGGAATGGGCTGATTTTTGGTGAGGATGATCTCTATGGTGAGGAGATCATCATCACCAAAAATCAGCTCATTCCAAAACTTCTAACCCCATCAAAAATGATTTACAAAAAATGGACGGTCCACGATTTTTCAACGTGTAAACATGGGGCTAAACATTTTGGAATGGGCTGATTTTTGGGGAGGATGATCTTCTAATTATAGAGATCATCCTCACCAAAAATCAGCCCATTCCAAAACTTCTAACCCATGTAGGACAAAAAACGTTTGTTAAAGTATGTGGTAAAACTTAGGGTGCTGAACATTTCCCTATATATATATATATATATGGGGGGCGTTCAATGGCCAACTTTTTAGCAAACTTTTTGGCAAAACATTTTTCAAAACATGAGTTAGAGGTTTTGGAATGGGCTGATTTTTGGTGAGGATGAACTCTATGGTGAGGAGATCATCATCACCAAAAATCAGCCCATTCCAAAACTTCTAACCCCATCAAAAACAGTTTACAAAAAGTGGACGGTCCACGATTTTTCAACTGGTAAACATGGGTTAGAACTTTTGGAATGGGCTGATTTTTGTTGAGGATGATCAACTTACCGTAGAGATCATCCTCACCAAAAATCAGCCCATTCCAAAGTCTCTAACCCATGTTTTGAAAAATGTTTTGCCAAAAAGTTTGCTAAAAAGTTTGCCCTTGAACACTACCCTATATATATATATATATATATATATATATATATATATATAGGGTTAGGTTCAAACGACAACCATTTCAACACACATATGGACAACGTGTTTTGTCTTATGTGGGCAAAAATGTTTGGAATGGGCTGATTTTTTGTGAGGATCATCTCTGTGGTGAGGAGATCATCCTTGCCAAAAATCAGCTCATTATGAAACTTCTAGACCGTCCAATTTTTGTAAATCAATTTTGATGGCGTTATAAGTTTTGGAATGGGATGATATTTTGCCAGGATGATCCCCTCATCACAGAGATCATCCTCACAAAAAATCAGCCCATTCCAAACATTTTGCCCATATAAGACAAACACATTGTCTATATGTGTGTCACAGAAAATATATGAAAATTTTAAAATGATTGATTTATATTACAAGTCGAATTAATTGGAGCTATAATCACAAATCTCATTTAATATCAAGTATACATTTAAATTCTAAAAATCGATTATGCATAAATAAAAAAAAATCAAAAACTATTTATACTGGTCATCTGGTTTGAGTTTTCAAATATATTGATCTACTTGAATCAGGTTTTGGCGGGTTCAAGGGAATCTCTTCACAAAGGTTGGATCGTTCAAATCATGCTAATCTCGTTCTTAATCAACCGAGTTTTAAAATAATAATAAAAGGACTCATAGAATCCTCCCATCCAAAACACAATTCAAGATTAGTTTTTAGATCCTACCAAAAAACACGAATGTTTAGGATCCAACTCACGCCTAAGCCAATTCAAGATTAGTTCTAAACTAGTTTGGGTCCAATATTATTATTTTTCCTTTCGATAAACCTATTTTTAATGGGTTCAATAGTCCGATGAGGGAAAGAATTGAATTCAAGTTCTTGGTCTCATCATCCATATACTTTATAAACTAAGCGAATTGGTACCTTCTCCAATATTAAATGAGTCGTGTTGGGGTGACACAAAGGGAGATAAAAACTCGTGATGTCGTACACATTACCTTAGATGCTCTTCCATGAGATACGAGTAAAAAGCACCTATGATTATGTGCGCGCTACCACATCATGTTTGTCACATCCATTTGTGTCATTCCAACATTTTTCATATTACATTAGTAATTTTATTATTTAAGAAAATGAAAGATCCTCCATGGATTTTCCACTCATGTCTAAGTTGGTACTATTTAGACACATTTCCCAAATCAATTTAAGATCCCATAAACATAAAAGTGGGAAAAAAATGTCCATCTCTCAGTTGATTAGAATCCCTAGGCATACTGTCCCAGAATCTACCCATTTCGTGATAAAGGAATCTAATATCAAATATGCCATGAGTTCTTTAATATTTTTCTCTCAATATTATATACTTCCAAAACTACCCTTACTCCAAAAAACAAAGAAATGCAGTCAAAATTTCTAAATAGGAGACAAAAAGAATATTTTCGTCCAAGGTTAATTTGGTCATTTGGACAAGTTATTGTGTCCTTACGTGGTGAACTCCTAAGTTTTGGACTAAAAAGCTACTGTATCCCACGAGCGTATCTAACATGTATACGTGGCAACCATATATGCATTGATAACGTAGAAGAAAAATATCTTTTATCTCTTCTACTTCTTTATGTCAGTGCTCCCATACTTATCTAGTTTTTCTAGAAAATTTATCCAAAAATATTTCCTGATAAAAAAAAAAATATTAATCTTTTCCAAATAATTGTAGATCTTATTAGAACAGAAATCTTTTCGACGAAGTTATTTTTATAGAAAATTATTTTACAAAAAGAGTTATGCGAGAATCATTGGAACATAATTTCTAAGACTAAATATAATTTGTAGTGCCTTTGGTTGTGCATTTCATGAGAAAATTATTTTATAAGCTTAATGGTTTATAGCAAAATCTTTTTCTTTTTGGAAATATTTTATCGAAAATTATGCGCACCCGTTACTGAAGGACGTTATTACCATACGAAAAGAGGACAAAGACACATTTAGTCTAACATTTTAACTGCTCTGTTGTTATTAGGGATAAAACCCTAGAGGGTCGTGTAAGAACAAATCCTAGCAGGGTCAATCTGCACCGTTAATCTTCTAATCCAACGGTATAGATTCCCCAACTAACGCGCCTATAAATTCTCTACTCTCAGCAACCAGTTCTCTTCCTTTCGCTCGCTCTTTTGCCTTAATTTCTGGTACGGTTTCATGTTGTTGTTGTCTATCTTCAAAATCAATAAAGCTTTCATCTTGAAGAGTAAAAAAATTTCGAAGTAATAGTCGATAAAAGCGAATCCAGAGTCAGAAAAATCGTTCATGTCGTATTTGATTGTTCAATTTCTGGGTAAACTCGAAGCCAGATGAACAAATTCTATCTGTATAATCTCTTTTGATACTCGATCATCGAGTGATTGCTTATTTTGTTTAAGATTATAGTTGTTCGATTAAAAAAATGAAGTTTTTCTGAGCTCGAATGACGAAAGATCGGATTTTTATTACTGTTTAGAGAGATTTTTAGTTAGTAATTTGTAGGTGAATAGCAGTTGAAGGTTCAAGTTTCAACTTTTTTTTGTAAGATTTTTGTTTTTTCATCTCTGATCGTGGGATGGTTACAGAGAGTCCTCTAAAAATGTTTTCTGAGATGGGTATGCGACCGATTCTTGGAAGCAGCGATGGATCATCGTTTGGAGAGGATTTAGGGAAGGAGTTAGGGATTTTGCTTCAAGAGCAGAGGCGCCAAGATTCGAACGATCGAGAGAAAGAGCTGAACCTTTACAGGAGCGGCTCAGCTCCTCCAACTGTTGAAGGTTCGTTAACTGCTGTTGGAGGTCTGTTTGGCCATGGCGTTGATGCTTCTCTTACAGAAGAACAACTTAGGTCTGATCCAGCTTACCATTCTTACTACTATTCCAACGTGAACATGAACCCTAGACTTCCACCTCCGTTGCTTTCGAAGGAGGATTGGAGGTCTGCGCAGAGGTTTCAGGGTGGGAGTTCTGGTGTTGGAGGGATTGGAGATAGAAGACAGGTGAATCAAGTAGAGGGTTTGGGTAGTAGATCACTGTTCTCGAAGCAACCTGGGTTTAATTCGAAGAAAGACGAAAGCGAGGTCGACTCGAGGAAACAACAGGTTTCGGCAGAGTGGGGAGGTGATGGGCTTATAGGGTTACCAGGGTTAGGACTTGGAAGCAGACAGAAGAGCTTTGCAGATATTCTACAGGTGATCTTTTGTTGATTACTCTTCCGTCTTTTTCAATCAGAGTTATTTGTTAATTTGGTATTTTGTTTCTCGAGGTTAATGAATGATTGCCCAGATTAAAAAAAAAAAAAAAAAGGTTCTTTTTTTTTTTAAAGGTTACTGTTGCTATTTGATACCTGTTCATCCATTTATTTTGGTGTCTGTTCTCCTTGTTTTAGTTGTTTGCTAGTGTTAGATTATGTTGGTATCTTTATTTGAGGTTAAGTTTAGATTTTGTAATTTTGAATTTTTTTTGTTTCATTTCCTAATTATGAATGTTGATGATCCGTTTTTTTACGCTCCAGTGGATTTGTATTTGTTTAGATATCGATCCCTTCCATGGGCAGCAATTCATTTATTGCCAATACACTTGTTATAAATGGAAATACTTCTTTCTTTAAGCTCCCATATATTTGGTTTTGTGCCGCTATTTTTTGAGCCAACCATGATCGAATCATCTGTCTTTCAGGAATTATAAATCCATTGGGTTCTTTTCTCTTTTCGCATTTATGAATCCAGCTTCCCTCATTCATTCTAATACTAAATTTTTTACCATTACCTTCTTTTGGTTGTTTATTCATTTTTGCACTAATTAGATACCTATATATGACCAAAGTGCATCCAAGCTTGGGTCAAGAACTTTGCTATTTGACTGGAGTAACATTCTATGTCTATTATTCATACCAAATTTGGTTGATGTTTTATGTACCATCTGTTCTCCATCACATTGTTGAAACAAAAATATGGGCTACATCGATATGGAAATATTTGGTAGGTCAAGCCACTGTCTAATATAGGTATATATCTATATCTTATATGGTTATATATAAACTGATCTTTTTCTGGGATCAAAGAAAGATATTAAAAAAATAGACTGCTCCTGTTGTGACTCAGAATAAACGTTTCATACTTTTGTTCCGTGTTCTGTATAAAATCTATAATTTATATATGTCACATGTTCCTCGAAATATTTTGACTCAACTTTTATTTCTTAAATTATTAAAATCATGAAACTAAAGCTTCTGTTTTTTAATTAATTATATATATATATATATATATATATATATATATATATACCAAAATACATTTACTATTTTCAAGAAATTGGATTTATGATTCTTCTGTTGTAGTAAGAATTTAGCTTCGATGCAGGATGGCTTGGGGCGTGCAACTCCTCCCTTGAGGCACCCTTCTCGTCCAGCTAGTCGTAATACCTTTCATGACGGTGTTGATACAATGGATTCTGCTGAGGCCCAGCTTGCTCAATTGCATCATGAATTGGCATCTGGAGATGCTTTGCGATCTGCAAATGTCCATAGGGTACAAAACATTGGTGCATCCGCTTCTCCTAGTTTTGCATCTGCTTTAGGTTCCTCCTTGTCTAGAAGCACCACTCCTGATCCTCAACTTGTTGCTAGGGCTTCTAGTCCTTGCCTTCTCCCGGTTGGAGGAGGGAGGGTTGGTGCTTCAGATAAGAGGAGTATCAATGGTCCAAAGTTATTCAATAGCATCTCTTCTGGTATGAGCGAGTCTGTGGACCTCGTAACTGCTTTATCGGGCATGAGCCTTTCAGCAAATGGTGTGGTTGACGATAAAAACCATCAGCAATCGCAGATTCAACAAGAAATTGATGATCACCAAAATTTCATGTTCAATCTTCAGGGTGGTCAGACTCATAACCATAGCAAACAAAATCCGTACTTGAGGAAATCTGACTCTGGGCATTTACATATGGGTCAAGTCAATGGTGTTGGTGTGGAACTTGACAATTCTTCCAAACCCATTGGTTCTTCTGCTAATTCGTACATGAAAGGACCCTCCACATCCGCTCTTAATAGCGCAGGAGGAGGATCACCTTCTCACTATCACAATGTAGATGGTACAAATTCATCATTTTCAAACTATGGTTCAAGTGGACCTTTGGTCAATCCAGCATCGCCGTCCATGATGTCTAGCCAACTTGGAAATATTAATTTGCCTCCTTTGTTCGAAAATGTAGCGGCTGCATCTGCAATGGCAGCTTCTGGATTGGACTCTAGGGAATTTGGTGGAGGTTTTCATTCGGGGTCGAATTTATTGGGGGGAGTGGAATTCCAGAATCTTAATCGAATGGGGAGTCACACAGCACCCGTCGTGGATCCATTGTATGTTCAATACTTAAGGACAACTGAATATGCTGCAGCACAGGTTGCAGCTCTTAATGATCCTTCTATTGATAGGAGCTACATGGGAAACTCATATGTGGATTTACTTGGACTCCAGAAAGCTTACCTGGGAGCATTGCTTTCACCTCACAACAACTCACAGTATGGTGTCCCCTATTTAGGTAAATCTGGTAGTATTAATCATGGTTACTATGGACAACCCACGTTTGGCCTTGGTATGTCATATCCCGGAAACCCTTTGGGAAGCCCCATTCTTCCCAATTCTCCCGGACATGGTAGCTCTTTGAGGCATAATGAGCGAAACATGCATTTCCCTTCTGGAATGAGAAACTTAGGAGGGGGTATCATGGGACCCGGGCACTTGGAAACTGGTGGAAGCATAGGAGAAACTTTTGCATCCACACTACTGGAAGAATTTAAGAGCAATAAGACCAAATGTTTTGAACTTTCGGAAATTGCAGGCCATGTTGTTGAGTTCAGGTACAATGTGGTCATGAATCTTTTTTTGTTTCCTAACTTTATCCAAGCTTCCAATTGTCTCACTCAGTGTCTTCTTGAGCAGTGCTGATCAGTATGGAAGTCGGTTCATCCAGCAAAAGCTTGAAACAGCCTCCATGGAAGAGAAAAATATGGTTTTCCAGGAAATTATGCCTGATGCATTTTCATTGATGACTGACGTGTTCGGTAACTATGTGATCCAGAAGGTATCTATTCTTCATTTTACCCTAGCCCTTGTATATACTAGAGTTTGCCTGTTCCTATGGCACATGCATCCTCTTTGGGGTTAAAGGGGAAAAAGAGGAAAGATAGTAAAATTAGAGGATATTATTGAAAAAAAGGGGTAAAAGAGGAAAAATAGTAAAATTGGAGGGATACTTATTGAAAAAAGGTTTGGGTGGGGGGGAAGACAATAAAGTTGAAGGGGTATGACGATGGGAGGTAGTAAAGTGGGGTAGTGTGGACCCCACTCCATTGTAGCTACAGTGGGACGTTTATATCGCACGAAATTGTAGTTTGAGTGGGACCTACTGTTGTGTTTTATTATATATGTGTTTTTTCACTTATACACTTGCTAACAATTGGCGTTACATTTAGTTTTTTGAGCATGGAAGCACATCTCAGAGAAGAGAACTGGCAAACCAGCTCACTGGTCATGTGTTGACACTTAGCCTTCAAATGTATGGTTGTCGGGTGATCCAAAAGGTACATTATCATCATTCTTTTGAGTTGTGATCTGACATACAACATTTTGGAGCAAAACAACTTGATGTCTGTCCAGTCAAAATTCAGCATGACTGATTTTTTTTATCCATTTTATCAGTAGACCTTATTTGGAAATTTTATTTGATTTTCTCGCTGTCTAAAGGAATATAGTGAGCTAAGACCATTTTAGTTCATCCAATCATGATGGTTTTTGGCTCTGTGTCCCTGTGGTGGGAGCCATTGAATAGAGTCTCAATCCATTGCATGCCAGTTACAAACGATCATTTAGAGTCTGAGTAGAGATTTCCCTTTGGATAGATGCAGTTGCAAAAAATATTCCATGGGTTTCTCTCTATTCTTTTGTAATTCGAATAGTGGCCTTTACCTTTAGAATAATTTTCAGCCATTTACTTGTGCTGCAAATACTGTCGGGGGAGGATTTTTGTCATTATTAGGCTCATAATTTCATGTTTGACAGACCCATCATCCAACTTCTGAACAAGTGAAGTTTTTGTAGTATTCTTGATAACTGTTCTCTCACACTCTTGCCAGTGCGCCACTGGCTGGATATGTGGCTTCAGACCATGCGTGGCACCTGGTTTCATGGTGGAATGGTAGGGAGGGGGGTGAAACTTAGTCCCACATCGGTCAGGAACTGTTCAAGATCCCAGGCTATAGGTGAGACTTGGACCTTAGGTTGTACCGACATGTTTTTCCTGTAAGGGGGAAAGCAAAGCCGAGAGTAGGCCTCAGCTCGCAAAGCGGACAATATTGTTACATGGTGTGGGTCCCAGCCATCACATTTTCTTCCTAAAACCACACTAGAGGTTTGAATTATAATAGAATATGGACATTCAATATCTTATGCATCATATTCCTCTTGGGTTGTTTAGTGTGGTGTGAATTGCAAGTTCGATATTAATTGGAAAAATGACACCCTGAACCAGATAAACTATTTTAGGGGAAAGACTTCAGAGTTCTGTTTTTTCTATTGCTGCTGAATATCTTGTTGGGATCAGTTTGGATATCTCTATATTTGTGACCTATATATCGGAATTCCATACCTCAACCTGCAGAAGAAAGTGCATAACAAGGCTTTTTTTTTTCCATTTTCCGATTCTATGTATCTATTTTTCTGGATAAGTTTTATTTGAACGGAGACTAATTCAATGTAATCAAGAGCTTGAACTGATTGATGCAGGCAATAGAAGTCGTCGATTTGGACCAGCAGACTAAAATGGTTGCAGAGCTCGATGGCCATGTAATGCGTTGTGTACGTGACCAGAACGGGAACCATGTCATCCAGAAGTGTATTGAATGCGTGCCTGAAGATGCAATCCAATTTATCATTTCATCCTTCTACGACCAAGTAGTGACATTATCCACCCATCCATATGGCTGTCGTGTCATACAGGTTAGAAGTGATTTGCCTGTCTTCGATTCTCATTTCTTTGTTTATAGATTAACCTGCCTTTGTTGCTGAAATAGTATTAATTTAATGTCACAGAGAGTACTGGAGCATTGCCATGACCAAAACACCCAGCGTATCATGATGGATGAGATATTGCAATCTGTTTGCATGTTGGCACAAGACCAGTATGGGAATTATGTTGTTCAGGTTTGTTATGTTTTCAGAAGCTTTTTAAGTTGAGAATAACATCTGTGGGAATTAAAGTCTTGTTTTTTCCTGCCCAATACCTCGCCTCAAGAGAATATTTTAAACTTTGTATGTGATAATAAATGCAACACGCATGACTGCAGCAACTATTGGAACATAAACCTGAGTCACACTATGAAATTAGATGAAAAACAGTGGTATAATAAAAATTAAGACAAAAGCAAAGATATCATAATACCAATTTGTCTTTGGGTGCTTCAATCACGTTTTCAGACTAGAAGAAACACATGCACATACAGTTGATCTATATGCTCCCCAACCTTTTAGAATGCCGCAGTTCTGCTCACAATATCACTGAGCTATGGGTCTAAGCCCTTCCCCACACCATCTATACTTGTAAACTGTTGACTTTGCAGCTTCATGTGCTTAAAATAATATAGTTCACATGTTCTTTCAATTGATTTATTGCTTTTATTGGTAACAGCATGTAATAGAGCATGGCAAGCCACACGAACGCTCTTCCATAATCAAGAAATTAGCTGGGCAGATAGTTCAAATGAGCCAGCAGAAGTTTGCTTCCAATGTTGTGGAGAAGTGCTTAGCTTTTGGTGGTCCTGCAGAACGTCAGATCTTGGTGAATGAGATGCTTGGCTCCACTGATGAAAATGAGCCTCTTCAGGTTTGCCAATTCTGCAAGATTTATATCAGTAGATGTGGTTGGAAAGCATATCCTAGTTTCTAGGGCAAGCATGTATAGTCGCATGTTCATTTTTCTGTACAGTAGAAACCATAATTTAAAATATTCTTGGCGAACTTTCGACATTCATTTCATGTTTCATTATTATTACTTAATTGTTGAGAGAAATGACGTGGATTATGAAACAATCCTTGTGCTAGGGTGGGCACCCCACCACCGGTATAGTATTAAAAACCTCTTCAAAAGTTTCAAAATGGATTTGAATTTTTAAAATTAAAGTTGAACTTATTTAATGGTAAAAATAACATCCTTTAATTAAGTTTGACACCACTTTTAGCAAAACCTAAGCACTTAAAATTAACACCATTTTGTGATGCCTCGACAATTATTATTTGCAAAAATAAGGACTATTTTGGACAATGAAACACCTATTTAATGGAACACTATTATGTTACGGAAAAATCGAACTGTTCATGGGCACATAATGGATCTTATTTTATGTTGAATGTTCTTGAAGTGGCTGGAGGCTTGCATCTTTATGCCTTACTCGAAGGGACTGTTGAAAAGGCTCCCACATTTGGGGATGCACAAGAGTTTTTGTTCCTTTTGATTAAGGCATATGCCTTATGGCGATGTGATATATTTCTTTTTAACCTTTTGTTGTTTTTTTAGTACAATTATCTAATCGTCCTTCTAATTAAAAAGTTGTCATTTATATAACATTTATTTAGATAATGTCCTCATTATATATCAAATCTTTTCTTTCGGCTCTAATATACACCGGCTTTAATCAATTTGCATCTCCACCAATCTCTAGCGCTTCCTCTTATGGTCTTTGGTATCTTTTCTCTTTCTTTTTTTTTCCATATGTTGAAGTTTCAGCTTTTCTATTCCATCTAGTCTTAGAGTAGCATTACTCTTTTTTAGTTAGAGTTACATTTTGTTTTGAGTTAAAAATTAGAAAATTGAAAGTATGAAATTATGGATATGGTACGATTTCAATTTGATTTTGTGTGTTTGATATTTGGATTTGGATTATGAAATATAGTTATACTCTGTTTTTTTTGATTTTTTTGTTGAGATTTTCCCTCATTTCTCTCTTTTATTAAATTTGTTTTTTCTATTTATTTATTTGCATGTGTAATTATTTATTTATGCTGTTTAATTTTATTAGACTTTTGCCTCAAGGCCTTGGCTTTGTAAAGTGTCTTGCCTTATCCTTAGCGTTTAAAAATACGGTTTAATTTTATAATTTTGTTTTAAACCAGGCCTAGTGTTTTTCATTTTGCGTATATAGGGGAAAAAATTGTTTATTCTTTCAACCAGTGTTTGTGAACCTAGAAGTGAAAATCACAAACAACATATCTGTATATATTCTAGAAGTGAAACTTTTATTTGTCGTGAAATGGATCTCGGATAACCAATCGGCATGAAGCAAAATATTAATGTTGGGATAAATTGAAGCCATTGGTATTAACAAAACAATTGAATGGACGACTTCCGAGCATAAAATGACATTTAGGTAATTACAAAAAATTGAATGGAAATGAAATATTAGATAGGAGAACTAACTGTGAGAATCATTTCTTAAAATTTTAAACAAAGTTTGACTCTATGGTTTTGCTGAAGATGAAAGACTGTTAATCTCTTGCAGGAGCAAAATATAAAATCACCCAACTATGATCCTTGTTTTGCATCAACTTATTCAAACTCTTCAGCTTAAATTATACATTATTTGGGTCTAAGTAGTGACCAATTTAAGGCTGAGTTGAGAAAAGAAGGAAAAAGACGTAAAGACACACAGCCCAACCCCACCTGTACTAATCTATAGGGATGTTACAGACCCAATCCCATCTAACGAAGAAGTCTTTAAAACAGACACCTATAAAAATTCCTTGAACAGCAGTTCCATCATCTCTTCTTTCAAATAAATGGATTATTTAAGTAGGTATAATGACTTGGATATTGTTGAGAGAGAATTATCTCATCGATTGGGGAAATTTATGGCTAGGTAAATTTATCAGTTATGGGTGCTCTTCTCATGCCACATGTCTTGTAAGGAATCCATTCAGTTAATGCTTTTAATTGGTCTCTGAAAATATTTCAATTAGTTTATGCTTCTATATCTTTCGTTACTGCCCTTGCCCATTTTATTGCTAAAAGCAGTGACTCAATGACCTTTGTACCCTTTTTGTTTGTTTTTACTTGTGCTCTCAGGCAATGATGAAAGATCAGTTTGCAAACTATGTTGTACAGAAAGTGCTAGAGACATGTGATGACCGGCAACGTGAATTGATCCTCTCACGAATAAAGGTTCACTTGAATGCGCTGAAGAAGTACACTTATGGAAAGCATATAGTTGCTCGTGTAGAGAAGCTAGTTGCAGCTGGGGGTACCAGATCCTTTTCCTTCTACTCTCTCTCTCTCTCTCTCTCTGTCTGTGCATACGCACACATGCGGGCGTGCACATGTGTGTGCTTACCACAAAGAGGACCCATTGTTGACCATTGAATGGATGGGCACATGTACAATGGTCCATGCTCCATAGACCAAGAACCGGAAGATCACTACCATCCAAAAGATCCCCATTTAGGTCAAAATGACATGATATGCATGCAGTTTACTAACCACTTAGCAGCCCCAACCATCACATGCATGTTTTCGTGGTTTCAATGCATGGCACACGGCCATCCTTGGTAAGAACCACATTATATTTCCTCTAATTCTCGTCTCCTTAGACATTATAGAGTATGGATGAATGATGGTAGTTACCATCAGGGAGGAGCTAGTAAGGAGCTGGTGGGGGCAATTGCCCCCACAGAACTTTGAGACACCCTTATATTTTCAACTAATTACATTCCCCATTTGTCCCCACTCCCTCACCTCTCTCCCCATTTGCCCCCACACCCTCACCTCCCTCCATGCAAGTTCTTCAACTATACAACTAATCATAGTTTTCCCCCACTACAAGAAAATCCTGGCTCTGCCCCTGGTTACCATTATGGTGGTATCCCCGTCTACGCAATAATATTAGTAGCTTGTCACCTCCTACCGTTTGAGCACTGGACATATATTATTGATGTTTGATATTTTCGATATTTTCATACTTTTTAATAGTTCTCTATTTATGGAAGCTCTCTGACAAGATTCTTGCTTGCAGAAAGGAGAATGGGTGTTCAATCTCCCTACGCATACTCGATGGCATAGGAAGGAAAGTTGTTGTACAGCTAACTGAGGCTAGTGTGCGAGCTCCCTCTCATCTCAATTTCTCTGTTCCTAGTTACCGTTTTATGTATTTGGACAGGTACGAGCTGATTGGAAATAAAATAGCTGCTTGTACTTAAAATTGTACATTGTGTAGTTTGCGGATATAACCTTAGAATCAGGCAAGCAAGGGGGGAGGGTTAGGTGTTGAATATAACCTTGATATATGCCCTTGCAGAGGATATAAAATGACTGTAAAAGTTTTAAGGGTGTAAAGTGGCTGTAAAAATCTCTCCATGTAGAGAGCCTTTGATGTTTTTAGTTCAGGTCAGAATTTTTTTGTTTTGTTTTGGAATCTATGGGATTTTATTATGTTCCTATTTAAAGCACATTTTTCTGATGTGGTTTTGAGGACTAGTCTATAATATTAGCATGGTTTAACTTCATTTGCATGCTTTTATTTATTTTCTTGTGCTCCTTGTTCCAATTAGGTTAAACTTCAAATATGTGAAGAGTCGTGCTCCAGTGACCTCAAGATTGTACCTCATATCTCACATCCTGAAATGACTGTAGGAATCATAGATGCTTTTTTTACTTATATCTCGACGAAAAACATCTATGGTTCCTACACACTTTCACGTTAGGATGTGCGATATGAGGTGCAATCTTGAGGTCACTTCAGCATTATTCATATGTGAATTAGAATCTCATAGAAGTGTGCGATTTGGGAGAGTTTATGGACCGACTTGAACCCAACCCGAACCTCAAATTACCAAACCTGAACAAAACCTCAAATCGGATTTGAGTTACCCAACCTGGCTCATTACCATTTCTGTTTGTTTTCCTTGAAACCTTTTATAGTCTTATTAAGTTCAATTGCTCTGTGAGCACCTTATTAGAAAGAGAGAGGTGCACGATGCTGATGGGTCTGTTTGTGTGGATCGTATTATAACGAATTGGCTATTTGTGCTTTGGGTGGTAATGGAGCTGTGATATCTGACAATTTCTTTCAGTTTGAAGCTATTGAGATGGATGTTGATTTTGCTATAAGCGTGAGCTGTGATGTTGGATTACCAATGTGGTAACCCATTTGAGCAAAACGACCCTTTGTAAGGCTTAAAATCTAAACCAAGGAAAGTATTTTTCTTTAGGAAAAATTACTTGTGGAACCTTGGCACAGTGATTTCTTTCTAATTTGTCCCCAAATTTTAGGATTTCTCTTACTAGTCCATTTAGTAAAATTTTATTTTCTGATCAATCCCTGAATCCTATTTATCACATCTCTCAAAATTGAATGTCCTAACCGGTTGTTTTCACCGTTTTCATCCCAAAAATTGTACTTCCAACATTTCAATTGAATTTTGAAAACTCCATTCCGTCGAAAAGGATTTAAGAAGTCATTTTAAAACTTTTTGAAGATGTAAGTAAAAAAATTAGGGTATTTTCAAAAAGAATTCTTAGGATGAAAATCGATCAATGATGGTTCTTTTGATTTGAAATCATCTAGATAAGTCGTTATCTTTAGTTTTTAGTCTATTTTTTTTCTTATATTTTAGTCAAAAAGTAAAAATGGGTGGATTTTACCAACATCGATTTCTCTATTTTTTATTGGCAAGTTTAATATTTTTTAAAAATTGTCGAATTCAACAATAGAAATGTTGAACTCAACAATCGAGTTCTCTATTTTTTATTGGCGAGTTTGACATTTTTTTAAAATTGTTGAATTCAACAATAAAAAATGTCGAACTTAACAATAAAAATGTTGAGTTTGATAATAAAAATATCGGAACTCCACAATAAATAAAAATTGGCCACCTCACCAATAATGAGGGACCATTAAAAAAAGATTTACCAAATGGACTAGTCAGAAACTACCCAAAACTTGGGGACTTTAAAAAGAAATCCCTCCATCAGGATTCTTTAAATAATTTTCCCTTCTCTTTATATAAAAAAGTTCGTATCATAGGCACCCAAGTTAAGGGTTAAAACCCGCCTATCACACCCCCAATATCTTATCACATAAATCTCCTATTAAAAGCATAAAATATATATATATTTAAGATTAAGGGGGGTTAGGTAGACACCCAACTAGAAAAAAAAGAAAAAGATAACAACCTTTCATAGACATGGCCTCGAGCATTCTTACATAAAATGTTCTTTAGCTCTCGAGGGAGGTCCATAGGATCCAACACCATGCTACCTAAGGAAGTTAGGTAGGGGACTGAAAAATCGACAGCTTGTTTGCTATCCCTAAAACAGAATGTAAATTTGATCATTTGGAATTACGTCGTTCTAGTTTTAATGGCTTTTACGATTCTCTCTCTCTCCAAGACACTTTCGACTTTCCAAAATGTCCTTTATATTACTTTTAGGTTTATATAAAATATTGCAACATTTATTTTTAGGGATTTTAGGTGGATTAAGATGGACACAGACTTGCAGGGCTAAGTGTGAGAGGTTGAATATTTACCACCTAATTTACAAACTGAGCGATTTTCAAAAGTTTTCGAGTGATTCTTGGGATGAATTAATCGATTGTTCGGTTTGAATTCTTATTCATTGTAAAATCAATAAAAAAAAAGTTTGATACATGAAAAATGAGGGATTCGAGAATTAATATTGGGTCGAAATCAAAATGAAAGAGAAAAGGTGAGATGTACATTAGATATATCTTTATTTGACCCCCCATCTCTATTGAATCAGATTAGAAAACTTTTCGTGCTCTTCTTAGGTCCTGAATTATTCTATAAATTTTTTGTTGAAAGAAAAACAACTTTCTATGGATAAACATCCCTGTTTTGTTTTTTTGGTCCATAACATTCTATAAATTTAGAGAGTTTCCTTCTATTAACACAAATTATAACACACCAGTCTATATGTAATTAGGTGAATTGCCAAATCGTGCACCTAATATGTCGAAATTCCAATTTTAGTATATTGTTCATTTTAATTCCCAAAACATGGACACAGTATACTGATCACTTTTTACGCGTCTATGAACTCGTAAGTTCGTCACTTTTAAACTTACGAGTTCGCAAATGCGAGAAAGTGAAGAGTGTACCAAGTGCATATTTTGGTAAATAAAATGAACAGTGTATTGAAATTGTAATTAGGATTGTGCATGTTTTTATTGGTGTGTTGTAAGTAAAAGTTGGTGTGTTCTCTCTAAATTTATTATTAGAATAAAATATCGTTGTCCAACAGTGACATCATTTCTAGCTGATCCCAACAATCTAAAAAGTCCAAGTAAATAGTGAAACTCAGTTTGTCCAATAAAGAACGAACACGAGTCCATCGATCTTATCGAATAATCATATTTCTTAACCACTAGTGAATTGTGATGAATAAAGTGTCAAATTTCTAAAACGCACTAAAAAAGTTGAAAAAATAATTCGAAAAAGCGTACCTAAAGTAAGTACGGAAAATGCTGGAATGACACAAGCGGAGACAAAAATAATGTGGTGGAGCGCATATAACCGTAGATGATTTTTATTAGTATCTGGCGGAAAAGAATCTACGGTAAGAGGTGCGACACCACATCATTTGGTCACCCTTGTGTCACCCCAGTACTCGGTTAAGACTTCCACGTGTACATTTCTACAGGATTCGAGATTCGGATTCAAAATATCTCGCAACTCTCTCTCGATTTCGTCTTTGGATCTTATATGACAAACCAAAAACCCTAATTTTACTTGAATTCGACAAAAATTCTTCAATGACTTCGTGTCTTTCCTCTGGATCTCTGCTTTCTAAAAACCCAAATGTCTTTTCTAAATTAAAGTCTATTTTTTATTCGAAAGCTTTCTTTCAAAGCTATTATTAATGATATCTGAAACTCGAATTTTAACTCAAATATCAATTTCTGATTCGAACGAAAATGGAGGAAGAAGTGCGATTACGAAGGCCATGTTGGAGGTGGAGATGAAGAAAGAGTACTAGAATGGGAGGTCGGGTTGCCAACTGCTCTTGATCTCACTCCCTTATCTCAGCTTTTGGTCCCACCCAAGCTTGCATCGGATTTTAGTATAACAGCTGTAATCGAAGCATGCTCGATGTGAATCTTGCATTGCAGAGCACAATTTCGAGCCTTCGTCGAAAGAAATCGGACTTCTCTTTGAATAATTTCAAATCTTTGCCTTCTTTCACAGAGGAAAGAAGTCGAGATCCGATAATTGTAGAAGGGGGAGAATATGATCTCGGGAATTCTACAGAGGATGGGTTGGAAAAACGTGAGGCTCAGGGATTGGAGATAGCCGAGGAGGCTGATTCGAATTTGGGGACGGTGAATTCGAATGATCGAACTTTGAAGCGCCCCCATTAGTGTGGACTCCGCAGCTTCATAAGCGGTTTGTGGATGTTGTAACTCATGTGGGTATTAATAATTCTGTACCAAAGTACATAATGTAGATGATGAACATGGAGGGCTTAACACGAGAGAATGTTGCGAGCCATCTCCAGAAGTATCGGTTGTATCTCAAAAGGATAGAAGGGTTTACGAATGATGGGCCATCATCATCTGATCAGCTCTTTGCTTCGACCCCTGTTCCACAGAGCGTACGACGAGTCAAGCGAGATTGGTCTGGTAATGTGTTTGGTTCGAGTGTACCGTATCGACATGTTACTCCTAATGATAAATGGAATTCTTAGACTTTAATTGACACTGTGGTGATTGGTGAGTCTCTCTATCTTTCTTGTTCTTCTGTTAATGTTATTAATATTATTAGTAGTAGTCTTTCTAACTTTCCTTCGTCATATTATAGTAATAGAGGCTTGTTAGTGAATTTGATCAATTAAACCTATACAATTACTCAAACTAAGAGTTTGTAGATGCAATTTTTAGCACTACCTCAAGATCTCCCTCAAAGTCTCCTTGCCTCGTTGTGGGGCCTGCAACTCCGACGATCAAGTTAGAACTAGTGTTGAACTATTAAAGAGTTCTTTAAGAAGACTTTTTCTAACTTTTGATTTGAATTATAACCTGGTATTTATAAGAGTCTTGATTGATAGATTTCTCGAGATACTCTTAATGATTCTACTCAGAGTGGATAACCTGCTTTCTGTCCTGACAACTGTAGGAGTTGTTACAACCGCCCTGACAGGTCTGCGGTGGTTACAACTGATTTGTTAGGCTCTGGGTTGTCACGCTTGTCTCATCAACGGTAATGCTGTCAACGCGGTCACGTCAACGTTAAGTGATCCGAATTAACTACATCCGTCTTACATGCCTCAGTAGTACTTCTAATATGCGGTGGGTCGGCACCTCTTCTACTAATAACCACGTGTTAATAGCTTCGAGAATCGCTATCCACAGAGTTCTCCACCAAAACTTGGATTTTGTACTTGTAGCTGAAGACATAGTTGTTTTCGATTCAATGGGTTCATAAGGAATTAGAATGCTATATTTTTTAATGGAGGTTCACAAGTGTGTGCAGTGCAGTACAGCCCCAAAGTGGAAGAGGCCTACTTGTAGTAGCTTGAAAATCAATGTTGATGTTATCTCAATCGTTAATCCTGGTCAAGACTTTAATGGTTGCTAATGGATAATATGGAAACATTTTAAAGGTATATTCCAATCTAATTGTGGTTAAAGACTATTTAATTGGGGGGGGGGGGGGGGGGTTGACGGCATCCTATGTGATATTTCATCCCATTTAATATCACCTTCAATCATTTTAAAGTTCATCTTTTTATGTATTAGAGCTCATCCATAGATCTCATTTAGTGTATCGTTTCTAGAGATTCTAGTTTCTCTTAAATAAACTGTTACATATAAAATAAAGGCTCTAAAAGATCGACAGGAAGACCAAAAAAGATGTTGATTGAAGTTTTTAGAAGATATAAACCACTTGAATCATAGAAGATGTTATTATTTGATAGAATTGAGCTTTGGCAGAGGCACACTAACGGATGAATAGAAATGGGACTCTAAAGAAAGCACAACTGTTTGGGGAGTCCATGGGCCCTGTATGACCTCATAAGATTGAGAAAAATGAATTCTTTACAGTACCGATGGTTTTATTAATTTTTATTTTTTATAGTATGAGCTCATATGACTTCATTTTTTTTTGTTATTGGAGTTTAAGATTGTTTCTGGCCTCGGGTCGTTCTAGAATGGCCAGACTCTAAAAGTCTGTTTGTTACAGATTCCAGTTTCTACTTCAGGATTTTGTGTCTAGGAGAAGCAAAAGTTTAGAGTTTAGGAAACTGCGTCCAAGAGAATCTTGTTTGCTATAGAAGTTAACGAAGAAGTTATAGAGAGACGTCGAATTGATTCTATTGTTTAATTGATTAGTTAAGAAGAATGAGGAGATACATTTTTCATCGGTGTTAGTTTCTCATAGTGGCACTAGCACGAAAGCAGCCCCAGTAAGGCTTCTAAAGAAACACAGTTTTAGACTTCTCTCAAAAGCCAGTGAAGTAGAAGCCGTTACTAACAAACATGCTTCTTCAACTTTTTCAGTTCAAAGCCAAAAAAAACTGTCGAAAAAAGCCATAACAAACAAGCCCTAAACAAACATCTGTTGTTTAATGCAGGCTAGCTAAAAGCGATTATTATCAATTTCATATCTTAATTCACATGTATGAGAAAAATTAGACTTATTGTATCTCTTTGCGTGGATCCTCAAGCTTTCATATATGAGGGACCCTGAAAACAACTAAAATTGTCGGATTATCTTCGGAGATGAGATGGTAAAAATATATATCCCACATAATGCCAAAGTGGTTAAGTTGATGCAGAACCCAATTGGAAATGCATGGTTCATCATTTATAACAATGGTCTTAGGTGTTCTGCTAGCCTACAATGAGAAGTGTTCCGTTGGGTATATAATCCTGCCGAAGAAATGAAATTTAGGTGATAGAGCTCCTCATCATTTGAAACAAGTCCCGAGTCAATGCATCATCACCCACCTAAGAAAAATCCACAAATAACGATTGACATGTTAACCAATTGAGCTTTACTATTACTATTGGTAATTTCATTTCTCTACCTAATTGAACACTTTTCCTGCTATTCCTTGTTGATCACAATCTGAAACATGGAACTCTGATTCATCCAATCTTTCTCAATCCATTTTATTGAATTTTTATCCCTTACACATATTTAGGTACATATTGAATTTCAATAATAGAAGATGTAGTTCTAGACATAATGGCACAGAGGATCAAGATTCATTAATCTATCCCACATCTGTAGAATATGGCTTCGAGGATGATGATGTCTTTCAAGGAACTATTAAAAAAGCATTGATGTCGAAAACCTATTTGACAGGCATGTGATCTAATCATAACTAGGGTGAAAGTCTATGTCTGAGATTTTTTTGGGCATTAACACTTTTGGAGTCTACTACTCTACTGGGAAAACCATTTTCTCAAAATTAGTATGAACTTTATTTATTTATAGCTGGGTATCTCTGTAAACAGCGGACTGGACTGGGCAGACCATGGTCTTGTCCAAGGACTAGTCTCGGGGAACGTTCAACACCCATGTATCACACACACCAGATAAGTGAGGGTACATCCTTACGGATGGCTCCTGAGGAATTAATGTTCATACTGACCTACCGGCATTAACCATTTATCGATCTGAATTCCGAAATTGCAATTGAGCCAACCCATGAGCGTTAAATTAAAAAAAAAAAAAAAAAAAAAATTTGATTTGGAGTTTATTTTCTGTCAGTTGAGAGAAGATTGTAACAGTCCTTGAGAAAAAAAATTGAAAACCCCATCGGGCGTTGATTATGAAAATAGATCATGAATTGCATATGTTTCCAAGAATGCAGAACTGAGTGTCCTGAGATTAGAAAATGGAGACATGAAAATGGGTTTTGGGTAAAATTAAATAATGATGGGGCTTGGATTAGGAGTTATGATAATGGATCCAAAAGCATGATGGCAATATACTTGGCAATCAAAGATGAATTATTCTGATGTTATTTTCCAAGTTGGGACAATATTTTGAAATTGGGGTACAATTCCATTATTTGGACAAATCATCGAAAGACATTTATCAGAATCTTTTTGACTTGTCTATTATTTGGAAAATGCAGGAATGACATAAACGGAGACACAAAGGTGACAAAAAAAATGATGGGGTGGTGCACACATAACCGTACATGATTTTTACTCGTATCTCACGGAAAAGAATCTATGGTAATGTGCATGACACCACATCATTTTCTCACCTTTGTTCCCCAGCACGACTCTTCTTATTTTACCTGGTATGAGACAAATTTTCAATTTTGTATGATGCATTTATTTTAACAATTAAAACAGCAAAAAATTATACTCTTGGACGCCAAATCTTGTTTGTATGTATAGAGTGTCTACTTGCACAAGGGAGAGCCGGCCAATGGTGGTGGTGTTGCCATGTGGCTTAATTGATAAGACCTAAAGGAACTCTTGATAGCTTGTATTGTATACAAAGCATAGACATACTCAAATGAAATGAAAACAATTGCACATTTGCACTTCTTCTTCCTACTTGTGTTGTTCCTTGTTATGGCTGAAGATAACCAGAAAACAGTCGACCAACAGAGTAAGTCCATTTTCTTTATTCTATAATCTCCTTTTATGTGCGTTGAGTTTAGTCCCACATCAGGACACTCATTGCCTTTTCTCTCTCCTTATAAGCTCCTCGTCACTCCATTCATTACCAATTGGTTTTGGGTTCAACTCCCACAATTATCATGGTATCAGAGTGGGTTTTTCTCTCCTCCACATGTTTTGGCCTAGTCCGGCCCACACATGTGGGGGCGTGTTGAGTTTAGTCCCACATCGGACACTCGTTGCCTTGTTTCTCTTCTTATAAGCCCCTGAGCCACTCTCCTCATTCATTATCAATTGATTTTGAGTTGGACCCCAAATTTATCAATGTGTTTATATGGGTTGATTTTTGAATAAGAGATCTCCCTTGATTTTTTAGGATAAGGCCTTGATGATGATCTCCTAATAAGATCAATATGAGGGAGGTGGATCTAGGATCTATAGATTTAATTGTTGACCATATTCTTGTTATTTAATAGTCCTGAATGAATTATTTTTGAAGTGGGGTTGGTTGTTGGTTGGTCACAGATGAAAGTGAATCATCATCAGGTCCAAAGATAAAGTGGGCAGAAGTGGTGGGCTTGACCGTAGAACAAGCACAAAATAAAATAAAGGAAGATATGCCGATGGTTCAATTCCAAGTGGTTCCACCTGATCACTTTGTCACCATGGATTACCAACCTCGTCGTGTCCGATTATATTTGGATTCCTCCCACAAGGTTGCAAGGCCTCCCACAATCGGTTAACTTCAACTTGTCTCAGATCTATCTATCTATCTATCGATTGATGTGTGTGTATGGTTTAAAACTCGTTTTGATGTCTGGTCTCGTCCATGAACAAGACCTAGTTGTCTCGAATAAGTTTTTCGATACGTTTGAGTCGTCTTGTTCAACAATGAGAAAAATAAACTGTGATTTTAAATTTTGTCCAATACGTTTGACTTGTCTATCTGTCTCATTGGTGGACGATAGGAGACATATGGAGCGAGTCATCTTGGTCTCAAATGATATTTAAAACCATGTGAGTGTGTGTGTGTGTGCGCCCTTGTTTTTTTCAAGGTCTGAATGAGAATGTAAACAAAGACTGCAGAGAAAGTTGAAAGTCATAATCATTATTATAAATGATGCTTTATTTTTATGGGTTAGTGCCCTCCCGCTACTTTCACTTCTTTTCAAAGAGTTTAATGGTGAAGATGGACGGAAAGGGATAATTTTGAGGTTGGTCACTGGTGGTGCAGCATGCTGCATCAGTGTATACATGACCCATCACATTGTTAATCCTAGCCGTCCCCATGCGTGAAAATGTTTTAATTAGCAATTGTTCAAAATCAAGTCTAATAAAAATATATCATTTTTTAAAACCGTCGATTTGTGCAAATATCTTAAGAATGCAAGTTGTATCTGCTTTTCATGCTGCGTTGCATTATCGTTCGTGCACACTGATTAGTCCACCCTTTGGTGCACCTATACAAAAAAATCGGCCAACTTAGTGATTTCTAGCCAATAAAAATCATCATGGTTCATAACGGCTGGGCCGAATCCAATGGCGAGAATCACCAAACAGGCTTGACTGTTGGATTGGTATTTGAGTCTTCATGGGTGATTGAGTAACGTAGGTACAATTGTTGAAATTGGTGGAAATGTTAGATCACTAAGCACGATATAGCGAATACTCCATGAGACTCCAACGTTAGCTCTGCAACATTGTGATTTCAGGTCATTTGGGAAAAAAAAGAAAAGGCTAGAGCCTAATCATTATTTAAGTTTGAAAACCCATTGTTTAATGAATAAATAAAATACAAAACTAACATTGGTGTGCAAATGTTATAACAATCATTATGAATCTAACCAACCTACATTTGTTCCATGCTATTCTTCAAAATATCTTGAATAGGTCCCTGGCATTATTGTTATTACTTCCATTATATCCTCACATTGAACATTATTTTAAACTTCTAACCATGTTGAGAATAAAATCATAAACACTAATAAATCTAATTATCGAAATAATTATGAAAATTAGACTGTGTTTGTTTCCCTTGCCATGATGCCTAATTCTTGGTGTAAGATACATTATCCAAACATTTGGTGTTTGTTTCTCACGTGATAAATATTTAATTAATTTAGCGCATCCCACTCACTTAGAGCATAGGCAAGAAAATCTGAAAAGTGAAATCCCACCAAAAGGCTGAGATTCCTCAGTCCCACGTCTCTCCTTTTCTCATTTAGTCGAGAAAACATTTTCCTTATTAACTTAGTAAGATATGAAATCTTACAAAGGGTCGTTGGGTCCACCTTTGCTTGTCACATTGGAAATCCAGCATCATAGCCTAGTAGATTTTATGGAAAAATTCAGATTCAAAATAATAATAATAATAAAAATCTGCTTTGAGTACCAATGGTGTTGAAAAATATAAGGCTACTGAACTCACAAATTTTAAAACAAAATTCAACTGTGAAAAATATATATATTTTTAATTTTTTTTTTTAACTTCTTAAAATTTCTTCCTCTACATCCTAGTGGCATCTGATCATGTTTTTGGATGCCACGATATGAGCTCATGATCCTTAGGAAGATTTAAAATCTTACCAAGTGAAAAGATTATTCTTACTTTACGTCCTCCAAATTTAAAATATCTAATGTATTAAATTTCTTTAACAACATATTTCTTCTATTCAACAAAAATTGAATATGAAGAATTAAGATATAAATCAATTTTTAAGGATAATAATTATTTTTAAAATTATAAAAAATATTTATTATGACAATGTAATATAAAATTGAAAAATTATGACAATGATATATTTATTATTTTTAAGTAATATTTAAGATTTTGTATTATGATTGCATTTTGTAATACATATTGAAAAGAATTGTGATAAAACAACACATTGAAAAGAATTGTAATAAAACAACATGCTAAAGGGTACGTGGTCTACACCGAGTGATGTGGCAAGAGTACAAATCCATAGATCTTTTTCTTCATTATACACAAGGAAAAATATTTACAACATGTCCTTGCCATGTATAAATTGCATGTTTTAATGCGTCATTTTATCATTAATCTATTGAAAAACTTATAGACTAATCCTAATTTAGGATAAATGTCACATAAATAGTGTGGAAGTTAATCTAACTAAGGGTTTCCATTACAAGATCAAGAAAAATCCAATTCAAGATATGTAAAACAATTTTTATTGAGGTCAAACAGACCCTTAGGGATTGCTGATCCATAGAAGGCATTGAAAGGGCTCGTAACTTTTTCTATCCATCATCCTTCTTTCCTGCCAAAGATTGGTTTTTTTTTTTTTTTTTTCTTCAGGAAATTCAAGAACACTAAAATGTGCTAAAAACAACTTCGATTAGTTCATTTACAATTAGATAAAATTAAAAAAAATAATAATAAAAATCAAGAGGCTTCTTTCATCAGCCATGGATCGATTACTACGATCCGCTCCACTGAAGAAGAGAAAGAGATGAAGCAGAGGGAGCTTCAACATCAGCATCTCCAACTACTGGAAACGAAAGCGAAGACACCTTCTCAAAAGACGAAGACGGATACGAATGAACAAAATCATCGAATCCTTCTTCACTCTTCCCTCGTTCATACTCCCCTGGTGCACTCAACACTTCGGGAATCTTCGTCTCCCCTTCCAAATAACTCACCACCTGCCTCATACTAGGACGCGCCCTTGGTGCACAATTCGAACACATCAACCCCAATTTTAACACCAACACCACCTCCCCCTCATCATACTCACCTTCCAACCTTGTGTCCACCACATCAAAGACCCTCCCGTCCATCCATTTCTCCCATACCCAATCCACCAATATCAACTCTTCAGGCAATGCTTTAGCATCTATGGGTCTCCTCCCACATACTACTTCAAGCAACATTGCACCAAAAGCAAACACATCAGAGCTCGTCGTGGCCTTCCCTGTCCGTGTCAACTCCGGCGCAAGATAGCCCAGAGTACCCACTACTCTAGTCGTGTTTGGGTTTGATCCGTGTTCGTATAATCTAGCGAGCCCAAAATCGCCTACTCGACCATTTAATTCACCATCTAACAACACGTTACTTGCTTTAATGTCTCTGTGAATTACGATTTGTTCCCATTCTTCGTGTAAGTATAGTAGTCCTGAAGCAACGCCTTTGATGATCTTGAACCTTTGTTCCCAACTGAGAATCAATTTGGGTTCATCGAATAGGAACTTATCTAAGCTTCCATTAGGCATGAAATCATATACGAGGAGGAGATCACCTCGTCTACGACACCATCCCTGTAATTGAACCAGATTTCTATGACGAAGACGCCCAATTGTGGCAATCTCAGACACGAATTCTCTCAACCCCTGTTTCGATTCATGGGAGACTCGCTTAACCGCAACTTGGGTCTTTGATTTCGGTAGCGTTCCTCTATAAACTCGACCGAATCCTCCAAACCCAAGTAGCTCTTTATCTCTAAAACCCTTTGTTGCGAGCTTGAGTTCTTGGTAGGAATATCGATGTGGGCCGAGATTGAGCTCCCACTCTTCGATTACATCTGCGTTCTTGATCTTCCTGACAAGGTAGATAGCCAAGGAGATCACAGTTAGCAAGACAACTGCGGCTGAAACAGAGACTCCAATCGTCAAGGCGACCTTTTTCTTCTTGGGTCCTGGAAGCGAAGGGAGGGAAGACATGTCGAGGGTTCGTTCGACTCCATTCATCTTGAAACTCCATCCAAAGATATAATGGGAGCTCGCGAGCACACCCGTCGATGAAGTGAAACCAACAAACATGTTGTTTAGGAGGATTGGCGAGAGATCTACACGAAAAGATATAATTGGCAATCTAGGTTTTGAAGATGAAGGAGAAATAGTCACATTAAAGAGATTTCTCAATGAGTCGTACTCGATCCAGACCTGAATCATCTTCCCACTTTTGAGATTAAGGTCTTGTTTAGTCTGATTGTTGTCGGTAACATACGTGGCGGAAGCAGAGGCGTTGGATTTCATGTCGTCGATGTCGATCCCAACATGGTTATCGTTGATGTCTTCAAATTCGAAGTCTTGAACTGTGTCGAATTCAACAGCGAAGATATGGTTGGAGACGTTTCCATTATCGCTTGAGTTTAGTAATCCAAGATACTGACTTGGAAGAGCGGTTTTGAGTTCTTTTGTTGGAGAGAGAGTGAAAGCGAAGCCATGGCCACCGAGTTTTGGGTACTCGGGAACAATCGCGAAGACGAAAGAAGTAGAGAAAGAGAAAGCTGAACCATCTGTAGAGTTCTTGAACTTGAGTGGAGATGGGTAGAAAGCTCGACCAATTAATCTTCTTGTATCGTTCGTTAATCGAACAATCCCTCTTTTATTGATCTCTGCAATTCCATTTAAGCTTATGTTGGATCCACTGAAACCATTATAGAAAAACTCATCAAATTGAGAGAAAATGAGAAATGGGTTTGAGAGAAAAACGAAAACCCAGAAAAATTCAAGCGATTTCGCCATTAAACAGACGAGATTCAACCGAGGAAGGAAAATCAGATTTGAGGGTTTGGTGAGGTTATGAGCACAATCGAAGAAAAAATGTAAAATAGGAGAATGGTGTGTTATAAGTGAAAGTTGGTGTTCACAAATTTTTAACTGAAACCATGGATTCGACTCTGTTCTTCTTAAGTTCACATTCTTCTTCGACTTGTGTATTTATTGTGCCTTAATAGACCTCTAAAATGAAGTAAGAGAATATTAAAATGACACGTGCCTTTGTTCTCAAAAGTCATTACTTATCACGTGATGTGGGACCAACTTAGGCAAGATCACAATATCGGTGGACCTGTTTGATTCGTTAATCACGCGTTGGTTCAGCTAAGTTTGTCGGCGGATTGGTACACTCCACCTTTTATTGCAATCCATGTGTCTTTAGAATGCACGGTTGGACCAAATTTGTTCAACTGAGATGTACAGCGGACGAATCTTCATGAGTGTTGCGGGCCCAGATATATCTAGTGGAGCAGCTAAAAATCGTACTTCCACTGTCGAGTGTTCGAGTAGGTATTAGGTAAGCGGCTTTCGTGCTTTTTATCTTTTTCGATAGCTTGTTTGACAGATATTAGTAAGGGAAAGTTAATAGACCCTTCAATAGGGGCGTATTTTTAAATACACTTTTAATTTTGGGGGTGGGATCTTAATTCTTAATAATCCAGCTAAGTAAAGTAGGTTCTTAAGTAAGTCTAGCCTTACTAACTTACTATGATTTCAAATCTTACTAAGGGTCATTGAGTCCTTTTTGTCGCATCCAAAAACTTGATTCGATGCCACAGGGATGTAGAGGACAAAATTTTATGAACTTAAAACAAAAACAAACTAAATAGATTATTTGTTACTATTAAATTTTGGAGTTCGTGAAAGTTCACTAGTCCTCTATTTACAAAAATCTTGGATCAAGCATAAACAAATTATTTTTGAATTATCATTTTTGGATCTTAGTTTGTCCATGAAATCTAGAGGGTTGTGGTCATAGTTAAAAAGTTCGAGTATTTGATAAGTAAAAACTTTGGAAAAAATCATAGAAAATGGGTTAAAAACGAGAAAGAAACAATGAAACATGAAAGATAAAAAATATATTAAAATGATGAAAAATGTATATATTTAATAATACATAAGTCATTTCTTTTAATTTACTCTTTGTTTCCAATATAACATATTCTGGAACATACATAAACATGTTATGATGCAAAAAAAAAAAAAAAAAAATTCACTCATCAACATCTCTTTTTTTCAAAATAATATACTATTAAAAAAAAATGAAAAACCTTCATCAAGATATTATCATCAAATTCCATATTTATACAATTATGAATCACACAATTCTATTATGTATCAATTCCATATTAAGAAAGAAAGTATTTAATTTATTTTTATTTTTGAAAAAAACTTAACTTTTTCAAGAAAAAGTGATTTATGTTTTGAAAAAGTCAGCATATATATATTTTTATATTATTTTAATCGTCATTGGTAGAAAATGTGTTTTAAACATGAAAGAACATCTTTTTCTCCAAAAGAAAAATAAAAAAGAGTTTTGTTGGAGTATCATTAAAATGTACATCGATTGTCACATTGCTGATATGCGGATATGCACATAACCATAGATGCTTTTCACTCATATCTCAATGAAAAACATCCATAATTTTGTATAGACATGCACGTCAGAGGTGTGAGAATCGATGTACATTTTAATGTTACTTTAACATTTTCCTTTAAAAAAAAAAATACTATTTTTTCTTATTATGATTACAGTGTTGGACTGTCGATTTGGACTCAACCACCTGTAGAAAAATTAAAAATCTTATTAAATTAATAAAGAAAGTGTTTCTCTAAAATCTTTCTTCTTTATTGCCTCTAAAAATGACAAACCCATCAATCATTCAAATTGTCCATCCTAGACAATTTGAATCCTTAATATTATTCATGTTCAAATGTAAAGATCACTGATTTATAATTTTTGATCTCGATGGTTGTAAAAGATTGATCTTGACAAATGATCTCAATAATTTGAATCATTGACCTCACCGATCGAACAGGAAAGGGGCAGGGGCATTAAGGAAAAAAGTTAACTAAAATTATGGGGGATTAAAAAAAAATCCATCCTCAAGGGTGCATTAAATAATTTTTCCTATTAATAAGTTAGTGTGCTTTTATCACATTTCTGTTTTGGAAGTCCCATGTGAAAACTTAGAAGAAAAATAATTGGAAAAATATGTTTTTAATAATGAGAATATCTATTGTTTGAAATTTAATAAAATACAAGTATAGGTAAACGTAATATATACTAACTTGCTAATCATGGATGCAATATTTCTACTTTCATAATGATAAGAAAACATTATTATTGACTTGGAGAAATCAAACAACAAAGTAGTAAGAAATCTAAAACGAAGTTTCATCACAAAAAATGTACCACAACCAATTAAAGGGACGAGAAAAGAAGAAAAAGAAAATGAATAATAATTTTCTGATGTACACCCCATGATGTGGCATGGGCTAGAATCATAGATCTTTTTACTGATGATACACAACTACACATATTTTTGGGGATGTACAGTTATGTATCCAGAGGAAAAGATCTATGACTCTATCATGCCACGTCAACGAGTGTATGTCAGAGGGGGTGTTAGAAAATCACGAGTCAAAGAAAATGTGTACATAAACTAGTACACAAACTACATACCTTCCCTAGTTGCAATAAAAATAATAATAATAACAACAAATGCATATTTCCATGATCCATCTCCATTTTTGCCATTATCATTCCTTCAGACTCATGTCTATAAAAATAGAAGTAATCATTAAAAAAATAATTAGAGAAAAAAAGAAATAGAGATATAAAAAAATAACATCATTTTGGTGAATCTTAATCCCTCTCATTAGGAAATATGCATCAAGACATAATTTAAAATGACAAATGTATTTTGCATCACTCCATATTTTATAAAATTTGAAATAATATAGTACAAAAAATTTATACAAAATTTTAGTATAAAAAAAAAAATCGATAATTTAAAAAATTCTTAAATAATTGTTAACGTTGAGATATCTTCTATGTTTCATAATTTAAATTGACATATTAATAATAGTATAGTCAAATGTGTCAAAACGTGTTAAGTAGGTTGATGTTCCAATCCTAGACCCAACCCATTTAATGGTCATGTTAGACGGATCAACACGATTATGAGTTAAATCCAATTCGATTTGACTCAAATTCACTAATTTCTTGTCGTTTCTGAGTCAGGTTCACATGTTCTTTCACTTAGGTCACTAAAAACAAAAAGGAAAAAAGAAAAAGAATCGGAAACCAGCAATATAAGCCACTTAAATCAGCTTTGACTCGGTCTATGTCGTTTTAGTCCACTAGGTCTGGCCACTGGGTTAATATCATTCGCGTGATCAAGTTGGTCTTAATAAAGTCAGCTCTTTTTGACCCATTAGAAGAAGGATTTGGAGCAAAAAGTCTAGTCTAAAAGTAGAGAGGAGACGACTGGGGTCATCTCTTTCTCTTGATTTATAAGTTATAACTCTCCATCCATATCTCTTTATACCATTTACAGATCTTCAACATATCTACATACAATGTACATGTATAATTTTATGATCTAGAAGTTTCTCTGCCCCTTTTACCTCAAAAGTCCCTATCAACTTTATTTTTTCTTCATTCTTATCATAGTTGAGCTTGAGGTTATTTGGGTCTTACTATTTTATGAGTCAAAAATAAGAATTTGATAGGGTAAAATTATAATTTTTTTTCCTTTCTATATGGTCTTAATTTTTTATTTTTTTTATTCTCTTAAATTTCAATCCTAATATAAGTTAAAATGAAAAATAAAATAATTTTATGTAAGTCAAAAGAATATAAGGATCGATCAATGATTATGTTGGTTGGTGCAAGGTACACAAATATATATTGATTATTTTGTTTATGATCGATTTGATTATCAAGTGATTTCAAAATCTGTTAAATGTTAATTAATTACATTGCTGACTCCATTTACTAATTGGTGTTCAAAAATTTCTTTGGAAGTGATATATATCTACATACTCTTCGGTGACGCATTTGATTGGTAAATGGGTATAATGGACTAATAATTTTTATTAAACATTCTTACTTCGCATGGCAAGAACCCGGGGGGGAGGGGGGTTCAATGGTAATTTTGAATCCAATAAGAGATGAAAGTACGTAGGTTGTGTGTTTGATATCCAGTATGGGCAATATTTCCTTGGGGCCACCTTCGAAGGTGTTCCCTCACTTACCTAGTGCGTGTGATGTGCAGGTGTTGCACGTGCTAGGGGGAGGGTCCCATATGAGTTGGTTCCGGCTCTGACTCATCTGATCCCCCTAATTGGATGTAAGTTCGGACATTCCTGTTGTTATCAATTTTTTATTTATTTTTGCATGGCAAGACCTTCACACATGAAAAAAAATCATGAATATATATTATTTTATTGTATTAAAGTGGAAAATCAAATCCTTTGAATTACTTAAATTTGTAAATTGTTAAACCACTTAATTACAATCAACTATATCTATCTATGCGTCTTTCTAAAATATAATTTATTTAAAGTGTAATAATTGAATGTAAGTTGATTTTTCAAAATATAGAACCATCAAGCTGTTCTCACCAAAATCAAATAAAATATAGATTATTATTTATATTTTTATGATGTTCTTAGAAATTTGTCTTCTATATTACTAACATGATCAATGTATAATTTCTCAACTAAATATGGCAAAAATGAATCTTTCTTATTATCACTAATAATTTTTTAATGGGTGGCAGTTGGAGACCCTAAAGAAAAATAAAAAAAGAGTCAGGGTTGGAGTAACATTAAATTGTACATTGATTCACACATTGTTGATATGGAGGTGCACACATAACCATAGATGTTTTTCACTTATATCTCGATGAAAACATCCATGATTTCGTACATACATCCATGTCAACGATGTGAGAATCGATGTACATTTTGATTTTACTTCAGCGTTTTCCAAAAAAAAAAATGCTATTTTTTCTTACTATGGTTATGGTGTTGGATTGTCAATTTGGGCTCAACCAGTAAGATTTAAAATCTTATTAAATTAGTAAAGAAACTTAAATCTTTCTTCTCTAACGCCTCTAGAAATGTTGAACCCATCAATCATTCAAATTGAACATCCTAGACAATTTGAATCATTGAGATTATTCATGTTCAAATGTCAAGATCACTGATTTATAATTTTTGATCTCGATGGTTGTAAAAGGCTGATCTTGACAAATAATCTCAACAATTAGAATCATCGACCTCACCTATTGAACAGGACGGGCATTAAGAAAAAAAAGTTAACTAAAATTATGGGGTGATTCACAAAAATCCATCCTCCAAGGTGCATTAAATAATTTTTCCTATTAATAAATCAGTGTGCTTTTGTCACATTTCTTTTTTGGAAGTCCCATGTGAAAACTTAGAAGAAAAATAATTGGAAAAATATGTTTTTAATAATGAGAGCATCTATTGTTTTAAAATTTGATAAATTATAAGTATAGGTAAAAGTAATATATACCAACTAGCTAACCATCGATAAAATATTTCTACTTTCATAATGATAAGAAAACATGATTTTTTTATGGTTTTTATTGACTTGAGAAATCAGACAACAATGTAGTAAGAAATCTAATTTGGAAAAGAAGTGAGTTCTAAATGAATAAATTGATATAATAAGGACATTTCCGTAGTGATTGTGATTAGTGTGAGTATAAAACAAAGTTTTATCACAAAAAATGTACCACAACCAATTAAAGGGATGAGAAAAGAAGAAAAATAAAATGAATAATAATTTTCTAATGTTCCCCTTTGACGTATGCCCCCTGACGTGATATGGGCTAGAACCATAAATCTTTTTCCTCATGATACACAACTACACATATTTATGGGGATGTGCAATAGTGTATCCCGAGGAAACGATCTATGATTCTAGATCATGCCATGTCAGGGAGCATATGTCAGAAGGGATGTTAGGAAAGCACGAGTCAAGAAAAATGTGTCCATAAACTAGTACACAAACTACATACCTTCTCTACCTATGAAAAAAAAAAAATATATATAATAATAATAATAATAAAAGCATATTTCCATAATATATCTCCATCCTTTCCATTATCACTCCTCCAAGCTCATGTCTATAAAAAATAATTTGAAATGACAAATAGAGATATAAAAAATAACATCATTTTGGTGAATATACCTCTCATTAGGAAATATGCATCAAGACATAATTTAAAATGACAAATGTATTTTGCATCACTCTCTATATTCTATAAAATTTGAAATAATATAGTAAAAAAGTCTACTAAATTTTAGTGAAAAAGAAAGATAATTTAAAAAATTCTTAAATAATTATTGATGTTGAGATATCTCCTATGTTTCATAATTTGAATTGACATGTTAATGACAACAAAATCAACTGTGTCAAAATGTATTAAGCAGGTGGACATCTATATCTTATCCTAGACCCAACCCATTTAATAGTCATGTTAGACGGATCAACACGATTATAGACTAAATTCAATTAGACTTGACCCAAATTCACTAATTTCTTATCGTTTTCGAGTCAGGTTCACCGGTTTATTTTTAACCCAAGTCAATAAAAAAATGGAAAAAAGAAAAAGAATCCGAAATCAGTAATATAAGCCACTTAAATTAGCTTGGACTCAGTCTAGGTCGTTTTAGTCAACTAGGTCTTGCCACTAGGCTAATGTCATTCGAATGATCAAGTGATCTTAATAAATTCAGCTCTTTTTGACCCATTAGAAAAAGGATTTGGAGTCTAGTCTAGAAGTGGAGAGGAGACGACTGGGGTCGTCTCTTTGTGTTGATTTATAAGTTATAACTCTCCATCCATATCTCTTTACACCATTTACATATCTTCAACATATGTACATACAATGTACATGTATAATTTTGTGATCTAGAAGTTTCTATGCCCCTTTTACCTCAGAAGTCCCTATCAACTTTATTTTTTTCTTCCCCTTTTACCTCAAAAGTCCCTATCAACTTTATTTTTTTCTTCATTCTTATCATAGTTGAGCTTGAGGTTATTTGGGTCTCACTATTTTATGAGTCAAAAATAAGAATTTGTTGGGTAAAATTATAATTTTTTTCTTTTTCTTTCTATACGATCCACATGATTGGGTTTCTAATTTTTGTTTTTTTTGTTTGTTTTGTTTTTTATTTTCTTAAATTTCAATCCTAATATAAGTTAAAATGAAAAATAAAAGAATTTTATGTAAGTCAAAAGAATATCAAGATCGATCAATGATTATGTTCGTTGGTGCAAGGTACACAAATATAGATTGATTATTCTGTTTATGTTCGATTTGATTATCAAGTGATTTCAAAATCTGTTAAATGTTAATTAATTACATTGCAGACTCCATTTATTAATTGGTGTTCAAAAAATTCTTTGTCAGTGATATATATCTCCATACTCTTCGATGATGCATTTGATTACTAAATGGGAACAATGGACTAATAATTTTTACTAAACATTCTTATTTTGCATGGCAAGAACCCTGAGAGGGGGTGGGCGGCTCAATGGTAATTTTGAATCCAATAAGAGATGAGAGTCTGTAGGTTGTTCGATATCCAATACGAGCAATATTTCCTTGGGGCCACCCTCGAGGGCGTTCCCTCAGTTACCTGGTGCATGTGATGTGCAGGAGTTGCACGTGCTTGGGGGAGGGTCCCATATGCCTTGGTTCCGACTCTGGCTCATCCGGTCCCCGTAGTTGGACGTAAGTCCGGACATTCCTGTTGTTATCAATTTTTTTTGTTTTTTTTGCATGGCAAGATCTTCACACATGAAAAAAAATCATGAATATATATTATTTTATTGTATTAAAGAGGAAAACTAAATCTTCTAAATTACTTAAATTTGTAAATTGTTAAGATACTTAATTACAATCAACTATATCTATCTATATGTCTTTCTAAAATATAATTTATTTAAAATGTAATAATTGAATGTAAGTTGGTTTTTCAAAATATGGTACCATCAACTGTTCTCACCAAAATCAACTAAAATATAGATTATTATTTATATTTTTATAATGTTCTTAAAAATTTGTCTTCTATATTACTAACATGATCAATGTATAATGTCTCGACTAAATATAGTAAAAATGAATCTTTCTTATTATCACTAGGCATTTTTTTAATGGGAGTCAAACATATTTTCAATTTATGGGTTAGAAGTTTCGTAATGAGCTGATTTTTTGCAATGAGGAGATCATCATCACCAAAATCAGCTCATTCCGAAACTTTTAACCTCATCAAAAGTGATTTACAAAAATTGGATGATCCACGATTCTTCAATTTGTAAGTTAGGATTAGAAATTTCGGAATGAACTGATTTTTTGTGAGCATGATCTCTTCACCATAGAGATCATCCTCACAAAAAATCAACCAATTTCTCAAAGTACGGGATCTTATTAAAAGTAGGGCTGGCAATGGTCATAAATATAACTGATGTTTGAACTAGTTGGACTCGATCTAATCTGAACATGAAAAATTAGATTTTTGGATTGGATTCGAATTGAAATTTTAGATCCAAAATAAATTTAGATTGAAATCAGATGTACTTCAATCAGCTTCGAAAAAAATTCGATCCAAACATATTTTAATTATTCTTAATTTCATATAAATACATATAGATAAAATATTTTAGTTATATATATATATATAGGGAAATGTTCAGCAACAAACATTTTGCAAAACATTTTTCAAAACATGGGTTAGAGGTTTTGGAATGGGCTGATTTTTGGTGAGGATGATCTCTATGGTGAGGATATCATCATCACCAAAAATCAGCCCATTCTAAAACTTCTAACCCCATCAAAAATGATTTACAAAAAATGGATGGTCCACGATTTTTCAACTTGTAAACTATGGCTAGAAGTTTTGGAATTGGCTGATTTTTGGCGAGGATGATCTCCTCACCGTAGAGATCATCCTCACCAAAAATCAGCCCATTCAAAACCTCTAACCCATGCTTTGAAAAATGTTTGTCAAAATGTTTGTTGCTGAACGCTATCCTATATATATATATATATATATATATATATATATATTATATATATATATATATATGGGAAATGTTCAGCACCCTAAGTTTTACCACACACTTTAACAAACGTTTTTTGTCCTACATGGGTTAGAAGTTTTGGAATGAGCTGATTTTTGGTGAGGATGATCTCTATGATTAGAAGATCATCCTCCCCAAAAATCAGCCCATTCCGAAATGTTTAGCCCCATGTTTACACGTTGAAAAATCGTGGACCGTCCATTTTTTGTAAATCAATTTTGATGGGGTTAGAAGTTTTGGAATGAGCTGATTTTTGTTGAGGATGATCTCCTCACCATAGAGATCATCCTCACCAAAAATCAGCTCATTCCGAAACTTCTAACCCATGTAAGACAAAACGCGTTTGTTAAAGTGTGTGGTAAAACTAAGGGTGGCGAACGGGACCCATATATATATATATATTATGGGAAATGTTCAGCACCCTAAGTTTTACCACACATTTTAACAAACGTTTTTTGTCCTACATGGGTTAGAAGTTTTGGAATGAGCTGATTTTTGGTGAGGATGATCTCTATGATTAGAAGATCATCCTCCCCAAAAATCAGCCCATTCCGAAATATTTAGCCCCATGTTTACACGTTGAAAAATCGTGGACCGTCCATTTTTTGTAAATCAATTTTGATGGGGTTAGAAGTTTTGGAATGAGCTGATTTTTGGTGAAGATGATCTCCTCACCATAGAGATCATTCTCACCAAAAATCAGCTCATTCCGAAACTTCTAACCCATGTAAGACAAAACGCGTTTGTTAAAGTGTGTGGTAAAACTTAGGGTGCCGAACGGGACCCTATATATATATATATATATATATAATATGGGTAGCGTTCAAGGGCAAACTTTTTGGCAAAACATTTTTCAAAACATGGGTTAGAGGTTTTGGAATGGGCTGATTTTTGGTGAGGATGATCTCTACGGTGAGGAGATCATTCTCACCAAAAATCAGCCCATTCCAAAACTTCTAACCCCATCAAAAACAGTTTACAAAAAATGGACGGTCCACAATGTTTCAGCTTGTAAACATGGGTTAGAAGTTTTGGAATGGGCTGATTTTTGGTGATGATGATCTCCTCACCATAGAGATCATCCTCACCAAAAATCAGCCCATTCCAAAACCTATAACTCATGTTTTGAAAAAAGTTTTGCCAAAAAGTTTTGCCAAAAAGTTGGCCATTGAACGCCCCCCTATATATATATATATATATATAGGGTAGTATTCAATGGCTAACTTTTTAGCAAACTTTTTGGCAAAATATTTTTCAAAACATGAGTTAGAAGTTTTGGAATGGGCTGATTTTTGGTGATGATGATCTCCTCACCGTAGAGATCATCTTCACCAAAAATCAGCCCATTCCAAAACTTCTAACTCATGTTTTGAAAAATGTTTTGCCAAAAAGTTTGCTAAAAAGTTTGCCACTCATATATATATATATATATATATATATATATGGGAAATGTTCAGCACCCTAAGTTTTACCACACACTTTAACAAACGTTTTTTGTCCTACATGGGTTAGAAGTTTTGGAATGAGTTGATTTTTGGTGAGGATGATCTCTATGATTAAAAGATCATCCTCCCCAAAAATCAGCCCATTCCGAAATGTTTAGCCCCATGTTTACACGTTGAAAAATCGTGGACCGTCCATTTTTTGTAAATCAATTTTGATGGGGTTAGAAGTTTTGGAATGAGCTGATTTTTGGTGAGGATGATCTCCTCACCATAGAGATCATCCTCACCAAAAATCAGCTCATTCCGAAACTTCTAACCCATGTAAGACAAAACACGTTTGTTAAAGTGTGTGGTAAAACTAAGGGTGGCGAACGGGACCCTATATATATATATATATATATATATATATATATATATATATATATATATATATATATATATATATTTATTTATTTAAATTTTT
The DNA here is from genome assembly GCF_017979445.1 of Akebia trifoliata. Taxonomy (NCBI): domain Eukaryota; kingdom Viridiplantae; phylum Streptophyta; class Magnoliopsida; order Ranunculales; family Lardizabalaceae; genus Akebia; species Akebia trifoliata. The sequence goes on along the minus strand of NC_141380.1, from coordinate 3,337,298 downwards.
TGAATATTTGATAATTTGAAAATAAGGTATATGTTCAACTCAGATCGGTTTCAGATTAATGATGAAAAAAAACGGATTTGATTTGATTCACATGTTCATTAAATTGGATCGGGTGCATGTTTAAGAAAATTTGAATAATTTTTTAGAGTGGTACTGATTCAATATCAAATCGATCGATCCGTCGCCAATCCTAACTAAAAGTCCTACTATTTCTTAGGAGATTATACTAAAATGCCCACTTTTAATTTTTAATGATAATGGAGTATATGTTCAAGTTAGGTGAAGAGGAATCTCTCCCACTTTTCAAACTCTCATTGTCGTTTATGCTTAAATGGTTGAAAATAAGAGACCCACTCAAAGAACGGTAGTTGATGTAGAAAATCTTGGATTTAAATTCTTTGTCAAGAGATTAGATGTAATGGATATTATACTTACGTGTCAAACTGGTGTTGGGTTGGGAGAAAAGAATCACTCGAACCTGACTGGATCGATCCCTACTCTCTGAGTTGGATTAAATTGTTTGAACCTCAAGTTATTCCCTTAAAAAAATTTCACTAAAAATATTACATTTAATAACACAAAATTACAGAACACTAGTTGACTAATAATACTATCAACTATTAGCAAAAATCTAAATCTGATACAAGCAGCTTCCATCGTCACTCCTAGCCGTTGGATCAAAGTTTTTCGCTGATGGGTCAGTGCATCCTTCTCGGACAGGAACATGCACTTGTTGGGCGGCTTTTCCTGCATCAAAACAATAGTGAAAACATAAACAAAGACATGAACATACCATACCCATCAAGGTTTAATAAGATTTATGGGTACTAACCATAGAAAGATCCATTCTTAATAGAATCTTCATTAGCTTCTCCGAGGGCGGCCTCACTCAAGTACTTGTCAGCCAATTGGACTCTCTTCACATTCTCTTGTTCTTGGACAAGCATGTTACCATACTCGAGTAATTGTTCTAGAGTCATCTTGGGTTGCTTGAAAGTTGGGGGTCCTTCCTTTGAGTTCACAAGTTTCTTCCCAATGGTCTCAACCCCAACACTTGATATCCATTTCCTCACCTCATCGTCATAAACTCTTGCCCTGAGGGCACCGAAGAAATCTACAAACAATTGCAAAATAATGTTAATCTTTCCATGCTTTTCGGTTTCTTTCTTAGTAGTCAAGGTGAAACTTACCTATGGATTGGCCAGGGAAGGCATCAACAAGTTTGACAACATCCTCCTTAGGCACATTGTCGGTCCTGAAGATACCAGTGCAGACACCGATCCGATCTTCACGTGTAGGGGCCCAATAGAATTTCTCCATACGACCATCACGGATTAGAGGGGCGTACAATGTGGAGAAGTCGTTACCAGTGACAATGATTGGGACACGGGGGTTCTCCTCCTTGTTGTACATGCCAGGGAGTTGAACGTTAGTCGGGTTATCTGCAATGTTCATGAGGGTGGCATTGACCATTTGGTTGTTGACGGTATATTGGGTGGTTCCACCGAGCCTTCCTGCTCCTGCATCGAGATCGTTGATAAACAGGCAGCACATCTTCCCCTTCCTAATAATGTCAGCTGCTTCACGGTACCGTTGCCTGATCAATTTTGCGGGTTCTCCTGCATTCCCACTTTCCAATTCTCCGGCACTCATCATGATGGGGCTGAAATTACATCATCACAAGATCAAATTTATCAACCATATTAATAGATGTTAATCAACCAACTACTCCAAAAGACTGATCTATCGGAGAGGGGGAGAACTATGAATATAAGAGTGTCACAGGGCTTATCTGGGGAATGACATACCCGAGTGTGTAAGAAAATATACACTCAACACTCCCCCTGACCTATAAATGTGGAAAGAATCGAACCCATGACCTATATGAACCTAGTACTCTGATACTATGTTAACCAACCCCCTACTATAAAAGACCGATCTGTTGGAGAGGGGGAGAACAACGAAGGTAATGGGGCTTAACTGGGGTATGACATAGCCGAGAGTGGACGAAAACATACACTCAACAATAAACAAAGGGAAGGAATTCATAATCTAAGGTTTTTTATTTAAACTTTTGTTCCCCGAAATGTGTTTTGAAGAAAACCACCATCAATTCTATTTGTTCTTCGCTTTTGATCGTCTAAGGTTCCAAAGCATTGTGAGAAGATAAGAAGAGTGGAGAAGATGAACTCACTTGATTCCCATCTTGGCGAAGACAAGCTCACATTGAAAGGATTTTCCTTGACCTTTGCCTCCCCAAATACCTAGAATTAGAGGAACCTGTAACAAATTTGGGGAACCAACCAAGATTCTTGAGTTATCCATAAGAAAGTACCCATTAGTATCCCATAAATTATGAATTGGCACAGCTAGCAGACCTTAATGTTGGGCAAGTTCATGAAGTTCTTGGTTATGTGAACAACAAGCTTGTCCATGAAAGCTGGAGCAATGTAGAATCCATCCATGTTGTTGTCCAAGTTGTACCTGGAGCATAGTTTTGCATCTTTTGATCAAATTGAGATCTTCATAGCTCACATCAGATTAAACATGACAAACAATTAGAAAACATAGCATTGTTATACGTCTTCTTTATCAAGTTTACTGATTAGTGATACTCGAATGAGATATACTACAAGGTTTGGGTCGGAAAAAAGGGCTTAGCTTCTTAGTTGGGTAGGATTCAAAACAGTATTTCATTGACTGGATTCCCATATTGCAAACACGTAAATCCCTCACTTTAACTGGCAAATTGTTGGTTCAAGGCTGAGCAATTTTGAGCAATGCAGGGTAGTCCGAGGGGTGTATCTTAGTGTGCAAAGAAACCATGAATGAATTAAGATCACATAATTAGGCAAAAAGTTCATACTGGCGAAGTCCTGCGCTGATGTAGTCATGGGAACTCATTATGGGATTATGGGTTCCAGTTCCCATGGGAGCTTGGAAGACAGAGTCGACCAGTCCCTTTCCTCTGGTGATGTCTTGTTGGTCATCGGAGGTGTCAAAAGCAAGGCCTCTCCATTTGTCCTTTTTGGTCTGCTTCTTCTCATCGATTTCGGCAACAACCTTGAAGTTGCCCGAATAAGTCCTTGGGTTTGTGAAACCAGAGTTCACCTTCTTCAAGCTACTGCCCAAGAAGGCAGAGCTTGGGATGGAATTGCTAGAGCCCGAGCTGTGCACGCTCAACTGCATAAAAAACACGACCCCTTCTTATACCAAACAAGGGTGATTTACCAAAACATGCGCTGAAAATTAAAAAATCACCAAAATGGCACATTGTTCATTTTAATGTCAGAATTGGTAATTTAATGTTTTCAGAATTAAAATATGAATAATGCCGAAGTGAGCTCAAGATTGACATCGATTCTCACTTTGATGACGTGGATGTGTACGGAACCATATATGTTTTTCATCAAGATACAAGTGATAAGCATCTATGGTTCTGTGCGCACCTCCACATCAACAAAATGTGAATCGATATAAGTCTTGAGGTCACTCCAGCACAACTGCTTTATAGAATATGAATATTTTTGTCCACTTCAACAAAAATATTTTAATTCCGAAACGGCAATTCTAAAAATGAACAGTGTGCTGTTTTCGGAAAATTTCAATTTTTGTCTACCTTTTTGGGAATTTTCCCAATAAACAATACAATTGAAATTTTTTTACAGACCATCTCCTCTTAATCAAATTTAAACAACTTCATAACTCAAGTCAAAAAGACCAGTTCAGATCATCAATCTCGAACGCATAGAAAAACTATTAAGAAACCACACGATTTAAAAGAAATCACAGTCCAGCATTTCTGAATCAAACTAAACAAACTAATAAAAGAAAAGAAGAAAGAAATCTACAAATCAACTCAATGGGTTTGAATAAAACGATATCCCATGAAAGCATAAGAACCCATGTACAATTATCGAAGCTAAACAAACCCAGGAATCAAAAGATACAAAAAATACATCCTAGTTATTCTACAAACAAGATCAGAACCGTAATTCAAATTTGGGAGATGGTTTTTTTTCTTTCTGACATGAAGAACTAGTAAACTAAAAAGAACCCACGAAGTTAAATGAAACAAAAAACAAAGAATTTCAGTCAAATGGAATCAAAGATGAATAAGATTTGAAAAAGTGGAGAGAAAAACACAGTACCAGTGCTATGTTAACAGTTGAAGCGGTTGAGACAGCTGAAGCCATTGATTTTGGTGATTCGAAGGGCTGTGATCAAATGAAGAGTGTCTGAATAGAGACCAACTGAAACTGCAGTGTTGGTTGGAAGAGAGATGAGTGGAAGAATGAGAAGAGTTGCAGTTATTTGAGTTTGAGAGCGTGGGGAGGGGTTTAAATACTGTGGATTGGCTTACGAATTCTTAAACGGCCACAGAATTGAATCGTGATATCATAGGCCACGTGGCGATCTCTAAGGCCAAAGCTGTTTTGGGGATCACTTGCATACGAACTAGAGGGTTCCAGAGGCAACTTTCTGGTAGCTTCTCTTTGATCCACAAAAATTAGGTTATTTGATTGAAAATTTTTAGAAAAATTGAATTGTAAGGGTTTTCAGGTGATTTTTAAATTCGTCTTAATTAAACGAGACCAACTCACAAAGTATTTTGAACGTGTGTGTGTATATATATATATACATTAGGTCTCTTTTGGGGTCTCACTCCTACTATTATTTTTATTATTTTAATGGTAAGAGATTTGTAAAGTCTTAGATGATCAAATCTGGCAAAAATTAAGATAAAATAAGAAAATTCGAAAAAGAGAAAGTTTCATAGCTTTTGGCATTCATAGGGAGAATTTTTTTGAACATCTTAGAGTTTCCATTTTAAGTAATTTTTCAGTACACGTGGCGTTATGCTTAGCACAAAAATTTATTAACAACAAATGTGTATTTCTTTTGTTAGAAACATATGCGTAAGTAAGTGAATTGACTTGTATTGTCCGATTGATATCATTATTTCGAGGGACCATCCACTCTTGTTTATGCTCCCGAATCTCGATTAGTCCCTACATGCACATTGCCCATTTTTTTTATTATTATAAACACCCCTCTAAAGGTTATGTTTATTATATGACGTAGATTTTTTCTAAGGTATTTTACTAAATTGTGCATAAAAAATTTATCAAAATGATACATTATTCATTTTAGTTTCCAAAATGATAAATTACCCTTTTTGGAATTAAATTATTTTATCAAAATAGTAAATTGTAGAGGGAACAATGTTTTAATATCAAAAATGCCCTTTTAACGTCCTTTTATAAAATAGTATACATATCCCATGTTTAAGTAGAAAAAGATAGAACTATAACTATTTTAATTAAGTGATGTTTTCTTTTCAGATTTAATTTATTTCAGCACTGGACAGCCTTGTAGGCAATTTTTGACGTAGATGGAAATCTAAAACCCACAAATTCCATGCTTAAAACAAACATGTATATTGTTTTAATCCTAATCATATATATTTTGTTAGGCTAAACTTGGAGATCTAAACTCTATATGTGTATATTGTATTAACCATGGAATCTGTGGGTTTTCAAATCTCTATGGATATAAAAAAATTGCCTAGACCGTTGATGTATTGGGATAAACTAAATCTTAGAGTCGTGGTAATCTGACGCTCTTTTTTCAAATGCCCCCATCACAGAACCGTAGATCCTTTGCTTTGGGATACACAAGAATTTTTTTTTATGATTTTGTAATTGTCAAGTTAGGGAGCGTATAGGGGTCGTCTAAAAAAAGAGTGTTAGATTATCATTAGTCTAAATCTTAAGGAAACATCTCAGTATTAAAATAGCTATATTATATATATATATATATATATTGTTTTATAAAAGGATGCTAAAAAGGCATTTTCAGTATTATAACATTTTTCATTCTAAGATGGCAAGATTTACCATTTTGATAAAAATATTTTAATTTCAAAAATGATAATTTTTCATTTTCAGAATTAAAACAACAAATGCATTGTTTTGGTAATTTTTCAATTTTGTTATTCTGATTTGATAATTTGATCTTATTTGGATATTTATGAATATTATGATACCAATCCCTCAAATATTTATTAGAATGGAAAACAAGTTAGGGGACAACACAGTCTGTAAATTGAAGGAGAAGCATACCTCTGCTATGTGATAGAGATATCATCGGTTGAGATAGCAACAAACTAACCAATCAAAATCTCATCACAAGTAAATAGACACGTGTTGCCATGAGAGCAAGTAGTTTATTGTGGTCCCTGCTGTAAGAAGACAGGTGATCAAGACAGCTTAGTCTCTACACTTTTCTTTTTTGGATCTTCCCCAACTTTTATTTTTTCTTTTTTATTTTGGCTAGTCTCTATGTTTTTCTATTCTTGGACTTCCTCATGTTTAAGTTTGGAGTTTTGGAATCTAAAAATATTTTTTCAATTTCGTAGTTGATTTTCTTTCAATACACTCTTGTCTTTTTCACTAAAAAATAAAACAAGAAAGGATATTATTGAAAAAAAAATTATTGGACAATACTAATATCCCCATGAGATCTTAAATATATTTATGAATGTTAAAATTACCTTTAATTTGCAATTAAAAAAAAGTATGTATCATAGCATAAAAAAAAAAAAAAAATTCTTGCTATAGTGATTTGAAATAAATTCAAAATTGACTAATGATAATCAGACACACTTTTTCCAGAAACCTCCGATATGCTCTCTGACCTGACAGTTACAGAATCATAAATCTTTTTCTTGCGTATCCTGAAGCAAAGGATCTATGATTCTATGATGGGGGCATCTGAAAAAAGAGTGTTACATCATCATGACTAATTCAAAATAGCATTGTGGGTAAAGAACCGATTTTTCTGGAGTCTACAAGATTCGAATCTTTGATTTTTTGTGCACTCAATTAATACTCTCAATGCTACTTTGAGTGTTTAGACACTGTAACAAGGCTCTTATGAGTGGCCTTTTCATCATTTAAAAATAATAATGTTTTAATGGTATTGGAGGTTGGTTCAACACCATTGGATATTATAATTGTCCTTTTACAATTTTAATATAAATTTATAAATAAGGGATAATCATGTCATTTAAATTCAATAGTTATGTGGGAAGATAATTTGTAATCAAAAGTTAAAAAATTAAGGTTATGGTAAAATTATTTCACTTTCAAGGGAAAAATATAGAAAAAGTACTTAGGTTTGAGGTATGTTGAGTCAAAGACTATCTTATATTGAAACTCTATATGAAAGCTCGGGAAATTTAAAGGTTACCAACCGTGAGGAGCTAACTCAGCTCTTCGAACTAGAAAAAAAAAGGGCAAAGAGCCTAGGACCTTGGTCTTTAGTAAGAAAAAATGGGTCGGGTTCATAACTCACAAGCTCGTAAAATTCAAGTTGAGAATAGGGCTTGTCGACTTGCAACCTCACTCAATTCGATCTAATTTTTATTCTACTCACACCATTATTGTTGTTTTTATTTTCACGGTTAAGGCTCACATAGATATCATGTTAGAGAATCCAACTATATCATGTTAAGTCTCAAATACTCTTTGGATTAAAAATCCATTAATTATGACTTTTATAGCTTAAAAAAGTTGAAGAACTTTAACAATTCATTTAAATGCTATCTTAACCCAAGGTTTCTTTATATTAATTGTAATGTTAACTTTTTTAGTCGTGCCAAGTGACCTCAAAAGTTTTACCTCATATCTCACTTTCCTGACACGAAAATGTGTAGGAACTATAGATATTTTTTCACTCATATCTCGATAAAAGCATTTATGATTCATACACTTCCACCAAAAAAAAAAAAAAAAAGTGAGATATGAGTTACAATCGTGAGGTCACTTCAACATTATTCATGATGATGAATGTATGGTTGAAGCGTCCAAAATATTATTTAGAATAAAAACTTCTATCATGAAGAGGCTTGATGTATGTTAGGGCTTATAGCCTAAACCCAATCTTTGATCACCCTACAAAGAGTCGTGCTGGGGGGTGACACAGGATTTACTGTGATTCTCACAATTCTCATGTGAGCATGCATATATAACCATAGATAATTTTTACTCGTATCACAAGGAAACACATCTATGATTATGTGCACATCCCACGTCAGACTTGTGAAAATCACAATAAATTCTTTTTTTCATTTCAACATTTTCCCCCTACAAATGGTTTCCCCTAAACGGGAATATTTGCTGTTATGAAATTTTCAAAATTGAGAGATTGTATTGTCACACCAACTTTTACATATGAGTTTGTAAAAGTTGGTGTGGCAATAGAAGCTCTCGTTCAAAATATATCTATTAGCTATTTCTTATTTAAAAAAAGAAAAAAAATTGTATTTTAGAAAATATTTTGTAGTTTTAGAAAATATGAAAACAAAACGGAAACGGTTTCAACTAAGTTTGACTCGTGAAACACGGAGACGTTACAAAATAAACTAATAAATGAGAACCATATACTACCGGTCGTTTTTGTTATGTGAGACACTCCTTGATGATGTGATGTACCTTTGACCAACATCTTCTCCGAAAGACTAACAATGAAATGACATAAATACCCTCACCTTAATGAAGATGATTTTGGAAACAAAAAAAAGTTTAGAATTGTTGGATAGAGGTTGAGGATGCATTTAGGTCTTTTTTCCATTAGTCTATTGAAAAGAACCAAGTCAAGGGGTATGTTCTGCGTTTAAAAAAATAGGGGTATCTTGAATATTCACCAAAACCTGGAGGGGTATGTTTAAATCACCCCAAAACTAACGTCTACTTGGAGGACGTTTACGGGGAAGCCTAAAGCAAATATCCGTTACCAAGTAACTGCCATTCAAAATAAATATTCTTTCCCCCTCCTTCGACTCTATAACTGAGTCCTCCTCACTTCCCGCTCCACAAGACAGATCTCTCTCTCTCTCTCTCTCTCTCTCTCTCTCTCGCTATATATATATATAATCTTCCAAGACAAATAGAAAAAAAAGGGAAGGGTGTAGAGAGGGAAAAATAAGCTTCAATAAGGCTTACAAATCCACCATGGAGAACAACAACAACAAAAACATCATCTTTCACAAAGATGGCAAAGCTAAAGGAGGGAAACCACCAAGCAGACTACAAAAGCAAGCTCCACCAATCCTTCATCTCGATCCCAGCGTCAATGGAGGTGGAAACCCCTTTGCCTCCTCCTCTAACATGTATTCTACTTGTCCAATTCCCTTACTCTCGCCCCTTATCTTGTCTCCACATCCATTACCCGAGCCCGGAGACAAAGGAAAAGAGGGATGTGAGAGGGCAGAGCAACAGAACGACGAAAATAATGGTTGGTCTGCACCACCCGGTGGATGGCAACACCCGGCTGCACCGGCATTAGCCGAACCTTCGTCTCTCTTCTCCTTCTTTCAATCACAATGCATGCTTGTGCACCACGTACAATGAGCTTTGTTTTTGTATGGAATTGTGTCTTGTTTCTTGGGTTCCCTTCATTCCGAGCTTTATTAGGTTTTTTGTTGGTAGTTTTTTTTGTGACTCCTTGTCTCCTCCCTACCCTCCTCCTCTCGACCATCGATAGTCCTTTGATTTAAGCAAAAGAAAGATGAGAAAAAATATGGCTTAATTTATCCATGTAAGTAATACAATATCAAGATTCTTTCTTTCCAATTTTGGATTTTCTTTTCGGGTTATCAATTGGGTGACAAGAAATCTGTCTGCATCTCAAAAATTTCAAACAAAAAGATGGTCTATATTATGACCTGTTGCTATTAAATGTGACTAAATTCCATCTTAAGATTCTAAAAATTGAAGACAATCTTGAATTATGTTCAATTTATGATCTAGAAATATCCCTTAGCGGCCAATTTTGTTATCTCGAATCTGTTATAATATATAATATATATATATATATATATATATATATATATATATATATATATATGGAGATTGGGAAGATATTGTCCATAGAATCAGAGTTGGGTGGATAAATTGAAGTTGTGCTTCTGGATTACTTCATAATAGATGCATGACAATCAAACTAAAAGAATATTTTTATCAGTGTTATAACCAACTATGTTGCATGAAATTAAATGTTGAGTGGTCAATAAACGTCATACCAATAAATTGAGTGCTGTAGAGAGGAAGTTGAGATGTGTGATTGAGAAGACTAGGAAAGATAAAATTAGAAACAAACATATTTGAATTGAAATAACTTTAATAGGTGTAAAGTAAACTTACTTGGTTTGGGCATACTCAACAATAGTCAATTACAACCACAATTGGAAGAAATATTAAAGTTGAAGGTCCTAAATGATCAAGAGAAAGATCTAAAAGAACTTGGAAAGGAGATAGTGAAAGTAAATGTTAAGAGAAAAACTAGGCTTTTGATAGAGTGGAATGGAGTAACAAGATTCATTAGTTGATCTAAAATCTTTGTTGTTGTCCTCATCGTTGAGATATTCTACTTTTGAAATTCATTGGTTTTGTTGAGAAGGGATGCATTAGTGCATTCTGCACCAGGGGAATTACCATGAAGTTGGGTTGTCTACATTTTTATGTTATTTTGATAAACAGTGGTATTTCATTAAAAAGGAAACAGAAATAAAAGCCGAAAAAAGAACCAACTCAATCAGAAATGATTCATCATAAACACCATCTTGAAATGCTTTATTTGCGATAGCACATGACCTTGCAACAGCAAACACACTCGGAAAAAAAATAATAAAATCAAATATTGCAATTGTGAATTTGTGCGACATAACATGTATTACTTTTTGTATTACTGAGATAAATTAACAGAGGCATGCAGAAAGACGCAACACAAGTGATTCTTACAGCAATACATAGTTTACCGATCATGGGAACCAGATCTAAATTATGGTGTTTCATCAGATAAATAAAATGGGCAAGAGTTGAGTCAACCCTTCAATTGATTAGGCCAAATAAAAAAAAGATTTCCACCACAACTTTTATGCACTTGAGATCCACTTCAAAAGTTATTCCTTCTTTTGGGAAATCAGTAGATGAATATGGTTGTGAACCCAATTCTGTAAATGGCCTCCCCAAGAGAGCAAGTTGACATTATTCAAATGGTGATCTGTACTAAAATCTCCACCAAAAATTTGTTTAGGGTACATTGTTGTTGCTAGGACTCTGAAAAACCCTTCCGTGATTCTACTTCATACCATCAAAAGAACAGTTTTATGCTCAACTTGACCAGCACCAAAGCCAACAGGCAACAGGAGTTAGTACTAAATTGTCCAAAACAAAAAATGATTGTATCGTCCCAGAAGAATTCTGAAATTTGATGAAAACTTGCAGTATTTGATGAAAACGAGTTGGCTAAGTTGCACACCCATTGGAAAACTTAGAACCTTGTAAGATATACTGCAATGCCTTTCTAGTAATCCCCAAAAATACATGCAAAGAATGTAATAGATTCCAAAAGATATCCAAAAACAAGTGTCATTAGTAACTTGACGAATAAGAAATATACACAGTGAATAGACTTACATATTTCACCAAATAAATAACTTAGGGTCATCGTTCTTTCTTCTCACATGTACACTATCCATCTAGTAAGGAACCAATCATTATATTATCTACCTTTGTGCCTTTCACCAATATATAGAAAGTATCAAGAACACTAAGGAGGCCCCTCTCTGAATTCACTCTTCCCATAGTTATCCAAGATTTGTGGGGTGAAAGTGAGTAGTCATCTTGCTAAGAAAATCAGAATTCAAATTCCCCATTTGCCTGCAAAAAGTGGGTATTAAGAGAAGCTCTCAAAACATTGAAATCCACAAGAATTCAGCCAAAGATCTCTAATTAATAATATAATAAGCAAAAACATGAATCATATTGAAAGATCTATCCCTTGAAACAAACCTTGGAGAAGAGAATGTCCTTATTGTCAATGCGTATAATGCCATCCTTGAGTGTGCATTTCCATCTGCTTTTGGTCCGTGTAACCTATTTGACCAAATTTGTAATATAACAAGGAGGTTATTAACAAGAATAACCCTAATTAAATCTTACCGTCAGTATGCATAAGAACAGTTTACCTTCTCAAACTGAGCTAGAACTAAATGCTGTGTGTTCTGCTCCTCTCCTTCATCCACATCATCTAAATCGTCATCATCATTTTCATTCAGAGGCGGCTCATCATCATCATCTCCAACTTCAATTTGTGGGCCAGTAGAAGTGCCTGCTTGTAGATCTAAGAAATTGATAAAGAAAGATACAACAGTGTCAATGTTTATCAGAGAAACAAACTCAGTGTGAGAATTGTTAAAATGCACGCTGATTATATTTGCCAAAATGGTCCATATACTTGATCAGAGGATCTATCCACACTTACCATGGCCAGCTGGAGTGTTTACTGTGTTGTAGTCGTCATTGATAACTCCTTGATAAGGGTATAACTTCAAAAAGAACAACAAAAGCAGCAATATGAGAATCATAACGCTGAATTCAGTAACATAAGCATAGATAAACGTATAAACAGGTGACATGTTGCATAGACATGATAACTACCAGCATGTGGCCAACTGGCCACTGATCAATGCCAAACTCAACATTGAGCTGGCTATTGTACAAATCATAGCATCATCATCATCATCATTGAACTCTATCCCAAAGGTTTTGAGGTTGGCTGAAGGAATGCTGTTCCTCAATTCAATTATATCCAGAGACACGTCTATTGTTATTGGAAATCGGTTTATATCCACTTTCACTACCTCAATATATCTTCTGTTGGGTTTTGCATGCATTTTTAGAACATTCAACTTGCTTCAACTTGCAAATTCCTTCTAACTAGGTAATAATTTGCCTTCAGTTGAATGTGGCCAAACAATCTCAATCGTCTTTTCTTTTATTGCCTATTGGAGCTACTCATACATTTCCTCAAATGAAATAATTTCTAAGTTATCTTTCATAGTTTTTCCATATATAAACTAAACTTATTCCTCTATTAAATTATATTTAGAGCCACACACCTGTTATTGGAAGTGCTCATATTTGCTTTCGCTATATCAATCCACTTTCTTTTGGTTCTCCCTTCTCACTCTTTTAGAACATTGAACTCACATGTTCTTTTATTTGAGGCTGCAAATGGCCTTTGTTGATGGTGCCCAAACCATCTCAATCAACTTTCTCGTGGTCTATTTCCTATTGGAGCTATTCACACATTTTCTCAAATTTGTTCATTTCTAATTTTATCTTTTTAGTCTTTCTACTCATCCATATTATCTTCCTTGCATCTGCAATGCTCAATCTATTAACATGATGCTTCTTGATCAACATTCAATTCCATAAAGCATAGCTTGGTCTTATTATCGTCTTGTAAAATTTCCTTTTAATTTGATTGGTATGCTTCAGTCACATAACATTCCGCAACACACCCCACTATAAGCATATAGTTTCAATTCTATGCGCAGCATCTTCATCAATCTCTCCATCCTTACATATAATAGACCTGTATAACAAAAATGGCCGTTTTGGAATAATTTCAGACAATCAATGTTTACCGGACATACTTCATGGGTGTTAAAAGTTACACTCTACATATTAGGTCTTGGTTCTACTTATTCTATATTCCATGGACTCCAACACCTCTCACAATAATTATAGTTTTGCATTGATTCCCTTTGTAATCTCATCAACTAACACTACATCATCTGCAAAATATAAACTAAAAAAAAAAAAATTTAATTGGGAAGTCACATAGCAATGATGTGATTGCTACATAAGTATAATGATTGTCAATTCAATCTATCCAAATACTAGGCCAACCCTTCAACAAGCCACAGCCCACAATTTACTACACTGGAAATATTCCTAAATACTCAACCAAGTGCCTCCTTTTGGACCCAATGTTATCGAATTGCACATGCAATGCCGATTACGCATGTGTAATCAAGCAATAGCATATGCCGTTGTATATGAGGAGAATCTATTCTAAAAAGAAGAACAAGAAAAAATGACAGAAAGCATGTGCGATCGCATAATGACCAAATGGTCATAAATTGGCATACACGATTGTATTGACCAAAAATAGCATATGCAATCACATATGACAACTATCAAACTTTTTGGCCACCTTTTCCCTATATACACCCATCATCATCATTTATCCCAAAGAATTGGGTGCTGTCTTTCCCTATAAAACTACATGTAAATATTTAGTGATAGGATAAGTCATAGCATATGATCGCACAAATCAATCAGGTGATCTTAAAATCTTGACCAACATTTTTCTTCTAGATTGTAAATAAAACAGTGTATTTTTCCACATACACACAAAAAAAAAAAAAACATAAAACATCCTTAAACCATAGGATTCATCTTGTTAACCCAATTTTCAGGTTCATTCAGGAAGCTGCCCACTCAAGTGAAGGGCCAAATCTAGTACACTCTTGGGCTGGCCATTCCATGCATAGATGGGACAAATAATATAGTATTTTTAAATATGCGTTTAGTGATTGCATGCATGTGTGTATATGTATACTCATGGAATTTTACACAAACCCTTCCCATATCGTTCTCTTCCACAATAACATAAGGGCATCTCCAAATTTCCAATTCAATGTCACAAGATAGATGCTTATCTGCAGTGATTGTAAATTTCTTCAGTGACTGTAAATTTAACACAAGAATTCCATCTTCTGAGTCATCATTATATTTTCATAGGAAAGTTTGACCCAACATCAATATGCACACAATACGCAACGTTTCATGTAGACAAAGATGAAAACTAACAACTAATGTAGGCAACGAGAAAGTACCTCTGTTTGCAAAACTTCAAATGTAGCATCTCCAGCTCCATCTTGTTGTGGTATATATCCGCCCCCATGAAAATGTGGAGCAAAATCCTCACGTTTCCGTTTACCAGAAGGCACCGTGAAGAAGTCCTGGATTTGAACTCCATTAAAATCAGTAATGAACTTATGTGAAAACTTCATCAGTGTGGAAGGATAAAAAAGGATATTATTTCCTTGGCTAAAGAAAATTAACACACATTCCCAAAAGAAGAGCATACACCCTAAACCCAATTTCATAAATAAACCCTTTTTCATAAGCACCCAATAAACAAGGAACCCCCAAAAGACCCAAACATTCCCAGCGTAACATAGGAAATACGGGTTTTTAGTGTTTCGGGCTTAAATTTCAGGTCCCAACTCTTCTAATTGGGTATTTCACATGATGCACATCAATGTTATCTAAGGAAAAGGACCACCTGTGTCGTGGGTTGATGAGAACTTCCTCTGTCCACCTCATCCCGTCCCTCCACATAAGCTACAATATACAAACCCAATTATTACAAAAAAGTTAGGTTGTCCCCAACTATATTCAAAAAAATTAAACCATTGTAATTCCTTTAGTCAAACCTATTATACTTACGGACATTAACATCAACACCAAGAGGTCTTTGGTTTATCCAAGGAGAAGATGGTTGCTGCGAAATCAAGGTACGGATATCAACATTTACTTCATCATTAATTCCACAACTAAACAGATATTTTGCTTCATATAAGGAGCAAATATTCATTAAAGATAGAAACTACTACATAGAAAATTACCATATATGAAGTAGGCCTTCCAGGTTTCACCTCAGTCACACCGCCATTATCATTTACAGTAGAATATTCACTAGGTGTGGGAATGTAATATGAGTGGTCTGCAGTACCTGGCAAGGGTGTTTGAATGGGAGTCTGTAAAGGTGTCTGCATTGAAAAATTACAAAAAATACATATAAGAAAAATTTACAAAAAATATCTCAAACCCAATTCATTAAACTACAAACTTGCTTGAAGATTGTCTGCAGTAGTAGAATCTTACAGGTGGAAAGAGCATATCAGCCGTAGGAGTTTGGAACTCCTCTGTTCCTTCGTAAGGAACATTTAGATCATGAACAGGGGTAATCACACCGCTGCTCGAAGCAGTCGGTTTAGGCAGAGAGGATCTCTCAATCGGTCCACTTATACCACCACATTGCATCATTTTCAATTCCCATAACTGAAAAATTCCATAAAAATCAACAGAAATCATTTATAAATAAATTTATGAAGAGAACCATCAAACCCTAGAAATCTGCAAATCGAAAAACCCTAAAACTCAAAAAAGAATCAATAAAATTAATCCTTCCACTAAAGATCCTCAATAATTAATCAAAATTGAAACCCTAAGAGAGAGAACGAGAACTGAAAATCGAAAAACTGAAATTACCCCTTGAAGCTCGTTAAGAGAAGTTTCGTCGGCACCGGATTGGATGAACTCATCTCGAACCTTGTTGATTACATCTTCGATAATATTGATGTAAACCGCACTCGTCATCGACGCCATTTGCGATTAATTTCGAAAGCTAAAGAAAAAGAAGATTTTTAGGATCGAAGAATTGGGGGAGGTTTCAGAGTGGGAGGCGTAAGGTGGCAGAGAGGTAAATTGGAAGAATTTGGAGGGCAAGAGATTCAGGTGAGATTTGCCCACAGGTCTAGGGCATTGATCCCCAACTTAGAGAAGAGAGATACATAAATGAATTATAATAGTTTGACACGTGTTGTCAACGTGTTCGTCTTAGCTGTATTGTCAATCGTGGAAGAAAACAAGTCCGACTGTTATCAGCGACCATGTGTAGTTGTAATTACGAGAATACCCCCACCCCTCTAGTTTCTTCTTTCATTAATTACTATTGTAGCTACAACAGGTAAATCCAGGCTAAACCCTCAACCCAAACTCAACTCGACGATCGGGCCTGAATTCATTAACTCAAATTCAAACTCGAGTTTGAATTTTTGAAAATCAGGTTGAACTCGGATTGATCTAAGGTAATTTTGGGTGGATTAAACAACCTTAAATTCATTTTTATCAACAAATAAATAATATATTTTAAATAAGAAATACAACATTTAGTACAAAATCATTAGTAAATAAAATCGAAACCTCCAAGTCCATCAGTAAAAGAATATTTAGATAAATTATACAAAATCAAAATCCCATTAATAATATCTAATCATCCGTAAATAATAAGATAAAATCAAAAGATTAAATTCAAAAGAAATTCTTAATGATTCTTCCCTTCATTCCTTAATCCTTAATGTCAGTACCAATATTTAGATAAATTATACAAAATCAAAACCCCATTATAATATGCATAGAATTCTTGAAGATGAATAGCAATTTCACTAGCATGTTACATCAATGATCAAACTCATTTTTCAACTGATACCTAATAAAGATCTAGACATGATTTTAATCAACAAAAATCCCTCAGGTTGATTGCTTTAAACCCTCCCTCAAAGTCGATTAGTGATAAACTAACACTCAAATAGAAAGTCGACTAGTGATAAACTGACGCTCTTTGTAAACTCTCTACCGTGGCATGTGAACAGAACTATAGATCTTTTCCTTGTGTATCCCAAAGAAAAAGATTTATAATTCTACGCACTGTCACATTAGAGAACTTACAAAGAGCGTCAGCTTATCACATCTCTTTTTCTAAAATGAGTTATGATTTTTTTACTCGAAAATTTTCACTTGACTTGCACACGGCTGATGTGGTAAGAGCACAGAGCCATAGATCTTTTCGAGTTAGAAAAGCATTAGCTCTCTAAAAAATCTTGATCAACAAGTGGGATGATTTTCTTTTAACCAATGAGATAGTGACACTTATGGACCCAACGTAGAAGACAAAATCCTTTCAGAATATAAATTCCAAAAAGATGGAAAATTTAGCTTTCTTTATTTTTTTCCTCAACATGTTTTAAAATTTTTCTCTTTGGTTCTGTTCTTTGTAAAACTTAGGTCTTGTTCACCTGGAAAGAAGATGTTTGAACTAAGAGACTCAGTTATGGATAAAATGTACAGAAAGAGAGATAATATTCTTGGTTTCTTGGATAAACTTATAGTGTTTCTATTGTAGTAGGGGCCATTTAGAAACTATTCTGATTAAAAGCGTTTCTACCTCTAGAAATTATTATCATTCTTAAAGAAATTATTCCGAAAGTTATAATGACAAGAAAATTTAAAGTGATTCCCATGAAAAATCGTTTATAAGAGGTAACCATGACTCAATCCAAAGTCCACAACATTGCCAGTACGAAGATATTGATGGATGATTTGATTACATAAGAATGCAATTTCTTTGTAACCCATATTGAGTTGCCATTACATCTTCACATTTACAGAATTTCCTAAAACCAATGGAATTATAGATTAGTCAGCATGGTTGTAAAGCATGGTCCTCGTTCTTTTGATCATCACAGACACATCTCTCATGTTCGGTCACTCTTCTGGTGCTTCCCCAATGTTTATGACCCAAACAAAGCAATATTCACCCCACATTTTATAATCATCCATCAAGTGTACATCCAAAACAAAGCAATATTCACCCCACTTGTGTTGTGCAACCACTTCTCCAAACTCCCATTTGGCATGAATTGCAACACCAGTGCCTTGAACTCACTAGTTGAACATGTACTTATGATCTTAACCAAGTTTCTATGCCGAATGTTCCGAAGAGCTTCACATTCGACTAGAAAACTCTTAGAAGTTCCATGTAGGTCCATGTTAAAGACTTTTATAGCCACATGAGTCCCGTCCCTAAAAACACCCTTGAAAACAGTTCCGAAGCTCCCTTCTCCAATCAAGTTTGGTAAACTGAAATTATCAGTTGCAGCTTTTAGTTCATAGTGAGAATATAATCTGTGGGTACTCTTAAGTGAGATAACACCATCAATCTCTGGTTTTCCCTTTAGTTTCCCCCTCCAATGGAAGAACAACAGTCTCGTTTCGATCTATCTGAATGTCTTATGGTGGTAGGGTAATTGGGTAGCCCCATTATTGGAACACCGCCGCAAAGATTGAATTTCCACCGAATTTACAAAGATACCTTTTTTGGGTACCTCTCCTTGGAATTGATTGCCAGAAAGATTCAAAAGCTGAAGGAATTGAAATAAATCTACAGAAGTTGGAATTGAGCCAGAAGGATTATTAGATGACATATTGATATACTCTATACCTTTTAACTTAGCTAATGAATCTGGAATCCGTCCTTGAAAAGAATTGCCAGCCAAATCAAGGTACAAAAGATTTGAACAGTCACCAATCGGGGCTGGAATGGACCAGGGTAGCTTGATATTGGACATATTGATCCCTTGTACCGCTTTCAAACTGCCAATTTCGAAAGGCATTGACCCAATTAGAGAATTCCATGACAGATTTAAAAGTGTCCCTAGATTTGGTTAACAAAAGATTTCTTTGGGAATGCCTCCTTGGAGCCTGTTTTGAGACAGATCCAACATATGGAGTTTTCGGCAATTTGAAAGGCTAGAAGGTATTCTTCCTGTTAAAATGTTGCTGCTGAAACCCAATTCAAACATTTCAGTCAGGTTAATTTCCCAACGATTCGCGTATTGGCCCCGAAAAATAGTTCAAATCCAAGGCAAGTTTTTGGAAGTTTTTTAGATTTCCAATTGTAGAGGGAAAGTTTCCAGTGAAAGAATTAAATTCAAGGGACAACTCAATCAGACTACCCAAGTTACCAATTTCTTTTGGTATGTTACCTTCAATGTGGTTTTTGGCCATCACTAATAGAGCAAGACTGCTTGAAAGATTACCGATGGAGGAGGGAAGCCAACCTTTCAATTGATTTGTAGCCACAGAAAATACTTCTAGAAGCGTAGAGTTCACCAATGACCTAATAAAATCCAATCCGCGCTCGTCATCAATCCCCAACTGATTGAACTCAAGATTCAAAATTTGAATATTAGGAAGATTCAATGACATGGGAACTTGTCCTGTAAAGCTGTTGACAGAGAGATCGAGGCGTTGGAGGTTTGTAGCATTAGCGAGAGATGCAGGGATGGGTCCTTCAAGCAAATTCCCGCCCACGAAAAGGGTTCCAAGATTGGGTAATGTAGCGAACAAATTAGGTGGAAGACGGCCTGGAATATAATTTTTTGCTAAGGATATAAAGAGCAAAGAAGAAATATTTAACAATGAAGAGGGAAGCTCACCCGACATATTGTTAACTCCTAATTGTAGGTGCAACAAAAGTTGGAGATGGCCTAATTCAGTCGGAATCGGTCCTTGAAGATTATTTGACATCAAAACAAGGGTATTGAGAGAGGAAAGATTTCCAAATGAAAATGGGATAGAACCTGTTAGATTATTCTTTGCGAAATTCAAGTCTTGAAGTTCTGATAACACACCCAATTCAAGTGGAATTGTTCCTTGGATTTGGTTATCAGAAAGATAAATTTTAAGAAGCCTAGAACAATGGCTGAGAGAGGAAGGTATGGTTCCATGGATGACATTGGAAGCTAGAATGAGTGTTTCTAAGCGATATGGACAGCCAAATTGTATAGGAAGTGAACCACCAAAGCTGTTGTTTTGCAAGTCCAGAAGGTGAAGGAAGGATAGATTGGTAATGTGGGGTGCAATGGTACCAACGAGAGAAAGGTTCGCAAGGGCGACACCAGTGACTCAGTGCTTGGTGGGATTACAAATGACTCATTTCCAAGTACAGAATGATGTTTTTGGATTATGGATGGCTTGAAGGAAAGGAAAGCGTCTTGGTCGGTTGAATTGTTAAGCCGAGGTCGTAGTAGAGCTTGTGAATGGCGAAGTGAGCTTAAGAAGAGAGAAAGGATGATAAGAATGAGAGGATTCATGATTCAATCTCTGATTCTGATTTTTGCTCGGAGAGAAGGATTTTATAAACATAGAATTAAAAGAATCATGAAGTGGTATAGTTTGACCACCAGAACCAAAGTTTGAAGTTCTGAATTAATTATACAGTATAGAGCATGGTTTTAAAACTCGGTTTCCCGTCAAGTCTCATCCATGCCAGATACCGAGTCATCTCGGATGACTTTTCCAATACGTTTGAGACGTGTCATTCAAAAATAAAAATAAAAGAATATGGGATTATACATCTCATCCGAAAAACTGACTTGTCCGTACATTTCGTCCATGTCTAATACCGAGTGACGCGGTCGAGTTTTTGAAACCATGGTACAGAGTGTAGACTATCCCCGTTGACTTTTCTTAAGTTTTTGCCTTTTTGTTTTTTGTTTTTGCGTCACAAAGTTTTGGATCATCTCTTTCAATGGGAAACTAACTTTTTATTTTTTATTTTTCCATTTTACAAGTGGGAGATTCAAGTCTCAATGCGTACGACAAGGTCGCCATTTAATCCTCTGACTTTGGAGTGATTGAGAAAGTTTATCTCCTTCACAGTTCAACGGCTGACTTGTAGTCAACCCTATGGGGGTACGGCAAAAGAAAACTCTACTACATTTGGTGACTATGGAAAGTGTTAGAAAAAGCACACCCTAATCCTTGAAAAAAAGTAGGTGCGATTTGATCAACTTTGGTAAGTAGGTGCAATTTTGAAAGAGTTGTGCTGGGGTGACACAAAGGGAGACACAAGAGGGATAAAAACTTGTGTTGTCGTGCATATTATCGTAAATATTTTTCTTGAGATACGAATAAAAAGCATCTACGATTATGTGCGCGCCACCAGATCATTTTTGTCACCTTGTGTCTCCGTTTGTGTCATTCCAGCATTTTCCTTTTTGAAATATTTACATGTAAGACCAAAATGTTGAATTCGAGAACAATACCCTTATCGTTGGTTTGACTTTCGAGTGAAGTCTCTTGAAGTTGGTGATGAGCATGTTGTCTCTATCACATGAGTTTCTAGTTGACTAGATTGGAGTTTGCTTATAAAATTAGATACCCAATGTTCTGACGCTTTCCTTTCTTCTACATTATCTCCTTTAGATGATGAATAACAAAATCGGATTTTAATCCCTGTGAAAGAACTAAGTTTTATCGATGAATTCTTGGATGAATATTACATAAAACCTAATAAGGTATTTATGGAGACTCCATCTACCAAAAAAATACTAATTGATACATTCTGGGGACAATGACAGCAAATTGAAAATATGTATAAAAAAGTCTCGTCTAAAAAATTATGGACTCTTTAATATCCATTTGATCAAGTATTAGTCTAAAAAGGGCTTTTGAAGTGAAAATGCTATAATTACCCTTTCAACAATTTTTAAAGTTTAAAGAAACATGTTTATGTGAGAATATTTGAGGTACTCTTATGTTTTAAGATTAATGACATGCTCCTTAACTATGGTCATCTCTCCTATCGCATAGAATAATGACAAAAATGATCTAAATGAAAAATAAAAATCTTTATTTTCTCATCCCAAAACTACTAATCTTTAACTAACATAGATGATGATGTTGATGTTGATAGAGAAAAGTATATTACATTTATTAAAATATATAAATAATTTTAAACAATTAAACATAATTTTAAAACTCAACTTGAATGTTCAACAAATTGATTCAACTCAAAATTTAGCAAGTCCACTTAAATGAGTAAAATAAAATTATGTCGAATTTATGAAGAGTTTTTAACAAATAAAAATACTTATTTTATTTTTATTTTTCACAAAAATATTAATTACCAAATAAATTGGTCAAGTTTTTTATTTGAATCGGTATATTTTTAAATCACACCACTTTGTAAAGTTGTTAAAAGAGTATTTTAAGTATTTTCCTTAAAAAAATCTTCAAAAGATCTTTTATAGGTTAATATTTTATTAAGTGAGACTTAAATGGTTCGTATTTTTTACTAGGGGACTGTGGAGGGAAAATTTAATAGTCTCGGAGTATTGGCATGTAGTAGAATGGTCATCCGATCCATCGAAGAAGGCACTAGGAAAGAAAACGCGTCTTAGGGTCGAGAAAGCGTCCAAGTCCAAGATTCCTAAAAATATGCTAAGGTGAATAATTCTATTTCAACTGGTGAACAATCAGGAGAAAATCAAGGAAAAATATGATTCGAGATCAAATAAGGAATTTGTGGTAAGCCTATAAATGAGAGTCAAGCATTACGAAGAAGGTACAAAAATTGATCATATCTAAGTAGAGTCTCATAACCTGAGTTCTTACTGACTTAAGCATCAGAGTCTTTGTGGAACAGGGGAAGGAAGAAGGACCCAAGGATCAGACGATTGGTACATCATGTAGTTCGGGGGTATTCTTAATAATTGCCTCCAAAATTTGGCGTCGTCCATAGGATCGAAAATAATAACATGAAACGGAGAACCTATGGGAGTCTCAACAGCACAAGTAGTCCCAAGAAGACGATGGGATGTTATAGCCTGGGGTGTGGAAGGAAATATGGGGGAGGTTTCAGGATGAGTAGTGCTAAAGGTTCCAAGAGGAACCACGGTGTAAGTAGATATCAGAGATCTCGGGAGCGTTGCACCCAACTCGACACCTGAGGGACAAGGGCTTCTACAGATCATGGAAACCCTGCTCTCTCGGATGAGGGCTGAACTGCAGCAAGGGCTCGTTAGTCAAGCATAAGAACTTTGAGCCCTAAAAATGGATAACGAATAGATGAGGCAACGATTAGCAAAGGAAAACAACTGAGACTACAAGATAAATCGGGGAAGAAAGTTCAAATCTCGATAGAAGAAAAAATGAGCCACAAAACGCACATAAGTTTTCCCCACGAGAAAACCTTATAACCATGGGAGAGGTAGAAGAAATGTTCAAAAAGAGGGAGGACGATGCTGCAAGGGGGGGGGGGGTCAAGCTGGATGGTTGGCTTGGTCTATTGTAAGAGACTTACAGTCCTCAACCTTCTTGGAAGAAATTTTCTAGGCCGAGCCCCCTAGGAAGTTTCATGACCAAAATTCAACTCCTTTAATGGAATGCGTGACTCTATAGAACGTATCATGCATTACAAAAACCAGATGATTCTATATCAAGGGGATGATACTCTAATGTGTAAGATGTTCCCCTCAACGCTTAGGTTGACATCCATTTCTTTGTTCTAAGGGTTGAAAACTGACTCAATAAGAAGTTTCTTAGAGTTGGAAGAATCCTTTGTGGTTCAGTATATCCACAATCGGAGGAGGAAGGTAAAAACGAATGTGTTGTTCAATCTAAGTGTAGATATCCCATTTTGCATTTGCTCGATTAATCAACTCGTCAACTCGATTGCGATGGTTCCTAATGATGGATGAATATTTTTAAAGTTTTTATTTGTTACTAGATGTGTTTCACAAGACTCATATGAGATATTTCAAGTAAACAAACTTTATAAATTACATTACGTTAGTAAAATATGATCCAAAACATAGAAATCATCATTTTGAGACAAAAAAAAATTTACGAGAAAAATTATCAAAAAATGATTAAATTATCAAAATACCCCTGACGCCATAACTTCCCTAGAAGCTATATTATGATTAGGAAAATCCTTCTGAACACATAAAATAATAAACAAAAATCGAATAAACTATTTCACCAATTTTCAAAGGATCGAGATCTTAAACTGCTATAGAATCAGAGATCTTAAATTGATCCCTGATAGAGTCCTTGTTAGGTATGGAGGGAGGTTTATAGGATTTCTTCCCCATGATAAATAATAATGCAAAGAAAAGAAAGCGAAGAATGGGAAGAAAATACCTGAAAGAAAGAAAAAGAACAAGATCCAAGCAAGAGGGTACTAGGCAAGGGAAGAAGGCAAGAGAGCAAGAAAGGGGGATGAAGACAGAAACAAAGTGGTAAAAGAGTGTCAAGACACTCTTTAAATAGGGAAAACAACTTCGGGATCTGCAAAAATATCAATGAACAAGGAGACATTTAGATTCAATAATCCATAAGGGATGATTCTCGAAGAACGAGACCATCAAAGCTGAAAGACATGCATAATGGAGAACAAAAGTCGAGATGACTATGTGACAACGACGCCTCACTAAAGCCAATGAAAACAAAACGCGTGTGCTTAAGAGACGTGCAACCGACATCACGATGTGCAAGGTGGAGTATCGGACCTTAATTACTTAGTTAGTGTAGTAAGTGCGACCAGTAAGAAAGTGAGGGGTGGGCTAAGCACTAATACGATAATTACTACGCAACAAATATGACCGTTCTATCTTCGATATGCCACTTGGCCTACACACCAACCCTTAAGGGCAAATAGTAAGTCTCGAGAACCCATGTTATACCTCAGTTCCTAAGAGGGGGCATTGTGGAGGGAAAATTTTATAGTCTCGAAGTATGGGCACGTAGTAGAATGGTCAATTGATCTATCAAAGAAGGCACTAGGAAAGAAAGTGCATCTTAGGGTCGGAGAAATATATGATTTGAGATCAAACAAGGAATCTGTGATAAGCCTATAAATGAGAGTTCAACATCATGAAGAAGGTATGAAATTAAACCTATCTAAGTAGAGTCTCATAACTTAAGTTCTTACTAACTTAAGCATCGGAGTCTTTGTGGAATAGGGGAAGGAAGAAGGACCCAAGGATCGAACGATTGGTACATCACGTAGTCCAGGGGTATTCTCAATAATTGCCTCTACATGGACTATTCGATATGTATTCTCAATAAAGAGTCCTTCACAATCATTATAACTATATTCTAAGGAAAATGTTGAAGTGAGTGTGTAGGACACTGTGTTACACTTTGTACTGATGTGGAAGTGCATACAGAATCATAGATGCTTTTCTTGGAGGTGTGAGTGAGCAAATCTACAATTTCGGGCACACCTCCAAGTTAGCACAATGTGTAATGCAATGTTCTGCACAGACACTCAAGCATGATTCATATTCTAAATATATCATTTTTCATCACAAGCTTTTATTTATGATGAGATAAATTGACAATGATACAATACATCTTATGTTTCTTAATACGGTGCATCTTATAATCTAACAATCCTTGAACTTTGGAGTTAGGGTCTAGAACGGTGCTTTGTTCCTATAATAAAGGTAAGGTATCTACGGGGCATGTTTTTGTTAGAGTTTAAAACATCTATGGCTCTTAACCCAAACTTGCACAGTCTAAAACATTGCTATAGGAACATGATACCATTCTAATTAAGATCATTATGTCACTATCAATTGATTGAGAATGAAAAGTGTAGCTTAGCTTGCATCTCAAGGTGATGTGGCCCAATGAGTTGACATCAATTAGTGGTGGTGAACTTAGTGGAAGTTCATCACCACATTGGACGAATCCAAGTAAGTTGATAATTTAACACACTCGGAAAACTATCCTCTAAGGAAAATCTTATAAAATATTTTTTATAAGAAATTGTACTATTTTAAATTCATCCTCTTATCTTAAAAATATGGTTTCTGCTGAACTAATCATGCTCTTGTATTTATTTCTATCACAAATCATATCTTACATTGATTAAAATGTTTTTATATCGCTGTCTAAAGGAATTGCAAATAACTTTTTTAGAAATATTTTGAAAAAACTCTTCAAGCAAAGCACACCAAATATCCTTGATCAAATGTCATGTAGTTGCCACTATACATAATAATCATTAGAATATTGACATAATAAAAGTATGCTGTTAAATCAAATTAATGGCCCAACTCTGTGGAAAGTTGACGTTGATGATATGGTGACTAATAATGAACTAAGATTGATTATGCTTGGTTTAATCGGATCAAAATATCTCACCAACATTTGAAATGAAATCGGCAGAAATGCTAACTTTGGACTCCAGGACCTCTTCAAAGATATCAACTACCTTACTATAGTGATGAGAAGCTTTTCAAACTCATCAAAATTGAAAGGTTAAATTCAAGATCATAACAAAAAATTCTGTAAATGCTATCCTACAAAGAGCAAAAGGAGGGGAAACAAAAAAACTTATATGCTGTTTGACACTTTTTACAACATTTGTGTATGAGCATAAAAATCACTCTGCCAATACTGGGAAGCCATCCTTTGGGCTAGCATAAGTTGAAGAAGGATGGAGCATTGATTGTTTATATTGAAGTTGGTGGTGTAAATTATGTACAAGAGGATGATCATGAACCTATTATTATTCAAAAACATTTTGAATTCATCTCCCTTCTCACACACCAAAGCCTAACAAGGAGTTTTTGGAATGGGTACAACTCCAATCAAGCAGACTCAGACTCCTGCAAATTTCGGACGAGGGATAAGGCGATATATGGAACTACCGACTGATTGACTGCAAAAGCATCGGCTATGGTAAACTACATAAGTTTGTCAACATGCCACTCAGGTGTTGTGCACAATGACCACTAATAAGACAATACCAAAGGCATCAATGTTGTATGTGCAGTACGAAATGTTGTATGAGCACGATGTCTCCCAATCTTACGTCTTCATATGCAAGGTAGGAGTGATAGATGTCTACCACATACAAAGTACTCTTAAGGGTGGAAAGGAGAAATTGGTCCACTCGAGCATGGCCACAATGGCAGTAATCTCAATCATATAGCAACTCTTAAATTCCTGCAAACGTTGGCCTACATTGCCAATCTAACTGAACAAGAACCCCATCTCTGTGTTTGATTTCACCACACTCGTCACCCTAATTAATCATCTTTGACACCTTAGGGTTTTGGTAGTAACTTGTTCCAGCAAGGATAATCAAAATGTACAGGGCTTGAGTCCATATTCTTCTTGATAACACCCATTGGGATCACCCATAGCCCACCCACACGGCTCTTTGTGCTGATCACGTAGGTTCCATCTAGGAGTATTAATTTCGAGAAGCTTTTCATCTCGATCGATACAAGTAAGTTTTTTGTCATGCTGAATACAATCAAACAGCAACAGCAGCTTTCAACCATATGTTAATTCATATCCACCTTCTTCACATGTTTAATAGGATTTTTATCAAACCATCTGCTTGGGCATCTGGAGGGTAATGAAGTCAATTAGCTTGGATCAATGAATTGAATATAAAGCGTAGGGAAGAAAAAGGTCAAAAACTGAAAATCTAACAATGATTATGATGAACTAGAGGGACATAATCGTTGCTCTTCAAACACTATTCACTCCCGACTCTAGTATGAACTCAAGTTTACCATAAAACTCCAACAAAGTATTTTCACGATACAACGAGCTCAATCTCTTTTTCATGCTTTGTCGTTTTGCAAAGATGGAGAATTGCCTAGGGATTAGTGATTTATGTATGTCAAGAAATTTCTAAGACTGCATGTTCTGATCTATGCCTACAGATCCCTTTTTATTGATTCTAATGTGACCATTCAAAAACTCGGCATGACTGTTTACCTCAACAATCACAATTTGGATGGCCTAATCACTTTAAATCCAATCTAATAATCAAGGAGTAAGGAAACACACCTTTCTACTATTATGGAAGGTTGCATCTCTCCATTGATCAATGATAAAATATTTTGAGTGCGTTCAAACATGGTAGACCATGAAATACAAAAGTGTGACCAAGAACGCACATGCACGTGTGCAAATGTGGCGACTTCACCACCTAGCGCAATAGTATAATTTCTTTCACATAAATAACTAAAGTAGACAAGCGAAAGATCTTACATAATTTCAAAGGAACTCTTATTCCGTTCGCTATATGTGAGACTGTCTTTTAGGAATTAGCTACCCAACCTAGCATACAAGGGACAAAAATTACCCTCCAACATACTACCAAATTTCTAAAAATATTTATATTAGTATAAAAAAAATATGAATCTAAACCAAGGTTTGTTCCTATAACAGTATGACCCAGCACATCTTATTTTACATCCTATGATACATCATTGACAAGTAACAGTCAATCTTTATCTTTGCTAGTAGCAGTCACCCATTCAGTTCATGTAGTCTCGAGACTGGTAAATAATGGCTAGAAAGTATTGAAAACTATCTGAAAATGAACTGTGAGAGGGACTTAGATAATGATTCTCAAGGGAAAGGTTTTGAAATTAATTAAAAAGCCAGGTTGCACTCTTGTTGTCTCATGTGGCTTCATCTGGAATCAAAATTATAAGTCCCGGTAACCGCCTTTCAATTCATCCCCTACAAATATGACAGAAAGTCAAGGACTTAGTTTGTGTTTTTCCTTCATGGATATGATTGTTGCACATGTGCTCAACATTGTGTAGGTTATCTAAATTGGTTTGCATTGAAGTAGGGAAAAGCTAGTTCTTGTCCTTTGGTAGGTTGGGTTCAGATAGTTATAAACCTTTCATGTCATTTATTCAAGCACTGATGGATGACGATAACCATGTCTCAAATCGAGGTGCTGGGGAGGGGTGGGATTAATGGTATTTACTTGAAATGAAATTATTGTGACAAAGGTAATTGAAATGAAAGGAATTGTGGTCTTTCCATAACGAAGCAAATTATAGAGACAAATTTTCTGAATTGAAGGAGAAAGAGGTGTTCATTTCTACACATAAGATTTCAGTTTAGTAGAGAATATGCTTTTGAAAAGTAATAACAAAAAAAGAGAGATTACTTTCCAAAAATTTACAAAAGGTAGGGTAAATATTATTGTTAGAAAATGATCTTTTATTGACTACTGGCTATATTGTAGGACCCTACAATATCTAAGAATAGAAACTAATCCTAGTTACTAAATCCAAGCTAATCTTCCAAATAGGTTGATATAGAATATTACAATATCTAAGGATGGAATTAATCCGGCTCTTTGAATCAAAATTTTCTGGTTGGTACTAATCGATAGCAAATCTAACTTAATGTATTCTTTTTCTAATTATGAATATTGATACAATATATGTTGAGATATATAGCGATACAATGTATCTTGTGCAACTTATTAAAATGCATCTAAGACATCTAATAATTACCTACAGTTGAGACAAATAGCTCACAGAGTCACATAAATGGAAAAAAGGAAAAAAGCAGCACGACACAAACTGTTTGGATAATCGTAGATACCCTTATTCCTATTTACATGTCATTATCACATGCAAAACATAACTTTTTTTTCTACTTTTATGTCTAGAATCAAGAAAGCTTTACAATTGTGTGAGCTTTCAACCATGTAGCAAGTCGCATAAGTGGTTGCAAGAAAACAATGAGTAAAACAGGGGGAAAAGAGAAAAGAAAAGCACTATATGATCATTGCAACATCCCAAATAAATTAATAAAAGACACCATCTTTTTGTGCTTAGAATTTCCTGCCACCTATGAGTAAACAACATTATGTAAAGAAGGTATACCATCAACGAAATGGCATAGACATTAACCCACTCTCATGGAAAATAAAGTACAAGACAAGGATCTCCAATCGACTCCACGGTCTTTGTTACCATATATAGAATATTGGATTCTTATTACCAGAATCCATAAAATTTGTTTTTTTTTATTTTTTCGGATCCATGAAATCAAATAAATGAGAAAAAAAATCGTAAAAAAATCAGAATAAGGTATAAGGTATAAAAGACATTTTTTAGTTCTATCCCTGGATTGAGGAAAGTTGGAACTATAAATAGTTCTTTCCTCAATCCAGGAGAGCTTAAGCCGCGAGAAAGCCTTTTGTGCAAACTAACCCATCCCCCAATACTAAGGATCCGCTTGTGTCCGGAATCTCCCCGCATAGGTTGCGAATGATTCATTTGGCAGCTGGGACATTACCTCCAACTCATGGCGAGTCGGAGCAACATCAATGTTATAACAGAATTGCTTGAGAAATTGATCAGCAAGCAGCTGAAAAACTCCAGGGCGCGCTAGCGCACCCCTATTAAGTCTACACTTGCTGCTCCGCTCCTTCACTTTCGGCTAAAATGGCTTCTATCCTCTCCTTCTTTAGTCATTAGGTCGAGCTCAATTACATCAACCCTCTACCTTTGTAAGTTGCCTTTGAGAATCTTCAAATTATATACAACATGCAATCGACCACAAGGGAGCGCATTATTCAATACCTACAAGAACACAGAAACCTAAAAGAATATGACCTGGAGGAATTAGATGAAAAGTACTTATGACACTTGTAAGCAGGACTAGAGCTTGCTACCAGTGCACTACGACTTTTCAATCTCCGTTTGCTCCTTCCTTCATTTGATTGCATCCTTCCAGCTCGAGGGGGAGGGGGGGGGGGGGTTGCTACCAGTGCACTGCGACTTTTCAATCTCCGTTTGTTCCTCCCTTCATTTGATTGCATCCTTCCAGCCCATAATGCTTGGCCTCCTGTGCCAAGTTGATCTTTTAGGCTTGGCTTCGTCCCGCAAGTGAAGCTATAGACCCATAATTAAATTCAGTCATATTGGTGTGTGTGTGTGTGGGGGGGGGGGGGGGGGGGGTTGCTACCAGTGCACTACGACTTTTCAATCTCCATTTGCCTTCATTTGATTGCATCCTTCCAGCCCATAATGCTTGGCCTCCTGTGCCAAGTTGATCTTTTAGGCTTGGCTTCGTCCCGCAAGTGAAGCTATAGACCCATAATTAAATTCAGCCATATTGGGAGTATGGGCTTTATAATGTGGTCCTTGAATTTATTTTATGGCCCATGGTGTATACAATTGAATTCAGAGGGTAGAAATCACCAATCAGGATAACTTTTCTTACGAGTTCACCAAGGAGTACACTCAACCCAACTTCCAGGAGCACAGAACCTGCATTCTAAGTCTGCAGGTTGGATTGATCCATTGATGTGAAAGCATGCACTCTAAAGTTCCAACAAGTCTGCAGAGGTTCCAAACCAACTTGCTATATACGAAACGACTTATTGGGGAAGAAAACAGATGAACCTCTCATTGACTCTCCTATCTCATTACCTCCCCTATTCACCAAAACAAAGCCTCCCCAACAGAATTCAACTACTAGATGTATATGTAAGTGCTATTGTTGGTTTTGTCATCGTTGAAAGAAACAAATTCAAAAACTCTCTCTTCATTTGAGACACTCAAACCATGAAAAATACACCATAATTAAGATAAAATATTATAAAGATACTAGCATACCTGTGAAGATGATGTTCTCTAATCTCTGTAAGAAATGTCCAATATAATTGGAGGCTCCAACTTCATTTCTTCAACCATTTTTTTTTCTTTCTACAAAATTTAAAATGACTGCTTCCACAAGATTAAGATTAGATACGAGAAAAAAAGAAATCAAACAAAAGTGCCCAATAGTATAGAATAAACCCTAATAAGGCCATCAGATTCACAAAATAAGAATCTACTTGCTTGCTATGTATACAAATACAGCTAAATAAGGTGAACCAAACCATGAAGGAAACCTAAAAAATGTTTGGTTGTGTTTCTTTCCTTCTATCCTTTAATATGGAGGTAGACGAGGTGGAGGAGCCCAATACACGTCATGGGGCACCTGGCTGTTTGGTAGAAGATTTGGTGGTAAATTGTAGATTGGCAAGGGAGACTGGTCAGCTACACCATGAGGCTGGGATGCAGAAACACCACTAGTTCCCGAATTTACCCTTGGCACTTCCTCTCCTGTGGGCTCATCTTCGATCGGCAACCGCTCGTATGATGCGTTCATGAAAGTTGCCACGATCACCATGACAGGCCCAGAGGCCACGAGTGGTCCCCCCACATTCCCTCCCACTACCTGCCCCTGCCCACCGGCAAGGTAGACTGTCAGCCACGTGGTACTAGGTGGGGACGGTGCTGGTAAGAAAGCACCTGATAAGGATAAAATCTCGAAGCGTCCATTGAGTGTGATGACAGCACCCGGTGAGCCAGGCTGCCGGAAAGTGACATTGGTGACGACACCGTTTCCTCTGAGAATGGAAACACCCTGTTGCCGGCGGCGTGCAAAAGTGGCGATACTCTCGGCTATATCACTACCACTACTGATCTCTAATACGTGGCTTCTTAGCACATTAGGGCTCTCCTGAGTGACAATTAGAGGGGGCTTGGGCTTGTTCTTTGAGCCGGGTGGGCGGCCACGGGACCTACGGCCAGAACCAGCTTCATGGCCGGTGTTATGGTCTTCGGCCTCATGGTCATTGTCCATATTGTCCTCCTCGTCTTGATTTTGATTGGTGGGGTCAGGTTTAGGGTTTGAATTGCTTCCAGTGTTATTGGTGGTGGTGTTCATTAGCTCTTGCTCTCTCCTGTGTCCGAGCTGACCTAAATTGAGATGATCATCTTCTAGGTTTTGGAGGCGAAGGGATGGGGTCGACGATAACTGGTCGACCCGTCCCATGGCCACATTTTCGGCCCACCACCGGTTCGCCAGTTTTTCTTAGAAGAAATTCCAAGAAACTCAAGCTAGAATGAAGCAAGAAGATAGAAAAACTTGATGAACCAAATAAACCTTCTCGCCTTTTTGTTCTTCCTGTTTTCTTTCCTTGCTTTGTAGATTCGGATATAAATCCAACTGAGAAAAATCTTAGATACACCACCAACCCATACTTCTTCTCTAAGTTATTATCCTCTTTGTGTTCTTTTGCATTTGTATAGATCTGATTAAGAAGAAGAAGATCCAACTGATAAAACCCAAAATCTTATCTCGTTTTCTCTGACCAAAAACAGCTTCAGAACAAGTTCAAATGATGATAACCAGCTAACCATGTTGTCTTGAATCTAATACCAAGTACATGGGTTTTCTTTTTTTTTTTTTTCTTTTTTTTTTTAAACTTTTACATGAAACCCTAATCAATAAATTTGGTTTTGAAGACTGAGATTTTAACCATAGAACAAACCCCAACTCTTAAATTCCAGGAATATTAAACTGCTTGAAATTGCATAAACCAGATAAGGTTAGCCAACACTTGTTCAGCTGAAATTCAACTATTTTCACCTAATTCGCAGGTCTGAAAATAAAACGCTACAACCCCTCTCTCTCTCTCTCTCTCTCTCTCTCTCTAGCACTGCTTGTTACCTGAGACTTTTGTTTTTAGTCTTTTTCTGTGGCTATCTTGGCTGATACGGCAAGTACAGGATTCAGACGGTTGGTTCTTCACTTATGCTCTGTCTGTGGGCGTACGATAACTAACTGTGCACTCCAGGCGTACAATAACAAACTATCTTTGAGAAACCTGAATCTGCCTTATATTAGCAGCGTTGGAGCAGATGAGACTGCCATCACCATCTCTCACTCTCTTCGTCTCTATGAAAGCTGGTCTCTCTCTTTCTCTCTCTGTAAAGAAGAATTGAGCAGGAATGTAATTCTGGTTGCGTAGGGTGGTGGGCCAGAGTGCGCCTGATAAAGTAGGGGAAGTGGGAACATGTCACTGTCCCAAGTTCCGACAAGGTATCGAATGCCAAGGTTGGCAGACCATCTCTCTTATTATCCCTAATACCTTACTTTTCTTAGACCTGTATTATTTGACGTTCCAAAAACAACGCCACATCATCTCTCAAAAGTAAAATTATTATTAATAATAATAATCTTCTCATGATCATAAGCTAAATAGTGGTTAATAATTTGATATGTCTCGTATCCAATAGTTTTATAAGAATTTATCAATGGGGTTACAAATGAATGAAGCTCTAGACTACGCCTAAGTTAAGAATTCACTAATGTTGTAATGAACAAACTTGTTTGCATTAAGGATTTCAAGGAGTACCCAATTATCCGATGTATTCGAAATTGACTAGTTGGTTTTGGTTCCATCAATGTGAATCTAATTATTTTTTTGTCCGATTCTAAGTAACTATTTTAAGGACCTAATAAGAATCAGGTCTCCTTCGAGTATCTAATGTTAAAAATTGAGCACAAAACTTGATTTCATTGCAAGAAATAAATAAAGAATTATAATTTCTGATCAAATCAATTTGGATAAGAAGCGCTTAGACGTTTCTTGAGGATAGTCGAAGCCTCCCATCTATGAAAGGGAACACGAAAACACTATCTCCAGGATTCAACCTAGATTGAACTCGATCTCGTTCCTCTATAAATTTGTTCTACTCGATAGAAACTTGTATCTTGTCTCTTTAGGATGCCTAAAAGAAAAATTGAGAAAAAAAAAAATTTCACAAGGAGTGGAGTGAAAATTAAGAGATGCGAAAAATGAGTGAGATATGAAAATCAATGAGATTAGGGATTTATATAGTGGTGGAAATGAACTTAACGAAATGTATCACAATTAATTGATACATTCCCACAAATCCTTTAAACTAAGGTGCATTATACATGTATTTATTAGATAAATATCTCAAAATATCTTTCTTTCAACCTTAAATTTATTTCTCAATTTATTCATTTAAAATTAATAAATGAATCTTGATTTATGAACTAATATAAATACCGTGAACCTTATTCAATGCACCTATGTCTATTAATTTGGGTTCATGACTTTAAATTTAGACTAAATACAATGAACTTCTTTGGTTTATTTTTACACACCATAAGAGATTTACAACTCAATTTATTATTTTATAAATTTATTTATTTAAATCAAAATTCAACATCCGATAGATACCTGACTAGTAAATTTATAACATTATATAAAAAATAGTAGTCTAATTAAATGCTTACAAAACTATATTTTAGAGTAAATGTAGTTGAAGTAAAATTAAAATATAAAGAAAATATGATATTTTTAATTTTTACCCTTTTTCTACATGCACTTCCATTTCTTTCTCATATTTTTATACAATTTTAACTATAAATAAATGGTTCCCATAATTTTCTACGATTTTATTCCTAAAAGTTTGATTTGCATAAATAGTTTATTGTTAATATTAACTTTGAATTGAGGAATTACAAGTTAAATTGTTACATTTATAAATAATTGTCTATTTTGAGGAAAAAATGAGAATCTATTTCAATGGATACCTGATGTATATCAACTATTTATTAGGTCGGTTTTTATTCCAAGGATCTCACACTCGGAACCAAAATAAATAAATCAGAATGAAGAATTTTTTTAGATTTTGGTTCTGGTATACGTGGAATTGACCCATTAACACCCCTAGTTGGCATTGCAATTCATTTTGGATTCATAGAAAATAGTGAATTATATAACAACAATTTGTCAATAGAATTGTTAAAGTTCGTTTGATTTTTGTATGTTCAGAGAATTCAATATTCATATTTTCAGTTTCTACCTAAAGAAAATGATCAGATCAATCATATTTAAATGAATTTTATAGGAGAGAGTGAATGCCAAAAGCTCAAATGACTTCAATATACTTCCTAGTCACTAATCATGGTCAATCATTTTGACTCTTACACGTTCAGATGAATCGAAGTATAAAATTGGAAGCATTCAGAGGCCCTTAAGAGAGCCAAACATTTTTCAAAATAGGGATTAGAAATTTGGAATGGGTTGCGAAGAGATCATCCTCACCAAAAATCATTTCATTTCGAAACTTCTAACCCTAATTTACAAGTTGAAGAATCGTGAATCATCCACTTTTTGTAAATCACTTTTGATGGGATTAGAAGTTTCGGAATGGACTGATTTTTGGTGAGGATGATCTCTACATCAAGGAGATCATCCTCACCAAAAATCAGCCAATTTGGAAACTTCTAAGTCATACATTGAAAAAATGTTTGGCACAATGGTCGGCTCTTTTTAGGGCCTCCGAACGCCACCCTAAAATTATAGTATATTGAAAATTTGATTGTACCTCTTTGTTTACGTCTTATATATTTTTTTTCTCTATATTCCTCTATTATATGTAGAGAGCTATTATTACCACACCAATTCCTATATAAATCATGAAAGAATTGCACGTAGTTGGTGAGGCAATAACAACCCTCTATATAAATTGTAGAGGTAAAAATATGTAATTAATTTTGACTTTGACACATGTCAACGAGAAATTTGTGTTAAACATGGTTGGCATACAATTCGTGCAACACAACATAGATGAAGGAAAGATTAAAATGGTACCTTCGAGATTAGATGCAATCTTATAAGAGACATTATTGTGCTTCCAATAAGAGTTGTTGGTAATGCTAGACAAAAAGAAACTACCAAAAAAGAAAAGAGAGTAGTCTAGGAAAGTAAATGACAGCAAAAATCTCTAAAACCAACTTCAACCTTCAACCCACAGGAACAAGATAGAACTTTTGGAGAAGTAGATGACTGGTGAAATTTTGGATAGAAAATCAATGATTTATTTAAGACATTGAAGACAATAATTGAAGATGAAATTGAGTAGGATAATAATAGTTTACCCTCAGCAAAATAACTTTGAGGTCGTGGGTTCAAGTCCAGCTTACCCAAAAAAAAAAAAAATTACCCTCAAATTTAACAACTCAAAGATTGGAGATTTTTTACCTTCATCCTCAACCTCAAAGATTATATCTCCTTCAACCTTCAATCCTCAAGAACAAGATATAATATTTGGATTAAAAAGATGAACTATTGGGTAGAAAAATCAAGTATTTTCTACAACATACTAAGGCAATGGATTGGAAACGAGGTTGAATAAGTTAAAATTAACATATTTTCTAAAAGAAAAATTAAAGAGGTTTGACTTGAGGTTCAAGTTGAGGTCATTTAGGTCATTTAAAGTTAATTCCTCAGGCCAAACATAGGTCAAGGGGGCATATTTACCACCAGTTCCAAAACACAGGGGAGTAAATCTAGTATTTATAAAATTTACACGGGCTTGTCAAAATCAACCTAATTCATATTGTGTAAAGAGTCAGACTAGACTGACTAATTTATAAAATTTAACATCTTTAAAAGGGTCATGATCTCATATTGTGGCATCCAAAAAATACACGATCCCATACCATAGGGACTTAGACAACAAATTTTAAGAACTTTCAGAATAAATTAAAAAATACAATTATTTTTTACAGTTAATTTTTTTTTTTTTTTTTTTAAATTTGGGAGCTTGGTAGCCATCCATTTTCAACACCTTAAAAGAGGCTCAAAACAGCTTTAATTAATAATAATCTGTGTCTTTCCATGAAATCTAGAAGACGGATGTTTGAATTTCCAATAGGGTAATTCATGTGGGCCCGATGACCCCTCAGTAAGATTTCTAGCCTTGAAATCTTACTAAATAAGGAAAAGTGTGTTTGAGTAAATAACCGCGTTTACAGCTGCCTAGAATGTCGTGATGTTATTGGATTATTTCAAGGTTCACAATTCCCAACTTTTCTTTTTTTCCCTTTTTGGAAAATAACAGCTATTATAATCTTAGATAGTAATATAATTACTCTAAATTTAAAAATAAAAAAAAATTTGAAAGGTAAGTATTGACCTCTATATCTACTGCTATTCCCATTATTTAAAGAATCGTGATAATTTGACTACCCCATGATGACAAACTCAATCCACTACCTTGATGTGACAAGTTCAAGAATCGTAGATCTACATTCTTCGGGACACGGCTGCACTTTCTCATAAAAAAGTGTATCTTGAAGGAACCATATACCCTGAGGAATGCATGATTCCTGAACTTGTCATGTCAAGCAGTTGATTGAGTATGCCATGTCACACGTGGGGTAATCAGATTATCACGACTCTTATTTAAATTCAAATTTTAATTTCAATCTTGAAAGAAACTTTTTGAAATACATAAGTGATTGGATCTTTTCTGTAACTGGAAGATCTGTATCATTGTGGTTGAAGAAGCAATTATACATCTCAACAAAAAATTTGTTGGTTCAAGTTTTTTATTTTATTTTATTTAATTAAAAAATAGCTTATTTTATTAAATCATATTTCACCTCATGTAATTAAATTAACGTTTATTTGTGTAAAAAATCCCTTTTCCAAAATCAAAATTACTATAAAAATATTTGAATTTGATTTTAATTTTTAAAGGTATGAAGTTTTTTAAACTTAACAAGCATCTAAATACCTTTTAAGCCCTTTATAGATGATAAATTGCCGCATTTGCTTGCAATATGTTTAGCATACTACATAATTTATTGTTTTGTTGAAATAAAAATGAAAAATCAGATGGTTATCGATCATGGTTTCCAGTCTCGACTCATTCATTAAAGATCTAGTTATCGCGGATGGAAGGATGGGTTGTTTGCAAATCTATAAATCAGAAAGAGTTGGGGGAGTGGGAGTAATATTCAAAAGGAAAATGCTGAAGTAACATTGAGATGTACATTGCTTGAGAGATTGCTGACGTGGATGTGCCTATAGAACCATAGATGATTTACATCGAGATACGAGTGAGTAGCATATATGGTTTTGTGCACGATGTCAATTTGAATGTTACTCCAGCACGACTCTATTCAAAACCATGGGAAAAAATGAAAAAGGATGTCAATGGGCTGGGCCTCCTCTAGGCTTTTGAAAATTACTAATAGACTCAGTATAACTGAAATTAAGGGATGTGGGCTGGACCGTTTACAACCTTACGAATTGGTCTTGTTGATTTCAAAATCTACTGCTACTGTCTATAGTGTATCAATTGGCCCTCTTGTGAGTTAGGAATTCAAATACGGGGTTTTGAAGTTCACAATAATATTAGGGGGAGCAACGATTTGATGTCCGACACTGATAAAAAGTTTGAGGTCATCACTGAAAATGTCTTTGTCAGACATTCTTTGGGCTCACTAACCCATGAATATTAGGCCAATCTGACGTGGCCTAAACACCAAGAACCTGATTTATTGGTTATTTCTAACCACTGAATTTGTGCATTTTTCGTGGGTAGTTTAAAATTTTTTTTTTTTTTTTTGGGACACCTTCTGAAACATAAAACAAAAATGTTTTAATAACACAAAAATGAATTTTTATGGGGGATCTAGATGAAGGTTGGTTCTCATATCTCAAGGTGGCATGTGATGAGTGATGTTCTATTAATTTCATGGTTTTAAATCTCATCTGAGAGGACTTGTCGGATAGGTTTTGGTATCATCCACCAATGAGACGGATAGGATAAGTCAATGTATCAGACAAGATTTAAAACCCAGGTTAATTTTTCTCTTTGTTGAACGAAATGTCTCAAGCATAATGAAAAATTCGACTAAGACGACCCGGTCCAATTTTCGGACAAGGCGAGATGTGAAAACAAGTTTTAAAACCATGATTAACTTGGCCCACTCTCAAGTATTAAAAATAAAAATAAAAAAGATGAGTGCAAACACACTAAATGTAAGCTAAGAAAAAACAATACCCTAAATTTGAATCATAAGTACTTAATTAGAATGAACCTAGATTTGAGAATTTATCTTCTTAACTGAAAGAAAATCATGAGTAAAAATGTGATAATATATTTCATTTTAATTGTAAATGAAAATAAATAAATTCACAATTATTAGGTTAATATTATTCAATATGCCAATTATTAAACAATTTATTCTAAACACGACAAGGCCAATTAGAAGTGTCACAAAATTCCGTAAGAATATCAGTCGTTGCTGATACCTCCTTCTCGGTTCCTTCTTACATAACCCGAGCTCGGAGAAGGAAGAGATAAGAGGGCCCTATGGAGAATGTGATCCGAAATCCATAATAGACACTGGGGAGGATACAGTTTATTTAGGTATCAAATTTGGTTTGCTTCTCATATAAATCCTTATGCATTTCCACATCTCCTTGAGATATCGAAAAATGGAACTTTTTTTTTCTTTTTCTTAGGAGCACATAAAAGATTTGTTATGCAAAAAACACAATGATTTTTTTTTTCCAAAAATGTTGATCGGAAAGTTCTCTAAAATAGTAAAAATTGTTTTGCAGGAATATCCAAATTTCTAAGGAAAATTTTGCTAAGCTTCCGTACAGGAAATAACCCTGAAGTATAAATGTGAGTTGAATACTTTTCTCTGTAAACTATATAGTTAAACTAACTAAATATTTACAGGGAGAGGAGAAAGATATATGATGGGGGCCTCGATCACTAGGGCAGAGTAACAGTTTCCCCAGGATTGCATTTTCTGATCTTGATCTGTAGCACACCTTCCACTCTCTGTGAGGGATTTACGATGTCGCAGCACTGTCTACGTGGCGCCTGTTCAGCAAACCATTTTTTCAGAACAATGGAGGAAAGATAAACAAGAACAATAACATAAAATCTCTATTAGAAAGGGTGAAAGGCTTTTATTTTTGAGACATTCTATTGCCACACCAACTTTTACTAAGAGCTACCCAATTCCTGTAATATCAAACAAGAATTTAGCATACATCTTGGAATACTAAATTGGAGTGGCAATATAAGCTCTCTTTTCCAAAAAAAAAAAAAAAAAAAACGTTTTCGATTCTGTGCAACTGGGAGTTTAGTGGTAACAGAACTCCCGGTAGTAGCTAGTGTCCCGTGAATGATTGACCCAATTTTTTGGAAGACGGAATCTGTTTTTTAGTGTGCAGGTTCACATGTACTGCTGGCAAAGATTGTGACGAACATGAAAAGCTTACTCAGATTGTTGATTTTTATTGGATTTGAGATTCAATAATGGGCTTTATGGCATATCGTCAGGGGGTTCCAAGCCCACGTTCTTGAAAAAACGAAACAAGAATCCCAAATCAAATAGATTTCGGATTCATCAGGGGTGTTAATGGATCGGGCTTGAGTCTGATAGGTTCTAAATTGGTACCCCTGTCAAATAACTTTATTAGATCTAGTCTAGATCCAATTCGACATATTGTTTGGTGCCTTCATTCAGATCCACATAAACCAATGAGTTGTCAAATTGGATCCTAATAGGAATAAAGTTATTATCTAATCCCAAAAACCTTAATTCGTGGCTGGAGTTTGAATTGGAACGGATATGATCCAATACATTGAACTCACGTTAGACGAATTTGTTGGTCATGTTGGACCTTGGCCTCTTCAAAATGCCTAAATCGAGGGAATGGAGAGTATCCCTCGTGTAGCACTTCTAATGGGTTGAGAGAGCATATAACACAACGTGACCGAGAGATGAAAAAGATTGAGAAACGTGGGTGAATGAATTGGGATTTTTATTATTTTAATTTATATATCTATTGGCCACGTGGCAAACTCTCCATCAATTAGTGATTACAATATGCTACACGATGCTGCTACGTAGAAGTAGAATCCGCATCCCTAAAATAAATGTATCACGCCATGGTACACACTAAACAGTGTCCAACACAAATGAATTCGAAACACGTGTAAAATGGAATAAAATATTACCATAGTCCAGTAGTTTTGCTCCAATTTAGGGGAAGAGACGTTGATACTCTGCACCGCCAAAGCAGGAACGTAATCCGCTCGGTCACAGTCACTTCCATTCTCCTCTTTAAACCTCGTATAAGTGGTGATAAACTCATCCTCTCCCATCTCAAAAACCCGGTCCAAAAAATAAATAACCGGTCGCTCACACGGTTCGACATTCATTGGTCTGGTGTTAAACGTGAAGGGCTCGTTTCTCCAACTCTTCCACGTTTGAAACGTCAGCAGCGGTGTCTGCAACTCCTTAGCAGTCAACAACGATGTGTAGATCTGTGCAGCGTAGCCCCACGAAACTGAAATGGACCAATTACGGTCCAAATCATAACAGAAGCTCTGCTGCAGGGTTCGACCCGGATCCATCTTGTACGCACCCATCAACCGCCTTAGCGAGTCTAGTTGGGTCCCTCCGTTAGGAAACAACGGATTGACTGAGTCCAAGTGGTGGAGCGATGCTAGCGGAGCCACCGGATGAGCCGCTAAAAGACCGTACGGGTCCCCTCTTATATCCACCTGTAATTACGAGATTTAATTGGTCAACTGGGTCAATTAAATGACTCCTCGTAATTCAGGTTGTGGGGTTGTTGAGTCCATGCGGAGTGAAAATAAGGAGACCATGAAAGGATAAAAGAAATAAATAAGTAACTTCCAAAAAGCCAAACAGACACATGGCATTTT
Organism: Akebia trifoliata; assembly: GCF_017979445.1. Classification (NCBI taxonomy): domain Eukaryota; kingdom Viridiplantae; phylum Streptophyta; class Magnoliopsida; order Ranunculales; family Lardizabalaceae; genus Akebia; species Akebia trifoliata. The sequence goes on along the minus strand of NC_141380.1, from coordinate 3,294,811 downwards.
TCCAACGAAAAGGATGGTTGAGAGAAATAATCGCTGATACTACAGTTTATAGCTGTATACAAGGTACAGTACCTTCAATCCTGACCATTGAAAGGTAAATTGATGATCATAAAATGCAACATTAATTGAAACGTGGCAATCAACCAGCGCATGGCTCAACCATTACGTTGGGTGGGCCCCATATACAGGTCAACAACCTTTAAATTCCATAAAGCTTTTTTTGGACTTCCTTTCACCAAAGCTACAAAATTAGTCATAGTGGGTGTCCCACGAGCATATCCAACACGAGACCTCGTACAGAGTGATAGAATGGTTCCCAACAACCTACCATCCCACATCCCAACCGTGGATATTACGCCACGTGTCAACGGGATTTTCGTTAAATCAGATCCCAAAAATAAAATAACAAATTAATCGGTAGCACATTACGCGCCATGGCGTAAGATAGAGCAGGAGCTCCTAATAAACTGTGAGAGCGCCTTGTCTTAACATAGCCAGGTTATTAGAAAGGCATCACAGAAGAAATCAAATGTGAAAAACTAAAAAGGAGTGGTCCCTTTGATGGATATAAGGATGAGAAAAAACAATGGTAAAAAAACATCAATTAATGAAAGATGTACAAGTGGGCCCAAAAATAAAAATAAAAAAATCCACGTGGCAGTATTTTAATCGTTAACCTAATTAAAATAGATTAAAAATTGATACCTGATGGAAGCCAAGTTCTTTAGTCAGAGAAACACCAATCTCGGCCATACAAGCACTGATCCTCTCATCAGAACCGTAGAAATTCGAGTATCGATCAATGCATCCGTCCAACACCTTCACCAATTCAGCCGCAAGTGGGTAGCTAATGGCGAACCCACCTCCACCATACGCCATACCGTACGAATGTATCAAATCTTGCTCCACGCTTTCAGAATTTCCCCCAATATAATACATCAGATTATGATCATACTTAGCTAAGACGGACACTATGTTCTCTGTGAAAAACACCGTATCATCATCTCCCATCACGAACCATCTCACGTTTCCTAACCCGAGTCGAAAACTTTCCAAAACGATCCGAGCGATTCGAACTGCGGATCTAGACCCGTAAGAGTTCGTATACTTGAACCGCGACGAGTCTTCAGAAACTCGATACGGCGGTAAGTTTTGCGGCCACCACGTTTCGTTGTCCTTGGGTGTCTCATCGAACCAGACGAACCCACGAGTCACGTTTGGTATCCACCATAACTCGCTGTAGTGGCGGCGATCCTCCCAAGTCTTAATCGAGCCACCGATTCCAAAGAGTATGTGAGAAAGGTTGGTTTTCTCTTGATTCTGAATGGATTTTTGATGGAGGGTTTGGGAATTTAAGAGGACGCCATTGCATTCTTGGCATCTGAACCATCGAGATTGATTGGAGAAAGCCGTGAAGAAAATTAGGGCAATCGAAGCAAGAAGGGAAATCGATAGAGCTCCCTTCATTAAAAAAGAGAAAAAATCTGCGTTTTTTTCCAGTGGATTAACGAAAATTTTCCCGTCTTTGAATGGGTCTTGATTCGTTTCTCGGATTCGAAACATCTATCTGTATGACTCAAAACCCTATAAAAAATCGAAATTTGTTATTAAAAAAAACACGGAAGAAGAACACAATCTCTGAAAATAGAAACTTTCCTTTTCCTTTATAGTTGATTTTCTAAAATGTTTACTTCAATTAGAAAGGATCTCTGATAATTTCTAGCTCGAGAGGATTAAGAGGATATTGGGGGTTTTAAATGGTGGCGGGTTTTCGGAGATCTTCCGATAAAAATCTATGAAAATTGCATAAATTTAAACACTCTAATCGGGATAGCCACGAATAAAAAAAATTTCCAAATGCCCCTTTGGATACGGTTATTTTTATTAATGTACTGATTTATCCCTTGAGTTGTACCAGAATTATAAAACGGCCCATTTTATTTTTTGAGAGTTGCTATTGGCACCTCAACTTATACTTATTCCATCTCAATTTCTTAAATAATTTATCACATCCCAATTAATTAAAGATTAAAGCATACTCTTCACACAGTACAAAGTATAATTCAAATTATAATCTCAACATGACAAAAAAATATATAAAATAATGCTGAACTGACCTCAAAATTAGACCTCACATTGCATACTTTGACATATATGAAAATCATAGATGCTTTCCTCGAGATACAAGTGAAAAAGCATCTATGATTCCTATTCACTTTCACGTCAAGATGTGCGATATGAGGTTCAATCTTGAGTTCACTCCAGCACAATTCTGAATTATGACATTCCGTCCGATAGCATATTTGGATTTAATCGTGAATGAGATACTATCTCTCAAAGGAAAATATCTAGGATGGCCTATCAAAATATGTTATCTTCATTATCAAAAAGACGTTTGGGTGTGTAATCATGACATTGATCTATGAAAAATGGGATTAATGTTGATAGATTAATGGTTGTAATCCTCGATGGAATGGAATTTTCTTAGAAAAGTAATGTTGATGGATTGATGATATCTTCTGATTTAGAGATGGCTATTAATTTTATTTTGGGGAAAATTCAGATTCCATGAAAATATAAGTATTTGGTTAACAAAGTTAAAAGGACATTAACCTACTTTGAGGAGGTCTATAAAGCATAATTGGAGGGAAACTAATCAATGTGCGGGTTATTTTTCAAAAATGTGATTATTACAATCGTAAAGGGAGGAAAGGATGGGAGGTTGAACATGCATCTATTACTCTTCAATCTAGGGAGAGGGGTCCATCGACCTTACCAAAAAAAAAAAAAAGATATGGATCTTGAAAATGACTAATCTTGAATTTTTAAGATTAAGAGAGATTGTGGAAGAGTGTAATACAAGAAAATTGTAAAATTAGCGTTCAAAGTGGTTGAACCTATAAATAATAATTAGTGAAAGAGGATATCTATCATTTTAGTTGTAAATCTAAATTAAGCATCGAAAGCTCTTTAATGTATACTACACCTAAGTCCGATGACAAAGACGATAACTGACGTCAGATGCCAGGCATTGGTAATCTCCATTTGTTGGGATGACAAAAAAAAAGTAACTACGATTATACCTATCAACTAGACTTCTCTTTTTATAAAATATATATATTCATAAGAAAAACTATTACTCGAAGAACAAATTTGTGAGAATAATGAAAAATCATATCCAAATCCAAATGCGCAAAGCACCCCAGTGCAATGTTCCCAACTTTAAGCTAGTCACAGGAGCCTAAACACTAGTGAAGGGTTCTTAGTACCAAAAAGGATATCAAATCCTGAAGGTGGAATCATGGATTCAACCCCGAGAGCCACACAAACTTTTTAATTAATGGTGCAATGTTCTCGAGCTTGTATTCTAGCAATAATAGACGATGTCACCATACAAGTGATTTTATTATAGCTTTTAACATGTGACAGACATACTTGACATGATGACAAAAGCCCATGTCATTTTGGTATGGGTTAGTAGATCTCAATATGTATCTAATCAAATATTTGTCAGTATCTCTGAAGAAGCTATTGACAAGTTAAATTTCGCTAAATTTATACATTTATGAAATATATAAATAAGAGATTAGTTAATAACAAAGACACAAAAAAAAAAAAATGCCGTGTAGTTTCCTCTTTTTTTTTTTTTTTTCTTCAGGTTATAACTAGCTTAATTGATAAAATCTTTGGTTGATGATGTCAGAGACGTAGGTTTCGACTCAGCAAATCTTGTCCCCAATGGATGAAGGGAGTAATCAACATCAAATCAGATAAGAATCAATAAAATTCCTAGGGATTGAAGGTAAGATCAGTTTTAATATATTGGTTCTGATGCGTCTCATTATGACGTAGATAATACTTTTATGAAAATAAATAATTGAAGGGTGATTAAATAACTAATTTTAAGGTCGTTAGGGTCAAACCAAACTCGTACCCTACAGTGCACGTGGAGAACTCTTTTTGAGAACTCGTGTGTAAGTTAGTCCATTTCAATGGCCCGTTCTTAGCGGTACCAACCAAACCTCATTTGACTCTACATTTACGTTCTGTGGACCACTGCTTTTCAGGTCCACATAGTTTTAAATCCTCGCGATGCGTCTCATATTAAATTTCCACAACCCCACAGCCTTCCCCTTCGGGAATCGTGATCAATTTTCCAAACACTAACTAATAAGTAATACTAAACTCACTCAAATGACGTGGTATGTTTACAGAGCCATATATTTTTCTTTTCTATCTCGAGGAAAAAAATGATGGTTGTAAATTTCACATCAATTGAGTGTTTTTGAGTAATTTTTTTTAAAGTCACTTTGGCACAACTGTTAAATAATTTATAATCTTTGTATTTGACACCTCTCATGCAAGGTTTTAACTCAAGATAAAATGTATTAAGATCCAACTGTAAAAATTTATCTAACAACTTTTATCATCAACGGTACATACTCATAAATATAAATAATCCAAAACTTGATTTTAAAACTTAATATTTTGTCTCACACAACCTATACCAAGTCGAGAATCAAGGGTCTAAAACATCGGGTTAATGGTTAAAAAAATAAATAAATAAATAAAAGTGAAATTGAAATAACTAAACCATCAGATGGGTTATTGAGTGGTAGTACTTTGGGGTCAAGGGGTGTGCTCCCCTGTGATCTCAAGTTCAATTCCCACTGACTACTAATATCAGTGATCACGGATCGTAGAATTAAAATCTTATTTCGCAAATCTTATTTGGGGAGGAGGAAATAGTTGATGCACCAAGTTAGTCTAGATACCCTTCTAATAAATAAATAAATAAATAAAAACTGTCGCAAATCTTATTCAGAGAGGAGGAAATAGTTGGTGAGCGCAAATTAGTCCAAATACCCTTCTAATAAATAAATAAACAAAAACTGAAATAATTTGTCTGATAAGTTAAATCAAGTAGTCTTTTTATTTTATTTTATAAAATTAAAAAGGTAAGGAATCCAATCAAATTGACTCAATTTCGTTAAGTTTCAAGTCGATTGATAGACACACACACACGACTGATAGACACACACTTGTCATTAACTTATAATAGGAGAAGATAACAGATTTTCTAACAATCAAAATCTCTAACTTATGCTCACCATTTTCTTCTTTGTAAAGACAAGTGTCAACATGGGAAAATGCCTACAATAGACTAAAAGCTTCCAGAAGACTAAAAACCTTACCTACTTTCTAACGTGTGCCCTCCGCACATATTTTATGTGGAATAACTGCACTGTGGAAATTGGATTTTGTACGAAAAATGCCCTTAAAAAATTAAGTTTTATAAAAAATACCCTTAGATTCCAATTTGTATTGATTGCACTGTAACTCCTTATTTAACATTATTAAGAATGAACCACTTTGTAGAGAGGCAAACAATGATAGATTTCTAAAGCAGAATCCCCATGAACAAATGACAAAACACTAGAACCACCCAACCAACATTTTCTTATAATAAAATTGGTTTTATTTTAAGATTCCTCCGATGGGACCATTTGTGTTAACTGCGGTTTGGAAACAGGATCAGGCTACTTGGTTCAGCCCTTGAACCAGTCAAATGGTTCCAAAACCAATCGGACCATGCATTGGCCTAGCCTTGAATTTTATTATTATTATTATTATTATTATTTTGTTCTTCAATTGATTTAGATTTCAAAAGTATCAATTTTTTTTTTTTTTTTTGTAAAATTTTATTATTATTTTGATCAGGATTACTGTGGAGGATATTTTTCAGCAAAACGACACATGACAATCCCGAAGAACTTTAGCCGAAGGAATGAATTGCATGAAAATCTGACCAAATATCTGAATTAACAATGAAGCCGATCAACATTTAACCAAGCTTCAATGGTGTGAAGCTCGGTACAAATCCTAAAAAATATGGAATACGGAGTATAACTACTTTCACGAAAATCAAAGTGAATCCCTAAACGGGCGTAACTACTCGAACGAGAATCATGAAGAAAATCCGAGAGAATTTGAGGGAAGAAATTCCTATAAATACAAAGGTACAACATGCTGAAAAAATATGAGATTTCTCTCTTAAACAATATACAATCCTACTTCCTATACTATGTCCTAACTTGAGTGTCAAAGTGGTGTTGTGGTAGACCCACCTAGGAACATAGGAAAGCAAAAAACCTTAATTAGGGAGAATCACGAGGTAACGTAAGTTTCTATATCTACAATTACTATATGATGAAATCACAAATTCTATTCTCTATATCAAATAGCAAATACTTTAAAATTATTCTTATATGAAAAAATAAAAATATAGAAAAAAAATCACCGAAACCCGACAATCCCCATCATGAATCAACTTAGCTAATCTACATTTGTTGGAGTTGTTATTGTTAAACAATGCAAAACAAGATGCGCACACACACACACACAAGACACAACAACTTACGTGATACCCTCAAGATTGAGGTACATGCACAAATTCACGCTGATTCACTAAGTTTTGAAGAAAACGATGAGAAATTGTTCTACAAAGATTTTGCTTGCAATATGCACACAAAACCCTAATAGTCAAGCTCAAATATTAACAATTATTAGTTCCTTCTAATTTAGGGTGAATAGGGAAAATTCACTTATGAGGTAATTATAGGCAAAATGACTATACAGAGTTGTACATTGTATCATAGTTTTAAAATTCATCGGGTTAACGAGAAGCTCCACTAAGTCGACACAACTTAATTAGATTTTCAAGGTTACCTAATCCCAAAACTAGAGGATACCAACTTAAAAGAAACTTTATTATGGTTCTTGAATGATTACAAGAATTCTTTGTCAGTTTAGATAGAAAACAACAAGAGCCAAGCATAGAAGAAAATCATAATTAATCTTAACTTTCCTAATAATATTAATTAATCTTCTAAATATTATTCTTAATTTCTAAAACAACTTTTGGTAGATCATAACTTTTCATTATTGATGAGATATAGTGAATATGATTCAGTGTCCTATCTCATGTACTATATTATGTTGCATCTTATACTCAAACGCCAACTAGTCGTGTCTACTAAGCAAATCATAATGTCAACTTGTTAACTCGACTAAGTCAACTAAAAAATGCTTTGGGAGAAACTAAAACTAAATATTAAAATTATTTTATAAACACTTATAAATTTAATATTTTTTATTTGACTCTTCCAACTTGAGTTTTTATATACATATATATTCGATGGGCATATGAGTTGGGTGAAATTTTTTAATATATAAGAGAAGGGCAGAGTGAAGTGATTCGACAAAAAATTTGAAAGACCAACCCTGCCCCTTCCCCCCTGCCCCCCTTGGTATTATTAAGGTTAATTTTATCAAATTGTATAAAATTACAAACTCACAACTCCAACAATCACCTTAGATTAGTTTTCTTAAAAAATTTAGGGTAAATTACACTTTAACCCCTTGTAGTTTGGCATAATTTCATTTTGACCCCTTGTTGTTTCTTTTTATAAATAAAAATATACTTGTGAAAAAAGGGTTCCATAAATGCTTAGATGGGGACATTTTAATTTTGTTTTAAAACTTATTTTTTAATACAAAATAATATAAAATAAGAGGGTAAAATAGTAAACTAACATCTAAATTTTAACCTCATTAGTGAAAGGGTAGGTAAGCACAATTAACATTAGGGGGTCAAAATGGTATTATGCCAAACTATAGGGGGTCAAAGTATAATTTACCCAAAAAAAATTATTAGCTAATGGAAATTAATTACATAACCTTTTATTAACTTATTATCTTAAAAACTACCTTAGTTACTATTGTAAATATCAAAAAGGCATTTTTAATGTATTAAATGATATGATATAAAATAGATTACCGACTTGAAAATTTCAAAATATATATTTTTAGTTTATTTATTAAAAACTTAATCATGTATAAATCCGAAGTTTTTAATACATGTGCGTTTGGGCATCCCACCTCCCAATCCTCGATAAAGGGAAAGTGATCCACAAGCACTTAGCGTATGTCCACAGAGTAGGAGGTTACTTAGAACGGGAGTCCATGGGCCATATTCGGGCCGACCTAAGCTTTAACAATGCCCTATTTTAATGTGGAACAATTGGTTGGGCCCAAACCCATGCAGCCTGGTCTCATTGATCCAACTTTTTCTGAGACGAACCCAGTCCACTAGTAGCTATGTATGGGATTATTTTGGGCTGATTGAGTTGAACAGATGCCCAATCTGGGATACCTGTACTGCTGTTATGGATCTGAATCTTTTAGAACTACGACCGGTCCAATAAGAGGTAAAACTAAACAATCAATTTATTTGTCTCCATTTCACTTTATTCAAGTGAAGTCATCTAAAAAATGTCACACAAAGACGAGAGAATAAGGAGAAAAAAAAAAAAAAAACCCATTTATATGATACTGCTGTGGTGACAAACAAGATTTTCTTCAATGAGAATCAGATTTCAAAAGCCTATATGAATTTATGTAATTACCCGTGAATCAGATTTCACTAAAAGAAAAGAAAGAAGAAAATTAAAGAACTAAGAAATAAAGAAATAAAATGCAAACCCGAAAGAGAAAATTAAAGAAGAAATCGATCGAGGCTTGTGTCCAACACAACGTCTTTAAGACAGATTTGTTCCCACTATTTGGTGCCCCCAATTTCGTGAAAAACTGTCTCCCAGGATATAACGATCGCACATATAGATGTAGCACTACAATCTATGCGCCTAGCGAACAAAACACTTATGTTTGTACTCTCAAAGAAAATGCATACGCATGAAAAACCAAACAACGAAAGACATAAATGGGAAATGAAGAGACATGGAGTCCAAAACTAGATCCATCAAAACAAGGTGTGTCCCTTCAAAAAAACTCCAAAGGTGGACAAGATTTGCACCTCCCCTACACTCGTGCACGAACTAAGGATTTACGGACCATGGGTTTTAAATCCTTCTTGAGCCCATGCCCCCCTTGCATGTGCATGGCTTTACCCAAGTCTCTCTTTCATATTTATTTAAGTGATATGTAAGAACTAGACATTTTCCTTATACCTATCCAATATGAGGCTAAAGAGTTTCATTAATAAAATTCAAGAGTTCCACAAATCATATAAAAACAAACCATGACTAGTAAGGGTTATTTAGAGTCGATTTCTCATCATCCATAAAAGGTGTTGGACAACTTAATAAATGAAAATATTCTCTTTAATGAGGACAATAAATACCCAAGTGAACTCGCATCAAACAAGGTATAGGTCCCACTTATATCATGGTTCAAAATGTGCCACTTGGTCACATAAATCTGCAAAATTTATAAATTTTTCCTACACTTCACTGACTATATAAAATTGTTGAATATTAATGAGGGTACTTTTCTTATGGTGAATTATTCAAGAATGTAAATCCTGTCACCATTGAGGGAGTCGAATCAATTTCTACTCTTCTAAGAGTTTCTAGTGTGTAAGTGCAGTTCCAGAGTTGTCTATTTTCTCATTCATCACCTTGTTCAAGTGCTTTATATATATTAAAATTACTAATAAGAACACCTAAGGGGGGGGGGGGGGGGGGATAGGTATTCTACCAAGTCAAGTCTATATAAAAATTTAAACCAAGCAATAGCAAAATTAGACAATTAGATTTGCATAAACAACTATAGTAGTAGAGTTCAGAGAAATTCAAACCACATAAAAGGCACAAATTTATAATGGTTTAGTAATCTTGGTCCTTACTCTTCTCTCAAAAACCTCAAAATCTTGACCTGGTGTCTTTTTATTCAATGCTTTCGGATTACAACCGCTTACTTAGAAAAGTGAGCACACCGCCACAATACTATGTTGAAGACTTTCACCCAAGTCATTCTAAGACTTCACAACGAGAAATCTTAGTGGAGAATAACTAATAAAGCAACTTTCTCTCTTTTTCTAACCCAGAATATTACCAAGAGAAGGACAAGAGAAGAAGAAAGAAGAAATGAAAAACTAAGAGATTATCTCTTAGATCTAAAAATATTTTACTTTTCTTTTTATTTGATGAGAAACTTTGAGAGGTCTCTCTTATTTAAAGAAGAGAATGAGGAATAGAGTTTAAATGAGAAACCCTAACAAACTAGGATAGACTCTAAAAAAGTCAACAAGTTTGGAGAAATCAAAAGATTAGATTTATCTTGAAAAATATGTTCGTTTGAAACAGATTTAGAAAAGATCACAAGACTGTTTCTTAGTGCTTGGTTGATTGAGTGACCAAACTCAAGAGCTTTGAGACTTTTAGATTCAATCAATCGAACAATCCTGGTCGCTTAAGTGAACAAAAAAAAGAGATTATCAAGTTTGGGCGGTCAACCAAATATGTTGGGTTACTCAAGATAGAAAAAAATGAGATTCACGAGTGTTAAACTTAGTCTTGTCCTTCATTCTTTTGATGTTAAATTTTTCATTCAATCTTCTTGATATCTCCTTTGAACTTGATCTTCAATGGAATTTTACTTGGATAATCTATCTTTAAGTTAAGCACCACTTGAAACAATCTTATATATTGATCGATTACAATAAATAAAATATACAAGAAAATCAATTTACATAAAAATTCAGGGTGCAACTTGGTTCGGTTTGAGGCCAAATCGGAACCAAACCGACTTAGGTCGATTCCATTAAATGAGAACTGGAATCAAACCAATTGTCATAGAACCAAACCAACCCGAACCGAGTTAAGGTAGGTTTGGTTCTATGGATTGCCAATATCTTAAAATTTAATTGAATGAACATATTTTTAATAAAAATAAATAAATATGAATATGAAATATCATATAATGAGTCATTAATCTATCCATCAATAAAAAAACCATTAATGTATCTATTAAAAAAAAAAAAAAAGTCAATAGTTTTTTCATCAATTAAATAAAGTTATTAATCCCATCTATCCAAAAAAATTTCATTAATCGATCCATAAAAAATAATCAATTTATCCATAAAAAAATGGGTATAGTTTATTATTTAAATTAATAATATTTATTAATAATTTTATTAATATAAGGATTCGGTTATCAGTTTGATTTGATTTTTGCAAGGCATGAATCAAGAACCGAACCAAATTGGCTAGTTCTCTATTTTACTAACCCGGAACCGAACCGAAGTTCATTATAAACCGAACCAAACCAATTCAAAGCTCTCGGTTTGAACCAAACCAAGTTGCACCTTTATAAAAAATCATGGATGTGAACAAATCCATCTACATATATATGGTTATAATTCTTTCTTTTTATATGATTATAATTCTCTTGAAGATTTGTTATCACATTCATATTTACTCAATACATTTTCTTGCTTAGCAAATAAAAATAATCTATGTGTGTCATCTCAATATACATGTTAGAGAGGAGCCACAATCTTTGAATCATTCACTTAGCGATTTTTTTTCATGCTAGGGGTTTAGTTAGTCACCCAAAAATAGTAATAGCTACCAACCTAAAAATAGCAAGATTGGTGAAGGGAATACTATGATATCACATAAACTGCAAAGACCGCAGTAATCAAGGAGAAATCCTGAAATGAAGAAAATCATTGAAGATTCATCATATTTACCAAAGAAAAGAAACATGAGATGTCTATAAAAAAGAACTTAACTAATAAAATAATTCATCAATTCTCTTTAGATAGACTTGAATGTTGCATTATTTATAATCTATGTGGAACATTCGAATGGCATCTGAAACTCATATTTTGATTGTTAATTAATCAAATCTAAAAGTGTGAATTTTGTTTGGGTTTGATCCAAGGTTTTGAAAATGAGGGGCTACTACTGAACTCCCAATTATTTAAAATTAAAATTTAACAGAAAAAATAATCTTTTTTTCACTCTACATCCCTGTGGTATCAGAACATGTTTTTGGATGCCACAAGGTGTGCTCAAGGACCCTTGGTAAGATTTGAAATCTTACTAAGTTAGTAAGGAAAGTGTTTATTCTCTGATACTCATAGGTACATATTCAGTACTAATAATTCAATCTTTTGTAAACTCTGAAACTAACTCATCAACTAAAACCGATATTCCTAGGGCAACTAATATGAAAAACAAAAGGATTCCTACAATAGTGAACCTATATTAAGTAGGAATCTAGGCCATAGACATAAATTCAAAACTCTCACTGTTCTACTAACAGCATTAAATTAGTCCTACAATGCTTTTGAAATATTCCCTAATTTTGAATGAGACTTGATTGTTTTGATTGAGAGAGGATCCTTGAGAGTGATAATTTAGTAGGTAAAGATTCAGATCATGACATGGCATTAGAGTGATACCTTGATGATGTGGCATGAGATTGGGATGTCCCATGCATGAGATCATACATTAACATCCCATGTGCTTTGATAATTCTAAAGCAAAAGGCTAGCGTACATCAAGATTGAAGAATGCAGCTAATTTGTTATAATGATCTTAAAAGCTAATTAAAAGGACGTGTTCTATGAGAGTCTGTAATTAATTGAATTAAAAGATGTGAGAAGAACAATGAAGAAGAAAGACAATTAGGTGGAGGAGGATCACTTTGAAAAAACTTGATCATAAATATCACAAACTTGATGACTCTAATGGGTGTTATTCCTATTTCAAGCTAAAATCATGCTCAGTATCAGAAGGAAAGTGATTGGGCATATTCAAAGTAGGAAACATATCAAGGTCAATCAGAGTATCATGAAGATGTTGATTACAAATTAAATTCCAAGTGATTCTATGAAAGGATGTGAAATTAAAGATGAGCCCAATGTCTCTTAGAGTTCTGAGAAAACAAGCAACAAATAGAAAGAATACAAAATATACATGAAAAACTAAGCGTAAAAGAAGCTGATATAGTTGTTAATAATGAAGGAAGGTTTAGTAGTGGAAAAATAAATAAAATAAAACAGTAAAACAAAGAAAATAATAGCTACAACTCTAACCCTAGTTCTCTAACTTATATTTTTTCCATTGGAAAGGATTCTTCCATGAGTTCAATTAAATAATAGCTGGGCTTCCAGAGTAGCATTTATGTAGCCTCTTGTAATTGGCATGTAAACACTACACCTAAAACAATTTCATGAACAAGTTTCTAGCTCCATTAAAGCAATTAATCTACCAAATTAATAAGTAATTTAAATGTGTTTTCATTGTTACAATAGAGTTGCAAAAGCTCACTGAGACTGCAACCAAAAAAAAAAAATACAAATTGAACATCTTAAACATTGGTATCCCCTCTAAACTAAATCAATAACAAATAATAGGTTAATCAATCTTCATCTTTGTACACAATTGTTACACTGTGAAAGCTAACTATACAATACCTATATTTTGATCTTTGCTAGGAAAAATATATCATAACTGAACAAGGTGTCAAGAAGAAGAAAACCAAAGAGGACATAAAGATCTCACTATATATATATAAAAAATAGGGTCCAAACCAGTTAACCAAATCCAAATTCAGAAGAATTCTACGGCACCCGTAATCGATGTATTACATGGCTCAGGCCCCAATCGAAGTTCGAGGTCCAACTCCACCCCAGACGAACTTTGGCTCGACTGCATCATGATCTCTTCACACCCACCACCGCTACTGCTTGATTTTCGATCTTCACTGCTTGACGGTCTCTCAACAAATAACGGAAGCTGTCGGAGCTGTCCGACATGGTTGTCATCACTAGAAATGGCATCATCTTCACTAGGAATATTCCATGGCCACTTAATGTTGCACCTTCTGTCTTCACTAGACTCCAATTCCAGTTTGTTATAATCGGGAAAGGGAGGAGGATACGAGGGATTGTTCTTATTTATGGTATCTAAAGAAGGTTTCTCATAAATTGAGGGTTGTTTGAACTTGGCCCTATCTCTTCTATGAATGTTCATGTGACCCCCCAGTGCTTGGGCATTAGTGAAGCCTCTCTTACAGAAGATGCACTCATATGTTCTAACATGGCTTGTAACATGGTCTTCTGTGGTCTTGCACACCTGGTTTGAACTTGGGGGATCAGTCTCCATTTTCAAGATACAATTACTTGAGAGAGAGAGAGAGAGAGAGAGAGAGAGAGAGAGAGAGAGCAAGTAGGGGTGGTCAACTGGTCGGTGGTGAGGATTTTTATTGAAGGTATTTTGAGATGGCCTGCTTATTGTTTTGATTAATGGCCATTTTACCCTCATACCAAAACCGGTAGAATATCATCTTATTAGGTTGAAGCTGTTAACAAGTTCAATTAAATAATGAGCATAAGGTATTTCTAAATCTATCTTTTTGTTTGATCTGAAGCAGATAAAACTTTTTACGGATTTGCACTATATAGTCATTGGTCAATGGGTACTTAACCCTAGGTCACATATCTTCCATGCGATGGAGAATGAGATGATATTCATTGGTCAATGGGTACTAACCCTAGGTCACTAGTTGTGCATTAATCGGAGAATTTAGATTAAATTAATATAATTTTTTTTCTTATTTTAATTTACCTCCTTGGATGATAATTGTATTGGAAAAATTTTCACCTCTACCTTGAGATTGAGAATGGCTTAAATCCATACCTGCAAAAACTCATGTCTAAGTATTGTGCAGTACCTTGAAATGAACCTCCAAGGCTTAAGTTAGATATGATCATTCTCAAAATATTTTAACCAGAATCAATCAATCTTTAAATTAACAACTTTACCATCATATCCTCATCTGTTTACTTTTATGGCATTTGTCTTCTATGTTTTATTTATTTTCTTATCGAACTTTATCACAATTTGTTTTCTAATTGAACTCAATCATGGTCTAAGCCTTTGATCACCGTCATAATTTTGATATTTGAACTTATATGTGCTTTGAACTCATTGTGATTCCTAGTCAAAGCTCAACATCTTGTGATCCTCTAGACTTTCGTAAGATCCTGATTATGGTCCTCAAGATGGTAGGAATCAAGATGAATCTAACGGTCATCCTAGTTCCCAATTTATGTCAACGGTGGTGATGCATCCCTCTCCCTCTTGTTAATAAAAATTTAGTAACCACCTTAAAACTTTGACCTTTTCTCAAGAAATTAAGAGCCACGATCTTGTTGCCCTTTCTAGATGTTGCAATATTGCATACTTTTCCAAGCCCCTTGACACATGAAAGTGGCCTATCACTTGGTGGACCGGCAAAAAATATAATTAACTTCATTGGTAATTCTCCAACAATTAGACATCAACAGTTTTACACCATGGGGCTAATAAACAACTCTAGGGTGGTTTATGTGTGATAAAATAATAATAATAATAAAATGCAAACCGTTTGAAGTCCTTCGGAGGAGTGGCCAATCCCAACTTTTTGGGATAAGGCTTCACCACATGAAAAAATGCTTAAATGCGACGTCAAGTTCCATTGAATTTGGTTAAATCTAAGTAAATTCAATGAATCCTAGCATTGAATTTAACCCATAATATTTATTCAATGATTACAATCCTAATTTGGATTTGACTTAGCAAGATTCTTCCAACGGACTTCTGTACTCAATTGAAAACATGAGTTATTCCATATTTTTTCTTTTTCAATATTTAATAGGATTTTTCTAACCTCAAATACATACAAAATTTTTTCTTCCCAGTGACTAATATAAGTTTTTAAAGAAATTATTCTCATTGGGAATATCCTAAGAGAGTATTAATTAACTCAACTAAGCCACTGATTTGATGGAGAAGCTCAAATGTTGTTTGAATATATAATATTTTCATAGTTGATTTGGTATCCCACCATTGTTATATCTTTAATTTTTTGGTATCTTTATCATCCATTGAGGGAGGGGGAAAGAAGGGTATTTTCGTCATATTTAGGTATTAATGACCAGCTTCTCGTGGGTTGGTTTATTTAATCCAATGTACTCCTTGAGTTACGGAAGCAGACTCGATCAACACGAAGCCATTTGGCACTATCTCTGTGTCGTGATCAAAGAGATCCTTCTCCTCACACAAAAACTGTTTTTCGATTGATTCCATTATAGCCCTTCAATCAACATTTCTTATTATATATATATATTTTCTGCCGCCCTCTCTGCGTTTGGTCCACAATTTTATAACACATTTTTCAGACTCAAATGAGGGTATTTTTGTACTTCTCTCTCGAGAGCTCTTTAGTCTTTTTTATCTTTCCATTTCAACCTGTCAAGGTGCCACCTGTAGTTGAATGCCAGCTGGCAAGTCAAGATGAGAAAAATGACACGTGGCAGCATAAGAGACGTAACGCCTCTAAGAGTTTGATTAAACTAAGGTACTTAGACGGTCAATTTGGGATCTTAGGTGTCATAACATGTAGACGACGTCGCACTCGATCCAAATTCCAAGTTAACATACTTATGATGGACCAATAGGAGACGTGACTTGTTGGTTAAGAAATGGTGGGATAACTTGTGACGATTACAAACGTAAGTACTTTTATCCTTCCACTGCATCTATCACCGTCCATCTTACGATTTGATGATGTTGATGTTTAATACTGTCATATTTTTCATACACAACCCTATATCTCCAACATACAATATTAATATGTAAACATTACAAGCTTCAGGGAATCATAAAGATTTATTTTCTCATGTTGATCCACAAAATTTATACCATGACATGTTACGATTCGATTCAATAAAATTATATGAGAATAATTCTAAAGTTACGTCATTGGACATTTGTTTCAAAATTTAGTTGACGTGTAGTTACGTTCAGAATCATAAATGTTTTTTCTCAAGACACGAGTGAAAACTAAAACAGTGTCCTATGGAGTCACTCGAGCATCACTAGTTGCATTAATACTTTCTAGTTATAATAGAATGAATAGAGTGTATTTTAAGAAGTGGAAAGGTGAAAAATAAAAATAAGCTTATCTAAAGATTTTTTTTTTTTTTTTTTAAGAAATAAAAAAAAAGGAAGATAAAAGAAGGATAGAAAATAAAGATGGATTTTAGAAAAACAATTAAAAATGAGAGAGAGAAAGAGAACCTCTAATGGAATTAATGGCTTCAATTGAATGGGCCATATGAGGTATTTTCAGGAGGACAACATTAAACCCTTCGTTGCTGTTAATAGGATTGTAACTTTCGGAATGAAACATTTTTCTTTCCTTTTTGTGAGGTGATTTGCATTAAAGGTGGGCCTGCACACAAGAAATCAGGTTGATTGGTGATATTTAGCCATTTGTTTGAACATTTTTCTCATATTTAGGGTCATGGGTGGGCTGCAAGCCTATATTAATTGTTTTACGTGGCTCCATTCGATCAAACCCCGAATAAAGATTTGTTGTCAAGAAAAAAGGGTGTTAAACTGATGGACCAATGTCACAATGCCACATGCAATGGACAGTGGACCGGGCCGTTTCTGGACTTTGCCCATTCCATAGACCATCTCCAAATAACTGAATCCAAGATCAAGGTTGATGGAACCAATCAAGAAAAAGAACAAGGTTGATGGTGAAAAATCAGATTAGCTGATATTGAACCTTCACGTATCACACTATTGGTTTCTTTGATTTATATTAAAGGAAATTATTATTTTATTATATTATGTCAGTGGATATGTGATCCCTCAGATAAAACTCAGCTCTAGATGTTGAGGTATAACTTTGGGGGTGGTGATATTACCACACCATTATAATATGAATTCACACCTTGTGTGATTTAATTATAAAAGGGCAATGATATTACCATATCATTGTGTAATGATATAAACACCATAAGTGATTCTATTATATGGTGCGAATTTACAATAATATCACTTAATTATATGATGTTTATTCATAACTTAATGGTATGGTAATATCACACCCCTTACAAAATCACACCATAAATAATGGGATTTATCACTTAATGGTGTGGTAATATCACAGTCTTATTTTTATAGTTTCCCTGGAAAGGAAAATATAATTTATTTTTTAAAAGAAGTAATAGATAGAAATACTGAAAGAAAAGATATTGAAATTGTTTAATTTAAAACAAATAAAACAGGCATGAAACTACACTGATTTCCAGATGTTATAGAAATATAATACCTTAATCTCTGGTAAAGTGGATCCAGAATAATGTTTGGCTTGAGGATGTTATGGTCAAGTGGAAAACTTCTATATACTTTTAAAAAAATATGGTAGGTAGTCATGTTCTTATTTAAATGTCATTCTCTTTCTATGACCTATGAACTTTTTCCCAGATTCTTTCATAGTCTCTCTTGCTCTTTACTCATAAATACTAATCTATAAAGACAAAGCGCTGTTCAATAATACCCGAGGGATTGGTTCAATGGCAATTTCAGACGGATAAGGAGTTAATGCGCATAGGTCGTGAGTTCGATACCTAGTATGAGCATCAATTCCACAAGGGCAACCCGCGAAGGTGCACCCTCACTTACATGGTGCATCCGTAGGTCATGAGTTCAATAGTATGAGCATCAATTCCTCGGGGGTCACCCGGGAGGAACGCACCCTCTCTTACCTAGTGCATGTGATGTGCGGGGCATTGCACGTTCCCCGTGACTAGTCCTTGGACAAGACCATGGTCTATGGACTGGGCAATGCCCAGATATTGGCCCGGTCCCCTGTCTAGCAGGATACCCGGTTATCAAAACAAAACAAAAAAAAAAGTTGTTTAAATAATTCTACTAGAAATGAGGTCATCAATAGCACCAAGAGACAACATAGACTCCATGATTACTTACATAAATATGCTTTCTGGAATGAAGATGTCGGTACCAAATATGTTTCACATTATATATTCACGTTTGTCAAGCTAGATCTTACACGCTACATGCTTTATGGATCTGTGTGAGAATTTTTCAATCCGGGATAATAGATCTGGATTTCTGAACTTTGACACCCTTGCAAATACTCTGTTGGTCAGACTAGTTTCTCACATAATTGTTAATGGTGGCCCTCACTAATAAGATCATGAATGCATTGTAGTAAGGTGTATATTGATACACCCAATCATGGGTGCATTGAATAAGTTTTATAACTTGATTAGATTTATGATTAAATTATTCAATGTGTCGATGATCTAGTGTATCAATATACAACATAGTACAATGGATCTATGATCTATGCCGATACTCTTATCAATTACATGAAAAAGACATGCTCCCTTACCTTAAACATTCTTATTTGAACTAAGTAGACCGGTTGTCAAACCATCGAGTTCTAAGACTAGTGGACCAAGGTACTAAAGGCATTGGTGTTTAGTCGCCCTTTTTCGTAGCTTTCTAAGGGCCAAAATAATACTCTTTCATGAAATTAAGAAAGACCTTAAGTGTAGAAACAAACCAATGTGAGGACGAGAATTATTTTTGCTAAATGGGGATACTCAGCTTCATCTCATTTTACTTCTTAAATGTGGAGGATAATTTTTGTAAGGAACCAAGAGATGGCACGTGGCACCTAAGGATTTGAGTAAATCCTAGAAATCCAAACAAACTCATCTGAGGTCGAGCAGCAAAACAAGTTCGATTAACTCGTTCGAAACCTTAGCCATGGGTTGAATGCTCTGATGGTCGAGGGAAGACATTTGATCAAAGATTATGTGGTGTCGTAAAAAATAACTAGAATCTCTATTTGTGAAGGATCTTAGAAAAAAAAAAGAATTGAATAAAGAAAAGATCTTGAATTGATACATTCTTAATTAAGATACACTTGTCAAAATGGATAAGGATCAAATTGACAAACAGATGAAAAAAGATCCTAAGATTTTCCTCTACAAATATATGGATAGAAACACAAAAAGATTTTGTTTCCAACCTCCTATAATGTTATTCTGTCATTTTTTCTGCTTAGCTGACTTCAACGTCGGAGATAATGTATTGCAAACACCCAGAAACAGAAAAGGTGAAAATCTCAAACCATTAAAGCAAATCTTAAGGTAGTGCAAATTTTTACATCTACAATATTAAATTTATGGAATTTATCCCTATATAATATATTTCCTTCTTTGATTTTATGTGTGTACGTGTTTCCAATCACATTTTATTGACATAAGTAAATTGTCGATCGGACAAGTAACTTGATTAATTAGATGATGCATTGTATTTAACCATGACCTTTTTTTGAAGTGATCCTAGTATTTTCTCTTTGGGCTTGATCTTAGTTTTTCTATAGACTGAGTGTATTTGTGTGTGCCAACAAAATGTGAGTGGGTTTTAGTTTGCCGGTGATTCAATTATGCTGTGTGTAGGCAGGCACCAATATATGGTGTGTTAGCGTGTGTGTGTGAGTGAGAGAGAGAGAGAGAGAGAGAGAGAGAGAATCTACATGCCTAGCTATTTGTTGGTGTGCCTATGAGAGAAATCCCATGCAAATATTCCCTGAGTTGTCAAAACTTAAAAATAATAATAAAGAAAAATTAAAAACATCCGAACCAATTTCACCAATATATCGGAACCCCAAAATGCCCATTAAAAAAAGAAACCCACACCATCAAGAATAAGTCCTCATTCCCTACTGAATCCTATAATTCTTTTAAGAAGAGAGAAACGACATTTGATGGCCATGTGCACCACTGCCACTCCCTCTATAATCTCACTCAGTTCTCTGCACTCTTCAGACCTCACTAGCTGTTACTAACAAAACAAACCCAACTCCAACTCAACAACTCTAATCAAGACAAAACCTACCAATTCCCTTTTTTGCCCTTCTTAGTTCTTACACAAATGTGGCACTTTGTACAAACCAAAGCAAAGCATCTCACATGCCCTCTATTATCATCTCTTACATAACTCTCTCTCTCTCTCTCTCTCTCTCTCTATTCATATTAAACAAGCAAAATCCACATCTAGAACTCCCGAAATCGTTAAAACAATCTTCAGTTTTCACCTTTAATTAGAAATATTTGTTGGGTACAACTTGAATTCCTTCCACCTCGATTTACAGCTCATTCTCTGCAAACCCATTAAATCAAAAGCGATGTTTCATCGATTTTCCTTGTAAGGAAAAGTAGAAAAACAACACTATGAAAGATCCCCTTGTTTCCTGCAACAATTCAAGAACTGAACCTTCTGAATCAACTAGTAACTATAAGAGGACTACTAGGGTTAGGTTTTTTTAGATATTTTAGGGTTCTTCGTCCCGAGATGTAATAACTAATACTTACAGAAGAAGAAACAAAAGACGCGTAGATACCGCCATGAGTCGTGATGCAATTATATTCTCTTGTTATTAAAAAAGGGTTTTGTGGGTATTAATTAAATCGATTGATTCGGCGCAGTTGGTGGCGTTTTAAGAGGGTTTGAAGCGAGAAAAGTGGGGGAAGAGAATACAAGTTAATGGATTTATGTGGGAGATACTACACTACTGTTACAGATCAAAAAAGGGAATCGTTGTTGTGATGTATTCAACTTATATGTCGTTGGAATCAATCTTTAGGTGTTTTGTTGATTAGTTTAAACTCATACTGATCTGAAGAATGTCAGTAAGGTACTGAGTTGGAAAAAGTGAGAAAAAAGAATTGCTTCATAATGCTTCATGCAGTTTCAATCAGTTCTTTCGCCTCTTAAACACTAAGCACATGGTCATATGAGAAAACTGTTCATCTCTCTCTCTCTCTCTACCAGAAAACTGTACTTACTGTTTAAACTTTGGAGGACTTTCTTCTTGCACTTGTAAAAGTTTTGTCAAAGTTCAGCCTTCAGATTGTCGGAAAATGGTATTAGGTTTACAAAGAAAACACTAATTTAAATATAAGGGTGCAGAGATAATCAAACTCTCTATCTTAGTCTCCAATGATTGAAAAGGAGGTAGCAGGAAACCAATAGATATTATTGATGGAGAATATATAGAAGTACTAAGGATAGATATTGTGATATTGTGATAAGGCATCTCATCACATATCTTCAAGATTTCATTTACCATTAATCCTTTTTCTGTATTGGTACACCCAATGGGATTAATATAATCACATCTATAATCTCAATATAAAGCTCTTTTTCTATTTTCTCTATCAATTATATTTTATATTTATGAGTTTTAATGTAAACAAGATTAGATTGATCAATAAAATTAGGTGTAATATTTTCTGTTATGAAAGAGAGCATATCATTATCTGTTGTGATTTCAATATTTGTTACTACTACAATCTGCAAGCAAAAAGGAGAAGAAATTTGGACTCAATAAGAGTGTCCATGGCCATCAGAACAAAAGCTATTATAACAGAAAAACAAGATATAATTGAACAAAAAGATGTGGAAATATATGTTCATTCAATGAAAGCATCTCATGAGTTCTGCAATTCTACTTCACCTTAGGCCGATCACCGAGCCTGAGTTCAAGATCTAAGTCCTCCAGGGAGCTTGGGCC
Source organism: Akebia trifoliata (assembly GCF_017979445.1). Taxonomy (NCBI): domain Eukaryota; kingdom Viridiplantae; phylum Streptophyta; class Magnoliopsida; order Ranunculales; family Lardizabalaceae; genus Akebia; species Akebia trifoliata. The sequence continues at coordinate 3,272,548 of NC_141380.1, read as the reverse complement.
TAACCCAAGTACTTCCGATTGCAAATGATGTCTATCAACTATACTAGGTTTAGGGAAGAGATTCAAGGAAGTTGCATCAATTCTCCTTCTCTTTCTACAGATGCCCTCATCATTATCCGCTGATTCCATCTGCATATTTATACTCATAACCAAATTCAAGCCCACAGATGAATCAAGCTTATAATAGTCTACTTTCTCCCCAATTCCTCTATCATGTGCCTTCAAACTCTTCTCTCCTTCGAGCTTTGAATCAAAGGCGTCTGTGAGAACCCTAACAGCGATTGAGTCCAATTGTGATGACGGTGGGACCAGCGAAAGGGACTTCTTTTGCTGTTCTTGAACCATAGTGGAAGAATAGGACGGAGAGACCAAGGTATGTTCACTGTAATTCTCTTGGGTAGATGGAACTGAAACACTCAAAGGTGAAAGAGGTGTTGTAACAGTAACAATAGGGTTAGGCTTAGGCTTATAAGCATTATAAGCCAATGGGTTGTCATGATCTTGAATAATTTCATTGTTTGGACTTGGAGATTGCTTAAGCCTGGCTCTGTCCCTCCTGTGTACATTCATGTGACCACCTAAAGCTTGAGCAGACCTAAATTCCCTTCTACAAAAACTACATGAATAAGATCTTGGAGGCCATATACAACCTCCAAGAGGGCCAGATGAATCTTCTGCAAAGGCTTTTTCTTCCCACGTGTCGTTATAGGACGCCGAGGCTTGAACATGAGACCTCTCATTGAGTTTCCTTCTGGTCCACGTCCAATACCTAGCTTGCTCCATTGCACCAAGTGTTTGTGTGAGTGTGAGATTGACTCAACCAGATTGAAAGAAGAGATGGGGTTGTTTGTTATAAAGGGATGAGGTTCAGAGTTGGACCAAGAGGGATATATAGTTAGATGGAAAAGGGCATCTGTATGTGTATCCAAGTTGGAGACATGAAAGATACTTGAGAATCTTAGAGGAAGAGAAAGGACTCTGATGAAAAAGTCTCTTAGTTAACTCTGGGTTGTTGTTGTTGTTGTGGAAGGTGGAAGTGGTGGTGGGTGTTCCAGTTTGGCTGTTTTGTTGAAGCTACCTTCTTTTGGTTTTTAGTTGATTTGCTACACAGTGATCACTGTGAGAATCATTTTCTCCTTATTTATATTTTTTTGGGGTGGAGAAATGAATAATGCTGAAGTGACCTTAAGATTGTACCTCATATCGCACTTTCCTGACGTGGAAATGTGTAGAAACCATAGATGCTTATCATCAAGATACGAGTGAAAAAGCATCCATGGTTCCTACACGCTTCCACCTGAGGAAATTGCGATATGGGGTCAATCTTGAGGTCACTCTAGCCTGACTCGAAATTTTATCTTCTTCCAAAGTATTTGCCTATGGATAATGCTGAAGTGACATCAGGCTGGAATCTCATATCGCAATTCTTGATGTGAAAGTGTATGGAAATCATAAATGCTTTTCGTCGATATATGAGGGAGGTTCCAGAAGTGCGATATGAGGTTCCTTCTTGAGATCGCTCAGCACGACTCTTAGGCGGTGTTTGTTTGCGCTATTTTTCAGTGCTTATTGCTGAAAAAAATTAAATTCAGCACTTTTGTCAAAATAACGCGTTTGTTTACTCTATATTTTCAATGCTTATTGCTGAAAATAAGTGAAAAAAATTCAGCACTATTTTGATGCTGAAAAAAAGTGTTGAAGCGGTAAGTACTTCGCTTTTTTCAACACGGACAAGTATGCCCTTTGTTTTTTTGAGCATGGACAAGTATGCCATTATTCTTAAAAGGATATTACCTCTTATATCCCATGGATAAGTATATAAACACCCCACAAATTAATAAACCCACACCATAGCTAAATTATTTTGTCTTATATGGGTTAAAAGTTTTGGAATGAGTTAATTTTTGGTGAGGATGATCTCTATAATGAGGAGATCATCCTTACAAAAATCAGCACATCTTGAAACTTCTAATCCTATCAAAACAAGTTCAAGAACCGTAAATTGTCCCTTTTTTTTTTTTGAAAACTATTTTTGACGAGTTAGAAGTTTCAAAATAGACTGATTTTTGGTGAGGATGATCTCTAGACCATCCTCACTAAAAATTTGCTCATTCCAAAATTTTAACCCATATAAAACAAAACAAAAAATGGTTATAGTGTGAGTTGCCCTTATTAAATCATAGGGTGATTTTATAATTATACATCCTTCATTTCCATCGAAAATTATTCATCCAAAATTAAGTTCTTTTAAAGTTGATTTTAAATTTTGGTGACTTGTATGACATTATTATTTTTAATTTGAAATTTGTGAGCTTTTATAAATAGAAATTATTAATTATAAATTGAAGATTTGAGTATTATTTATTATTTAAAAATAAATTATATTTTAATTTTATAAGAAATAATATATTTTATTGTGTTTGATAATAAATAAGCATTTGAAACATGCAAACAATGTATAATATTATTGTAAGGGTAATAAAGACAATTTACCAGTTTCAGCAATGTGTAACAAACATGATTCAGCATCTAAACAAACAACTTTTTCAGCACTTAAATTCAGCGCTTAATGCTATTCAGCACTTATTTTTTTCAGTTTAACAAACAGCACTTTAGCCTATTAAATTCCCCACCTTATTAAGCATGAAAGAATAAGGATGATTTCGCCATACCCCTCCACGTTTTGGTTAATATTTTGAGTTACCCCACTGTGTTTTCAATCTAATGACAGGATACTTGACCTGGGTCTACTCTAATAGACTAATTTGAAAATGATCCAAATGCCTTACCTTCAATAACCATAAACCCTTGAATTGTCTTTCCAAAAAGATTCATCAGCTTATCGTATTCTCCAAGCTTAAGATTCTATCTACTTCAACTTCCAAACATTAATTTACAATCCTCTTAGAACTTGAGATTTTATCCACTTCAACTTTTGAAAGAAAATAACATGGTGTCCATTTCTACCTTAAGATTATATCCTCAAATATAATATAGGATTTTTGAAATATAAGATGATGGGATTTTGAATAAAAAATCAAGGGTTTTCTACTAGGACATAAGGTGAGTTTAAAAAGATGGATTGAAGATGAGGTTCAACAAATTAAAAGCAATTAGTGTTAGAACCCAATAATCATGTGGCCCAATTGACCTACATGTTTTTAATTTTTGACGTGCACAAGGATTCTACCAATTAAAAAAATGTCAATAATTAATGATAAATCCCAATAATATTAGAATTAAAAATACTCTTTAAGTTTTAGTAGAAAAACTTGATGGATAAGAATCCTACTAAAAGTAGATCTCTAAGCCCTCTATTCCATCAATTTAAGTATATCAGCACCCCATAATAGACACATGTATACACATAAAATATGAGAAGAGATTGGGTTCTGAATTATGGTGATCTCTATCAATCACTAGAACCCTAGCCGATCCAACATAGAGAGGAGTGAGAAGGTGAGTTTAAAAAATTAAACAACACGTGAAACAAAATTCACGACTTGGGGATTTGTGCACATCAAATCAGTGGCACGCAGATTACGAAAGGCACATCTCCAACTATATCTCGGATCACCGACTTAACTTATAGTACAAGATAATGTAAGAGAATATGATGTATGATACATTGTATCATTATCAATGTATCTCATCATAAAAGGAAGGTAGTAATGGAAAATAATATATGTAGCAATATCAATTAAGATATTCTACATTAGGAATATAATAAGTAGAATATTTATATATATTATTCTAGTTTTATATTGTGGTTGATGTAATCTCTATGAATACCCTATTATGGTTCGTGTAATATTCATCTAAGAATTCTCAATAAAATTTAGATTTCTACATGGCATCGGATCTCAACCTTCATTGAGCACATCGATCTTGGCTTGTCGTTTTTCGACGATGGTACCACTGCCATCATCGAACCTAAATCATTTTGTTTTCATTATTAGTATTTCTTTTTCAATAAAAATATCATTTTTCTCTATGTTTTTACAAACCTCCCTACTTTTCAAGTTAATCCTTCACGATCTCGATTTTTATTTTATCTATAATCTCTTTAATGAGAGTTTTTGTATTTAAACTGCACAATCTTTATTTATATGCTTATGGGAGATATCATGATAGATCTGATCTACGGCCACCTGTTTCAATAGACTAAAAAATGAGCGGAATGCGACAGTGATAGACTTCACAGACAGGCGGTGACCACCATCAAGCTTGATTGGACGTTTGCGGATATCCATCATCAAGTATTTCCTGATATTAAGAGAAATTATTCAATTAAACTAATTGCATACTCTTTATTCAAAAGACCATTACAATTAAGGGAGGATGTAAGAGAATATATTGCATAAGATACATTGTATCATTGTCAATGTATTTCATCACAAAAGGAAGGTAGTGATGGGAAACAATATATGTATCAATATCAATTAGGATATTCTACGTTAGGAATATAATAAAGTAGAATATTTATATATTATGTTAGTTTCCGTATCTTAATTGACGTAATATTTATAAATATCCTATAGAATGATATAAATCTTCCAATTTATTGTAGGGTTGAAGAGCTTTAAGATGATTAGTTTGGAGAAGAAAAATCGAGATTGTTCAATTATAGAAATGACTACAATTTGTTTGTGCCTCATCCTCTTTGAGGGTTAAAGTGGTAAAAGAGGGCAAATAATAAAGCTGGACGAGCATTGGACTAATAGGGTAAAAGAAAAATGATAATAAATTTGGAGACGTATTATTAAGAAGGGGGGGGGGGGGAGAGAGAGAGAAAAGGAAAGACATTGTTCATGGGGTATAATTTGTCCTTGAGATACATTGTTCATGGGTTATACATCTTGAGATAAAGGGAGTGGGACCTATCATTATATTTATTATATAGATTCTTTTATTATTCTTATATGATATCATATGTAAAAAATGACAGAATTCATAAATCGAAGCACAAAATTGATTAATTCCAAAAATGGTGTACTATTAAAATTATTTTTGAAAATGGTAAATTACCGTCTTTGGAAATAAGTTTTTTTTTACCAAATCTATAAAAATTAAAATGAACATTGTTTTGGTAATTTTTCATACCCGAAGTATCTTTTTCTTTCACTTTTTTTTTTTTTGAAATACTTTCCTTACTAGCATAGTAAGATTTTAAGCCTTACTAAAAGTCATTTTACTCATATGGATTACCACATCAGCAATCTGACACCACAACCCTCTTAATTCATAGAAAAACTCATATTCAAAAAATAGAAGTAAAAAACAATTTGTTTTGAACTTGATCCAAGCTTTTGAAAATGGACAACTAGTGAACTCCCAAACTTAAAATTAAAATTTGACGGTGAAAAATAAATTTTTATTCAAAGTTTATAGAATTTTGTCCTCTACAACCTTGAATCATCGAATCATGTTTTTGGATGCTGAAAGGTTGGCCCAAGGAATTTTCGTTTTTAGTATGATTTATTAATGGTGGCTACGCAGGTGGAGAAGAAAAAGAACAATGCTTCTTCTTAGGACCCCCTTGTGGCATCCAAAAACATGATCCGATGCTTCAAGGTTGTAAAGGATAAAATTCTATTGAATTTGAAAAAGGAATTCGGAAAAAAATTAGTTTTCACCGTTGAATTTTAATTTTAAGTTTATGAGTTCGCTAGTCGTCCATTTTCAAAAGCTTGGATCAAGCTAAAAAAAATTATTATTTTTTATTTTGGAATTGAGTTTTTCAATGAAATGTAGAGGGTTGTGGTGTCGAATTGAAGATGTGATAATCCATTTGAGCAAAACAACTCTTAGTAAGGCTTAAAATCTTACTGTGTTGGTAAGGAAAGTGTTTCAAAAAAAAAAAAAAAGAGAAAAGCGCATTATGGGTATGAAAAATTACCCGATTTGGTAAAAAATCCAAAAATAGTAATCTACCGTTTTTGGAATTAATTTAAACAGTGCACTGTTTTGAGTATTAATCAATTTTTGGTGCATGTTTTGGTAAATTAGCCTAAAAAATAGCAAATGCAATCTTAATTAGAAATAAATTCTCATTAGTCTTAAGTCTTATTTTGTGTTAATATAAAATTTTATTAATTGGATACAATTTTGGTGTGGCAATAGTAGTTATCTGCAATATTTATCCTATACGTTTCTGTTAAGGTGATAACGTATATCAAAATACACTTTATCACGTTACATTATATCTAATACTGTATCCATAACGGATTGAAATAGAGGGAGGACTTTCTTAGATGATCAAAAGTTTGAATCCATCTCCAAAAGGCCCGACCCACCCTTCAACAGACCCATACAAATGGTTATATGAAAACACCTGCCCTCAATCCACGGTTGAGATTTTCCTTTAAATCGAGGGTTGGGATGCAAGTGATTACCAAGAAAAATATATCCCTAAAAAAAGTATACTAATCCCTAAAAGTATAAACCAATCTCAAGGAAATCTGTATTTTTCCCCTTATCTTAACCGTTGGTTTGATGGAGTGTCTCTCCGTGGGTTGAGACTTGGAAAGTCCTATATTTAACGTCTGATTGATCGAAGGGTAGATGTCAGAGGAAAATGTCCATTGTTTTCTTATTATATCTTAATAGAAAATATATTTACAAAGCCACTACTACTGAAAAAAGGATAAATTCGACGCCAAGATCCATAATACATGGTGGTTGAAATTATATAACAAGAGGTGATCATATGTATCGAAGTGAGAAAAAAAAAATCAATGGAAATTAAGAAAGAAGGTTGCGAAATGTAGCTAGATTGTGGGAGTCATGGGGATGGGGGATAGGAGCTAGGAGCCTAGGACCATAGGATCCATCGGAGTCGACCATGGCTTTAATACGGTCATATAAATGATTTTTTTTTAATTATTATTGAATATGAATGAAATGTTTTTAATAAGGTATGCATAAGAAATAGTTAACAATCTTAATTAGAATTTAACTCTAACATGTTGTAATAGTATGTGAAACATGTCTTTGGCCGTAGAGTTGGCATACCATTTCTTTTTACATCTTACATATCAAAAACCTTCTCCTTCAAAGTATTTCTTTTAGTACACGGACCCCAAACTTAAGTAACATTTATTATTTACATACTTTCTTCACAATCTTAAAAAAAAAATGTTTCTATATCCTCTTTTTATAATAAATTCCCTCATCATGTGGATTTTACAATAGTACTATTTGATTTTGAACAATGAAGATACCCTTGATGGGTAGATAACAAATTTGAGAAATATCCATATAATGAAATTTTCTTATAGTGTCGGTTAGGACAAAAGACTCCTTATAATTTCTAAGTAAAAGTCTTGTGACACCACTCTTTTGGATTCATCACTTCAGGAATATTCTTCCTATTTATTGGCAGGCATATGCAGAGAAATTAACATGATTAAGACGATTAATTTGAATAATAAATTAAAATTAGTTTAATCAACATCAAAGATCAAGATAATCATAGAGATTACGCGATAAAAAAGGTTTAGAATTTTCAATCGGGCTGATATAGATAAATTCAAACACCACACTACCATAGATTTCCAAAAACTATATATATTATATAAATAGAGAAGGTCAAGATATGCATATTGCACTTTGATATGTCTTGTAAGTGTACCAAAATTTTATTGACGTGATCATCGAAATATAATTGTAAGATCAACAGAGCTAAAGTTCGATGGTTGAAATTGACCATTGAATTAAGAGGAAGGAGATTGAAGTTGGAAGAAATTCTTAATTGTAGACATTGAACTCGAAATGCATTGAAGGTCACAAATCAATCTAGATCTATATAGTAATTAAAATGTGTGGGCACGAGAACCAAATAACTTGATGGTAGGTCCAACGCTCCTCAAGAGGTTTTAATAAGGAGGCAGTTGTGCATGAAGACGAGATCAGACTAGGCAGGCTCTCTAGATTAATTAAATAAAAAGATTGATTTAAAATAATCCTCACTTATTGAGTGTGAGATTTGCTTGACTACAAACATCTCCATGCAAACGTTCAATCATTCTCTCTATTCTAACGACTTAGGGTTCAATAATATTAAACAAATATAAGCAAACATCTTTAACATCTCTACGTTTTGTCTACCTAGCGAACGTGCTTGGAATCCAAAGAGTCATGCCTTTCAACATCAGGTCATTAATCAAATATTCGGAGTCAATTTAAGCAAATAGTTAATGAGTTTGAGATCCAGTACTACAGCATGTAATTGGATAGCTTAATTGTACATTCGTTCAGCCCACCACTTCTTTCATCTAAATACAAATAGTAAAAATTCAAAACCTTATATTAGATTATTTTTTCATCATTATAAGTCTATCAGCGATTTAATAAATCAGAGTTGGATGAATAAAGTAGAGGTGTGCATCTTAAGTGTTATATAACAGATGCATACTAATCAAATTTATGTGTTTTATAAAATAGAATGTTGGATAGTCAAGAAGCATCATGCTAATAAATTGATCATAGAAGAGATAATAATATGGAGTTGAATTAATTAAAAACTTGGAGAAAAATTTTTAATTAAAAATAAAAGTATTTGAGCAAATATGTTGAAATAACTCTAATTAGCAACAAACTAAGAGAAATGGACTGAGGTGATTTGGACACGTTCAACGAAGACTAATTACAAACCCAATTAAAAAAAATACTCCAATTAAAAGTCATAAAATAACGAGAAGAAATCTTAAAATTTGTGGATGAAGATAGTAATCAAACATAAATATAAACTCAGTTTCAATAATTGAAGATGGTGACTCTAGATTGAGAAGAACAAGATACATTTAATTGACCTCGAAATTTTCACCTCTTTGGGATGAGTTTATTGTTGTAGTAGTAGTGATTCCAAGACCAACAAAAAAAATGAAATTTAATGTGTTGGTCAAAAATACCAACCAGGCTGATTTTCAATCGATAGGCCATCCAAATGAGAGTTAAACACATGTAAAAGCGGAACCTAAGCGTGTGATATTATGAAAAATGAAATAATAAAGGTAACACAATCGCAACAATAATACAAGGATTTACGTGATTCGACAATGTACCTACGTCCATGAAATAGAAAAAGAACAATCACTATTTTAGCATTAGCTTTACAGTCTTAGAAATCTCTATTTATATGATTGAGTTATCAAAAAATGTAAAACTCTCCAAAATAGAAATTCTTAAAAAAAATATTATGGGATTGCTCTTTTCATACCTCTTAAAAAATTCGGGTCAAGAGTTCCACCCCACAGTTCTACATAGCACAACAAAATACAAGACGTTTACACAACAAATATATGACATGAAAAGGAGATTTGGAGTTAGCTAATTACCCATCTCAGGGAGTACATTATCAAACATATGATGATATATAAAATGTTGAATCTATTGATTATATCTCTCTTTTATTTTATTTTCGTTTATAATATTAATTTTGGTGGTTAAAATGGGGTCTTCTACCTCATGATCTTGACATGGACCCGTACCCTATAGCCAGACCGATACGCCAACGACTCGTACACCCGAGTCAATAAGAGAGGCCCAATTTATGTTGTTTATATCATATAGATATTGTTATTGTCAAAATTTCTCATATTTATAAGATAATTAATTGAAATCACATATTAAATAAATTTGGTGGAAGATTTTCTTGTTGGCCAAATCTAATTGGTGGTGGGGTAAGGGCATACCATAAGGATGTTCACCACGCCAATGCGGTAAGAGCCGATGATCTCCTACCACAAGATAAGATGATTCATAAGCATAAGAAATGTGAGTGAATTTTTTATTCTCTGATCTTCAATCTTGTAATTGATCCTAGTTTTCGGATTTTTAGCTCCATTGCTTTGCAACAAAATTTTGTTGATCATGTCAGTGACTTACTTGACAGAATAACAAGGCTTCTTTTCATTGGAACTTTATACATTTTCCTTGATCTTTTTTGCAGTTTTTTGAAGATTCCTAATTGTATCTCATCATTTCTTGTCTATAGCATGTCCAAAGATTACAATATATGGTTCATTCAAAATGTCAAGAAGCTCTCTGTACATAGTGTCCGCATGTTGGTTTTAAAAAATTTGGGATCCAACTCAAAATCAATTGACAATGAGAGGCCATGAGTGCTTATTAGGAGAGAGACAAGCTAATGAGCGTCCAATGTGAGACTAAATTCAACATGCTCCCGCACGTGTAAATTGGACTAGAGGTCAAAGCACGTGAGGATATGAACTGAATGACGTGAAGAAGAAAAAGACTTGCTCTGATATCATAATAAATTCGGGGGTCGAATTCAAAAACAATTGACAATAAGTGAATTGGGCCAAGGCACGAGAAGATATGAAGTGACTGGCGTGGAAAAGAAAAAGGTTTGCTCTGATATGATGATAAATTTAGGGTTTGAAATAAAAATCAATTGACAATGAATGGAAAGACCTAGAAATTTAAAAAGAGAGGGACAAAGCAATGAGTGTCTGATGTGGGACAAAACTCAACATTCTAACTCTGATATCAAGATTTATATAATTGTCATGCCACACGTTAATGGGAATGTGTCAACACCATTTTGAGCTCCAGAACCTGATTCCTGATTTACTAGGATTATCCCATATAGGATAATTCTTGGGCCCTAATGTCAATATTTACGGTTTCCTTGAGAAGTTGTCGGTTATTGACTCCAGGAATTTTTATGTTCCTACAAGAATCATATAAAATTAAAGATTATACATTCTTTTAGTATATTATGAAACCAAACACCATGGATCATAGTGAATTTTCTACTGGGGCAGATATACAACCCAGATTTTCCTAATAGGTCGAATTCACATGGAAATCCTCACCAGATTTAAAAGGGATAAAAAAAAAATAAACTCTTTGAATAGAAGCTATACTTGGCATGCCTCCCTCAATTTAAAATAAACAATGAGTTGCCTCTATCTATTTAAGCTTCATTTCAATTAATGAAAATTTGAATCTTATACATCCAATAGTTGGCTAATTACTTTACTCCTTATCTTTTTATTATACATTCGAGCAATCTTACAGATCAACTGACCACGAATTTTGGATCACCCCCATTAGAGACCTACATTTCAAGAACCCAACTGTGGTAAATCATCATTCAGACTAATTTTTTGTGTAAGTATATCTAGGGATACATGATGCATTCATTAATCAATGGGAGTCACTACGTGGAAATTGAAAATTTTAATAGGAAAATTCAACGGCAAGAATTTTAGTAATCGAATTTTGACTTAGATAGCCTATGACCGTCAAAAAATTTTATGTACCCCGATTCGATGGCTTAGAACAGTCGAATTTCTCCCATCCTCTGCTACTTTGATGGTTTTGGCCTATTGAAAAAAAGAATCAACACTGAAACTTTTGACGCCATGGTTTGTAGAATTTTATGAAATGTGACGGCCTTTGACTGTCGGGTATGACCTTTTTCATGTTGTGAGTATGCGACTAGTAAAGGAGACATGTGATAGGCACACCCACTCTCTAGTTTACAAGGTTGGGACTCAATTCTCTGGTCGGAAGAAGGTCAAAGATTTAAGGAGGTAACTAAAAAAGAATTAAGTTGAGGGAGGCTTGTCAACATGCCTCATTATCCAAGGATATAAGTGAAAAAAAAAAAAGTCTCTAAAAGAAGTAGCAATTTTTTTAGAGAGCTGTTATTGCCGCATCTAGTTTTACTAATGCTACATCAATTCACATGTAAATCACCAAAGAATTCCATACAGTTGGTGTGGTGTTAGTAAAAGTTGATGTGGCAATGGTAACACCTTTTTTATAATAAAATTTGATATATCTTGCCCTTTATTGGAAAAGAAAAAACAGTCCATCCTTCTTGCTCACTCTAATGAAGAAAGTTTAGTTAAAAATATATGTAGTTAAGAGCCATGAGACCAGTTACTTTGGGAGAAGGGTGGATCCTTCTTCATTCATGGCTAGAGTCCATAAATTCCAAATGATTCGACAAAAGAGAAGGGATGTATACCTTCCCTTATTTATCAAATTATTATTATAATACATCGAGTTAGGGTTGAGAGACCTCTGTCTATTTTTAATACTAGTGACATTGTCCTTTCTTAATAGATTCTACCTAATATGTCTTCATTCACCACTTGTTCCAACAAAAAAAAATAAAAATTTGAAGATAAAGACCCATTTCAATATTATTTTTTGATTACCAAACTTTCTTGTTGAGTTTTTGAAAATTCATTAAGAGACACTTGTGTCTCATGATAAGATCAAAAATAATTTTCTTTTTTGGCTCAAATGATGTTCGAGGCTAATCATCAAATGTTGGTCCTAATCAAATTAATAGGACTAGTTATAGGATCAATTGATAAGGATGGGATTAGATCAGACCCGGAAGCAATTCAATAAGAAATCAAATCGACCGTAATCAGATTGAGTTTTATTGCATCTTTATATTAGGGTGTTAATTAACAAATTCTGATAACAATCAGATCAGATCTTGATCAGTTCAAATTCAATTTGATGTAAATACACAATAAAAATAAAGTTTATATGTTAAACAAAATATATAATGTAATGTATCGTCTCAACCCTACGTATGCTGCAGTGTCTGTGACCGAGTATTTTTCAATAATTTTTTAAAAGGGTGAGTAAGAAAATTCTTACCAAGTAACCATCAAAGAAATGCAGGCATATTATTTCAAATTAATGAGATTAATACAATATACTTGCCGAGTAAGACACTAGGCAAAATTTTATAGGATATTAGGCACGACATGACACTTTATGACCAGATGAAGTCCACTATCAATCTTTTTTTAATATTTTGGAAGAAAAATGTTAAGGTTCATACTTATGGAAAGTGTTAGTCTTCTAATCCCCCGCACCTACTTTGGCTTATCTTTGATGTTTTAACTTAAAATTAACTAAAATCATATATTCTATATAAATTACTTCATAACTATGGTTTTAAAACTCAGTTTCGCATCTCGTCTCGTCCAGGTCCGATATTGAGTCGTCTCAAATAAGTTTTTCAATACGTTTGAGATGTCTCATTCCAAAAATTAAAAAATTGAACGTGAGGTATTAAATCTCAATAAAAAAAAGTAACTTGTGAGTTAATCTCGTTTAGTTCTGATACCAAGTTAACTCGGACGATACTACTCAGTCTCGGATGAGTTTTAAAACCATGTTCATAACTCAATTCAAATAACAATCTAACTTAGTCTCCATATGATTGATACAAACCCTAAAACGTGACTTCTCTTGACCTCAACATCTATCCTTCATCATGATGAGATATTGTGTATCTCATGCACCATATTACAAATTTTGTATTTTGTATTACCCCTTCAAAGTTCAAACTCATAGTGATCAATAAGCATCTCGAGTTTGGCCAAATTGTAAATAATTTTTTTTAAAGACCCATCTTGAAAGAGTTATCATGTAGCAAAGTAATTTTTAATAAATTATTTTTGTTTATTTTTATGACAGGGGTTTCAGACCGTAGGCCCGACTAATAGGAGGTGAAGCAATTGACCTCTTAGAACCTCATATCTCATCCAAATCCCCCAAGTACATGTAATATCGCACAAACTACACAAACCAGATAAGCAGGGATACATTCTTGTAGGAGGCCAACGAGGGGCTCTCCATTTTTGGAGGGAATGACTTTTATTATTATTATTATTACTATGCTAAAAGTAATTCTTATATGTGATATTTTAATATATGAAATATATTTTCATTGACTATGTGTTAACATAGAGGACCTATGCAGGATATGAGTTATCTATTTTTAAAAAACTAAAATCAATATAATAGTAAGAAAGTTTACTTCGTCTTTTTTAAAAACCCTATTTGTTATTTAACTAATTTCTTTAGTATAATTTGAATCAAACATTTGACTAGGTAAAAATTTCGTTACCAAGTGTGAGAATTAAATTATCCTTCCTTGGATGAGAAGATCTTAGACAAATATGTTTGAAAAATCAATTTCAAGGATGTAGAAAACACAATTATTGAAAGAGTGAAATGCTTCTAGATACTTGTTTCTGTAATTTTTATTGGAATTGTTTAGTCATGTAAAATAATTCGTTACTATTGATTCTGTGGAATTCGAGTGCTTGTTTCTTGGTTGTGGCGTGAAGCAAGCAATGCCAATTTCTAAGTCTTTCTAATATGTCAAAACTTACGAGAAATGACGATGTTATAGATCGAGGTTGTGGCCATACTTAATGATCGCTTATACATTAAGTAATTGACCGACAAAGTCCCTCGAGATTAAGATTTTTAATTTTAATACCAACCAAAAGGAACACAATGTGCGTGCGTGCACGCGAGCATGCGCACATGTCTGTGTGTGTGTGATCACAAATTTTGTTGTTAGTATATGTAAGTTAAAATTATATTGTTTAGAAAATACAAAATAAAATGGTCTAATGTTACCATGGTGTCATTTAGTATAATGTAATGTAGGCTCATTTAGTGTAAGATTGTTTATGCATTTTCAAAATATTGGGATGTTTCTGAAGTCTGAACACTGTCCTTCACTCGTCCTTGCTATTTATTAATAATTTTTGTAAATATTTTATGACTGGCCAAGACAACTTGGGTGACCTCGGATCGACTTGATCCACCGAAGTTTCAGGTTGAATCGAGTTTCATTGCTTCAGAAATACTGATTAATGTTCTCATCCATGGCCGTATTATCTTTCTTGTTTGGATGGAATACTAAATTTAAACTTTTTTCCATTGAGATTATTCAAGTACTTTAAGCTGGATGCTCGAGAATAGATTCATAGATTCATGTAAATTTTACGATTATTGAAAGAATGTCATATTGACAAGACAGTAAAATATATTCTTTTAAATTTGAGGGTTCAATATTATTACCTCCAAAACCTTTAATCAAGTCAAAATAATAGTTGAATTTTATTTTAATATGATTTAGCAATGAATCCTAAAGTGCTACGGTGTTTTTAATTTTATTTTTACAATGGGACGCTCTACCAACAACGCAAAAAAAGCATAACCACCCCTTCCTCCAAAAACCCCCATTTAAAGAGCTATCAAGCCCAACATCCCTCACAGACCAACCCATTTTCCACTACTCGTACAAATGTGCACTATAATTGGGAGTTGTGGGCAAAGGCTTAGTCTGGACCTTGGGCCTGATTTTGTGTTGGGTCAGACATTGGTCTTGATGCAGTTGGACTTAGACTTTACTTGTAGATGGGCTTGGCTAATTTGGTATGACATTGTTTGCAAAGTCCATGGGTGATATGTTTTACAACTTTGTGTTTACGTCTCATGTTGTCCATGACGGTTTTAAATCTCGTCCGATACGTTTGACTTGTCTATCCGTCTCATTGGTGGACAATATTGAGACATCAGACGAGTCATCTCGGTCGTGGACGAGATTTAAAATCATGATGAGTGATAAAACCATACACGTGGATTCAATTCCGTTCGTAAACTAAAACTCTAAGCTCCTGTGATGAAAAATGAGCAAAGCCCATCATCCCATTTCAAGTTCATAAAAATACCATACTTTTCTCATATAATGCAATGCAACCTTGAGGTTGTGGGTTCAAGTCCAACTTATCCTTAAGAAAATCTTAATGCAAAGAAAAATCAACATTCGATGATCAAATCATTGAGAAACCAAACTGCATATAACCAAAAAAGGAAGAAAAAAAATGCCTAAGACAAAGGAAATTATCTCATTGCAGACCAAATAAGGATAATTTCCCACGTTTTCAATAAGAGTTTATCGAGGGACCAAAAGAGTTCTATACAAGTTACAAGTTGTCATAACCTTCTCTATACCAGAAGGAATCCGCTAAATTCCAGTTGGTTTCTCACACACATTCTATCTTAATTATAGCAATATCAAGAATATTGAAACCATTATGGAGAATCGCAACTTCGGACATATTCCCAAAACCTCAGAGACCCTGCACTAATTTGAAATAAAAGCATCCCAAATTCTTTTCTTAAGATTTAGATACCTTAAAAAATTGGTCAGAAGGATAGCTTAAGGTTTCAATAGCGTTGCTGGACTCCAAACAGTCATTGGAGAAGAACGTTAACAAGAAAAAAAAAACTACCAACCCTGTACAATTGGATTTTATAACTAAACCATCACACCATGAAAATCCTGAACCTTGGATTGTCACAAATACTCTTCTCCATTTCATAAAATCACGACACACCCAATTACACAGAAGTGAACTATGCGTCAATCTTTGCGCACAAAATTAAGTCGTAAGGATTTAATTGAACTATATGATGCATTAAGCTTCTCTCATATTCTACCATTGATATTGTTATTCCATTGCTTAGTAAAAATACATATATACTGTTATTCCAGTCGAGAAAAACGTATAATTAACCAGCCAAAGTTTGTATGGTTGCAACACAAATGGGCTGATTTCAATTACACTTCCCCAAGTTACAGCTATTTCAAACAGGAAGAAAAGATCTATGGTTCTGTGCGCTTGCCACATCAACCGAGTACAGACCGAGTGA
The DNA here is from genome assembly GCF_017979445.1 of Akebia trifoliata. Classification (NCBI taxonomy): domain Eukaryota; kingdom Viridiplantae; phylum Streptophyta; class Magnoliopsida; order Ranunculales; family Lardizabalaceae; genus Akebia; species Akebia trifoliata. Next base: position 3,256,027 of record NC_141380.1, on the reverse strand, counting down.
AAATTTTCAAGTCAGAATATTGCGACTCTTTCTCGAATCCCTATTTTCACCTTCTTTTAACGGTGACCTCAGTGGGGGACACATGGAGGACATCTTGACATGGTGGCGTGCACATGCCCGTAGATGTGTTTTCTCCGAGATACAAGTAAAACGCATCTACGAACATGCGTGCATCACCACATCAAGGTGTCCCCGCGTGTCCGTCGCTGAGGTCACTCCAGCATGACTCATTAACACTAAAATGATCTACTTTTACTAACTTGGCAATAATGACTTCCTTTGAATGACCTTCAAGAGAAGCTACAGATGAACTTTGAGATCTTAGTAGAACTTTTCTAAGAAAAACATGATTACAATCCCTTGCTTATACATCAAAAAAGTAGCATAGACCTTTAAACACCAAATATCAAACTGTTAACATGAAAAAAGGAAAACCATGTTAAATTCAAGAAAATTATCAAAACATATAGAACTAACAAATAACAAAGATAAGATCCCAACAAAATCAATTCCAAGAATATAAAATATATAATATCAAAATACAACATGAGATGATCAATTTCATTTATAACATATAAACAACCATGGTGATCAAAAAATGAAAAGAAACTCACATTGTATGAGGACACAATACTAACTAGAAAACCTGCACCTATGGAGACGCCACAAAACATACCAAATTGCTCGATTTCCAAAACTCCATTATCAAAGAATCCCCAAAAAGTTAAACCTTCTTTGCCGCAATTTGATAAAACCAATTGCCATTACTTAGGGGTTCATGACTTGAGTTCATTCAATATCAGCTCTGCCTGCTCATGATGTAAGGCGACTCTTTCCAGGTAAGTCTTAAGCTCTTCAATCCGCAAGATCTTCCACCTCTGTTCCAATTCCTTCACCTTCGACGCACCAATCAAACCCAAACCTTCCCTCATAAAATCCTCTCCTAAACCTGGCGGCGGTGTTATCAAATTTTCCGTTAACTGTAGCGATTCCTTCAAGTATGGGTACCGATTCCAAATTTTCTCTTTTTCCGCCTCAGGTTTCATCTCCAGAGGAATCTCCAACAATGTGATAGATTCGGGTTCAGTTGAAGCTAACCCATTGTTAAAGCTCCGATTCTTATTCGTTTTCCCATCAGTTGCAACTGAATCACCACCAACATTGCTCCTTTCAGTTTCTTCGACCTTACCATTCTTCTCGCCCCATATCTTGTTTGATAAATAGTACGACTTCAATTCATGGGCTTTTGAGAAAATGGGGAACTCATCATCCTTCTTTGCTCTCTTCACATTGTTATGAAACTTCTGCTTCAACCTCTGAATCTTACTAATCAATTGGGTCCTGCTTACGTCAGCCCGAAGCGATTTCTTAATGAAATCGAGAAATTCGTTCATGTTGGCAGTCGGATCCAATCCCTTATCCACGTAGCTGACCATACCCTTCAAAATTACAATTTCATCCTCGTCACTCCACAACCTTTGAATCTGCTTTTTTGAGTCTTCCCCGGATTTGTTTTCAATCTCGTCAAGATGTTCGTCTTCCTCTTCTGCATCACTAACCTTCTTCTTTTTCTTCTTTCGCACTGGGGCTTTCTCGGCTTTATCTGTCTCGATTGGGCGTTTTGAGGCGTTGTTTGTGGGTCTCTTGTGATTGGGATTCTCGTTCTTGGGTTTCGAAGTAATGGATTTTATATTGGGTTCGACACCTTGGGAGGGGTGAGAGGATTTGGATTTTGGGGGCAAAGGATCAGAGTGGGAACCTGAGTCAGAATCGAATTTTTCTTCCTCTGAGGAGGAGGTTTGGCGCAATGAGTCTGGGCTTGGCAGACGAGGGAGCTTGGTGGTGAGGTTTTTCATGGAAGATTTTGGGTCTGTGATCTCTTCTTCGCTTTCGACTTCTTCCTCCTCTCCTTCTGAAGATGAAGCAGATGGTGGATCATCTAAAGGAGATGAGCGTTTCAAAGCCATCTATGAGAGAGAAGCTTTGAAGCAACTTTTCAGAGATTTTTGCAGTGAGGCGGGAAGAATATGAAAAGGTTAGGGTTTTTGGGCTGGACAAGTGGAGGAATTTATTTGGGGAAAATTATTTAAAATACCTTGGCTGAGGGATTTCTTTCTAATTAGTCTCTAATTTTTAGGACTTCTCTTAATAATTCATTTACTTAAAAATTTCTTTTTAAGTAATTCGTGAGCCTCACTCCCCACATTTCTCACAATTGAAACATTGAACCTGACCTAACCTTTTTGAATTGGTCATTTTTCTTTTAAAAAAGATAGATTTTTGGCATCTCAATCATGTTTTTGAGATTCCGTTCTGACGTAAAGAATTTGAGAAAGAAGAAGAATTTATTTTCAAGATGTATGTAAAAAATTAAGATTTTTTTAATTGTTTATTTCATTTTTTATGAAAATCAATTAAGGATGATTCTTTTAATTTGAAATCATCTAGACAAGCCGTTATATCAAATTATCAATCTATATTTCCATGCATTTTAGTAAAAAAAGTTCAAAAAATAAAAATGAATAGATTTTTCCAACATCAAGTTCAATATTTCTTTAACAAAATATTGAATTCAACAATAAAAAATGTCAAACTCGACAATAAAAAATTGTGAGTTCCACAATTATGAGAGACCATTAATAAATAAAAAGTTTACTAAAGGAATTATCATGCTATCGTCCAAATTTCAAAGACCATTTAGAAAGAAATTCCTCCGTCTAGGCCCTTTAAGTAATTTTTCCATTTATTGAAGAACATGGAGGACAAATTATGAGTGTCCTTGGACATTTATTGGACAACAATGGTTGATATGATACGATCTCTCATGAGACCTCTACTAGAACCCTAACTTTTATTTATTATAATCCAATTTCTTAAATTATTTACCATCCCCAGTTAAAAATTAAAAATTAAAATAGATTGTTCAATCCATTACAAAGACTTTGAAAGGGGCGGTCACTAAACCTCCAACTCTCAAACAATTTTAACGATCTAATTTGAGTGTGTTGTTGACGTGGCACATTCTCAACTGTCTAAAAGCACTACAAGTACAAGGAGCTACAAAGGATCCCCTCCCATTGAAAACATATATTCTCTCTCCATATGTGACGTTTACTTAATACTCACATCCTAATAGGGCTTAACATAGGTCGGATTCGAGCTAAATATGAGTGTGTCCATATCCATATTCAGATCATACTAGCTAAGACCATATCTAAACCATTTTACTTTCATTAAAATATATCTGGATTCAATTCGATCGATTTAATTGATTCAGGTCGATCGATTCGAATAATGTCAAACCGTTTAAGATTATTTCAAATAAAATTATTAAAAGATGACTAAATGATGATTTAAACTCCAAACCTCTCCATTTTTAAGAAAAACATTAACCAGTACAACCAATTATTGTTAATTGAAAAAAGATGATTTAAAAAAATATAAGAATACAACTTGCAAAATAATATATCATTTGGATCTTGACAAATATAGGGATGGAACCGTATCCAATCCGGATCCAATTTGAATCAAGGGATATCAACTCATAACTAAATCATATTTTAATTCAGATATACTTGATGAAACCAAACTAGCTAAATTTGGATTTCGAATAAAAATTCATGCCATTTTAAGCCTTATGCTACAAAATTTTCAACATTTAAAGACATTAGACGTTTCACCTTCACTAACTAATTGAAACATACACGTGGTAGAGAAGGTTCATCAATGAATTACCCTATTTTTTATGAGTAATGATTTACTAATTCCCCCACGTGGCATACTCAAAATAATCTATTGACGTGGCGTGTGCTACAACCATAGATCATTTTCTTTTGGGATTTACAACTGTACATATTTATGGGAATGTGTAGATGCATATCCCGAGACATAAAATCTATGATTCTAGCACATGCCACGTTAGGTGAGTATTTTGAATTTGCCATATAAGGAGTTAGAGATTATCATGACTTATTTTCTATGAGACTCGAGCTAGCATTCCAAGTAACATTAGAGTGCAATGGGGGAAATTGCCCCCACAATAGTTTTGTAAAAGCTTAAGGTATTATTAATAATTTAAATTTTTTTGTTTTTTATTTTTTATTATTTCTTAAGTGTTTGCCCCCACAAAATTTTTTAAAATCTTGAGTTATTAATAATTTTTAAAAATTATTATTTCTTAAGAGTTTGTTGTCCCCCACCAAAATTTCTTAAGTTTAGAAAGACTTTTAATAATTTGCAATTTTATTGCACAAGCTCTTTTACTTTATGAATTAGGCTTGCATGACTAACTTCAAATCTTACTATGGGTCATTGGGCCTATAATGGATTATCAAATTTGCAATCCAACACTAAAGCCTTCTAGATTTCAGAAAGAAATATAAAAATAACTCCTATTCAGAAAGAAAAATAAAAATAAAAATTATTTTTGAGCTTGATTGAAGTTATTGGAAATGGATGGCTACTGAAGTCTCAAATTTAAAACAACATGATAAAATCTTTTAAAAATTTTAAAAAATAAATAAATTTGAAATATTTAGTGAATAAAAGATTAGACAAGTACTTGTCAGTTTTGGAATTAAAAAAAAAAAAAAACATTTAGCTTTTGCAGAAAAGACTTCCTCGTACTTGTAAAGTTGTAATTTGAACAAGAAAAAAAATAGAAATTGAAAAATGATTTTTGGCGATTGAATGCCAATCAGATAGGCTTTGGATCAATCTACAAGTTGGGCTTCGGCTTCAAAATCTAGGACCACTAGACCCACCCACATTTGGGCTTGGCGAGGCCGTATTAGGTTAGGGCCTGTTGCTGGGTAGGCTCAGACAGGGCTTCAAGCCTCGAGCTTTTTTTTTACATCCGTAAATTTTGCCTTCCCTTTTCAATCAATCGTAGTTTTAATGTTCTGCATTTGCTCTTGTATACAAAAATGTCTATGCGTTGCCATTAATCTAATTGGTTATTATTATAAAATAAAGTAACATATTTTTTATAATTATTAAAAGGAATCCAAATTGGCACTTCAAATGCCCATTTTTTTTTAAATAATAATAATAAAATATCGGCATTTAAAGTGTCGAATTTTAAAAATAAAATAAAATTTTCGTAATTTTTTTTTAAATGACCCACGCCCAATGAGATTGGCTCACAAACAAACGTTTGACATGTGGCGCAATAACATTAGCAATTGAGAGAGCTTCTCTCTCTTGCCCGTTACCTAAACATTTATTTTTTTAGATTTCAAATCTTAAAAAAAAGTCGTTGGGCCCACATTGATTATCACATTGACAATCCAACAACACAACCTTTTAGATTTCATGAAAATATTCATATTCAAAAAATATATATATATTATTTTTAATATATTTTTTAAAGTTCATATAATTTTTTCATCTACAGCTCCATTGCATCGGATCATGTTTATGAATATTACAAGGTGATTAAATCAGAATATTTGCTTTTTTTCACTATGGGCAAAAGAGAGAAAGGGCAACATATTGAAAAGTAAACTTTCTGATTTGATCATCTTGTGACATTCAAAGACATGATCTAATGTAATGGAGTTGTAAAGGACAAAAATATATGAGCTTTAAAATAAAAATAAAAAATTAATTTTCACGATTGAATTTTATTTTTAAATTTGAATGCTCAATGGCCATCCATTTTCAACACCTTGGATAAAGCTCGAAAAATAATATTTTTAAATTTTTTTGAATATGAATATTTTCATAAAATCTAAAAGGTTGTGTTATTGGATTGTCAATGTGATAATCAATGTGGGCCAAACGACTTTTTTAAGATTTGAAATCTTAAAAAATAAATGTGTGGGCAACGGGCAAGAGAGAGAAGTTCTCTTTATTGCCAATGTCATTGCGCCACGTGTCAAATGTTTATTGGGTTGTGAGCCAATCTCATAGGGCGTGGGTCATTCAAAAAAAAAATTAAGAAAATTTTATTTTATTTTTAAAATTTGGCACTTCATGTCTGGATTTGGATTTCTTTTAATAATTATAAAAATTATTTTTTTTTATAATAAAATTTTTAAGATTCTTTTTTGTTGTTGATAATTTCCTCTTAAATAATTACATAAAAGATGATTAAGACATGCCCCCATGTTTCGTTGAAAAGTCGTGATAATCTGACCACCCCACGTAGCACACTCAATCGACTCTCCTGACAAGTTCAAGAACCATAGATCTCTCCGCATCAGGAGACACTTTTTTTGAGGAAGTATAGTTTTGTATCTCGATGCGTATAGAACTACGGTTTCTTAACTTATCACGTCAAGAGTCAATTGAGTGTAGCACGTGAGGTAGTCAAATTATCATGATTCTTTGTTGAATACTAGGGATACCCGTGTTTTGAAATTAATGGTGTGAGGGAGACCTAAATCTTCTAAATAGATTGTCGGGAAGAGGCTCAAATGCCCTCATCTCCAACCTCGAGTCAAAAAAAAATCCAAAATTTTATTCTCAAAATCAGTCATATTTAGCATCTTTGGATAAAATTCTAAATTGTAATGGTCAACCTTAAGATTATTTTTACTTCAAATCTCTAACCTTTAAAGCTCAGAATATTAAGATTTCTTAAAAAGTATAAAAAGAGGAAATCTGAGGTAGAAAAAATTAGAATTTTCTAAAAAGGTTGTAAGGTATAAAATGAGGGATGAAGATAAGGTCGAATAAATTAAATTTAACATAGAGGTTCAAGACTTTGAAGATGACTGCTTTTAGGCAGAAAATAACAAGTAAGATTTTTTGCGAAAGTTGAAAAAGATGGGGTTTTGAGTAGAAAAATCTAGGATTTTGGTTAAAGGGTTAACTATAGAATGGAAAGCACAAATTAATGATTAATTTGAGTAGATATACCAGGTTTTGTGAAGAAAAATCTGAATTTTGGCGTGTGGTTGAAGATGATGAGGGCATTTGAATTTTTTTTATTTTTTCCTAAAGTCTATTTAGAAGACATCATCAGTTCCAAAACACATGGTATCTCTAATATTAGAGTCGGTATATTTGCACACATCTAAAAAGCTCAAAATGATTCATATTCAATATATAAATGGGTCCCGTTCTCCACCCTAAGCTTTACCCTATACTTTAACAAACATGTTTTGTTCTGTATGAGTTAGAAGTTTTGGAATGGGCTGATTTTTGGTGAGGATGATATCTATGGTGAGGAGATCATCCTCACCAAAAATCAGCCCATTCCAAAACTTCTAACCCCATCAAAAATGATTTACAAAAAATGAACGGTCCACGATTTTTCAACTTGTAAACATGGGACTAAAAATTTCGGAATAGGCTGATTTTTGGTGAGGATGATCTTCTAATCATAGAGATCATCCTCACCAAAAATCAGCCCATTCCAAAACTTCTAACCCATGTAGGACAAAACACGTTTGGTAAAGCGTAGGGTGGTGAACGAGACCCATATATATATATATTTAAATTCATATAATTTTATCCTCTACAACTCTATTACATTGGATCAAGTTTTTGAATGTTACAAGGTGATTAAATCAGAATGTTTGCTTTTTTTCACTATGGGCAAAAGAGAAAAGGGGCATCATAGTGAAAAGTAAATTTCTGATTTGATCACCTTATGACATACAAAGACATGATCTAATGTGATGGAGTTGTAGAGGACAAAATTATATGAGCTTTAAAATAAAAATAAAAAATTATTTTTCACAATTGAATTTTATTTTTAAATTTGGATGCTCAGTGGCCATCTAATTTCAACACCTTGGATAAAGCTCGAAAAACAATATTTTTAAATTTTTTTGAATATGAATATTTTCATAAAATCTAAAAGGTTGTGTTATTGGATTGTCAATGTGATAATCAATGTGGGCCAAACGATTTTTTTAAGATTTGAAATCTAAAAAAATAAATGTGTGGGCAACGGGCAAGAGAGAGAAGTTCTCTTTATTGCTAATGTCATTGCGCCACATGTCAAATGTTTATTGGGTTGTGAGCCAATCTCATAGGGCGTGAGTCATTCAAAAAAAAATTAAGAAAATTATATTTTATTTTATTTTTTAAATTTGGCACTTCAAGTGCGGATTTGGATTTTTTTTAATAATTATATATATTTTTTTTTTTGATAATTTCCTCTTAAATAATCCCATAAAAGATGATTAAGACATGCCCCCATGTTTCGTTGAAGAGTCGTGATAATCTGACCACCCCACGTAGCACACTCAATCGACTCTCCTGACAAGTTCAAGAACCATAGATCTCTTCGCATCGGGATACACTTTTATTGGGGAAGTGCAGTTTTGTATCTTGATGCCTATAGAAGTATGGTTTCTTAATTTGACACGTGAGGTAGTCATATTATCATGATTCTTTGTTGAATACTAGAGATACACCCTGTGTTTTGAAACTGATGATGTGAGGGAGACCTAAATCTTCTAAATAGATGATTGTGGGAAAAGGCTCAAAACCAAAAAATTCCAAAATTTTATTCTCTAAATCAGTCATGTTCAGCATCTTTGGATAAAATTCTAAATTGTCATGGTCAACCTTAAGATTATTTTTACTTCAAATCTCTAACCTTTAAGTCTTAGAACATTGAGATTTCTTAAAAAGTATAAAAAGAGAAAATCTGAGGTAGAAAAAACTAGAATTTTCTACAAAGGAGGTAAGGTATAAAAAGAGGAATGAAGATAAGGTCGAATAAATTAAATTTAACATAGAGGTCCAAGAGTTTGAAGATGACTGCTTTTAGGCAGAAAATATATAACAAAGTAAGATTTTTTTCGAAAGTTGAAAAAGATGGGGTTTTGAGTAGAAAAATCTAGGATTTTCGTTAAAGGGTTAACTATATATTGGAAAGCACGAATTGAGGATGAATTTGAGTAGATATATCAGGTTTTGTGAAGAAAAATCTGAATTTTGACTTGTGATTGAAGATGAGAGGGCATTTGATTTTTTTGTTTTGTTTTTCAGTAAGTCTATTTAGAAGATTGACATTATCAATTCCAAAACACATCGTATCTCTAATATCTGAGTTAGTATATTTGCACACGTCTAAAAAGCTCATTACACCCACTTAAGTGACTTTTGAGAAAAATATATATATATATATCAACATCAATTACCACTTTACTCTTTTATTTCGACTTATTGCACACACCATCACCTAGTGAACAAAAAATCTAAAACCCATTTTTCTTTTTCTTCTTTTCTTCTTTTCTTTCTTTTTTTCTTTTTCTTTTTTATATTCATCTCCTTCTAAGTTTTGTAAGAGGTTGAATTAATGGAGATTAAGGTTTTAATTTTTTTACATTTCAAGGTAACTTATTTCTTTGAAATTTATTTTACTTTTTTGTATTTAATCATCAAGAAAAAAAGAAAAACTCACTATTAAAATCTCAAAATGATGATTCTGAATTGAAACCATTAAAGATTTTTTGACACTTTTGTTCAATAAGTTCAGATCAAACTTAATTTAACACATTAGGTAGGTATCTATCGAACATTACAAAACTGATTCAATAGGTACTTACCGAATAAAATTTTCTCATGTAAGTGATTTCAACTTAATTGGAACTATTAAGATAAAAAATAAATAAGATTAAAATTTAAATTCATCATTGAAATTTATCTAGAAATAAAAAAGAAGAAAAAATTAAAGAGAGAGATAAGAAGAAGAAGAAGAGAAATGATTCGATACCTTTAAATAGGTGAAATAAGTAATTTAAATTAAAATACATTTAATAAATATGTATAGATATTTATTTTAAAATTAAGGTGGGTATAAAATATATATATATATATATATAGATTGCAATTTCGATGTGTGAAACTAGACACGCCCCTAATATAACAAAACGTTGAGCGGTAGTTGTATATCTAAATCACCCTAAACTAAAACTCTAAGGTCAACTGACACGTATCAAGAAGATAGCAATCGAACCGGGTTTCTTCTAACCAAAAGTCAGTTTCTTCTAACCAAAAGTCAATACCACGTCAAATAATAACGCTATCCGCGTCAGCTACTTGGCAAATGTCTTGTCGTCAAAGGATGTGTTAATGGAGACCACATGTCAAGAATCTGCCTGCGTTACGTAGATTTTTGAGTGGGAAATTACGATCTCATATTCTCTGATTGCGCCACGTGGTTACTATTCAACTTTACCGCTTTTCTAAGAAAATATTTTAGTGCCTCCAGTAGAAGAGACCTTTTTGTCGAGGATCACATGCGTGTTAGAATATTTAGGTCTTCTTTCTTCGTGTTCGAAAATGATTGGACCACGCATAACAATTTATAATTATAATTTTCCACGTGTTCATTTATTAGGAAGAGAGGAAATAGATTTGTGAGATAAACGGTTGCGATGTGTTGACATAATAGCGAGACGACACCAAACACAACTACCTGTTTGGTAACGTGTGTCCGCCCGGATCTGCTTTGAAAACAGGGGAAAGGTACTATAAAAAGGAACCAGGAGCACATACAAAGATCTCTCATTTCTTCGCCATTTTCTTCTTAGAGGTTCAAATTAGGGTTTCGAGACAATAAAGGAACGTAGAAGTTTGGTTTTTTGAGGATCAGTAGGAATTCGAATTGGCGATTTGCCTGGTTTCGTTGTAGCAGAAAGTTTTCTCGTGTTCGTTAGGTATCTTTAATGGCGGCGATTTGTTGCGGAGTTGCTAGCGAGAGCAAGAAATCGACTCCATGCGAACGAAGTTCGCGTGTAACGAGGCGCAAGAGCCTGGATGTCAGAGAATTCAAGTTCATCACAGATCCAGATGTACAGTTGGAGGAAGGAAAGCGTCAGAAGCTAGAGATCGCAAACTGTTCCATCGATGTACTTCAGAATCGCGTAGAGGGAAGGGATGAAGGATCTGAGATTAGTGAGAACTCAAACTCGAACACGAATTCGAGTACGAATTCCTCCTCGCTTGAAGTGGAATCTGGCCTTAGCAATCCACCATCTCCGCTTCTAGAAGATCCGTTTAACATAGATCGTTGTCCGAAATTCGGTCTGGTATCCGTGCGTGGACGGAGGAGAGAAATGGAGGACGCAGTAGCAATCCATCCGTCATTTTTCCGGCAGGACCGTCAGATTCCGTTAAGATTACATTTCTTTGGTGTTTACGACGGACACGGATGCTCTCATGTAAGAATACAATACTGTAATTCTCGACAAACAGAAATTCAAAAAATTGAATATCTTCTGATAAGTAATCCATCTTTTTCTTTTCTTAGGTGGCCAAGAATTGTAGAGATCGGTTGCATCAGCTGGTGAAGGAAGAGTTAGAAAACCAAGTTGCATCTTCGGATTGGAAAGACGCGATGGAGCGAAGCTTCTCTCGTATGGACGAGGAGGTACAAAGAGTACCAAACACGAATTGTCGATGCGAGCTTCAGACGACACAGTGCGATGCAGTTGGATCTACGGCTGTGGTTGCGCTTGTGTCGCAAAACAAGATCGTTGTTGCTAATTGCGGTGATTCACGCGCGGTACTGTGTCGTGGAGGGAAAGCTGTTCCTCTCTCCATCGATCATAAGGTGAGGCTTATTTGAATTCTGAAATTGGAGGTTTAAATCTCTTTTTTTTTTTTTTTTTTAAATCTGGATTTTGTCTAACGTGCGATCTGTGACAGCCTGATCGACCTGATGAACTTCTACGAATCGAAGCTTCTGGTGGTCGTGTAATCTACTGGGATGCTCCTCGTGTACTAGGAGTACTAGCTATGTCCAGAGCTATTGGTAAGATTCATCGCTCGATTTTTTGCTTTTTGTTTTTTACAGTTCCTCTAAGGGGCGCATGTTAGCGTCGTTTGATATGATTTGCTTTTCCTGGATTATAATTTGAAATTTTGAATGTTCAGGCGACGATTACTTGAAGCCGTACGTAAGTTCGGAACCAGAGATTACGATTACAGATCGAACGGTAGAGGACGAGTGTCTGATACTGGCCAGCGATGGACTGTGGGACGTGGTGTCCAACGACACGGCTTGTAGTATTGTGCGTATGTGCCTAACTGGCCAGAGACCCATATTACACGTCAGCCCGATTGAAAACAGAGAAAGAAATTCTGACAAGGCTTGTTCGGACGCGGCGTTGCTTCTCACCAAACTTGCCATGGCTAGGAACAGTACGGACAATATTAGCGTAGTGGTGGTGGACCTTAGAAGAAAGGACATATGTACACGCTAATTATTGTGTATTTGACTCGGTTTATTTCGCTGGCCTTGATTTTTTGTTTTGTTTTTGAGTTGTATACTTGATTGACGAGGGACACGTTTTGTACATGATTTCTACACAATTAGTAGATCCCACATCAATTCATTACATACGAAAACATGATCAAATGTACGTATAGAATTTTCCAATGACCCTGATCATATCTTGATTGATCACCAATAAATAAGTTATTCTCACAAGCATCACTCATGTATTCGAGGTGTAATCTACATATGCCCAATTTTACAGTACAAATTCTACCATCCTTTAACTAGAGGCCTTGCAGAGGTTTTAGGATCGGAATCCGCGCACAACAGTGGAAAAAGCATGTCCTAATTCTCAACCAAATGGGATTAGGAAGAGAGTTTTTTTTTTTCCTTACAGTCCAACAATCATTCTGCAGCGCAAATGACATCAGCAATAAAAGAGAATTTCTCTCCCGTCAAGGGGGAATATAGAAATTTTCTGATCGGATCACCTATTGGCATTCAAAAACTTGATCCAATGCAATGGAATTGTAGAGGACAAAATTCCAAAAAAACTTTTTTATTTTTTAGTAGAATTTTAATTTTAAGTTTGGATACTCGATAGCCGTCCATTTTCAATTCCATGAATCAAGTTCAACAAATATTTTATTTGTAAACAGACGACGTGCAGCCAGTGGGATATTCTCTCTATTACTGATGTCATTTGCACAACATGTCAAACGGCTGTTGACTATAAGCAAAAATAAAAGATAAAATCATTCAAGGAAAACCTAGAAAAAGAACAAATGGAAATATGTGGATCATTCAAAACTGGGCTGAATCGAAAACAATAACTAAACAAATACGTAATATGGTAAGCGAATAAAACAGGAATAAGCATAGAACAAACCACAGAATCAGATTCTGGTGGCACATTGCACCTAGGAAAAGAAAAGTTCAAATGCATCGTCAGCAATAGAATTAACAATTGAGCCATCCAAAACATTCAACCATCACCGAAAGTGAAAAGAGTGTCACGAGTATTCTCCCGAATACTAGGAAAATTATCCAAACTGATATTCGCATGTTGTCATTGCAATAAATCTGCTTCTTTAATTATTCTCTTTAATAATATAGATAGTGGGGCATTTTTATATGTGACCCTTAAAGCTACAATGAGCCACACCCACAGGAGAGAGAGATTAAAAATAAAATCTAAATGATATTTTACGATAAGGTTCTAACTTCTAAGAGGCTGTTAAGTAACTATTCTCGTAATAGATTGGTAATTTATCTTTAATTGTTTCATAAACATCCTTCAAACCAATTTTGGAAAATAGAATCAGTTCTATTAATGATTATCACATCAAACGTAAAAGAGATGAGACTTGGTAGGTCTCATGCACTTATATTAAAATCAATAAAAAATTTATTATGTGAAATACTACTTGTAAAGGGATAAAATCATCTCTTATCTGGATCATTCATCCATATTATCAATACGTATCTCGAGATAAACACATGACATCATTTTATTAAGAAAGAATAAGAGGATTATTTTCCCTTTTATATAATTATTAATTATTAATTTGGATAAAGAGTAATATGATCAATTGTAATTTAATTAAGGTTAAAATTCTTTTTAAGATTTTTCTATTTAAAGACCTTGGGGTCATTGTAAAGATTAGGGAGGGAGGGAGATAGTAGAAAAAGAGTGGAAGTAAAAAAATCATGTAATCGTGAGATTTATAATGAAACGATTCTCCGAACCCGTAGACGTAGACACGTTTATCAAACCACGTAAAAAATTCATATTTTTCTATTTTTTATGCTCTTTTTATTATTTTATGGATTGAATGATGAAATCGTGATTGAAATCAATTTATCACAAAATCGACCTCTACATTGCTTATAAGGAGTTAGAACCCAAGACGCTTGTATAAGGAGTTAGAACCCCAAGATGCTTGTTGGCCATAAGGAGATTGATAAAATGGAAAATCACTTCAAGAATAATAGGTATCAATATATCATGTACATATTCCAATCAGATTAGAAACAATATTTTATAGTACAAAAAGAAGATATTAAGATTGGATTGCTTTTATGATGTTGATTGTCAGATAATTAAGAAACATGTTTACTGAGAATAAACATTGTATAGCTGAATTCAACATGATTTGTTCAACCTAGCCATCCATATATGGAATTGAACTTTGATAAGGATGATATTTTTTAATTTGTTTAATTTACTTATTCTAGCTTTGACGTGGTTTCTCTCATCACAAGTTTGATTGGTCTCACTCTTCATATTTTAGAATTAGTTTAAATCTATCCACCATTTAAACCCTTCTCTCTCTCTCATGGTATTGGACCACATAGAGACCCATGTTAGTCAATTTAGGTTGTACGTCCCTATATTATTCATTAATAAAAACACATCTTGAGCACAGACCAGCCAATAAACGACATGAATCAGAAGCAATAGACCAAGGAAGTACTTAAAAATCAATCTTAAATGATATCCTACCAGGCTCAAATTCAGTTCAACCACAATGAATAAAAACTTACTACCATAATTTTTTTAAATTGCCTCAACCAAAACAAGTCTCTAGTCAACTGATGCCGAAGTCTAAATAGGGAAAAAACAACTAAGATATACCTTCAAGGTATTCTAAGCAGAATCTGTTAACGGAAATTCAAACACCACATCTTTTCCAGAAAGCTTCCTGTAAACTCCAGCAAATGTCTCTAGTTTGTATTCTGTATTATTCCGTTCTTTTGGGTCAAGATAAACCTGACATTCAAAAGATGGTTCAAAATGGAGTTAACAAAGCAAAGGTCAGGTTAAAAAAGAAAAAACATTTTTCATGTCTTTAAAGTTTAAATAAATTGAGGCAAGAAGCACGTTAACAATAACTATAACACACACACACACACACACACACACATTCGGCTACTGGACTCTCGCCATCTAGGGTACAGCATTCCACTGCTTCGCCTAGCAGCACGACGCTTGTATTGCTCTCCCACAACCCCGTTTTCACGGTTTAGGCTGCTCCCATTTCGCTCGCCGCTACTACGGGAATCGCTTTTGCTTTCTTTTCCTCTGGCTACTAAGATGTTTCAGTTCGCCAGGTTGTCTCTTGCCTGCCCATGGATTCAGCAGCAGTTCGAAAGGTTGACCTATTCGGGAATCTCCGGATCTATGCTTATTTTCAACTCCCCGAAGCATTTCGTCGCTTGCTACGCCCTTCCTCATCTCTGGGTGCCTAGGTATCCACCGTAAGCCTTTCACCCCCCCCCCCCCCCCCCCCCCCTCAGTCATGGATAAACAGTTTGTTGGAAAATACTCGATGCAGTTACCACAAAATATACAGATTCCAAAATCAATACTGTAACTAAGCAATCGTTTCTTTCAAATAGAAGTTTCCATAGATTACCTACCACCCACACCCACCCTCACACCCACAAAAATACACTAGAATATCGTATGTCTTTACAGTGAAAGGAGTTGGGAAGTTGTTAATAATAGATTACCTACCCCCACACACCCACACGTATGTACCAATTATATCCATATTGCTCTCCTTCCACTTACTTCCAAATATTTCTGGGGTTTTTATCAATATTTAGGAACTAAAGGGGTATAGACTAATTCTTAAAAGCATAAAATATATCAATTTCGAAGTCAAAATCAAGATTGGTATGGAAAAGAACGCTCAGGAAAGGAAGAGAAACTAATAAATTTGTGAAAGTACTTCCCAGTAAGTAAAAAAAATTTACTCACCTTCATGATCTTGGATCCATCAATTCGGTACCTAACACGCTTTCCAACAATCTCTGCAGGATACACAACATCCTCCAACATGGCCTCATGAACTGTAGTGAGTGTACGGCTGCGAGGTCGGACAGCTGCGGAGCCTTTCTTTGGTGGCCTCAATATCCTTCTTGTGGCAATCAAGATTACATCCTACAACATGACAATAATCAGAAACACGTTATTAAGGAACCCATCATGCAGAAACTAAACAACTTACAGTATGAAACCTACGTACCAAGAATACAAAACTTCTTCTAGGATTTTGTTGTGTCAGGCAGATACATCACATCCTATAATCTAAGGTTGTGTGACTCTCTTATTCAATGATTTTCTATTAAAAATTATCTTAAAGAGAGTCAGTGCAATCCATTTATATTAAATATGATGTATAAAAATGTTTTCTTTTACTTTTCATATTTTTCTTTCCTTGGTTTTATTTTAAAACTAATATCGTAATACATGAGTATAACCTGTTGGTGTTTTGGGCTTCTGCAAGGGGTTGTGTAACTTGTGTTAGACACCGACATGTGTTGGTGTCCTTGTTACATAGTGTGCGTGAAACTTGAGTTAAGTTAATGTAGCTATAAGGTCAGGAAAACCCAATTCAAATTATCCCATTTGGATGCAAGTCAACCTAAACACCTTTAGGGATGTTGGCAGGCCACCACCCCATCACCAAGGGACCCAGGATTTTGCCTATGTGGGGTCAAATATGACCCTTGCAAATTTCAAATTTTCTTGGAGTGAGCAATAGCGGAGGATTTTGTTTTCCCCTGCTATTATCAATCACAATAGCATATAAATCCTTATATCGTTTAAAAATTCTTTTAGGGGCAATTTCCCTTGCTGCCCCCACTGTAAATCCACCCTCCACCAATTAACAGGGAGTATTGGGCACATTGGCTGGACCAGCTGGCATCAAGGTTTTAAAACTTGTTTTGGCATCAAGGTTTTAAGACCGAGTCATCTTGGATGAGTCTTCCCATTCAACAATGAGAAAAATGAACTATGATTTTAAATCTCATCCGATAAGTTTGACTTGTCTAACTGTCTTGTTGGTGGATGATACTGAGACGTATTCGTCTCAGTCTCGGACGAGATTTAATACCGTGGCTGGCATTGCTCAACTTGAAGATTTGTCAAATTAGTCAATAATAAATCTTGAATATGAAAAAAATGAATAAAAGTTACTCACTTTCCCACTAAACTTCTTCTCCATCTCCCGCACAAACTTCACGTGAATTTTCCGGAATGATTTCCTGAGTCTATAAGGGACATGAATAACTACAGCCTTTCGGTTCCCAGAAACATCAAACTGACTGCATGGTAAAAGAAGGAAGAATTGGAGGAAAAAAATTATTAATTAGAAACCAAATCAAATCAAATGAAATCAATTTAATCATACAAATAGATCACTCTTCTTACACTGCTGAATTAATGTAAAGGTCTTTCAAATCACTCTTCAATTCCTGATTTGTGTTCTCCAAATCAAAGAAAGACTGCACAAACCACTGAACTTTTAAATAAAAACCTTCCAATCTAAAATCGAGCCCAAAATTAAAAATCAAAAGTTTGGGCATTTAACCTGCGCAACCGATTCTTCGAACTCGGTGGGCTCCAAACCCTTGTCCTTCTGGATTTTCCTCCTAGCCGTATACATCTTGATCTCTTAACTGTATTAAAAATTTCGAAAAAAAGTCAAATGTAATCAATGAAGGTTCATCAACTGTCGATCTCGAAACCAAAATATCACAAAAAACAAGACATGAACACACACTTCCAGTGGAATTGGTTTTGTGTTTCAGGAGAGAATTGCGACAAGTATGATCTTATGGTCTACACTCTTCGACAGTCCATCCAAATTAACAACAGTTACGAGACTGAACAGTGAGATTATAAAGAACGTAAGAGAACATAATCATCAAATCAAATCAGAATAGAAGAGAGAGTATTACCTCTGATTCTGAAACAGAGAGAATTGCGTCCGCCTCTCTTGTGCTTCAACAAAGAGAAAATTAGGGTTTTGCTTTCTATAGATATAGATGAAATTAAGAGGGAAAAAATCTCGATTTTTTACAAAATTGCCCTTATTTTGCTTCTCGAAATTGTCCACCTTCATAATTTGAAATAACGAACCTACCCCTAGGGTTTACCTGACTGCTGAGTGGGATTCGCCGTAAAGATATGAGAGTATTAAGATGTTAAATCAATAGCCACGTGTCGTATGATTTTGACCCTTACTAAGAGTAGTTCTACTCAAAGATTCGTGATGTATGCACGCGTTTGGATACGCAGCTGATGTGGCAAGGGCACAGAATCATAGATAATTTTCATCTGGATACACAAGAAAAGGATGTATGGTTATGTGCCCTTTACACTTTCTTTTGAATTAAGTCTGAGGTCTTGAAAATGAATAATCACCGAAACTTCCACATAACTCTCAAACTTAAAAAATGAAATACAATGGAATGATGGTGAAATTTGGGACAACTCTTAGAGACAACAAGTGAAGATCTTCAATTTTTGATTTGTCGCAAGATTCAAGATCGAAATCCGTTAACAAAACAATTAATGGTTCGCATCATTATACGATTAAGAGATATTCTCTTGTGAAGGGGATGGGTTCTAGAAAATATATTACGAGTGATTCTTTTACGATTGGTGGGTATGCGATTTATTTTTACAATTCGATGTATGTATTGGTGTTTATTGCATTTGCGAGCAATGGAAGTGACGTGGCATTGTTGATTTTTTTAATTTGAGTTAGTTTTTGAATGAGATTTTTGTGTTAAAAATGTGTCACAATTGAAGAATTGGGGTTTTTGAAGGAACCCTCCTCGGTATAAGATGTGTGGAAATGTAGGGCAGTGCACATATAACTATAGATATCTTACCTCGAGATACAAGTTTAAAAATCAATGAGTCTCTATGCACTGCCACGTCAACGCAGTGTTGAATACAGTATCAAACGAAGGCAGTCCAACATTTTCCACATACCAAAGAGCGCCTAGGCAATAATTATGTGGAAAGTTAAGCCCTATACATGGTACGCAAGAACTGATTTTTGTGTCAAAATTAATTTTCTGGAGGTGAGATTCTTTAAAAGAAGAGATTTAGAAACCTCAGATTTTCTTGAGGATGATTGCTTTGCCATGCATTTTGCATGTACTGTGGGAGATCCTCATTCTATAGCTGGAGAAGTCTTTGGTTTCTTGGAAAGTGAAATTCCTCTTGTTTGTGTCCTTGCACATGATTTAATGCCTCAACTCTCAAAGGTTTGAGAAAGGGCTTGATTTTTTTTTTTTTCTTTTCTCTCTCTCTCTCTTGTGTGAAGATTCTGAAATGGAAACAGGTAAAAATTGACATGGATAGAGGTAGTAGAAAAAGAAATGAAAGCAAATGCAGTGACCAAGATGTGGGATTTATGTTGCCCATAGAGAGCTGATATTGACACCTTAACTTTTACTTATTACACTCCAATTTCTTAAATTATTTATCTTATTTGTACCCAATTAAATATTAAAATACTCTTCAAACATCACAAAGGTAATCTCAACATTATAAAGTAGTTGTTTACAATTATGATAAAATCCTAAATCCAAAACTAGAAATCTAGCATTAAAAAAACAGAGCTTCTATTTGACACTTTACTCCCCCCCCAAGTAAATGCAATACCCCACAAACCAAACCACACATACTGGTAAATAGGGAAAATCCCTGTCAGTCGCCAGCGAAGGGGCTTGTACTCAAGACCTCTTCTTTTTGGGAGGGAAGGCCAAATGTGTTTAATTGGATGATTTTGGTCAATTGCCTCTGTAGTATATTCAAAATGGCTACAGGAAAATCTGACGTTGCTTCTTGGGGGGATTTTTCTTATTAAATAGTTTTAGAGATGAATGATGCAATGGATTTGGCAACAAGTAACCAAGTCTACATTATAACCTTGGAGGTTTCAGGAAAAAAAAAAAAAAGGTTTTACATTAATTACCATAGCAACATGGGCGACAACATAAAGCATGGGGGAGAATTTAGAAACAAACAAGAACACCATGGGATAGTAGCTAAAACAGTTGCAGAACACTTGAGATGGTAGTAGCACACTCGGGCTTCTAAACTATTTAGAGATACTCTTCTCTAGTGGAGCCTTAAACGGAGAAGATTTGGGAGTGTACCGAGGGACATTGACAACATCTGGCCATAGGAAGGCCCCCATTGCAAACTCCCTCTTGTAAGCTAAGTCGCCAATAAGTGGTAACCCGTATTCCACAAGGAGCTTGTCAAGCTTCCACTCAGGCATATCTTGGTAGTCATTTTGGTGTACCTTGGGTAATGGAGGGGCATCTGAAAGGAACTAATACTATTCTTCTTGCTCTCCATCTCTCTTATCTTTCTCTTCAATAACAAACACTGAATGTTTTCGTTGGTTTGGTGTGCTTTTTCAGTTCCCCTTTCTTACTGTGGGGGCTTTTTATGGACTCATATGGTATCTTATAGGGGAGGTTTTATTTGCATGTTACATTCACACGAATAACACAGTGTACCTGCTCGTGCATTCAGTTACTCTTTGTGTGTGTGTGTGTGTGTGTGCGCGCGCCAGAGAGAGAGAGAGAGAGAGAGGTCAATCATGATTATTGGGGACCGGCATGACATGAGACCCTTCCCTGGTGTTAATGTGAACGTATATATGAGTGTCGCCATAAGCACACATGAATCCATTCTGTTGTGGTTAAGATGGAGAACGATCAATCCATATTTATCATCACTTCAATAACAGGAAAAATAATTTTGGAGATGTTCAACCTAACGTTGTCTTTCTATGCATCCAGATATAATATAATTCAATCAATTTTCCATGTAATTTACAATACCATGAAATGCTAGCTAGCTAGCTGTACCTATATGTTCTGAGGAGGTCTCATCCTAGGAAATAATACAAGACCCTCACCTCATCACCTGGTTGAGTCCACACGCAAGAAAAAACCTCATAACATGCTTCGGATGGCACTGTTTCGCTGCAATAACTGCATCAAGGGCCAGAAGATTTCCATTCTTTGGAAGCCTGTTGAAGCCTGAGTTCAACAAAAATGTGATAATTCAGTATTTCATGATCATTATGTGAGCCCAAGATCAATACATGAGCTATAACTGGATTAGAGACATCATGATCTATCTTATACCTCCACAATGAAGTGGGCCCACATTTTGTCTAAATGTTTTTCCAGTACTCCTTTCAAGATAATCAGTTCCAACCGTCGGACGACTTGTGTGATTTCCCAGAAAAGCTCGTGCTCCTCACAGAGCATCTGTCATAGATCATTGGGCAAGACATTGCAGAGCAATTCAGCATAAAATGTGCATGAAGTTGGGAAAATGAACAGCAAATTTCTAATGTTATCTAAACTATGAAGCAACGAAATTGCTTCTTTTGCGAAAATACATTTTTCTAGAGTTGGAAATAATGGAACAAACCTCAATCAGTATGTGCCCCGGGTGGTCAAGGTCCTTGATGACAATAGGACACACTCCAAATTGGCTACCCAATTCAAAGGCCCAACTCATGCCATTCTGGTGACCCTGAGTTTCAGATGTTTTTTGCCTCTTTCTACCAACAACCTGCAGATCATTTCAGTTACTTGATGGCTTTTTTTTAGTTGACCCTGGATTCTATGTGAGAAATAAAACGAGGAAATAAATTTAGTTTAACCTGGACAGATACCTTTGGATGCATGTGCTTTAACTTCTCAGCTTGGTCAGAAGTGCTTCTTAAGAACAACATATGCTTTATGGTTCGATCTAGCAGAGTATCAATGCAGCACTGTATCATTGTAGAAAAGAACAGGAATCAATCACTAGCTAATGCACGATATTAGAACCACAAGAAGCAGACACCCTAAATAGTATCTTACCTTTTTTCCATTAGGGATGAGTTCTCGCAGCTCCTTAACCCGATCTTGGATCATCTGTCTGTCCCTCAGCCTCGGCCTCGGCCTTTTAACGTCACCAAGTCTGGCCTTTCTTTTGCCCATGTGTGATAACTTGGAACTCTTCTTTGACTGTATAAACCCAACTCTGTTGTTATGATGCTCCTCATTAATCAACTCGCTTGTCATTCTCTCTGATGAAGAACTTGTAAGAACTTCCAAGCAACCGCTTCCAGATTGACTCTGTGTTTGAAAAATGGAGCAAACTGTCCTAATGAGGTAGTAGGTGATCTGACACCGTTGGATCTATTAGGTGCAGCATCACCCGAAGCACCGTAAACATCGGCAACCATTGCATCCAAGAGATTTTCTGCATCATCTCCCTTCAAAAACCATCCCTTGGATTTCCCAACTGAAGGCTCCATACCCCCAATGACTTCTGTACCACAGGTCAGACTCAAGCTGCGACATACATTTTCACCCGAAACAGTTGGGTGCCACAGAGACCCATTGTTCTGTTTCTGGATAGCAGGAGAAAGTGCTCTGTGTAGCTCAGAGCCCAACGGAAAACTTACAAAGCTACGTACACTTTTATGATCTGTCTGCTTACCAGTCTCACCACCGGAAGGCTGATCCATCACATCATTGGATGAAACAAGTTCATACTCATATGAGTGAGTGCAGACTCAAGAAGAGAAACATCGGGTACAATACCCTCCATGCTACCCACATTTTTTCCTGGGACCTGAAGAATATCTTTATCCATGTACTGTGAAGTAATGCCAACATTCATGGTTGATAGTTTGTTCGTTATTTGAATACCATCAAGTGCCAATGAGTCTGTTTTCACGGATAGTTCTGACTGAATTTTTTTCGGCATGTTACCGGTCATAAATGATGGTTCAACTGAGCTCTCTAGGAAAAGAGAAGTCGGAGATGATTGCGCCAGACCTGGGAGATCCATAATTGAGATAAAAGGGATAGATGCCCCTGGAACATGCTGAAGAGTATTGAACATATCCTTGATATGAGCTACCAACATCGGATCCTCAGTGACCTGATGTTTAGATAGGGAAAAAATCAATGATTAGACCAAATACTTATTGCGGCGTATTTCTATATACGTTTTTTTATAAGTGTAAAATTTTATTGAAAACGAAAAAAAGGCAGCTGAGATAGCCCCCCATACAAGGAAAAAAGAAAACTTATGAAATTATATACTTGTGTTCCTTATTTTGAAGTATGATTTTTATTTTTATTTTTATAAGCAAGTTAATTAGTGGATAGCAATTAGTAGATGAAAGAAGGTTTTGAACCTAGGTCGTGGTATCAACACTTGCAAACTTTAACCAACTCGGCAAGTTAGCACCTTCAGTGTAAAAGTGATGTAATTAAAATTTTGAAGTATTGACATTTATGATTTATTTTTAAATACTAGCATTTATCTATCTTACATGTATTAATCAAGCCATACACGTGTTCACCATTTCACAGAAATTTCCACAATCCATGCTGGAAACACAGAGAGAAAACAACCAGTGTATTGCTTATATCAGGAAGGTCAATGCTCCCTTGGTTGCAGGGATCTCCAAAGTTGGAGGCCCTGAGACTATTAACTCAGTGGCTCCAAGATGTACCACATTCAATCTCAACAATTAGCAATTAGTTCTATAATCACTATATGGAGCTCAAAATACTCACGCACCATTTCTAATGAGCCAAGTTGCACAACCCCATGTGGACCTACAGGTACAAGCAAAATAGACTGCAAAGACCATCAGATCTCCAATCAATATTACATCTTCAAAAACTGCCAAATTATGGAAATACACATAGGAATACATGCATAATACTATATACATGGGATGGATAAAATGAGACATTTCTTGACATATTAGATCACTCGCACTAATAGAACCCACATGGAAATCACAGTGCTGATTTTTGTGTGAAGATGATCACCATGTTGAAGAGATCATCGTTCCCAAAAACCAAGCCTTTAATCATCTCTATGTGGGCCTTTTCAGCGTGTCAACCTATCCCAGTCAGAAAGTTGTTACCTTGACACCTACTGCAAACTGGAGTTGCCATTCATCAGGATACTGTAAATTGAACAAACTGAATCAATTTCCTGTCATGTGTACAGTTATCTGGAATTTTATAATTTGGGTCTCTTACCTTAGGAAGTAGCTGGGAGTTGAATTCATCAGCAAAAAACCACAAATGCTTCCCAGTGGATGCTACTGTCCCAACAACCCTGCTTGATAAAAATCATAAATAAGTTCCCCAGCTAATGTTATTCCCCAACATAACTTTATTTATTTCTGTGATAAGTTCAATGTTCTCTAGTTAACACTCTTTAACAGAATCCCTTTAGAGATACTTACAGACAACAATTAGATTTTATAATTCAGTTTTGTAGCTTGCCTCCAAGAAAATCCAATTCAATTTGATACAAACAATCAACCAGCGCAACACAAACAGGATATGAATGAATCATCATAGACAACCCAAGAAAAGTCTGATCCAGTTTGAATTGTGATTCACAGCTGGATCAAAAGCATAAACATCGAAAAATATCATGTTTTCATTGTGCACTCACATGTCTAGGTTAAGCCATGGAATTATAAGATTGGAGCAAATAAACATACCCCTCTCCAAGTGAGTACATGCGACACGACATAGTCGCCACTGCCAGCCCGATTGGGTATCCAACAAAGCTTCCATTGAATGCACTGCTTTCACAGTCAGAAGAAGTAATCCTAACAATCTCACTGAAGAAAACATTGTCTGAAATACTTCCACTGATTCCCTTGGTTTTGGATAATTGCAATACCCATCCTCCCAAGTCAGAAGCCTGAAACAACACAATTCTTAGTTAATAAATAAGAAGAAGAAGAAAGGGCTATTGTTCAGTATTCTTCAGAAGACAACAGTTTTATTGAAGATATAAGTTATCTTTGTGTAGCATGAAACTTCTCTTTACATTTGTAATAAGTCCAGAACCCCAATAACTTGATTAATGTTAAACATGTCAACTTCATCATTTCCATGTTGTCATCTAAAATTGTTATTTTATTACAATGGTCACACAGCATGAGTTGTTTATATAAACATGAGTGTTTGCACAAAATAAAAATAAAAAGTTAGCCATATTCTTGATCTCATTTTGTGCTTGAACTTCGACACTAAACTCAAAAAGTTTCAAGAACATAAATTAGCATCACTCATCCATTAATGGGCACAACACTAAATCCAATTCCATCAGTATATAGATATACTGATGAGTAGGAAACTAAATGAACAATTACATCAGCTAGAGTACAAGATGCGCCTACTCTACTCCTAAAATGGAAGAC
Organism: Akebia trifoliata; assembly: GCF_017979445.1. Lineage (NCBI taxonomy): Eukaryota > Viridiplantae > Streptophyta > Magnoliopsida > Ranunculales > Lardizabalaceae > Akebia > Akebia trifoliata. The sequence goes on along the minus strand of NC_141380.1, from coordinate 3,230,761 downwards.
ACCCAACTGAACAAAATGACTGAGAAACAACTTACATTCGGCTCCCGTGCTTGAGCTTCCAAAAGACTGCATATTCCCATTGTGAATTATGGGAAAGACTTTTCAATAACTGCCTCAGTGCAGTGGATTCCATTTGTTGAATACTCAGGGAAAATGCCTCACGTTACAGAAACAAACTTCCAAATCTTCTTCCTTTTTTTGTTTTCTTCTAACTACCTCTGTATGAGCCACGTCCTGCTTGTTTCCTACGCAAACCAGCTCGCCGTGTTATCGGTGGTTCTGTTGAGCCCAAAAGCAAACAGACCATTGCTTCTCCCTCTTTCTCTATCTCTCAAGAAACGAGTAGAAGTAATTCGTTGACAAGGCTAATTGTCAGAACTTAAAGAACACTGGAAACAATAGATTGCTTTATATCTTGATTATTCTGGATAGAAAAACCTGCCATGAAATTGCAGCTAAACCTCTACACAACAAGCATCCACACGCACAGAACAACAAATTTATGGAGAATGAACACAAAGGATTTTGTCTCGGTAGCTGTAATTCAAACTTTCCTCTGCTTTCTCTTGAAAAAATTACTGCAACTTCGATCTCAACACCTACAATTTCTAAATTCCAATAGTTTCCTCAGTGTAGATCCACGATCCGATGATCTCCAAACTCCACAAGTTATTTCATGAGGCAACTTTCTTGCCAAATCAAAACTCTTCAGCAAAACAAAAACGAAATACCTGATTTTCCATCTAAATTCTAAGCGTTAAAGAAATTAACTCGATCTTTCCACGACTCAATATAGAGAGCTGGAACACTCAAAACTCAAAAGACTTCCACAATCTAAGATTTTCTTCCATCGTTTCTCGTCAAGAGACAACAAAAAAAAACCTACTAGAATCAACATTTAGATCAAATTAAAATCTGAGAAAAGCTTTGAGTAATTTTAAACTAAAATGATTGTCTTTCTTAGTTCTTACCTATCTTCGACTCTTTCAGTAAGAAAAAAACGTCAGAATATATAGAACTCGGTCGATTCCATCTCTGTTCAAGCTCCAAAGAAACCTCAACACGCATCAATGGAATTTTCTTCGATCTGGACAATTCTTCCACCGTTCTTCACAGAAAAATAAAATGTAGAACCGAAGTAATTCGATCTTCTGGTGTTGCAGATCAATTTCAATAAAATAAGCTCAATTTCTACTGTTTTCTGCCCTAATTTTTTGAAGAAATCGAGAAAAAGTGATCTATAGATCAAGTGAGCTTTATCTCTCTTTGACTGTTCGTATGCACAGATCTCTCTGTCCCTTTGGTCCCCCTCTCTCCACCAAGCGCCTTTAAAGTTTAAAATTCTCTCTGAGTCTGGATTCCACATTTGAGTGGCCCAACCAGAATTTGGATAAATACCACGTCAAGTCTAGGCAACTGGATCGTATATCGGAACCAATCATTAGCGCGTGTTTGGGGGTAATTGGCCCAAACTCGACTGTATTCTTGCAAGTAATGGCCTACCTCATGGATCTATTTTACTTGATTCGTGGGTTCTCTTGGTTAAAATTTCGATTCGTGAATTTGTATGTTGTAACGATGAATAGGATAAAAAGATATTGAAGTTGATAGATTTTGATAAGAAAAAAAAGAGTCGTGCTACACTCACGTTGACTGAAGCCCTCGAACCAAGCTACGTGGAAGTTTTGCGTGTTATAGGATCATCTATTGTTTGTAACACATTTATTGCTTTTGTTATGTGTCACACCATGTAAACTCAATATTATATCAACAAAGTTATCTCCGAGCTTTGTCTCGTGTTGCTTCGTTTACTTTTTTGCTAATTACATTGGTGGTATACTATCATTTTGTGACCTCAATTTGGAACCTCGTACGACACTTCTTGGCATGAAAGTGCGATATGAGATATTACGTTGAAGTTACTTCAGCATTATTGAGAAAAAAAATCAGATTTTTTTTATTTATAAGTTGAAGATGAGGGTACTTGGTCATTTTCTATTAGTCTATTAATAAAGACTAATGTCAAAAGGGTATTTTATCAATTTAAAATTTTAGGGAGATATCTCAAATATAATCAATATACGAAGGAGATGTATAGGATTAAAGTAAGGCTCGTTCTAACTCCCTCCAATCAACACTATGCTTATGTGGCAATGAAGGTCGGCATTTCCCAACTCAAAAATATGGAGGTGCCCTGATTCATTGCATTTTATGAATCAAGAGCGAATTGTATCGTGAACTGGTTCGGTTTGAATCAGTTCGCAGTTAGATACTTGCATAACAAATTAGGTAACACATATCTATACCCATATATTTCACATTAATCAGATGTTCTAAAGATTTGATCTAAATCATTTGGTTGGTTGTATATTTGGTTGGATGGTCAAATGTTGATGTTCAATGGAAATTCTAATATCCAATGATTAAATGAAATAGGAAGATATTCGAAATTTTGAAAAGTGAATTACTCTAACTATAGTTTTGTAGGGGTGCAAACGTCTTATTCCAATTACAACATCCATACTATCTCACTTTATTGTCTTTCATCTTTACCTTTTTTTTTTAATTTTATTATATTTTCTCTCTTTGTCCCCCATTTTTCAATAATATTATTCTTCTAAGTTTATATCTTTCCTCTTTTGCTTTTTTAAATTTGATCAAGTTTGATCCTTATCTAAACATGTATCTAATACAATCAAAATCCTTGATCTAGAGTTCTGAAACCCTTAACCATTGATTTGTAATTGATCATATTTGGGATATGGTCAAATCAAATCTATTAACAACCTTATTCTTCACTAGGGTTGCCAACATCTCATGCGTTTTGTCCCGCATGTTGCTGTAGACAATCTTGAAGGCATCCATTTATTTATTTTTATGTTTTTTAATTTTGATTGGCAATTTGGTCAATTGTCAATGTTAGAGTAAATCTGAATTATTGGAGTCATGGATGAAGGATGAATTTTTTTTTTAAAAGAACCTTCATTTCTTCATGTGTTTGTGGTAGGAATGAATGGTCTTCAAAAAATAAGGTCTTCATGCATAAAAAATAAAATAAAAGGTTGCTTTGGATATCTATTATTAATAATCCCAATTTGATATCCATTAAATAATATCTCTCTCACTGTGTGTTTTGATCGAATAGGAGCTGACGAGAGAGGGTTAGGTCATTTATTGAGCAATCATCTTCTTCGGCTCGAACCACTCATCTCCATTGAGTCCAATCCCAACATTGGATGAGTATCTTGGCCATCGAACCATCTACTACAATGATCGAGGGCTAATCTTCCTGTCAAATTCATGATTCCTCAAATTTTTCTCTCTCAAAAATATTTCTCTCTCTCTCTCTCTCAAAAATGTTGCTCAATCTTTCAACCCTAACTCAATCTCTTAGAAAAATTTATTTTTTCTCTCAAAATCCATCGTACTCAACTTCTCTATACAAACTCTATTTTTTTTTTTTTAATCTTTTTTACTTCTCTTTATCAAATTTTTTTTTGTTAACTTCTCTACACAAACCCTTTTTTTTTTTATCTTTCTCCAAAATCCACTATCTTCCACACCAGATCAAATCAGGTTTGGATTACGTAAAAGCCTAATCGTATAGGATTTGGTTCTAAGATTCAATGATATGATTGGATTTGAATCGCACGATACATATTTCGAATCAACAACAGTTTGATAATGATCTAATACCGAATCGATCCATTGCCAACCCTAGTCTTAACTATTTTACTAAAAAAATATACTTACATGACATAATCATTGAGGGTCCTTAGTCATTTTGCGACAAATGAATGATCAAGAAATAAAGGTGAAAATAAAAATTACATTGGTTGAAGTACTAATCATACCTAAAGACACTATTATTCATTCATTTAATCTTCCCTTCTAAGTTCCATGTGTTATTATCAACAAGAAATAGAGGTAATGGTTTCATTGAATCTAAATTACTAGACCATTATTTTAAAATTCAAAGAATGAGGTGTTATGGTCTATGGAGCTTAATAGTACTAGTCAATAAAGAGGTATTGTAAATCAAGCCACGCCTTCATATTAATCAAACTTGGTGGTGAGCTAGTTAGGGGATTCAGGGCTTCGCCTCCGAAAGAAAATTTTCTATTGGTATTTTCATAATTTTACTAATATTATGTAAAATCCTAGATAGATTTCTTGGGGTATTTATATTTCTCGTTGTAGTGAAAGAGTGTAATCTATAATTGCAAATTTTTTTCATAATGGAATTAATGTGATCAGTGAATGTACTTAAATCTAGAGGAAACCATATAAAATCTTTATGTTTCTTTGTGTGATTACAACTTGTGTTTGATTTTTTCGATTACACATGTTTTCTTAACATGAGGACAGTGTCATGTTCCTATAAAATAGTAATAATGTCTATATAACAGGATTTAGTTGGTGTTTAAAATACATTGGACTCCTAACATAGGAAGCAGATCCTCTGTAACACAACAATCTTGTAGCACTCTCGCCACTAATGATAGTGAGTCATAGTATGAAAAACTAACATCAGAGTCATCTTGTGATCATAGTTTAGACTTTTTTTTTTTTTAAAGTAATAAAAGATTTTTTTTTTTTTTTACAAATCCACATCTTTAAAAATGAATTGAACTCTCAATTTTTTAAGGTTGGGATTTTACCATAACATTGATGTGGCACTCTTTCAACCATACAAACATTGCTACATATGATTGTGTTATAGAGGATCCATTTCTCCTAACACAAGCCATGCAGGAAGCCCTAGGTGTTTTAAATGCAATCAAAACGTACCACGTAGCCACCATTTATTGTCAAAGGAGCAAGACACCATTATGGATCTAAATAAAATGAGAGTCGTAACAGTAACATTAAAACTGACATCAATTCTCACATTGCAGATGTGGGATGTACACATTATCATATATGTTTTTACTCGTATCTTGATGAAATGCATCTATGGGTTTTTTTTTTTTTTTTTTACATAAATCCACGTTCAGCAATGTAAGAATTGTTGTCATTTTTAATGTTACTTCATCAGTTTCCCTTCAAATAAATCTACCGCGTTACCACTTAAAATGCAGAGGTACCTAAAAGGCCAACGAGTTGACGCAATTCATGATTATTAAAACCATGATGAAAGCGTCATTCAGTTTGCCATGATTCCATTAACAAAGTGGGGTCCGAAAGGGCTGTGGACGAAGTAGGTTAGATAGGGCCAACAACGGGCATCTTTACCGTTGACTTGGTGGACTGTCCTCCCAAGATCTAGATCATTGGATCGTCCTTAAATTTAACAGTTAAGAATCATCCAATGGTCACACAAAACTCACGCACAAACAAATAAATATGTAATATAACCCTGAATGAGACGAGACTGACTTTGAAGTGGGCACCCTGCTTCAAATTTTAAAGAAACTCTCTCCTTTAATAGACACGTGGTGTTTTGAATTTATTTCACGCCCAACTTTTCTATTAAAATTTGGAACATCATTGAAAATGCAACGTGTAATTCAATGGAGAGGGCTTCTTCAAAATTTTGAAGCAGACTACCCGCATCACAGGTTTTTCCGAATGGTAGAAAGACCTAATTGGATGAAAAGGACTTCCATAGGGATCCAATGTAAACATAGTGTTGCCTCCAAATAAATAAATCTGGACCCAAAGAAGAAGGAAAACTCTCCTTAATGTTTTTTTTTCCCTTTTTTATAACAAGGTGTCCTACTTACACCCGACTAGGGGGGACCAGATGTGCTAGTGCCAGAACCAAAGCATATGAGACCCTCCCCTAGGGCGTGCAATGTTCACACATCATGCGTAACAGGTAAGTGAGAAAATGCCCTCGTAGGTGGTCCTGAGAATATTGCTCATAGCGGGTATCGAACACACAACCTAAGGACTCTTATTTGCCCATTGGATTTGAAATGGCCAGATCCTATACACTTAGGGAGAAGGGTTTCAATCCTCCACTTTGGATGTACACGATCTAGACTCTTTAGGAGATACTCCAATATTTAATTTAGTGGGCAAAAAAGATTCTTAGCTTAAGGGAAAAAATTGATAATCCATATAAATTAATCTTACTTATATAGGCAATTTATATATGTTATTTGAAATGATAGTAAGTTTAATTTTAATTGTATATTTATGTTCTTAGCAGATCTCACAAGTGTAATCCTTAAGTTACTCACCATTAGTTTAACGGTAAAGGCCTACAAAATCTGTTGGATATGAAGTTGTCATAAAACCATTCCTTGTTTATATTACGAGTGCTAATAATATGACGGACTTTTGATGAACGGACTTAACGCACACTAACGTAGAAGCACATAGCTTTTTTTTTTTTTTTTTAAGTTTCTCTCTCTTGCTCGTTCTCTGCCTACATATTTATTTTTTTAGATTTCAAATCTTAAACAGGATCTTTGGGGCCACATTGATTATCACATTGACAATCCAACAACATAGATATCTAGATTTAGTGAAAATATTCATATAATTTTTTTTTTTAAACAAATATTTTTCAAGCTTGATCCATGGTGTATAAAATGGACGGCTATCAAGCACCCACATTTAAAAATAAAATTCAATGGTGAAACATAATTGTTTTTTTTTTTAAACTTCATATATTTTATCCTCTACAACTTCATTTCATCGAATCATAATTTTCAATGTCACCAAGTGATAAGATCTGAAAGTTTATTTATTTATTTTCATTATGACCAGGAGAGAAGAACTCTATTTTTCCCTTTTTTTTTTTTTTTTTTTTTAATAAGTTATATACTTCTACATCAGCATGCGTCAAATCCGTCCACCAAAAGTCCATCATATTATCAACACTCTTATTTTACCATCAATTCAAAATAATATTGTCATTTGATTTATAGAAGAAGAAAAAAACGATCGATATGACAAGACGAGTAACTATTGAGCCCCACCAAGCGTCTCCAAGCACATGTTGGTACGAACTGTCCAGTTTGCGGCTGACAAATTAAATGTATTAGATTGTGAAATGTCGATCTAACTGTAGAGTAAGTCAAAACATATGTGAAGGAGCAGACATATGTGTGTCAGTTTCTTTTTAATAGAGTGTTGATTTTTTAACTCAACCTAATAACGGACTCAAAAACTCACCAACGTGGCATGGGCAAAGAACCGTAGATTCTGTTTTTCGAGATACAAAACCATAGATTTTATCCCTTGGGATACACAGTTGACCTGACCAACCTACCATTTACAGTTGTGTATCCCGAGCAGAATAATGATTTTTTAACTCAACTGGACAATGTGACTCAAAAACTCCGATGTGTCATGTGCAAAGAACCATAGATTCTTTCACTCGGGATACACAACTATAGATGGCAAGTCAATTGTGTATCTCGAGGGACATAATCTTCGATTCTTTACCCATGCCACGTTGGTGAGTTTTTGAGTCCCTTGTCAAGTTGAGTTCAAAAATCAGTAGTCTATTTATAAATTATAACGTGTGGCTCCAGATTTGGGAGGAACAAATTACAAGGAGTCCAACTAGCCTTACTAAGTTAGTAAGGATTTCACTATCACTAAGAGTCCTTGGGCCCATCTTGTAGCATCAAAAACATGATTTGATGCTTCACGATTATAGAGGACAAAATTCTATGAACTTTGAAAAAAATTTATTTCTTACCATTAAATTTCAATTTTAAGCTTGCATGATGTGGAATTTCGATAGCTATCAATTTTTAAAATCTTGGATCAGGATCAAATGAAATTGTTTTTTTTTTAAAACTGAGTTTTTAAATGAAATTTAGAGAGTTGTAGTGTTGAATTTTGAGCAAAACAATCCTTAATAAGGCTTAAAATCTTTATTGAGTTAATAAGAAAAATGCTTCTCAATTACAAGGAGTCCGATTATAACCTTACTTAGTAAGGAAAAAGGTCTTGCAAAAACTCATCCATTGTGAAAATGAAATCTTGAGATTCATAATAAAGTACAAGATCTTGTTTTGACCATGAATTAATTTTACGAATCTCGATATTTCTTTGACGGTGGATGAGTCTTAGTAAGTACTTTTTCGTTACCAAACTAATTAAGAAAGTGTTTTTTTTTTTTTTTTTTAAATTTATTACAAAGATCAAGATAAGAGTCTTGTATAGAGGGACAATTGAAGAGAGACGCACTTAAGGACCCATCACTTATTGGTACGAAGGATTGCAGCAAAGTGTGATATGTTTAGTATGGATGAGGAGCATTAAATAGGTGGTGGGGCTGAAAAGGATGGAAACATGAAGAGTGCGATTGAAGGCAAATGGTACACTCATCAATGTATCCACTTTGTCTATTCTTGAGGAAAAGAAAAGGAAAATGATTCCACGACAAGACAAAACAAAACAAAACATGTGCAGTGTAATAATACCCAACTGTACTTAAATGTTCTATTTTCTATTCCATTGGTGATCCTCTTGTGCGAAAAACTACTGTAAAATAAGGATTTGGGAGGACGAGGTTCCTAGCCATACGATCTTGATCAGGTGGTTGCTAAGACTATGGGCCACTACACACATCCAATCAGAGATCAGAGTTAAAAATGCATCATAATAGGTAAAGATATTGCATTCGGTTGGGGAAATGACTTTATTTCACACTGGGATTTCTTGGGGAACAAATCATAACAGGTTTATGTTGCCTTATTCCAAGTTCTAACCCCTCCTTTTTTTTACTTATTAACCACGTTAAAAAAAAAAAATAATAAAGCAAAAGTTGGGGTGCCAATAAAAATTCTTTCTTTTTCTTTTCTTTTTTGATTTTTATTTGTTAGATTTGGGATTTTACAAAGGTCTAATCCTAATTGCCAACAATTACTGAAGTTGTTTGAATGCTTTATAATGTGGAGGTAATAATTTGAACCAAACTTTTGCAATGTTTGAATGGTGTGTTTTAATTTATAATTAAGGTGAGGTAAATAATTTATAAAATTGTAGTGTAATAAGTAAAAGTTGGGGTGTCAATAGCAGCTCTCTCTCCCTCCCTCCCTCTCTCTCTCTCTCTCTCTCTCTCTCTCTCTCTCTCTCTCTCTCTCTCTCTCTACTAGCCCTTCCTATCAATCAACTTTTGCAGAAGGCATTTTTCTTTTTCAATAGAAAGGCTGCATGCATTCTACTCATAACACTAGGGTAAAAGTGTGAAACTTTTCCTTTTTTTCTTTCTCTTTTCATAGAAGAACAAAAAGTTAATAAGCAATGATAAAATGAAGCGCTAACATGTACGTCGTTAATGTGGCAAGTGCATAGAACCATCGATCTTTTTCTTCGAGATACACAAGTAAAAGATCTACGATTCTATGCACTTGCCACGTCAACCACTTACTTGTTAGCGCGTATGTGTCAATATGTCATTTAGCACGTCGTTTAAACATTAGTCAAAGTTTTGCAATAATACCATACTAAGATGATTAAGACATAATTTTGTGAGGTGTAGTGTACAATACTCAAATGCATTGCTTTCAGAAAGCATATCAGACCACAGGCACGCGTGCATCGTCGTGGAAAAGTTGGTGATAACTCATCGATACAACAGGCCCATTTGTTCACTGATGACAGACTTGTGCAACCAAAAAAAACAAGAATCTAGGTATGTGAAAGCTATAGTTACCCAAAAGGGAAATATCTATGAATTGATGGTTATATCTTTAGATCAGATCGATATTGGTCTTAAGATATCTCTTAATAGAGATGCCCCATTTTTGTACTTCACCTGTGGAGGAATGTGGGAATATTTTTAGACCATCCAATCATATAGTGAGTTGTCCATGAAAACCATCCTCACAAAATCTTAATTCATTCTGAGATATATTACTTCATTAAGAATCAAATTTGAAGATTCCGAACTCTTCATGTTCATTTAATGTGATTTTGGAAAAAAATGAGGAAAGACGCCATAATTTGAGAGTTGGGGATTCTCACCCCACGAAGCAATCTCGGTTGACATGAGGATGCAAACAAGGATCAGCAAATATCATTAGAACTTCTATACTTGCTGCAGCATCGAAGATTGGCGATCGAGATACCAACTGCTCAGAATTTAGGGGTCTTATTGGGTGATTAACTCCAATTGGGGTTGCTAATTCCATGCCTCATCGTGTCTTCAGCTGCATTACTTGTATTGATACTTGAGTGCGAGGACTCCATCAATGCACGTATGTGACCCAATGGCTTATGCATGAGCAGTTTTCTTTTACTTGAGGGGAGAATAAAGAAACTATATAAATAAACTAAGAGTAGTGATAATCTGACTACCCACGTGGCACACTCAATCAACTCTACTGACGTGACAGTTCGGGAACCGCAGATCTGTATGCCTCTGGATACACGGTTCCCTCAGGATACATTTTTTTATGGGGAGGTGCAGTTGTGTATGCCAAGGCATACAGATCTGTGAACTCCCAAACTTGTCACGTCAAGAGAGTCGATTGAGTGTGCCACATGGGATACTCAGATTGTCACAATTCATAAACTAAATCTATTGTGGCAAAAGCAGTTTATAACTTTACCATCTCAAGGCGTTTCTTGTTGAGGTCGCTGGATAATTGCATGTACATTTCAAGAAGAGTTGTGATGAATGCACATGATCTTGGTATGTGGTTGGGTACATGGCAAGGGCACAGACCATATAGATCATTTTCATTAGGATACACAGGAAAAAGATGTGTGGTTCTGTGCCCTTGCCAGGTCAGCCGTGTAGCAAGACTGCGTGCATTCATCATTATTCTTTCTAGAAGGGATATTATCAACACAATTTGTAAAGTGTAATGATTTTCTGATGCCACACTTTCACACACGTCCCAATCACATAACCATATATCATTTGCCTTGGGATATGCATAACCATAAATATTTTTCTTGTGTATCCCGATGCAAATGATCTATGGTTATGCGATGGGTGTGTGTGTAGAGGGGCGGTCATATTATCAAGACTCATTTGTAGAAGAATCCTGATAAAATGACTCGCCAGGTGGCATACTCAATCGACTCACTGACGTGACGAATTTGGAACCGTAGATCTTTCTGCCTCAGGATACACGATTGTGCTTCCCCATTAAAAAGTGTATCCCGAGGGATCCATGTCTCTTGAGGCGAAAAGATCTACGGTTTCCGAACTTATCCACATCAGTGAGTCAATTGAGTATGCCACCTGGTGAGTCATTTTATCAGGACTCTTTGTAAAACTATCAAATACTGAGAAACAATATTCAAAAAATTAAAAAATGAGTCGTGATTTTCTGAAAAAACAAAAAGTTAAGATATTAAGAATCAAATTTCCTAAAATCTACATTATATCTTTTTTTCCTTCTTGTCCACCAGAGCTTGTATCCATCATTTTCTTAGCTTTTCCTCCCTTCAATTACATCTCTTGCATAAAAGCTGTATTAATTTTCCTCATTTTCATTTTATCCCCTAACTCTTAAGCTCTTCTTTGTCCAAGTCCCCAAAACCAAGTGGCGAACTCTTAAACTATCTTCTTTACCTGCATTTGTCCAGTGCTTAGTACTTCTCGCTACAAACATATAGTTATGCCTCACCAAATAGCATTCGAGTTTAAAATAATAACGGTTTTATCCCTAGTTAAGGATTGGGGAGTAGATTTGGGAATTAAACGAGTAGCAATCTTGCAATTTTAGAAAGGATGAGGGCCTATAAAGAGCTAACATACATTGATATATAAAGAGTCCATATCTTTCATAATTTTTTTAAAAAACAAAATATGGTGTTTTTAGACACCACTTCCTATGAAGTTAAAGAATGACTCAAAAACCTACAAGAAGCATGTGACAAGTACAAATTGGTTTTGATAGAATCAAAACATAAAGAACTTCAAATTTAAAAAAAAAAAAAAAATGTAAAGAAAAACACATTTGAAAGAGAGATTTAAACCTGAGAGTAGGAGAGGGATCCATTGAACATGCCTAAATTATCTCTATAAAAAATTTCAAAGTCTATTACAGAAAAAGTCCTTATAAAATGACTCACCAGTTGGCATACTCAATCGACTCAATTACGTGGACAAGTCTAGAAAGTGTAGATCTTTTTGCCTCAGGATACACTCTTTTATGGGGAGGTGTAATCATGTATATTGAGGCGTACAAATCTACAATTCCAAACTTGTTACATCAGTGAGTTGATTGAGTATGCCACCTGGCGAGTCATTTTATCACGACTCTTACAGAAATTTTGCGAATATAATGGTTCAAACTAAGAAACACTGGGTAGTTAACAGATTCATCTTCGGTTCACAAGTCCTTATAAAATGCCAAATACTTATGGGGGCCCAATGAATATTCTCAATTGTCTTACGAAGCTAGTTGGTCTCTTGCAATACTTGATTGTCATCGGTTATGGTACCATGTTTGTGGTATTGTGGTGATAAATATATCGAGGATAACATGTGAGCTCATCTTTCCGATCAGTTATATGGTTATGGTATTCGACATCATTTATAGTTGCTTTGCCTTGATTTTGGACAAAGTGTAATGGAGGGAAGTATTTATTTAGCCAACCCAAAATCTTTGAGATAAGACTTCATTGGTATTGATGTTTTCATTGTATGAAGTAGTAGAAAACTCCTAATATTTTTTTTATAATACATTGGCAGTCTAAAATCTAAATAAGGGTTGTGTCAAGTATACGTGTTGTGGTTTGTGGAGCCTGATAGTAGGAGTCAACAAGGAGGTACTCTATTTAGGTTTTCTAGGGTATTTATATTTTTTGTTTTTGGTTAAAGTGTGATATCTGTGATTGCAAGTTTTCTTTTCATAGTGGAATCAGTGTGATCCGTGGACATACCTCAATATTGAAGGAATCCCGTAAAATCTTTATCTTTATTTATATAATTGTATCTTGTTTTGTGTTCGTTTCGATTTGTTTTTTTGGTTCGACTGCACCTATTTTCTTAACATATAATTGGTGTAAGAATTTTACAATCTTCTAACATTAAGCTCAAATCTTCATTCAATTCACTCAATTAAAAACAACTTCAAAAATATAATCAAATGGAGGGACATGATTAGTTCTACCGACCCATATTCTATCGGATAAGGCTTTGATGATATGATGATCTAAGTCTGCAGTGAAATCCCATGATAAAAGTTCTTAACAGAGATTTCAAAGAAATCCATGTATTTGGATTTTCAAAGGATGCTCTAGCGACATTAATCTTAGAGGTTGGGTATCTATATGGATTTTCGGGTAGCATTTCTTCATGATTTTTGCTTCGTGAGATTTCTTATGACTGAGAGAGTTGTAGAGGACTAAGTGTGCAATCTTTATCACTGATAGTGAATTTTTTCTCTCTCCTCCGCAAACGTAATTTGTCAAACCACGTAATTTTTGTTCTTTGTGTGTTCATTATTTTTTCTCTTGTTATACTTTCACACAACATATGTCAATAAAGAAAATAATAGAATCCTATATAATGATATTTTGATGGGTTAAAAACCAAAATGCAAAATTCAATTGTTGAAATAAAACATGTATCCCTACCATACGTCACATAATCCTTGTAGAAGCCCATGGTCCTAACTCTTCCTCACAAAACCGGCTGAAAATTGCCTTAGGTTTATATATAACCCACATCTCTGTGGTTACCCACTCTGATACCATGTAGAAGCCCATAACCTAACTCATCCTCACATAACCCGATTTGTAAGATGAGGATTGCCCTAGGTTTATATATAGCCCACATTCATATGATTACCCACTCTGATACCATGTAGAAACTCATGGGCCTATCTCATCCTCACAAAACTGGCTTGTAAAGGGAATATTGCCCTAGGTTTACATACAATCCAAGGTCATGATACACAAGAGATGTGGGACTATCTCTTACAATCCTGAGATAGATCCCGACCATTGGATTTTACATTTTAGCAATCGTAAAAGTTTTTTTTTTTCCCATGAATATACAGTCCCACTCTTATACGTATACATAGAGACTTTATATTAAGATTTGATTAAGAATTTTATTTTATTTTTTTAAACATTTAAAAATAGTTGGATTGTGACACTATGACATCAGCTCTATAACCTATCGCCCACAGCAACATCTGAAGCACATGGTTTACTTACGCTTAGGCAGAGTGGGAGGGATCAACGAACTTGGGAGACCTTTGATAATGAGAGGACGCCAACAATGAACTTTTTTTTTTTTTTTTTTCCCCTCACTATATACCATGTTTTTTTTATTATTATCAAGAAATATGTGAATCATTATTCCTCCAACAACTCTCTCTTTTTTATTGAAATTTGTATGTTAGCTTGCTTATGTTTTTAATTACCTTATATTTTGACTGAACTAAAAAAAGAATTTTCTTTAGAGTTTCAAATTAATAAAAAGAATAATATTAGTTTGCCTATCATACATTCTTTGTTTTATAGTTTCGTGTAACTCAAGTGACAACTATATGTATTACTAATCAACAACTACAATAAAACATTAGTTATTTATTTAAAACCTTTCGCTAGAAACCATCGATCCCTTATCCACTAATAATAATATATTGCACGAGTTAGAAGACACGTGGTTCATTGTATTTATTTACTTTTATTTTTTTCAGTAGTATTTGTTGTTTGGAAGCAGGTTTACAGGATATTGGCAACCCAAGAATCAAACTGAATCAAGCTAACCTAGATTTGATTTGGTCTTTGTTGAATTTGGTTTATTGGGTATTGGCGTTATATCAATTTGATTTGGTTCAATACTGATTCTTGTTTAGTAGAACCAACTTAGGTTGATTCGATTTGAGTAAGTCCCAAACCAATCCAACTTGCACCCCTAGTTTAAACTCATCGTAGTCTAGCCTCAACCTAATTATTGAGTTCACAATATGAATAGTTTTTTGAGATATTTACAAAAAACGTGATCAACTTTTGACGGATTTTCAATTCTGTCTCATTGTTCATTTTAATTACCAAAACATGAATGGACAATGAAATCGACAATTTTAAAGTGATTATTTCACAAGTTTAGAGTGACAGCTTTGCTTTTAACTTATGAAATTGTAACATTAAACCTACGAAAGACTCACTTTAAAACCCCCAAATTCATTGCCCTTTCACGTTTTGGTAATATTTAAAATGAATAGTGAGTTGGAATCGTAAATTTGTCAAAAGTTGATCACAAAATAGTAATTTATCCTAATTCGTTTATCTTCCTGTATTCTTTTAGAGCACATTCGATCAAAGTGTTTTTTCACTCATATCACTAATGATATTTGTGTAAGTGTAATGATTTTGTAACACAACCTGACAGCGTAACTCAAAAACTCAATTCACGTGTACCCTGCAAGAATCGTAGAGTTCTCCCTTCGGGATACACAACTACATATCCCCATAAAACAAGTACAATTTTTTATCCCAAGAGAAAAAATCTACGATTCTTGCACCTGTCATGTCAAAGAATTTTTGAATTACCCTATCAGGTTGGGTTACAAAATCAAGACTCTTCGTATACAGGCCTAAAACATCTTTTTCTTATTTCATCTCATATTGAAGATAGTCCTACTTTTTCTTTTTTTAACCTTACCATTAACTCATCTCAATTGTGTGCTCATTTTCTAAATATTGCTTCTTGATAATCAAACATTTAAATATGCAAAAATCAAATCAATTCCTGATTTTCATCCGTGGAGGCATTAATCGTAACCGGCTTGAAATTTACGAAAAGATCCATGAAATCAAATCAAATGAGTAGAAATCACCAATCATTCATATTGTTGTGCATGTTTAACTAGGGTTAAGTGGCATTAATCACAAAAAATGATCTGATTGATGATGACGATGAAAGAGAATGTTTTATTCGATTCTCCACCTTAACGAAAGTCAAAAAAATATTGATAAAATTCTATTGAGTCTAACATTCTAACTGTACAAATAATATTGAGAGTTGGGTTCAACTTCCAACCCAACAACATGATGTACAGTTGTACACGATCCACGCCCAAAAGAAAATTAAGTCTCAACTAACCATTCTATTATTGTTTTTTCTTTTTTTTGGTTGAAACTTAGAGAACGTGAACCTAATTAAGATTAAAAAAACGAAAAAAAAGAGTCATCATTTAGTAAAGGTAGTTTCGTAATTATGGTTTGGATAGAGTTTTCGCTCATATTATTATTACTAGGGGCTTAGTGGATTGCGTTAAACTCTCACTTGTCGGGTACGATGGCTTCGCGTAAACAACTGGACTCAACTCATGCCTCCACGTCATCCACTCTCCTCTTTTATACCAATCCCACCATACCCTCCCCTCAGACTTACATCTCTCTCTCTCTCTCTCTCTCTCTCTCTAAGATGGAGGGTTTGATTCCTCTTGTGTACAGAGCAATAGTGCAATATAGGAGTGGTGAACAAGCTCCCATAACAGGGGCATGGCTCAATGAATCATCTTCGGCTTCTTACATGAGACTTCCTGGTGATTCGGGTCGGATTCAATCGTCTGAGATCCAACTGTTCGGACCCGATCTCGTCTTCTCCTCATCTTCCCCTTCTTCCACCACTTCATTCTCTACATCGCAATTAATTGTTTCCAGCTCAACTCAATCTCCTCTTCGTCGACTCATCTCATCCTGATCGCAAATACCAAGTGGGGCTTGTCTTGTAAATTGAATACCGTTAGATCTGCATCTCACAAAGTGTGTAATTAGATCGGATGGTGTGTGATGATTCCTTCTATTTCTCTCCATTTTCAGTTTTTAGATTTTTGTGTGTAAAGAGAGTTACTATTGCCACACCAACTGTGTACAATTCTTTGGTGGTACATAGGGATTTGTGTGGTATTAACAAAAAGTTGGTGTGGCAATAGGAGTTCTCATAAATAAAACATGCATCGTTGATTGTTGCTGTGTGGGTAAACTTAGGCACCTCACACCCAATTGTTCGTAACGCGAGTGTGGGTTTGTGTGGATATGCGTGTTTGTGCTTGGGCCTTGGGAGACAATGTGTGATGAGTCAAAATGGGCTTTTATTGTTTTAAGGCCTAAACTGGCTTTATTCTTCTCTTGTTATCGAATCAAATTTGTTTGAAAGCTAGAGAAAATTGGCTGGTGCGAGGATTGGGCGATCCATGGATAAAATCCTAATTTGATCCATCATTTGGATCCAAATATGATTTGATAATAATTGGATTCGATCTTAACTGGATCAACTCCAATTCAATAAAGAGTCGTGCTGGAGTGACCTCAAGATTGGACCTCATATCTCACATCTTGACGTGAAAGTGGATAGGAGCCAAATACTTTTTCCCTCATATCTCGAGGAAAATCATCTATGGTTGTTATACACTTTCACGTCAGGTGCGCGATGTGAAGTCTGATCTAGAGATCACTTCAGCATTATTCTTCAATAAACTATATGTATAAAAATAAAACTGCTAAATTGACTTCCTACAACACTGTGCTTCATCCATGGTTCTTCTTTAGGGGTGTTAACGGGTCGGTTTTAGGTCAGTTCCACATATACCCAAAATTGGAACTTAAATAAAATCTTGTTCCACTTATTATCGTTTTCAGTTTTGAGTATGAGATTCTTGGAACCATAAGCGACCCTACAAATACCTGATACCCATTGGATTATCGTAAATTTTGTTTGAATGAGAAAAAGATTGAGTATCCAATAAAATCGATAATTATTTATAAATGTAATAGTTTAACTTATGATTATAATTGAAAGTTAATATCAACAATGAATTGCTCAAGCAAATCAAACTTTTGAGAATAAAATCATAGAAAAGTATGGTATGGGCCATTTATTAGTTGTTGAAAATGTGAAAAATGAATGAATATCAACGTAAAGGAAAATACAAATTAAAGATTTCATATTTATTTATATTTTAATTTACTTTAAGATATATCTTTATAATGTTTAATTAGATTATTAAAATGTTGAATAGAGATTAAAGGTGAGAGGCCTCAAGTCATTTACCATTAAAAATATTGATCTCTTGGTATCCAAAAATATGATACAAACCCACCGTATTGTAGAGGAAAAAATTCTAATAATTTCGGAAAAAATAAAATAAAATAAAATTTCAACATTGAATTTTAATTGTAAATTTGAGAGTTTAGTAGTTGATCATTTTCAACACCTTGGATCAAGTTCAAAAATGGTGTTTTCCCTTTAATTTGAGTTATTCTATGAAATCTAAAGGGCAGTGGTGTTGGATTGAAAATTCATGTGGGCCCAACGATCATTAATAAGATTTGAAATCTTACTAAGTTAATCACAAATCTTTTCCATTATCATTGATATTCGTTTTAGTCTTAAAAGATCAGGGAGAAGGGATGTATGTTGACAGTTTGAAAAGAACAGGGGTATTATATAATATCGTTCAAAATAGGGGGGCTAAGATCGCTGTGTTTTATTTTTTAAAACAGACTTCAATGGGCCGTGTAAGGGATGTGTAGTCAGTTTGCAAAACACGGGTACATACCTAATCTTGCTTAAAACGTGGGGCTAAATTATCAATTTTATTTTTCTTCAAAAAGTTCGGTAAAAGTCCCCTCATCCCTTCTTTGGCTCCACCCGTCCGTCTGGTATCCAAAAGAGACCCGTTTCTTCTCGGGTCCTTAAGATGACTACCCAAAAATGACTTGATCCATAATAGTTGACTCAAAACCGACTAATCGATTTTATGTACGTCGTCGTCGGGCAATTGTGTATTCATGGACAGCTTTATTCCTTACGCAACACCGCATCAGCACAACGTCGCAGGAAATCAGTGTAGAATGGCTCCAACAAAAAATAGGGAAAGCCTCTAACAATATTTCAGGAAGGGCATTTTAGTAGAATCGAGTCACGAAGATGGGAAAAATATTCCAAGGTATTTGTAAAAGTTGGGTATTATTTTTCCGACTAAATCATGATTGGGCCCCAATATTTTGGTGTAGATGATCGTAAGCTTAATTTCGGTGAGTAAGAAATGGACGATTAGATAATGAACTATATTGATGTAATTAGAGGTGCCAACTTAGATCGATTCAGGGCAAATTCGAAATCAAACCGACCTAGATCGATTCCACCAAACAAAAACAAAAACCAAAATCAAAACCAGCTGACTGAAATTGATGCTAGAATCGAACCAAGCCAATAGAACTAAGGGCAGTTAGGTTCAATTCTTAGATTGTCAATATCCTATAAACCTAGTTATAAACACCATATATTTTAATTTTAAAAAAAAAAAAAAAAAAAACGAGAAATATTTTATACAATAAATCATTAATTTATGTCTTAACTCCTAAGTAATAAGTACAATCAAATAATCAATCACACCCACACACTCTTTCATATTCTTCTTTTTCTCCTTTTATCGGTAACATTCCAAATATAAGTAATAATTCCTCGGGACTACCGTGAAGGCTCACCCTCAGTTACCTGTTGTGTGTGATGCGTGAGCATTGCACATGTTTGGGGGACGGAACCCACACGCTTTGGCCCAACATCTAACTCTGGTTCTTTCGATCCCACTACATAAGTTTCGATACCTTTATCATCCAAACATTGTTTCTCAATTTGATTCAGTTCATGTCAAATCCTAAATAGAACCTAATTGAATTGGTCGATTATACATTTTTCTAGCCCAAAACAAATTTGAATCTTGGTCCAACCCAAACCTATTTTTTGGGTTTGATTTTCATTTTGAGCCAGACCAATTTGGACCCCTAATTGCAACTTAAGATAACTACTTGGCATTAGTTCCGATTTTGAGGGGCCTCTTACTACTTGTCAATGCACATGAGATCTAGTCCGGATCCGAACCAGATCCACCAATATCCAACTGAGATCAAATCCATTTCATGCTTTAACTCTTGAAGAAATTAGAGAAAGGTAACTCCACGTCTAAATGGATACCTCCTTTAGTTAATAAATTTCTAAGGACCCACAAAGGATACCTAAATGATTAAAAATAACAAGGCATCAACCTACTCCTTACTTTGACAATTGAAAATTAAACGTTCGAAGTTTGTCAAAGTTGGCTGTTTGACAATTAATCTCACGTGAACGCACGTGCACGTTTTTGTCGCACTTATTAAGATGACAAGCTTGTCAGCTTATCCGGATCCATATACTAGAATCGTAGGGCGGACCCACAACCCAGAAAATAATAATGATTTTCTAACTAGAAAGGCTTCCGTCGATTAACACTCGGCTGACGGAGCATAAACACAAAATCATATTTTTTTTCTTGGGATACTTAATTCAACACTTTTTTGGGATGTGCACTTATATATCCCAAGGAAAAAGACCTATGACTTCGTGTTCGTGCCATGTCAATCGAGTATTGACCGAGTGAAGACTTTTTAATTGAAAAATTAGAATTCAAAATAAAAATCTCTTTGGAGTCATGATAACGGGATGCTTTTTTTTTTTTTTTTGGTAAGCTCCCTTCATAAAATCATATAAAATTATAAATATATGTCCTTGTGTATCATGAAGAAATGGATCTATAATTTTGTGAAGGGAGCATACAGAAAAAAATGTCAAATTATCATGATTCTTCTTTTTGTATTATTGCCATTTGAAGGACAATGACTTGCCATTTAAAATTAGTAGGACTTACCCATCATAGCCGTCCAAAAAAGGTCATGTGATCATATCCCACCTCATGCTGATCCAAAGATGATTGTGATTCTCATGAAAGATGATCAAGAGTCCTTAGAATTTTTTATTTATTTTTTATTTTTAAAGTTACTAAGTAAGAAAGGGGTCAATGGTTATGAAGGTGAAAGTGGGTTCAATTGGATTTCCACCTAAGTCCTAGGATCGCTCTCCTAAAGCCTTCACCACTTAACTAAGTGACACCTTCAATAGTCTTAAGATCTTAAGATATAGCATCAGATTTATGATTTTATATAAGATTTTTTGAAAGAAAATGTTACGTGAAATATTTCTTAATGAAAATCGTTGATGGGATATAATTGAATGTAATCTATGATATATTGAATACACATGTTATAATTGACTAGAAGGTGGCATGTGAAAATGCACATGTGTCAAAAGGGGATTATTTATAAATTAAAACATTGATGAAAGGGTACATGAATATTAGATAGTAGAAAATAATACTTTTGTAATTTTGAACAATAACCATCCTGTTTTCAAGGATTTGCATTCAAAGGCGAAGCCAGGATTTTGCCCATATAGGGGCAACCAACCAAGAGTAAAAAAAAAAATTGGGGGCAATTAAAAGTGAAAAAATATATTTGTAAACGTAATAATGACATATTTTTTTCTCCGTCGCTAAAATTTGTCGCAATAACTCATTAGTCCATAAACTTTGAAAGGAGGACCACTTAGCTAAGTGATAAGACCTTGTAGAAGTTGCTCCTAAGGTATTAGGTTCAAATCCCGTGAAACCCTTCTTATACTAATATGCAACTATTAACCACCAAAAATAAAAAAGTCCATAGATTTTGAAAATCCTTGTGATGTCAAGTGCCCTTACAACCTCTACTATAAATTCACCCCTGTGTGCAATGCAATTTTCTTGATTGTTGATCAAAATGACTTTGATTATATTAAATTTAAATATTAAGATAGGTACATTTTTATAATCCAAATTAGGACTAGTAATATCTTAGTCTAACTTTCCTACACTTTGCATAATCTCTTGTAAACATTTCAATCTTGAGAATCTGAAATTATCCATCCCAACGTTTGAAGGATTTGGATGCCTTTCGATGACATATTAGTAAAATAGTAGGTCATAAGACCAAGAATAACATCCAAAAAGGAAGGCGTGGAATTGCGAGGTGCATCTTCTCTATTAAATTACGTTAAATTGCATTATTTAATGGAAATGTGAGTAGTTGAAAATTAAATATGCAAAAGTTCTCTGCATAGGCAGAGGGAATAAGATCTCTACAATCCGAGTTTACTTACATGTACAGAGTAATATAGAGGATTTTCCAGCTCATAGAAATTCCTCAATGCCATGTGTCATTCATTATTGGGACCACCAATCTTTTTTAGTTAGTGACCTTGGACTTAAATGTCAAAAGTCAGGATCATTGACCTACTTGTAGAAATTTAAGTTTCAAGTATTTTGCAGGGATGATTTCTGAACTGCCAACTCATCTGCCAATTGTAAGAAACCATAAATGCAAATTGTCAACTCATTGACCCAGTTGAAGCCGTCTTAGTTTCAAGTATTTTGCTGGGGACGATTTGTAAGAAACCCCAAATTTGGAGAAGTTCCGTACGGGATGACATCTTCTAGAAAGACTCGCCCATCTCTCGCTTTTATTGCTCACTCTACTTGACTTTTGACGGTTAGCTGTTGACCTTACTATTTTCTTGTCTTAAAGAAACGGCTGAGATGGAACGAGATTATGCATGAAGTCCTCAGTAAACTAATCCCTAGGGAATACGTTTTTTATCTGTCCATTTCAGCCGCCAGTTGGAAAAAAATTAAACACAGAGAAGTACACAAGAATGATGCAAGGATAGTAGTAGATGTTCTTATGCCACGTGGCATTCTTCCTCGGGTTTGTTATTTGTCTATGAATGATTGGCCCAAAATGGAGAATGATTGGCCCAAAATGGAGAAAATTATATTCATGATACTCGAAATCATAGAGTGAAAAATCAATTTTCATGTGTAATCCTTATGTTTGATTGCATATGGTAAATAGGGTGAAAAATCAATTTTTATGATAAATGATATTTTTTAAATGTTTGATTGCACATGAAAATAGAAATTCATATTTTACCTCAATCAAAAAATTCACTCATATTTTCTATTCCAATTTCTTTTCCACTCATATCTTCTTCTTTCTTACCAACACCACCATCATACCAATCTCATCGTTATCACCATCGTCGTCATCATTGTCGTTGTTGTCTCCGTCATCACCATCTCTGACTACCTTCTCTCTCGCTCTCTCTCTCTCTTCTTCTCCTTCTCCATCTCTCACCTCCGTCACAACCATCACCATATTCTCTTCTCATCTTTCCATCATCTTCTTCTTCAGTTACCTTCGTCGTTGTCGCCGTCGCCATCGCCACCACCATGTTCTCCCTTATTCTTCCTCACTTACCTTCGTCGCCACCGTCACCACCACGTTGTCCCTTTTTCTTCTTCACTTGCCTCTATCGCCACCATCACCGTCGCCACATCCTCCCCCTCCATTTTCTTCTTCTTCCCCTCCTCTCATCTTTTTCCTCCTTCTCCTCTCATTCTTTTTCGTCTTTTTTCTCATATTTTTTTCATGATTTTATCCAAGTAAAATCAAATATTAAAATTTGATTTTTCAATTATTTTCCACCACTATTTTTTCATGGATTTCAAATTCCATGAAAAGTCACCTTCCATGCAATCAAACATACCCTTAATGGATTGGGCTGATATTTGGTGTGCATCTATCAAAAAGATACAATAGGTTCAAGAAGGGCATGCCACTTGCCATCAGTTGATTTGGTGTTAGGTAATGTTCCACAACCACAACTACTTTAGAAGCAGAGTTGGGGCCTAGGGGAGTCAAAGTTGATGACTTAGAGAAGTTATTACACATACATGTTAGGAATGCCCAACCTTACAAAGGTCCAAATTCTTCAATTATTCCTAACTTTCATTCTTAAAGAAAAAGTTACAACTTTCTACGAAAAAACACGACCGTGACAAATAATTGAATCCTCGTTTGTATTTTTCTCTTTGAATCGAAGATATCGAGTACCTAATCTCCAGTTTAGCAGATCGGTTGATTTTTCACTTTTCTTGGGAATTGAATTTTTTCTCTGATCAAGAAATCAACTTTCCATAATTGAGCATTTTTTTCCCACCTCCACAATGATGACGAACATAATTATGATGATCTTATTATATGTTGATATATAAGTAGATATTGTAGAGGAAAAATTCATCAGTCTTGGAATAGGGACACATGACACGATATGTATTCAAACCTTATCAAAGAATGGTAGATCAGAATAGTCGGAGAAGATAAATCTAATAATCGTCACAAATCCCACAATATTAGGGATCCTTAACAAGACGATAAAATCTAAGCCAAAGAAAGAGGAGAAAATCAAATGAATAATTCTACGAAGATAAGGAAAAATTAGAAACATGCTAAAGAAAGAAATCGAGAAAAAAAAACTATAAATAAAATGTTCCACAATGAGAAAGGTACGAAAAAAGGAGGGATCTAAAAAAAAAAATTTATAAATTTATCTCTAGAATTGACTTAGGTATAAGAGTTTCTATGGAATAAGGGACGGAGACGATTATAAGAAACGAAAGGAAACAAACTCAGAGAAACGACATCCACAAAAATTACCTCCACATATGTTAAACTTGATAAAATCAAATTCAAGATATGCCAAATATCTTTTATTTCCCATGGATCTACGACACTTGATTTTGGTGGGCCACCAAACCTATTGAAACTCAAGATTACAATCCGCTACCCATAAATAAGTGTGGGACCCGCACCTTGTCAGGTATATTATTTGATTTGGTGTATTTCCAACCATCAAATCTGGCAGTGCTGGGACCCACTTATCTATATTTAGCAATCTGACCAAATTTTATTCTTTTTCCCTAGAAAATCACCAGGCAATTACAATTGGCAGACCATAATACAGGTCTTTGAGCTTTTCTTATTAATTGTTTATACTTTATAGTTTATATAGATATCATAATCTTCCAAAAATATATATAAGATTCTCATACCAATTAGGTGAGAAAAGTAAAGAAATGATCAATAATAGAGATTACGTTCATTTCGATCTTTGCAACTGTTCACACCTAGAAAGCTAAGGGCCCTACCAATACATCTACACCACCATTAATAAACCATTGGCAAAGCCCAATCAGTCACGCAATCACCAATTCACCATCATTCTTAATTAATTAAAAATAAATTGAAAGAAGTCAACATCAAAAGTCAAACAAAACAGGCAATATAATATGGGTTGGAGATGTATAAATAAAAGGGTCAAACTTGTACTTCGTGCTGGGGTGACAAACGATTTACTGTGATTCTCACAATTCTGACGTGGAGATGCATACATAATCGTAGATAATTATTACTTGTATCACGAGGAAAAATATTTATGGTTATGTGCACATCCTACGTCAGACTTGTGAGAATCGCATTAAAACTCTGTGTCATTCCAGCATTTTCTTATATCTAATTTATGCAATCTTCCAAAAGAAACCCTGTCATGCAGTAACTTTGACAACTACCACCCTAATATTTTTCATCCATAAAAAGAACCCACCACCCACTCCCCTCCCCTCCCTCTGCAAATCCCTTTCTCTCTCTCTCCAATGGAGAAACACTTAACACCTCTTCTGCTCACTATAGCGACGTTGCTAATATGCGCCAGATGCACCACGGCCGTAACACGGTGCGGAAATTGTGGTTCCACACCCGTACCGTACCCATTAAGCACTGGACCAGACTGTGGTGATCAATCCTACAAGATAAGGTGCGACGCAGGTGCACTCAGATTCGATGCAGTCAACGGATCCTCCTACGCGATCACATCCATCAACCCAGATATCCAACGGTTCGTGATCCAACCTGCAAACTTAGTTCCCAACACATGTGTTTCAACAGATTTAGGATCCGAAGGGATCCAACTCAACGAGACACTCCCTTTCAACGTTACGAGCAGCAACACTATATTGTATCTGAACTGTTCCGATACGATATTGGGATCACCGTTAAATTGTAATTCTTCAAGTCTCTGTCATACCTATATAAATGATACAACAGAGGCATCAGCTTGTGAGAACTCTCCAATTTGCTGTACATTTCGGGCGGGTGGGTCAACCAATTCGTATCGGATCCGGGTTCGGAATGCTGGGTGTAGAGCGTACCGAAGTTTCGTGAATTTGGATCCTTCGTTGCCTGTTAATAGGTGGCCTAATCCAGGGTTGGAGATACAGTGGGTTTCGCCAAGGGAACCGTTGTGTCAATCGCAGACGGATTGCGAATCCGGGTCGAATTCGAACTGTACTTCGGATCCGGTAGTTCTTGGAGAGAGGAGATGCTTCTGTAACAATGGATATCGGTGGGACCCAATCAACGGAACTTGTGCTTTCAGTAAGTTTTTTATTTTGCTAAAATGAATCCCTTTGATCTCATTGGAGATATTGATATATATATCTGTTTGATATTTTTTTGTTGCATCTAACATCGTTTGATTTTGTGTAGTTGTCACGTGTCAAAATCCAGGAGGTTGTGATGGCTCCAAGAATCGTACCCCACTCATTGCAGGTGAGTTCATAAATTTTTTTTTATGCCCTCACACTACCATAAACACTTGAAATCATACCATAATGGCCTTATTTTGGGTAAATATTTGAGGCATCCATCCCTCTGTTATCAAAATGTTGATATACCCTTGATTATAGTCCTCTCTAAGAGACTAACACAAAATGGCGTAAAAACCTTCATCTTTAACCTCTTGCAAAGAACTTCATGATCTTTTTTATAAAAAAAAAGAGCTAGTGCTTCACCATTAAACCTCAAAAACAAGGAAGGGCTTTTAGGTAAATTGATCATAATAAATTTTTAATTAATAAAAAAAATTAAAAGAGTTTGAAAACAATGGATTTTGAAAAATAAAAAATAAAAAATCAAAGGTCTTGTAAGATTTTTTACTTGGAGGTTGAAGATGACTGACTTTTTCTTTTATAAGAAAAATCGAGAATTTTTACCCCGGTCTTTAAGTCATTTTGTGTGGGTCTTCTAGAAGCAAGGCGCGCATGTCATAAGTTTGAAAACACGGACACATCCCAACCATATACAAAAATTTCCCATTTAATTTTATCTGAATTTTTTTGACTGACCGTAATACCCTTGGAATACAAATTTTTGACAGGTTTAACATCTGGAGTAGCTGCAATTCTTCTTGCATCCCTCGTAGGCTTCCTTGTCTACCAACGGCACAGGAAGATCAAAGAGGCACAAGACCGCCTAACAAAGGAGCGAGAAGAAATTCTAAATGCCAACAGTGGTGGCAAGTCATCCAAGGTCTTTACAGGCAAAGAGATGAAGAAGGCGACCAACAACTTCGCCAAAGATTGCCTTCTTGGCTCTGGAGGCTACGGTGATGTCTTCATGGGTATACTAAATGATGGCACTCTAATAGCTGTCAAGTGCGCCAAACTCGGTAACACCAAGGGCACTGATCAAGTCCTCAACGAGGTTCGAATTCTTTGCCAAGTCAACCATCGTTGCCTTGTCCGTCTCCTTGGCTGTTGCGTTGAACTAGAGCAACCCCTCATGGTCTATGAGTACATCTCCAATGGGACTCTCTTCGAGCATTTACATGGGCTGCATCCAGGCACACGGAGCTCACTGACCTGGCGTCGACGTCTCAGTATTGGCCATCAGACTGCTGAAGGCCTTGCCTACCTTCACTCCTCTGCAGTGCCCCCCATTTACCATCGAGACGTCAAGTCCAGCAATATACTTCTAGATGAGAAGCTTAATGCGAAGGTTTCTGACTTTGGGCTCTCGAGATTGGCGGAGACTGATCTTAGCCATATATCCACCTGTGCACAGGGAACACTGGGTTATCTGGATCCCGAATACTATCGGAATTACCAATTAACGGATAAGAGTGATGTTTACAGCTTCGGAGTTGTGTTATTGGAGTTGTTGACTTCACAGAAGGCTATAGATTTTACGAGAGGGTCCGATGATGTGAACTTGGTGGTTTATGTTCAGCGAAAGTTGGATGAGGAGAGGTTGATGGAGACAATCGATCCTATGCTAATGGAGGGAGCAAGCAAGGTTGAATTAGAGACTATGAAGGCATTAGCATTTCTGGCTTTGGGTTGCTTGGAGGAAAAGAGACAAAACCGCCCTTCTATGAAAGAAGTAGCAGAGGAGATCGAGTATATTATGAGTATCGAGTCAGGAGAGGAGATGGAGGCCTAGTTTTGACATCCATTCTAGCTGTGATCCATCTCTTTGATATTAGCATCTGAGTTTAGATTGGGTTTTGTGGTATATTTTCGGTTATTTGGTTGAAATAAATTGCGGTTCTTGTTAGAGTCTGTTGTATATATTAGTGGTTTTAAATATAAACTCATGTGTAGTCTGTAATCTTTTTGTTTCAAAGTATATAGTGACTCAGCTCATGCTTTGGTTTGAAATCCAACAAAATAAAGGGGAAGATCACAACACAACTGGACCTCTTAGCATTTTAATGGAGGAAACTAAACGAATATTATATAGAGCAAGTGAGGGGATTAAAATTAAAAACTTATAAAAGAAAATAAGTTATCCCATCCATAGTGACAAAAAATGTGAAAATTGTGATTAAATCACAATTTTAAATGTTGTTGATTAAATCATGAAAATAACAAAATATAGGCAACTCTTCAAAATTACTTTTCAAAAAAAAAAACTAGGCAACTCTTCAAAATTCTTAGCAGTCTTACAATAACAAAACTTGACAAACCAAAAAACAACAGCCAGTGTCTAAGTTGACATCATTCAAAATTCAAAAGTAAAGGCACCTTACCCACGGACATTGGATCACAACTCTAAGCCAATATCATTGAAAGCTAATTCCAGGTGAAACGATTTTCTAGTTTGCTCTAGGTGTGGCCCACTCGACTCTGAGGATGAGATTGTCATAACCGTACCCATTGAGTTTGTTAATAGCCCTCTCTGCATCTTCCTTGTTTACAAAGTTGACAAAACCAAAGCCTCTGCTCATGCCAGTCTTCTGGTCGATGGCAACATAAACTCGGCTCACAGCACCAAAAGTACGGAAGAGCTCAAGTAAATCGGGCTCACGGGTGTCCTCTGATAGGTTGGTGACCCTGACAGAGTTCTCTTCATTCCTACGCCTCATCTCCTGTCCAGTTCTCTCTGCACCGAGTCTCATGCCCGGAGGCACGTAAGCTCCCTTGCTGGAGCCTGAAGCAGCCGCAGTGGTTTCAGGTGCAGCAGGCTTGTCAATGAAGCCTTCGGGCTGTGGAGCAAGATCCTTGTATGGGCACTTGGATGTCCAATGGTCACCCTTCTTATGGCAAGTCCTGCACACCATGAGAACAGCACCACCTTTCCCGAGCTGTGCCAAGGGATCTCCAGCAACCTTGGTTTCTTCTGCTTTGCTACCTGTGGGCAGTTCGCTTGTTTAGAAAATTACAAAGCTTAAATCTAAAACTGGTAAAAGGAGGAACTAAAATATATAAATTACAGAAACTAACGAAGCAAAAAAAAAAAAAATCAGCCAATCAGTATTGTTTGTATTTTTATTTTTTTGATCAGTAAACAGTTAATTGTATTGTAGGCTATGAAATATCATCTAGAAGTTGGTGGTAGAATGTGCAAGAGGGGATCAAGAAGCAAAACTAGACCCAAATCATTCAACCATGTTTACGATTAAAAAAATGCAGTTAAGCAAGAATATGAAAGGATTTATTTATTGATCAAAATCCTATTAGATAGAACAAGTAAGCATAAAGCATTAAAATAATAATCACTTATATACCAAATATATCTCAACCCAAGACCGATAACCTGAGAACTAATCCTACCGGGAATGGTTGGTAAAGCTATATCTCCAAACACGAACAATAACAACTTTCGCAAAACGAGATAGCTTCTAAGGTTGGGAAGGGGAATAAAAAATGTTTCTGAGATGATATGAGCTTTATATGATGGCATCTCTCACTTATTTAGTTTTTACTGTCCCCGTGTGTCCTAGGGAGGAAGAACAGAGGGTGTGAACTGTGAATCTAAGTGATCACCTTTCACTTTTTTTTGGATAAGTGTAACAATTTTATTAAAAAGAAGATAGATAAAAGGATGCTGAGATAGTCCCCATACAAGGTAGAGAAAAGAAAAACAAAACAAGCCAACCCGAAAATAACAAAAACACAAAGGGAACTAAGAGTTACAAATAGAATCCCACCTATGGTCCAAAATCTTCAAAATCACAGTTTGAGACATACTCTTCTTTCAATCTTTCTTTTCCTTCAAAGGTAGTTTGGGGTCTTAAAGTTTCTTCAAAGGTATCATTTTCCATATGGTCTGCATTCTTGAATAAAAGTCTAACCATTTATTACATTAAAACTAGGAGAATTACCACGTTAAAAATTTGTTGTCATTGCAAAGCGAGTGGGAAGTCAGCAAACCATTTATGGGTGAGCTCTCCTGCTGATGGCCCAATACCATAGGTGGGATCATAAGCCGGATAAGAGGCAGGCACCTATGATGACTGGGGATCCTTGCACCAACAGAAGAGGACGCAACCAGCATAATCACACATGAGTAGCTAGCCGCCTTATAGTATAGGCTAGGGATTAGGAAGGGAGGTTCGGAGAGGGAATTGGCATGGAGGAATGGTATAAAAATTACAAATGAAACTCCATAATAATCAAAACTAGTTAAACTTGGATTGTATTAGTATAAATTTATTTAAAAATCATTAATTTTTTCAAATTTATTAATATAAAAAGAACTTATTAGCATGAAAAGATCCCAACGATATAAGGGTCATGCTACTATGTTCCATCCAGCACCAAAAACTAAGAGCAGCTATCTCAAACCATATAAACTTTACAGCCACCATGTTCGATCTACATGAGAGACATCACAATTGCATGATTGAGATCCACTTAATGACTTGAGAAAAGGCTCCATCAAGTTGACCCATGAATTGCATTGTGCAACAAAAAATTCCACTATTTTAATTCAATTTAAAAAATTGTGTGGCTTTCAAGAGAAATATTGACAAAGTGTTTTGAAAATGTTCCTCGTATCCTTCGAGACCACGGAAGTTGTATCAGAAACTAGATTGAATTTTTTATTTTATTTTTTCCTTTTGTCTAAAACAACTTTCAAATCCTCAATCCAACAGAAAAATATTGAAATTTCACATTATATCAAATTATTAGGATTTCTCAAGCAACATAATAGATTTTCTCAACTTATGAAATGCAATCTAGGATTCAAGAATTTGGTTTCATAAATTCAAATAATGTAATTAGAGATCATAAGATAATAACCAGAATCCTAAAATTAACAATAAAAAAAAGAAACAAATTGATAGAAGAACAGAAGACGAACCAGGAGCCCTAGGTCTTTCGAGGAGAATCTCTTCAGTCGAAACCATGGTGAGTCTGCTACCAACATCTTCATGCACGGCATCACCAAACTTGGCCCAAGAGCGACGTTCAAGGGCACGTTTGCTGAGTCGGGCCTTGGCGAGTTTTCGAATCCGAGTTGTGGTAGTGATCTTAACCTTGTTTCCATCATCGTTGAATTTGTACTCGATGACCTTCTTGACGCCATTCTCATCTGGTCCAAACACCATGGGAGGTGGAAGAAGGAAATCGAGATCCTCTCCATCGTCCTCTTCAAGCTCTCCCCATCTCAGCTTGTTTGTTTGTGGAGGGTTCTGATTTGCTGAACCAGGTCTCTGAAGGCTATCGATCGCCATGAATGTTTCAGAGAGAGAGATTTTGGGGGAATCTGATGTGCTATGGTCTTCCATCTAGGGCTTATGAGAAACTGATCAAGTGAAGTTCGCTACCCCTCGGAACTTCAAGTTGTGAAGTTCCACCAATGAAATTCCATCATTACGTATTGGGGGTGGGCCGTGGGCCTAATACTAAAGTTGGCATTGGGCTTAATAGTATGTAGCGACGTGTAGTTTAAAAGGTCGAACGCATATGGTCCTCGATCTTTTAGAATTATCGTATCTCGATAGATGATGATTGTTACTAGACGTTGGATATTGAGATACTTGTCAAGTTATCAAGTTGTTGGAAGTTGAAACTCCACGTTGGGGTTTTGGGGGGTTGATTCTCTTTTGGTTAGGTTCGTAATTACAACTTTACAGGGTTGCAACCTAGGCGGGTTGGAGGGTAAATCCAAGTAGCATAACGGTTAATCCGATCTCAACCTGAGTTTGATCTTCTAAAATCATATTCAACTTGAATTAGTCCGAATTAAGTAATTTTGGGCGGTTTGATTTGGTTGAGCTCGTAAAATAACCCTATTGTCATTTTGATTAGCAAAAACAAAAGCACTAATACATAAAATTGCATACAACCTTCAACTCCATCGTTGAGAGAATATTTAGAAAAATCATACAAAACAGATGCTCGCATTAATAATATCCAATTGTCCACAAGTCATAATAATAAGATGGAATAAAAATTAAATAAAAAAATATATTACTAATATAAAAATATTTATATATTAATATATAACATCATGTTCGGGTTGAGTTTGATTGTCAGAACCCTCAATCTGAATTGAGGTCAAGTTGAGATATTCTAAGTTCTAATCCAAGCTCAACTCATTTTCTACATAATTCGGCTCAGGCTCCCTCATCAATCAAGTTGAGTCTAAGTTCGAGCTAGACTGCCCAAGTGGGCAACCCTACGACTTTGGCTTTGACTCAACTTTGCAGATCCCATGGAATCAGAAGCTGAAAAATGACATAAGTGAAAACCAAACAAAAAACTTTTAAGTCTGGGGTTTTTTTTTTTGGATGACGATGTGTACAAAATTATAAATGTTTTTCCTTGTTAGTCAAAGAAAAAAAATCTATGATTATATGCACATTCGACATCAATTAGAGTATTTCACTTTTTTTTTTTTTTTTTTTTTCATTTTACATTCAATTTGCACTAATCTTTCCAAAAAATCACCTCTTAAAACATTTTTCTAACTACAATGTAAAATTAACCGTAATTTCCTATTAGAGATATGTACATTTATTAAATATATATGGAATAATTTTTTTTTATACTATTTTTTTCTTTATTTCGATTTAGTTTAAAAATTTGCAAAGAATCTTAAAAATTGTTATAAGTTGAGTCTAAGTTCGAGCTAGACTGCCCAAGTGGCAACCCTACGACTTTGGCTTTGACTCAACTTTGCAGATCCCATGGAATCAGAAGCTGAAAATGACATAAGTGAAAACCAAACAAAACTTTAAGTTCTGGGGTTTTTTTTTCGGATGACGATGTGTACAAAATCATAAATGTTTTTCCTTGTCATGTCGAAGAAAAAAAATCTATGATTATATGCACATTCGACATCAATTAGAGTATTTCAATTTTTTTTTTTTTTTTTTTTTAAATTCATTTAGCCACTAATCTTTCCAAAAATCACCTCTTAAACATTTTTCTAACTAAATGTAAAATTAACCGTAATTCCTATTAGATATGTACATTTATTAAATATATATGAATAATTTTTTTTTATACTATTTTTTTCTTTATTTCCATTTAAAGATAACATTAAGTATATACCATAAAGATTTAGTTATTAAAAATTTTGCAAAGAATCTTAAAAATTGTTATACAATAAACATCGTAGTCTTTGTAAAAATATTAAAGAAAAACATTTCAATTTTTTTTTTTGGTATTTTGAAACGGTTAAGTCAGTCGTTGTGTAAAAACTTAAACTCTCGAATACTAAAGGAGCTATGTAGTTTACCAAAATTATAGAACTAATCATTCTTTTAATATTTATGAAAATGGCCATATATCCAATTTTATTTTATTTTATATTTTACGAGAACGATTTGATGTATTTACATTTTTGACTTAGAGTTCAATGCAACTTAAGAGAAAAGTTAAATAAGTAAATAGCAAATATGACTCTATAATATAGTACCGTCTTGGTAAAAACAAATAGTTATGAAATCGATAGATGACCATTTTTGTAAATGTAAAACTAAAATGGCTTGTTTAGTAACTTTTGCAAAATATACTTGATTGATTTTTTAAACTACCCATATTAAGAAAATTAATCGAATCAGTCGGAGTACAAGTTCAATTAAATTTTAAAGCATTGGGTTTGCCACTTCGCAAACTTCAAAGTATTTTATCAAAAAAGTAAAAAAATCTTCGAATAAGAAACTAGTCTATTAAATTGACGAATTAATTAGTAAGTTGTTGATTAATCGCTCCCCCACCCCTTCAACCTCCAGATTCTATCTTCTTTAATATCCAAATCTCAAGAACAAGTTAGAATTCTTAGGAAACAAAAGTTGATAGGATTTTGGAAAGATTCCAAACACAAAATTTTATGCAAATAATCCTTGAAAACTTCCCGGTTTTTTTTCCCTAAAAAATTTAGTGTATTTGTCCAAATCAAATGAACCCCCATGTATCGAATAATTGTTGAATCCATTCTTGGTAACCATGGAAACTACTAATCCTCATTATGAAATGGAGGTGGTCCACCTTTAAAAGTCAAACTTCAGAAGCTTTATTTTTATTTATATTTATTTCAGTTCAGATTTTAGACTTCAAAATTTAAATTCAAAAGTTTTGAACCAATGATAAGGGACGTTGCATGAAAATTTTTTATGTTCGATTTCTAATTTTAGACTTCAGATGTTTCCAGACTTCAAAAGTGTTACCAAAAATACCCTTAATGTTTCAAACAATTGATTTTTTTTATTTATTTAACCTTATTAACAGTAACAACCATACAAAACTAACATAATTCTAGGGGTGCAAGGCATACCCCTTGACCATAGTCTTTTATTTGAAACTAGCAAAAAATGATTCAAATGCCCTCAACTTCAACATCTTGCCAAAAACCATCAATTTTTCTCAAAATACACTGTCTTTTCAATTCAAAGTTAAATATTTTTACTCTCATCTTTAATCTCAAGATGATAACCACCTAACAGCAATAAAACTTTTCCCACAATTCATTTCGACAAGAAGGTTGAAAATGATATGTTTGGTGAGTTAATTAAACTTTTCCCACAATTCGGTTTGACAAGAAACAATGTTGAAAAATGAGGTTTAGTAAATTAAACTTTTCCCAAATTCTTTTTTGACAAGAAATCACTTCAAAAAGTTTTGTATTGCACGATCAAACAAACACAAGAAATGATTTTGTCTGATAAACACCTGCCAACAATAAATCCTTTTTTATTTTACAATACTAATCATTTACAAATGCAAATGATTTGATGCATATAAAGTAGGGCCTCCATTAGAAGTTGCGATGGGTCGGATACCCAATTCATTAGTTATTTGGGTCAGGGTTATCCGATTAAGAATTCAGGTAAAATTATCTGTAATTACACGATCAAAATTTGTTTTAGGTATCTGACCCAAATATCCGAATATCCAAGTTTCAAACGGTAAGCTCACAATTACGTACTTATCTAAATCAAATTTAGAGCCACTCCATCGTCCACACAATGAGGTATATATATTATCCAATATGAATTATCAACTCAAAATTCAGTTATGAGTTCGATATGGATATCTTTTAAAGAAGTTGGATAAGTAATGGATATGGATATCCTTGATAAAATGAGATAAATAATCAAATATGGATATTCTATTATAGAATCGAATATGAATATATGCTCCATCCGCCCACATTGCTTGCTGTATTAGAGGTCAAAGCTTATAACGTAAGAAGTATTTTTTTTTCAATAGAGTCATGCTGGAGTGACCTCAAGGTTGGACTTCACGTCGCACTTTCTTGATGTGGAAGTGTGTACGAGCATGCATTGATGTGATCGCCATAGATGTATTTCCATTTTCTTGAATTTTGAAAATAATTTCTTAAAATAACGATTTAAAAAAAATAAAAAATTACAGCCTTACAAGAAATATTTATAAATATTTATTGTTTAGAAGTTATCTCCGCTGGTATTACATTTTTGTTCTATTTTCCTACTTCCCCCCTAAACTTTCACATAAAAGCCTATCATTGAATGATAAGTTATCGAAGAGATACACAAATATTGCAATTTTATTGGGACTGTTGTTATGTTAATACTCCAATATACTATAATTATATCTCGAAGAAGATGGGTTTCTAAGGGAATAATCAATGATTTTCTGCAAAAAATGAAAGCGAAGGCATTTTAATCTCTCAGGGAAGACTCATGCCAAGGGATATGCCATCAATTTGAAATATACAATGGATCTTTTATTTTCACTAAACTTTGAGGTGGTACTTCAAAATTACCCAATCTTAAATAAATGATGTGGTTATATAACCTTTAATAAAAAACAAGTCTAACCTCCAATGCTTAATTTGTAAGTTAACATCCTCCAAAACTTTGATTTTAAAAAAATATTATTAAAATATATTTATTACTAGAGTTTGCTCGTGCTTACGTCATGGACATCCTCTTTGGGATTTAGGGGTAGAAAAAAGAAAAAAATAATATAAAATATAAAAAATTATAAAGGTATTTTTTAAAGGGATTAGAAGAGAAAAAGACAATAAAGTTAAGGGTATTCTTAGGAAGAGAAAGTAAAAATAAGACAAAAAAGGAGGGATAATCATCGTCTAAATATGTAGTTTATGAGGTACAAATATTGAGACAAAATGAATGAAATTCACCGTTACATTTTATTTTTTAATACAAAAGTAAGGATATTTGATCTTGGTATAATTATATATTTATAAATATGAATAATTTTTTTGGTTGTTGTTAAATATCCATTTCATTTATTTCCCAAGTATTTATTAAAATGATAATAAAAATATTTATTACATAATAATTACATCACCCTTATTTTATTTTTATTATTATTTTTTTTTGCATTAAAAATAAAATAAAATCATTTCACGTATAATCTTATTTTATTATAAAATGGCTTACTAATAATTTTATTTATAAGCGTGATATAATTATTATGCCAATATCACAGTCATTTTATTACTGAATTAGAAATAGGACAATATGTGGGGTTACAAATATAGTAACAAAAAAACATTGATTTTTTGAAGGAAAAAGAAAAATGCATTTAAAACGCTTATTCCATCTATGACTATTAAAAAATGCGACCTTTTCATTTGTAACAGAAAACACCATTTTATTCTCATTTTTTTTTTCACATGGAAAAAAAAATTAAACATTTTTTTGTTTGTTCAATGTGAGATTTGATACATAATAGAGTTTTGTGATTCATAAATGTAAAAATATGGGATTTAATGATAATAACTTGACTTTATGAATTTTCATTATATATATATATATAGTAGTCCTAAAGTTTGCCAAACATTTTTCAAAACATGGGTAAGAAGTTTTGGAATGAGCTGATTTTTTGTGAGGATGATTTCTACGGTGAAGATATCATCCTCTTCAAAAATCAGCTCATTTTGAACTAGTTTACAAATTGAAGAATCGTGGACCGTCCAATTTTTGTAAATAACTTTTGATGGAGTTAGAAGTTTTGGAATAGGCAGATTTTTGGAGGATGATCTCCTCATCATAGAGATCATTCTCACCAAAAATCAGCCCATTCCAAAACTTCTAACTCATATAGGACAAAACACGTTTGGTAAAGCGTAGGGTAAAGTGTAGGGTGTTGAATATTTTCCATATATATATAGGGTCGGGTTCTTACGACCCCTATTACGACTCACATTGCGACACACCGTTTTGTCTTATATGGGCAAAAATATTTGGAATGGGCTGATTTTTTGTGAGGACGATCTCTATGGTGAGGAGATCATCCTTGTCAAAAATCAGCTCATTATGAAACTTCTAACCTCATGTTTACAAGTTGAAAAATTTTAGACCGTCCAATTTTTGTAAATCAATTTTGATGGGGTTAGAAGTTTTGGAATGGGAT
Organism: Akebia trifoliata; assembly: GCF_017979445.1. Classification (NCBI taxonomy): domain Eukaryota; kingdom Viridiplantae; phylum Streptophyta; class Magnoliopsida; order Ranunculales; family Lardizabalaceae; genus Akebia; species Akebia trifoliata. The sequence goes on along the minus strand of NC_141380.1, from coordinate 3,193,181 downwards.
GATTTTTTGCCAGGATGATCATCACAGAGATCATCCTCACAAAAAATCAACCCATTCCAAACATTTTTGCCCATATAAGATAAACGGTGAGTCGCAATGTGAGTCGTAATAGGGGTCGTAATAACGCTATCCATATATATATATATAATTAGGGGTTCAACTTGGTTCGGTTTGAGGTCAAATTGGAATCGAACCGACATAGGTCAACTCCACGAAATAAGAAATGGTATACAAGCTTGTTTAGAGAATCGAGCCAAATTGATCGATTCTCCATTTTCGTAACTTGGAATCGAACCGTAATTTGTTCCAAACAAACTAAACCACTCCAAAGCTCTCGGTTTAGTTCAGTTCTCGATTTAAACCGGTCCAAGTTGCACCCCTATATATATATTTCATAATATTTAACATATATTTTTATCAATTTTTTTTTTTTGTGTCTTTTTTTCTTTAGGTTTTTTTTTCAAAGTTTTTCCTTATTGATTTAAACCCATACTCCGGCTTTGTGACCATGAACACAAATGGCATAGTGAGGTCAGATAGCAAGCCGTGCACTTGATAAGACATTGAGGTAGATCATGTGTTAGATTGCAAATTTATAATTAATGGTGGGCTCTTCTTAGTGTAAAAGATAAAAATACCCCGATTGATTGCACATGGGACTGGTTGCTTTTGGAAAGATATAGCAAATAATGGTTTGGTTGAGTGTGCTTTTCAAGGATAATATGATAAGAACTATTAATATTGTTTAGGATAATTTGGAAAATAAAGTCAAAATATACATGAGTGTTGATTCTGTATTCCAAGGTGTTGGGTATCTAAATTCTTGGAAAAATCGTATTTTTGGCTCCACTTTCTTCCGTCTTTTTCCCTCAGTCTGATTTTTTTTCCCTAAAATTTCTGTTATGTGGATGATCAAAGTGAAGTTTTTGGGAAGACTCAGTGATCTAATTTGAATTGTGGCTAGTGGAATCTAGTAATGTGGATAGATTTGATCTTGTGGGAGCTTGATCATGAATTATTATTTTAGCATGTTCAGAGCGTTTGTTTTTAAAATGAATATCAAGGATGAAGCTTGATTTTATGGCCTCATTAACAATTCTCTTTTTATTAATAAAGTTAGATCTGTTATGAGGTTTTATTAATCTTCAACAGAGTTTTTTATTTGATTTGATTCTCTGAGAATCTAAATGGTAGATCCTTTATTTTCTGTTATGGTGTTTTTTGTACATATCTGCTTAGTTCATAACCCTAGTTTAAACAGAAATATATTTTAATTCTCAGATCAAATTGTAGCTGAAACAATAATTGGCATCTCTAGTAATTTCTCAAAATAATTTGAATTTGCATTTATGGGCTTTAAATCATAATCATGGAAATTGTTATTTCTTGCTATATTTTAGAAACCCATCTTAATGCAGAAATAATCGGAAGAGTTTTACTCTAAAAATTACTGCTTTTTATACTTCTTGTGATCTATTTAAAATTAGCTCCCACTTCTACCACCCTCATAGTTTACCTGTAAATTGGTTCAGAATTAAGCCTTTGTGTCCTATATGAAGTAACCCGAAGGAAATTCGATGGATTTGTAGATTCCCATTTATAATTCCAAGCTGTGGTTTAGCTGGATTTTGTACTCTTCTTGGAGCTAAAAGATACAGATGCACTTCGGCTTACTGTTAGCATTATAACCCGTATCTTGACACCTGTATAAAGCTTTTGGCGCTTCCCCTTGTTGCCCGGCGTTCTTCACTTTCTGTTGCAGCAGATGAGCATGGACATGTTATTCACGATTTAAGTTCAACAAATGTCAGAGTTCCGTAAAGGAGCATCTCTCTTCCCTTGAGCTTCATAAATATCATAGGGTGCAGGGATAAGTTTGCACCTTAGATTTGAGTGTCTCACCTAATCAGTGATTACTGTTTCTTATCATTTGCTTGTTCTATCAACAGGAACAGAAGGATTTCACAATGAAGGCACTTATTCTCGTTGGAGGGTTTGGAACGCGGTTGAGGCCATTGACGCTCAGCGTCCCAAAGCCACTTGTTGATTTTGCTAACAAACCCATGATTCTGCATCAGGTTTAATTCCTTTCTATCTATTTTGATAGTTTTGTGGTCAAAGTATTTCATTTTTAAATATAAATTTGTGGGTTCTGTTTCGTGTTCAATGATCACTTGATCAATATCTCTAAATTAACATGGCGTTACTTGTATCTTTGAATTCATTTCAGATTGAAGCTCTTAAAGCTACTGGGGTGACTGAAGTAGTTTTGGCCATTAATTACCAACCAGAGGTAAAACAAAGCACTCCTCTCTTCCACCACCTCACAGCCTTCTGATAAAGTATTGTTATAGCTAATTCTCATAACAACCTTTTGTGGGGAAATACTTGAGTTGCAGGTGATGCTGAACTTCTTGAAGGAATTTGAGACGGAGCTTGGGATTAAGATAACCTGCTCACAAGAGACTGAGCCACTCGGCACTGCAGGTCCATTGGCTCTAGCTAGGGATAAGCTGATCGATGAATCTGGTGAGCCATTTTTTGTCCTCAACAGTGATGTTATTAGTGACTACCCCCTCAAAGAAATGATCGAATTCCATAAAGCTCATGGAGGTGAAGCTTCCATAATGGTAACCAAGGTAATTTTGGATCTGCTTCATCTTATTATCTGACTATCCCATCTTTGTTTCTTGTAGAGGAAATCATGTTTCATTAGTTATGAAACGTAGAGATAAAGTGGGTGATTGAAATGTTCATTTTGACCAGGTGGATGAGCCATCAAAGTATGGTGTGGTGGTTATGGAAGAGAAGACAGGGAAGGTTGAGAAATTTGTAGAAAAGCCAAAAATCTTTGTGGGTAACAAAATCAATGCTGGGATTTACCTGTTAAATCCATCTGTCCTTGATCGAATCCAATTGAGGCCTACCTCCATTGAGAAAGAAGTATTTCCTAAGATTGCGGCGGAACAAAAGCTCTTTGCAATGGTCCTACCAGGATTTTGGATGGATATTGGACAACCAAAAGATTACATCACAGGCCTGAGACTATATTTGAACTCATTACGCAAGAAATCCTCGTCCAAACTAGCAGTTGGGTCTCACATCGTTGGTAATGTTCTTGTTGATGAGACTGCTGTGATTGGAGAGGGTTGTTTGATTGGACCGGATGTCGCTATCGGACCAGGATGTGTAGTGGAGTCTGGTGTGAGACTCTCGCGTTGTACTATAATGCGTGGGGCTCGCATTAAAAACCATGCTTGCATATCAGGCAGCATCATCGGGCGGCACTCCACCGTTGGACAATGGGCTCGTGTTGAGAACATGACCATTCTTGGAGAAGATGTGCACGTGTGTGATGAGATCTACAGCAATGGGGGTGTTGTCCTACCACACAAGGAGATCAAGTCAAGCATTTTGAAGCCAGAGATTGTCATGTGAGGGTCGACCAGGAAACTCATATGAGTTCAGTTTATTAAGATGTCTAGAATAATGAGCTCATATCTAAAGAGCTTTCTTTCTTTGTTTTTTTTTCTTTCATCTTATGCTCCTTGGTCTGAAGTGTAAAACTAGTAAGTTCCAGTGGATTGAGGGATATGGTGATTGGTTTAGTGTGTCTTATTAGGGTACATTTGTGTATTTGTGTGTGATGTAATCTTTTATGTATATTTATGAATTATCAGTTAATGTGATTCCTTTCTTGGCTCTCTATCTTTTTACGTGTAGGGTATTCGTTTTGAAGGAAATACTAATTGCCAGGGAAAATTATCAAAAGAAAATGAATTCCACCTATTGATTGCAACTAGGAAATTATCAAAAGAGGGAATTGGCTTTTAACATAGTTTATTTATTTTATTAAAAATATATATTTTATTTATTCTAAAATATTAAATCTATTTTTAATATTTATAAATTTAAAATATTTTTATTTTACTTGTTTGAGTAACTCATGAGTTATCGACTTACTTCGCCTCAAGGTCAACCGAGTTGAGTAGAGTTTCAAAACTATGTTAGGTGTGCACTCCATCAATCACATCAGTGCTTATCTGGAGCAGTCGTGCCATCTTAATAAAAAATTCATTATTAATTAATAATAAAAAGTTTTAAATTATTAAAAATGTCCTATTTATTCAGGTTGTGGTGTTGCAATGTTCGCAAATCACACTTTTTCTTTTTTATCTTTGTAGGCCCACTGCTTCTTTCCAGAGTATTTTTTGTGGTGAAACATCAAACATGTGCATTGAATAGTAAGTGCATATGAATTTTCTACTAAGAAATTACCTGAATTTATTTTAATAAAATCACAATATAAATAGAAGTTATTAAGATTTGATTATTAAAGGCTTACGGAAAATAGTCTTTATAAAAAAAATCTTAGTCGTGCAGGAGTAACATTGAAATTGAAATTAACATTGTTTGGGACATTGGTGAGCACAGAACCATACTTCTCACTCGTATCTCGATGATAAGCATCTACTGTTTTATAGGCACATCCATGTCAGTAATGTTTGAATCAATGTCAATTTCAATGTTACTTCAGCATTTTCAAAAATCTTATCTTTGAAAAGAAATTCATTCTCAAAAAGAAAATTTTGTAGTTCACGATCAGGCAGTCGAATTACTGATTTTGATAAAAACCTGAGTGTTCTTTTAAACATCTCAGTTTTTAAAACAATGCAAATCAAACAAATTCTTGTCTTTTTTCCCCACTACTTCAGTATAAAAATTAATATGAATTCTCTTTCTAAAATATGGACAAAGAAATAAAAAATTAAAAGAACAAACTTTGGCTTTATAATCGTCAACCATCATAGCAGTTCTTTGTATTACGCACACCTTCCCTCCTTTAAACATCCAAGCTTCACTTCTTTAGGAGGTTTGTACAGATTATTAGATTCCATTGAACTGCAAACTTTGCTTTTAAACAACTACCAAGGTTTAAAGAACCAACTGTTTCAGAGAATTGCCAATTCCATCATAACAAGGGGGATATGGCTCCCAGCCCCACGGGGTTGGCCTAGGGGTGAGTGAGCCTTGAGTAGGTCAAGTGTTTGAAACCCCACAAAGCAATGAATTCCTTGGGGCCACCCTCCAGGGTCCGTTTGACCCTCGACTTAACTAATTGCAGGTAGGACTTTCCGAGGGGGCGGTGCGTGTGACCGTGGGATCAGTCTCAGCCGAAGGGTGGGGATGGGGGGGATATGGGAGCCTGGCTATGAGAAGTTCCTCAGGGGCCTCTCAATATCATTTTCAATCCATCCGCGGGGGGGGGGGGGGGGGGGGGACCCACAGCTTGGTTTTTGATTCCCCAAATGATTCAGCAAAAATGAGCCAACTTAGACTCAAGCCTGTAGTATACATTTCTAGCTCAGGGGCCTGAGATACCACCACAATAAAGTTCGATAGAAATGCTCTGAACTATATGCATAATGCAGGCTGAACTATCTGAGTAGGTGCGTGACCATACAGATGTTCTTATGAATGCATGACATTCATGAGAAAAGAATATATGTGTAGGGAGGATGGAAACACTTTAAACTGAAAAGAAGTGCACCTCAATGATCAATTTTGAACATCGCCCAAAATTAAGGGTATATTACATAAAATAATATTTACATGGAAGACATGCCAGTTTATCCGTGGGTTTGCAGAGATTCAAACCGAGCCCAAGAGCCAAAACATGATAAGAGAAGATATGGAAATGAGGAACCAAGTAACGAACGCGAGAGCTATGGAGGTTATGAACCTGTTGCATTGGAGTTGGGGTTGTATCTTGCAGATTTCCAAGTCTCTTGCATATAAAACTGACACCCCGGCAGACGAACAAGCTGCTGCAAGTGATACAGTGGCTGTCACCTACATTTTTTTATTTATTATTACAAATATTGGTCAGTTAAATTCACATAAAAAGGAACAATGTGACAAAAAATTACTAAATCTAAACTACAATTTAAATCTCAGTCAGAACATTCTCAACACAGAGTTAAGGATCTCTATAATAAATCAGGACTGCTTCACTTCTTAGCATGCAGAACAAGAGCACTATATGAAAATTGAAGTCAGAGGATAGGTAAAATTTCTTGAGTGTCATTTCGGCTTAAGAAAAAAGAAAAAAGGAATAAGAAAAGTTTACATTTTTTTTTTATCCATCAAAAGGTTACACTTTGACCCCCCATGGTTTGACATAATTCTATGTTGACCCCCTAACATCCTTTCAGTTTACTTGTCGTCAATCAAACAGTTAGAAATGATTTTTATTTTTATAAAGATTATTTTAACCTTTTTGAAATGTCATTCTTTTTCATAAACACAAATATTCTTGTGAAAAAATGGGTTTATGCTTAAGAGTGTGAGAATGTTTAGCTGGAGGCATTTTTATCTTTTTAAAACTTATTTTTTTTCAATAATAATAATTAAATAAGAGGGTAAAAATGTAAAATGATAGGGGAGGTAAGTGAACTAGTCAAAATGTTAACAAAGTCAGTGATAGGGGAGGTAAGTGAACTTGTCAAAACATTTACAAAGTCTGTGATAGGGGAGGTAAGTGAAATTGTCAAAATGTTTGGGGGTCAACATAGAACCATAACAAACCATTGGGGATCAAGGTATAATTTATACCCTAAAAAAAAAAACACCAACTTAAAATTAGAAACCGAAAAAGCTTCTGGTGAACTCCACAGTTTCTGGACCTTTATTTAGGCTTTGCAACAAATCTTCTTTTGTTGGCTTCCCTTAGGTATATGTAGGACAAAACACATAGGGCAAATAGTAGGGTGTCAAACATTTTCATATATATATATATATATATATATATAGGGTCCCGTTTGGCACCCTACACTTTACCCTACGCTTTACCCTACGTGTTTTGTCCTACATGGATTAGAAGTTTTGGAATAGGCTGATTTTTGGTGAGGATGATCTTTATGGTGAGAAGATCGTCCTCACCAAAAATCAGCCCATTCCAAAACTTCTAACCCCATCAAAAATGATTTACAAACAATGAACGGTCCACGATTTTTCAACTTGTAAACATGGGACTAGAAATTTAGGAATGGGCTGATTTTTGGTGAGGAGGATCTTCTAACCGTAGAGTTCATCCTCACCAAAAATCAGCCCATTCCAAAACTTCTAACCCCATCAAAAATGGTTTACAAACAATGAACGGTCCACGATTTTTCAACTTGTAAACATGGGACTAGAAATTTAGGAATGGGCTGATTTTTGGTGAGGAGGATCTTCTAACCGTAGAGTTCATCCTCACCAAAAATCAGCCCATTCCAAAACTTCTAACCTATGTAGGACAAAACACGTAGGGTAAAGTGTAGGGTAAAGCGTAGGGTGCCGAATATTTCCCATATATATATAAAGCTAGGCCATCGTAATAATTTTTAGCGAATAAATCTAGTGTCTGAGCATTCACGCATCTCAGAAAGTCCGCGCATATGTTACCCCAACACTTCATAATGGATGTTGTAGTTTTAGCGTGTAAATACTATATCCATGAAATACCCTGGCTGCATCTCTCTCATACATGGGTGAAATGGTTTGGCACACAAATCTACATGCATTACTAAGGAAAGTTGAAGAGGATAAAGTAGTTACCCAATCACCAACAACAAACAGGCTCATTAGCACGGGGTTCTTAAGGTCTCTCCTTATCCTCAAAGCATAGATGTCAAGACACGCAAGTCCCAAGCTCCACAATGCTTGAAGCCCCATTGAAGCAATCAAATAGCTGAATCAAAGATATTCACTGTCAAAGTGCACAATCTTCATAAATTCTTTTAATTTAAAAACTAGCCCATTATAGGGAGTTCCAACATTATAATCAGTCTAAAAGTTGAGCAAGAGATCACATCAGGAAGGAAATATGAGAAAACGAAATCTATACCGCCCTAGATTATGTAAGAAGGCAATCCACACCTTATCATAAATATTGGGGTCAACAAGATAAATCCTTTTTCACAACTCAATTCTATCTAAAATTATATTTTCGATCAAACCATATGGTGTACATAAATGAAGAGAGAAAAAAAAAGAGTTTCTCTAATGATTTTATTAACATAGTAACATTAAAATTCAACATTTACCTACAGATTTACGTTTTTTTTTTTTTTTCAATTTTATTTAGCAAAATAATAATCATCATCATCATCAAAGCCTTACCCCAAAAATTTGGAGTCGGTCATACAAATCTTGATCCTTCATTAAATTCTTTCAAAAACTTGTTGGCCACTTTTGCCCCCTAAGAAGGCTCTTGAAAATATTTTATTTTATTTTTCTTTTTTAAGAGGAAAAGATTACCATCCAAACAGGCCCTAGTTTAAATATAGAAGAAGAAAGATACCTGAAGGAAGTGAATCTTGAGAAGCCGAAAGCAGAGGCCATAACCCCAATCGAAGCAGCAGCGAACGAGCATTGCCCTATCCTCAGAATCAGCCCACTCACTGTTCCAGGTCCCCCCATCAAGTTTTTCATCTTCGTCTCTCTCTCTCTCTCTCTAATAAACCCTAGATTTCATCACAATCTATCTCCTCCATTTCTTCTTGGAAAACAAATTATCGATTTTGATTTACAAATAATTTATAAACTAAGACGAAATTGATGTTTTATAGACTTTCTTGTCGATATTTTTACTCGAATCGAAGATCTAGGGTTTGGAAGTAAACAGTTTTGGTGATGATACGTGAGAGTTGATACTGCTCCCTCTCTCTCTTTCTTAGAGAGAGAAAACCGATCCAGCGAGTTTACTTTACATGGTTCTTACGAGAATTTCGGAAATATATTATATTATACTATATATTATTAAAAAGAGAAATATTAATGTTTGGTGTTTGGAGATTGGAGTTGTGGTCATGACGCTGTTTATTCTTCTTTCTTTACGGATCTTCCTTTATCTTCTTCTTTTTAAGTTTTCTAGTCACGCTAGCCTTACTAAGTTAGTAAGGATTTCACCTTACGAGGGTCTTTGCCCTCACCACTTGGCATTCAAAAAACATGATCGGATGCTTTGAGAGTTGTAGAGGACGAAATTATATGAATCTTGAAAGAAAGAAAGAAAAAAAGAGTTATTTTTCACCTTGATTTCCATTTTTAAGTTTGTGATTTATGTGGATGTTCGGTAGCCGTCCATTTTCTAAACCTCGAATTAAGGTCTAAAGAATTTTTTTATCTAAGTTTTTCAATGAAACTTAAAAAGGGGCCGTGGTGTTGGATTTCTGATGTGATAATCCATTTAAACAAAATGACTCTTTGTAAGACTCAAAAACTTTGTTAGTAAGGAAAGGGTTTCACTAAGGCATTCTTTTTCATTTTTTCTTTAGCTTTTTGGTCGGCCAAGGCTGACAAATAAGTTTTGATTTTCCAACATGTTCATAAAGGCATCCCACTTAAAAAGAGAAAAATGACAACTTGCCCAATCCATTGAGTTAATTCTAGAATAAAGTTGAGCAAAAGATAATTCTGAAATAAAGTTGAGGAGCCAAGAGGAGAGGAATGAATGAGGTATCGTGGACTGCACCTCACTTTAGCTAAAAATGACGTTTATCTCTCATAAAACTATAATATAGTGGGATTCTTCACTTGTTTTTTTATTAGAATCGTGAGGAGTGATATTAAAATTGAAATTCATTCACACATTGTTGACGTGGAAGTGCACGTAGAACCATAGATGTTTTTCACTTGTATCTCGATGAAAAATATCTATGACTATGTATACACATCCACGTTAGTAATGTGTGAATCGATGTCATTTTAATGTCACTCTGGCATTTTTCATTTTATTATATAGATGTAACAATTTCATATAAAATCTTTATAGATATTTTTCATCACTTGATAAATAAAGACAATAATGTTAGAAGAGGTGAAGAGGAAAGGATTGGTGACTCCACTCTTTTATCCCTCACAAAATTGTAGTAGTTAAGATCCACCATTGTGATTTATTATATAGATATAATATTTTCATATAAAATCCTTATAGAAAATCTTTCCCCACGATAATTAAATATTACACACTCAAAGATTTTCAAAAATTGTACAAATAAAATAAATGCAATTAGAGGTGTGTACTTTTCTTAAAAGTAATGCTGTTAGAGTTGTGCTATTGACACCCACCATATTCGTTCTTGGCACCCACTTAAGTGGAATCTTTAAAAAAAATTAAAATTACACTTATACCCTTATTGTATTACTCTTAACACTCACCATCTTTTCCATCTATTCTACCAAATGAAATCTTAATCATCTCACCATCTTCTTTATCCATTCTCTCATTCTTCTCCATCATCTCTCTCTCTCTCTCTTCTCTTCTGTTTTGCATTTAGAAAAGTTGAATAAGGATTTTAAGTTTCAACAATGATTTCGAGTTTCTTAAAATGTGTCGCAGGTTGAATCTGAGTATATCCGTATTCGGATCCCATGATTTTACCTGGTTCAAATTCAACTCAGATCCTAGTAGATAAAACCATATCCGAATTACTTTGTTCACTTAAACCAGATCCAACCCGACATGAATTGCTTGACACCGATAGAGTCAGATCAAATAATTCTAGATCATTTAACAATTTTCTGCTATGGTTTTTTGCAAAGGATATTTTGTAAAATCTAAAAATATAATTTTTAAAGTAATATATCATTCAGATGTCGGCAGATATAGGGATGGACGCCGTATTCGACCCAAATATGACTCAGATCAAGGGATATCAAACCATATTAGACGCATTTTTTTATTTGGATCTACTCCAAGCAACCAAACCCACTAAATTCAGGATTTGGATAAAATCCGATGTATTTACGCTGATGTGTTTCTTGACCTGAAGTGTTTAGAAACCTCCACACAAATATCATTTACTTGCACACGAAATGGTTTTGCCTGCAAAAAAAAAAAATTCAGTTGTTGGGTGCACACAAGACCATTGCATTGACGATTACTGTTTTGATATGGAAACAATGCAATATTGATGCCAAGATTGCACAATTAGGGTTCTTACTCAATTATAGACACTAAGTAGGCATAATTAGAACTGTCATCCTCATACGGATCGTACAACACATAATACACAACGAAATAAGCTTATTTGATGTAGACCAATTTACTAGTGGCTCACCCTTCGAATGGTCTGGCTCATCCAATTGGATGAGTAGTGTCATCTTGATGTACAATGAACAAGCTTTAAATGATCAGAGACCACACCCATACCTAGGATTCAAAGTGCACCACACCCCTCATTCATCTTTCAAAGAAAAAACATATACGAAGGCCTAAAAAAAGCTGCACATGTTGCTGTACATTAGACAAGCTTTTCAAGATCAGAGACCCGTCATTGATCTTTCAAAGATGAAATACAATTGGGAAGTGGTTTTCGAAATAACTTGAGTGATGCACACTCACATAAAAAATATAGAGAAAAAGTACCAATTAAAAGTTTACAAAGTACAAGCAACAAAATAGTGGATACAAGTAGGAATAAAATGGGAGAAGGCTTCTTTTTTGAAACCTAACCTTTCTACTGGCAACTTAGGACTCAAGACTGCATAACAAGATTCTTATGGGTATAAACAACCCCTTTATCACCATCCACCACTTGCCCACTCCCTCTCAAAATCCTGCATTTAGTAACAAGTCAGTAATAGCTAGGCTCCAACATAACCAACAAAAATTATACGAAAGACACGTATAAGGTGTGACACTAATCTATAACCTATAGAATGTATAGATGACGAATGCTAGCAAGCAACAAATATAATATGTAACACGGATGCAACGTGGTTAAAATTATTTGTAACACATTTTGTAAACAGGATTCCATAATAAAGTATACATTTCCTATAAATGTGATTGAGAATAGATTTAGAAACTACATTATATCTAGGATTAGTGCATCAAAAATACGATGGCAAGAAGAAAGAAAGGTGAAAAGCTTTTAAAGTCATGTTATTAGCCATTTCAAAAAGTCAGAATTACTTGCTTAGTTCTTTGAAATGAAATTATGCCTAATTTCAAAAACATAAAATCCCATTATTATCAAAAGATACACAATAAGGGAATTTTTTTTCAGAATGCACAAACCATCGTGTTGTTAACAGTCCTTCAACTCCAACAGGACCTCGAGCATGAATCCTACTTGTACTAATCCCAATCTGTTCAGCATTAAACAGAAATCATAAGAGCGAGAAATTCGACCATTTTAACTAAAATTTAATACTAAAAAACTCAGGATGATTGATACCTCAGCACCAAGCCCAAAACGCGCCCCATCACAAAATCGAGTGCTTGCATTATGAAATACAGCCGCACTGCCAGGGTAGATTATTGCCACAATGTTTAGTACAAGTAAAATTTCAAAAGGACATCATTCATAAATTGCTCGTTTCAAACCCGGTCGGGTTCATCCAAGTCAATCCGCGTTAGTTTTCCTGGTCAGACATCGGTCATACAGAGACAAATCCTTTTGAGAAAGTCTTCCCGCGACCCAACTCCCAAGTGTGGGAAATCCCTCATATTACATTGACCCTCTGCTTCAGCTTATACTTTCGTCGAGTTAGGATCTCAGACAGATGAGACTGGAAGCTTAGTGAGTTAGGCCGGCAAACACCAAAACCTCATGGCCTTTGCCAATTTTGGGAGAAAACCATCCCAAAAAATAATTGTCTTCACAGACACATTTAAAAGTTTGAACAACATGGTATCAAATCCAATTTCCTAAGTATACATCAGAGACACATACCTGTCAACCTGATGTAGGAAGAGTTCTGCAATTTCATGGTTTTCGGTAATGATGCAATCAGTATGTGCACTGCCAAAAAAGCCAATATACAATAATATTACAATCTTCATTTATATATATATATATATATATATATATATATATATAGAGAGAGAGAGAGAGAGAGAGATGAGAGGCTAACATGCCTTCCATGACGATGTATATGATCAATGGCTGCATGCACATCATCCACGATTTCAATTGTGCAAGCCATTGAGTTGTACTCATGATGAAATGAGGGTGCCGCTTTAATATTTAACAGTGCACTTGCTCTCGGTCCACCATATAGAGTAACACCTGCAATGAATGAACATTAGCTAGGGAAGTGTCAATCTAATCCCACCAATGATAGCTTCTGCTAAATGATTTCCTCTGTTCACTATAATAGTGTACTTGCACAATCTTAAAAAATAAAACTTGTTCTGTATGGACGGAACCAATTCGGTAACAATTCTTCATCCCTAAATGTATCTTTTATGCTGATAAGATGTATCCTAGTTCCTAAGATACGATGAAAGCAAGTCTGCCACTTGGACAGATTCCCTTATCCAATAACTAATCTCGGATTCAGGTACCTAAAGGAAATTTTTAAGGAAAAGAAAGACATACCTTCACGGCAGAGCTCTTCAATGAGCTCATTAAGCCCTCCAGTTTCCAACAAATCTTTGTGCACAAGTAGTGTTTCCTGAGAATAGCACAACACTGAGTGACTAGTATGTCATAAATGGGCACGTGAAGAGCATCAGTAAAGGCATAAATTAGTTGTAAATATAAAGCCAGATGTCTAATATCATCAAACACGATTTGTCAGTAAAAAGGAATATATCAAGGAATTACCATCGCATTGCAGGCCGCAGGATAGTCTGTCTTTCCATCCAGAACAATGTGCTTCGCCATACCCATGTTAGCCGACTTATCAACATAAACATGGCAAACGCCATCTGAGCAGCAGACACCGCAATTTTACTACAACAACCACTAGTTGCAAACTCTAATTCATATAGAAAATCTAACGTCTTACACGATCAAGATTGTGCCAACACAATATATTACATAAATAGACTCCAACAATAATTTAGCTTAGAAAAACACTTTCTTTAACTCTTACTAAGGGTCCTTGAGCTCAAATGATTACCACATGGCAATCCAAAAAAGACTCAGATTCAAAAAAAAAAATCAATATATATATATTTTTTCTTTTGGGTTTGGTCCAAGGTTTTGAAAATGGACGGCTACTGAACTTCCACGGAATCCAAAATTTAAAATTAAATTTCAACGGTGAAAATAACTTCTTTTTTTTGTAAAGTTCACAGAATTTTTTCCTCTACAACTCTGTAGCACCTGATCATGTTTTTTGGATGCCATAAGGTGAGGTCTACGACCCTTAGTAAGTGTTGAAATCTAACTAAGTAATTAAGGCTAGTCGAACTCTTTAGCTTACCAGCATGACCAAGTACAGGAATTTTTGTTGTCTCCTTGATTTGTGAAACAAGTTTGTTGCTGCCTCTAGGGATCACAAGATCTATCACATCATCAAGCTGAGGCAGAGATTAAACACTGAGTTAAATACTAAGATGATACAAATAACTCTCAGTATAATGCTCTCCATTCCACCCATTTCTCACCTTAAGCAGATCAGAAATCTCATCTCTTGAAGTCACGAGTCCAATAAGCTTTTCACCAACAGTACCAGGGATAGCCGAAGTAATAACCTACAAAAAAGCAAATATAACACCAACAAAGATTTAAAAAAAAAAAAAAAAAAATTTAAGATGGTTTCACTTAAGATCAATCCATAAATCATGCCATGGTTTCAAGAAACTAAACCTTGTGCAAGATTGCGTTTGATCGCATTGCTTCTTTTCCACCTTTCAAGAGAAGCCCATTTCCACTTCGAATTGCTAATGACGCTATCTATTGGATCAAATAAAAGACCAAAAATTAAGGTGATCGAGAAAAAATCACATGAAGCTGAAATGTGGGAAAAAATCCATAGCAAAAAAAATAATGGGTAAAAGAGTATTCTCAATTTCGGTATTTCTACTTCAACAACTACTTGTAAATATAGCATCAAATACCTAGAAAACCTAAGATCAGACGAGTACTAACCAACCTCAGAATTAGTATTTCTCTTTCAACAAATTCCAACCATTTAAAAAGAGAAATTAGGACCGAATTAATTGTGTCAGGTACAACACATAACAACATCAAGTAATTTTTTATTTTTTTACCTGAACCAATGCATCAGGTCTAGACTCAAAAACAATAAGGAGAACACCCAAGGGACATGATGTCTTCTCTAAGATGAGCCCATCTGCAAGCTGGATGCAAGAGTATAGATATCAGAAATTTCAGAGTGATTGATGACAAACACAAAGAGAGAGTTTATCTAGAAGACAGATATTCCGTTGGCCACAAAGGTGGTTTCATAGCACGATAGCTTTCAAACAAATTTTCGTACTATGTAAATTATCAAATAACAGAGAAGCTTGCGTGATTTGCCTCACTCTTTGTAGTTGACAAAAATTAAACATATTCATTTGTCACCCAAATACGTGAAACGGGAATCATATTGTTCAACACAAGATTGTGGAGAAAATTTCATAAAAACCCACTCCTCCCCTTACCTCTGTTCTCCTTAAAACATGACCAATCGGTTCTTCCATGTCTGCAAGCACACGAATGGATTTTGCCAGACTTGAAATCTGTGGAGAACAGTACATTGGAATCAATAGTATGGACAGGATATTTCTAAACACCATGCTTATGAAGAAACAAAGAGAACGTAAATTATAAAAACCTGCATACACCATGGATATCACAGCTTTGAATAGATCATGGTGGGCCAAAAACCAGATACCGAAAAGGAAAAAAAAAAAAGAACTTAATTCCCATCACAACCAAACTTCAGTATCCATCTATGCCTTACCTTCCCGGGTTTCAGCGCCAACCGAGATATCAATGGCTTTTCATATCCAGCCTGCTCTGCAGCAACAATATCAGCTTCATTCTCAACTTTGATTAAATTCTCATTTTCCTCCAAAGCATCAGCTATGCCCAGCAAAATTTTCCTTCTATCTTGTGAAGATAGACCCTATAATGGAAAACATGAAAAATACACTTAACAGCTACAAAGAAAGAATGTACATCCATAAAGTTGAAAGAGTTGTCAAAGAAAACCACACTGAAATTGCAAAAGAAAGAAAAAAAAACATTTTTCACAGTGCAAGCAAATGCAAGCCTTGCGATTGTAAAGCCACGAGATATCACCTGAAGTCGTCTCGAACAATCCCTTGCTGCAACTGCCATCTCATGTGCACCAACTTCTTTGAGTGGAGCCCATAAATGGGCATCCCGATGAAAGAGAGTACCAACGTAGTCTCCTTGAATTACTTTTATGATATTATCAGTAGCATAACCACTTCAACAAAGATAACAAAATTAGAGCTCATTCACGTAAATTAGATATAAACATAGATAATCCCTTATGAGGCCGAGAATTGCGAAAGCAAGGCCTAATGTTATGCAAGCATAATGTAGGAGTATACCTAGTAATAATGACAGGGATACCAGAGTGAGCTGCATATACAGAAGCTTTTACTTTAGCAGTCATACCTCCTCTTCCCATCCTTGACTTGTCACCAAATGTGATTATTCCTTGATGCTTTTCTTTTATATATGTATGGATAAGTTTCGATTGTGGCTCACTAGGAGGACCACTATATAGGCCCTCTACATCACTCAACAAAATAAGGAGGTCAGCTTTTAGCTCCAAAGCCAATAGAGCTGCCAAACTGTCATTATCCCAAAATATACCCGAAGAATCCTGAAAATAAATGCTCACAATCAAATATTTACAATAAAAATAGAGGATGAGCAGGAAAGTAAATAAGTAATCTGAAAAAAAAACAAATGCACATAAGTATCAGAATTTATATTTGAGATACATTATGAATGCTAGGAATATCATCAATAAGGGTACATGGACATAACCATGCAAGTGCTTAAACAAATTTGATATAATGCCACATTCAAATAGTGTAAAATGAGTACTCAAGTAAATTTTGAAATTAATGAGAGGCTTTTGTTCCTTCTTTTTGTTGAAGTTTTGCAATTTTAGTAACTGTTGTCTTTTTTGTTTTTCAATTATTATTGTGAGTTGGATACCACGACCAACTCTTAAACCTGCCTAAGTCCATCAACTATTAACCACTAACTTGCTTGCCAATTGCCAATACAAAAACATAGTTAGGATTTTTCTTTTGACAAATGGTAAGATTAGTGAGAGGCCACCAAGGCCTTTTAACAAAAAAATAACAAAAGAAGTATCAAACCTTCCATGAACACGTACCACTTTAAATATTAATTGACCTACATGTCTAGAGGAAGCAACCCAACTGATTATGTAACATTACCACATGTTCCAATGGGAGGAACATTTGGTTCTGGAGCTCATAATTAGCATTTTTGGGTATCTTTTTTGTTTTGGGGCAAGTTGTTTGAGGAGTTCAAGGGTGTCTTCTTTGCAGACTTTCTATTCATATGGGAGATTCAGTTTGTAAGGTGGAGTGCTGATCTATTGTATTTGTTGCTCCGTGATAGTCACCTCGACCATCATTTTTCTTAATAAAAATCTATATTATACTTTTGAAGAAAAAATTGAGCCGGGTACTTTGACTTGCAATCTGCCTACATTATAGTGTAATTTCCTGCATTTTCATGAAAGATATAATCCTACATTTAGAGAGTCTACTATTACACAAAAAAATTTGAAATAATAAGCTTTGTACTTCATTTCTCTTGTAAAGTAAATATGTTCTACAGCTTGACCAACAGTCTTGTCTGGCCTCACCCAGTCAAGCTTGGTTGCTTGGACTTGATTCACTCATTTGTGCCTAAACTACATATAATTTGTAAAGAACAACAGTTGCAATGAACATGGAAATAACCATCATCAATAATATAGCCAGCCCAAGAGCAGAAGAGAATAGGGACATTGAATATTAATATACCTCATATGGAGTTCTCCTTGTACTAATTGCATCATTTTCATTAAAAATAGGAATGACCCTCAAAGCTAACAATGACATCACTGTTTCACTAAGCTGTATTCTAGAATCTTGATCCCTAAAATCATTATCAGTCACAAGAAGTTGAGATGCCGTCACGTCTAGCTGCATAACACACCAAATTGCATAAATATTTGGAAAAATACAACTCAAGTCGATGGAATAAAACATTAGTCGTGATACTCTGACTTCCCCACGTGGCATACTCAATCGACTCCCCTGACATGGGGTGTGCCAGAACCATAGATTTCCTTTCATCAGGATACACAACTGCACATATTTATGGGGATGTGTTGTTGTGTATCCCGAGGCATAAGTCTTTGGTTCTGGCACACCCCACGATCGGGGGAGTCGATTGAGTATACCACGTGGGGGAGTCATATTATCACCACTCATATAACATTATTAATAGTCTCACCTGACTAAACAAGACGTCATATAGAGCCATGAGTCCACTCTGGCCGACAGCAGCACAACCCTTTCCATCAAATTCAACTTGTGGTTTTTGGAGATCAGAAAAGCTGCAAAACATGAAACCATTCGATGTTATAATTTAAAAAAAGAACAAAAAATTCATTTTACAAAGAAATAGAAAGTATGGTGAGAATAAGTTATAATGGGGAAAAATAATCAAAACCAATTCAACATTATAGATAAAGAAAAGCCATTCGAACCTGCTGTTGACTAATTTCCTGTATCGAAGTCTTTGGCGGCCGACGCCAATTGCCCCCGAAGTCACCAAAATAACCTCAAATCCACGAGAATTCAAATCTTTAAGCTGCATGTGTTTCATTCAGAACATAACCTTATAAGTACTAGGATATATACCACATTGATTCAATAAAGAGGAGATGTCTCTATGTTCTACAACAGTATTAAGGGATGAAAAGCTCATTTACTTGCTCACAAAGCGATCCAAGTCTGCCTAGAGCTAATCTTCCATCAGCTTGGGTAGCAACAGCTGTCCCGACCTTTATTTATCAAAATCAACCATCAGCAACCACAACAATTAAGCAATTTATAATTCCAAGGAATAACTCATACAATTCAGCAGTTTGCATTACTCCCCTAACTATTGAGAGCCATCAATCCAACCAAAAAAGCCGAAAACGTTTCACTGACAAACTTGACCCCTCCCCACCCCACCTCGACTTCAAAACGAAGTATGAGCTCAAATCGAGACAAACAAACAAAACAAACAAAAACACTCAATATTTTGATGAAGCTTGGATTCAATTTAAAATCACAAGATTTAAAAAATAAAAAGCTTCCAAACTAGAGGACAAGCCATGTCGCTCAAACTAGTGGTACACCACTAAACAAGAAATGAAGGCCATACTTGGTACACTACAATCATTTGCAAATGCAAAAATATTTCTGAGATCACTTTTTTGATTGCTTGGTAACACAATGCAAATCATTTGTATTGTAAATGATTTGCAAGGCTCACCTAAATTCTTAAAAATTCAGCAAATCATTTGCAAAAGTTATTTGACATGGTACAATAACATGCATACGAATTTACGAAAATACCTCTCCTCGAAAAAACATTAACTCGCATATTGAAATTACAAATTAAAATTATAAAAATAGCTCAGAATATTTGCTACAGTAATATGCATATGAATTTATACTGATAAATAAATAAATATATATAGAAAGGTCAGGTTTGGTAGCCAACAATTTGTCCTATATGGCTTAGAAGTTTCGGATTGAGCTAATTTTTTGTGAGGGTGGTCTCTAAGATGAGGAGATCATCCTTAGAAAAAATCAGCCCAATCTGAACCTTCTAACCCCCATCTAAAGTGATTAGAATTGTAGACCGTTGATTTTTTACCGATAATTTGTAAACCAAATTTGATGGATTTAGAAGTCTCGGATTGGGCTAATTTTTTGCAAGGATGATCTCTAGGTTGTAGAGATCATCCTCATAAAAAATCAGCTCAATCCAAAACTTTTAAGCCATATAGGACAAAATCAGCTTCCTCGTTTGGTTGCCTAACCCCTAGGGGTTGGCTCAATGGCAATTTTGGACTGATAAGTGGTTAATGCCCATAGGTCAGGAGTTTGATACCCAGTATGAACATTAATTCCTCAGGGGCCACCCACGAGGGCGCACCCTCACTTACCTAGTGCGTGTGATGTGCGGGCGTTGCACGTGCCTCGGGAAAAAAAAAGGTCATTCAAAAAAACATTGGCTACCACCGACACCCGTATATGAATTTATGAAAATACCTTTCATCAAATATATATTAACCTACACGTTAAAATTACAAAGAATACACCAATCAAAGAAATTCAAATGATGAAAATAGTCCTTAGTACTTGTTATAGTAACATTCATGTAAATTTATAAACATAACCCCTCATCAAATAAATTACGAAAATGACGAAAATAAATACTTTCTATGTAACATGCGTTCAAATTAATGAATATACTCTTCATCAAATATAGATTAACTTGCATATTGAAATTACAAAAATACCCCTAATCAAAGAAATTATGAAAATAATCCAGAATACTTGCTACGATAACATGTGTATGTATTTATAAAAATATTCCTCATCAAAAATATAAAAAATAAAAAGAACCCATTACAATAGTTTCAAAATTATAAAAATAACCCTCATCAAAAAACTATGCAAATTATGAAAATAGCCTTCAATCTTGTAGAAACCCCATTTCCGTACTCTCTTAATCTAATCAATTCATTACATAGTTGCAGCAGATTCCCAATCATGGGTAATATTTGCAAATGACCAATATACCCTTAGTACCTTTTGCCCTCACTTTTCACCATGAAACAATCCAAAACACTTAAACTAACATTAGAAAAGAATATTTAAGTTCCAAATGGATATTTTCTATCAAAAAAAAATTCTCATATTTTTCAAAAAGGACGAAACTACCCCTAACCTGATATACCCCTTAGAAACCAAGCTACTTACAGAGAAAATCATCCCCCAACATAGAAATTGTCAATTTAGGATCAAATCAGTCATTTTCTAAAAATATCACTTTTTTTCAAAAATGACGTAAATGCCCCTAGTAGCATTTCCAAACCAAAACCTTCGAAATGCATGAAAGGGTCGTTTTTAACGAAAATATTGCGTGAAGTAATTTCAAAATGTTCAAAAACCGTATATATGTTGTTAAATAAAAAATTCTCATGGGGCAAAACGGACATTTACCTCCAAAATTAGTAAATCTTCCTAAAATGAAAAACTCAAAATTTAATTGGATTAAGACGCTTAAAATTTAACGAAAATATTGTGTAAAAATAATTTCAAAATGTTCAAAAACCATATATATTGTTAAATTAAAAATTCTCATGGGATAAAACGGACATTTACCTCCAAAATTAGTAAATCTTCCTAAAATGAAAAACCCAAAATTTAATTGGATCAAGACTCTTAAATTTTTTTTCTAATCTCAATATCCATGTTAATGTAACAAGCACCGAGGGTATTTTTATAATTTGAATAGTTTATTTGATGAGGTTCATTAAATTAAAATATTTTTAATAAGAACTCTCTAAAATAAAATAAAGGAGAGAGAGAGAAGATTACATTGATGTAATATAAATTTAGGGTTTCTGAACAAGTAGAACAAAAACAACAAGTTGAATCTTGAAAGAAGAAGAAGATGAAGAAGAAAGTAATTAACCTTGACAATAACACGCTTAACGTCCTTAACAAACGCTCGAGTTGAGTCCATGGAGTGCATTACGACAAGAGCGAGTTCGCTCGTTCTGATTCACTCTAGAGATGAGGAAACTCGAGAAAGTCACTGATAAAAGTGCCTACAAAAGCTTTAAATATTTGAGATACTTGAACCATGCAGTCTGTGCTCCGTTATGTAACAGATAAGTGGAGATCCCTTTATATACTGCTACTGCACGGGTTGACGTTAGTTTTCCAGAAATAGCGGGTCATATGAGGTAGGCATTAACTCGATTTAGTTCTTCGCGAGCTAGATAGTTTAATATCTTTCGGATTCCAAAGCCGTCGATCTCTTAATCTTTTACTATTATAACGAGAGAAGAATAAGATGGAATAGTACTGGTTCATGGTTCGACACCAAAAATATGTATTTTAAATATACCCTTCACTTTAACAAAATTACATTACGTCACCCTAAAATCACGTTGTTTAATTTTTAAAATTACAAAATAACACCCAAATCGAAAATTTTGAAGATGAGATAT
Source organism: Akebia trifoliata (assembly GCF_017979445.1). Lineage (NCBI taxonomy): Eukaryota > Viridiplantae > Streptophyta > Magnoliopsida > Ranunculales > Lardizabalaceae > Akebia > Akebia trifoliata. Next base: position 3,171,140 of record NC_141380.1, on the reverse strand, counting down.
TTTAGGCCTAACTTCCTGACTTATGGCACGTGTTGGACGTACGATCCTGACCCTATAACGACAGAAATTGGAGACGGTACATCAAAATTTTGATTCCAAAAATACCCCAATCTTAACATAATTGTACTTCACATTCCCTAAATCAGTTTGGTTAGCTTTCAAAATTATAAAGTACAATTTTTATTATGTAATATTCAAAATTAATATTTTAAATCATAAATAAACCTTTTATATACGTGAGTTTGCCATAATTTTTTTTTTAAATATATATATGAAGCCATCTTGTAGATTTTGCTAAATGTTTGAGACACTCATGTATTTTTAAAAGAATAATTATAATCTGACACTCCAACGTGACGTACTAAGAATACTCATCTGATGTGAGATGTGTCAAAATCACGGATTTTCTTTCATCAAAATAGACAACTATAGATTTAAGGTGACGTTGAAGACATAAAATCAATGGTTTTGGCACGACCCACATCAAGTGAGTATTTTGAGTATGCAATGTGGGGGAGTCTGATTATCAAAACTCTTTTTTAAGATGATGACATACGCCCTTGACCTTGATTCATTGGAAGTGTAATAAAGATTGAAAAAAGTGCCCTTGTCTTCAAACAGTAGGATAGATTTTTTTCAATCTCACCTTCTAATTTCAAAATATCGTGTTTTTCTTTTAGGACGTGTTTGTTGCATGACAAACTCGTAGAAAACTCTAATGTACGGTATTTGAGTGCAAAACAAATATATATATAAAAAAAAAAAAAAGAGAAAATGCATGAGATTTGCCTCTTAGGACGGCAAAGTTTCTCTCATTCCTCCCCTTAAGAAAATGATTTGCCTTATGACACTAAATTTGAATCTCATAATTGCCCCCATTTTTTACATTGAAACTTGATCTAAGTAAGATTGTTTTGGTAAAAACTAATAAAAGTGTGATGCCTTATATCGTGGGGGTATTATTCTTTTTTATTATTATTATATTATTTATAAAAATCCTTTAATCATATTTTAATACATGTACTTTCTTTCATAATATCTTCTAATTTATTTTATTTTTTTAGAAAAGAGATTGCTTTCTTTACTAATTTAATAAGATTTCAAATCTTACTAAGGGTTGTTGTGCTCGAATGGATTATCAAATTGGAATACATTTCATTAATTTTTTTAAAGATAAGTTCATAGAATTGTTTCTTCTGCATCCCTATGGCATCGTATCATATTTTTGGATGCTACAAGGTGAGCTAAACCACATTTGTAAGATTTGATTCTTTCCAAGTTAGCAAGGCTAGATTTACTTAAAAAAGTTTATATTTCTTATACGATCCAATTAAAATGAAAAGAGTACAATAAGATTTCTCACGTAATTTTCCATGATGTACTCAATGAGAAAAAAACAATTTGCTAGTGCGTCATTTGTATGACAAATGATTTTGCAAGGCAAGTATTTTCCCTGCAATCAAACACGTCCTTAATGTTTTAACCAATGTTCAACATCAATTTTTTTGTAGTCTTTCACAGTAGAACAAAGTCAAGGGGGGTAATTTCTAAGTTTGAAAACACAGGGGTTTATGTCCTTTTTCCTTAGTTACCAGCCACAGAAAATTTAGTTGTGAAGGTCATGGTTTATCAGCATTTTCATATTCGATTTCACGAATACGACGAATAACCTTAGAAAAACCAACGAATCTAAATTAATGTCTGAACTCTGAACGTGAAGGATACAGCATTGGAAAAGCAACAATTATAATCGAATGGTGCCCCACCACCACATTCAGTGCAGACTGTTAGATGTTCCTCGAGATTGTAAATATTTGACAATGTAGCTGTCAGTTGAACTCCTGCATAGAGCAGGTGATTTCCACCTGATTGGCTGATTTAGGAAGAACGATGCAGAAGCAAGAAGCGCATGACTTAGATCTGATTTTGAAAAGAAAAAAAAACATGTTTTTTTATTTATTATTGAGATCCAAGTCTTTAAAAATGAACGGCTACTGATCCATAGATTTCAAAGGGTGGAGATGTAATTTTTGTCGCTGATTTGACGCGAGGATTCGTTTCCGCAGAGCGTATCTTCTGTGGCACTTTTTAGCTGTATCTATCCGTCGTTTATCTACGGTTGAGAGCGTGCCACATCGTCTTTATTGCTTATCTACTGTTGAGTGTGCCATATCATCAAAACAGTTATATCAAGGGTGCAAAGACCGTTCAATTTCAAAGAGTCCGACTAGTCTTACTAAGTTAGTAAGGATTTCACCCTTACTAAGGGTATTTGGGCTCAATTTGTGGTATCGAAAAACATGATCTGAAGTTTCAGAGTTGAAGAGGAAAAATTCTCTGAGTCTTGAAGAAAATTTTTTTGAATTTTGATCATATGACGCAGTTTTCGAGTAACACCCTTGATGCCATTTTCTCTCTTTTGCCCATAGTTAAAAGAGAAAATTTATCACCTTGTGACAATAAAAAACATGATCCCACACAATAGAGTTGTAGAGGATAAAATTATATGAATATTTTTATAAAAACATTTTCTAAAATAAATTACTTTTTACCGTTGAAATTTTTTTTATTATTTAATTTGGGTGCTCGTTGGCCATTCATTTTCAATACCTTGGATCAAACTCAAAAAATAATATATTTTTAATATGACTACTTTCATGAATTCTAAAAGGCTGTGTTATTAGATTGTAAATGTGATAATCAATATGGGCCAATGGCTCTTTTTTAAGATTTGAAATATAAAAAAATATAAGAGAATCTCTCTAGCACTGATGTCATTCATTTGCACCACATCATGTTAGATGTTTGTTAGGCTGTGAGCAAACATGACAAGGGCTTGCACCAAAACCGTGTCATATTATTTTTCACTGTTAAATTTTAAATTTGAGGGTTAAGTGGCTAATGTGGTGATTCATTTGAGCAAATCCACGCTTAGTAAGACTTAAAATTCTTACTAAGTTAGCCTGGAAGGGTTTTTTTTTAAGTAGCATGTAAGGTGTTTTCCAATTTCAAATACTAGATCACACCCTTTTTTTTTTGGTTAATCTGAGCTAGACATGAATCCAATTATCCAAGAGGACTGTGATGCTATTTTCTTTTCAAAGTGAAGTTCTGTGGGTTATAGAAAAAGTGCTACAATCGACTTGCTCCAATGTAGTATTAGTCTTCCTTTTTTAGTGTGTGGGAGGGGAAAGAGTGATTGGTCTTCATCATTGGTAATTGATCAGTTGCACTATCCTCAATGGAGAAATCTGTTTAAAACACCCATTATATATCGACCAATCACTAGGCTTTGTACTTGTATGCACGTACGCTTCGTATTTTCAACATAGAAATCAACCTAATCCCATTTTGAAGTTAATGATCCCAGTTAATTTCAGAAAACCAAATAGACAATAAAAGCATTTCATGCACCAGGTAGAACATGTACTACATACAGAAGAAAATGAAGAAGATGATTCATCTCTCACTTCAATATATACAAACAAAAATGTCTACAAACAAGGAGAAACACCAAAAAGCATGTCTGAAGTAACCAAGTTCCTAGAAAATATTACTATAGCACGGTTCTTCATCAATCATGACCATCCTTTCTCAACATACCAGTAGTACTAGTAGTTCCCTTCCTTCACTTATTCGTAACTTCTCAGCACTTTGATACAACTCATAACAAATTCCAAGTCAAACATAGCAACTATCCCGTCGAGGGATTCCTTCCTGTTACAGCTATTTTTCATTTTAAAGTATTGCAGAGTGGAGAAAGCAAAAAAAAAAAAAAAACAAAAGAAATTTAATTGTGTCCATCCATGCTGGAACAAACAAAACACAGCAATTTGAAGCATATAATCCTTACACATGGACTCGAAACCTGAAGCTTATGGGAAAAAGGAAATCTTGATGAAAAGTGCCAGAGCAATTTGCAGGATAAATGAGGTGATCACTACCACCATTAGTTCAGCACCTTCTATGTAAGATTTTATGTTAAGCGCAACAAAGCAAGCCGATGCTGAACCCGCTATGAGTATGATGACCCATCGAAGAAACTCCACGGGGATAACCAAAAGAAACTGAAAATTGTTGAGAGACAATATAAGTTTTTAACAAGAAACTTGAGTAAATTGCAGAGCAGCCAACTAAAGAGTCTTACTGACTAAAGTAAATAAAAACTGCAGATATGGCTACGATAATCCAATTGTAAATTTTGACCTAGAAAATTACCTTGGGTTGGGATTGAATGGATGGGTTCAATCACCAAGCAAGAATGACACCTATATCAAGATGTGAAGTAGACCTCATTTTCTTGAAACCCTCACAATATTATCAGTTTTAATGTGAACCAAGCTATTTTTTTTAATGTTCAGATTGAAGACTATACTCGCATACATTCAGACATTGCATTCAAGTGCAAATCCTCCCACAAAATGTATCCAATCAGGTCACCTGGGTTAGAAAATATCTAGGTGATATATTTGAATAGTTTGAACGCACTCATGTATGTGGATGGCAGGTGGAAAGGAAGACTAAAGATCTGCTCTCAAATTACGTGAGCATGGAGGAAATACAGTTGATATGAAGCCCGAATTAGATAGAAACTTACAGAGCTGAGGATAAAGATGAAGAGAGAATATCCCCACATACACCAGAAATGTACAAGGCTTGGACGAAATCCAAGATACTGAAGCAAGAAGTAAAATGTTGTCGGCACCAAGAGTACGTAACCATATACCGAACAAGCTGCCCAGTTTACATAACTGACATCAAAGTTCCATGATAAGTTGTTGTCGCTCCGTTTCTGCATTAAATAGGTAGCACAGTTTCCAAGTGCGGCAATCAAGAAGACCAATGTAGTGGAGATCCAAACCAGCCCATACCTTGCATATCAACAAAGTCAACATCAATAAGCCCTACAAGTGTTAATGATCCGAGAGAGAAAAAAAAAAAAAAACGAGTGTGTTTCAAAAGTAAGAAGGTGCAACAAACTTTGGAATGAAAACATGCACCCTCAAACATAAGAGAACTACCTAAGTAACAAGTTGTGCTCCAAAATTTTGACTACCAATGCAATAATCTTTATTCAATTTAAAAACCCACTATTTTCCAATTAAATGTGAGGGCTTTACAACATTCATACCAAGGCTTCACGAAAGTAATCAGCAACTTGATCGGACTCAAGTAATAGCGTAAGAGTGACACAACAAGGATGATTACCCTTGCATAAGCACGAATATAATATTCACCCACTCTGATTATCATAATAATTTAATATTCAAAATTTGGAATAAGAGGACTTCTGAAATTCCCGCACTGAGTGACAGAAACAGACTACAAATATGGGACAGACACACATGAGGTGTACAAGCAGGGGATGGAAACCCACCCACCATCCACACGGAAATTGTGGGTCTCATCAAACTGCAGGTGCACTATGTGTACACCTCCCAACCTCATTTTCATAAATCCAGCATTACACATAATGAAAAAGATGTAGAGAAATCCAAATTACACATAAAATATTGCGAGTGTTTGTGGAATTAAATTTTGACACATTTCCATGAATTATAGTAAAATTTTCATTTCCAAATGAAGAAAATAATTACTGGAATAATTTATATTTTATATTTTATATTTAAAATTATATTTTCATAATTATAACATGTATGGCAAGTAATAAATTAGAAGTGAAAGAGACAAGGAATGGGAACCCATAAATATAATTTTCAATAATCAGTATGTATGAAATCCATTTTATTTTTTTTGTTAACTGGATGCCATGTCCTATTTATGCACACACACAGATCCATTTGCGTATGCTGCAATGTTGCTTTCACGATTTACATGAATCATACAAATGAACACATGAAACATTCCTTGATGTCCTATATCGTGGCTTCTCTCCAATGGGATAATGGCATCTGTAGTATTCGCCAATTCAAAAAGGATGTAAATAATAGGTGCATGTGATATTATGATCTTTTCAAATCAACAAGGCAGCTAATTCTTCACTTTTATGTACTATAAAATGACATATAATGAACATTTAAGTCTCTCAGAGTCTGAATCTTGGACGCTGGTGAGTGTATATACCCAACACGATGTTTTCATTTCCAACATGTTCCAAATTTACACAGGAATTGAAATTTATAACTTGCAAGTTCAATCATGCCCTAGATGAAGTGACTGTAACTCACGTAAGATATTTGTACTATTGACCACTCCAACATATTCTATGAACAGATAGACAACCTACGTATCATGAAATCTGTAAAGTATGAGAGTTATTTATTTCTTAAATCTAGACCATTCATCCTTCTATAAGTTGGCCACCAGGAACTGATAATGTGAATGAGATAACGGTAAAAAGAAAAATTCATAGGACATCAATAAAAATTCAACCAAAATGTAAGCCATCTGTATTGAAAAATAAATAAATAAACAAATGCAAAACTCACAAATCAGGGTTATCATTAGTCTTCCTGAAAAAATCTCCATGGATGGGATACAATGAACTCTTAATTCTGTCAAGGACAATATCTGTATCCACATTGAAAAATTGAGTGTATGATGAGACACTAAATACTCCCTTCCAATTATTTTCGGCTTGTTGTGCATCTCCCCCTGCATTCACAAAGAGAACATAGCAGATAACCATAAGAACTAACAGAAAAAATAAATAAAAGCAAGCGAATATGAACCTATTGCAAAAGCTTCCATCAGGTAATATTGCCAAAATAATTATACAAGGATAACAAACATATAGAGGCTTTTCAGTCATCACCCACCTCATCGTTGCCATCGCATACAAATTTTCAAGTACATATGAATATTTTGAGAGTAAGTCTGGAAGATAAACTCATGGGGTACAAAAGCAAAGGTTTCCTTGGCCCCAAAGATTCAAGGAAGTTCCAATGAGTCAAACTCATCTTTAAATAGTCAAATCAGAGATGTGGTACAAATTAGAAAAAGCATGCAGTGCTGAAACAAAAACACCATACAAAATCACATGTGAAATTGATTGTAGGACTACCTAGGTTTTATCTATTCTAAGTCGTTCTACTTTAGAAAGAGTGGGGGAAAGGCTAATTAGGTGAAGAGGAGGACAACCTAGGTGAAGAAGAAGAAGAGTATGGAGCAAAAGTGGGTTTTAATTGAGGATTGAAAATGCTAAGATGGATTTCAGTAAAGGACCATGCCTAAAATTTAATATGGTTAGTCTGGAAGTTCTGATCAAGAGTCTGGAAGTTCAAATCTAGGGTTTGGAAAGGTTTTGACTAAGTTTTAAGACTAGGGTTTTGGTTCAAAGAGGGAATAAAAGGGGAAGAGAGAAGAAAAAAAGAAAATAGAAGGCGATGACATGAAGAAGAAGATAAAAAAAGATAGAGATGATACCTTGGAATCACACCAAGACAAGAAGAGCATCAATCACTGGATAACTCAAAAGAAATATGAAATGCTCACTGGATAACTCAAAAGAAATATGTAAATCTTATTCAATAAAACTAATAGAAAAAACACCTATATGTGTGTGTGTGTGTGTGTGTGTGTGTGTGTGTGTGATTATGAAAAAACACATGATCCCAACCATTTAAACACAATATCCAATGGTTGAGATTTATCCTTGGGACAAGTATCCCTGAGATTTGTGTTATAAAGATACGCATAAATCTCAACTGTTGGATTTTTTATCTAAACAGTTGGGATCATGTGTTTTCTCATGAGTAAACATATCCCAACCTATATATATAAACTCTAACCTTAATCCTAACATGACTTGAACTTTGACCCCAAGATCCAACTGTCAAAGCAAATTGATACCTTATCAATATAACGCCTAAAGAGAAATGATGTAAATAGTACTCAAATTCGAATTGGGCTACTAAAATAACAAAAAAAAAAAACTCAAGACTAGACTATAATAAATCTAACTAATTTAAAACTTACCCTAATAAAAATAAAAGTGATAAAAAAAAATTAAATCTGGACCTAAACAAGTGGAAACCGAACTATTTTAATTACAAATTTGTCATTGGAACCTGTGATGATAGCTTGATTTGCGTCCTGCATTAGAAATGACCAAGGACTCCAAACCTATCCATATATTAGCTAGATATCCCTGGGTTTAAGAAAGCAAATAAATAAACTTCAATTACCCAATCTTTACACCTAAAATGAAATACCCCACATTGTTACAAATAATGAAAAAATTAAAAAATAAATAAATAAAGTACCCACGGCCATTCTCTCAAACAAAACCTGAAGAATCAATGATTCAATAATTTTGTTCTAGTAATATCCATGCATGATATTTTTTCCCCTTAAGGCTTTGCATAGCCAACAACAAACAAAGGTTTTTAAACATTCTGATTCAACTACAACTTGGCAAAAATCTGTTACCTTTTTTTTCTTATTCTCTTTTTTCCTTATACTATATGTGTGGTGTAGTTTAGAACCCTTATTTTACACAAAACAGTGAGCACATATCCCTCTTTTGGAAATTATCTTTTTGTGTTGTTGATTGTCTATGGCCTATTAAGGTGGAAGCTCACCCCAAAGATACGGAAATGAGTGATGACAGTAAAAGACGACACTGTGAAGGTGATAGATAGCTTTGTTTTTTTATTTGAAGAAATGTACCATTATGGTGGATCATCGTCTTTGATGACAGTGAGCAGTCCATCTAATTTTCAACTTGATGAGTGAGGGATGACTACTACAAAGATGATAAGTTCTCCGAATTTCTTTATCTAACATGCATAATACGGGTGAATAGGAATCCATGATCAGCAATTACTACTCTTTTTGTTTATATATACGATCATTAAGGTGATTGGAGAATAAATAAAATTGTATTAGGGGATAGTTATTAAAATTACCTTTAATACAATAATTACAAAAAAGGGAAAAGAAAAAAAAGATCAAGGCAAGACACAATTCTTCATTCATAGCAAGTAAACACTTGAATATAAAATACTTGAGTTTAACCATGGGTTCTTCTATTGAGTTTCTAAAAACATGAGTGATAGCTATGTTAATAGCATACCATCGGGACTTCCTAGAGTTTGATAACCACGCCCTCTATCTCCCCCACTATTAGGTGGAAATATTTGCAAGTTCGCTTCTGGAGCTGCACAAGAGTTAAATACATAGTTAAAAAAGTAGCATGGTCAAACTGAATCGATACGTGAAACAATAAATTAATTCAAGAGAGAAAACAACTAAAAGTTAGTCCCTGGTACCCCCATAATCAGTGTTTTTCTTCTCTTCAGCGACCACAGCCTGTAAACAAGTAGCAAAGGATCAAGGAAAAGCTGGTATCTCACAGCTACGAAGAATTAATAACATGCATAGATAAAAGAAAGTGAACTAGGAGTAGTTTCTAATCTACGCAAGAAAGTGGTTAAAAGTTTTAATAGAACAAGGTAACTAGCACATATTGCAGTGAGGAAATAACATAACTTTGAAATAAAATGCTCTACTTGGTAGTTTCCATTTAAATTCCACACGGTTTCCTCTGGAGGTGGTTCACAACTTATAGAACCCTAGGTGAAGGACTACTTACTTTACTTTATTTGCACGGTGCATGTTAGCTGAATAGGCATATTCCTATTGTCCCATATTGTTTTCTTTCTAAGAACTAAATTTGTTCGTGTTCAGAAACTTGGTCAGTAGAACCTTCAAAAACCTTTCCAAAAGATACTTCAGAAATGTTTTAAACAGCAACTTGAAAATACCTTTTCCTGATTATCTCTTTTCTCCATGAAGAAGTTTGTAAAGTTAAGTCAAACAAAAATATTAGGTTTATTCCAATCCCAAAATACTTCTAGTTTTTATTTTTATGTTGTTACTGTTGGAATTTAGAGGGTTGAATTTGAAAACCCTTTAATATTCATCTAGTTTTAACCATATGGTAAATCAATCTATTAACCATAAGGTAATTCAATCCCATGTTTGCTTTATGCTTTTTACTTTATTGCTTTAAGTTTAGTTGATAGTTTTGTTTTTGCCTTAAGTAATTTTAGTCCCACATCAACTAGGAGAAGAATTGATTTGCAATTCTTAAATAGTTGTGCTTCTAATAACTTTAAAGTGGATAGAAGTAGTGGGTGGGCTCACGCGCGCACACGGGGGCCCAAGAGGAAAACCCATGGTTCCAATTGGAATTTGGATCCACCAGTCCAGAAACCTTAATGCGTATGTGCACGTACGACGTGTGCGCAGGGGGGGTGCAAAATCTCGGATTTACACCTCACGTGGGTGCGCGCAAAGGCCCATTTTTGCTTTAATTTTCAAGACCCACTTTTAATTTAAAAATTCTAAACGTTTTAAATTTAAATTCTGTTTTGAACCAATATGTTTATTCTGAACCAGTACAATGTGTCTGTTCGGAACCAGCGCAATGTTTACATATTTTCAACTATAAGTAATTTATTATTCGTTATGAGAGCATACAACATCATCGAGTTCAAAGTTGCGTTTCTAAGTTAGAGTACCCTATTTAAAACGTGGGTTGTTGTATCCTGAAGAACGAATGCTTGCATACTGTGGTACTGTAGTAGGTGCGAATTTCGTTTTAGGACAGTGCATTGTGCATGCTTCAACCATTTTATTTAAGTAATATTTCTTCTATTGCATTCAATTTTAAAATCAGAATTTTTCAAACTTCTTCTCTCTCTGTCCATAAGAAATCAGTACTGAGTAGATAACAATTACAATTGACACTTTGTCATAAACCCTAAAATTGTCAACATCAAAGACTCCTATACCCTACAAATGAATTATCACTCCTAGATTAAATGCAGCATTAGTTTCTTTTCTCCCTTTTCTTGTTATATCAAGACAAGTTTAATCCAGATTTCTCATTTAGATAGTTATTGCAATCACAACAATTATTACAATGCTCTAGATTTGAGTTTTGCCTTCCCTAGTCGTGTTTACCTTGCCACAGCACAACCTGAACCCAGAAAGATTGGCTAAAAACTTTAAAAAATTAGAATGGTCAGCCAGATATTCTAGACTTTCTTGAAACTAATTCAATACCTGAAAAAATTAGATCAATTAAAGTCATGACTACTACAAGATGAGAACCAGATTCTATTCAAGTTTAAACTAATGGTTTTGGCTTTAAATCTAGGATAGAACCTTATTCATCTGAGAAAACATTGACCGTGGCCACAAGAATAAAAATAATAAAGAAAATTTGAAAACTAGAATCTATATACAAACATCTCTGCCCATTTGAGGTTAAACCATTATCCATGGTTCTGTAACATTTATCTAATAAGCCAAGTAGCCGTAATTTGTTCTATATGCCATCTCTACAAAACCTTCAAGGATCTTCTTGAAGCATAAAGGAGACTAGATACCCATAGAACACATTCCCAATGAACAATATCATGGTTTTCTTGGACCAGTTCTAATTGAACCAGAGAGTTCAAACTAATTGAGTGAAGGGCAGTTAGCATCAAAGCTGAATAATCAATCAGATCCTTAGCAAGAGATTCGTTCTAAACTGACTTTCACTAATGTTTTCTTGGAGCAGTTCTAAGTTTAAAAGAGTAACCAAAACTAACTGAGTGAAGGGCAGTGAGCATCAAAGCTAAAAGATCAATTAGACTCTTTGCTAGAGATTAATTCTCATTCCTTCTAAACTAACTTTCATCATGTTTATTCAGGGCGTTTATTTACAAAGAAGATTAAAGTAATTTTATAGACTCATTTGATATGAAACCGTAGTTCGCCATTTTGCTCAATCTTTCGACCCCAAATCAAAATTGCCACAATTTATGCATAATTAAAGAGACAAATAGCCCTAATTAGCGACTGGATTTGCAAAATCAGTTAGAGATTTTGTGGTTTTAAAGAATTAGATTCAACTAAGAACGCATGCTAACTCACAATTAGAGCCAAAATTCAAGTGTCAAATTTTTCAACAACGGATTACATCAAAAGTAAGAAAAATCAAAATTCAAGAAAAGCTAGAAGACAGACTAAAATGAAGAGAATTTAACCAATCTCCACAGCAAATGTTGAGAAAAATTAAACAAAATCAATTGGACTGTAAAAAAAACCCCTAAAACAAGGGAAATTTGATGAACGATGAAAAAGGATGAGAAATATGAAACAATACGTACTGGAACTGAACCAAGCAAATGACTTGTAGGCAGGCTTGTGTAAGACTCGTCCATGGCAGAAGATCAAATGGAGAAAAACAGCACTAAATTAGGGAAAATTCTCGCTCATACCTTCATGTTTCCTTGGATTGAAGACTAGAGATATTCAAAAGCGAACCCTAAATCAAGTTTCTTTCTTCCGAACGAAGCAAAGATTTGAGACTTGAGAGTCGCAGAAATTTCTGAATTTCCGTAAATTATATAAATATAAATATAAAAAAAGGTAACTTTATTATCGAGCCTTTCGACAACTGGTTATACAACAGTTTCCAGAGTACAAGAGGTTCTACTTAGAGCTCTAACGTGCGCTGAAATTTTTGCGTTAAAATAAGCCATCCTTTTCTCACTGACCCGATCATGGGGACCTTGGAGTGAGGTTCTAACGTGCGCTTCAACTTTAAGCTAAAATGAGCCCACTAATGCGAGAGTTAAAAGTCATCGCTCACTAATAATATCTACAAACACGTGGACGGTAATAAACCATGGTTCAATACTCTAATCCTCTTCGCTAAGTCTGGATAATAAAATTGATTTTTGTTTTTGAAAATTTTAATATCTAAAACTTTAGAAAACTTTTTCTGGACCCAATATTTGTCAAGTTTGTTATAGACTTTTCCATCACTTGGACCCAATAATATTATTTATTTTATGATCCAAATATCTTTCATTAATGTTTGGACAATTGGTTAGATATTATAATATGAAGTGAATGTGTTTGGACAAGTCAAAATGTTTGTAAAGATACATGATCTCCACAAAAAGTAGATTTTTAGTGTCAAATTAGTATGTCCAATAGATTTATCAAAACAAAGGATACAATCTAAAAAGTATAATTCATCATACATTATTTTATTTTGATAACCAACCAGGAACCCTTATAGACAATAGACCATGCCCGTATGTCACGGTCGTGTTCTTTTGAAACGAGGTCATGCGACACAAAAATGTGTTAATCCATAATCAAACTTATAAAAATGATCGTACATCACAATACGTAACAAGCAAACAAGATAACAGGACAACATAAGACAAAGCTCAAAGACAATTTTATTGATATAATATTAATTACACGAAATAACACGTTACAAAAGAAATAAGTGTATTACAAGCAATATATGATTTATGACATACACGTTGACTCGAGCTTTCACGCCAAACTACGTGGAAGTTCCGCGTGTTATAAATCATTTATTGTTTGTAACACACGTATTTACTTTTGTAACGTGTTATTTTGTATAATAAATATTATACCAACAAAGTTGCCTCCGGATTTTGTCTCATGTTGCCCCGTTATCTTGTGTGCTTACTATGTATTGTGGTATACAATCATTTTTATAGGTTTACTTGTAGATTAACACCTCTTTGCGACGCACGACCTTACTTCAAAAAAACATGACCGTGACATCGTACTTGGGTTATGCCCAATCCATAGACCATAGTCTTGTCTAAGGACTAGGCTTTGAACACGTGCAATGTAATGGCCCAGGCAAGTGAGGGTGTACCCTCACGGATAGCCCTTGAGGAATTAATATTCGTATTCGGTATTGAACTCACGGACTATGGGCATTAATTGCTTATTGATATGAAATTGCCATTGAACCAACCCCTTGTGGTTATATATTATTTTTAATTTTACAATAATATAAATTTTAATTTATGTGGTAGTTAAATGTAATAAATTTGTATAAAAATAAGTCTAAAAGTTTTTACGGTTACTGTGATTATTCGTTGTTGGGATCTAGTTTTAGTGGGCTGTGAAGTTCCTTTTAGTTACTTCTTGCGAGATCATACTAATTGATAAAAATTAATTGGTCAAAGTATCCTACTTGCAAAATTTAAAGATGAATGTCATATTTAATCTCTAATAAAAATATTTAGTCCCATATTGCCTATGAGAAAGAGGTGATAGTTCCCTCTAAACCCTATGCTTTACATATGGTAACCTTCATTTCAATTTCACCTTAAGAGAAGCCAACAAGCTTGTGAACAAGTTCTCTTCCTTGTTGACTTCTCAAGACAATAAAATTATTTTCGCTTCTGATCTTCCTACTGAATTGATGTCTATTGTAAGGGATGATGCCATTGAGGGGAAAATGGGTTTCAATCATTAATTAATGTTAGTTAGGCGATGAAGGCCAACGTCAACGCCATCACTATTAGGATCTGACAAGGCTACCGATGCAACACAATTTAACTAGACGATCTCCTAATTAAGCTATGTTCTACATTGCACACAGTCTGATGTGTTCATCCTCCTATTAAAATACATCACGTAGACACCATATGAATGGGGCACCTTATTGGATCCCCACAAAACCTATAAATATTCTTCAAAATCATCCATCTGATTCTATATTATTATAACTAAAAAATATCCATTAGAAAACAAGATAGAACATGAATGTTAACGAGTCCGACTAGTATTAGTAAGTTAGTAAGTATTTCACCTTTACTAAGATGCTTCAAGGTTGTAGATGATAAAATTCTACAACTTTGAAAAAAAAAAGTTCAAAAACTTTTTTTCCAGAATTTTTCGATGAAATTTAGAAATCCATAAGTCTTAAAATCTTACTAAGTTGGTAAGGGAAGGGTTTCACAATGTTAATGGACTGCTCACCGATGGGCAAGGGAACACAAAGCTAAGAACTACAACAAATTTAATTTAAAAAAAAAAAAAAAAAATTTGAAAAATACAACATTGCAAATAAAAATAATAATAATCAGAAACACTCTCTAACCAAGTAAGGGAAAAGGACCTTACTAAGACTCATCCACCATCAAAACAAAATCTTGAGATTCATTAATTTAGCCAAGTAATCCTACTCAAAACAAATTAAGCAGTCACAATCGCCAAAATCACAATCATTCGAGATTTTTTACTCTCGAACTCGCTTAACTTTACACAGATAACACCGGCAAATCGCTAGAGCTGCTAATATTACTACTAGAAAACCTAAACCATCTTTGAGTAAGATGCATTGAAGAATTTTCTTCATCTTCTCTTTTTTCTGAATTAAAATTTTTACTGACATGGATTTTGTAGGAAAAATAAAATAAAATAATTGAATTTGAATTTAAACTGAGGATATTATAAGAATCCTAATGGATTTTAGTTAGAGATAACTAAAGCTAGAATTCCTAATTAAACCCTCTAATAGTTATTGTGATATAGTTTTCGTAAATAGAATGAATATCGTCGTGGGCTTTAAGAACCAAAAGGTAATTTTTAGATAACCCTCCAGTCTCAATTTGGTGAAATTGGAATCACCTCCTTGTGTTGTCAAATGGAGTTATTGTCAAGGTATTGGAAGAGAATCTTGTATCTTGTATCTTGTATTGTATCACACCCTTGGGTGTGTATATTTATCTCTATATGATTGTATTTTTAGGGGTGTTTTAGACATTTTCCCTCCCCCACCCCATGTTTTGAAACTAATGGCATACCTCCATTGACCTTAGTCTTCTTAATATACCAATTGAAAAAAACCTAAAATACCCTCATCATCAACTTCTACGATCTATTATTGTAATCTACTTAATTTTATCTTCAATACATTTTTTTCAACATATGATTAACCTTCTGTAGAAAACCCTATCCATCATTAGAGGTTGAGGACTAGGGCATTTGAACCTTTTTCTGTTAGTCTATTAAGAAGACTGAGGTCAAGGGAGGCATATAGCATTGGTTTTAAAACATAGGGGGGTATATCTAATTATCACCAAAAAATGGGGCCATGTCTAAATCATCCTATTTTTATCTTAATATAATTATAATATGAATTATTATATACATAGTCACAAAATTTTATCTTTTATAGATATAAAACTATTTTAATTGATAAAAATTAATTATTTTACTTCATAGTTAACAAACACAAATTGTAAGAGTTTCAACAAATATTTTTAAAAATAGAAGTAATGAAAAAAAAATACATTCACTACAAAAATAGTTTCTGCTGAAATTTTGATATTAATGTGAATCGTGACAATGACTACCCCACGTAGCAAACTCAAGCAACTACTCTGATGTGACGAGCTCAGAAACCGTAGATCTGTGCTCCTTGGGATGCATGGTTGCACTTCCCTATAAAAAAAAGTGTATCTGAAGGGAGTCGTGTATCTTGAGGAGCACAGATCTACGGTTCCCAAACTTGTCACGTCACGTAGTTGATTGTATTTGCCGCGTGGGGTAGTCAAATTATCACGACTCTATTAATGTCCTATTTTTACGACTTTGTTGTTGAAATTTTCTCCCATCATTAATCATTCTCATCTTAGCAGTTCATATAGCACTTAAAGATGTGTGGTTTTGCACCCTTGCCAGGTCAGTCGCGTACCAAATCAATTGTATGCCTAATCTTATTCATCAAACGTTGTTGAAGATTAGATTAAAACTTTGAATCCCTTATATGTCTTGTGTGGTAGGTTTTCTAATTCTCTTTATGTAAATTAGATTACATAAAGAGATATTAACTGACCAACTTTTAATGAATTTACAATTCCGAGGCACTGTTCATTTTAATTATCAAAACATGAACAATAACATTATTTGAGATTTTAAAGCATGGTTTTAAAACTCGGTTTCACATCTTATCTCGTCCTGACCTGATACCGAGTCATCTTGGACAAGTTTTCCGATACATTTGAGATGTCTTGTTCAAAAAATTGAATGTGAGGTATTAAATCTCGATCAAAAAAGTGACTTGTGCGTTTGTATCGTTCAACCCTGATACTGAGTTAACTTGAACAATACATCTCAATCTCAGATGAGTTTTGAAACCATGTCTTAAAGTGACAATCTTGTAGGTATCAAGTAACTAACTCGCAGGTTTCACACGCCAACTTAAGGGGGAGTATTAGAAGTGATATCTTCAAAGATCTTTTTTTTTGGAGAATCCACGCTAAATAGGAAACCCACACCAACTAAGAAACTATTGTAATTTAAGAATATTCTATATTTTCTTTATTGTAAATACCCGATTGATACTTTGTAACTGTCTATAATAAAGACTGGATCACCATCAATAAAATTTTACTTTTCTCTTCTATCAATTTATTATCATCATCATTATCTATGTGAGTTAAAGATTACTAGTTTTGAAAAGAGAAAAAAGTTTTTTTTTTCATTAATCCATAAGAGATGACCTTATTCAAGGGTATGTCATTAATTTTAAAACATAGGAGTACATCAAATATTCTTAAATAAACGTATTTCTTTAAACCTAAAAAAATCCTTGAAAGGATAATTACAAGATTTTTTTTGCTTCAAAAACCCTTTTTAGACTAAGATCTGATAAAGTAAGAACTAAAAAACCCATATTTTTTTAGAAGGGATACAACTGAGCCTGCATTAGGATTGATGTTGATCATGCTTATAATATAAGGATTCAAACCTCTACTTCTATGGGTACAAGTAGGGTTAGCTTCTTCTTCGCTAGGCTCACATCCACACATAGGGGCAAAATCAGAAAAAATTTGTTGGGGCAACTAAAAGTCAATTTTTTTTTTTTTGGGCAATAACAACGATTTTTTTTATCCGTTGCTAATATCTGTCACAATAGCTCATTAATCCACAGACTTTGAAAATTCTTGTGGGGGCAATAGCCTCTTATGTAAATCCGCCTGACCACACAAAGACATGCAACACCTAATAATAAATGCTATTACTACAAGTACACCAACAATGATTAAGAAACACAAAAGATCATCTTTGTTCATCATTAATGTTGAAGATTACTAACTTACCACCTATTGAACTCGGTTTACTTTTTTGGCTTTACTTTTTTAATTTCAATAGCCAAAAAAAAGAAAGAATGGATTTTAAGCATCTTAAAAGATTTTGAATCAACCATTAGAATTAGAAGACACTTAAAAATGGAAATTAATTTCAAATTTAATTAATGAAAAACCCTTGATTTAGTAATCTCTAATTCGTACTCTTACCTTCTAACAAAAAATTCCCTTGATGTTGCTTATGTACAGAAGAATTTGCTTTCTATCCGACCGGCTGTATTTTTCTTACATGAATCCAACTAGCTTTACAAAGTTAGTAATGATTTCACCCTCATTAAAGGTTTTTGGGCTCAACTTGTGGCATCCAAAACCATGATCTCATGTTTCAGGGTTGTCGAGGACAAAATTATATAAACTTTAAAAAAAAGTTCACCGTTGAATTTGAATTTTAAATTTTGGGAGTTAAATGAAAATTTGATAGCCGGCCAATTTCAAACCCCTGCATCAAGCCCAAAGAAATTGTTATTTGAAATATATATATTTTTTACTTGAGTTTTTCCATGAAATCTAGAGGGTTGTGGTGTTGGATTCGCCGAAACAACCTTAGAAATCCTCACATTGCATGAACCCATTTTTTCATATGGACATTTTTGTTCATAAAAAAGAGTAACATTTTATAAAGGGTAAAATGGATTTTACAAACATTGAAATCAATTTTTAACTGTTTGGTGAACGCCAAGTAGATGGAAGGGGGTAAGTGATCCCCTTAGTTTATTATAAGAGAGGTAAGTGCAATTATTAGAGTCAGGGGATTGGCATAGAATTATGCCAAATCATAAGAGGTGAAAGTGTAATTTACCCTTTTATTTGTTACTAAGAATACTTATTTTAATTACTAAGGAATTTAAAAAATAAAATTAATTACTATCTTAAATATTAGTCTTATTAACTCAAAAATCTATAAAAATTAAAATTTTGGACTATAGTAAAAGAGAATTATTGTAAGTTACACATCCTTTTCCTTCTACAAAAGCACACACAACCTCACAAATGAGAGAAAGAGAGATTCTTCTTCGTCATTCTTCGACAAGAAATCAGAATAAGATTCAAAACAAAAGAATTTAAGACAAAAAGAAATTGTATAAAATTAAACTTTATGAACATAATAGAGTTTGCCCCAACACCCACTTTGGGGCTAAGGAGAGGAGAGTCTAAATTTAACGGGACATCATTGAGAAAGGGTAATAGAGAAAATATAATAAAATTAGAGGACCATTATTGTAAAAAAAGGGAGAAGAGCAAATACAATAAAGTTTGAAAGTATTCTTAAAAAGAGGTATTTAGGTTATATTCATATCATGTAAATATAATTTTAACTTTATTTAAGTACATAATATCAAACCATATATATACATGCACACCCGGACCAAAAAACAAATTATCTCTACCTACCCCTACAAACCAGACTCATTCTAGAGTGGCAAACCCAAAATCAAACCAAACGAATGGGCAAACCAAGTAACATAAGTCTCAACCTATGTTACGTAGTTTGTCAGTCCGAACTTGGGTTTGGAGTTCGTGGTTTGCAAATCTAAAATGAACGGGTTCGCTTTCCTAGAGTGATTAGCTAGCTCATATATATAATTCAAGTATACAAGTTATAATTAAAATTTAGTAAAGTAATCTAAATTTTAAATATGAAAAATAAAATATTTGGTTCCCCAACCTAAATTGGTGGGGTTCACTGAGTTTCATGCTTTGGTTCGCCAAACCAGACCAAAATTTGGTCGGTTCGTGGTTCCTTTGATTTTAAGAACCCAGTACAATCCGTACTGCAAGCTGGTTCACTTCATACCGGTTCATGGTTAGTAGAAACAAATTGGGTAAATAGACAACAAAAGTATCCTGATCATAACCCTTTGAAGACAGTTTTCATGGGCCTAACGAATAAGCCCGTGGGCTATTGTATTGGGAGGGCCATTGGAAGTCTCTCACAGGGATCCTTTTACCTACGAAACCCTGGAAAACACTAAACCTCAAACGAGTTTCCATTTCATCTGAGACCGATGAAATAGAAATTGGAGACCACAATAAGCCATTCTTGGCAAGCTCAATTCATGAAACAAGGGAGTTCAGCTCGACCACATTTATCCCATCCACTGAAGTTTCTCACTAAAATGGGAGATTAATGGGAACATTTGGTTTTTTAGATTAATTCTGCAAATGATTTACAATTGAGTTGTCTGTACAGGATTGCAACTTTCACCCCGCCCGAAGGTTAAAGAATAGGAAAAGTAGCTGCAGCTGAACCCAACATCAAAAGAATAGAATGCATCAGCTTTACAATCAAAACATGGATTCCTACACAGATCAAAGACATTGATCTCTCTATCATTGAGACTGAAATAACTTTCAAATTTTGCAAAAAAATTGAGTAGGCATGTGGAATTGTTGAGCAGTATAGTTATATATACCACTACCGTAAGCTAGAATTAAAAACTAACACAATAACAGATTGATTTGCAACAATGGCGAGAATCCCAATTCTTGGTTTTCCCAAGTTACTATAAAAAGGACACATCCCAAACCTATGTTATAGGCTTTATAGCAAATTTAAATGTCCAAGGCGAGCAGAACAAGGATGACCAAGATGACAAGTATTTGGAGGACAAAAGAAACAACATAGAAATGGGTAATCCTAATAAATCATATTGTGTGGATTAAATGAGCGTTAAGAGGAAGATGAAGCAGATAACATAATTACAGCAAGTCCAAATGTAGGAAGCTTAACCCCCAACATGCATAGCAAAGAGAATTAAAAATAGAAGGCTATCAAGTTGGAGAAGTCCATTTCATGGTAACTGGCCTAAGAAGAAGATGGTAATCGTAGAATTGCACTGCATGTAAATTGACCATAAAGGATACCACAAATATTTCTGGTGTTGTTTTGGTAGACGGTGGCAGTGGTAAAGGTGATGATGACAATCTAACTCATGGAACTCACATTAAATAATGTTCATGGTAATGTGGCTAATCATGCTCAATGTGTGACTCAAGTTGGTTAAAATTTCTCTTTTGGTGCATCAATGCATAGCATCAGAATCGGGTTTCTTGAGAAGCTCATGTCTCCATCATAGGTTGTGTTTGTGTGTCAATGTAAACAGAATTTCAAAACATTTAACAATGTTTTCCTTGTTGGTGCTAGATACTTGACTATAACTAAAGAAGTGATCATCTTCAAGTTCATGCAAGTAAGATTCCCCACTTGTTTGCTGGTTGGTTGGTGTTATGTCCTTGGTCCAAGAGGGGTATTCTAAGAAGGATATTCCTGAGACTATAGTATTCGGAAAGATAGAAATTTAAGACCTTTGAGAGAACTAAGTAGCCTAGCCAATATCGTTGTGGCGATGAAGGCTGATATCTTCTTGTGGTCCAAGTTGTTTCAGGAATTCAAGCGTATTTTCTTAGAGGATTTTGTATTCAAGTGGTGGGAGTTGTAATTGTTGTCTGAGGAGGGTTAAAAGGCACGCACCCTCGCTTGGGCTGTTCCTTAGCCTTTTCCTTGTAGGTCTCCCCAACCTATGGATTGGGTGGTTTCTTCTTTCTCCCCCATCTTGTGTTTTTTCTTTTTCTTTTTCCAATGAAATCCACTTGTCGAAAAAGAGCAAAATATCTACCATGAAGGCAGCCAAAATGAGAATGCATTAATCTAAGTCATGACAACCAAAATGCCTTCTACATCATTCTAGTCTTTATTTGGGTAAATGATCCATGAAAATGAACTAGGGCCAAATTGATATGCATGCATCTCCAGTGCTACATTATCAAGCAGATCATATAAATTGAAGGTAAGATTACTCCCAACCAATCATTACCAAACAAAGTAAGTAAAAGAGATTTCAAACAAACAACCAATAAATCATGAGAAACATTTGTGAAAGGGCACACACAACGACATAAAAAATATTTCATGTAAGATAGCCTAGGCTTGTAATTAGGTTCTGATCCATGTCATTAAGTAGCAATTTTTATATGACATAATAATTTTCAGCTCTACTTATTTCAAATGGTCTAATTAAATAAAAGTAAGAAAAGAAACATACGAAAACTAGGAGAAAACATTTCTATACACCATAACTTTCAATTACATAGATGTGTCTATGGACATAATTATTAATTAAATGGAGGAATTGAATTCTTTGAGCCAATCCCAAATTTTTGGAATAACGCTTCAATGAAGATAACGTTTGGAACCTTTTCTGTCCAGTGACCGACATGTAAATATGAGAGGGTGTCCGACAAGAAAAGTTCTTAGAAAATAGGGGTTACCCTTACATAGATTTTAAGATATAGCTCAAGAATTCTCGTTAGCATGTGCATACAAACTGTACAAACCCAAGTTTACAGATCTTGACAGTTTCTACTTACATTTTGTTAAAATCCTTTCAGTACAAATCTCAGATACCAGAGAAAATCCAGAACATGGAATCTACTATGCACTCACAAGCCACAACAGAAACTAGAAACACGAAACAACTAAAAAATAACTGATTTACATACCATATTAGAAAGGCAACATTAACGTCTTGTAAAAATACCAAATCAATGGATTAAACAAAAAGTCAATAACAAACATATCAGAAATCTATTGGTATGCATCATACAGAAGTTACCAAGACCCCAAGTAAAGACATGGATATAGGCTAGAGTTTACTCACATCCGATGAACTCCACAGGATTTACTACTCAGTCACATGTCACGATAATTGCGCCAAACTGCACGAAATTCCTCACGAAATGTGTTTAGGCGTGCCTTCAGGTTAGGAGTTCTAAAGCTTGCATGAAGGACAGTTGCTGGAAAAATGAAAGATTATGGGTGAAATATATTTGTTGAAAAGAAATGTACCAAGGATTTACAAAAGAGACGTGTATATGAATGTACCAATAAGACCAATCAAAAATGCCCATAGGACAGTAAGGAGAGCACAAGAAGTGAACCAGAGGATGCAACTGGCTACATAAAGAAAGGAATAAGTCTCACTCAGTCGGCAGTGACTAATAGATTTCTTTTTCTAAATGTCAGAACTGAAACAAAAAAGAAAAAAAAAAGTGCCTTTAGAGTTCTCAAATACCAGCTGAGAACACCAACACAAACATCCAACGAGGCCTTCCACATATGTGAATAGCTCTTTTAGTAGAGGAACGCCCACGAATAGAAGGCCTGCAAATAATGGGAATCTGATATAAGCAGCACTGCAGCACACTCTGCTTTGCAACAAAAAACAAGAGGAAACCTCACTTACACTACAGGAGGCCTCATCTTTGCAGCTAAATGTGGAGAAAACTGCCTTGTGATTCTTGTTACCTTTTCACTAAAGGTAACTGCAAAGCTGTAACCCATTCCTCAATAACAATATATGAAGCATGATAGTAAAATGGTTACTAGCAAAAAAAACTTCATAAAAACATTGAAAGAAAAAAACCACATACTGCGGATAAAGGAAACACAGAGAGTATTGGCTTTAACTTTTACTTCCAGTAACACCACTTTTATGAAGAAAATCCATTCAAGCATGAAATCAAAACCATGTCTTATAAATGAATTAAATGGTTATTATTATTATTATTATTATATAAAAATAAAACATGACGGTGGGTCCCACTCTCTTTGTCTCAAGATCTATACCCCATAAATAATGTATCTCGAGATAGGCTTTACATTTTCTCATCTTTTCTATTTCCAAAAATAGCCTAACTTTATTCTCTTTCTTCTTCTCCCATTTTTCAATATTACCCCTCAAACTTGATTGTCTTTTCTCTTCTCCCCCTTTCTTAATAATATCTCTCCAACTTTATTATTTTTCCTCTTTTACCCCTTTAACCCCAAAGAGGATGGCACTGGCAAACTCTAGTATATATACAATAAAACACAGCAATTCTCTTTCCAATGTTTATCCCCCCATAAGTATGGATTGGAATTTAATCTCCCCACGTATCTCAAGGACAACTCTCCACTTCATTTCCTTTTCTCTTCTTCTACTATTCAAGAATACCCCTCCAACTTTATTGTCTTTCCTCTTCTCCCCTCTTTTTCAATAACCCCAAAGAGGATGCCCACCGGCAAACTGTAGTATATATATGAAGCCTCCTCATTTTCTAATGAAATCCCTTATTTTATTAGTTCGTTTTAAGTTCACAAAAAATTGGGTGTGAAACTGGTTGCTAGTAAAGTGATGCAAGAGCATCTAATTTCCGTGTTCTTGCCCTGCATCATAGGAGGGGGCTTGTCAATTACATAGATTAGAGGCTTTGATAGTATATTGAAGAAATCGTATGATGTGTATGTTTTATAAAAGGTGAAGCAGCAAATGTATGTCTTTTATTATATATTTGTCGCGGATAATATATTTACGAAACTCAAAACAGTGTTACCTATCATTCAAGAAAGCAATGGTCAGCACGGTTGAGGTAGTCGCAAAGATAGCAACTGGCCTCCTAAGAAATCCCATCCCTAAATTGTTTTACAAAAAAAATCAAATTGATCATTTCTATCAATCTAAAAGGCTCTGACAGTTAAGCCAAGAAAATACCATCTCTTTGTTAGCTCACCAAGAATGAAGATGATCATGATGAAGTAGTTTGTACGATAGCTGCAATTACACATAAAAGTACCAATAATTTAGGGGGGGGAAATGACTGGTTGGCAATGAAAGAAGGTGGTTGGTAATTTAATTTTAAGCAGATGAACTATAATGATCTAAATCCACATTGTAGCAGTAAAAACTCTATAATAAGTAAATAAATTGAGTGATTTTAGAATCAACAAAATCAAGCAAGCAAGGAATTAGGGTTTTATAATTGAATTTGGAAAATGGGGAAACAAATGAGGGAAAATTGGTCCTACTAGTAGAGATTGCATTTGAGGCGACTGTTCAACTTGGAATAAGATCTAGGGATGGTGAATCTGGAGAAGAATTCTTTGAGAGGGCGAGGAGGAGATGACCAGTCCACTTCACGTAGAGCGTCAATCATATCTTCTGCTGTTACGTTTCCCCAATCCATCTCTCTCTCTCTCTCTCTCTTCCCTCTAACAGTAGCGAAAATGAAGAACAAATGAGAAGAAAACCCACAGAAATAGTAAAATAAGTTCACGAGGTGTATTTAATGGATAATAATTATAAACTGACACCCTTCTCACATATACTTCTGACGTGGGCATGTGCTACCATCATATATATTAAAAAAAAAAAAAAAATCTCGGGATACGCAATTACATCTATTTATAGAGATGTACATTGCATATCCCGAGGAAAATCTATGATTGTGACACATGCCGCCACATAAGGGGAGTTAGAAAATCACAACTCTTAATAGATCTTGTCACACACTAACAAGACCTATAATTGACAAGAAATGATTTTCTGACTCCCCCACACGTCATACTCAAAATATTCTCATGATGTGATATGTACTAGAATAACGGATCTTTTTACCTTAGGATACACAACTTATATGTTTGTGAGATGTGAAGATATGTATCTCAAGGCAAGAAATCTATGGTTCTAGCACATGTCATGTTAGGAGAGTATTTTGAATATGTCAGGTGGGGGAGTCTGATTATCATGACTCTTAATTGACTAGTACCCTCTCATTCTCGAGTCCAACTTTAATGTAGGTAGAGTTTCAAAATTTTGAAAGAACTCTCCTTCACACTATGACATGTGACTTTTCGTACTTAATTCACATCTTTACTTTTAATTAATATTGGGATACTTCCTTGAAGATACCACATGTCATAATGTGAATAGAATTTCTTCAAAATTTTGAAACGGACTGTCCGCTTTAAAATTTTGAAGGGGTTGTCCGCTTCAAAGTTTTTCCCTTGTTCCCATAATTAGCAATTTGGCATAACCAAAAGATCTTGACAACATTAATTTGAATACTGCTGATTGGAATATTCATTTTACAATTCATTTAAAATTTGGTCAAAAAGGTGAAGAATGACAAAAATGCAACACGAGAACCTCAATTCTAGATCTCCTTTTATTAAAACGTATTAGAGTCAAGTCCCTTGAAACCAAATTGATTGAAAATCAGAATCAAGAATCAAGTCCGACTTTGAAGCGAGCAGTCCGCTTCAAATTTTGAAGGAACCCTCCTCGTTATTAGGCATGTGGCGTTTGCATTTATTTCACATCCCTACATTTCCACCAAAACTTGAAAAACCTCCCGAAAATGCCACATGTAATCTAATGGAGAAGGTTTCTTCAAAAATTTTAAGCGGATTGGCTGCTTCAAAGTTTTTTCCCCGAGATCAAAATCGACAAAATTTAATGAACCAACACCAACCCATTAACACTCCTATATATTGATCACCAAATATGGTTGTCAATTGGACTTGTTAATCAAACCAACTCACCCAAAAAAGTAACTATAAGGCCTTGATGTTGAGCCTGTACAGATAGGGTTGGACTAAAAAAAAGTTCAACCCACTCAATTTGGCTCAAATTAAGGTCCAATAGTGTCTCATTCATCATTTGTATACAATTAGATGTATGAATCTATAACAATTAAACAACATATTAAGTTCATCTCTAATCACCATTTAACTAGGTTGGAGGTTGGATCATATTTTAAGTAAAAGAAAATCAAACGACTTTGAAATCATATTAAATTTATTATTATTTAATTTTATAATTTCAAAAACCTGAGGGATTGGCTCAATGGCAATTTTGGATCGATAATGCCCATAGGTCATGAGTTTGATACCTATGAGCATTAATTCCTCAGGAGCCACTCGAGAGGGCACACCCTTACTTACCCAGTGCATGTTATGTACGGGCATTGCATGTGGCATGAGACTAGTCCTTGGGCAAAGACCATGGTCTATGGACTGGGCAAAGTCCAGATACAAGCCTGGTCTGTTGTCTACAAGGATACCCGGATAATCAGAAGAAGAAGAAAAAATGATTTTGAAATTTATGGTTCATAATATCTGAGGATTATCTAAGAAATTTTTGAAATCAAATTTACTTTACCTTCACCTCTTACTCTCCTCTCCTTCATGTTACCTCCACCATTTTTGTGTTCTCTCCTAATTTTTATTTATTTTTTGTTCTTTTTTCTTTTTAGGGATTTTTTTCCTTAGACTTTTAAAGGTGAAATCCTTACTAACGTAGGTAATCCTGATTCCTGAGCCTACAAAGCATTTTTATGGGACCCCAAGGGTTGGCTCAACAATAAAATTAGCGATGAGTTTGTTCCCTCTGATCGTATATTTGAAACTTGGTAATCTTTTGACTTACCTATTGCGTGATGTCCATGAGGTTGAGGCGTTTGACCATGGGAACTAATGCCACTCCAAAAGGGCGTGAGATACTCTGTGATAAAAACAAAAAAAAAAACAAAAAAACAAAAAAACAAATTAATTCTTTTTCTTAGGATACTAAAAAAGAGAGACTTACCTACTACTATATATATATATATATATATATATATATATATATATATATATATATATTTTTTATTATTACAAAAACTCATTAATAAGTCCTAGGGATCCTTACTTTATGACATTTGTTACCCACCAAACCTTACTTTATCAAGTTTGTTACCGAACAAATCGTTAAGTGGGGATCCACATCATAAATATTCATATTGTAACTTAACATTCCTTGGAGTGGATCTTAACCGCATCAATTTGTAGCATAAAAAAATATGATATGATACCACAAGATTATAAATGATACAATTCTAAGAAATTTGGAAAAAAATAAAATAAAATTCATCGTTCAATTTTAGTTTTAAATTTAGGAGTTTGGTAACCATCAACACCTTCAATCAAGCTAAAGAGAATTTTTTTTTTTTTAAATCTAAATTTTTTTTCATGAAATCTAGAAGACTGTGATGTTGGATTGTCAATTTAGTAATCCATGTAGGACCAATGACCCTTAGTAAGGTTTGAAATGTTACTAAGTTCGTCATGATGATCCGATTCATAAAATAAGTTTTGTTTAGTAACAAACTTGATAAAGTAAGGAATTTTTTTTTAACAAAATTGCAATTTATAGGTCTGTCAATCTCTCTATTAAAAATTGATAGTTACTATTGACATCCTAACTTTTACTTATCACACCCCAATTAAAAATAAATAAAATTAGTGAAGCGTTGAGAATAAGTAAACAGTACTGATAATATGATGGACTTGATGCACGTTGACATAGAAGCACATAACTTATTATAAAAAAAAAAGAGAAAGTTTCTCTCTCTTGTCTGTTTTCTGCCCACATATTTATTTTTATAGATTTCAAATCTTAAAAGGAATTGTAGTCCACGTTAATTATCACATTGACAATCCAACAACACAGACATCTAGGTTTCATGAAAATATTCATATTAAAAAACAATTATTTTTTTTGTTTGATCAATGGTGTTTAAAACAGACGGCTACCAAGTACCCACATTTAAAAATAAAATTCAACAATGAAAATAATTTTTTTTTCTTAATTTTATATAATTTTATCCCCTACAACTCCATTTCATCGGATCATAATTTTCACTGAAAGTTGAGAGAAACTTTGTTTTTTCTCTTTTTTTCACAAAATTTTCCGTCTCATTTATTTGCCCCGTTCATCAATGGCCCACTTGGATCATACCATTGCACTCAAAAAAATAAACCAATCCCAAGACAAACAACAAGAAAAAAAGAGAAATTTCTGGTGTTTAACGAACGGCTAAGATGAGAAGATAGTTATAATTCTCTTCCCACATCAGCCGTACGTTCGACCTCACAAAGTACCATCTGCCATTCTCTCTCACTGTTTGTCTTGTCACCCTGATAAGAAAATGCTAGACTGACTTCGTCAAAGTTTAGAACGTTTCTGATGTTACACGTGGCGATCCAATGTATCTCTATTCCCATCGAGGTGTTAGCTGGACACCAAGTGTCCAACGTCTCTGTATTCGAAAAATATCTATGTCAAAATATATATTATTAAATAGGCGTGCGTTCTACGCACCCAGCGTAGGTTAGAATGTCGATTTACCTCGTCCAAAGTCCACACAGTACATTTGGTGGTGAACTGGTGATTGGCCTTTATAAACCTATCTCATCTCCTTCTCTCCAAACCACACTTCACTTCGTCCCGATAACCTACGCGCCTCCCATTAAACACGTAAGTAGATTTGTTTCTTAATCTTAATTACTCTCTCTGTTATATATATTTCAATTCTGATTCGATTTCTTCGTTAAAATCTGCAACGTAAGAGAAGTATTAATTAATTCTCTTATTTTATTCATCATCTCTAATGCATAAATATACTTCACTCATTTTCAGATCTTATTTTATTGATATTTCTTTTCTAAATCGAATTTTACAGAGACGAATTGTCATGAAAGGAGGTACTAATCTCTCTACTCTGCTTATAAGATTGATCTTGTTGAATTAATTTATATATTTGTTTATGAAATTCATTTGGAGTTTTGGATGGTTCGGTTAATTACTGAGATGGAGATATTTGAATTTTTTTTTTGGGTGATTTTGTAACTATAGATGACAATGGATCGTCCAAGAATAGTAGTAAAGTATCTCCTTACGAGGAAGCTTTGGATGCTTTGTCTTCTTTGATTACTAAACGTTCCCGTGCCGATAAATCAAATAAGGGTGATTGCTTTGACCTGTTGTTTGATTATATAAAGGTAGATATACTGATAACTGAGATTGGACGAATCAAAATCCCTTTTTGGGGCATAATTTGCCACATTTTTGTTTTATTTCTGATTAAATAAAGTTGGGATTATAGATTCTGGAGTTGGAAGATCCTATTGCCCGTATGAAGGTTATCCATGTAGCCGGAACTAAAGGAAAGGTTGCAATTTTATTCCTTTTTAATGTTAAAAAGCGCTCTGTTTGAAATTGTTACATTAACTATATAATTCTATTCATTGTCTATCATTTGATTGTTTTCTATGTTCAACATATTGAAGGGATCAACATGCACGTTTACAGAATCGATACTACGCAATTGTGGGTTCCATACTGGGCTTTTCACTTCTCCTCATCTCATTGATGTTCGTGAAAGATTTCGATTAGATGGGTTAGTTCACATTTCGAATTTTCAGTTCCATTTGGGGACCTGACTGATTCTTTGACCAATTTAACCTCTGAATCGAACCAAGTGATATGTATTCAAGTCTTATAAACTTGCTCCTCTATATACCAAGTGATTATATTTATCAATTCCTATCCTGGCAGGTTTAATGTCTAGCAAGTTAAAATTTGAGAGATTATTTTCATCTTACGTTAGTTGGCGTTATTTATTTTCTACTTTATTGTTGGCTATTGCAGAATGGAAATATGTGAAGAGAAATTTTTGGCATATTTCTGGTGGTGTTTTGATAGACTGAAGGTACATGCCTTTTTTTTTAAAATGGTTACTAAAGGTTCAACATTTTTTAACTAAGCCTGGATACACTTTTGGGTTTAGTTCCCTACATGAGTATTGTTTGTTTCTTGTGCTTGTAAGATGTCTAGAATATTGCTATCATCACATATTTAACAGGGGATGAATTTCATGCTTCCTTGAAGCATAGTTGCCAAAGAAGGAAATGAGTGTGGGAAATAGTGCAAGAAATGTAAACGGGAATTTTTCTTTTTTTTTTTATAGGTAAAGATGGGTTAGTGGTTAGCATAAGAAGTATGGGTCAAGGGGGTTTGAACCAAAGATGTGGGAACAACTCTCCACATGTCTTACCACTTAGCTAAGTGGCACTTCTTGTAAGCGGGAAATGAACTTTAAAAATTATATTCAATGCAGGAAGCGGGAAATAAGTTGAAAGTGTTAGGTGAAATGGAAGGGGAAACACTTAAGATATAACATTCGGACACTATGGAAATATGGATCTAGTTATTTTTTTAACATGAATGTATTATTTATTTATAGGCAGTGTGTACATGGGATGGATGGTTGAGAGATAATACTTCTCATTTGTTGAAATATGGACGTGATGTTTATGACTAGCCAGAGTATGTGTATTCCTGGTCTACAACATTCTTCTGATTAGTTTCATTAAATTTATGTTTTTTTATTTCATTTCAATTCAATTATACAAAATTGCTGGAAAGGATGCAGAGACATGGCCACCGGTTTGTATTTGACTACCCTTTGAATCTGTATGTATCATTGTTACTACTTAGTGAAAAGATTAGCAAAAGTTATTCTTTGATTTCTCTGCGTTAATTGTGAACATTTTTTTTTGGATTAGTAATGCTAGTTCATTCGTGAGTAATTTATGTCCTTGTTGGTATGCAGGAGAAAACTAGTGAAAATGTACCGATGCCTACTTATTTTCGCTTCCTTGCTTTGCTTGCCTTCAAGATATTCTCAGCAGAGCAGGTCATATATATGACATCGTTCTTCATTTTTACCTGAACACCTTGAGGGCACATTGGCATTTTGTTTATCAGTGCTTGATAGATATATGAGTTCGTTCCATTCTGATGGATTTTAACTGTATGAATGAAGTGGTACCGAAAAGATAACATTTTTTCGGATGTTATAATTTTCATAAAGCAGGTGGATGTTGCTATTTTGGAGGTTGGTTTAGGAGGAAAGTTTGATGCGACAAATGTGGTATGCATTAATGTTATTTTAGGAAGTCTTAGAAAACTTATTTTAATTTGAAAATCAAAATGTAAATGATCCTTCATCTTGAGCTATAACATTAATGAATTAGCGCACCAGTGCCAGATAAGCAAACTTGATCGCAGAATACAATAATTGTTGTTCTGGAATCTATTGAGCACGGCTTATGCATATGATTACTTTTCAGGTTCAAGCACCTATTGTGTGTGGAATATCTTCCCTTGGGTTTGACCACATGGAAATTCTTGGTTAGTAATCTCTTCCTGGATTCTCTTGCATCATATGTTGGTTACATATAACGCATTCGTTAATTTCTTAGTATAACTTATTATTTATCTAGTGCTACTGTGAGAAACCCAATGCCAATAACTTCATCTGCATCTACATTGAACATTTTTGCACATGCACAAATGTGGAATTGTAAGGCTTGAAAGGCAGTTAGTTGAACCATGATTCACTAATGCTGCATAGATGGTCAGAAATGAAACTTTTTTTTAAGCTAATAATGTTCAGCTAAGAAACCTTCAGATTGTTGATGTTGACATGTAAATCAAACTTTAGAGGGTTACGAACGTTAATTTTACGTTCTTGAATTTTTGAAAATTTGTTCAGGAAAAATTAATATCTTAAGTGTGAAAGTGTGGTATGCATATCCTGCTACCTTAATAAAAGAGAGGTCTAATAAATATTCATGCACTGTTCATTGCTGGTTGCTCTAAACAGGACACACGCTTGGAGCAATTGCTGGTGAGAAGGCTGGTATCTTCAAGGTGTTCATAGAACTAAAAATCTCATATATATATGTATTAGTAGGAAGAGCTTTTATACTTGAAGCATATTTTCTCTCCTTTCTTCATGATACAGCATGGAGTTCCAGCCTTTACCATGCCTCAACCTGACGAAGCAATGTCTGTTCTTGAAAAGAAAGCTTCTCAATTAGATGTAAGTTGTACTTTCTTTTCCTGAATCAGTGTTGTTTCCCCAGTGTACTAGAACTTGTGATTCAACTCAACTATACTTGACTTGGGCATGTCAGGTAGCTGCTTGGATATTCGTGGCTTCATTTCATTTTGTTTTTTGTTTTTTTCCTTCTTTTTGGGCTGGGGTGGGTGGGTGCACTTGCAATATACATGATGTTCAAGTAATGACATTTCTTAAGTTGTTTTTATTTTTATTTTTATGAATAATGAAGTTTTTCTGAACTAAATTAAAAGAAAAAAATTAATTGAAAGGGCAACTAAAATAACTATATCTATTCTTTGCAGCACTTTTGGCCCTGAAGAATCAAAATTCCAAGAGCAGCATAGAAATTTCAAAAATCAGTGTAAATCTTGATTTCATAGTTAAATAAAAATATCCAGTAAAAGATTTTTTTAATGATCTTGGTGAGTGCTTTCTAAAGATTCTTTTCCACTGCAAAACGACTTTAGATCATGAAAAATCCTAAGAAAAAAATTTAGGGTGGGTTGGGGGGGCAGGGGGGAGAGGGGGGGAGGGGGGAACTTTATTGCTAGCAATAAAGTGGCGTGCATTTTTGTTGTTGTTGTTGACAAATGATTTTCCCATGTGTATATGGAAGTCAATTTTGCTTGAGTAATTACAACAAAAAAAATAAATAGAGCAAAAGTAGTTTAACCTCTGTTTTAAGCCTTTGACTTAATAGTAGTATAAATTTATTAAATGTAATAAATTACAACTTTAAAAAATATTAATAAAACAAAAGTCTGGTTGGCTTTTCAGTTATTTTCTTTTTCTGAAAGAACACCAGCACTTGGCGGAGTTTGCTTGTAATTTGATAAATCATCATGCCATGGTGCAAGTTGTGCAACTCGATCAAATGGCTACCCTTTTATAAACCTTCCTGGTTTAGTAGTCTTTCTAACTTGTCTGGTCTTAAAAATGATAAAAGACCTAGCCAGCAGCACAAACCATATGTCAAATTTATGAATTTTCTATCCTCCTTTAGTAACACAAATGTACCAAAATGGTTACATCATGGATCATCTATTGAAGAGGGATACCCCATGTTGTGTACTATATGCCATTTAAATGTTTTTCCAGCCTGTTGTGCCAAAGAGAAGTGATCTAATAATATTTTCCATTTAAAATTAACAAACATCATAAGTTTGTAACTTTTAACCAAGATTATGAATTTCATGCCAGGTACCTCTCCAAGTTGCCCAACCTTTAGATGTCAGCTTGCTGAATGGTGTACAACTTGGGCTTGAGGGTGAGCACCAATACCTAAATGCAGGTCTTGCGATTTCACTATGTTATACTTGGCTTCAAAAGACTGGCCATCTTGAAGGCATGTATCTGGACCAGAGTGTAAGTTCTTTAGTTTGAAGTGTTTTATTTTCTGTATAGATTCATTGGAATACTGAAATATTCATCTTCGGTTCATGGAAACAGAGCTCTCTGCCCGAGCAATTCGTGAAAGGGCTTGCAACTGCCAGCTTGCAAGGGCGGGCCCAAATTGTTCCTGATCCATATTTCAATGTGGACAACCCTGGAGATCTGATTTTCTATTTGGACGGGGCCCATAGCCCTGAAAGCATGGAAGTTTGTGGAAGATGGTTTTCTGTTGCTATCAAAGAAGATATTCAACAGCAGAATTCCTTGAAGGAACATCTGCTTAATGATTCGAAAGCTTCACATGACTTGGTACAAAAGTACCCAAATGAGGCCTCCAAGAAAAACTCCACACAGGTAAAAAAAAAATTCTTAAAGTTTACTGGATCCCTGTATTTAGATCAGTTAGTTTTATTTAATGTCACGGAAATTGTACACAATTTCTATGATATTAAATAGAAGGTTTAATTCATTAACAGAGATATTATTCATTGCAAAAAAATAAAAGTTTGTATCACCCTTTTTGAATTTTGGGATAATTGAATCTTAAATTTAGTGAACCAATCGTGCCAAGTTTACTTTCTGTTCTTGAATTAGCACATAAATGGGGAATGCCGTACTGAGATTGTTAGAAAATTTTACTGCAGATACTCTTGTTCAATTGCATGTCGGTAAGGGACCCTATGATTCTTCTTCCACGCCTAATCAATGCTTGTGCTCATCATGGTAATTATCCTGAAGGATGCATTTCTCAAGTAAATACAATGGTGTTATAGACATTAATTATCATATATAAATGGATCATGCGAATTTAGGACCATGGTTAGTAATTCGATTGATTGGTTACCAAATTAGTCACAAATTGGCGAACAACTAACAAAACAATGAAATAGACTAATGTTTCAACAATTCAAAAAATATTTGCTTATTAATTGAAGAACTGAAAAAAAATAAAGTGAGTTTAATTAAACATGAAAAATGGCTCATGTCCACGGAGTCTAGAGTTGGGACTTGAGGATTCTAATTTAAAAATCAACCATCTTAACAATCCAATCCATCCCAGTTTCTGGATGGGAAAATTAATGTCTGCAAATGGCCTTGAAGAATAAAAATAATTTCTATGCATGGTTTCTTGGATTTATTCAATGCTAACTTGATATTTCAGGAGTTCACTTCCAGAAGGCCCTTTTTGTACCAAGTCAGTCGGTGTATTATAAGGTTGGCTCTCATGCTTTACCTTCAACTGATACTCAAGTTGATCTAACCTGGCAGTTGACACTTCAAAGAGCATGGGAGAACCTCATCCATGGTGACAAAGGTATTTTCCACTCATTTTTATGTTTATAATTTTGAAATGATGTCAGCTTGCCTTCACCCGCCTATTATTAACCACTAACTCGCTTGCCTATCAAAAAAATAATGGGTACATATCCTCGTTTTTCCATCTTGACCATACCCCTTTCTGGGGTGACTGAAATTTCTTTTAGTTTTTTACATATCAATGGATACCTAATTTTTCCATAATTTGTTGTATAATATGATGCAATTATAAGTCAGTTTTACTTGTTTCAAAATCCTTTTTTGTTATTCTCCTCACATCATAACTACTAAATCAATTGTACTATTCGAATTTGTGTGTATGTTTTGATGGTATTATTCACTTATTAGTAGGAGGGGGTGACAAGGCTCCAGATGCTACCTACGAGGAAAGCAAAGAAGATGCAGAACAGAGTATCAGGAATTGTGAGAGTTCAGTATTTCCTTCACTTCCATTGGCTATTAAATGGCTCCGGGACAGTGTCCAAGAGAATCGATCTGTTCGTTTTCAGGTAGTTTTTCTTATCGAATTATACCACACTTTGATGTCCTTGCGTTTAGTAAATTTGATGGTGGGAATATCTTAACTTTTCCAAGAAATGCTCAAAGTGAGTTTCTGGTGTGGTCACTAAATTAATCAAATATCCCTTAGGTTGAGATTTGAGAAATGTTTACTAAATTCTTCCATTGTTTTAAAAGGCTATGACTTATTTGCAATTCTTTCAATCGACAATTTAATCCCAACTTATTCACAAAGCTTTGAGAAATACGTTTTTATACTATATTTAATGTAAAATTTTGTAATTTTCTTTAATATTATGTTATATACATGAAATATATATAATTTTTGTATTATCCAAATAGTCACAAAAATCTGCAAAAATTCATAAAATTCTCCGAATAAGGAATTAGCCGATTAAATCAGTGAATTGAAGGATTTAATTGATGATTTATCCATAGTTCATGAAATATGATAACATTTTCACTCTTCAGCCTCAAAATTTTATTTTCTTCAACAATCAAATGTCAAGAATAAGATAGCGTTTTTAGGTAGGTTGAAGATGATGGATTATGATAATAAACCTGGAACATCATTTGTATATTCTCTGAAATTTTCCTGATTTTTTTAAATAAAATTTTCCTGAATTGAACCCCCCTACCAAATATTTACTGTGTTTAAACTTTGCTATTATGAAGTAACAGGATTTTATTTTACTGAATTTTTCCAAAATTTTCCCTTATGCCTTGTTGACGAATGAGGATGCTTTGGCACCATCAAATTGTTCTCTTGTTAGGTTGCCATGCTTAATATATCAGATCATTGATACCGACTATAACATCAGTCCTTCCGGTTTCTTTTTTGCATCAATGTGAAATTCTCTTTCAAAGGGTTTCTTTGTTTCAGGTCCTTGTAACTGGTTCGATGCACCTCGTGGGGGACGTATTGAGAATAGTTAAAAAGTGAAGCATGGATCAAAACAGAAACCGTTTAAATCTAAGAGCTTACAGCAGCAATAGATTTGAGTATTCACGACAGTTTGATCAACCGTTTTCCGTCCAACTTTATGTTTCTGTAGAAGAACTCTCATTAAAATAATATATCTTGTGAGACTGTTTGGTGCTCCTTTCAGCCTCCTTGAATGTTGAGATCGCTACCGAGTCACTTGTCAGGTTCAGCAATGACCTGTAATCAACATAGTTCAGGTTTTTTTTGCTCATTTTTATTTTATTTTATGGTTTTGTTGTTATTGTTGTAGTAGTTAATCAATAACAATAGTGATGATCATCGTCATAGTTGTATCCCCAAATTTTGGAATTGTCTTAAACAAAACTTATGCCTCCACGTTCGGGAATGAAACTACTGGTCAAGATTCAATTTAGTAGTCAATTTAGTAGTGTGGCCACGTACTTGGTAAATATGAACCAGTTGGTAATTTCGACCGCATTATTAATAAATTCCCGTTGCTTATGAAAAAAGAAGTTTTTGGTAAATATGAGTAATGTTTGCTTATGAAAAAAGAAGTTTTTGGTAAATATGAGTAATGTCGACGACTAGATGCATGCATGCAAGTGAACTTTGTTCTGTACAAAATAGTTGATTTTAGTGAGTTTAGGTTAAATAGTGTTTGGCGAATTTAAAAGATAAAAAAATTCTGAAAAAACGATGAGGAAATTGGCAGAAGTTTCGTAAAGGGTTTGCTGATTTCTTCCTTGTTATTTCTTTTTTTGCGTACAAATTTTCTGCAACCAGTCCATGATTTGAATCAATGAAGTTGGGGGTAATCATGAATTTAAGCAGACCACCGATAATAAAAAGGATAAATACTTCCATAGGTGCAACTCCTCATCTATAATACATGAGACTTCACTAGGAAACTCTAAGGTTATGTTTGGATTGAGAGAAGAGAAACTTAATTTCCCTCCACCGTATTTTGGATTGATAGGAGAGAACTTGGGACAACTTTGAAATTTTAAAATATCTTAAAAGAGATCAGTTGGAATTATAAAATATTTTAAAAGGGTTTCTCTCCACTTTTGGAAAGAAAGAAAACTCACTTTTTTTCTCTCCTCTTCTCTCCATTTCTCGCAATCCAAACACAGGTCAAAGGGAATAACAAAACATCGAGTAGAAGTACAAAATGAAGCTCAAAGAAAAGCTGCTCTATTTATTAGTTTCTCTAAAAGACAAGGTTATGCGAGATCTCAGCAAAGCTTTCGGCCAATCTTTTTTTTTTTTGATAAATATCAAATTTTCATTAGAAAAGATAGAAAGGAAGCAGAGATAGCCCCCAAACAACGGGACAGAAACAAGAGGAAAAAAAAATACACACTTGAACCAAGGTGGGGTTACGAGTCACTAATGGTATTCCAATTGAAAACAAAATCCTGAAGCACGCTCTAGTGAAGTCTTTACTCATCTTCTGCCAAAAGAAAAGTTGACACAAAAATCTCCAATACCACCATTTGAGACGAGCTCTCCTTACTCAGGAACACCCTGATTTCGGCCAACCTTGTAATGTTCCTGCAGATATATCTTGAGTACCAAGGACTAGGAAGCACCGACTCGGCTTTTAGGATCTGTATTACATTTTGAGAATCCGTGGCTATAACTAGAATGTTGCATCCGAACAGACTAACAAGTAGTAAGCCTTTCCTGATAGCTAAGAGTTCATGTAAGGTAACAGACTGCCCCCTTATACAATTAGCCCATACTACTACAGGGGCACCCCCACTGTCTCTTATTATGGCACCTTGTCCCCCATGCTCACACCTCTAAAGGATCCATCTCTGTTAAGCATCCATTTTAAATCTTGGGAATTGTACAATTTACAAATCAAAGCACCTTCGTAACCAGAACTGATTAAATCACACGATCTAATATATGCACAGAACTTGGGGAAAAAAAACAAAAAAAAGTCAAGCTGGAGAGTATCCTTGCTCAAACCCTTTCATTTGTATAAAACCACATACCATAAAACAGCAACTTTGGAAGACAAAAAATGAATTTGAGAAAAAGATTTAACAACAATCTTATCTGATGATCAAAGCAATTGGCGAAGCTGCTGGTTTTCTTTCCGAAGAGATTGCACTTCCCTCATCAACTCAGCTTGTTTTTCCAGAACTGAATTCATCGAGCTTGACATCTCCACCTGAAGAATATCCAACAATTTATATATATATATATATATGAAAAACTTGTCCATAAGAGAAATATAGCAGGCAAAAGATTTGAGATCAATCATCCCATCCATACCTCTTGAATATGAAATTGCCTTAATAGCTCGATATGAAGGTTTCTCACATCCTCATGGATGGATTTCTGGACACATGATAGTGTCTCTTCAAGGGCACGCTGAAACAGCTGAAGTGTAAAAGAGGAGGTCTCCTGTTGTGGATCCGGTTGAGCTGGGCCTCCTCCTTGGAGCTGTGATCTACCACCCTGTTAAATTATTATCATCAACTAATTGTTTAATCTTATAAGCCAAAAAATATTGTAAATAAAGAAATGTGAACAAAGAATAGGATGAAACCCTCTAGTTATGTATACATTTATTGTTGGAAGAGTCACGGCACCCATGGAAGCTGACAAATCTGACCTCGACAACAAGCTGTTTAAGAGCTCTTCCCGGGTTTCAGCTCCTGTTTTCTTTGCTTTTGGTGAACCTGATGCAAGACTAGCTCCGTCATTGAAGGAAGAAGTAGTACTTACTCTCTCCGCATAAGTGGAAAATCTTCGAGGAAGGGTCGGTGATGCCAATCCTGGAGATTCAAGATTAGCCTGTAGTGTGATGCTTTTCATCCCTAGAGATGTGGACATAGAATTAAGACGAAGATTTTCAGTAAATCCCAAAGAGGTGTCTACATTGGAGGAGGTATCTTTGGGGCGCGGGTTTGTGTAGCTCAGGCCTGCATTTCTGGACAACGAATCTTGCATGCCAGCTACAGATCCCGTTGTTAGGCCCCCAGATGTCAACATCCCAAAGCGTGATGGAAAGGAAACTTGGTCACGAATGTGCTCGAATTTATCAGATAG
Organism: Akebia trifoliata; assembly: GCF_017979445.1. Lineage (NCBI taxonomy): Eukaryota > Viridiplantae > Streptophyta > Magnoliopsida > Ranunculales > Lardizabalaceae > Akebia > Akebia trifoliata. The sequence continues at coordinate 3,131,393 of NC_141380.1, read as the reverse complement.
GCCCCCACCACCCCAGGCTTCAGGAGGAGTGGCAGAAGAAGACCTGTCACTCTTGGAATATGCAGGTGTAGCCCCCACTTGTGACATGGAAGATTGAGTGTCGTCCTGTATGAAGCAGTGCTGATTAGGACATCAGAAAACACAATTTACACTTTTCTAGGATGGGCACACCACAACTGGACTGCTAACCTTAAGTTGCTAATGCCAGCCAAGCAACATTGCTCAATCCCACAACACAGTTTACCTGAAACCCTAACCTTTGTACTGATTGGGCTAAACTTTAATGTCCGTGATGGACATAAATCGTGTGTCCTTGAATGCTACACCATGTACAGTAAGAAGAAATACGCTTGATGATCATAGTATCAAAGTCAGGGTTCGGGAATAATTTGGCAAGAGAAAGCTTCGGAAAAAGCCAGCAAAAATCAATAAGTTGGGAAAACATCGGAAAATTTAAAAAACAAAAATAACTATTTTTTAAGTGTCAAAAATACATATTTTATATATTAAATGATAAAATAACAGTTAAAAATCTATATAAAAAAAATCTTGTATTTTTTAAAAAACATCGATTAAATCACAATTAATTGTGATTTAATCGTGCAGATTTTTGTCACTATGCCGATGATTGAGTTGTGCAAAAAGATTTATTGATGGTCACGTGTACAGTATAAAGAAGAGAAGGCCTTCGGGTTCTTGTCACGAGGGTACAGGGTTTCTAGACTTAAGTATATATACTTTGTACACCATAGTTGATTCAAGAGAATGTTATGTTCCGGACCTGTCTGGAAGTTGAACTGGACTTCCAATCAGAGATTGGATGAGGATTGTTGCCTCCTTCCTCTGCAGAAGGAAATCTCCGAATCGACGAAGGGAACAGCAGAGATGTAGGTTTTGTGTCAATGGATAATTTATCTTTCTTTGCCTCGATATGATCATCCCACAACTTATCTGATGGCGTAATTGGCTGAACATCCACAAGTGGGGAAAACACTTCCATATCGTCCTTGAAGTTAAAACTAGTACGAGGAGCTTGTAACCTCGACAATGTTCCACCAGTCCATAACTGATTCTTGTGCGGTGTTTCCTCTGCTGAAGATGAGTACAGAGTGCTTGATATTGACCCACTACTTGTTGCTGGAAGAGAAGATGCATCAACAGATAGACCGGAACGCCCAAGCTTTCGAGAACCGGGCACAGCTGAAACTAGAGAAAGGCTTGATGATGTTGAAGAAGGAAGCGGATCTGGCATAAGGATTGAATCTTCCCCGGCACCTCCCAAAAGAGCAGTCTCGGCAGTGCAATTAGTTTCATTTACTATAATGGGTTTTGATCTTTGCCAGGATAAGCTTGTAACAGCCTGATGAAACCGTAAACTATTAGCATTAGCAAAGATGATAAATGAAGATGTTCATGTCAAACCTGTGAAATTGAACAAAGTTGTCTTTGACCAGATGGTCTTGTGGTTAGGAAATACGACTAGTACTACTAAATGAGAAGGTGGTGCTCAATTGAAAAAAAATACATAGAGGAATATCCATTATGGAGAATTTCCTGTAATTAAACGTGTCATGTAGGTATGTAAATACACACAGGCTACAAAACCATGGAGTTACTTTCAAACAAAAAAGTATGTGATGCTTTCTACACTTCATATGGTACACATACCCACCAAGTTGTGGATCCAACCGGGGAACCTATTAGTTAATTTTTTTAGTTTTGAGTTGTTTTAGGACTTTATTTTTATGTTTTTTGCACTTATTTTCATGTTTTATTAACCCATGATCTTAGTATAATATTTATGGGCAATTTAGTAACTTTAGTTTATCTTTTATTTAAATTTATTAGGGTAGAAAAATTAGGAGAAAGAAAGTTACGAAAATTAGGTTATTTTATTTAACATTTTAATTTTATTACGACTCTTGGTTGATTTTCTTTATTTATACATTGTATCATGGTTTATTGACGGAGAGGATGATGAAATAAACAAAATGTTTTCTTTTCAATGTGGCTGATGCCATGGAAATCATTGGGGTGGTTCCAAGGTAAATACTAATTTTTTTCTTTCTTTAATTTTCTTCTCATCCTCTATCTCTTCTAAACTTTGGTTTCTTGAATTTTTTTCAAAAAAATCTTGAATTCTAGATTCTTAAGTCTTAATTATTGATTATTGATTCTTGAAACCTACAAATCTCAATACTTAATCCTTACCCAAAATCCTAAACCAGATTCCCTAAATTCCATATTTTTGTTTCTTCCCTCATCATCCTACATCAATAGATGTTCTTGTCAGACCCCATTTGAGTTAGAGTGAGCGATGACAAGAATCTTAGAGGAGGATCAAGTCAATTTTCACACAAGAGATCTCCTTGGAATGGTCAATGAAGAGGAGGGTTCTAACCTTATGTTTCGAAGCATGGCAAAGTCGGGGTTCGAAAAAATTCGGCAAGGGAAAAATTCAAAGAAACCAGGAATAAAATAAAAATATATTGTTACTTAACACAATATTAAACAAAATTATTATCATTTTATTAAAATATAATATAAAAGTATATTGTTCATAGCTTTGTGAAGAAGTTGGGATTAAATCGCTGATTGAAAGAAGTGTGAATTTAATCACGGCTTTTTCAAAAAATCAGAGAATTTTGTCACTATGTTTGGAAGAGAGAGGGAGAAGAAGGGGGTTGTTATTACGCAGGATTAAAGATTGGAACTTGTAACGGAAACCCTTTTGAAAGCAAAACAAAATCAAAGCAATAATTGTATGATTATAATGGTGAGAAAGACAATTACGATGCGTACTTATTGTACTTGACTACTTGGTATCTTACAGTCCTAGATCTTGCTCAATAAAACACAAAACCCTGTAAGCAAATGTAACATAGGCCACATCTGGACACATACATGGCTGCATACCAACACAGAAAATATAAAAAGATGGGAACAAAGAGGTATTTCTGAAATTAAGGGAGATTAACATGAAAACACATTTATCACAGAAGATTGAAGGGAAGAATTTCACCTCTGAAGCACTATAAGCACGAAGAGCAGTTATAGGCTGTGGTTTCCCACGAACATCGTAGAATACCACCCGACCATTATTCGTTCCAGCAGCCAGCATCCAACCATCATCTCGAAATGCCAGTGAAGAGAAAGGTGCTTCGTACGGAATGCAAAATGTGGATCTTTTAATTCCTGAATCAAATGTGTATAACTTTTTATCCAGACCAACACTAGCTATTATCTGTCACAAACGAAAAACAAAAGGACCAAGGAAGTGCTTAATATTTTTTTTCAGATATTTGAATGTGAAGATGATTCTTAAACAGTTCAACTAAAAATCACAAGTTTGTTTTCAACTTTTTATAAATAACCAAAAGAACATACAAATCAGCGAAATAAAGTCAAGACCTTGTCATTTGATGGCGAGAAGCTAACACCAGTTGTCGGTGCAGAGTGCTGCTTCAACCAAGAAATCTACAAAAAATAGATTCAAATTTTTTTCTTTGGTAAATAAATTAGTGGAACAAACATGCATTAGTAATTCAATTAGATATCTCCTAATGAAAAATATCTCCTCATTGCTACCAATTTCATTCACATGCCTGAATACAATGAAAGTTAATTACCACATGGAATGCTATTGAAGAACATAACTCACATTGAAAGATGATCGTCATCTCGACTGTCGATTATTTGATCATTAATATAATTCATCTTATACTTTTCAAAAAAATAAAGAAAGAATACACAACCAACCTTTGGACTTCGCCCTGTTGAATCCCACATATGTACGGATCCATCATCACCGGCTGTCACCAAAAGGTGCCGACTAATCCGAGAATAATCAAGCACCCTCAATACCTGGTTTTAGCAATCAACAGTCACACAATTAAGGTTTTTAAAAAGATAATCTAAACCCATGAACAGTATCCAAAACCGCGGAATACTTGAATGTATATGAAGTAATTAAACACTTCAAATCAAAATCAAGCAAACAACCTGTTTGTTTGGGTCCTTCAGTTCAGCAGCCTTTGCTCCTGATGCAAGGTTGTGAAGCATAAGATCCCCCTTTTGACTAATAGAAGCCAAATGCTCATCCTTGCAATTGTACATTACACCTGTAATTGTATCAGTGTGACCCCTCAACCATTTGATGCATCGGTTCCTCTGCAAATCCCATATTCGAACAACTTGTCCGGTTCCCCCAGAACAAACATACCTAGAACCCTTGTTACTAAAGCTGATTGCAAGTATAGATTCCTGAAATATATAACAAATTCAAACCGAAACATAATAAAAAACCCAAACCTACTCTACCAACAAAAGATTGAAACTTAATTAAAAAAAAACCCAATCTAAAAAATTAAACTTTGTTGCATAAAAAATTTACACCAATGTGGTCTCCAATGTCAAACCAAAATATAATAACAAAACCAAAACAACTCTACCCACAAAGGATTGAAACTTAATTACAAAACCCAATCTAAAAAATTAAATTTTGCTGCATTAAAAAATTACATGAATGTTATCTCCAATGTCAATCCAAAACATAATAACAAAACCAAACCAACTCTACCAACTAAAGATTGAAACTTAATTAGAAAAACCCAATCTAAAAATTAAACTTTGTTGCATAAAAAACTTACATCAATGTTGTCTCCAATGTCGACACCAGAAATCGGAATAGTACCCAAACTTTCCCCATTTTTCCGCCACAACGAGATCTTCTTGTCGTCGCCAGCACTTGCAACAACTAAATCTGCAAGAAGTGCGCCAAATTGAGCAATCCTTTGGTAAAATATGGATAATGTTGAACCTTGAAACGAGTATTCGAACTTACTAGTGTGGTTCCACTTTACCGAGTTCACTTGAGACCCTGGCGAAGGTGTGTAGCTCAATGTGCAGGGATCGCGATCCAGCTCACCCGAAACATCAAAAAGCTTGACTGTGTCGCCTCCAGAGGCTGCAAGGAGGGCAGTTGATGGATCCGAGAAATTCATCATCGCTGTTTTTTCGAATTTCACGACTCGCTTCGTTTACGGATCCGTCTTAAACTGTATTAAAAAAAAAATTAGAAAGTTAAGGAAACACAAGGTTTGATTTTCACGTTGATGGAGAACCAAAGAAAGCCTAAATTTCACAAAAACAAAGCTGATAGTGTTACCAGGAGATGAGTTCAAATGCCCTAGATTCAGAATTTCGAACTGAACTTTAGATTTTGAACTTTGAAACCCTACCTGCAAGAGAGAGAGAGAGAGGACGTCGGACCAAATTGAAAATTGATTTGGCGATTTAAAGATAGAGAAACATTTTCCTTACAAACATAGCAACATCTAAAGCCTTACTAAGGGTCTTTTTGTTCAAATAGATTCTAACATTAGCAATCCAACCACACATCTGACTCAAGTTTTTGAAAGTGGACGGCTAGGACTTCAACATAACTCCTAAATTTAAATTTAAAATTCAATGGTGAAATATATATATATATATATATATTTTTAAATATTCATAGAATTTTGTCCAGTACGATCCTGAAGCATCAAATTATGTTTTTTTCAATGCCACAAAGTGGGCGAAGGACAGTTAGTAAAGGTGAAATCCTTACTAAGTAAGGCTATTCAGACTCTTAAAGATACCCCTTTAGGTAGTCCCTCTAAATCACCTAAATGTCTATTTTTCTTGAGAAACAAAAAAAACTAAGGGTATGTTTGATTGCACATGGAAAATAGGGTGGAAAATCAATTTTCCTGGAAAATGACATTTTTCAAGTGTTTGATTGCATATGGAAATGGAAATTCATTTTCCACCCCATTCAAAAAGTCCACTAAATCATGGATTTCACTTTCCCACCCATATGGGTGGGAAAATGAAATTCACCCATATTTTCCATCCTCAATTCTTCCCTACCACCACCACCACCACCATTACACTAAGCTCGCCGTCGTCGTTATTGCCGTCGTCGTCGGCTCTGTCTCCAACCACCTTCTCTTTCTCTTCTTCTTTTTCTTCTTCTCCATCCCTCACCTCCTCTGCCACACCACCACCATGTTCTCCCCCCATCTTCCTCACTTACCTTCGTTGCCGCCACCGTCGCCGTCACCGCCGCCATCGTCGTCGTCATCGCCGCCACCTTCGTTGCCGCCGTCGCCGCCACCACCTTCGTTGCCACCGTCGCCGTCATCGCCACTACCGTCGTAGTCACCGCTGCCACCGTCGCCGCCACCACCTTCGTTGTCACCGTCGCCACATCCTTCCCCCACCCTCTTCCTCGTCATCTTCTTCTTCCTCTCCCCCTCCTCTCATCTTCTTCCTCCTTCTCCTCTTCTTTTTTCTCATATTTTTTTCATGATTTTATCAAAGTGAAATCAAACAATGGAATTTGATTTTCCAACCCTACCTATTTTCCATAACTAATTTTCCATGGATTTCAAATTCCATGGAAAGTGACTTTCCATGCAATCAAACATACCCTAAACCTTTTGTTTCATGGATAATTATAAAAGAGATTTGTATTGCCAGACTAACTTTTTCTAATATGTTTACAAAGGAATTGGTGTGGCATTTATAAAAGTTGGTGTGGTAATAATAGCTTTCTTATAAAAGTACCCCATGAATTAATAAAGGCAACTCACACCATAGTCGAATTGTTGTCTTATATGGGTTAAAAGTTTTGAAATAAGTTGATTTTTGGTGATGATATCTATGATGAGGAGATCATCCTCACAAAAAATAAGTCTATTCCGAAAATTTTATTTTTATTAAAACAAGTTCAAGAATCGTAAACTGTCCATTTTTGTAAATCATTTTTGATGGGTTTAGAAGTTTTGAAATGGATTGGTTTTTGGTGAGAATGATCTCCTGATAGAGAATAACTTCACAAAAAATCAACTTATTTTGAAATTTTTAACTCATATAAGACAACAATTCGGCCATGGTGTGGGTTGCCTTTATTAATTCATAGAGAGCTTTTATGATTACCCATGTTTTAAATTTTGTCGGAAGGGAAAATTGAGCTAAAAACACACCTATAGAACAAGGACCCTCATGAATTGTTTAATATTGAAGTGCATCTCCTTATTTTTAAGAATTAGCAATGCCTCCTTGTGTTTTCAAGCTGATGGCATACATTTGACCTTGGTCTAACATGAAAAATTAAAAAAAAATGATTAATTTTCTTTCTTGAAATTTCATGTTCTTTAACCTATTGAATATCTTCAGCCTACAAAAAATGTATAATCTTTAATACCCCTTCTAAAAAAAAAATCTTATTTTGTTATTGAGGTTTGATGGTTGAAGGAGATAAAAATTTTTAGTCGAAAACAAGTGTACAAATTTTAGTTCTAGAGATTGAATATAATGGTTTTTTTTTTTTTTTTTTGGGGGGGGGGGGGGGGTTAGGAAATGTTGTTGGCAAAACTGAAATAGGGGCATCTCAATCATAACTATCCCTAATTTTCACCAAAACTTGGAGGGGTTCTTTAAAATTATCCAACCTTAAATAAATGAATGGATTATAAAATATTTTAAGATAATAATATCACTTATGACGATTATATTATGGAGTGGTCCAAAACTCATGAAAAAAAGACTCATAAAGAAACCCAAAATACCAATATGGTAAATATGGAATTCAATTGTCATAATGATACATGTATTTCAAGGATACATCACATTTCCCAAGATAAATCTCAATCATTTGATTTTAATTTTCATGTTTCTTCATTAGCCCCTATTAGTTGGAGTATAATCATTTTACAATGGTGATAAAAAGTTTTTTTATAACCATAATGGTGTCATAATATGACATCCCTTTCAATTTTATCCTCTCAATTGAAGTACATTCAAGTTGAGGTGTGTCATGCGCCCAATCGCGCAAAGGCCCGAGCAAAATGAGTGGGGATGGCGGGGATCCGCACCTTTACCGCTCCCTCGAGCTTGACTCCTAGGCGGCCACACTCAGGCCTACTGGTGAGTGGTTCCGGCCCATGGCAGATTGACCAAGAGTGTTCAGCAGCCAGCAAGCCACATTACCACCTTCTTCAGAGGGAAGCACCCGTTCCCCTGGATACACGATTCGAGCTCGAAACCATGTATCCTTCATTTCCCTAGGTCTCTCGGAATCTACAAGAGTTAGGAAGGTCACCCTTTTCTTTTCCACATAGGTCATCAAGCGATAGCCACTAATTCAATCAAAACCTTTGGTTTGGGCATACAATGAAGATTAGATGCCCGCTTCTCTATGCCAATAGGTAACTTCACGATCACAACAGTGGGCACTCTTCGGGCGGTGTTCCATTGCATAACAAGTAAAAAAAGTAAAATACCAAACCACTCATAAATGAAAGCCTCGCCAAGCATCCCCTTTCCTTCCCTCCGTATAAAGCCAACCCGAGCGAACGAGTCAAGTAGGTTCCACATGCCAGTCCAAGGCTCCACGAACAGATATAAGACATTAGTCTCCAAGGTGTGATGCATAAACCTTGAATTCTTATAGTATTTTTATTAGAACTTGTCAACATAGAGTCCAACTAACGTCAAGGGATTGGCTCAATGGCAATTTTGGACCGATAAGCGGTTAATGTTCGTAGGTTGTCACTTCGATACCTAGTATGAGCATTAATTCTTCAGGTGCCACCCACGAGGGCACAATCACACTTACCTTGTATATGTGATGTGCGGGCGTTGAATGTGGCTCGGGACTAGTCTTTGGACAAGATCATAGGCTATGAATTGTGCAAAGCCCAAATAAGGACCCAGTCCGCTGTCTACAGGGATTACCAGTTTTAAAAATAAAATAAAATAGTCACTAGCCTTGCCAAGTTAGTAAGGATTTCACCTTTATCAAGGGGCATAGTAAATAATTCTTCAAATAATTCATGAATTATATCTGAATTTTTCGATTGATATGCAAAACGATTAAAACTTCCTTTCAATTCAATTTCTATTAAAAAATTCATGACTTTTTGAACCTTTTCGAATCATTCATGATTTATACATTTCCGTAAAGAGGATTAAAAACACAAATTAACCCATATTTTATAATAAAAAAAATTTATATCGCATGATAATATTCTTTACACTTAAAAGATTTCATCAATGGACAAGGCTTGAATATCCGATATACATGTATAAAAGTATCATATGTTCTTAATTTACCAAGGATTAGTTCAAAGATGAAAGGTAATGACATTGATTTTGAAAAATAAGATATAAAAATGATAAATCTTAAAAATATAAAGGAGTTTTATTATAAAATTTTTAACATTTATACACGTGAAATTTTAAAAGTTTTTAAGAGTATTGAAGTCGAATTATGCCCGAACCATTCTTATATTGCATTTTTGTCATTCTTCGAATGTAAATTTCGAATCACGTAACGATTTTTTTTACAATACATCAAATTGCTAACTATGATCAAGGGTCCTTGGACTCACCTTGTGACATCCAAAACATGATCCGATGCTTTAGGGTTGTGGAAGAATATTAATAGTCATTTTAAAAATAAAAATGGTATCACGCATCAGAGATGTGCCCAATACATGTAGGCTTCATCGAAAGTGTAGGGATCCGGTCAAGTGTTCCTCTCTTCCAAGGTCAGGTGGCACACCCTTTATGCCACGTGGCATATTTTGGACCCACTAACCATATCGATATGTGGTCCATCCCTTGATGATCTAGGTACCCAATAATCATAGTTTTTGATAACTTGTATCAAGTAGATCAAATCTCTTGAAAAAGAACTCAAATCCAACGATTAGTAATCATTCTTAAGACAATACTATTATCAATGGATGCACATCACCAATCAAACTGATCTTTTGTGTAGATTCACCTAATGATGGACGACATCCATACGGTTAGTGGGTCACAAAAAATGCCACCTGACCTTGGTTAGAATTTCAAGTTAGGTCTAGTTATAATCATTAAGCATGCTGATGTCTCAGTAGGGAGACTTCTCAAAAACATAAAAATTTATTAAACACCACCAGCCACCATCTTATGGATGTAGTGTAACTCTCAAGGCGAACTATATAAATAACCAATATGTTATAAAGTTGCTCATAAATAAAAAAGCTTAACAGAAACATGTCTCTGTTCTTGAGTCGATATTACAAGGTAGTTGGGAAAATGTGTACAAGAAATGCATACTTTTTTTTATTTTATGCCCATCACAATGTAAAATTCTTGCCTTTTTCTCCACTAAGAAGTTGCACCCGGATCGTTGATGACACCCAAGAAATCATCTTTTATGGTACCAATGCAAAACTGAAAAGATGGGCCAAAATGTGAGATAACAAAAATATTTCTCCAAATATTAGGGATTAAGTGTGTAAAAACAAATGGGTAGCAAACAAATGCGAGCACAAATGCACATAGAGCATGTATGTTAAAAATCGCATGTGCATTATGCATGATGATTAAAGTCTGCTAATACCAAGGTGGCCTCCTTGGCAGAAGGAAAATGCTACCTCACTAACATTTGAAGCAAAAGAGTTGTGTCCGCTCCTTTCCAATCGAGTTTGATTAGAACAGATATCCAGTTAAAATCTACTAGAAGGTGATGTGCAAATGCACATGTAACAATAGGGCTGATCGGTAATTAAAACATTGATTAAAGGGTTTGTGAATATTACATAGTAGAAAGGATATTTTGGTTATTTTGAAAACTAACCAACGTCATTCTCTAGAGTCGTGCGCTGCAATTTTCTTTGTGTTTTACCAAAATGAACCTGATTATATTAAATTTAAATGTAAAGTTTGGTGTTGAACCACTTCTACTCCACCTTCTCTCATTATAATAGTAAAGAATAAAGACGTTAGAAACCTCTGGCAATATTCAAAATCCAAATAATATCTATCAAAGTCAAGAAAAACTTTAAAGTGCGACAGATTCGAAGGATACCTAAAGGGTTCCTAGTGGTTAAGATTGATAGAAAGCAGGGATTATTTATGGTGGTAGTAGCAGTAATCATACATGCACGAATTGATGCTTTGAGCACTTGGTGGCCAGAGACGGTAGATAATTGTTAGTTGTTAATTTCGACGAGGAAAGTAAGGATAGATGGTAAGAGAAGAGGAGATGAGACACTAATGTTTGTTTGTTTTGTTTTGTTTTGTTTTGTTTTGAACAGAGTGGAAAGGGGAACAATATTAGTTTAGCCGTCCCCAAATCTTTACGATAACACTTTGTTGCTGATGTTATTATTGTAGCATCAACATCATAAATAAAATTCAACCAAGCCCAACTTTAATTTTCGTCATGCCGAAAAATCCCAGCCTGAGGTAGGATAATATCAACCCAAGGCGGACTCAAAGTGGGGGTTGGACCAGGCCCAAAGTGGCACTCCTAATTATAACTGGTCTCTATTCTAGATCTTGCATTCAGATTCCTTGATCCACTGTCCTCCAATCAATGAGCCAATTCTTGGTTGGATGAAATCTAAAAATTGCACTAATCACATGTTCTTAAGCTCCATACATCCAACGGGACATAACTGGTGAAACTGACAGAAGCCCATTGATGGGACTGTTAAGATCATCCAGTGTTGTAATTTAGGTCACCCGTAAAATTTTAATACATGAGGTGTCCAACCATTGGACTGTCCAAGTAGATGGATGAGTGCATTGCATGTGCGAGAGGCATCTAGGGCAACTATATTAAAGGCGATGGGGCTGTGACGCTGTTTCGCTTAATTTCTTATTGAGTTCGCAAACATAATTCCACAATCTATAACAGATGACAAAAAAGAATCAGGTAAGCTTTTCATACATATTAGTTTGCGCGAGTGTGTGTGTGTGTTGTGGAATGGAATACACACAGTAAGCTCCATCTAGAAACAAACGTGCACTAACATCTTGATTACAGAAAATATAAATATACACTTAATCCACTCTGATCCTGTTTTTTTTTATAGGTAAGATAAATTCCCAAGCTAGGACTAATTACCTCATAAACCTAATTGAAGAGGTAGTTATATGGGATGGTGACCATAGTGGAATGAAATTCATATGGGTATCTTGTATGCGGAAATTAGAATGAGAGGGTCATAATGTTGGTTGGCATGGTTATCCAAACTTAAAACCTAAAACAAAGTAATAACGATCACCTATGAGGTGGTGTTGTGGTATTGGGGTGGACTGGTCTAGAGGTTTCTACTTTTTCCATCATTTCCCTTAGTATACAAAAGAGAAATAGAATCATAAAGAGGTTTAAAAATTGATTCAATAAGCATCAGTTCAAATAAGATGCAACATTAAGAAGCTAAAATCAAAGTCTTCGAATTTAAAAGACAGAAGAAAGAGTTAAATGGCATACAATTTCTGTGGCATCAACCCGAGTTCCTATTATCTTTAGCCGCACCTCACTATCCTTCTGAATCTTAACCTGCAAACATCCCAAAATGATTAATTCAACGTTGACCTATATAAAATCGAACCACATTTTCTGTGAAACAGGGTTAGAAACTATGACGTACTGATCCATCAGAAGTTGTATAATTTGGCATATCTCCCGACTGGAACTCCATATCATCCGGTATTAGCTGAAATTAGGCAATAATATATGATAACATACACAAATATTACACAATTCATTGCATTAGGTCTTCTTCTTGTTCTTTTTCGATTAATTTTCCAGTATTATTGCTAATCTACAATCTTTATTAAGCTTCAAAACAAATTTTCTCCCCTCCTAGTAACAAGAATCAAATTTTTTGCACAATTTACACCTTCTATTTCAACGTAAATATTGACGAATTAGGGATCAATTTTCCCCTTTAAGATCATTTCATCGAAACAAAAAACAGCACTCACATGGTTAGATACGAAAATTTGAACAGGCCCAGCTTCAGCGAAAAAACCCATCTGCAGGAATTCCAAATACAAAAGAATTTGCCACAACTACTAAATACAAAATTAAAAAAAAAATCAAAAAAAAAAAAAAAAATTAGAAGAAAAACCAGACCTTATTAACCATGGTAACAACGGCTTCTACAATCTCCCCCTTAAAAGGCCGAAAAACCACACATTGGTACTTAACAGGGAACGTGACAAACCCTGTTCCGTCCCGAATCAGCCCTTTACCGATATTATCCACACCAGTTATCGCCACCACAAATCCATGACGGCCACTTCAACAGAGGAAAACAAAAAAAAAAAATTAAATTTTCTAGCAATTCTTTTTTTCTTTTGCAAATTAGGGTTTTGTGTGTGTGCATGTGTGAGGGTGGGAGTGGAAGAAGGAACCTGCAAGTGCCCTCAACGTCTTTCATAAGCTTCGAGACTAACTTGTCGCGGAGGTTGGGACCAAAGTAGCGAGGATGTAATTGCATGTTTCGTTCCAATACTATGTGGAAGAACATCTTGGGTTGCTATTTTGGCGACCCTGACAATTGATTTGGTTTAAGAAAGAGGTCAGAGCCCATTCAATTCAAAATTGCTTTATGCTTGATACTAGAAGTGTTATCCGATAATGTCACTTTCAATATTATATTCAACTAGTAGGTGACAAGTGCAAACACACGTGTTTTTGAAGATAGTGCAATAAAAAGATGCTTTTGTAAAAGTGGGGGCACTTCTAGGATTTCAAATTTTGGTGTCAGATCACTTCTAGTAGGCCTTCTCATTATAATAGTAAAGATTATCATTTTTTTTCCTTCTAAATCCATGTGCCTCTAGAATTATCACAAACCAGCTACTCAAGCCTTTGTCTTCTTCTCTACTTCAAACTTTTCACAACATAAGATACCTGCTAAATACACACTATGGTGTTCAAGCTAGACAATAGTTTAATAATTTTTTAGCAAAATAATCAAAAAAATCCTACTTCTTTATTTGCTTTTATTGATAGATTTTTTTTCCAGCTTCATACTTTAGTAAGCTTCCTTATTTGATGGATTCTCCCTTAATTTGGATCAACCACAATCTACGAGACTTTCCTTGTTTGCATAAGATCATTAGGCATATCTATCGAACTTAATATCCAAACAAGTAAGACTCAACCCAACGAAACACGTGAACGATAGATGATATATCTATTTTGTCTTCATGGTACCTAAAGTACCATTTCATAGCCAAACTGCGAGTTTATTTCATTATATTAAGGCTTTAGTATTTATCTAATCTTGCCAATGGACACTAATTGAATTGTATATAGGTGAATCCTTATTTGAATCCAACAGACTTCAAATTCAATAAACTTGTTGGATATTTGATAATATATGATTCATTACAGAAGTTGAAGAACCACAATCAATGGAGAATTTCCACACAAAAAAAATCTCAAGTTGATGGTTTTCTATGTTTGATTTTCAAGTTTCATAGAAAGAAAATAAAACCCTATTAATGGAAAAAAAAAACTGAAATTCAAGGTTTTCAATCGAAAAATACAGTAATAAAAATGACATAAATGCCAATGTCTTCAACCCTATAACAAAATCCCTAGAATTTTTTTCCCCTCAAAACCACTTCAACGTTTAGATATTTCATTTTTCAAAACAAGTCATCTTCAACCTTAGTATTCTATTTACTTCAACCTTCAAAACTAAGAGAGAGAGAGAGAGAGAGAGAGACTTATCGGAGTAGGTAGTGAAGATGGTGGTTGCGTGTTCACACCCTAGCCTCTCCGTTAAGTTGGAGTACAAAAGTTAGAGAGGAAAAAAGAGAGAGTGGTGACTCCGACGAGAGATTGAAGCTTTAAAAAAAATAGGGTAATTTAGACATGCACCGTCATATTTTGATCCATATTAAAGATACCTCGTATATTTTCAAATTGATGACATGCACCTTGACCCAATTTTTGTGTGAGATACTTGTGCTTTTGGATGCAGGTTTTGAAAAGTACTATAAAAAATACTTGTGACAGAGTTTTGCATTTGGGAACTATTGTGGATTTTGGTAAAATGGTCAGAAGGCCCTTATAAGTATCAATTACTGTTTTTAACATTATAACTCAACTAATTATGCTCTAAAAAGTAACAATTACTGTTTTTATCCATAAAAACATTATACTATCATTATAAATTCAAAATATACTTCTTCCTTTTTCAAAAATTTGACAGAACCTACCCTGAAAACTAGACAAATAAAAAAACACTTGTATAAAAAGCATGACAACTATAATATAGTTAAAAAAAAAAAATTGTACCTTGATACATACAAATATGTGAAGATTTCCTAAATCCATAACACATCATAAATAACTGTAAGAACAAAAACCAACTGTATTCTACTAAAAACAACATGTATATCTACGAATATGTAGTGCGTGACCAACCGAATATTGGAAATAAAAAAGTGTTCTGATCTCCTATCGACCAACCAGTCCAATAATTCTCTCACAATACCCACTATCAAAAGAAATCAAGCAAAGAATATTGCATTTTTATGCATTAATCCACAAATGAACATCTCAAGTAAAGCCATAAGGAACTGACTGCTAGGTTGGATGAGATGATTTTGGACTAATTTTGCACCATAAAAAAAGGTGAATAACTACCTCTTACAATCCCCTATTGAAACTAATAAGTGTCTTTGAAAGATGAATTAATCCTAAAATCTCATGAATCCATGGATTTACACAATTGGGTTTTTCGAGTTGAAACCCTAGAGGAAAAACCATTGATTTTTCTAGTTAAAACCCTAGAGGATAGAAGAAATCTCCTGAGGGAGCAACATGAAACTCTCAGCATGTTTCATCATCAAGCCATGGGTAGTAATAGAGATCAAAGAGAGTTACCGAACAAAAGGGGAGAAGAAATCACCGCCGCAATCGTCGGAGAGACTGTCCAAGTATTGCCGCCGCAGTAACCTGAGCTAGGAAATGGATTCGCTGAGAGGGAAGAGGTCTGTTGTGGGTTTTTAGACTTCAACAAAGAGAACGAAGTTCTGTTTAGATTTCGTTCTCTTTAGATGGGTGGGGATATATCACAGAAATTGAAATGTTGACAGGGGTATAATTGGAACCGCAAGTTTTACCTCCTACAAAGGTTTATGTATATGGGAACGGATCTAGGTACATATGTAAAAACAATGTAACATTAATAAATTTTCAAAATATAGGTTAGAAGTTTCGGATTGAACTGATTTTTTGTGAGGATGATCTCTATGATGGGAAGATCATCCGAAAAAAAAAATTAGTCCAATCTGAAACTTCTAATCATATTAAAAGTGATTTAAAATTTGAATCATTGATTTTTTACCAATTTTTGCCAATAATTTGTTAATTACTTTAGATGGTTTTAGAAATTTCAGATTGAACTGATTTTTTTGTGAGGATGATCTTCTCATTCTAGTGACCATCCTTGCAAAAAATCAGCTCAATCCAAAATCTTTAACCCATGTTTTGAAAAGTCATTGTTTTTACATATGTCCCATGAGCTGCCCCCATATATATATATATATATATATATATATATATATATAGGGTCGGGTTCTTACGACCCCTATTACGACTCACATTGCGACACACCGTTTTGTCTTATAAGGGCAAAAATGTTTGGAATGGGCTGATTTTTTGTGAGGATGATCTCTATGGTGAGGAGATCATCCTTGCAAAAAATCAGCTCATTATGAAACTTCTAGACCGTCCAATTTTTGTAAATCAATTTTGATGGGGTTAGAAGTTTTGGAATGGGATGATTTTTTGCCAGGATGATTCCCTCATCACAAAGATCATCCTCACAAAAAATCAGCCCATTCCAAACATTTTTGCTCATATAAGACAAAACGGTGTGTCGTAATGTGAGTCGTAATAGGGGTCGTAATAACGCTGTTCATTTCTATATATATATATATATATATATATATATGACAAAACACGCTGGGCAAAACGTAAGGCAAATAGTAGGGTGCCGAACATTTCCCTATATATATATATATTTAATAAGTATTTTTTTTTTGCTAACCAAGTGTTCGGGCCGGCTTGCGCGCACCACGACTAATCTCAGGGAGGACTACCACAGCAACCCACCGCCGTCCCCCAGTTAAATCATGAGAAAAATCCAAGAGGGGAATCGAACCCATGATGTGCGCCTAACCCACACTTCACGTGCTTGCCCTTACCACTTATAGGCAACCCATGGGTGGGTATATATATAATAAGTATTGGTTGTCCAAACGATAGTATAAATGCTTTGGGCTTCCCGCAAGAGTTAGAAATACTTGAAGAACTTAATCTATATACAATCATCGAAATAGGATTCCAAATGCTTTTTTTAGTAGTCACTTTTTTTAAAGAGAAAATCATTCAAACGCACATGAAGTGTTTCTGACCATAGTAACAAAGTTTGGGTTCTGCAAAGCGTGGGATCAGTTCGGTTAATCAAATAAAATCAAGAAAACTTTGAAAAATAATTGAGAAAATTTCAGCAACTAATGTTTATATATATATATATATATATATATATGATTAAGATTCAAGAGTCTATTAATTAACTCTTTAGGGTTGACATGCTCAAGTCAAGTCGAAAAACTCATACCCAAAAAAAGAAAAAAAGAAATACAATTTCTTTTGAGCTTGATGAGGGTTTTGAAAATGAATGGTGAAAAATATTTTTTTTTGTGGGAAATTTTGCGTTTCAAAGTTCATAGAATTTTGTCCACTAAATGTTTTGGATTCCACAAGTTGATCCCAATATGGTTTTCAAACTCGTCTGAGACTGAGACGTATCGCTCGAATTGTCTTGGTATCGAGCATGGATGAGAAGAACAAGTCAATGTGTTAGACGAGACTTAAAAACCCACAGTCATTTTTTTCGTTGTTGAACACAACATCTCAAATGTATCGAAAAACTCATTCATGGACAAGACGAGATGTTAAAACGAGTTTTGAAACCCGAGATCCCAAAGACCCTTGGCAAGGGTGAAATCCTTTCTAACTTAGTAAGGTTAATCGGACTCTTTAAAAAGTGTCGTTGAGTGATGACTTTGTCGACATGACATCATTTAAAAAACTAAAGAATAACTCAAATATACATCAAAGTATCTAAAAATTATATTTGATAACTGTCAATTTTTTTAGTGAAGTTATTAGTTAAATGGTTAATAAATCATACATAGGGGGCATTTAGAGGCCCTAAACAGAGCCAAATGTTTTGCACAATGTTTGACTCTCTTTAGGGCTTCTGAACGCCACCCATCATACATATATATTAAATAAGAAAGGATATTATGAGAACGGGCCGGATATGTGCTATCCATATTCGATTTTTTTAATTTGGGTCTAAATATGGATCCGACTTAGATCTTACTAGCTCAAGCCATATCCGATTTTTTTTACTTTCATTAAACCAATACATGAATCCAATCTGATCGAAATAATTGATTTGGGTTGGTTGAGTTAGATAGTTTCAAACTATTACAATGTAATTTATTAAAAAAATGTGGCTTAAATGTGATTTGAACTCAAGACATCTCCCCTTTTGAAAAGAAGTTTTGACCACTACAATTAATACTCATTTGTTGATGAATAATAAACTAAAAAAATATAAAAAATATAACATATAACATACAAAATAATATATCATTCGGATATAGGGATGGGTTCGTATCCGACTCGGGTCAAGTGACATCAACCCATATCTGACCCATATTTTAATTTGGATCACTTGGATTTCGGATAAAATCTGATCCATTTTAAGCCCTAGTTGAGAACACCTCACAGGTAATGTTAGGGCATGAGAGCTACACTTCGGGTGTGTCTCGTTGTGTGCACTTTGGCAGATTATAGCAACTTTGTGCCCTGAATTTACTTGCTCCTTATGAATTGCCAAGTTGCCTGGAGACTTTTAGACCAAAATCCAAGGATTGTGTTGTGGGTGCGAGGAACACTTAGTTTGTGTTGCATTCATATGTACCACAAGAGCATCACGACATTGTGCCACGTTTGGCACACGGAGGACTTGCATTCCTATAAGACTCTGACAATTACATTTGTTAACGACTTTTAAAATATTGTTCAATCATTTGGTGGACCTATACATAGATTAAATTTGATTGGTGATTTCTTTTTTAAATATCACAAGATTTTTCCACACCGTCATAAGATGGGACTATTTGGGACGGTTGCATGCCTCAGCCCCACATAAGTTTTCCAATTTGGCAAATTTTATTCATGTTTGATTCTTATTCATTCATTTAACCTGTTGGATACTAATCAAATTATTCTTGTATAGGTATAACAAGAACTTGTATGAATATCAAGAGTTAATTGGGTCCAATTGAATAACCCAGAGGAGAAATACATCAAACTTTTTATCTTGTGATGCCGAAGACTTTGAATTTATTTTTTTGACAAAAAAGACATTTTTTTAGAAGTATGATGAAGGCTTTGAAAATAGACAATCACATTTAATTTTTTAACGAAGTGGATATTATGAATATGTGACATGGCTCTCCCTCAACTGTCAAATTCCATTACAGGGAACTACGGTAAGAGGATTCCCTATAGTGACATTTAAGTAGTAGAGATTGACTTCTTAAAAATAAAATCTACCACCTCAAACTTTTATGGATCATTGAGTAGATGAGTTTAATAATAATAATAATAATAATAATAATAATAATAAATATAAATATATATATATTTTGTGAGTTTGATGATGGGTTTAAAAATGAACAGTCCATGACATATAATTTTTGAATGAAGGGGATATTGTGGATATGTGATGTGGTTCTCCCTCATTCATCAAATTCCACTATAGGGAATTGCAGGGAAAACGTACTACAAAAGATTCTATGTAATACTTTTTAGTGACATTTAACAAAATCTAGCATCTCATACTTGTATGGATTATTACGTTGTTCAATTATATATTTTTTTTTTAGACAATTTTTTTTAAGTCAGATGAAAGACTTTGAAAATCGACGGTCCATAACATCCAATTTTTTAACGAATAAGATATTGTGAATTTGTGACGTGTCTTTCCCTCAACGATCAATTCTTTCTTTCCATTATAAGAATTGCAGTAACATATGCTACACAGATCTGCTCCCTCTACTACGAACATTTTGAGTCGTGCTGGAGTGACTTAAAATTGTACATCATATCGCACATCCTAACGTGAAAGTGTGTACGAATCATAGATGTTTCTTTGTATCGTATCTCGAAGAAAAGAATATATGGTTCTTACTCACTTACATATAGGATGTGCGATGTGAGGTGCAACCTTGAGGTCACGCAGCATTATTTAATTTGGAATTATGGCATATTCGACAGGTAGTTGATTGGACATCGTGCGCATGTTAGTGAAACCCTAATCGAGTAGCGTTTCAAATTCAACAACCTTGAAATGCTCACGTGCCACGACTTACGTTAAAAACTAGGAGACAAACAAAGACATTTGGAGGAGAGAAGTAGAGACCCGACACCGTAGTCTCAACTCTCACCTCCTCTGTTTCCTCTTTCGCCATTTTTCTTCTTTAGCTTTCAGAACAACTCCAGCATCAAAAGCTCCTCCCCAAAACCAAAACCGAAAGCTTTTCGTAAATTTTCTTCTCCATTGATTCAGAGATATTTTCCATCTCTAATCGGATGTTTTTTTTTCCAAGTCCGTAAGCCTACAGAGGCAATCAAAGCTCCGTAGAGAAAATTCTTTTGGACGGATTGATTGATTATCTCATTTCAGAAATCTAGGGTTTGATCTTCTTTGATTTCTTCATCATTAGGTCGATTTCTAAAATTTTGGATTTTTTTGGTTGGAAGATCAGTTTTTTTTTTATTAGATCGTGTTTGCAAGTAAATTAGTTTTTTCTTGGACAAATCTGTTCATTTATCGATTTTTCCGAGTTCTCGGATAGTGAAGGAAGAATATGGCGATTTGTTCTTCGAATCTCGGATTTGGATTATCAAAGTTTGCTAATTTGTCAAATGAGGTTGATTTGAAGAAGCAATGGAGTGGAAGATTGATAGTTGATGTTAGGGCGTTGGATTGTCTAAGAAAATGTAATCTTGAACTCAGGAGTTCTGCGAAGGGGGTGGTTTTTTCGGGTTCATCTAGTTACAATTACAAGAGTAGTAGATTTGTTGGGGTCAGGAATATATTGCAGCCCCGGACTGAACCGGAATCTAGTAATTCGGTGGTTTCGATTCCGTGTGAGGGAGGAGATACTTCTCTAGCAAAAGATTCTATTGCACTGGGGACTAGCTTTACGCCTGACACTGATAATGGATGTGGTGGTGGGAGTGATGGTAATGGAAAATTTCCATCAGGTGGAGGTGGTGGTGGTGGTGATCATGAAGAGGACAACAAAGAAGAAGAGGAGTTCGGGCCAATATTGAAATTCGATGAGGTGATTAAAGAGACAAAGGCGCGGGGAGCAAGTCTACCTGCGGACATGTTAGAGGCTGCGAAGACTGTTGGAATTCGTAAAGTTATTCTTCTTAGATACTTGGATTTGCAGGTAAATTTTGATTACATATATGACCGAGAAGAATTAATTGACAACTATGTGGATGAAATTCATTTTCTGGTTTTGCCTTTGGTTGTTAATTTGCTTCTTTTGGGTAATCTAATTGTAGGGGTCAGTTTGGCCTTTAGGTGTTGCGATGAAGTCTTTCTCTTTGCTTCGTAATCGAATGCTTGCTGATCCTTCTTTCCTTTTTAAAGTTGGAACAGAGGTTTGTTTACTTTGTTTAGATTTATTTGATTTGGTTTTTATAAGAATGCCTTGTTTGACATGTAGCATTAAAAGATTGAGGGTGAGTGCCTCAGGAAGTAATTTAATATGAGATCTGGTGATTTATTATTGTAATTTAACAATTACATGGTCCTAAACTTAGCTTTATTATGCTCTTTTTATTTTTATTTTTATATACAATTGCTTTTACGTGTTGCAGATAGTTATTGATTCTTGTTGTGCAACCTTCGCGGAAGTTCAAAAGAGGGGCAAGGATTTTTGGGCAGAATTTGAGTTATATGCTGCTGATCTTTTGGTTGGTGTGGTTGTTAATGTTGCTTTAGTTGGTCTTTTAGCACCCTATGTTCGCATTGGTCAACCATCTATGTCAAAAGGATTCCTTGGATCCATGCAACGTTCTTATGGAGCTCTGCCTAGTAGGTAAGCATCTCATGCCAAAATCCTCATCAGTTTGTATGCTTATTTTTTCATCATAATTTGGTACTCGTACTTGTCTGTGGCCATATTTTCCTTTTTATTCAAATTTGCAACTTCAGAAGATATTTTAGAGGTTTGAGCAGTTTCAAATTTTTTCCATTGCAGCGTGTTTGAAGCTGAAAGGCCAGGATGTCGTTTTTCGGTACAACAACGGATTGCAACGTACTTTTGTAAGGTGGGGCATTTTCCTTCTAAGTAACATGTTGGATAGAGGACTACTTCATAACCTTTTGGAACATGAATCTGGAGGAATAATTTTAATAGAGCTTCTATTGCCACACCAACATATACTAATGCCACCCCAAATGTGTGCTACATCTTTAGTGATTTACATATGAATTGGTGTGGCATTAGCAAATGCAATAGAATCTCTCTAACTTAATTTCCAGGTTTTAGCGCAGCTTAGCTATCGTTATATTATTTTCTCACCATGTTTCTTAATTGTTCTAAGTGATCCCACTAGAAGCGCATTTTTTTATCCTGTTAGTTGGTAAAGATGCCATGGGAAGTATTTTCTTGCCATTTATTAAGGT
This sequence comes from Akebia trifoliata, assembly GCF_017979445.1. NCBI lineage: Eukaryota > Viridiplantae > Streptophyta > Magnoliopsida > Ranunculales > Lardizabalaceae > Akebia > Akebia trifoliata. The sequence continues at coordinate 3,108,744 of NC_141380.1, read as the reverse complement.
GTGTGGCAATTGATTCAAATATTCTGTATCCAGGGTATACTGTATGGATCAATTGGGTTTGGATGTGGTCTGATTGGCCAAGGCATTGCAAATTTGATCATGACTGCCAAACGGTACACTTCTTTCTTGACACCCTTTATATGTTTTCTGATGGTCGTCACATCACAAACTTTGCTAGTGGATTTTATACTGAATTCATCGGTTAATTTATCTGAAAGAATATGATGCATGTGAGATATAATGGGCTTCATCTTGCTATTGTTATTGTAATTGCACATCTAGCTGTATTTCCAAAATAAATGTTGTATAAATAGTTGTAAAGACAATTGCAACTTGAGAATCATTCTCTATTTCTTATTAACAAACTGGATTTTCTTGCATTGAAGTATGTTGTAATTCGATGGTTCATTATAGTACTCAAAAAGAAAAAAAATAGTTGGTTTTACAGATGATACAGAGAATCAACTTGAGTAACAAATCAAAATTTTGATCCCAATAAATTCCTCACCCGTTTTTCATTTAATCCAGAGAAATATTATTGAACAATTTTAGAAACTAAGCTACATATGTATTATTAATTGTAGTTTGGTAAGGTCAGTAATTCTTCATGCAGGAAAAAAGGAACATTCTTGAATTGGTAGTGTTTGGTAGGTTTTTTTCTTTAGAAGAATTTTGTTGCTTAATGGTTTAGAGACTTCCTAATGAATCGGAAGATGCATCATTGCTCACATATTTCCTTTTCATATGGTAGGAATATAAAGAAATCAGAAGAAGACATACCCGTTCCACCTCTTGTGAAAAGTGCGGTTCTTTGGGGTATGTAGAACTCTTTTTTTTTACTATCTTGTTTTTAGCTGTTCAACTTGTTATACTAGAATAATCTTGAAGCATGTTGTGATGTCAAGTTGCTGATGTAGACAGTTCTTCTTTCCGCTCTATTACTAATTTTAATGGTTTTTTAATTTTACTCTTTAGCTTTGAGATGCTCTTGGCAATTTTGAATGGAGGAATAGGATTAGTTTAGCTGACCTCAAATATTTGGGATAAGGTTTCAATGATGACGAGCTTTGAGTTTAGCTCATACTTGATTACTCATGGCTTGAAAGAATTGATTTTTTTCGTATTCATTTTAGTTCTATTTTGCATGCATCTCAAGTTGGCATTCCTTTCCTTCAGTAAAATCACAAAAGAATAAGCATCTGTAGAAAACAATAATTTGGATGCATACAAACTAAATAAGTAAAGGATAGAAAGAAAATAAAAAGACGAGAGGAAGGAATGAATTTTTATGGGAAACTTGTGAATGAGGCACTAATGAGAATAAGCCACATACCATCAATATTGATCCCTGGTTCTGACCTGAATACTGTACATCTGTAACTGGGAATGTTTTATGATAAGATGTGCTGACTTTGTGGTTTTTTTTTTTTGGTTGTGCATTATCGACTTGGGTTATCTTTTATCAAGATTTGTTATTTGACTGGGTTTACCATACTACCTTGTATTTTAGTTGATATTATTAACATTCTTAAATCATTCCACCCCAAATGAAGTATTAATTTTAAAATGTGTCAGCCTGTGTAAGTCAGTTTATCTTTGGGTGGAATGCCGAAAGGAAGGGCCAGTGTATCATTTGAGAAGTTTGTCCTTATTCTTGTTTCTTATTCACATTTAATTGTTTTGTGATTCAACTCTTAGGTGTATTTCTCGGAGTTTCTTCCAACACTCGATTACAGATTGTAAACGGCCTGGAACGCCTGGTTGAAGCATCACCATTTGCAAAGCGACTACCTCCTGCTGCATTGGCATTTACTGTTGGCATCCGATTTTCCAACAATATTTATGCAGGCATGCAGTTTGTAGATTGGGCCAGGTGGAGTGGCTGTCAATAATACCGATGTTGCCGCGTTGAACACAAAACTGGGGGAAAATAAATAAATAAATAAATAGTATAGGGTTTTACCACTAACCCTCATTTTGATTCCTAGGGATAAGTTTACAACTCTAACAGTTGTAGAACCAGTGTGGGTGTGGTTGAATAATGAAGAAAGCTACACAGAGATTAGTAGATGTTGTTATATCCTGATGAGGAACTTAAATATTGCTGTTGTATCCTGATGAGGAGCTTAAATTGGTAATTTCCTCTGGATGGGTTGTCAATGTGATTGGGGCTAGCTTTTAGTTTAAGAGATTCTTCAGATGGGTACAGAATCCATACAATTGTGCCGTGTTTATCGCTATATTAACCAAAAGTTCATATCTGTTAACACAACAATACTGGTCATGATGTGTGAGGAGCATAGCAAGTCCAATCTCGGCCAATGCAATTCCCTCCTGGACTGATGCTCTAATGCCATGGCTAGTCCTTCCTGGATTAAGTCATATCACTTGGGCACAACCTTTGGGTTTGTTTGGTGGGGTCATGGACTGGCTTCATTCAGGAAGAGTCATGATTTTCGGACTCAAATTTTATTTCCTTCACTTGGTCAATACTCTGCTGATGTGGCACAGAACCATAGATCATTTTCTTTGGGATGCACAGGGAAATCGATTTATGGCTCTGTGCCCTTGCCACATCAGCTGAGTATTGACTGAGTGAAAAAAATGAGTCCGTAAATCATTAGCCATTCAGTAATGATGCTGAAGACAGAGAGACTCAGTTTTAACTTTTTTATTATTTTGAGTGTTGATTTTGTAACTGGAAAGTCCTCACTCAGTCAATACTCGGCTGACGTGGCATGGACACAAAACCATAGATCTTTCCTCGGCATACACAATTGCACATCTTAGAAAATCATTATTCTTTTATTTTTTATATGCAGCACATCAGACAATGAAATTAAATATGGTGCCGCTGAACATTTTAGTTTTTTTTATATTATAATAATTACTCTCCTTTCTCCTATTCTAGCGTTCTCAATGGATTACAATCATACTTGAAATCCGATCTGATAACAGATCAAGGATTTGATAATGATTTAACTTGATGACCAAACAGATTGATGTTGGATCCAAGGATCATAATATTTTAAAAGAACCCACCGGTGTTGTGCCTTAGTGGTAACAATTAGAGTTTGCTCCTTTAGATTGAGAGTTCACAATTGTGGACCAATGAGCCATTGAAGCAGCGCGTCAGGCTACAAGCGGACAATTCCATCGTGTTACGAGCGGACAATTCCGAAGAAATGGTAAGATATGGGTAAGAGTTCTCGCAGATCTCCCTATTACCGGGAAATCAACAGAAGTGAGAATGGGAAGAGGAAAAGGAAATCCTACGGATGGGTTGCATAATTGCAATTTTCCCGAGCTGGATTTGAAAGATGCTGTCAAAAAACCACAGGTAGCTTTTCCTCGTCTCTCGGGTATTAAAATGCCACGTGTTGTGTGGGTCGGATTAATTCTGTCAGGTATGACTGAGAAACCTGGGTTGGGCCTGTCTTATGCATCAGGTCCTGGTCCTCTACCGCAGGGATACCATGTTTCACAAAATAATAATATTTTAAAGGATATATAAATTAAATAATATATATTTTGCTTAGATACATCATGTATATTTATATTTTCCATATCCAATTGATTTGATCCAATCCACGCCTTAAACAAGTGCTATTAAATTGGATTAGGAGGTTCCACATACTGTTTGGAGAACTGATCCCCAATAAGCATCAGATTGGTCCTAGATCAATCCACGCCAATCAGAACCAAATCCTTCGGCAGCCCTAGGCTTCTCAATTTGGACTAACATACAGAAGACAAGGTGAGAAAACCCACCCCTTCAAGCTTTAAAGGGACTGGTTACAAGAGTAAGTGATGAGGACGAAATTGGAGGTATCAAATTGCAGTTGAAGCTGCACCCTGTCCTTGCTTCCCTTTCTTCTTCATTTTTTCATAAATCTTTTCGTCGGTGTTTAATTTTCACTTATTAGTAGTGAATCATTAAAAAAAAGTTGGTGTAACAATATAAAGCTCTCAAAGAAAAGATTTAAAAAAAAAAAAAAAAAAAAACAAACAGATGATTTTGCTACAGCTCAGTGAACTCATCCTTGTTAAACCAAGTTGATGGACTCGGTTATTCACCACAAGCATCACCCATCAACAATTCCAAATATTGTTCACAAATAGATTTAACTCCAATACACACATGATTACCTGACCAGGGGGCACAGCTTTCATTAATATACAGAGTCCCAACATGATGCATTGTGACAGCAGTTTGAGCTGTGAAGCACGGCCGTACCCAAACACCAAATGCTCACATGAGGCATCCATTGTCACACAATACCATGTAGCCAGTTAGCCTTGGGCCAAAACAGGTTTGGATTATCGTCATGCCCCACCACTATCACTCTCACTACCGGAACATGGTTTATCTATTGGTCGGTTAGGATCCACAATCCAATTTTAGGAGGTCAAAGAGCAATGCATACCTTTAAAACAGAATCAAAAATCATTTAAAGCAATGTATGTACACGGGACTGACAGGCACCATAGTTTTCGTACAGAAGTAAAACATGAAAAAAAATCCAGCCTTTGCTGCCAAATCCACAATTCCAGAAATTTCTCCCTCTCGTAATAATACTTTCCATATAATAACTAAAATGTATGAGATAGTGAGCACGCAAAGTTACCACCACCTTTGCATCTCCTTGGAAAGCTTGCATCTATCAAGAGTACTTTCCCAAGCTACATTTGACTTGAACTACAGCAATAGAGAAAGATGTGTTTAACAGCAGCAAACTTTATTTATTTTGATAGAAAACACATAATAGGCTGAGAAGACCAATCTAAATTTAAGGATAAACAAAGCAACAGAATTACTCTCCTCCAAACATGCGGGGTTTTCCCACTTGAAAACAAAATCTGCAAGGTAAACCCCTTAAACTTCATTCGAAGCTTTAGATCAAAAGATGGTAAGGGTTAATATTTTAAACATTATACCCATCAGAAAACAATATAATAATAATAATAATTAAAGATTACATTCTGGTATAAGCTTTTCTTCCAATAGAAAGTCCTTTTGTTTCTCTCGTTCCATTTGGCCCAGCATATCACAAACTAAAGAATCATCGTTCTAGAATTAAAAGTCCAAGAATGCCGACTTTCAAAACGTGAAAGTAAATATTGGGAAAGGATCCAATGGATATGAAGTAATACCAGATTGCATGAGTTACTTCACATTTTCCCCACTATTTTTTTTTTTATTTTAACAAAGGGCACAGACATCTACAGTAATGATCCTATGGGCTATGTTTAGATGTTCTATATGCAAGCTAAACCTTGTATCCACAAAGAAGAAAGTCAACAATACAATAACTAGATCTAGTTAGCAAAGACATGCAGCTAAGGGCAGTATCTTGAGTATACCCTTGACATGTGCAAAAACCATCCACAAGCATGCATTACATTCGCAATTTAATGCGGGGCTTGAGGCCATGTCCAGTTTGATCTCCCTCATTTGTACCTATAGCATAAATCACAATAACCTCCAGTACATAACAATATATTTTTTAGAATTTTGTAGTTAGGTGGGGAGTAGATGATCAATAGTGTAAGATGTACTTTATACTCTTACATAGTTCTTATTAATGAACTTACAATTATCACACAAAAAAATGAATTGCTCTCATGACTTTAAGTCAACCTGACAAGTTCAATAAACACACACAAACATAAAAGTATTTGGGAAGCATCGTTCTCCTCTCAGTTAGAGAACTTTGAGTAGCACAACTTTCAGTTGGAAAATAATTCTTTATTGCGTTCCACAAGAAACATCCTTTCTATGTGTCCATAACTCTTCCTTTAGACATTTTCTTCGATTTAACTTTTGATGCCACCTTTTTCTCTCTACAAATTATCATAGTAACATCATAGTACTAAGCATTTTGAATCAAGAGTTTGTTGCTAAGCAAATAACGATGGGGGCAGGCACAAGGTCAAATACAAGCATCCATTGAGGTTTAATGAAAATATGTGAAAAGAGGTCTGCATTATGAAATCACATATACAATGCAAGGCCCAAAACAAAGATGGAAAAGGCTCAACCAAACTTGGTCAAAGTTGAGCACAAGGTGTAAAAGGAAATATGGTTGAAGATTCTTAAATTAAGTTGAATGGAATCGTGTTTGTATTTAGGATGGAAGGTTATTTATTGCAATTTTCCAATCTCAAGGACATTTGAGGCTCTCCATCAAACATACGACTGACATGTGAAGTCATATATTTCCTAGATATCATTGCAGGGTTTTTTTTTTTTATTATCAATAAAGATAATTTTATTAAGAGAAGGAAAAAACAAGGGGGTCAAGAGGACCAACCCAAAACAAAGAAAAGCAAAACAACAAAGGAAAAGTAACAAAACTCTCATTGCAGGTTTTCTAGAGATTCATTTTTTTTTGAGAATCGAAAGCAGTATCCTCCCAACTCAGTTGTCGCTTGATGAAGAGCCTCTAATGTTGTTCAAGGCTAGAGTTTTACCTTATTTATTGTTTACTTATTTTTTGACAGTTGAAAACATTTATCAAATTCTAAATGAGGGGAAGGAGGTCAGGAGGACCTAACCCATTATAGTGAAAAGGAAACCACGGCAGCTCAGGGAGGACCGATGGAGAGGGAAGATTTTGAAATAGAAGTTGAATCATATTTTTTGTTGAGAGAATCATACAGCATCAATGCCTCAATCCTCCAAAAAGAGATTGAGTAATTCCTCTCTTCTTGGGACAAGTGATTTTCCCAGTCTTTTAACTTGATTTATCTATTGTAACCATCTCTTTTAAGTATTTTTAACTATTAAAAACTTCATAAAATAATAGGAACATAGTGACCAATTCATTCCCCATTTACCACATGAGCATCACAAGTAACAACACCAATGATAATGGAACACAACTGAAATATGGAACTGACCTTAGCAACACTACAGTATCGAGGTTGGCTGTCATCATATCTTTGTTGACATCATGAATTTTGCTTTCTTCTCTGCTGGCTTAAGTATTTGGAAGGAACATAATAAGCTTTCATCGACACTCATCATTGCACCGGCATTATCAAATTCACCACAGTAGTTGGGGGCCGAGAATATTGTAACAAGTTGCCTATCAGCAAAGAATTCATACCCATCCTCCACAACCTGAAAGGCGCAAAAATATGATCAAACATCACAAATAACATAGAATTAAAACAAGCCAATAAGGCACACAATCTGACAGTTATAACCTGATGGGCACGGCAGACAAGATCCAAATCATGCCTCATTAAGAATTCTGACACCTTATCAGGGCCGAAGGTGTACGAGACTCCTCTGTCATTCATTCCCCACCCGTTAACATCTCTAGCAGGATCTGACCATAGTAAATCACAAAGCAAACCGGTGTCTGGAACATCTGTTGGACGGGTTATATTTCTAATTTGATCCATGCTTGTCAAATCTGGGGAAAGGCCACCATGCATGCATAGAATTTTTTCATCTATAAGAGCCGCCACAGGAAGGCAGTTAAAGCAATCGGTAAAGGTCTTCCAAAGTCTGACATTAAACCTACGTTTACATTCATCATAAAATCCATATATACGATTAATAGAAGCAGATTCGTGGTTTCCTCTTAGAAGAAAAAAGTTCTCCGGGTATTTGATTTTATAGGCAAGTAGCAAGCATATTGTTTCCAAACTCTGCTTGCCACGATCTACATAATCCCCTAAGAACAGATAGTTGGCTTGGGGAGGTAAACCACCATATTCAAAAAGCCTTAGCAGATCACCATACTGTCCGTGAATGTCACCTGTTGACAAGCAAACAAAACACGGGGTCAGAAACTATTTCCAAGGCAATTTATCACAAAGCATTCAATAGAATAATAATCTCGGATCTCTCCATAGATATGCAGAAGGCAACAAGCCCACCAGTCTTTAGCTAATGTGCAACTTCAAACTTCCTAATGTAAACAACAATTCAAAGCCTTGAACTTCTGAGTTTATTAATGGGAAAAGTTTAGTATCCCAATAGATAAGAGAAAAAGTCTTCACTGTTGAGTGTTTTGTCCAGGCAGCTAAGGGCCCAAAAAGAGTTCCATGTGTTTCAGTATAACACACCTTGTATTGGCAAGAAAAAACATCTTTGTGCCATGTAGTGGAGGGCCGTGGGGCTGAAACTTGCCACATGGAGAGACATTAGGTGGTGAAAGATGTGGAACCTTTTAGAACTATTAACTCAGCTTCCATGTGTAAAAGAAGCCTAGAGTGAAGAATTCTTCTCTAATGTGACTGAGGCAGGAATTATCTTAAAGAAAAGAAAAAAAAATGATATTTACCTTGGAATCACCCCAATGATTTCCATGGCATCAACCACATTGAATGCATAAACATTCAAAAGAAAACAGAAACTTTTGTAATTTTTTATTCCATTAATTCTCTTTATTGTTCATTAATAAAAAAAAATCCTAATATAATCTATATAAAGAAAATAAATCAAGAATCCTAATCAAACTAAAATACCAAATAAATAAACCTAATTTTCGAAATTTTCTCTCTCCTAATCTTCAAACCCTTATAAACTTAAATTAAAGACAAAATAAAGTTACTAAACTACCCCTAAATATTATACTAAGACCATGGACCAATAAAACATGAAACTAAGCTCTAAAAACATAAAATTAAAATCTTCAAACAAAAAATTAAATAAATAACTAATCTAAAATAACCCCAAACTATAAATCTAAACCCAAATAAGTGAAAACCTAAATAATTACAAATTTTCCATCGGAACTCTTGACAGGAAACCATATGGTGTATTTGTACAGTTCCCATCTCTGGCCCTAAGCCAATGTCGGAGACTCAAATTTAAAATTTGAGTAAAATTGTCACTTCTGATGCTCCAGTCCTTGAACCAAACTGACTTTTACCCAAACTCAAACTCAAGTCAAGGGAGAGTTAAAGTAAAACTTAAATCCCAACGGTCATTTTTTACATAAGAAAATTACTTTTCATACTTACTTGGTAAGTTTCAAATATTACTAAGGGTCGTCAGGCCCATGTAGATTACCATGTTGACAATCCAACATTAGAGCCTTTTAGATTTCATGGAAAAACTCATATTTAAAAAAATAAAACTCTATTTTGGACTTCATCCAAGATGTTGAAAATGGACGGCTACCGAATTCCCAAATTTAAAATTAAAATTCAATGGTGAAAATTACCTTTTTTTTTCTATTTTTTCCAGAGTTTCGAAAATTTTATCCTCTACAACTCTGTGGCATTGGATCATGTTTTAGGATACCACAATGTGAGCTCAAGACCCTCAATAAGATTTGAAATCTTACTAAGTTAGTAAGGTTAACCTGATTTTTTCAGTTTACCACTGGAGTGCTTCATATCAAATGAAGCTTTCACTCAAACTTTTACTTAAATCTGAGTAAAAATTTGAGTCATGGCTGGAGATGATTGATCTTTGTTTTTTTGGTTTTTTTTTTTTTATGGGGGGACTCTAGGAGATAATATAGGAAATTTTTTTTTATAATTCTACAACTTAGTTGCATCCATGTACAAATCCTTCTATGGACTACTATCATATTAAACAAACACAGGAGACCCCTAACATAGGCTGAGGCACCAGCATTTACCACACATGCATAAGCCACAACAACCAGTTTTTGTAAAAATAAAAAAAGAATTCTAGGGCAAAAAATCACAAATAATAAAAAAGAAGACTTAACCACAACACACAACTCAAATCATCAAAATTTCAACTTACAAAAGAAAAAAAAAAAAAAAGCATCAGAATTCCAGCCAAACAACCAAATCTCACAGAAACTAAAACCAAAAACCAATTAAAAACAAAGAAATCATGCAAGAGAATTACAGACTAAAATATATCAAGAAAAACGAACCACAGATCTTGATCGGCGCTTCGAGTTCTAACAGATTCGGTTGTTGGAGGAAAATTTCTCTAGAAACAACACAAAGTTGTCGGATCTCAGCCTCTGAAAGCTGAACTTGCTTGCCTGGCCTCGCAGTTCGAACCTCCAAAAGCCGATTAATGATGTCGTCAAGAACAGCAGAATCGATTCCCTGCCCTTGTTGTAAGGCCATAGATCTCTTCCTCCTGCTTCGCTAAAACCCTAGATTCCGAAAAACAAAAAGGTCTTCTTATCTTGCACCTTCCCCACTTTTTTCTCTCTTTTTCGAGGGAGATTTTAAAAGTGTTTTTTTTTTTCTTTCAAAAAAAGTCTAAAAAATGAGTATTTTGAGGGAGAGACGAGCGAAGGAGGGGCAACTGCAACTTCGATGTGGCGGAAGTGCCTATACAACACAGAGCATTATAGAATTATTTATTCGAGCCGTCCAAAGTCAATAAAGATAGGTAATTTAGAAATAGCCCTCCAAGTTTCGGTGAATATCTGAGACACCTTCCTTTGTTTATAAACTGTTGTATACCCCTTGACTATGATCTTTTACATAAGACTAACAGAGAATTGACATCAACCTCCAGCTAAAAAATCTTGATTTTGTTGTTGTTGATTTATTTGACAATCCTTAACTTTTTTTCTTAAAAAAATTATTGACTACTTTTAAAAAATCCATCATCAAGTTTTTTTTTCTTTCTTCTCTTTAATTTAAAATACTATTAGTAAAAAAAAAAAGAGTAATTTTAAATCAAATCTTGTAAAGAACAATGGATTTTGGGAAATTTAGACATATTTCTTCACATTTGACGAATACTTGATATACACTTATATTTTGAAACCGATGATACGCTCATTGGCCTTTGTCTAATTCTTATAGATTAAAGAAAAATAACTTAAAGGCCCTCATCTTCAACCACTCGTCAAAAATCCTATTTTTTTTTTCAAAAAAATTCATCTTCAAGTTCTTCAATCTGTATAGTAAAATATTTTTATTTATTTACCCTTATCACTGATCAATAATGTTTAATCTCATATTTGACCCTTTCGAAAAAAACCCTTGATTTTTTATTTAAAATTTTATTTTCTTTTAATTGTAAAAATTGAAATAGGAGGATAGAGCAAATGATCCAAAAAATTGAAGATCATGATAGGTTTTCTAGAAGAAAAGTCAAGGGTTGTTTTTACTAGGGTGGAAGACGATGTCATTTAGGTCAATTTCTCTGTGTCCATCGGTGAAGTCGCAAATCCGATAATCCATTTTGGCATGTATGGGCCTACTTCATTTACAACTGTAAAAATAATTTTGATCTTAATATATTGATTTTATTTTTTAAATAGAAAGAGTAAGATTGCTAATCTTCTATTTTTTTTCTTTTATTTTTTTAATTTTGTTGTAGTATAATTTAAATGGTCCTAAAGTAATAATAAAAGTAGGAAAGTGAAACCTATTTCAAGTGGTACTAAATGAAGAGGCGGCATTGACCATTGACTTCCTCGAAAAAGCCAACATCAATTTGCAATAGCAGGGAAGACCGAGAATCTTTTTTTGACTTATGTACGTATGAATTAATGCCAAAGATTCAAGATTTTGAAAGAGTGAGCGATTTAATGACTCTTGTGGGCATTAAGGTCGTCAGTGTATTACGTCTGGATTGCACAAGATTTGATCTTGGACCAGAATAGATTCAAGTCAAAACTGCATCGATAAAAATTGGATCAGATCAGGCCCACCAGACATGACTGGGTTTGCTCTCCAAGTCGTGACATCGAGTCTCTATATGCCTTTCTACGTAACGTGACTATTTACGTATTGTAACACGTGATAGGGTGGAACGGTGCATGTGACCCAGGTAGTCTCACCTAAGGTGGGGATACTCTTGAGTCAAAAAAAAAAAAAAAAAGGATCAGACCTTTGTTGGATGGAATTCGTATCGAATCTCAATGTTAAGATCCAAACTTGATATTATAATGAATGGATCGAGTCTGAATTGGATCAAATCCACTTTGATACACGAACTATAAATGAACTTCATATATTCATTCTTGAATAAGTATTCTATGTAAGTTGTGTTTGTCCTTTATAATCAAAATAGAAGCATGACGTACCTGGCACGTGTGATGTGCTGGTGTTGCATGTGCCCCAGGACTAGTCTAGGCAATTCCCATATATGAGCTCGATCCACTGTCTACAGGGAGAGGGGCTTTGATTCACATATGTAGACCTTGATTTAACTCGGACAATTCAAACAAGTTGAACCAATTATGAATCTTATACTATATAAACCCACTAATGGTTGTGTTAAAAAATAGAGACAAACAAATCAACAATGGAAGAAGGAAAAATAAGAATGCTCAGATTTACGTAGAAAATCTTTCGGAAAAAATCATGGGTAGAGAGAAAAAAATTCATTATGTCAAAACTGAATAATACTCGTACAGAGTTCAGCCAAACAACATATACATAAATGTCGCACCATGAGCCTTTTGAACTGAGTCAATTAGAATTCGAGTCACACACTCAAGTTTGGCCAACTTACTGTTATTAAAATCTTTAATGTTATATATATCTTTTTTCTAAGTTATCTTCATTTACATTGATAAATAGATAATATTCACACCTTAAAAAAAAAAAAAAAAGTGTAATGATTTTTTGACTCCCCTCTGACACACACCCTTATCATAGAATCGAGATCATTTGCCTAGGGATATGCATAATCATAAATCTTTTTTGTATATCATCAGGCAAATGATCTACAATTTTGTGATGGGGGCGTAGGAGGGCGTGTGTTAGAGGTGAGCATCATATTATTACGACTCAAAAAAAAAAAAAGGATAATATTCATGAAAACCAGCAGTCCATTGACCGATTTGATTTTATTAGAATCAGGTTGGACCGGATTGGAGTTGGACCACCGGCTCGGTTTTTAAAACTATGAACCCCACAAATATTATCCACCAAAAAATCACAAATGAGAAGAACACAAGTAGAAAGATCAAGGAACAAGAAATATCTCAAGTCTCACCTTCATTCTCCACCACCCACTTTAAATCTTCAATCCTGTTTATCTGAATGTGAATGGGTACTACTGTTATACTAATAGATATATACTTCTGTGCATCAATCGATCAGCACTAGTAGAAGTGTAACTACTGTTACATCGTTTAGTGTTGGGGGGATGAGATGTTGGAGGGGAAAGCGATTGTGCGGGAGACCGATATGCCAGAGCCAATGCAAAGTGACGTCTTGGAGTTAGCTTACCAGGCTCTTGACCTGCACGAAGTCTCCGATTGTAAATCTATTGCTCGTCACATAAAACAGGTTAACCATAATTCTTTACTATTGTTAGAGTAATAGATATGATGCTTTATAATAAGGTGTATATCGATATGTCAGATCATATTATCAAAATAAGATTCTAGGATGTTTTACCAAAACGGTAGAGAAAGATTGATAAATTTACGTGATATTCAAAATGTTTATCATGATCCATGACAGTTTTTAAACACTTTAGTAATTAATTTATTTTTCAAAACGATAAATTTTCTATAATTGTTTTTCTTACTTCCCTTTTATACCTTAGAAAGAAAACATGTAAATGGCCCGATTTTAGTTGGGATAATGGAAGTTATCGATGGATAGGTGTAGGGAGAGTGAATTTCACTAAAACATTTGTCCACAAAGACATCAGATATATAGGTCATTGAAAACTTACTGTTTTGAGATGAAGTATAAGGGCAGGGAACTGGTTTTCAATGAATAAGAATTCTTTTGAAAAATGAATTATGTGGAAAAAAATGTCAAAATGAGTGTTGGCTTTTAGTTTTGGGGGTGGGGATAGTTGTGACTTGTGAGAGAATCACAAGAGGTGATGGAAAAATGATTTTCCTGACGGTTGATTGGGAAAACAGATTCCCTCTCAGGGGGGGAAAATGTTTTCCCACCCAAGGTGGAAAATCGCTTTGAGTTATTTAAAATGCAATTTGAAGGAAAATGCACAATTAGACATCTGAAAATTCATTTCCTTGGAGAAGGACATTTTTTCCATCCATTTTTCATGTGCAATTATATAGACCCTGAGTTTCATCCCTAATATATTTTCCCCGTTGGACACGTGGTATCCTTTGATTGATGCCAAATGATCAATCAAGTTGGCATACTCATCAGGATGATGAGGTTGAGTTATCTTTGATTGGCTTGACTACTCAGACTCTATTGTTATTCCTAGTGATACAAGAACAAATTGTCGCATGTGCGGCTTGCATGTCACACTTTCTACGTATTATGGTACTCCTTAACATACTTTCAATAACAAAAGACATGATTCTAGACATAATAAAATAGAGGAACATGAATGTTTAGCCTTCCTCAAATCCTTGTAATAAGACTTTGATTATAATATAAACTTCATTTGATATGAATGATATAGTGTAAATTACCGTTTCGTGAGCTGAATATAACGAAATTTCAATTCCAACTCACTATTCATTTTAATTCCCAAAGCATGAAGAGCGAGATACTAAGTTTTTCAAAGTGACAACCTTGTTGATATAAAGTGGTGAGATCATTGATGTCTTTTTTTTTTCAAAGTGACAATCTCACAAAGAAGTAGAGAGCCTACAAGATTGTTACTTTTCAAATAAATGTCAACGATCTCGCTACTTTATATCAACGAGATCATCACTTTAAAAAATCAGCAATCTTGTACTTCATGTTTTAGGAATTAAAATGAACAATGAGCCAGAATGGGAATTTTGTCAAAAGTTGATCATGTTTTGGAAAATTTCTATAACATATGAACATTATTATTGTAATCTCATGTTAATGATATTGTTGCTCGATTTGAACTTGGACAGAAATTGGATGAAGCATATGGGGTTGCATGGCATTGTGTAGTCGGTGTCGACTTTGGGACTTGCATCACACATTTACGTGGAAGTTTCATCTTCTTCCATGTGGAGATGATGGAGTTTCTGGTTTTCAAGGATGGTGCAGACTTGAACGAGAGCAAAGAAGAGGTCATTAGGGTTTTGCAAAAAGAACAAAATATTTCTTAACATGTTGGGCATGTCTATGTTCAGTTATAATTGCTTAGAGGATTCCATATCATACTTGTTAAGTTATAAACCTTATGTGTCTATGTTCAGTTATACTTGTTTAAAGGATCACTTATCATACTTGTTAAGTTACAAACCTCATATCTCTATGCATTTTCCCTAGAATTTAATTTTCCTCCGAAGTTATTTTCTATGGTGGGAAGGATAATGTTTTTCCACAACAATGGGAAAACCATTTTCCCACCTCTAGGTGCAATTAAATGGTGGAATTCATTTTTCCACGAAAATCATTTTTTAAAGAAAATTTATATTCTCTTGAAAACAAATTCCTGCAATCATATAGACCTTATGGGAAATCGGTGACATGATTGTTTTCTTTCTGAAAATCATTTTTTTCCCAATGAATCATTTGTGAATGTTTAATTGCACATAGAAAATCTAATCATGGCAACAAAACAAAAAAAAAAACTGATTGAAATTGATTTTGTTGAAGTTACCAATATTAGAATGTTTTGTTGTTGCAATTTTCTTGGATCATTACTTGCAACGAATATAAAATGAAGGCTAAAAAAATAAAGAAAAAGAATTGGGTGGCAGGCTTTGGTAAACGTGATGGCAATATATAAAGGGTATGGGACAAGGTCCAACCAGCGTGACAAGCTTGAGGTTATCGATCTTGTATGATTGTAGACAAAATATTTTCTTGGGAATTTTTTTTTTCTTTTATGAAAAAGAAAAAAAATTGTCAAACGAAAATAGATTTGTTCAAAGAATCAGTTTTTAGTATTGGAGGTTGGGTAGTTGTGAGAGGACATGAATTTTATGGGCTCAATCATTTCATGGCTAAGCCCATATATACAAATTATGGATAAGGTAGTTGGGTCCTTTTTGGCCCAAATGTGATAATCAATATAATAAATGTCACAATGTGAATAAAGCCCAAATTTGACGGCATTGGGCCGTCAAATTTCATAAAATTCGATAGACCAAGAAGTCAAATTGGCGTCAAATTTTTTATTGTCAAAATTTTTTTAATGGGCTGAAACTGTCAAATTAATGAAGGATGAGAGAAATTCGACAACTCTAAATTGTCAAATCTGGGAATATCAAGAATTTCGATGGTCCTAAACTGTCAAAATTCAGTTCCTAAAATTCGTGGGCCTTGGCCCGTCAATTTTTTCTGTCAAAATTTTCAGTTTTCACATAGTGAGTATAAAACACAACTGAGTTACTATACTTTGTATTTTTTTGAGCTGGAGATAAATGTCCCCTCAACTACAGTTTTGTGGTTAGACAAATATTTCATCAATTGACCCATATCACACTTTTTTTGTTTGTTTTTCCCTCCCTCTAATTTTATTATATCTTCTCTTTAACTTATTTTATTATTTTATTATTTTTCACTTACTAACCTCAATTTTTTTAATAACAATGGCTTACGAGCTATAATTTTGTGGAGTCCACTTCATTTCTTTTACTTTTCACTTCTTCTATCTTTACTGTATTTCATCTTTTATCCCTTTTAACTTATTTTATTATTTTTCATATTTTATCATTTTAACCTCAAAATTCTTTAATAATATATTTCTAATTTTTTTTTTTTTTTTTCATTTTTGCCCTTTTAACCCTCTCGTCAAATTATAGTTTTGTGAGACCACTTTAATTGTTTTACACTTCACCCCTATAATTTTTTTATATTTCCTATTTTATCCTTTTAATCTACTTTATTGTTTTTATCTTTTACCCTCTTTAATTTTAAAATTTTTTAATAATACACTCCAATTTTATTTTTTACATTTTTACCCCCTTAATCCGAGAGAGCATGTCCGTGGCGTAGGCACGGATGAACTCTAGCTTCTTATAAATTAAGATTCAACCTAGCCCAATAATATAGAGGGCTTGAAAATATAATCTCAGTACACCCTCTTGGACGGAAAAATGCAGTCCTTTTGTCTTGGAGAAATGTCTCTTGTCAACTCAAAGAAACTACTCTTCGAAGAACATAGTTAGGCATAACGACTCCTTGAACATAAATTATTTTAAAGAAATCTACACAACACGAGACATTTTCATGAGTTATTGTGATCATGATCTTCTTCTCGGTCGCCTTGAACTTATCATTGGTATATATAGTAACGGTAAAGACATGTCGACACCTAAGTTAGAGCAAAACTATAGTATATGACAAGCAAAACTTCAATTAAGAAGAACACAAGTAACATCTCCGTCTAACAAAATTTTGTCTCTTTGTCGATCTCTTGCCTTTTCAATCTCAAGGATTTATAGTGTTCTCACACTCTCATTTATCTTTATGTGTATTTGTATTCACGCAGGACAAGGATTGTCTTTCAATGAGCTTATCTCGGCTGAAGATGATCCTGAACTACAGACAATAGCAGCTATTAAAAATGATCGTTTAAACAAGTAAGATTTACTTTCTTAAAAATGATCGTTTTGAAATTATATAAGAGAAGTAAATATATACCTCAATAGTTAAGGTGTTCCACATACTAAGAGATTTTTGAGCGACGCGCCGTGTTCCCACTCCCACATGGCCACATCACGCCAACTTCGAAAACTTTTGTAAGTCATGCATGAAATCACATGCATTACAAATCAAATACTTGTGTGAGTGAGGAAGAGATCATCTGCAACCAGAGGATTAGATTATAATCGTGATCATCTAAACCTCAGGATGCAGATTATCCATTCTTAACTCATTATTATCTCTCTATGAGAAACAAACATAAAATGGCTCAATGTTTTAGCAAATTTATAATGGTTCTTATATAGAGTTAGAAGGATAGATGATTCTCCAAGTAGAGTTTCATAAAGTATAAAGCCAAGATTCTGATCATCAAACAAATGATAGGGTGTATAAAGCCAAGATGAAGGTTCTATATGTGATCATGGTGATGATAAAGACCACAAACATGATTAAGATCGAAGCCTTCGCTGTTTTGTAGAAAAAAGAAATAAATTATTGGACATATCTTGAGGAATAACATGTCATCATTAGTGAGTTTCAAGCTCTTCTTTCATTATGGAATTTATTGCTTTTTGCACTGTTGTGATCTTGATATATATATATATATATTCTCCAGATTTCTCCTTCAAGGTTGGTGAACTTGGAATGGAAAAACAAGTGACATGGTGATATGTGCCAAATGGTTTCCATCACCTCTTTAACATATTCTATTCTCTAAGAGAATTGATGGGAACCTTATTTTTGTCCACCACACTCAATTTGACTCATTCCCTTTTATATTTAAGGGGATAAATCTATTTTAAAACTGTCCATAAGCTCTTATATTAATGGAAACGTGTGTGAAACTCATGTTTTATTCTGTTTCTAGATATGGAAATCAAAAAGGGGTTTAGAAAAAAACTTGACTGCAAAACCTACTTAATTTTAAGCCTTTATGAGACATGGTAATGGAGTGGAAGTTTGTCGTGTATTGGAAAACTGATTTGTTAACAACTAGTGCTGGGCATAGTGGCCAAACCCTCCCTCCAAAAAGATAGAGGCCCCAAGGGGCGGACCCAAACGATTTCACTTGCGGGGACGGAACTAATGGTATGAAGATGAAATTAGAAAATTATAACTAATAAGAGGATTTTACAAAATTGATTTTCTATAGAAATAAGAGGATTTAGAAGAAAAATCTTTTTTAAAAAAATGGCAAAAATGGTTTATTGGTTTTTTACAATTCAAACTCTTTGAGTGAAGAAATGGAGAAGACTAACTAATACAAACCCTAACAATTAGTCTCATACCATTTTGAAAAAAAAATATTTAGTTTGAAAAAAAAAAACCCAAAATTGCCGACTAAAGTCAACACGACACGATGAGTTTTAAAATTACGATTTGTTGGAGTGGGACCCATGTCGTTGTAAATGGTTAAGTACATATAATTCCCTCAGTTCAATGTATTTTCTCTGAAAACATGACCAAGGTATAATTAATATTTAATTGAACAAATTGAGGGTATTACATGTATTTAATATATTTAAAAGATGAGGTCCCATTCCAAGATTTATTAATAAAGAAAAACACTTTCCTTACTAAGTTAGTGATAATTGTGCAAATTGATTATATTTATGATTGGTTTGTGGTGATTAATTAATGTTAGTTTGATTGATATGACCTAATTAGTTGAATTTTCTTTCTTGTAGGTCTTAGAAGTTCAAAATGAAAGAAAAATGTTAAAGATGGATTTTTGGTGAATAAAACTTGCAAAAGGGTGGATGAGCAATTATGAGACAAATTAAAGAAATAAAGAAAAGTTTTCAAAAAAATGAAAATCTCTACACATTCTCTTATCTAAAAGAATAAAATTCTCTCATATTTTGTCTTATTATAAAATATCTCATACATCTCTCCATAACTTTATTGTTTCTATTTCTCTCGATCTTTCCTCCACATGTTAAATTATCTCTCCTCCCATATCTCTCACATTTTATTAATTTTTTATATATTTTTTTCTATTTTCCTAACATTATTTATTTTTCTACACTTCTAATTATTTTCTTCTTCTTTTCCAATCTTTCTCTCTTTTTAATTTCTTTTAGTATAATTTTGTAGATTTTTATTCAATAATTTTAATGGATTCTTTTATAGAGATTATTGGCTAAAATCCTAACAATGATTAAGGGTGAAACTCGAAGATTGTAATTTTATTTCCATCAACAATCGTGGATTGATATTTATATTTTTGGATTGATTAAAGGTGAGTTAATTATTTTTGTTGTTTAATTCTATATCTATAAATTGCTTTTGAGTTTTTTTGTCTACTATCTTCACAATGATGGTTTAAGGAACCTCTGTGGCGTGTGAATGTGCAACACGTGGCAATCTTATATTTTCAAAATAATTTAGAAAATAATTTTTTGGTTTAATTGTTATATCATCTAGTTAAGGAAAATCTTTATTCGAATCTAATCGAGAAAAAATGTTGAATAAATAAAATTGAGATTTTTGAGCGAATCCTCGATGCTTTAGCGCTTTTTAATTTCTATTTTAATTCTTTTAATTTTTGCTCCATACAATACTATAAAAAATCATCTTTTTAATAATTTAGGTCAAATCTTCTTTCACCTCATTCGTGTTTTATTTCAATTTTTACAAAATCCCCATAGATCGATCTCAGACTCCCGAGATTTTACTACTTCACTACAACCCTGCACTTGAAATATTTAATCTACACTATTTTAGTCGTAGCAGTTAGTAAGGAAAGGATAAGGAAACTTTCCTTAACGCTTAACTTAGTACTCCAAAAATATGATATAATGTAACAAGGTTGTAGATGAAATTTTTTTCACTTTCAATTAAAAAAAAAAAAAAAAAACGTTAATTTTTGCCATTAAATTTTAATTTTAAATTTAAGAGTTCGGTAACCATCAATTTTCAACATCTTGGATCAACCTTAAAAGAAATCTTTTTTTTTTAATTCTCCCTTTCTGAATGCGAGTTTTCAATGAAATCTAGAAGTCTTGTGTTGGATTGCCAATGTGATAATCCATATGGGTCCAACAACGTTAGGCTAGTAGGGTTTATAAGCTAAGGTTTGTTGAGTAACCAACTTGATAAATTGCGACAGATAGGTCTGTCCAGCAAATCTATTTAAATATAGTTTGTGGGAGCCGCACACGTCCACATGTGATACAATTTTAAAAGAGTTTTTTCATCCCAAGATTTTATAGATATAAATGTTGGGGGGGCGGGGAGGGGGCACACACCTAGCTTAGCTACTTCACCCTTTGTTTGTAATGTGGGGTTAAAGCGCATAGAAAATATTTTTTGAATTTTTTTGGGGTGGCATGGTCCCCCCTTGTCCCTATGTAGTTTCGCCCTTGGGTAGAGGTCTTGAGTTCAAGCCCCCTCATTGACTACACACATGGATTTGTCCTGGGTTACTTAGTATGTGTGGTTTGTGGGGGGTATAAATTGCATGTAACCCAAAGATTTGGACGAGATATGGTGCTCTAAGAAGCCAATTGCCTCGACCCTACTAGTCGTACTCAACGGGTCCAAACGTCCTCATCATCAAAAAAGAAAAAGACAAAAAAGAAGCTAATTTGTAACATGAATACAACATATTATTTAAATTACAACTCCAATTGATAGGTAGGTCCATTGTGATGGATGCACATATTCGGATTAAGAGAATTGATTATATCCGGATACGAGTCTTGAAACTCCTAGTTGGGGTTTCAAACCTTCCAATTATTTACTTTGATATTGTAGCAAACTTTTGATGAGCTACCATTCATTTTTTGTAAACCACTTTTGATGGGGTAGAAGTTTTGAAATTCTAGTGGGATCTTCTCATCATTGAGATCATCCTCACAAAAAATCCACCCTTTCTGAAACTTTTAACCAATGTAGGACAATATGTGGTAGCCAAAACGTTAACCAAAATAGTTGGCACCTAATGATATATCGTTGTTAGCTCCTTAGTCACGTCGTTGAGGAACCATGCCTGGCCTATCAATTCTATCTTGAATCATATTCGAGAGTCGTATCTTAACCGACAGAGTCCAATCAATTCTATCATCCAAGGTACGTAATAAAAGATTTATGGATTCAATTTGACTTTGGGATCACGAGTCTAGATCTAAAGTTATAACAATGAAAACCAATTAAAAAACATATCTACATGATTGGACCTTGCCTAGGTCCATAAATGAAAGATGAGTTTTTATTATATTTAAGAATACAACTCTTATAAAGTCGTAGGTTTTCCGATCAAAAACCAACTCTCCCGTTTAACTATCGAAACCATAATCAACTCTTTTCCCCTCCCAAAATTAATACATTATGATTACCAAGCAGATAAAAAAAAAAAAAATTTCCCAAAAATTTGAGATCCTTGTACAACTACTCAACCAAATCAGTTGGTCAGCTTTTGATTTGTAGAGAATCAAAGAGGGGAATCGTACATGTTTTTAAACCATCTGATCATGGACTTTTTTGGACAATTTACTAAACTGAATGATAGAGATCTTCCCATCAGATCGGTTTTTTAACACTCCAACCCTCTGCAACTCCTGCCATGTGTCCATATAATGTGCGTTAAGGGAGGGTCGTATTCCTTGAAGTAATCAAGTCTCTTTGTTCCATTACGCAGGAGCACTAGTTGTAGTTAAGGCTAACATCCTTAGTTTTCCCTTTCGTTTTCGCATATGGACTATTAGCGATTCTCCTCGATTAAGGTATCTATGGTGGCAGATCCTATGAGACCATTTACAATGGTGGTTTTCGGGCTATATAGGTCCTAATAAACCAGTGACCTCAGTCTTTTCTTTTAGATTTAATGAAAATGACCTAAATGCCACCATCGATAACCTCAAGACAAAACCCTTGATAGAAAACATAGGGAGACGAGATTAAAAATAAGGTTGAATAGATTAAAATAATATGTATCCGAAGGCTTGAAGAAGATGATTTTGGGAGAAAAACCAAGATAAGATTGTGTAGGAGATAAAAAATCAACCATGAATCCAAGCATCCAAATGTTTGAGTATTATGTTCCCGGCTCAAAATTAAACCCCCAAGCTTGAGACATTACAGCTAATTCCCCAACACCATAACTAAACGAACTCGACACTAAATACTAATTAGCATTAACATCACCGTAACTAGAGGTAGTTGACCTACCCAAGCACAAACCCTGAAATACTTACATGTAACAACTTTATCCTGTTGTGGGCTGGTTGTCCTGCTCAAATATGTGTCTTGACATTCTTAAAAACGCATTTGTTACCCGAATAAGGGGTGATTGGACTCATCACAATACCAACACGTGTCAACACCCCCGCTCCAATATGATATCTATAAAATATTTTGCGCATATTCAAGTATTTTAAACTCTACAAATAGGAATTCATTTGAAGGCAAATGCATAAAATCTTTTTAATTTACCTTTTTATCAAATTGAAACTTTTATCGACTTGATTGTTGAAATGCAACTAGAGACCCCAATCAGTGGAGCAAGGAGTAATCGTAGGTTGGGAGTTGTCTAGTAGGTATTGGATATTCAAACTGATCACTTCTAACCCTTGTTAGCAATTTGGAATATGGCAAAAATTTGATTCGTGGAAAATTCGAGTTCTATTTGATTTTGAATTCTAAAAATCCGGTCAAAAATTCGATAAATGGAAAATATGAGACATATGTTTCATGCATGTATTATCCGTTTCATTTCAAAAATTCGAGAACAAAAAATCCAACCATATGATGGTGATGGTGAAGATGAAATTGGTGATGTTAATGGTGATTAAAAGAAGACCAAAGTCAAGGGATAAATCATCAATTTGAAAAATTAAAGTGAAATATCAAATAAATGTAGAGAGTCATGTCATTATATTTTTAAAGATAAAAATGACATTTATCACGTAAAAATGTGAATTCTTCCAAAATTTTGAAGCATGACCACTTCAAAGTCGCCTTGTGTTACACGTCACAAATTACAAATTGACACTTTGCAACATACAACAAGTTATAATAACTTGTTTTTTTTTCCATCGAGTTTTATAAAAATTCGTATAATTTGTAAAAAAATGTGTTTTATTCTTTTCAAACTTAAAATCCATGAATTATTCAAAATAGTTCAATAATTAGGAGAATGATACTTTCATTGAAAAAAACAAAAAATTCGTAAATTTTTCAAGAATTAAACAGGTGATTGTTAGCAAAACTTCTAACTCCAATCAAATTAAAGGAGATTCAAGGGATTGAAGCAAGGTAAGAATTTTCCTACTCACAAGTTAAATAGATTAAAAATAATTTTATCATAGAGCTTGAAAAACTTGAAGATGATTGAGTTTTGGAAGAAAAATCAAGGGTTGTATTTGACTAGAGGTTCAAGTTATGAAGGTGGGGTCGTTTTTAATAAGTCTAAAACAAAAAACAGGTCAAAGGATGTATTTCTATTTGAAAACACAAGGACACTAAAAATTCATGAGGAGTATGACCAAAAATTAATAAATATGATCATAATGACAAAGTTCGGATTCAATAATTATTCAGTGAGGGATCAATTCAGATAAATTTGAACTAATTCATAAAATAAATCAATAAAATTTTGAAGATTATATAAAATATTTTATTGAATTTCTTACTGAAACCTATCAGCATCAATCTCTCTCTAAATTCTAATTTCTTTGATCATCAATTTGATTTGTCAATTCATCGAATTAATCGGCCAAATCCTAATTCGAAGAATTTTGTGACTATGAAGATGACGTATCGATTCTGACATGAGTGGCAAGTTTCGTAATATTAGTAAGCAGAAGGTGCATTTCAAACTCCTGATTCTCCCGGCAAAAGTAATTTTAAAATAAAAATACTGAAGTAACTACTCAAAACACTGCATTTCTCACTGTGATGACGTGGATATGTGCAAGGAATCATAGATGCTTTACTCAAGATACGCGGAAAATACCTATACGGCTATACGTTAGCGCAGTGTGAAACACAGTGTCGCTTCAGTACGACCGGTTTTAAAATCAATAGTTTTTAAAAAAAAATTCTCCATTAATGAGACTGAATCTGCGTGTGTTTCCCGCAGTCTCTCTCTCTCTCTCTCAATCCACCATCGCTACTTTCGTCTCAGCAGATTCTCTCCAAAAAAAAAACGATCTTTTTGGCGATCGTTTCAACTTTCTTTCTTTCATCGTTTTCAAAGATAAGAATCTCCATCTTTCAGAGCCTTTAATGATGCCTTTGTTCCTCTGTTCTTTATACCGGCATTTGCGAACCCTTCACGCCTCTTCTTCTTTCTCTCTTTCTCCTTTTTTATTTAGGGTTCGTTTTCTTCGATCAAAGCTTCGGTTTCAATCTAAATGGCCTCTTCAGAGATCAATCATCTCTCCAAGCCCTGCGTATCGGGTTCTCTCCTCATTCTCTTTTCTCAATTATTAGGGCCATTGCTTCTTCTTCTTGTTTGAATTTATGTTTAAAAAAAAAAAAAAACGCAACCTTTTTTCAACAAATGCATCAGTGAAGATGTTCTGTTTATTTGTTCAATTCTGTTTCTCTTAGCGTTTTTCAAGATAATTATGCTTGCAAATTGTTTTTTTTTTCTTTCTTTCCTAGAATTTCAATGTTTGAATTTATGATCTGGTTGAATTAATTTGTTAAAGTTTGTTAGAAATATTATCTGTAGTTATATTCTGAGCTTATTTTTGAAAATCAGGACATTTTGTTTCATATAATGGTGAGAGAAAATCTCGCTTCATGCGATGGCTTATTAAGATTTTTAAGGGGGGTTCGAGTTCCAGTTCAAGTCGTGGAAAAACAGTTGGACGACACCCACAACTTCTCGGGGAGGAAAACAAGGTTCGACATGCTCCCGGTAGATCCGTGGTAATTTCACAATGCCTCTTCAGAATTTTGTAATCGTATTTCTTGTTTGATTCATTATTATTATAAATATATTGTTCTATGTGAGCTTGATTCTTTATTAAAAGGTAGAATTTTGAGAATGTTTTTTTTTTTTGTTTGTAGATATTCTTCTATAATTTAATTAGCCCAAGAACTAATTGAATTTAGAACCAAATCTATATTAGTCAGCGTAGTTCTCTTTGTCTTTTGCTCTCTTTTGTTAGAAATATTCAACTTCAAATGGGTATTTTGTTTCCGTTAGATTTTGTGAATTTTATATCTTTGTATATGTTATTATTAGGAGGACGGATCGAGAGCTGAGAATGAGGAATTGGACCATGCAATTGCACTTTCTCTGGAAGAAGGTGCAAGGAAAAGAAATGGTAGGTATTTGAATGGTTAATAATTCAGCAAGTAGGATTAGTTTAACGACGAATTACGTGATATCTATATCTCTGTCGTCTATTTGTAAGGAAATCTTTAACGGGTTGCAGTGCTTTTTCTCTTTTAATTTTTCCGGTTTTATAACGTACTAGTGAATATGTTGGATGTCTTCAGGTTACAAAACACCTGCAAGCATCGATGAAGATCTTGCCAGGGCACTTCAAGAAAGCTTGAATAGTCCTCCTTATTCTCACACATCTTTTTACCCTGAAGGATATAGGTTCAAGTTGTGAAATTTCCTTTCTTTTCGCTCCGTCTTTTTTATTTATTTATACCATGGTTGGAAATTGGGTGATTCAACTCATAACTTTTTCAACTTGAGCTGTTCTCTAGTCCTACTGAGTCAAAACTAATGTGACTCGGCCTGCATTAATAATTTAGCTGGAGAATTTGGTGATCAATGTGTGAGTTGGTGTAGTCAAGCCACTTGTTATCCAAAGTTCTCATTTGGTCAAAATAACTGTGATTCATCTAAGCCATGTCATTTTTAAAAATAATGTATTTCAATGACCAACATTGAACATTCTTTAACGCATTATTATTTGGACAGAATACATGATTCAGTAAAGTATTTCTGAGTTTTTACATGACATCTGGGCATAGAGTCGTGGCACTTCTTTACGTGGAATCAGATAAAAGAGTTTGAAAGAACATTTTTATTTTTTAAACTATATTTTATTTTTTGAAAATTATTATTGTAGTAATTTCTTTGCTTGCCCAAGTATGGATCCAACATCGGATTCAATGGTTAGGCGAACTGATTTGATATCGAGCACTTTTAAACTTGGTTTTGATTGTTCATGAAAATATTTATATGAGTATGCTTTGCAGATTTTGTAGTGGCTGCTATGAAGATATCGGCTGTGGCAATTACTTAGCATGTATGGGAGCTTTTTGGCACCCTGAGTGCTTTTGCTGTCAGTCTTGTGGTCACCAAATCACAGAGCATGAGGTACAATATTTCTCTTAGATTTTTGTGTAATTTTGTCTCTTTTTTTCTCCTCTTTATAATGAAATTTGGAAAACAGCATGTAGTCAGTGATTTTTAGCACCTATCATGTTTAGGTAAAATTAAGTTGCTGAATCTTTCCTTATATTTAGTTCTTACAGATTGTTTCTCTTGAATCAAGTTTTCTTTGTCAGGGAGAAATGCATACCACAAGTCCTGTTTCAAGGAGTTGCACCATCCCAAATGCGATGTCTGCCTTCAATTTGTAAGAAAATACTACTTCAGCGTATTTGAACACTATTGCTTACTGCATTTGGTTCTATAGTGGAAAGCCAGTGTGATGCACCTGATGCTCTCTGGTAATGGAATTGTCTATTAAAAAATTCTAATTGGGTGGTTTGGTGAGCTGAACTAATCTTGTTCCCCCATTCAATTCTGTATAAATCCATGCCTTGTGTTATTATAGTATGTCCATATAGTATGCCTTGTTTTATTATAGTATGTCCATATAGGAGCAGACAAAGTTTTTACTCCAGCTGCCAACCTGATGTGACCATCCTTTATCAGGCAATGTAGTGTAAAGAAACGCTAAACAGGTGGAGTTAAGAAATGCTAAATGGCTATCTTAAAAAGTTAAATTATACTTTTTTATCTTATTAGTAGTCAATAAGTCAACTTATTATGGGTTTTTATCAGAATTTAAAATTAAATATGCAATTAGATTTATAGCTGGTTATATATAGTTAATAATAAAATATCATTTGAAAGATTTAGGTGAAATCTTCCAAATGGATTCATTAGCACTGTTAGTTGAATTGAAGAGAGAAAAAGTTCCCTCAAAAGAGGCAATTCACTTCTAAAATGATAGAAAATATAGGAAGAACCATCTGTTTCCTTCTTTTAGACATTTTTTAGTCATTAAAAATTACTTTCCCTCACATGGTCTTAAGTAGAACATATGTTTACAAGGTATTATACGAATTGGCAAAAAAATGATATGCAATCTAAAGACCCCGGTTCAGGAATCAGCTAATGGCTCCTAGGAGAAAAGACTGAAATACCTCTAATCTGAAATTAGATTCATTACATGTTTACTATTTTTAAGGATGAGCCTCGTTTTAATAGTGGGGACTATGTCAGAGTTTTTAGCTTACCCACCTAAACATGAAATACCAATTAGGCATCTAATGAAGTTTTAATCCCAGGTCTCTGAACCTTCTTTTGCTGTATAAATGAAGAACTGATTTGTGTAATTTTTATTTTTAGAGCCAGTTCTTATAACTTGCCCATTTTTCCAGATCCCAACAAATGCAGCTGGTTTGATCGAGTATAGATCTCACCCATTTTGGAGCCAAAAGTATTGCCCTTCACATGAATATGATAGTACAGCTCGTTGTTGTAGTTGTGAAAGGTTAGAGGTATGATAATTCTCAATGATATTTCTTAAGTGGAACAGTTAAATTTTTTCTCTTTAATAGACTGCTCTGAGTGTTCTTATCCTCAAAATATTAATTATTTTGAACAATATATTTACTGCATAAGATTATTCTGCTTCTGCTTCCTTATAGTTGTTCATGTTGTGCTGAAGTCGAGGAATGCAAGTTACATCTCTTTGGGAGATGGGCGGAGTTTATGCTTAGAATGTATGGAGTCTGCTATGATGGACACCGGTGAATGCCAACCACTGTACCACGGCATCCGAGACTACTATGAAGGAATGAACATGAAACTAGATCAACAGATTCCCATGCTTCTGGTTGAAAGACAAGCACTTAATGAGGCTATTGAAGGGGAGAAGAATGTAATTTATGTTCTCTTAATTTTCTTTTCGTATTATTGGTTGTGGAAGTTCTTTCTTGATCCAAACCATTTCATGTTTCCAGGGCCATCATCACATGCCCGAGACAAGGGGTTTGTGTCTTTCGGAGGAGCGGACTATTAGCAGTGTATGATTAGACATTTATACCATAAGTTTTTCTTTATTTATCATAATTTTCTCTGTCTTCATCAACTAATCTTTATTACTTACTCTCCTTGTGTTTTAGATTCTTAGACGACCAAGATTTGGTGGAAAGCGATTCACAGGTATAAGATCACATCCGCAGAAGCTGACTCGAAAATGCGACGTTACAGCTATTCTTGTTCTGTATGGCCTCCCGAGGTAATAGTCTAAGCGTATCTTTGAAGCTGTGGAGTTATTTAATCCAGGTAGCATGTATAGAAGCTTCAGCATGCACTTTCTTCTGAATTAAATCTTTACAATCTGTTGTGGAACAGCAACACACACGAAATTTGTAGATCAGAACACTTGGAATTTATTTGGTCATTTCATAAGTAAGGAATGTTTAGAATTTATTGACATTGAGAAAACTGGCTGGGTAGATTTGCTTTTAATTATTACTGATGGAATTTGAAATCTCTCCTTTGGGTTTTGCTCCTATCCCAAATTAGGTTCTATATATTTTTCTTTATAATAACATGTGAAAAAATATAATGAAATAAAAATTTATTACACTTTTCATTGACAAAAGATTCTGAAAACAAGAATCGTGATTTTGCCATTTACTTGTTACCAAATTATTATAATTTTGGATATTATTTTCAGCTAAGAATTGCACTCCTGTTGCCAAATTTTATTTAGTTCTGTTTACTTTTCTTTTGTGTGTGGATATTCTGTTTACTTAAGAAAAATGGAAAAGAGAGATTTATTTTTGTTTTATCATGGCTTTCTTGGAAAGTAACATTCATGGAATTCAAGTCCTATAAAATGGTTTCTACATTTTCATTTTGATTGCACTTAGAATTCCTTTTTATTTTAGCTAGAAGTGCAAAAGGTATCAAACATATTCTCACTCTGATTTAGCAATTATGAAAACATGGTATGTGCATCTCCTGTTACAAAGAAGGCCTTTACTTACCGAAAGCCTTATTATTTTGCTACCATTATTAAATGCAGATTACTAACAGGTTCTGTTCTTGCTCATGAGTTGATGCATGGTTGGTTACGCCTCAGAGGTACTAAACCGACTTCAAATAAGCATTTTCTCATTTATACCATCTTCTCTTAATTATCTGTTTATTAATCGATGCAGGGTACCGTGATCTAAGTCCTGAGGTGGAGGAAGGTATCTGTCAGGTACTCTCTTACATGTGGCTTGAGTCAGAAATCATGCCTGGGTCAAGAGGAATGTCATCTACATTGAGAGCTTCTTCATCGTCCTCGTCATCATCCTCATCATCTAAAAAGGGTGGGACATCTGAGCTCGAAAAGAAGTTGGGCGAGTTCTTCATGCATCAGATTGCACATGACACCTCCACAACTTATGGTAAAGGATTCCGAGATGCAAATGCAGCCGTCAATAAGTACGGGTTACGTAGGACCTTGGATCATATTCAAATGACTGGAGACTTTCCTCTGTAACAATTTGCTATGGTTTCTGTTCATCAGAGGATTCTTCATTTTATGATCTTTTGATGATATTGGACTGCTTCACCTTGTTAGGGAAAAGCTGATCATGGAAGCTTGGATTGGCTCCCACCCTTGATTTTTTATTGGGGTCATTTACTTAACATGGGGTTTCCTATGTAATATTACCAAACATAATTTACATAATTTTGGGAGTGATCATTCATGTTAAATAGAAACTTTTTTTGTTGTTGCTAGGTATGTTATATAAATACATGCTCGCACACATTATGTATTTATATAGACTTGTCACTCTATATTCTATAATAAAATCAAAGCAGGAAAGCTATAGACACATTATGTAGACCTTATGTCCCTCAATCCTGTCTTTTAGCTCTCTAAGAAAATGGCTTTGGATGCTGCTTGTCCCATGGTGATCACAAGCATAATCACAAAGTTGGAATACAGGTTTAAATCAACAATGGAAAACTAGGGAAAAAACAAGAAAAAAAAGGGGGAAAAATGATGAAAATAAAAGATAAAAAAAATATATTAAAAATTATGAAAAAAAATATATCTAATGAAAATTCATAAAATCAAGTTATTATCATCAAATCCCATATATTTACATTTATGAATTACCAAATTCTATTATGCATCAAATCCCTCATTTAAAAAAAGAGAAAATGTTTAAAATTTTGCCCACGTGTAAAAAAGGGGAAAAACTCGACAATTTTTGTGACTCAGGAAAAAGTCACATTTTTTTTACTGTTTTAATTGTTAGGGATACAAATCTCATTTTAAATGCAAAACTTCACTGAAGAAGCCAGGTTTTGTTCTTGTTGTATGACATACTAGGGGTGCAACTTGGTTCGGGTTGGTTTGGTTTAGAGTAAAATCAGAACCGAACCGACCAACATCGGTTCCATTATATGAGAACCAGAACCGAACCGAATTGATTTAGAATCGAACCAACCCAAACCGATCTTAACTCAGTTTGGTTCGGTTCGGTTCCACGGGTTGTCAAGATTCACTCGTTTTTCCGATTGAAGAGAACTCTCACCTCTCTGAATTATTTTGCAGCTTAACAGAGAGAGAGAGAGAGAGGTACGGTCGGCAGCCGGAGGTCGCAGAGACGATAAAGACCAGAGAGACACACACACACACACATCGGTCGACAGCTGCAGGTCGCAGAGACGAACGAGAGAAAGAGAGGCACGGTCCGCAGCCGTAGGTCGCATAGAGAGAGAGAGAGGAGGGACCGACCGATCGCACCGTCGAAGGTCAAGGTCGCAACCGCAACCGGAGAGAACCAGAGAAAGAGAGGGGGGGGGGGGAGGGACCAACCGATCTCACCGTCGGAGCTAGCACCGTCGAACGTCAAGGTTGCAGCCGCAGCCACAACCAGAGAGAGAGAGAGAGAGGGAGGGATTGACCGATCTCACCGTCGAAGCTCGCACCGTCGAAGGTCGTAGCCCCAGCCGAAGAGAACCAGAGACGAGATAGAGAGAGAGTAGAGAGGGTTAGGGTTTAAAATAATTATAGAATTTTGGTTCGATTCTCGGTTTGGTTCGGTTATTTACATATCCTGAATCGAAAACCGAACTGAACCTATCGGTTTTTAATTTTTTAATCCGAAACCGACCCGTTATTTAGTTAAAACCGAACCAACCCAATCCAAAAGTCATGGATTGGTTTGGTTCTCGGTTTGAACCGAATTAAGTTGCACCCCTATGACATACAGTAGATACCCATGTTGGTGATCAGACATGGACAGGAGTTGGCATTAGCAAAACTAGGGTTGTTGCTAGGTTTAAAATCTTGTGTCGAGGCAATGTTTTGGTATGGACCACCGAAGCATTTCAAGACAAACCGGCATGGGGTGAATCTCCGATCAAACAAAGTTGAGTCACCTGCTCATAATGAAACATATATTTGGGGGTGTAACAATTTACCTGTTCTTAAGAAAAAGAAAATTGGGATACAGTGCAGATGCAGGGATTGTGACCCACCACTTTGGTAATTCCCATATCTAGGAAACTTCTACCACTCGGAGATACCAAATATTATGCATCACAATTCACAAGAATAATCAACTTAATCTACTAGTCATTATCGAGCAAATTATGACATTTGAGAACCCATGGCACTATTTTACAAATCACACCTTCACTCTTTATAGTCTGATGGAACTAGAAAAGGAAACTCCCTTCAACCCATCAGTCGGAAAATCCATAACTTTGAGCTTCGATTATCCATTAAAGTGCAAACGTATTACCATTGGACTACTAAAGTAGAGCCTCCACGAACCTCATCCCTGAAAGGTTGGTCCCACAAAGATCCAGAGCAAGTGAACCTTAAAAGATGTTAAGAGCCCAAAAATCACAACCCACAAACAGTTATCGTGAAAATGGTCATTAATGCATTGCATATGATTCTCTGGAAAATGTGCAAAAAAGCACTATTAGGTTGAATACATTTGATGTAGCAAAATTGTGTTTTGTATCTATACAAGAGAATATTGGTTCATGGCAGTGACGACAAAATTCCCCACCATGGCTCTCCAAAGATGTAATAAAAAAGCACTCTTCATAGTACCTACCTATGTTTAACAATACTCAGCTATTTCAAGTTGGATGACGAGGGAACTGCAAATTTCAGCAGAGAGGCTTGGGCAGCTGCAGTAACTATTCATTGGCAAGAGTGTCCGATAGAAGCATTTTCATTGTCTCGTAAGTCATGAAGACAATGCCTACACTTGGGACAACCTTGTAGTATTCCGGTAATATCCCTCTGTATAGACCGTGTAGACCCTCAGTTCGGATTATGTGCCCAAATGTCCTAAATAGGCCTGTCTTATAGACACGGGCTCGACCACCTAACCCTTCTAACTGCATCCGACGCCTCACAAGATCTAGAGGAAATGTTGCTGCAAATTATCATTTACAGATGTCAGGTATTGAACTAACAAACCCAAATGCTAGAAATAGAGGGAAAATTAAAAATGCTGATGAGCCATTCCATAATTAGACTAGCACAACAGATACTAATTATACAAATACTGTTTTTTTGTGACTTTTAAATTCATTAAAAATAATTGCAAGTTTTTTAAACAAAATTCCATAAGGAATGCTAAATACTTATAAAGTTGTTTGGTCCTCAGCATTCTTTACAAAAGATAAGAGTTTAATTAAGAATAGATCAACTAGATATTAGCAAAAGAATTATGAAGTGGTACCAGAGATACTCGAACAAATAAAACCTTCTAAATCTCGCGTTTCTGTTTCAAAAGAAAACCTCTACATTGCTTTTGATCAAGCAATGACACAAGGATGGAGAGGATAAGTACTAAATGAAACCAAGCCATCTCTAACAAGGAAAGAAAATGTTCACATCTTTCCAAACGACAAGCAACAAAACCAAGCAACTAAAAAGTGGTAGAACTATAGTTAAGGCTACAATATTTGGATTTGAATCAAAAAGATATTTAGAATTACCCATCTTAAAAACACTCACAAAGAAATCATGGACTTCAATTTTTCATATTAGGATGAAGGACTTACCTGTTGATGACGCGATGCCAGAAAGACTACCACATGCTAGGCTGACTAGAATGGTAGAATCGTGGGGCCTGATAATAAGATATTCACATTTAACTCGAGAGGGAAATGAATTGTGCAAAAGAGGATAGATCATCATATCAAAATTGTTAATAAGCTCAATTCAACCATGAATAATTTACCACCTTTGTGACTGCCAGGAAGATCTCAAGGACTCATAAACTGCAAAGCTGATTCCTATATTAGGTCCGACCCCCTACATGATTCAACTTGTTAGAATGACAATCAAATTTAACATGGTTACACTGATAAAAAATGACCAATATGAATAATAAAAACATCATAAGGAGAATCATACCAATAAAGTTGCTCCAAGACCTTTATACAGGCCAAAAATACCCTCATCTCGGCAAATGGTACGTAGTGCATGCGAGATACCTCTGTAGTAAATTACATTTGTCTGCACAAACATTTAAATTGAATGAGCCATAGGATACATATAAATTAATTATTATGACACAGATAATATATTCTATATAAAATTAAACTAATCAAGGAGGCATTCCCTGTTCAATTACCACTCATGTTGATTTTTTTATTTTTTTATTTTATGGGAAAATATAATATTTGATAAATCATACTAAGAACTGGCCATAGATTTATCTGGTCTTCTCAAGGACCACACTATTCCATTGACAAAAACTACTTCATCACTGCAAAGGATGAGGGTGGATATTACCTGAGCGGCAAGCCGTGTCCTCACAAGATCCAATGGATATGTGGCAGATGCAGCTGTTACTCCTGCCAAACCACCACCCACAAGTCGTACACAAAGGTCTGCACTACCATTTTTTCTATGACTTTCTAGTCCTGGAATCGACTGTAGTAACTGTAAGAAGTAAAAGAGGATTACCATATGATAAACTAGGAAAGCTACAAGGACAACTGATAATTCAAAGAATTTTTTTACTGACATTCTTGTAGCGCTCGTAAGCATAGAAGCTGACAGAAGAATAAGGAAGGCGATGAGCAATAGTAACCAAATTCCCTCTCCAAAATGCCCTAAACCCTTCTTCGCATGTAATACGTGAAGCCTCACGCCATATGCTAGCCTTGCTCAACCTTGCAACATCAGAATGCATACCTTGCACCTAAATGGATAATATGAAGATAAACAAGTATGTCAGGAAATGGAGGAGTTGATTGGGCAGGCAGACTATAATTAAAAATAGAATATCAAATAACAGAGGACACAAATCCTTTCCAAACCAAATATAATAAGAAGCTCCAAGTCTTTGCATTGAGTTCTAAAATGGTATCAGAAATCAGTAACTATGAAAAAAGCCAAGAAATTAAAATTAATCAATCATAATGAGAAACTTGAAAGTTGATTAGAATGTTAAAGTGGGTCTCTCGACAGGGGTGGAGCCAGGATTTTCTTATGGTGGGGGCAAACTATAGTTAATGGTACAGTTGAAGAGCTTGAAGATGAATAATTTTGGGGGGGGGGGGGGGGGAAATTCAGAGGTTTTTTTTATTAGAAGTGGAAGAAAAGGATATCTAGGCCATTTCCAATTAGTCGATGAGAGAAGACCGAGTCAAGAGGCAATGTCATCTTCAAAAAATTCAAGGGAGGTGAGCAGGTGGGTGTAAATGGGGTATGTTATTAGTTGAAAAGACAAGGGTATCTCAAAGTTCTATAGGGGCAATAGCCCCCATTGACTCCTTACTAGCTCCACACCTATCTCTCGAGGTATCTATATGTCATTTCCATTTTAAATGATTATCATTATTCATGCCAGCTAATGATGGCTATTGTGGTATATCTACTTGTTTAAGGTGTTCCCGAATTTTAAGTGTTCTATAAAATGATCAAAATCTATTTTCATGCTAACATTGGAACTCCAATGTTTGGCAAAGGCTATAACATTGAAAGAAATATCAACACTAAGTGTCTAACCCTAGTTTTCCCTACTTGACAGTTTTTCCTTACTTTCTATTTATTTTTTTCTTTCTTTCTTTCTTTCTTTTTTTTATTTTTTTATTTTTTATTTTTTATTTTTTATTTTTTTTGCAACAAGACTCGTCAAATTCAAATGAGTAATCAAAGTTTAACGAGGAGAGATTTGATAAATATATGGATTAAGGTGTGTCCTACCTAGATTTGTGGGGGATTTTTACTCATTTTTCTACGGTATTGCTAGAAAGGTTAGAAAGAAATAGATAAACAAAGCAGTGAACTATAAACTATCCTACATGGAAGAATGGGACTGAGGTTACAAGTTGATTGAAAAGATCCCTTGTTAAGGTAAATCATAATTAAATAAGGAAGAAGAGCTATTTCTTTATAATTCTATGAAGAATTCATTTTTTTTTTATTTATTTATTATGATTTTGGACCATTTAAATTTTTTTTCTTTGAAACTCACGTCTCATTCCACCTTGAGGTGTACCCCCACCCTAACAAAGCCAACCACCTCCAATACACCTCATGACTCCTAACCACAAAAATTCAACTAATTCTACTCCTCTGTTTATTAATCTAACAACCACTAACTATACCATTTTGGTACTTTCAGCTGTAATATCATTTGTAACGCTCGGGCCCACAACAGTATGATATTATCCATTTTGAGCCAAAGCCCGAACGCACCGTACCATGTAGAGTCTGGTTTGTCCGAATAGCCCAGGCTTTGAACGTTCTCCTACGCCATATGGGTCTAATAACATGTAACAACCTGCCAACCAAACAGGAAGGGTTGTCCTCTGCTTTGATACAATTAAAGCCTCCAATCGAGAAATTTGATGCATTAAACACAAACTGCCCTCGAATTCACATAAACTCAAAGCACAAAGCAAGAAACTCCACAAACCAATCCCCCCCCCCCCCCCCCCACACACACACAAACAAATTCCAAAAAATATAGCAAGAATATATAGGAAAAACCAACCTGAAAGAGGATTGTGAGACGAGCGAGCGGTGCCGTACAGGTCTTGCTTACTGCACCAGCAATGCCGCCAGAGAGAAGCTGAGAAACCGCCCCGATTTGTGATTGCTGATGTAAGGATTGCCTCTGTTGCGAGAAATTCCTCGCACCTCCATCAACGACGCCGCCAGGACCAGAGTTGAGAGATCTCTGCCCTCCTTCAACAACAACAACTCCACCAACTCGAGCTTCCATTTGCATACTCAAACTTCTATCCTTCAATCAAGAATCTCACAAACTGAAACTCTCATAAATCTCGAGAACTAAAACCCTAAATTGCATCAGTTTCTGGGGAGAACAAAGATGGTAAAACCCTAATAATGATTTCTTTCTTGCTTTCTCTCTCTCTCTGCGTGGTTTAAACGGAGAGCCAAAGGAGGCTCTTTTTTTTATCATTTTTTTTTTTTTTTGGATTTTTTATTATTTTATTCGTATCTTCGATTCTACTCCGTGAATCTACATGGAACTGTGAAAACTTTGTGACCGCTGATATCCCTCGAGATAGAATTGGAAAAACATGAGGAATATACTTTGGATGTTCGATTCCGTCTACATGGGAAGAGATGCCATAGAACATGTTCTATTAAATTATAATACTACCGAAAGATTGTTCCAATCTGACCAATCCCATCTGCTAATCAATGGGCCCATCTTAGACAAAACTCTAAGATGAGATCCACTTCAAAATTTTCCATGGGTCCCACTTTTGAGTAGGGCTGCAATCGTGGCGGATTGGAGGGTCAACCTAGGCTCAATCCAATTTGTAGAATCCTGAACTGGAGTTGAACCCAATCGACCATCAGGTTAGAGTTCATTAACCTAAGCTCAAACCGAGATTGAGTTTCTAAAATCGGATTGAGCCCAACTTAGGTAATTTTGGACGGGTTAAGCTCATTGACCAAACCTAATTTCCTTTTTAAGTTAGGCAATTTTTAACAAGTTGAACTCATTTTCCTATCTTCAAAATTTATGTAAAAACTAGGGTGCAACTTGATTTGGTTTAGAGCAAAATTAGAATCGAACCGACCAAAATTGGTTCCATTATATGAGAATCAGAACTGAACTGATTTGATTTAGAATCGAACCGAACCGATTTGATCTAGAATCGAACCAACCCAAGCCAACCTTAATTCAGTTTGGTTTGGTTCGGTTCCATGGGTTGAAAAAAAAAAAATTTACACAAATTTTTCAATAAAATGATGGAAACTCATACCTTCTTTAACAATTGCAGATGGAGAGACTAATTGCAGTAGAGAATGTTCGGATAGCCATCTCCATCGTTACCGACCCCCTACCCAATGTGATTGAAAGAGAGAGAGACACTTACAAATAACTTGTCATTAACATAAAGTCCATGCCGTTTTACCAATCTAATTTCCTTACATGAGGACCACAAGAGTTATTAGACTCAAAAAATTTAGAAACTTTACCAAAATGAATTTATATAATAAAATTTAATAATTTGGGAAAGATAACATGAAATTTCATAAAGATTCTTCTACACACATACACACAAAGAACCAATTAAAAATCAAATGAAGTTTTTTGAACAAAAAAATAAATAAAATAAAGGGGAAAGTGAGAAGCTCCTCCAAATCTAAAATCATTAATATTCTCCAATCTCACTTCACCATTGTAATGAGCTTGTTGAAATACCACCTTGATTATGATGTTCTATGAGAGACTAACAAAAATGATCTAAATACTTCATCTTCAATGTGAAAGGGAGAGAGAGAGAGAGAGAAAGACGACCCATCGATCGTCAGAGTTGAGTTGCAGTCGCTAGTCACTAACCGCACGCTCACAACCTCAAGAGAGAGAGAGAGAGAGGACCATCCGATCGTCGGATTTGAGATGCAGCCCTCAGCCTTAGTTGAGAGAGACGACAAAGAGAGAGAGAGAGAGAGAGAGAGAGAGAGAGAGAGAGAGTATACTTAGGGTTTTAAAAAACGAAAAAAAAAAACTTATATGTTATTTAAAAATAATTGTTGGTTCAATTTTCGGTTTGGTTCAATTTTTTATCAAGTCTGAACCGAGAACCGAACCAAAGCTATTGATTTTTCATATTTTCAACCCGAAATCGAACCGAATTTAATCTAAACCGAACCAAACCAATCCAAAATACACGGTTTGATTCGATTCTCAGTTTGAACCGAATTAACTTGCACCCCTAGTAAAAACTACTCTTTATCTTCAAAATCTGTAAATACTTAAACATATATAACAATAAATTTAAATATAGAAAAAAAATAATAAAAAATAAAATTTTCCATAATTTTACTAATATATTTACAAAAAAATTTATTATTTTTAAATAAATAAAAATGTTTATATGTAAATATATAGCATCGGATATGGGTTGAGTTAGGTTGCTTAGAATCTCAACCTGAATTGAATTCAGG
This sequence comes from Akebia trifoliata, assembly GCF_017979445.1. NCBI lineage: Eukaryota > Viridiplantae > Streptophyta > Magnoliopsida > Ranunculales > Lardizabalaceae > Akebia > Akebia trifoliata. The sequence continues at coordinate 3,069,661 of NC_141380.1, read as the reverse complement.
TTGAGATTTCCTAGTCCAGACTCACTCATCAATTGGGTTGAGCTCGGGTTAGCCGGTCAAGTTGCAGCCCTTCTTTTGAGGGTCTGGATTGATTCAATGTGTGTCATTAATTTCCAAAAGCCTAAATCCACCATATTGTCAGTTGGACAGAGGTTCCCACAAACTTATTTTAGCCCAATTCTAACTGGGCCCTTGTGCAATTTGAGATGCCCATTGTGTTTCAAAATGATGAAATACATTATTTTAGGACTAAATCTAGCTGAGCCCAATCCTAGTAAAGTTGGGTAAATGTTTCAGGAGAAAGTTTTTGCTCACAAACTTTGCATAAGTAGGGGAGAAAAAAAAATCATGTTTGAGATGCCCAATGTGGTTTCAAATCGATGAACTACCTTATTGACCATGGTCTTCTCTGAAAGACACAAAATAAAATTATATAAATGCCCTCATCTTCGGTATCTTGCCCAAATCCCGTTGGTTTTTCCTAAAGAATACATGTCCTTAATGTCACACTTTTTAGCTGAAATCAAATACTATCTTTCTTGATTGATTCGATGTATATTTATTTGACGGGTCTAAATTGCCCAATTTTATATACATGTGTTTTCAATCCAAACAAATGCAAGGCTCACTTTCTTGATTTAGCCTTTTGAAGTCCAACTGAAGAATACCAGACATCTCACAACAAAGGGGCTATCTCAAATATTAACCAAAGCCTTGAGTGGTATGTCTATATTACCCCTTAGCCTTTCAGGATGGACCATGATTTTATATTGGGCCTTCCAATGTTGGGCTTAAACTAAATCTGGGCCTTGAATGTTTATTATTATTGTGCATCTCCGCATTTGGGCTTTCTGATTTCCATAATATTTGTTCTGTTGAATGCATGGGTTTCTCAAAGAGTTTAGTAGAACCAAGGAACTTTGGGACAGGGGAAAGGTAAAATATGGGTTTCTCCAAATTTATACCTCTCCATGTTTTGGTGAATATATGTTATGACCTTATGTTCGATAACGGCCTTTTTTGTTCTAAAAAATGATCTAAATACACTCATTTTCAACACCGAGCCAAAAAAAAAGTTGATTTTTTCTTCCGAAATCAGTTATCTTCAAAATGTTGGGTAAAATCTTTTACCCTTGTCACCAAACTTAAGGTTGTGTTTGGATTGTGAGAAATGGATAGAAGAGAAGAGAAAATAAATGAATCTCTCCACTTCTCTTATTTGGATTGTTAAGAAAAAAATTGGAGAAAAGAGGAGAGAAAAAAATGTGAGTTTTCTTTCTCTCAAAAAATGGAGAGAAACCCTTTTAAAATATTTTATAATTTCAAATCTGCCCCTAGATCTCTTTTTAAGGTATTTTAAAATTCTAAAGTTGTCCCAAGTTCTCCCTTGTCAATCCAAATATGGAAGATAGAAATTAAATTTCTCTTATCTTCTTTTCACTTCTCTCAATTCAAACATAGCCTAAAAGTTTACCTACTCATAGAAAAAACCAAAAAAAGATTTCTACTAGAGTTTTAAGGAGAGTTGAAAATAAAGTATTAAAGATGAGGATGGATAGGTTAAAAATAATCTCCAATAGTGATTGAAAAGCTTGAAGATAATAGATTTTTCGAAAAAAAATAGAAGGCACTTTCATTAGAGGTTGAAGATGAGGGCATTTATGTTATCTTACATTAATCTATAAGACAAACTAAGGTCATTTATACGTATGTCATTTGTTTGAAGTGTAATGATTTTGTAACTCAACCTGACCGGGTGACTCAAAAAACTCAACGAATGTGTACCTTGCAAGAACCGTAGATTTTTTTCCCTCGGGATACACAACTTCACATGTTATAAGTTTTCAAGTTACCCTGTCAGGTCGAGCTACAAAATCAACACTCGTGGAGTATCTCAAATATTCACTAAAAGGTGGAGGGGTATGTCCACATCACCGACTAAATTAAAATCCCTAATCCTACAAAAAAATAAAAATGTTCACGAGTTTTTAATAGAGTACTTTACATTCAAGACTCTATCGATTCGATGATTCAAACTCAAGTGCGCTTAGCGTAGCTGTGGTTTTATCAAAAAGAGCATATCTTTTACCTTTATCTGTTTCACTTATCTTCGCTTTGATTCCAAGATTCTTAAACAAAAGTCCAGCAATATCATGCTAGCTTAAACTTTTTAATAAGAAAAGAGAGACGCATGCATATTGGGATTTTTAATATCTTAAAAATAAAATTGGCATCATTTGGATCCACTCACACATATTGTGGTCCTCTTTTATTTATTCCTCCTTAGAATATGAGCCTCCAAGCTCTAAAGTTCCTTTCACCAGTTGTCAAAAGGCACAAGTTCTAAAATGGGAGCTTGGCCTTTGATGAGGGACACCATTGATGTTGAATGTTTGTTACTCAACTTGCAACAAGTGGACCATACCCCACAAGGGCTTGTTGCACAACAAGAATGGATGAGAGATCCTAAATATATAGAGGATCGAATGGTCAAATAAAAGGAAATTACACAATGCCATCATTGTTCTGAGATGAAATGCAAAGTTCTCACTTGTTTGTTAAAAAGTCACAATCTTGAGTAACAGTTGTTTAAATGCAAGCCTTTCACGAGTCTAGTGACGATAAGATCTCTTTTATGTCGCAATTGCTTGGCATATAAAGCCCTTGACACCATCAGGTTTGGACGTACGTGTCATGCACGCAAACACCAGTTTAAGTTTTGAACTCATGTGCTTTGTTGGAACGCTTAAGGCTAGCATGAAATATGGAAATTCTTACTTTTTTGTTAGAAGTCATGATCAGACATAAATGAATGAATCTATGATAATTGGATTTGAGTAATTATTTTTCCTTCATAAACTTAGAAACCAAATGTATTTTTTATTAATGAGTCTCGATCCATGAGTATAACTTTCTACTACTAAAATTGCCAATGAAACTCCCATCGGATCGTGAAATTATCGTAATAGTGTGTTATGTGGTATTTTGAGGTGCAGTCAGTGTTGCTTCACAGGAGTGACTATGGGGCAAACTTTACCATAAAATGATGTCATGACACATCTCTAATTACCCATATTCTCAACTTGCTAGAGAGTTCATTATTGAATAATGCTCGAGTCACTTTAGACCTCAATTCACACTTTGCCGATGGGGAGGTGTGTACAGAACCATATATGCTTTCATTGAGATACGTATGAGAAGCATCTATGGTTATGTGCGCAACTCTAAGTCAGCAAACTGTAAATTGAGGTCACTCCAGCACGACTATTCATTATTGTGGGCCTATTGGTAAAGAGTCATGTTGGAGTAACATTTAAAATTGACATTAATTCTCACAATGCTGATGTGGAGTGCATACATGGTCATAGATGCTTTTCACCCGTATATCAATGAAAAGCATCTATGGTTTCGTGCATCCATCCACATTAGCATTGTGAGAATCAATGTCAATTTTAAGATTACTACAGCATTTTCCATTGGCAAAATGAAAAGAATAATTTTGTTAAAGTGACTTCGTAGGACATTGCGTTAGACACTAAACTGTGATCAGAATGAATTTCCTCAAATCTCATTCCAACATTAATCTAATGAATATTTGGACGAAAAAAATGGCATGATTGAAGATTTTCTACCATTTGATTTAAGTTCCTTAAGGCATTAACACATGGCATTCTTTTTTAATGATAGAAAATCACTATCAAGAGTTATTTGTTGATTAGAAACTTGAAAAGTGGAAACTCTTTGTTTTCGATATTATTAAGGGAGCGACTATTTGCACAAACCAAAAATACTCTACGTACCCACCTGACTATAAAATGTAAAAAGAACGCACAATCTAACATATCGTACATCAATTTCTTTTTCTTCTTCTTCTTCTCTCTCTTTATACACACACACACATGAAGGAAGGTGAAAAAATCACCTATAAAACATTAAAAACAACGATTTAGGATCAAAGAATTCAAGGATTTTTGTCAGATTTGTTCGATAGGTTCAGATCGAATTTGTTTTAACAAATTTAGTAGGTACATACTAAATATTACCAAATATATTTGATAGGTGAAAAAACCACTAGTAAAATCTTAAAAACAATTATTTTGAATCAAAGAATTCATAGATTTTTGTCAGATTTGTTCGATAGGTTCATATCGAACTTGTTTTAGCAAATTTAGTAAGTACCTATCGAATATTACCAAATAGATTTGATAGGTACTTATCGAACATTACAAAATCAATTTGACTGGTATTTACCGAATATTATAAAATATATTCGACATGTACCTACCAAACAAAACTTTCTCATATAAATGACTTCGACTTAATTGGAGGTTTTAGAGTACGGAAAACAAGTGGGATCAACATTTAAAATTTTTCTTAAAGATTTTTAAACGCAAAAAAGAAAATTAGAAAGAAAAAGAAAGAAGAAGAAGAAGAGATTGGGGGCAGGTGCATAAAGAAAACAAATTTATTTCATTAAGTGATTGATAGATTGTATGCATTGAGAATCTCGTTTAAGTGGATAAAAAGAATATTTTTGGTATGTGTAACCCTCCTTAGTGTTAAATTAAAGTATTATTGATGTTAAACGAAACATGGGAGTGGATCCTCTCTAGTATTTCTTTCCTTAAGTTTTCTAAAGTTCCGTATATTGGATTTAGCCAGTAAAGATTTGGGACACGTCAAAGCCAACAATAAATCAATGCCGTGTAGATTTAAGAGTTTGGTGACCGTTGGTTTTCAAAATCTTTGATCATGATTTTAAAAAAAATAAATTATTTTTAATTTTTCTTTCAATTTCTTACAAAATAAAAGGATTTGGGTGTTATTGATTTTCAAAAGTGGTCAATCAGACGGCAGAGAAATCAGCAAAAGGAACTACAGGAAAGTAGTACCATAGAGGATCCATCCGCTCCCACAAAACATAAAGGGATAGGTACGATAACGATGACTAGGTGGGCCCAGTCTCTTGTTCCTCTTGGACATTGGAATTTTCCAACTACTGTGCGGCCCACTTACCCACATGAGCTTAATTTCTGCGAATTCGTTAAGTCACTATGCAAGGTATCGTATCAACAAAAGCTCTACGTGTATTATTTTACAGAACTAAAACAATAAAACGCCACTTTCCTCTCTTCCTCTCTCTCTGTCTCTGTCTCTCTCTCTCAATGGGATTGCTGTGGACATGGCTTCTCATATCTGTCTCCTGTATAGCACTTCAACCTGTCACACGTGCCACCCTACCTGGAACGTGGGAACTTCTTGTTTCAAATGCAGGTATAGCGTCCATGCACACAGCTGTTACCCGTTACGGCACCGTTATCCTCTTAGATCGCACCAACATCGGCCCCTCTAGAAAAATGCTCCGTAAGGGTCACTGCCGTTACGACCCTAAAGACAAAGTTATCAAACGCGATTGCTACGCTCACTCAGTTCTCTTTGACCCCACAACCAATCAAATCCGACCGTTGATGATTCAAACGGACACGTGGTGCTCATCCGGACAATTCCTCCCTGATGGTACACTCTTACAAACTGGAGGTGATCTTGATGGATTAACAAAAATCCGAAAGTTCGTCCCTTGCGAGCCCAATAAACTCTGCGACTGGGAAGAGTTACAAGATGTTGAACTGGCAACCGGCAGGTGGTATGCGACTAACCAGATTTTACCGGATGGTTCGGTCATTATTGTCGGTGGTCGAGCCTCTAATAGTGTGGAATTCTACCCTCCCAAGACAGGTGTCGTTCAATTACCTTTTCTTGCTGACATGGAGGATAATCAGATGGACAATCTCTATCCTTACGTTCATCTCCTCCCTAATGGCCACCTTTTCATCTTCGCGAATAATAAAGCCGTTCTATACGATTACATAATTAATTCAATTGTACGCGATTATCCACCGTTGGATGGTGGTCCACGTAACTATCCATCTGCGGGATCTTCGGTTATGCTTGCACTTGAAGGGGATTATTCGACGGCTGTGATTGTTGTTTGTGGCGGAGCGCAATACGGAGCGTTTATTGAGAAGAGCGTAGACACACCTGCGCATGGTAGCTGCGGGCGCATTGTAGCAACGGATCCGGATCCAGTTTGGGAGATGGAGGACATGCCTTTCGGTCGGGTCATGGGCGATATGGTTTTGCTCCCTACAGGTGAAGTTTTGATCATAAATGGCGCTCAAGCCGGCACGCAAGGCTTTGAGATGGGTTCGAACCCGTGTTTGTATCCTCTTCTGTATCGACCGGCTCAACCGACCGGTTTACGGTTCATGACATTGAATCCCGGAACCATACCGAGAATGTACCATTCGACGGCGAATCTTTTACCGGACGGGAGAGTTTTAATCGCCGGAAGTAATCCTCATTACTTCTACAAGTTTTCCGATGATTTTCCGACGGAATTACGAATTGAAGCCTTTTCACCTGAATATCTTTCCTCTGATCGTGCAAATCTTCGGCCGGTTATTGAAGAATCCCCCGATACGTTACGTTACGGAGAGGTTTTTGATGTTGTTGTGTCGGTCCCTCTGAGTGTTGTGGGGATGATTGAGGTTAATTTGGGAAATCCACCATTTGCGACTCATTCGTTCTCGCAAGGGCAGAGATTGGTAAAATTGACCGCTACGCCCGCAGTACCTCAATCCGACGGTATAGGAAGGTATAAGATTAGTTGTACAGCACCACCAGATGCGAAGGTGGCCCCACCAGGGTATTACATGGCATTTGCGGTTAATCAGGGAGTGCCAAGTGTCGCTCGGTGGGTCCAGCTCGTTTCCTGATTCTTTTACACGTTGTGGTTTTCTTCATTTTTATTTGAATTTAACCGTTAGGTAACGGATATCTTTGTTTAAATTATCGTTAATATTGATTTTGTACTTCGCGTTGTTGACTAAATTTATAGTACGTCATTCTAAGCCGTTTAAATGGGATAACTGTGTTAAGCATTGTGAAAGATGTGTTTGTCGGTCGTATGATATTTGATGGGTATTGGATGGCTACAACACCTTTTATTGGTCAAACTAAGGGACAAAAGTATTTGAAAGGAATCGAGTGCTGAAAAATTCTCCTCGAGATACCGAATTATGGTTCCTTTTAAAAAATGCAGTTTAGAATTCGGAGAAAAGCACATCTACGGTTTTCGAGTCTGTCACGTCAGATAAGTCGATTAAGTATGACACGTGCCTATGTAAGATTATCCACGACCCGAATCCTTTGTATGACCCACATCTTCTCTTGGAAAATACGATCACATTGATAAATTTTCAGCCCAATCTTATCTCTAATGGGCCTAGAACTTTGCCCAAACCCAATCCTAGTATTTGGGCCAATTTGTGGGTATTGTTAGGCTAAGAAAAATTCAGTATTGCTGGGATTCATCCCTATATATATATATATATATATATATATGATTGGATGTATGCTCGCATGTACATATTACAAGATACAAGCTTAGAATCATACAAATAGGTTGTGTTGGGCTGGCCCGCTTAATAAAGAGTCCAAACTGAACTACCCAAGCATGAAAATTCTTGGGCTAATTTTCCATGCTCAACCCGGTCCATGGTAGACTTGGCTGGATTTGGACTACTCAGGCTCAAGACCGGTGCTCAAATCTCTCTCTCTCTCTCTCTCTCTTAGAATCCTTATTGGGCTTGCATTCCCTCTCCTAAAAACATCATTTGGGGTTAGAAAAGTCTTAAAATAGGTTTCAACTGGCTTAGTTGATAAAGTCTACAAGTGTTGATATGCTGACTCGTCACCCACTAATTATTAAACATTAACTTGCTTTTTTTTTCTTTCTTAAGTATCCAAATAATACTTATTTTAAGGATAATTTTCAACCTTTGGATGTTGTGTTTACATGGCTGGGATCTTGAGTTATTTCTTCGCAATGGAATCCAAATCAACCATATGTTAAATAAGATATATTATCTTAGTTTTTTTTTACTATGCCAAAATGGACATAGTTTCCAACCCAACTCTATATTAAACCGCTTAGCCCAATAATTAAATTGGGCAACATAAGAATTTGAAACCCCCTCTCATTGATTGAGTGCAAGCCCTCTCATCATTTTTACTCATCAAAAGATTTTTTTACTTATAAAAAAATCAATTTGGGATTTCATAGAATCATAAATTACCACTGGCATGAAGTGTAATGAGAGTAATTTTGTAAATAGGAGATGCCCTTGATACATGCAAGCTCATATAATTGGTCGATCTAGGATTATGTGATCCTAGATTGACTTTTATATGAGCAGAAGTATTTTAAGATCCAAAAGTTATTTTTTAATGGATTTTATCAAAGGCGGACAATTTTTGTAAGAGCTTCAAAAGTCAAAACTAATATGTTTTATAAAATAAAAAATAGAAAAAAAAATCTTGGAAATATGGTTTGGTAGCAAAAGTTATTGCACTTACAATTGTTTGTTTTTTTAATAAGTTATTGAATTGGAACTTTTACGGGTGTGATCTCAAGAGCCCTAGATGTGCTCTCCTCGGGATACAGAACTATGGGTCCCTATAAAAAGTGCAATTTTGTACCTTGAGAAGAGTAGATCTACGATTTCCAAACTTGACATATCAATTAAGTCGATTGAATATGCCACGTACCTAAGTCAGATTATCACGACTGAAATCAGAATTGTGCCAAGATTCATGTTGGGATGACAGAAAGGGAGACATAGGGGTGACACAATGACGTGGTGTTGTGCATATTACCGTAGATGTTTTTCTGCGAGATACGAATAAAAATCATCTACGGTTATGTGCGCGCCACCAAATCATCTGTGTCACCCTTTGTCTCCCTTCGTGTCATTCCAGCATTTTCCTTGGGCCGAAGATGCTATGTTGGAAGACAATAGAAAAAGTGGTTGTTGAATAGTGAGGTCCACCATGGTTTAGTGGAATCTGGTATCTTACTTTATACTTGAATAACGTATGAGAGAGAGAGAAAGTGAACATGGAAAGACAGTTGGGACTTGAGAGGCCCAAATAGGCAATATGGTTATCTTATCATACGTGGTCCCACCTAGATAATGATTATCAATGATTGAACGGTCCTGATCAATTTAAGGTGCAAAAGTTTCACTGACGTCGCCCCACTCTCTTAAACCCATATTTAAGAGAGAGAGAGAGAGGAGCGAAATTGCAGGCTTTAATAAAGAAAGAAAACATTCTGTCACGTTGTGGCTCCATGTTTGACCCCTTCTCTCTACAAACAGACTCTCTCTCTCTCTCTCTCTCTCTCTCTCTGTTCAGGTCGTTTAGAAGGTAAACCCACAAACACTTCTCTCTTATGTGAAATCTGCAAAAAAATTGAACCATTCATTTGACATTTCTGTTTCTTTTTTAATCTTATGTGTTGTTCTTGGCTTTCTCTCATAATTATTATATATAAACATATCTCTTCTTGTAACTTGTAAAGTTGAAATCTTTAGACAGATCTTCTAATGGGTCTAATCAGTTTTATGAAAGTGTGTGTATGAATCAATCAAATATTCTCACTTTTTTTTTCCATTACTTCAATCAAATCTAGGTAAGAAATCAACAAAAGGAAAAGTTAGTGGACTTAGAAGTATGTCACTATATGCAAATCATTACTAATCACATGGAATAATTTTTGAACAAAGGGTATTTTAGATTTTGAATTAAAAAAAGGTAACAGAGAATTCTATTGCAAAGGTTGTGTTCTGTTTACAATCAGAAACTGAACTTTTTCAGCAAATTCTACTTGATAGTGGAGTAGAGGAATTCATCTAAAGAGGGATGAGAACTTCATTGTTAGACTTTATGTTGTTCATATAGTTTTTTTTTTTAATTTTTTTTATTTGAGAACTATCTTTTAAATTATGATTCTCTATAAACTTGCAGTTTCAATCCTTCTAAAAGGAGGTGTTGTGTTCAACTGCCTACAATTAGAAGTAAAACCTTCCAATTGCTGTAATTCTTATATATTTGGCCTTCATTGGATTGGCCAAATATCTTGATAATCCGAATCGATGACTACACCTTGGAAAAACACTTGGGTTTTTCGCTAAAGGAAGTGTCTATGAAGGGTTGATCTCAGAAAAGAAAAAAAGGAAAAAAAATAAAAAAAATACTGCCATCCGTGTTCTTTGTAGTTACAGTCCCATCGTGTGTGTGTGTGTGTAGTTGCTGTTTTTTTTGTTGGATACTAATCACACAACCCATTATTTGCAATCCAATTTACTCCTTAATTCTTACTGTAAACTTGGTTTGTTGTACAAAACCATTCCAAACAGATGGAAGATCAAGAAATGCCAGTATTGAGAATGGAAAACCATAAGGAAGTTGAAGTACATGAAAAATCAAAAGAAATTGAAGTTCTTTCTATGCCACATTGCTTTTCTTGTGACCAAGTTTGTGGATTCTTGAAACAAGCAAAGCACAGTACAGAGTTCAAAGAACGGGCTAAGTCGACTAGGAAACTTTGCGGGCTCATCATTTTCTGTTTAATTTTTATTGTTGTTGAGATTGTTGGAGGTATCAAGGCCAACAGCCTTGCAATTCTCACTGATGCCGCCCACTTACTCACAGATGTTGCTGGATTCTGCATCTCTCTATTTGCATTATGGGCTTCGGGGTGGGATGCAACACCAAGTCACTCTTTCGGGTTTTTTCGTCTTGAAGTTTTGGGTGCACTCTTCTCTGTACAGCTCATTTGGCTGATTGTAGGAATCTTAATCTATGAAGCCATTGATAGAATAATGAACAGAAATGTGAGTGTGAATGGGAAGCTCATGTTTGTGACTGCAGTTTTTGGTTTTTTCATCAACTTAGTCATGGTGACATGGCTTGGTCATGATCATGATCACACTCATCAAGGAGAAGAAGATGCAGACCCAATAAATGAAGAGAAGACTAATCTTGTATCGAGTCCTCCATTTGAACATCACGACCAAATCAAACTGAATTGGATGCAATTTCCTTTGAAAGAGCCGAGACAAACACACGTAAACATGAATCTTCAAGGTGCATACCTACATGTCTTGGGTGATCTCATTCAGTCAATCGGGGTGATGATTGGTGGGGGAGTCATATGGGCAAAGCCGGATTGGTTAGTTGTCGATCTGCTCTGTACTTTGGGTTTCTCTGTGCTTGTTCTGTTTACTACAGTAAGCATGCTTAGAAACATATTAGCTATATTGATGGAGAGCACACCAAAGGGAATCAATGTTGCTTCACTTGAAACAGGTTTTAAACGCATTGAAGGAGTTCATGCTGTCCATGACTTACATGTCTGGGCCATGTCAGTTGGGAAAACTTTGTTGTCGTGTCATGTATCAGCTGAACCGGGTGCCAATTCAAATGAAATTCTACTCAAAACTAGAGATTACTGCAAACAATTTGGGATCCATCATGTAACTATACAAATTGAACAAGAATAACCATACCACAAATCAAGTAGTAGTTTTTTTTCTTCTTAAGTCCATCAAGCTTCTCTAACATTTAGCATTCTTATGAAAGTCAGTAAAAAAATTATTTGGTTTTATGTTAAATCTGGTAAGTTCAAGTTCCACCAATAAAGGAAGCCCACAATGGGGGGTTAGATGTGTATTTAATCTGTGCATACTGATAGAAGCAAACAACCGAATTTATCCTTAAGAGATGAAGGCTATTGCTTATATTCTTGTAGTAGATCTCTTGCACTTGGTTTGGGTCAAGAGAAGTGGAAAGAAGAGAAACTCAATTTCTGTCCAGATGTTTGGATTGACAAGAGAGAAAATGGGACAACTTTGGACAACTTTGGAATTTTAAAATGTCATAAAAGAGATTTAGGGACAGTTGGAATTATAAAATATTTCAAAAGGGTTTCTTTCCATTTCTCTCCAAATCTCTCCATTTTTGGAGAGAAAGAAAACTCATCGTTTTTCTCTTCTCTTTGTTCCCCACTAAACAAACAATCCAAACAAGAGAAATGGAGAGACTCATTTATTTTATCTTATCTTCTTTTCTCTCCTCTCCATTTCTCTCAATCCAAACACATAACCTTCTTTTTAGTACTTGCATCACTAACCCGTACTCCACATGATACTGCTCAATTGAAGCTTGAATATGGTTGCCTAAAATATGAACTTCAATGGTAATATTCATTAAAAAGAAGGATTACTAGAACTTACAACTATACAATTGTTCTAATTCACTATGAAGTTGCATGTCTAAAGGTAATAAAGGAACATAATTGCATCGAAAGGTAAATAAAGCTTTTATTACAGTTAAAAACTCAGCGTACAACACTTAAAATAAATATTTAAAAAAAAGACAGACAGAAGAAGATCTTCTTCATCCATCCCCTCCCGTCAACTGAAACATTTGATCCCCACCCATCTTTCTATATTGCCAGTCAGTGCCACTTAAAATAAAACAAAAAACAAAACCCTCCTACATAATAAGACTGTCAATTTTCAGTTCATAATCTTCCTTCTATCGATTGGGTATTTGCATTGTAAAAGAAAATTTCTTCAGAGAAGTAGGAAGTATTCTACATCTCAACAAAAGTTGTCTGTTTGCATGGAAGCCTCTTCCCTCCTTCACGTTCAGAAGATTGCCTTCTTTTAAGTAGAACAACAGCTTTTCTTGTTCAGATTACCTGAAGCATCACCAACATTAATGGTGGTCCCTTGACCAGGGTACCCAGTCGTCGAGGCTGCCTCCTGAGCAGCTAATGCTTTCTTGCTTATGATGTGATAGATCTCTGTCAAAATAGTCTGGAACGCCTTCTCGACGTTGACTGCTTCCAATGCTGATGTCTCAAGAAATGAGAGTCCTTCCTTCTCAGCCAAAACCTGGGCATCCTCCTCTTGAACGGATCTAAGGTGCTTCAGATCAGATTTGTTTCCAGCCATCATGATAACAATGTTGGAGTCTGCATGATCCCTCAGTTCGCGGAGCCACCTTTGGACATTGTCAAAGGTTTGCCTCTTTGTTATGTCATAGACCAAGAGTGCGCCCACAGCCCCTCTGTAATAAGCACTGGTGATGGCACGGTACCTTTCTTGACCGGCTGTATCCCATATCTGTGCCTTGACTGTCTTTCCATCTACCTGTTTCAAACATCAAATGGTTTCTGCATTTAGTGTTGAATAAAAATGGTAATTAACAATAATTGGTATGTATAACGTTGAGGCGAGGGTATGAACATCAAATGGTTTCTGCATTATCTGTTGTAAAATACATTTCCGAACCTAATGGGAAGCCAAGGACAAGTTAATTATACTTCAGCTTTATTAGGATTCAATAAGAGAAGTCTTGATCTTCAAAGGGTAGGATTGAGATAGAAAGGTTTCAACCTTCTCAGAGAGGGGGTCGGGGGCTTTCTATGTGGACTTGTATAGGAGGTTGTTGTTGCAGCCGATTGCGCTTAGTCCTGCTGCCGGGCAGCCTATTCAAACTCTAGTTTCAAAACTTGGGAGGCAGAGGTGAGTAACTGAATTTGTCATTTTTAGTTGACTAAACGACTGACTAATGATTGAGTAAATAGCCTGAGACACTGAAATCCAATCAAGTCTAGTCAACTTGATAAGTTCTATGCATTGGTTTGTTCCAACCAAGTTTCATATGGTTTGCAGCATCCCAAATACATTTCATCATTTCCCAAATCATACACACAAGGATTCAACTTAGAAAGTGAAATGCTGCAATGTGTACACATTCAAATTCGCACAAGGTTACTTTTCTATCAATGAGAATGTGAAAATCGGCAGCAATTGATGGTTGAATGGCAAAAACTGTGGATGTCCCTCCAGACTCCAGGGTTAAGGGCTACAAAAGCTCTCCCATTGGAAAAATAAAACTTGAAAAATTCCTAAAAAGGGGCAGTGAGGCTCCAACCAAAAACTACCGGAAGATAAAATTAGAGAGTTTTTATTGGCACCCCAACTTTTACTTATTACACCCAAATTTGAAGATTAAAACACATTCTTCAAATATAACCAGGGTTTGGCTCAAATTATAATCTCAACATTACAAAACATTATAACACTTGTTCAAACAATTTCAGTAGTTGTTTACAATTATGATTAGGCTCATATAAAATCCTAAACCCAAAACATAGAAATCTAGCAACGAAAAAAATGAGAGAGCTTCTATTGGCACCCCAACGTTTACTTATTCTCAACCATTTACTTATTTTCTTTATTTTTAATTGGGGTATAACAAGTAAAAGTCCCGGAGCCAATAGCAGCTCTAAAAATGCAGAAAATTAGAACTACCTCTAAATCCTACCACAATCTTGAAAATGTAGTAGTCTACCCATAATGGAATACTTAGAAGTGCTAGGTTTCTTTTTTCTTTGACAGGATTGAACCTGTGATCTTATAGTTGTGGTTCCAGTGGTTTACATAATCAACATTTATTTCATTAATCCCTAATTTTATTGAAGGGATATTTACAAGAAAAATAATTGTAAGAGGAAATTGATTAGCCAAAATCTCTTTGGGTGCCAAAAGCGAAACAAGACAGGATCCACCACAACACATAATGCATACCAATTATCAAAGGGAATACTAATAAAAAATTAAAACTTTAAGAACCCTAAAATGGCAGATTACAGATCAATGAGTGGGAAATTCACCTGCAGAGTCCTGGTCGCAAATTCGACGCCAATAGTCGATTTAGATTCCAAACAGAACTCATTTCGTGTAAACCTAGAAAGGATATTGGATTTACCAACACCCGAATCACCAATCAGGACGATCTTGAAAAGATAATCATACTCGTGATCGACCTTATGCGCCATAAATTCTTCTTCTTGTCTCTATCCTCCAAAATCTACCAGATCAACACCCAAAATTCAACCAAACAATCGCCCAACATACACATAGAAAAAACAATTCAACCCAATTTATAGATCTGGTAATCAAAGAAAAATCCCTAACCCTAATCTAACAAATCATAGAGAAACTTACCTTAAATAAAGACGAATTGATCGACAAGAACCCAAATGAGATCGGATACCGTAAAACTTCGTTGAATCTTTGAAAGAAAATGAGATTCAAATGGAAGAAACAGAGATTCAGAAAAATTACAGACTTGTCTGATTTCGAATTTTCCAATTTCCTCTTTAGGGCAGAGAGAGAGAGAGGAAGAAACCTCGAAGAGAAAGAAAGGCCCTTTGTGAGAAACCGAAAAACCGATGAAAATGCAGTTGAAACGGATGGAGAATATTTATATTATTAAATTTCCAAAAATACCCACATTGATTTTTAAAAAATATATATATATGAATTTAACACTTTTCAACATTTTTGTCAGACTGATTGGAGTTTGTTGCGCTGTAAATTGGAGCTAGTATTTATTTATTTATTGTATGTTGTCTTCGTAGGCGCAAGTTAGCGGTTGACGACAGACACAACGATCAGATACAGACACGAACAGCTAGATGACAGCTGTTCGGGTAAGATTCATTCCTGGCTTTCCTGAAGAATATCTCTTTTCGAAGAATGATCCAAATTAAAATGTTTTCTTAATGGTTCCAATTATGGGTAAAATCAAAGGCAATTTGTTGGCTCCAAAAGTTACAAAGTGACACACTTTCAGTGATAACCGGACTCGAAAAATCCATATTCTATCCGTACGTGATTGACGTGGCAATTGCATAGAATCATAGATGTTTTTCTTTGGGATACACAAGGAAAAAGATCTATGATTTTATGCACTTACTACGTCAACTACGTACAAATCATGTATGTTTTAATGAGTCATTTTATCATTAATTTTTGAATTAATGGAAAAAGATGTGATAATAAATTAATTAAAAAAAGAGTCGTGCTGGAGTGACACAAGATTTAATGTGATTCTCACAATTCTGACGTGGACATACATACATAATCGTAGATGATTTTTACTCGTATTATGAGGAAACACATCTACAGTTATGTGCACATCCCAAGTCAGACTTAATTACAGTAAATTCTTTATGTCATTTCAGCATTTTTCTTTAAAAAAATACTCAAAATTCACCCAATTGACGTGACATGTACACATAATCATAGATATTTTTTCTCTCGGGATACACAAGAAAAATATCTACAATTCTGTGAAGTCGAGTGATTGTTTTTAGTGGTTGTCATTATTCTAATAGGAATAGAGTTGTGACCCTCCTTCCTTCTCATGCTGATTTGTGTGTGTGTGTGTGCGCGCGCGCGCACGCGTGCGTGTGTAGATTGAGACATCCGAACTTGTTGGTTGGTCATGTTCAACAAAATTGTGTAGATTGAGACATCCCAAATCATTGAAGCTCTTAACCCTTGTGGCTATGTTTCCAAAGACGGCCTTATTTCCACTCACAAAAAGGCAACCATAAAATGCCTTTTTTCGATAATTGTGTCGGGATGATTTGTTAAATCCAAGAATATGAATCATGACTCGAAAAAGTCCGAGTAGTGGTAACCTATGCCCTTTGTAACAATCCTAACAAGACTTTTGTGCATAAATCATACAAATGAAAGTATTCGTCACAAAGACTAGTATGGGCACATAAGTAACCAAGTCATCCAAATATCAAAATATGTGATCAAGAGATGCCCAATCATGATTGGTCAAATGAATCGACGCCCTAGTAAGTCAAAGGAGATGGTGACAATTGAACCTTAACCTGGCCCTAAGGAGGAAGGCTCTACCACCGAGACCAATCTTATACCCCTATTGGGACAAAGACGACTTAGCCTTAACCTGACTCTAACAGGCTCGGGCTTGACTTAGACTGGACACGAAACCTTTAAAAAATAACTAAAATTTGATGTTTTTAATGAAAAAATATGTATATTTAAAAGAAGTATTGTTTTGTGTGTTTGAAGATTATCCAATTAAATTCAAATTAATGTTTTATTAACCTTTAATTATTATAGATGAATTTAAATGGCAACTATACTATATATTTTACTTTTATTAGAAAAATGTTCACCTAATTAAATATACTATGAATATTTTTATAAGATACTAGAAGGTTTTACTTGTAATTCAAAATATTGATAAAATGGTTTTTGATGATTACATATTAAAAAGGATATTTACTGTAATTTTGAAAATTAAGGAATGTGATTACACATAGTAGATTGCAATTTTTTTGGATTTTTACTAAAATGGCCCTTTTTATGTTAAATTTAAATTTGAAAGTGGGGGTATCTATGAACACTCAAATTTTGGTGTCGAACCACTTCTACTTCGCCTTCTATCATTATAATAGTAAAGATAATAATTGGTTGGACCGGGCTGAGCTAGGCAATATTACGCCGTACCTCAACCTAGATTTGACAGGCTGAAAATTATTGAGTCTGACCCTACTCATCCGAGATCAATATGAAGGCCCTAACCCTTATTTTGTCCGGCAAGCCGAGCCGAACTAACGGGCTCAATAAACACTCCTTCTTAGACTCATAACTCAATTGGTTTGACAAATTGCAAAGCAACTTTAAAGTCGTGGGTTTGAGAACAACTTACCCATACAAAAAAAAAAAAAAAGAGTTGTATTGGAGTAACATTGAAATTGATATCGTTTGGGACATTATAGATGATTCTCACTCGTATCTCGATGAAAAACACACCCACGTCAGCAATGTCTGAAATGATGTCAATTTCAATGTTACTTCAACATTTTTGATAAAAAAAATTGAACTTCACATCTTCTTCTACTTATCATTTGAAGTTGCGTTCGAAGGAATGAGCCAATGATCATCTAACCATGAATATATGAGGCTATGTTAGAATAGAAAGATATGGCCTACCAATTGACCCAAATGGATTGCATAACCATTGTACTTATGACATTGTACAATTGATACTAGTCCATCTTATTTTTCTAGAGTTGGACAATACGATCATCTTTCATCGTCCCGAGGTCATAACAATGGTTTTCTTCGGTTCCCATAAAGCATAAATCTAAAAAATTATCCATAATTTGAATCTCGAAATAATAGTTGGTATACCTAGAGCAAATGAAAAGAAATCCAACACGAAATGGATCCCAATGTCTTACGTCATGTACCAAAGTCAATTCGAAGAAATGATTAGATAGCCTAATTAGTGGACCTACTTCTAAATGATCCATTAATTATTTTTAAATATTTAAAAGAATGCTATTGGCTTGACGGTTGCGATTAAGTTTTTGTTAAGAGGTCTATTTACATAAAAAATAATAATCAAACTTAGCCGATTAATTTACATAAAGGTCATGCTCGTGATGATGCAATCAATTTGAATGGATTTATTACTTGAAATATTCGTTATATTCTAGTAATTGTCTTCATTGTGTTGCTTAATTCGATAACATAAATAAGAAGTCCTCTTGAATTGGATTAGAAAAACAAATAAAGCACTTAAAGTTGTTACGCTTGAAGCAACTAATACCTCTGGTAGGGGTAGCAAGAGATTCTAATGAATATAAGAATCACATAAATGACAACATTGATCGACCAAACTTAGACTGGTTATGAGTGATTGAAGGCTTATCATATAAAACAAAGAATTAGAGGAAAAGAAATAATCGAATGATCCTCGTCTAATGCACTAAAGTCAGGTTTTGACGACTCATGAGGAAACCCATGATCTTAACCATGTAAACATAAAATCCAGATAACACAAATTTGAAGGATACCTATTTTGAGGATAAATCTCAACCGTTGAATTTTATGCTTATACGGTTGGTATCGCGTGTTTTTTCCATGAGTCAGTGGATCCCAACCAATTGAGGTATTGGATGGAATTTTTTGGCCTCTTGTTTGGGTAATTTGATATTAAGCCAGTTGATCGGCAAACCTATATTTTTTTAAGGTACAAACCTCATGTTAAAGGTGCCCATATATTTGACTGGGGTACTCATGTTTTAGCCAATGTCAACAGGATCCTGTTGACACTATTAAGGCCATGTCGACACTAACAATTTTTTATTAGTTAAAAAAAAGAAAATGCCTATACCAACACATGAAAAATTTTTTCTGGCAATGTCAACATAATTAAGGCTATGTTGATGAAGTCCTACCGACAATAACCAAAATTTTGGGAAAACTTGTGGGTGTCCAAATCCTCTACATCCCTTCTCTCGAACATAAATTCTATTTTCAAAAGTACGTGAAGTTGCTTGGCACTTTTAACACTAATGAGAGAAGGCGAAGTGGTTGACACCAAAATTTGATTTCCAAAATACTCTCACTATAACAATTAAACTTAATATTATTTTGATTATTTTGGTCAAAAACTAAAAAATTTACAATTGTGCCTTAGTTTTCAAAACACTAATACTGGAGTGACACAAACGGGGACATAGGGGTAACACAAATGACAGGGTGGTGCGCATATAACTGTAGATGCATTTTACATGTATCTCGCGGAAAAGTTTTTGGTTACGTGTGCACCACGACATCATTGTGTCACTCCCAGCTTTACTCTTTTCAAAATTACAAAAATATCATTTTTTTTTTTACTATACAATCTTAATTAATTAATATTTTAAATTACAAATAAATCCTTGAGATGCATGCGCTTTTGCACATGCCACCTTCTAATGACGTTTGGAGGCTGTCTGGATTGACAAGTAATATCTAATGACGTTTCTACCCTTAAATTAACTCTTAAAAGAAAGAGTATTTTCCTTGACTGTTTTCCAGAATAATTTCTCCATTTTCAATTTGCAAATCCGTCAACTTAACGCAATTCGTTGGCTATCAATCGTGAGATTGGAGTGAATCTGAAGTCTGAAGTCTGTTCTTGAAATCTGAATTTTATTTTTTCGTTTCAACTAAAAGGTGTTTGTTGAGATTTATTATATAAAAATAAAAAAAACAACTTTGATTGAAAGATGAAGAAGGAAGAAACAGTGAAGCTGATCAGCGCAGAGGGTTTCGAGTTTGTCATCGATAAGAAAGCCGCCATGGTTTCTCAGACTATAAGAAACATGCTCACTTCTCCAGGTTTCTCCCTCTCATCTTTCTTTATGTGAAATTAATGGCGTCTTTGGCTTTTTTCTTAGTAAAATTAGGGTTTTTTTTCTGAAACGAGGTGTTTTGATCTTGTAGGGAGCTTCTCTGAAACACAACATGGCGAAGTGACTTTCCCTGAGATAAGTACTACTGTCTTGGAGAAGATCTGCCAGTATTTCTATTGGTCTCTGCAATTCGCCAGGTTTTGTTCTCTCTGTCTCTCTCTCTCTCTCTCACATGTCTGGTTTATTAATTTGGGGAAAATCTTGGTTTTTATTTATTATTGAAGCATATATTCCGAGATTACTTGCTAAATTTATCAAATATATTTTCTTATGCGTGCTTTACTGATCTTTGATTTCGGATCAATCTGCAAAATCTCCCTATATGTATGTTTTTTTTTTCAAGAAATATTGGGAGATAGACATGTTAAATACCTTGAGAAATTGTTCCAATATCATTTTCTAAGAGTTAGTCTAGCATTGTTTTTTGCAAGAATAGAGTACAGATGAATGAGTTCCAAGCTTCTTTTTGTAATCTTAGTTACTGTTGTTAAGCTTCTCAAAGTGTTTAATTCTCTGTTTGATGATACATTGTTGCTTGAAAGAGTAGAAAAAATCATCCTCCATTTAGTGTTCAACTGACATTTGCTTTGATAGAAAATAGGGTGATTGCAATCTTAACATTTGAATTTTTTTCAAGGCCCACCCTTGTTGTAGATGTTCAGGTTACTTTTAGTGAAGTACAGATCAATCTTGAAAGTAATTCAACAAATTTAGCACTTGTTTTGGTGATTTTGATGAATAATTTTTATTGAATGAAAAAGTAAATGACGTGTTAGTTAATATTTTGAAGGAACATAGTCAGAGGTGTTTTGTGACATCTAGGAGAAGTCTTAAGTGACAATTTATTTATTTATTTCACAACTATTAAACAATAATAATATAGAAAAAGATTAAAAATAATAAGAGCTCACATAGCCAAAAAAGGCCTAAGTACACATGAAAGAGCAAAATTTGCTTGTTCAAGATTGGCAATGCTGACACATGGTGACTTTTGTTGGTTCTAGTGTTTTAATTTTTCTTACACAGAGGACTCCGGTCAGCCAAATTCGTTGAAATTTATTCTATTGTTGTTGGCTACTCAAGGATAAATTGGTTGAACTCAAGAATAATGCTCCCTAAAAGATTTGATCATTGGAAAACCTTGACTAAAATTTATTTTTGAGTATGGAAGTACTGGTGTAGGTTTGACTTGGTGGTCCTTTGTTTTAATAACCAAATACATCCAAGAAGGAAGAAGCTATAAACCTGTCTTAGATCCTAGAGGGATGGTTAGAAAATAAAACCTCTCTTAAAAGTTAAAGAATTGAGTTTTTGAGTTGAGCGAGTGACACTTGTCAACTCACCCCCCTTATTCACTTGAATTCAGAAGTTCTTGTTTCTTTTGAACCAGGTATTTCGTAACTTGTACCATAGCCATTTTAAACAAAATTTTGACCCAATCTGAGCAATCATAGCTGCAATTTTGTAATAAGAGCCAAATGTTAATCAAATAACTACGCATGAAATTCTTCCATATAGAAGTGAATGAAGTTTCAATCTAGTGGAACAAAAAATATGACAATCTTACACGTGAAAACTTTGGATAAAGTAAAAAATGTGCCACCTTAGAACTTTAGTTGTATCTTTAATCCAATGTAATTAAATGTTGCACCTTACCGTTGCCTCGCATGGTCAAGACCATTGATGCCTAGGCCAACCCCTAGCAAGCACTAATCACTAGACTGTTTCCTAGGCACTCCTAGACGCATGCAACTTAATATAATGTATTTATTTATGGAAGTAAATCTGTTATATTGTGAAGTATAAATAGCTCTAGTAGATTTTTTGCAGACGATTTCTCTTATTTATTCACATTTTGGATACTTAGCAAAAATTAACTTCTTTATTTTAAGAGAAGTAATCGTTGGTGTATCACAAAAACAACTCTCTCTCTCTCTCTCTCTCTCTCTCTCTCTCCTGTTTTTAGGATAGGGGCACGTGAACAGTCCTCCCTCCCTCTCCCCCCCCCCCCCCCCCCCTCTCTTCCCCATCTAATGGGGGGGGACATATCTCAAGAACACTGTATCTGCCTTCTTCTTCATTATATTTTCCTCTCTTTCTTATGTCTTTTTATTCTTATTTTTCCCTCTTTGTCATTCGAGGGATTGTGTTTGTGAAACAAAGAAACAACCTTCTCTCAATCTCCTTTTTCCTGTTTTAGGAGAGGAAATGTATTTGAGCAACAAAGAAACATTCTTATCCTACTATTCCTTTCCCTTTTTTGAATTTTTATTCTCCCCCTTCGAATCTCTTCTTCATTCTTTGGCTTCTTCTTTCTTACCTTTTATTTGCTCTGTTTATTGATTTTTTTTTTTTTTCATTGCCTAAATAGAATATTGATAGTGGGCTTTGTTTTTATGTACATTTGTTTTCCTTAGAGCATTGAACAAAAAAAAATTTATTCATAGAAATTGATGATCAAGTTACATAATGGATCCTTCTTTTTCGCTGTATGTTACAAATTTATGGGTTTAGACATAAATTAATAGAAGGCATTGCTTTAGACATAATTGAATGGAAGTCAACCCTGCCTGGGATATGGCTTTGATGATTTTTGTTCTATTCATATGAAATAAATTAATGAAGAAATGAGTAAATAAATAAATTGACACTTAAGCTTTTCCGTGCATGAAGGCAGGGGCGGAGCTAGTAAGGAGCTGATGGGGGCAATTGCCCCCACGGAACTTTGAGACACCCCTATATTTTTAACTAATTACATGTCCCATTTGTCTCCACTCCCTCACCTCTCTCCCCATTTGCCCCCACACCCTCATCTCCCTCCAATTTTTGCCCCCACACCCTCACCTCCCTCCAATCGTATTTTCCAGCACAAATAATTTTCCCACCATTCAAGTTCTTCAACTATACAATGAACCATAGTTTGCCCCCACTACAAGAAAATCTTGGCTCCGCCCCTGCATGAAGGACTCATATCGCCTAGGCATGACCTAATGCTTCTGATACACTGCTTTGATTGCTCTTATCATTGATTAAGTGGGTTGCAGGTTTTGTATGCACATGAAGTTCTTTTAACTCCAAACATCTCAAAGACATGAGGATGGTATTGGAAGCCACCCCACTTATTCTCCAATTTTATTTTTTTCCCCGTGCAATTTTTCCCACCAATGGAAACGATAAAAGAAAAAAAAAAAACCCAGCCAGAGAAAGTAACTCATGAGAGGAAATTTGAAATGAAATTTTTGAGGAAAATTACATGGAAACCCTTTCAGATGGTTAAGCTAGCACGTTGTTTATGAGTTATGTACGCGTATTGTTTCTTTAAAAATGGATCACTTTTTCTCAGTGAAATATCTACATGATACATACTTAGACAAAGGCTAAACTTTCTTTTTGGGGTTGGGGATGGGACCATTAAGTACAACCCTCACTATTATTGCGACTAACACTGACAGACTATTTAACTAAAAATTTCCCGTTTTAATATTAAGATGAATGTGCTTGTCTAGAATGAAAGAGATGGGCACTTTGTGCTACGCCACCCTACCATGAATTTAATGTGGTACTCAATATTTTTATCTCATAGTGCAATGTTGCCCCCATTGACAGTGGAAAGGAAACTGAATTCCATATTGAACCTGAATTGACTCTTGATTTGATGATGGCTGCTAATTATCTCCACACTTGAGAGTCGCAACCATCCCACTAAACATTGTAAGAATTTCTCCATTATGTGATTGGGTCACATATAGTCTATAAGGAAGCTAATCATGTTTGCAATTTTTCCCTTCTCTTTTCCTAATATTTTATCAAGGATACCTGAAGGATGACATTGTGGCCCAAGACGATGACCACAAGATAGTAGCACAGGTTTAGCTCTACATTATTCACAGTTGCCCCACAAGTGGGTTTTGTTTAATTGTTTGGTCTTCTTTAATATGTAATTATATATTGCTTTGGAAATAATGTAAACAAACAGAATGCAATTATTGAAGTATGGGACGTTGTTGTTGTACCTTTCCAAGTTATATATATCAACACTCCTTAAAGAACTACTGTTATACCTTCGGCTTAATCTTGTCTCAGTGTTCATTTACCAGGCCCATAGGAATGTACCACAAGTTTTGGCCACATATATTTGTTGTTGTTGTGATAGTTATCATTTAAATACCTTCTATGATTGGCCAATATATGATCAGTCTTTGATTTTTTAGTGTAAAAGATATTATTAATAAGAAGGAAAACGAGGCTGAGGAGGGACTCGTACAAAGGAACAAAGAAAGAATCCCACAAATACTAAGTACTCTCTCTTTTTTATCTTTATATTCATCAAAAAAATAAGAACACCACCACTCCACAAATACTAAGTATCACACAACGAACCTCATCTGAATACAAGGTCATGGAAAGAAACTCTTACAAAATCCTTCTTCAACTTCGACCAAAAATACAGAAGGCCCAAAATCTTCATAATCACAGATTTTGTTGTTTCTCTTTCTCCAAAGACCCAAGCAATGACTAAAGGAAGGATAGCCCATAAGATTGACCATGTAACATTCATTTTTTAAAGAGTAAGATCTTTGGGTGTGACTCAAGTTCAAAAAATGCACATGATCGAGCAGTCTGTTGGATTCGTGGATTATACAATTGATGTGTTTATTCCCAGAATTTTTTTTTTTTTTTTTTTTGTGAGGATGAAGGGTAAAAAAAGTTATCATATTCAATGATTAAATGATAATATGTTGATTATTCGATCATTCTCAGATTTAATTGGCTAGTTCCTTAGTTGGAAAATTTTACGAATTTTTCGAAAAGATCCAGAGGATTTTATCTTTTTACTATGATATTGAGATCATAAGCATCATCAAAAACTAGAAATTGAATTATTCTATGGTTGAATGAGAGAGCGAGTGTGACTTTCAGGACAAAAATGACATGATGGGCAATAGATTCTTATTACTAAGAGTTTATGTTTGGTAGAAGATTCCTTAGTACCAAGTGTTCTCATAGGAAATGCTGTCACATCATCCTGGTATTATTATGTACTTAAGCAGATTAAAGTTCGGTCTAAACCTGGCAAATTAATAATCCCACAAAAAACATAAAAAGCTCCATTGTTGGGATTATTAATGTCTAACTTATTTAGTCATTTTTTTTCCTTCGGCCATTGAAGTAGAAATAGGGACAAGAACAGACTAACTCAATTTCTTTATTACTTAGGAAAAGAGGCAAAAAAGAGACAAAAGAATAGTCTTGAAATGTGTTTTGGGGTTGATGGAATCATGGGTGTTGATTTATTATCTTCGAAGGGAACAAAGAGAGTCAAGACATACTTAATTTGGCACTTCTCAACAAATTGGTTCCTTCGTGTAAAGGACTCCTTCAATGACTCAAACCATCTTTCTTTCAAGAATATCTTCACATCTCATCCTCAATTGATGGGGATCATGCATTTGGATTTATGCATAGAGCATATACATGTTTTTTGTTTTTGTTTTGATAACCAAGTATCTCTGAGAGTTCAAGCAGACTCATTAATGACTGTCAATATTCTTAACAACCGATGGAGTATTCCATGGAGTGTTATACACTTAGTCATTTCCATTAGAAGGCTCCTTCCTAGTTTCCACAGGTACACTTTCTTCCATGTTTTCAGGGAAGCTAACCAAGCAGCGGATTATCTTGCTTCCTCCCAAGACTCTATGGATTGTTCTGAAATAGATAGTGGAGTTCTCCCTTGTAACCTCGGTTCTATCATTGATAAGGATCGTAGGAGTTTTCCTTTCTTAAGGTTGTAGCTGGTCTGGGTTTGCCTTAACCCTGTTGACCTTTCAAAAAAAAAAAAAAAGAGTATCTCTGAGAGTGGACTGAGCATGTATCTTGGTTTTGCCCAATCAATAGACCACGGTCTTGTCCAAGGACTAGTCGGAGGCACATGCAATGCCCGCACATCACACCCACCAGGTAAATGAGGTTGTGTTTGCAAGTGCCCCTGAAGAATTAATGCTAACTCACGACCTTCGTGCATTAACTGCTTATCGGTCCAAAATTGCCATGGAGCCAACCCTTTGGGGTTGAGCATATACACGTTTCAAACCTGGAAATAAAATAATAATAATAATAAAAAATAGAAAACTACTAATTATTTTATTGATATGACAATATGACCACTTCGTGGGGTCGAACGAGAAGGTAATGCTCTTACATAATATCTCCCAAATATTTCTTCTCTTCTTCTATAACTTAAATCCCTAAACTCTTATTTATAACCTAGATGATAAAATTAAATCTATCATAGATAATCAAATTTTCGAGAATGTTAATCAAACACAAAATCCATTTAAATAGGATATTATATTATTAATTCCTTTAAAAACCCATTTTACACATAGAATTTGAGGAAACTAGTTTTATATATACAGCGTGGAAGGGTGTATCAGCAAACATTATTATAAAGCCGGCTTTGGGCGGTTTTATTTGTTGGCGATAATAGCTATATCAGCTAAAAGTCCCTTGGTTTCATCTTTTCTCCTATAAAAATCAACCCAAACGTACGTGCATGAAAATATCACAAACCAACCTCTCATCCAAGTCTCTCCAATGGCCAACGAAGCCTCTTATTCTCCATGGCTTCTCTTCCTTGGTCTCACAATTTCCATACTCGGCACTTATTGTAGAGCTTCTGAGGCTGACCAAAAGGCAAATATTTTTATTTATTTTCATTATCATTATTGTTATTGAAGTCATAGTGTATATATGATCATGGTTCAAAATTTTATGTTGTTTCAAGATGTTTGGGTGAAATATTTAGATTTAAGCCAAATTCAGAATGAAATATGACCATAATATATTGAAAGTTTCGAAAATATTTCAAAATGTTTCGGCCGAGAATTTAGTTTTTTTAAACATTGCCTCGAAACAAAATTTTAAAACTTGTATGTGATTGCATATTTGTGTCGATTGAAAGGGTAATGGACCTGACTCATAGTTTATAACAGCCATTTTGAACTGCCATAATGATTTTACTTTCCATATTTTAAATAAAAATTTTAGGTTCAGTATAATCGAAAAGAAAATGAGCGGAGAAATAATTTATCAGAAAAATGATTTTATTTTTATTTTTTATAACCACTTTCCCTGCCCACATTTGGGCTTTGCCCAATCCATAGACCATGGTCTCAGACCAAGGACTAGTCCCAGCCACGTTCAATGCCTGCACATCACACTCACCCTTGTGGGTGGCCCTTGAGGAATTAATGCTCATACTGAGTATTAAACTCACGACCTAAGAGTGCATTTTCTTTGGAAAGCCATTTTTCCACCCAAAGAGATTTTCCTTCTGGCTGAGAAAATGTTTTCCTACCCCATTTCAGGAAAATGATTTTTCTACCTTGTGTTTTTCTCATCATTCCCTAAAACTGAAAACCAACTCTTTTTTTGACAATTTCCTAGGTGCAATCAAATTACAAAAAGCATTTTCTCAAGAAATTCACTGTCCATAACCATTTCAATGAAGATTTCATATTCCCTTGAGAATGCTTCCCTGCAATGGAAAAAAAAAAAAACCGAAGTACCCATTCAAGTATATATTTTAATTTTTCATTTTAATATCATTAGTACCAAGTGGCACAAACTGCTTCATTCATAACTAAGGTAAGATCTGATGCAATAAATTTAGAACAAAATATAATCGATAAACAAAATTGTGGATAAAAATACCATGAAGAACTAATAAGGTTTTGATTTTGATGATACAGTTGATAGCTTGCTTTAATGCTGCATAACTTGATGACCCAACATCCACTCTTTTAATGCAGGTTTACGTCGTTTACATGGGTGATCGTCCGAAGGGTGATTTCTTAGCATCATCAATCCACCTCAGCATGCTCGAAGAAGCCATTGGCAGGTCATCTACCTTCTTACCAAATTTTCCAAAATAACTCCCATCTCCATTAAGAGTTTAGAATGCTTCTCTTATAAATTTTCTAGCTTATTACTAAGTATCAAACTGTTATTTATGAAGTACAATTTTTTTTTTTTTTTTTTTCGAAGGTCGTGATTGTTTGACTCAAAAATTTTTACTTGATCTGCACACGTATGACATGGCAAGGGCACAGAACTATAGATCTTTTTCTTCGGGACACACAAGGAAAAAAGCAACGGTTATGTGCCCTTGCCACATCAACCGAGTACAGACTGAGTGAAAAAATTTGAGTCAAAAAATCATTAACGTTTTTGTAAATGAAATTTGTAAGTTGCATTTGATGTTGGTGATTTTAATTTTATACTTATCAAGAGCATATTTTGATAGTCAAAAGCATATTTAGTGGGTACTCAGACATTTATGATACCCAAAAAGCCAAAAGCTAAAAAGAATCGTATTTTTAGCAAAATTACCGGATTTAGAGATAAAGATGCCCTTAGTATTTTAGTTCGAGAGCTGCTATAGCCACATCACCTTTTACAAATGCCACACCAATTCCGATGTAAATCACTAAAGAATTGTACACGGTTGGTGTGGCAATAGTAACTCTCTTTAATTAATAACAAAAATGATCTTGATTGGTTTCTAGGTTATCATACAATTTAGAGATACATTTTAAAAAAAAAGTTATTTAATTTCTTTTGAAAGTTAAAAAGTTAAGAACTTGGTTTAGATTAATTTTAAAAATAAAAAAGAAATTATTGTTACTTTCTTTCACAGTTACTTTTTATTTTATATCCAAGTAGGTCCTTAGGATGCAAAAACTTGTTTTTAATTTATTTCTAAATGCTTAACAGTTTCTCAAAACATTTTGACCCCAAAAATTACTTCATAAAAACTGTCATCAAACAATTTCTTGTACAAATGATTCAAAGAGAATACATTCTACAAAATCACTTTGATCGGAATCAAAGCTGCACCAACAAGGCCTTAATGTTTTAAGAATTCTTCGAAAATTTAACAAAGTAAAAAAAATCTTTTTCGAGGAATCCTTTTAAAAAAAAAAAAAAAAGCTAACACAGAACGTAACTTCTGCTTGGGACTACATGTAACAGTGGTGCATCAAAAGCTTTGCTACATAGTTACAAGAGGAGCTTCAATGGGTTCGCAGCAAAGCTCACTGAGGAAGAGATGCAGAAAGTTGCAGGTGAGAATATCCGAATCTCTTGAGTTAAATTTCAGGGTTAATTGCCATTTCGTGAGCTAAAATGAGTTATTTACTATTTCGGCTAACTGTTCATTTTAATTATCAAAACATGAATGATCACGTTTTCATTAAAAAACCTGCGAAAAAGTCACACTAAAACCTCCAAATTCGTCACTTTAAAACCCGTGAAATAGTCATGTTAAAAACTCCGAATCTGTGATCGTTAACGTTTTGGTAATTAAAATGAACACTGAGCTGGAAACATAAATTCGTAAAAAGTTGATCACTTTTTTAGGAAATATCCCTATATTTTACTACTAATATTCTTTTTAAGTGTGTTTGTTTTATTTAATTGAATATGACTATAAACTTGTGATATGTACATAGGGATGGAAGGAGTAGTATCTGTGTTTCTTAGCCAAAAGAAACAGCTCCACACAACAAGATCATGGGACTTCATGGGTTTCTCCCAGAAAGTAAAAAGAACAACTGTTGAAAGCAACATTGTCGTTGGGATGCTCGACACCGGACTCTGGCCCGAATCCGATAGCTTCAACGACGAAGGATTTGGCCCTCCACCAAGCAAATGGAAGGGTACTTGCCAGGGCTCCTCCAATTTCACTTGTAACAAGTAAATAATACTTAACCTCCTAACCATTTCTATACAATTTGATTCATTAGGCACATAAATTTATAGAGCTTCTATTGACACCCCAACTTTTACTTATCACACCGCAATTTCTTAAGTTATTTATCATACCCCGATTAAAGAATAAAACACTCTTCAAACATTAGAAAGGTTATAATCTCAATGTTACAAAACATTATAACTTCATTCAATTATGATTAGGCTCATATAAAATCCTAAATTGAAAATATAGAAATCTAGCAAATATATATATATATCCAATAAAAAAGTAAGCCTAACTTTATTTATTTTCAGTCATTCACTTATTTTCTTGAGATTTTTCCCAAAACGTGCACAACTTTTACAAAAATTCCAATACACTGGTCACTTTAATTCCCAAAACATGTTTTTGAGTGAGTTCATTGGTAGGTATACTAATTTAAAGTGACAAACTCACTGATAAATTTAAAGAACAAATATCCTTGATTTTAAAGTGACATTTTCACTGATAAAAAAATGACGATTAAAGCAAATATCCTTATTTTTTAACGACAAGATGGCTAAATTTATCAGCGAGACGTACTTTAAATTAGAATACATATCAACTAACTTGCTTTGAAAGCATGTTTTGAGAATCAAAACGAACAGTGTACCAGACTCAGAATTTCGTCATATTCAGCACACCAAATGGTAATTTGCCGTCTTTTCTTTATTTTCAATTGTGGGTGTAATAAGTAAAAGTTGGGGTGCCAATAGCAGCTCTTGAAATTTATCCACCTACTACATTGCAAAATTAGTGAAAAACTCTTCAAAAATGGGATTTAAGAAATGTTGCACTTGAAATGCAGTAAGATCATTGGAGCTAGATATTACCACGCCGACGGAGACATACCCAAGGGCGATATTGCTTCTCCTCGAGATTCAGAAGGCCATGGATCTCACACTGCTTCGACTGCGGCTGGACGTGAAGTCAGTGGAGCAAGCCTACTAGGCCTAGGACTTGGAACAGCTCGAGGGGGTGTACCATCGGCTCGTATTGCTGTATACAAGATATGTTGGTCTGATGGCTGTTCTGACGTAGACATACTTGCTGCATTTGACGATGCAATTGCGGACGGTGTAGATATCATCTCTCTATCAGTAGGGGGATCATTTCCATTTGATTATTTTGAAGATCCCATTGCGATCGGAGCTTTTCATTCGATGAAGAATGGGATTCTTACATCGAATTCTGCTGGTAATTGGGGTCCCGATGCTTCGACGATCACGAATGTCTCGCCTTGGTCTCTGTCTGTAGCTGCTAGCACCATAGATAGGAGGTTTGTGAGCATGGTTCAGTTGGGTAATGGCAAGGTTTTTGAGGTGAGTTGAGCTTCCTTTTCACATATGTGAATCACTGTTGTATTGATGATCATTTAAATTCTTGGGAGATTTTTAGGTAACCCTCCAAGTATTGATGAAAATTAGTGATGCCCCTGTGTTTTAAAACTATTTAACATCTACCTCTTGTTTTCAGTCTTCCCTGAGAGACTAAGAAATTGACCGAAATGCCCTCATCTTCAACCTCCATCCAAAAACCTTTTTTCCCATCCTCTTCAATCTCATGTGTAAATTGAGAGAAGTTCCCAGAAGGGTAGAAAAAATTGTGAAATTCCCATTTCAGTGGACTATTCATTTTAATTTTCAAAACGATAAATTTCAATTTTTGGAATTAAAACATTTTACTTGAATATATATATATATTGTGAGTTTTACAATTTTCAGAGGCATGTTTAGATAAATCAACCTAAAATTTAATTTTATCCTCTACTTCAACCTAAATATTTGATCTCCTTTAACCTACAAACCTCAGGAACAAGATAGAGTATCTAGAAGAGGTTGAAGATAGGTTCACCATCTTGAGACGTTTGTTTGTTTATTTATTTATTTACTTATATAAAATTAAAAAAAAAAATTAACTTATAGATAATAGATTGAAGAAGTTTGGGATAAATAGCCTTTCGAAGAAGGTCCCCCTCTGACACACGCCCTCATCACAGAACCATAGATCATTTACCTTGGGATACACAAGAAAATGATTTATGATTAAGCATATCCTGAGGCAAATGATCTATGATACGGTGATGAGAGAGAAGGGGGTATGTGTCAAAGAGGAGCGTTAGAAAATCATTACACTTTGGGAAAATAATGAGTTATTTGCAGAAGATAAGGAAATTTTGGTATATTCAAGACCAAAATCAGGGGGTGTGTCATCAGTTTGAAAATTGGAGGGTTATCTAATATTCAGCGAACCCTGGGGAGGTATCTAAGTTCTTGCGAAGTTCAATGAGTCTAGATCAACTGTTTATCTTAATTACTGTACTTATATCCATGTGGGTCCAATCCATTGACTTCAACACTTACAAGTTAAAGTCAAAGTCAGACATTGTAATATCTACGTTTCTCTGCATGTAGGGAACCTCAATCAACACCTTCACACTCAAGAATAAAATGTACCCTATGATCTACGGTGGAGATGCCCCAAATACCCAAAAAGGTTTTAATAGTTCCGAGTCCAGGTAAATTACAATAATTGAATCCTAAAGATTAAAAATCTATAAAGAATATCAAGTTCTGTTGTTATTAATGTGAGGTCCATTAATTGATTATGGAAATTGTGTGTGTGTGTGTGTGTGTAAATGAAGGTACTGTGGCCCAGAGTCGTTGGATGCGAGTATGGTGGGTGGAAAGATTGTTCTATGCGATACGTTGAGTTCAGGAGAAGGTCCGCTGGGAGCCGGGGCAGTGGGTACTGTAATGCAAGATGGTGGCTTCAAAGATGTGGCCTTTTCTTTTCCATTGCCTGCAACCTACCTTAGCTTGGAAGATGGTGGCAATGTGTCCCAATACTTAAACACAACCAGGTATATATTTCTACTTAATTAAGATCAAGAAAGTATTTCTTATTAGAATCACAATTTTAAGTGAGATCAATCATATGATATCTATGGTATTAATTTTAATATTCAATTTATTATAAAATGCTTTATAATAATACCCTCATCCAACTTTAAATTCCTCGTTCTAAGACATTGGTGTGGTACTTATCAAGGATACTTTGATACCTAAGTCAGATTCATAGTTAATATTTGAGTAAATTTCCGTTGTTAATGTTGACAAAGTTATCACGTAATGTTAACGATTTGGTAACATATTGTCAACATTACATGGTAGTTGTGTCAACATTAGCAAAATTTTAGAAATATCGAAAACTTTTGTAATTATTTGAGAATTTACCCTTAATATTTTAGTCGAAATCATATAAAAATTACGTTATAAGTAATACCTCTCTGATCCTTATGTAGGTCTATCCACAATTTGCTTGTTTGTTTGAATGTTCCTTGGTGCATTCTTCTCTCTTTTATTGATTTTTGACGATCATGATTATCAATTTATTTTGTAAATCTTGTCATTAATTATTTGTTAATGCAATATTTCTCTTTTACCATCTTTGGATTTCAATCCAACTTCAACTAGATCCTGTGACAGGGTACTGCCAAGGTGGTAGATACTCGTATGTCTCCTAGCTCTCTAGAAACTAGAATTCATTCTTTCTAAAACTAAGGATGTTTGTGTTCCATAAATCGTGTTGGTTTTTCATTCTCTTTTTGCTAATTTAAATTGTGTTAATAAGCTAGTCTCCTGCTAATAGCTACCACGTTGAAGATCCCTAAATGCTCAATTTGACAGAGATGATCAATTCTTATTTTTTAACTCATGAGAGCATTTTAATATATGATCATCAGTAATCCAATGGGAATCATATTGAAGAGTGGCGAAGCTAAAAATCCATCGGCCCCATTTGTAGTATCATTCTCCTCACGAGGGCCAAATCCAATCACAAGCGACATTCTTAAGGTAACTTGTAGCCTCATCATCTCTTCTATTTGTGTTTATGATTGTCTTTCTTTGATAGCTTTTATCTTGATTCTGAAATCTTAAAACCTCGTGCAGCCCGATTTAACTGCCCCCGGAGTTGACATTGTAGCTGCGTGGTCACCAGTTTCGTCTGTATCAGGGTTTGAAGGTGATACACGTTTTGTGTCGTACAATATCATCTCTGGCACATCCATGTCTTGCCCACATGCCACTGCTGCGGCCGCTTATGTAAAGTCGTTTCACCCAACATGGTCTCCCGCTGCTATCAAGTCTGCCCTAATGACTACGGGTTAGTAATGTGTACTGACATGTTTTGTAATTTTCTCGCGAAGCTTAGTATCCTCCATAATCACATATTTTTCATAAATTCCTTTAAACAACATTTATTATTTTGTCGCTTAGAGTAAAAAAGCACGGGTGCTATTGTTATTATGCAATGGCATTTTTAAAAATATCACGAAATCTTACTAATCTATCCCATCTCTATATTCTTTGCAGCTAACCCTATGAGTGTTGCAACCAATGTCGACGCGGAATTTGCATACGGTGCAGGACATATAAATCCCGTAAAGGCTATAAATCCTGGTTTAGTATACGATGTGGGTGAGGCAGATTATGTGAAATTGCTTTGCGGCCAAGGTTATAGTACTAAGAACTTACGACTCGTGACAGGAGACCGAAGTACTTGTTCCAAAGCAAACAATGGTACTGTTTGGAATTTTAATTATCCTTCCTTTGCTCTTACTGTTCATGCCAAGACATCTTTCACTCAGAGCTTCAATAGAACTGTCACCAATGTTGGATCACCGGGTTCTGTTTATAAAGCAACAGTGAACGCTCCATCGGGGCTCAAGGTACATATTGCACCAAGCACGTTATCGTTCGGATCACGGGGGCAGAAGCAATCCTTCGTGGTGACTGTGGGAGGAACTTTAGATACATCTATGGTGTCTGCTTCTCTAGTGTGGGATGATGGGGTGTATCAAGTTAGAAGTCCTATTGTTGTTAATTATGCCTTGGAAAAAAATTCTTAGGGAAACAATTCAATGTAATACAAAACAAAATGATGTTGGTCATTTTTAATAAAAATCTAATAAAATTTAATTGATTGGAACCAAATTGTCTCCAAATCTTACCAAGTCAGATTGGAAACTCGGCCGAGCTATGTCTGTTATTATTATTAATTTTAATTTTTTTTCCAAAACTAGCAATAAATATTTTTTTAAATATTGAAGGTATGATTTTAGAATTTTCATTCTCTCACGTGGTTTGAGAGTTCTCGAATTGATTTGACCCTAAGAAGTCTTTTTTTTTTCCTTCCGAAAAAGTTCAGTTTTCTACTCTCAATTTATTTGGAAAAGTCATCTACCGTAGAACTTTATAAATATCTAAAGTTTAAGGTCTTAAAAAACGAGAAGAAGACCTTAAAGAATGTGGATGCAGAAAAGAAAAGTAGATATAAAATCATTTTCAATAACAAAAGAGTAGGTTTTTTTAGGACATAGTGAAGTGAAGAACATGATTTGTTTAGGTGATCCCAAATCTTTGAGAGAAAGATTTGGTGATCTACCTAGGTCTAAAATCACTTGTCACCAAAAACCAAAAAAGTTGAAGTATTTTTTTTATTTAAACAAATCAAGGATTTTTCACAGGAGATTAAAGAAGGCGAGATTTTAGTTATTTTATATTTGTCTAACAAGGGAATGCAGTTAAGGGGGATGTCATAAGTTTGAAAATGCTAAATCTATAGTGAGAAGACTCTGCATTAAAACAAAATCAAGATACACGAATTGCATGGACAAGGTTAGACTCTCCATCAACTGATCATAACTGCACTGGCACTACTCTTCATAGCACAAACCCATGCCATCAACCCAAATTAATCTTTGACTTTGCCGTCCCTGATGCGTCGACGAAAGCAAGCTCGATGGAGCGTTCTTCACTTACCCCGGCTTACAAGGTGGTGCACCTGCTTCCACCACTGGCTGAGGCCATAAAACCGTCTCAGTAAAGGACTTCCCAGCTCTCAACGGCATGGGAGTGTCCCTTGAGTTGCTCGAGTTCCAAGCCGGAGCTGTTAACATACCCCACACCCTCCCAAGAGGAGCAGAAATCTTCTTTGTAGTCAATGGTGCCTTGACAGTTGGATCTACAGATAGCAATGGGAAGATTTACAAGAATGTGTTGCAGAAGAGTGACATGTTCATCTTCCCTTACCAAGCTAACTTTGACAAGACCAACAAGGCTGTTGTTGTGTCGGCCTTTGCAAGCTCTCCAATGCTTGCACGATTCCCCTTCCTAAGAATTTTTGGGTCTAATAACCCAGATGTTCTTACTAAGGCGATTAAGATCTCAGCTCAGTGACTGAAGAATAGCCATAACTGAGGATGGATGTACGCCATGGGTGAACCTCTTCACGGAATGGAACAAAAGCATTCTAATGCTACGCATGGAGTAGTTGTTGGGTTGAGTGACATAGGGGGAGCAAATATTTGTAATGTAGTTGGTGTGGCTTGCAATGCAACCATGTGTAAACTATGATATTAGAAGAAACATAGTAGTATTTTTTGAAAACTCTACTGATTGTTATATGATACTTGAAGAAACATAGTAGTATTTCATATAAATAATGATATGGGAAAAAAAATATTCTAAGTAATTAGAGGATAATATAATCTAAACCTAGTACTTTTCTCCGCAAAGAAAATCTTGATCTTCAAGAGAAGATCTAAAATATCATTTACATTTTACTATCGTTTGGGTATCAATTCTTCTAAATTTGAGGATACAAACCCACAAAATTCAGGTCATAATTGGACCATATCCCAAGAAAACTAGATATCCATTCAAGCCATGCAACCACTCCTGCATTAACAAAAAGAGAATCTATTGCCACACCAAATTTTACTCAAGAGCACTGCAAGATGTTTATAATGCATTGGTGTCATCGGAATTGGGGGTGCTCTAAGTCAAAGTTGGTGTGGCAATAGAAGCTCTCTTAACAAAAAATACTAGTTAAAAAAATTGCTATCTTGCATACATTAACAGTGACTTTCAATTTTCAACCATATTGTAAGATTGATTCATCAAAAGTCTAAACAACTCAAACGTAGTTATGAGAAACATCTCATCACTCACTCAAATCTTAATAGCATCCAACAAGTCTGCCATTGAGTCAAAATAAATACCGGTAAAAGTAGTCTTCGCAAATAATAGTAATTTCTCGCAATGCTTCAGGTCTATGGTATTTTGACCTTCTTCACTGCACAAGGATACGAATGCTAAGAAGAGGGGAAGGAAAGAAAGAAAAAAACCCACTTCTCTAGTAACACAACAACCTCATCAAAGCCTCTAGAAATCAAGTTCTAAAACATTAGAGACCCATCACGCCAAAAAGGTTTATGTATTTTTCAGATCAAGAGTTTCTCAATAGCATCCTGCATTTCACAAGAAAAAAAAAAAACTTGGGATATAAACGTACAGTTCAAAAAATGAAGAAATGGGGTATATCTTTGTGAAATTAGATAGCAATTTACCTTGAGTTGCTGTATTTGGGATTTCAGCTGGCTTCCCTCGTTGCTTGTCACAGAACAAGCAATAACTGGTCTTGTGACTCCACATGCACGGCCAAGGGCTTGCTTCGAAGGAACAAACACATAGGGCACATTCTGCCACAATGAGAAACAGTTATTTGGTAACGAGGCACCATAATAGACAAAAGAGAGACAAAATGATCATCAATATTTAAGACTTTATATATTTTATATGAATTATAAGACAAGGGGTTGTCTGATCATATAGCCCTTAAGATCAATGTATTGACTGTTGTCATGTTGCTCACGTGTTGGATTCCAACATTCTAAGAATTCTGGTGTGACACTGCAGCATTTCTTTTAAGTTTGTTGTTTCCTCGCTTGCATGATATTAATTAAAATTAACCAAGATTGTGAGTTCTGCCTTTTTCCACTCAAAACTTTCTATGTAGCAAATATAACATCAGATCTTAGACGTCAGTGTTATATTGCTTATACGTACAAAGCTATGACACCCAGATACTTCCATAAACTCGGCATACCCATATCTGCACAATATCATTTCAATACAGATACCAAACATCACAAGGATACTTCTTCATTACAATTTGATCACTTAATAACATACAATTAGTTATCCTAACAATTTTCTTGTCAACATAATAGGTCTTACCAGGGTGGAGCCAGGATTTTGCCCATGTGGGAAGCAACCAAGAGTAG
This sequence comes from Akebia trifoliata, assembly GCF_017979445.1. NCBI lineage: Eukaryota > Viridiplantae > Streptophyta > Magnoliopsida > Ranunculales > Lardizabalaceae > Akebia > Akebia trifoliata. Next base: position 3,031,735 of record NC_141380.1, on the reverse strand, counting down.
AAAAATAATTGTGGGAACAACTAAGAGTGAAAAAAAAGAAGTTATGGGTGCAACTAAGAGTGTAAATTTTTTGTGGCGGCAATAGTGGCAGATTTTTTTATCAACCACTAGAAACAGGGAGATTGAGCAATGAAATAGAAGAAAAACCAGGGTTAGAAGAAACCCTAACACAACTTAATGGCAAAGGCCTAACAAGCCTTCTTTTCTATTATATTTTTAAAAACAAAGAATCTATCACAGAAGGATTTTTCCAAAGATTTTAAAGAACTAAGCAACTTAAATCCTCGCTATCCCCCCCATACATCCATATCCAACTCAATGTAACCCCAAGGGATTGGCTTAGTGGCAAGCCAAGCCTTGATAAGCTCCTCAAGAAGGATAGGTCAAGTGTTCGGAACCCCATGAAGCAATGAATTCCTTGGGGCCACCCTCCAGGGTCAGATTGACCCTCGACTCAAACAGTTGCATGTAGGACCTTCAAAGGAGGCAGTGCGGGCGATCTCACCCGAAGAGTGGGGATAACCACGATAAGCCAAAAAAAAAAAAAAAAATCCAACTCGATGTGATGGAAAATATGGTAAGAAGCAGATGAGTTGGTCAATTTTCTTCTAAGGAGGTGAATCAATTTTCTTCTAAGGAGGTGAAGAAAGAATTTATCAAGTGATTTTGAATCCTCCATGGAAGTACCCCATGATTTTGTGCATATTGCACAAGTAGAGAGTATGGCGACATTTGGTTACACTAACTTGACTTACTATTCTACAATTTATAAATTTTAATTATTTTGATCTGGCCAAGTTGGTCTTGCCAAAATCCTTCAGCTCATCAAATATAAACCATAGGTTTCAATCCAAAAACACATATATTGCAATAACAAACTCTATACCCATTCATAAGAAACGCCTAACAACCCAACTAATGGACCTTCTGAAACCTTAAAAAGGATTGAAAATCTGTTGAACTAGAATAAATATATTATAATAATAATAATAATACAAGAGAGACATCAATTTTAGACGCACTTCAGCCTTCAAATACTATTTAGATATCGTTTCTAATTTCTTCAAAAGAAATTCAAAGAGGGTACCTTATCTTCGGCAAGGAGTGGGAGATGGAGAAGGATTTCAAGTGGTTCCGTGTCTGCCGCCATTACAACGAACTCCGAAATGCCCCTGTTCAGAGTCTTTGTTGCTGAAATCAAGAATTCATTAAAAAAAAATCCCATTAAAAGCAGAAAACAAAGGAAATGGAGTGTAGAGATTGAGAGGGGAAAAAAAAACCTTCATTAGCACCCTTTTTGAGTTGTTTGTAGTTGGCGGCTTGTTGAATAAGGTCCATAATGGTTATAGTGAGCTGAGAATCTGCGAGTGGGTACGCCTTCGGGTTCACAGCTTCAGCCGTCTTAACCAAACCAACAAACAAACAAACAGAAACAATAATAATAAATTAAAGATCAAAGATTGGAGAATAACTGATTAACAAATGAGGATTAGAGAGAGATTGCGAGATAAAGAGAAACGAAGAGTCAGAGAGAGATGGTACCATGTTGGTGATCAAAGAGAACCAGAGAGGATTAGGGTTTTTCGAAACAAAGACAGCGAAGGGCTTAAAAAGGGGAGAAACGAACGAGAGTACGAGGCACGTTTATACTATAAATTTATATAACAAAAGGGGTGTACGGTGTGCATCATATACTTGATGCGAAGGACCTATCCACGAATAGTTTTTCTTCTTAAGAATCAAGATCGTCTTGATCGCTTTTTAGTGGGTCCCATGTATGATTTTAGTGAGTCCACGAAATGGTGCTGCCAGCTGCTCTATTCTGATTGGAAATGGTGGGAGGACTTTATGCCCCATTAAATGGAGCAAGATAGGTATGTTACTACTAGGAGTATTCTATCAATGTTTTTCCTTATGCAAGACTGCGCGCCCTAACTTTGCGTGTATTAGTATCCTCAGACTCCGATTTGAACCAGCCGAGTCAAATTGATTTTTTTCTGGTTCAGTGAGTCAACAATGCCTTTAGAGCCCAAACTCTGAAGTAAAAACTCCAAAACCCTTAAGCCCTCTCTCTCTTCTCTGCCTAGCCCTAATTATAAACAGAGTTTCAATGGCGATTCGGGCCTTTTGGAGATCAAAAATGCCATTTTTCGCATCTATGATCATGAGGGACCTTGTCGGAACCCACATCGAATCGTCCGTACTTGTGAGACTGCAGAAATCGATTCGGGAAACGGGTTCGAACAAACAGATCTCTGATTTGAGAAGCTACCATGATGGTAGACCGAGAGGACCGCTTTGGAGAGGAAAGAAACAGATTGGAAAAGAAGCTCTCTTTGTAATTTTGGGTCTTAAGAGGTTCAAAGATGATGAAGAGAAGCTCAATAAATTTATCAAAACGCATGTATTAAGGCTCTTGAAGATGGACATGATTGCTGTCCTCACTGAGCTTGAAAGGCAGGAAGAGGTCACTTTGGCTCTCAAGGTGCTTTTTTATGAATAAGTTCTATTTTTAGTTTTCTTGAATGGTTTGTACGATAAATTGTCGAGTTTTCTTACTTTCAAGGATAATTTAGTGTTTTGTTAAATCGTTTCAGATTTTTCAATTTGTAGTTTAATGCACCAAGTTTTGCCTGATTGTAATTCGTCCTTCGGGCTGTAAGGAAAATCCGCAAAATTAAGGAATATTTGCTGTAGTGTACTTGAGAACATAGTGACAAAAATCTGGAGTTTTTTTTTTTTTTTTTTTTAATGTCTCAATTAAATCATGATTTAAATAGTTGTCAATTGAATCATCGCAAAGTTTTTGAAAAAAAAAAAAAATCGCATATCATTTTTGTTTTTTCTTATCATTTGTACTTTTTAAGTTATCCCATGTTTTCCCAACTTTTTCCAAAGCTTTCTCTTGTCAAATTATTCTCAAACTGCGACTTTGTCACTGTGCTTAAGAACCATGTATAGCTAGTGTTCAAGTTCTGGTTTGTTCTGCTTGATCTTCCATTTGTTTGTCGTGCTAATTTACAAATGCAATTAAAATATGCTGCTTGTGCTCTTTCGTTGAAGTATTTTATGACAAATGGGGTGTTTTCTGGCTTAATTGTGTGTAGAAGCTGAAACTTTAGCTATATCGTTTGATTCCCGTCTATTTTGTTGTTCTTCGATACCTTGTTTATCTATATTACATGAATTAGTTTTAATTGAACAATGGATTGTGACCTGAGAACAAATTGTTGGTTTTCAGATATTTGAAGTAATTCAAAAGCAAGACTGGTTTATACCAGATGTTTTTATGTACAAGGATTTGATTGTTGCATTAGCAAAATGTAAAAAGATGGATGATGCAATGCGAGTGTGGGAAAGTATGAGGAAAGATGATCTCTTCCCAGATTCTCAAACGTATGCCGAAGTCATTCGAGGTTTCTTGAGATACGGATCACCTGCAGATGCCATGAACATTTACGAGGATATGAAGAAGTCTCCCGATCCACCAGAGGAGTTGCCTTTCAGGATTTTGTTGAAGGGGCTCTTACCTCATCCCCTCTTGAGAAACAGAGTCAAGCAAGATTTTGAGGAAATATTTCCAGATAGGAATGTTTATGACCCTCCTGAAGAAATATTTGGAATGCGTTGAGGTACTCAGTTTGTAGTTCAGTTTATTTCCTTGCTTTCATTCCCTTTTTTTCACTATTCTCCTACTTATGTGGTTGTCCCTAAATTGATGTTCACTTAAAAGTATTATAAGACTAATGTTGAGTTTAGTTCCACATCGGATATTCATTGCCTTGTTTCCCTCTATAAGCTTCTGGGCTCTCCACTCTATGCAGTTTCACTATTCTCCTTGTAATCTAACCGAATAATTATCCTAATCTAAATTAACTTTCACACTAAATTTTAGAATTCTCTCCATTAATATTTTTTTCCCTTTATATAGTGCTATCTTGACGTGGTTGAAGTGGAAAAACTGCACCCCTCCTCACCCATGTTTCTCTCTCTCTCTCTCTCATATTATTATTTATTTGTTTCAGATCTTTCAGAAGATTACTCACCATTTGATATCATGTCAACAATCAATTATGGCAGCAAATAGGGATTAGCAATGTTGCATTATCCCACAAAATCAGAGAATTTGGTCGCATCTTGAATTCTCTCAAACAATGTTTGAGGGGCTGTTTAAAGTCCATAGAAAGCCTATGCTTCCACCAGCTAGAATATAGCAACACTATTCTTCACACTATGGCCCAGCAAGAGTAGGACTCATCATGGAAGACATTTTAATTTACTTCGCAAAAGTAATTTGAAGGGAAGACCCGTGTTTTAGTTTTTTATTTTTTGTGGCTCTGATTTTTATTTTTATTTTTTTAAAACAAAATTGTATAAATTTTGCATTTGTGGCAGAACTATTTGTTCTTTTATAGTTTCAAAATGGGAGTGAAACCTATTACGTGTTCAAATTGTAGGTTTATTGGTAAATAGCATTAGATTTGATACTCTTGATATTAGAAAATGCTTGAACTTCAAGAATACAGATCAGGTAGACCACTGAGGGTTCAACTGATGCTCTGCACAGAAGTATGGTGTGAACAAAAAATGAGAACTTTTATTTTCGCGCCAACTCCTTCTAAGACTCCAATTAATGGAATGATAAATGAAATACCATATAACAATACAAACATACACTAAATATCTTCTCCTTGAAAGAAGAAAAAGAATGAGCATTAGAAGATTACAAATACCCAGAGAAAGATGAACGGGACGACAGGGATTTAATGTTACCTTTTGGGTGATTTATTAACATTCATCTCAACCCATTGTTGATACCCCTGTTCCTCCATTTAGTGTAAAAATTGTTTGTCCTCAAGACTTAAACCTCAACTCGCTATCTCCTTCTAAGCAACCTTCAAATCACAAAGAAAAAGATAGGATATTTGGGAAGGTTGAAGACAATGTTTTGGAGAAGAAAAATCAAGGGTTGGTTTAAGGCGATGAATTGATCATGACGAGTTTCCTAGAGGTTAAAGATGAGAGCATTTACATCACTTTCAATATCTCTCAGATAAGACCATGGTCGAGATGCATGTCATCAGTTTGAAAATACAGGCGTAACAGATCTCTTCTAGAACAACAAAATGCTTGTCTTCTCTTTGTGAACACATAATAACACGATTTCTTAGAGAGGTCTTAGAGATATTTGAAATCAATCGTATATCACTTTGGGGAAGAACAACAATATTTCATTGCTACAAATATGAATTATTTAAAATAAAAATAAAAAGACAAAGTGTATTTGGATATTTCCCTTCAACTTCTCAATATTATATTACACTCTTTATTTGATATTTGAGAGAAAGAGTTGAAGTGGTTTCTTCGGGAGAGAGTGACTTGAACTAGTGTGTATAGACATGATTTTTTCTGCGACATTGGAATTGGAAACCAAACATGTCTCAACAAAAACGTTTAAGTTACAAGTTTGTGTATACATTGCATTCACAGATTGAGCTCTACACCCGCTTCACCATAACCACCATAATTGTTGCCATTGCCAATACCATGAGAACAGTTGCTGTGGCCGGGTTATTCCATATATTGTTTCCATAACTATTTCCCTCCATTGGATTTATATGGATGCAATGAAACAACTCTGATAGATTTTTCACCATTGCCAACACTCTTAACTTGATCGTCTGCATCAAACTCATGGCCGAGCTTCCAAATGGTTCTCCAATATCGGGATTATTTTCTGGACTTTTCTCACCCTCAACTCCTGACGTAGATCCGCCCATGTTCTTGTTCGTTTCTGGGGTACAAGTAGAACAACCACAATGCAATCAGACATGTGGACTTTGTATTTAAGAACAGAAATATGAAAAAGAGTTTATAACTAGCATACTTTTATATAACTCCATAACCTTCTCGTTCGTCATCACAGCTTCCCAGACATTTTTATCAGAGGTCAGTGAGGCAACAACATCCTGCAAAGAGAGCAAAACCACATCATTAGGATGCGAACATTAATCACATTGGCCATTTGTAATCAGTGAATCATTCTTTTCCATTCAATTCTATCTAGATCTAAATCTTATGTCAAGGCACGAGTCTTTGATATTTTAGAACAACTCACAATTTACGTTGCTTTCAGCCTTCTTCTCTCTGTTTAGAACCTTCAACCAGCATTATTGGTCTTACTTAGACAAGCCAAAACCATCTTAATTGAATTTTTTTCCCTCTTCTAATAAGGCTACTACTAAATTCATCGGGATGTTCTCACTTCTATTTCATCTTTCCGAGTCTTTCCTCTCATCTATCTCAATACCATCATCCCTCCTACACCCATTTTAGATGGGCCAACATTGCCTAAAGAATATTTCGTCTTATTGATATGATGTACAATTTTCGTTTTCCCTTTGGTTTAATCAGAGTACGCATCAACTCCAATTAAACTGAAGGAAATTATCAGGGATACAAAATGTGGGCCAATCCTTCTGTCGTCATCCAAAGGAAGAACATAATTCTATAATTGGCAAGTCATGGGTTATCATTAAAGTCACGATGATCATACAAAGGTCAGCATCAAGACAGTGACAGCATAACTACGAAATTATTGAGGATTCGGAAAACAGTAGCTTACGGTGAACACAATCTAAAAATGCCTAGAAAAGATAGATAGAACCAATGGATATAGACTGCCAAACATAGTTTTAATGGTCGCTAGTCAGAAATTTCAGGTCCATCTATTGGAGTTGAAATAAAAGGAGAACGTAAGTCAGCATTTTTGGGGTTGGTGGATCAATGACAAGTGGAAATAAACCTATAGCATTGTGGGAGGCATTCATTTTTTTTTTTTTTGAAGGATATGGCATCACCAAGAGTAAATATCTCAACGAGATTAAATGGGTATCGGGCTTTAAAGACTTAGCTAATAAAATAAGAGAATTTAATGGATAAAACTCAAATTCTCTTACTTTTCTTCATAGGATCAAGTTGATACAAGTCATTGAGAGAGATAATTGTGCATTTGCAAACAAATATTCTTCATAATTAAAATTTGACAAAAAAAAACCCCTATAAGAATAGTTAATGAAGATTTGCATGAATACATATGACATCAAGAACTAATTCCCCTCTATCTTCGTATAAGTAGTAACCGAAGTACACATTCAAAGATTTCTCAATAAAAAAATATATTTGTTGAACCTCTGTTTTGATCTAAGATAACAAAAAGTATACACCTAGAAACACAAACAACAGACTCCCAATAAACATTCATTGATAAAAGGTCAAGTTCACACCTGAACTTCAGGACTGTTTTGCAACATTGAAAATGCCTGAAAAGCATGTTCTGAATGTGAAGCAACACAAACTTCGGAAGGCCTAGGGGAGGTAGATCTTTGAATGTTTGTAGAGGAAACATCACCTCCAGCACCGGAAGTATGGGAGAAATACATCCTGAAAAGATAATAATTGCACAACAAACTCAGTGATAATTTCTTAAATTTTTATTTTTTATTTCTTTATGTATTACATATGTTATACATATGAGTCAGGTTAAATCTACATCCAATCTAACAACACGATAAGTTTGCACCACCATGCCGATTATAAATGCCAAAAAGCAATCCGTTTGTACAATGTTAATACGAAAAGTTAACCCAAAGCTACAATGTTTTAAAATAGTGCATTTTGCACTTCCATCTTTCAATGTCTTGTCGCATCCATTTATCTTCCTAAAGCTATGAAGTGGATTAGGATTGAGAGAGTTATCAGTTTCAAGAACTCAAGTCTTAGTAAATTCACATCAAGACAGGACTTACTTTATCCCACACACCCCTCCATCCAACCCTCAAACAAGACAAACTTTATGAAAGAGTAAATTTCTTGATCAATTGAACAATAAACTCTGTACGAACATGAAAAGTTCCCATGTCCAAGAACTTTAGTAATCAGTCATACCTCAAGAAAATCGACATCCATCGTTCTAGAAAAAGTTCAAAACAGTGATCACCCCATGTAATGAGCAAAAGACGACATAAATAAGCAACTCCATAGCCAAATACCGACCCGTGATCACCATGGAAATTATGTCCTTTGGAAATTGGCACGCGTTAAAGTGTAATAAATACACTTTGGAAATTGGATTTTTGTACCAAAAATGCCCGAAAAAATTATTTTTTATCAAAATACCCTCACATTCCAATTTCCAAAGTGTATTTATTGCACCTAAACGTATGCCTTTAGAGCACACATTAACAAAACCGTCAAAATTTGTATTGAGGTGATCATTGGAGTGTAGGGGTGGCATTGGGTCAGGTCATGTTGTGTTCATGTCTTGTTGAGGTTAAGGTATTATGAGAATTTATTAAACCCAAATCCAACCCATTTAATAATCGTGTGAAAAACCTAAACCCATACCCAACCCATTTATAAATAGGTATACCTCACCCAACCCATATATCATATTTAATAAAATGAAAAATAAGTTCCATTTCCATCACAAAAATAAAAGAATACCATTACTAAAAATAATGTCACACAACCGTAAATTAAGTTCAATGGTGAAAATTAACTTTTGAATTTTTTTCTTTTTGAATGCAATAAGGAGATGTGGTCAGTAAATTTTCTTTACTTAGTAAGGAAAATGTTTTTTAATATTATTATTGGCTAAGCTAAGTGTATTTCATTATCACATGACACATATTAGCCTTACTAAGTAAGATCTTAAATCTTCCGAAAGGTCACGTTGTCCATACTAGGAATCAAACACTACATACCTTTAGATTTCAATGAAAAAAATATATAGAGTAAAAAATTATAAATATAAATAAATAACTTACTAAGAAAAAAAAAAATTCCCACACTAAAACTAAACCATTTATTACTTTAAAAATATCTTAAAACAACTTTTATATTTTATAGAATTTGAAAACAAATTGTATTAGGAAAAAAGTTTTAGGAAATTCTAGAAAAAAATAAGTAATTTAATTTTTTTAAATAATTGTTGATATATTTAAAATTACATAACTAAACCTGTCAAATCGGGTTAAACAGGTTGATGCCCAAAACCCAGACCCGACCCATTTACTAATCTGTTAAATGGGTTGACACTATTATGACCCAAACCCACTAACTTCGTGAGATTGCCACCCCTAAATCGCAGGGTCAACGAAGTCGAATTTTTGTATCCAAAATTCATCGACAAAAAAAAATCTAATAAAACCCTAATTTGTTCGAATTAATTATCGAAAGCCCAGTGATTCGTGTTACCATACATGTTTGCAAAGAGATCAACACGAAAGAAAAAAAAAACAGAAATCGTGAAACTTAAAAGTACACGAAAAAGAAAAATGGTTTGGGAGAGAAACAAACTTTTGCAAAGCATCTTTAAGATCAGAAATGGCCTCCTTAGCTTCCTCGAGATTCGGAACGGCACCAAAAGCAAGTCTAGGCGTCCGATCCATGAAATCGATGATATTCTGTTGTTGTTCATCTTCGATGAATTCCCAGTCGTTGATTTCACAAGATGGTCTGGGAATTGAAGAAGAAATCAAGAGCGTAGAATTATTTATGATTTGATTTTGGTTAGATGGGGAAGGGAAGACGGTCGCATAAGGGAAAGGTATGGCAGAATTCCTAGCTGTCAACACACGCTCTGCTAAAGGAACCGAAGATGGAATTCCTCTGTAATTTCCAATGAACCCCAAACCAGCTACCTTCGCTGCTGCACTCCTCATCACTGTTCCCCCTCCCATCTCTCTCTCTCTCTCTCTCTCACTCTCACCAACGAAGCCAAAGAGGGAACAGAAGATAGGATATATTGTAATGGCAAATATATAGAGCTGTTGTTGGCTCCTGAACTTTTACTAATCACACTTCAGTTTCTTAAATTAATTATCACACCCGATTATTACTTAAAACACACCATTCAAACACTTAAAAACTTGGATCAAGTTATCACCTTGACATCATATAAGTCATTCAAAGAGTTATTTTACCTCAACATTACAAAGTATTATAACACTTTCAAACAAACAACTTTAGCTTTAGCAATTATTTAAAATTAGGATTCTAAAATCTTCAATCGAATAAAAAGATTTTTTTCCTACTCTTCGGATGAGTCTATTCGCACTGCCCCCTCCAAAAATCCTATTAGTCCCAAGGTATTCATTGCTTCTTAGGGTTCGGAACACGCTTATTAATAAATAGAAATCTAAACAATTAAAATAAATCTATTGGCACCCCAACTTTTATTTATTCTTAATCATTGACTTATTTTTATTTTTTTGAAAAAAATAAATTTTGTTTCCGATACACTATTTATTTTTATTCCTAAAACAAGTTTTTCAGTGAGTTCGTCACTTTTATAATTACCGATCTCACTAATAAATTTCTAGCGAAATCGCAAATAATTTTGAAGTGACTTTTATAAATCAGCAATCTTGCTGATAAATTACTAGCAAGATGACATGTAATGTTAAAGTCAAATACGCTTGATATTTTTAACAACGAGTTTGTTGGCATTTTATCAGTCGAGATTACTGATTATAAAAGTGACAAACTCGCTCTGGAAAACATGTTTTGGAAATTAAAATGAATGTGCACCAGAACTAGAATTTTGCCATATTCAATGCATCTAATGGTAATTTATCTTTTTCTTTTAATTTTAATTGGGGTGTAACAAGTAAAAGATGGGTGCCAACTTGAAGCTGAGGCTATAAGTTGAACATGAGGATATTTAAGTCAATTTCTCATTAGTTTACATAGAAGATTCAGGTCAAGAGATACTAAGACGATGATGGCGATGAAATAGTGATCCCGTACCACTTGAAGCAAGTTACTATGATACTACTGTAGTTCGTTCTTTGGGTACACATGGGTGGATGCTTGTCCGATCAATCGAGAACGTGGGCCTATCAATCAGTATCAGTAGTCCCTATGATCCATGGTTCTGATCATATTCCTTTTACTTGAGCAGAAAGAAATCTCTCAATTTTTTTTGTAAGTGAAATCTCTCTTTTTCTCAGAAACTAGAGAGGAAAAAACCCGGCGAAGAAGAAGAAAGCAGAGAAAAATGGCGAGCGAGGACGCAGTAATGGCTGTAATTAGGGCATCTCGACCTTCATTTCGAAACCCACACGACAAGATCGTTTTCTCCGTACACGCAGTGTTCCTTGCCTCGGGATACACTCTTAAAGCTACAGGATCTGAAGCCTTCTCTGAGACTGCTCTCTCTTCACCTCCTTCAGGTCTTCCCCTTTTTCTCTGTTTTTTTTTTTTTTTTCAATCAAGTTTGAATATTTCTTCATTGGGTTTTTAATTTGGTGTGGTAGATGAGGTTGGAATTGAGGGTTGGAATGGAACTGGCGATAGTTACGGTTTCGTCTACACTAAAGATGATAAAGATTCAAAGATTACTGTCTTAGTCAAGTGTTTGATCATGGGAGATCACCTTGTAATCGATGCACTAAGCAGTAAGCATCAAAACAAGGAACCAACTACTCTTCAAATCAAGTAAATATATATATATATATATATTTTTAATTATTATTATTTCAATTGTGTATGAATTTTCTTGTATTGTTAATTTTCTAATGGATTTGATTCTCAAATCAAGTTGGATTTCTTTAAGATTATTGAATTGGATGATTCTTGCAGTGTCAACGACTATGATGGAGGAAATGAGAGCAAAAATTTTGCCAACCAGTATAAAAATTTTGGAATGCTTGTGAAGACTTTGAATTCGGGGATTCTGCACAAAATCGAGGAATCGCCAGAGAAAGGGTCTGTGAATGCTGCAATCCCTGGCACTTCCAGGTATATAATTATGAAATCAGCATTTTTTTTTCTTTTGTTTTAGTTCAATTTTGATTGATAAATTGTGTAGTTTTATTGATATGGTATAGTAAGTACTATTGCAATTTGGAGGATATATGACTTATTTATGTGTTTTCAGTAGGTTTGCCTACAACAGTTTGAATAAGAATCTGAATTTGGATACTTGGAAATTGAACATAAGATGCAAACCAATCCAATTAAAAGGAAAATTTTATGACATCAACGTTGAGTGGTTATAAAGTATCATATTAATAAATTGAGTGTAATAGAGATGAGGATTTTAGGATGGATGAGTGGAAAGACAGAGAATGGTAAATTAGGAATGATAGCATTTGAGAAAATGTAGGAGTAGCTCCAATAGATGATAAGTTAAGAGAAAGTCTATTAAGATGATTTGGGAATGCTCAACAAAGGTCATTTACAGTCCTTGTTTGATGGAACATGCTAGTTGAAAGTTCTAAAAGAATGAGAGGAACACTCAAAAGAGCTTGAATTGGGGGAGTGAAAGTTGACATGAACACATTTAGAACAAAAAAAAAAAAAAGACGACGTTCAAGATAGAATTGAATGGAGGAATACTAATAAAAAGAGAATTGAATGTAGGAATAAGATTTGTGTAGCTAAATCCTAATATTTGAGATGAAGGTTTTTATGCTTATAATGATGAGAAGATTGGAAATCTTTTGGTTGGTATAAGATGACATAATGAGGACTTCTAATTCAGAACTAAGAGATCGGTCTTATGTTGAATCTTAAGCTTTTTTTTTTTATTGGAGCTTGTTTGGTGTCTAGTCAACTTTGATAAGCGAGAGACATGTCTCATGCCGAGTCTTAAGCTTATCTATTATGGGAATTTTTAGGGATGATGGATGCGTGGAATTCATTTTGGATTTCACATGTGTGATAGGGATTGGGATCCTAGTTTGGCCAAGGAAGTTGGTTTCTTGAGCTTTTTATGGTTCTTTATCTTGATCCCTTGGTCATACTCTATTCCATATTTCCTTTTCTTTTAGCTAACATACTTGTATTCAGCATAGTTATTTATCAACCCAAAAAAAGAGCTTAGGGTTCAAAAGCTCTTATCTTGATCACATTGTGTGTTAGATCTATTTTTTGAGATCAAATATTTGAATTAGTTGTGATTTCTTTCCTTTGTTCAACTGTAAATTAGTGTTACGTTAAGGACCTTTTTTTTTCTTCAACAACTTATTATACAAAGATTCTCATTCCATTTTTGGATGGGCTATGCTGAAATCCAGTTGTTTTGCACATTCTGTTTCCTATTCTCCTATTATCCTACCTTTCTCGATTCTATGTTCTTTAAATATGAGGGTTAGTCGTTGCATTTCAAGGATTAGGGGACTCACTACCATGGTTGTTGTACTGCCTTTGTACCTAGCATGGAAATCTGGAATGAAAGTTTCATCTCTTTTTCAATTTTCAATTGCGTGCTGGAGGAGCCATTACAATGGTTCACGTGATATTCGGGCATATGAGAATACCTTTTTCCTCTTCTATTTCTTAACTGTTGTTTATTGCGTCAATGTGTCTTTATTCTGTATTTTATTGTTAATGCAAAATATTAAAATTTTCCAACTGGAGCAACTTAAGTGGGTGGACAAAAATCTATGTTATGTTGACTAATATTTTGATCTGGACTTCTTTAATACCATTTTTATGTTGAGTATTGGAATTGTCTGGTGGGCTTTTTGTGTTCTTGAATTCTTGTAGAGATATAAGAATATATGGAGGACGGACTTTGATACTCACTGGAATTTTTATTGCTCACTTTTATCTAACAAATTTTATACTTGATGCTGTTTTGGCAGGGCAGAAACCAGTGAAAGGTCTGGACCTGAACGTAACCTGCATGAGCCACAAAGCCCTCAATTATATCCTCCGGGCTATTTTCCACATCCTCCAGGGTATTTTTCACAAATTATTTATTACAGTTTCAAAGTTATGGCATCACAAATTATTAAATGGAATCTTATAGATATATAATATACATGAAGTATATCTGATCCTTTGATCGTTGTTGTACATATGACCTAATTGTTACTTCTTTCATATTTAGCCGAGCATTCTGGAGTATTGATTAATTTTGGGATATTGCATGATATAATGTGTTTGTTTTCCACCCATTGTTGGGTTGTCATAGCATCACTCCCTGTCATTTTGCTAGAAACTGCATTGCTCACACCAAGTATTCAAACCCAAATAGTTTTAGGCATGCAGTTTGCGAAATTGGCAATCTCTGATAGTTAAATTAACGGGCAAGACGTGATGCATTAGCAGAACAGCCAAATATTCATATGGTTAGCATCCTGGCATCGACACGATATACTAATACTGGTATCGGATACCGCATGTATTTCTATGATAATTTTTTTTTTTAATACTCTTGCATGTTGTATTATTCATTGTTTTCTGATTTCCTCAAGGTTTCCATTTCTTCGGATATCAGTTAACCGTTGATGAAATCTAATTTTCATTTACGATTATTTTCATATTAATAAAAATAAAACAACATGCTATCAACATCTTAGATAAGCTGCCCTATCTAGAGTTGTACCTGTATTTTCGGGGTCTGGCATAGGTATAATAGCATCTTGGATCTAAATCAGATGGAAAAATCGTCAAGCTGAGAACAAAACAAAGATACTCGGACAAGTTAAATTGCAAGTTTTATTGATTAAGCTGAATCAAATAAATCATGTACATGTGGAGGAGCCAAAAGAGAAGGGGTTAATACGTGAGAAGGTTTCACTTTCAACAAACCAAAGAAAATTCTTGTAATTAATGAGCTTGTAGGTTTTGCCAAGCCTTCATAGAAAACAAACTTTTTCTTCTCTCTGGCTATATTTTAATAGAATTTCAAGTCATCTTTATTGATCGAGTGAGTCTTGTCCTCCGTTCAATTCTGTCTAAAGACATGTCCTTTGTTAATCCGATAGAATTATTATAGTTGACACTGATAAATTTATAATCTTATATGCATTACGCTTGGCACACCATGCTGCCACATTGACACTAATTTTGCACCTCTCTAAAAGGCAAATATGATTATGCAATCAATACGGATTTTGTAACATACTAGAATTTACCCGTGCCTACCGGCATGGGCATCCTCTTTGGGATTAAGGGGGTAGATGTGGAAAGGAAATAAAGTTGGACAAGTATTATTGGAAAGGGGGTAGTAGAGGAAAGACAATAAAGTTAGAGGGGTATTTTTGGAAGGGACAGAAGAGGAAGGGCAAACAAATTAAAATTGTACCTGAGATTTTTAGCGAGATTAAATCGCAATCCCTCTTTATGTGGGGATAGACAAGGTGGGGTCCACCATTGTGTTTTATTATAAAGATATTTATAAGAAGTTTTAGAATATGTGGCATATCATATTTGTGAATTACAGTAAATGGAATTTATTAGACTAAATGCTCTTATTAAGAGTTCATTTGAGGATTCTTGACCTTACTAGTCTGAAGTTAATGCTTTTGGTATTTTCAGACCATTGATTGATGATCATATATTTCATATTACGAAAATCGATCAAATATTTGTATGAGTGTTATTAAACGTGCGTTTCATTTCTCTGCTGCTTGGTGTGCTAGTCTCTTGTATCCTCCAGTAATTCCTGGTCACAATGATGATCTCCATCCAGGGCTTGGAGCTGGAATTTACCCCAGGTTCTTTCTGTATCCTTTTTTTTTTTTTTTTTTTCTTTTTTTGTGATTGGTGAGCTGGACACAAACCCACAACCTCAAAGTTGCTATTAAATGTGTCAAACCAACTGAGCTATGGGTCTAGCTAGCCCTTTCTATCTCTAGTTTATCACTTATTTGTTAGTCACCATTGGTCATTTAACCTTTTCATATTTATTTTATCTTTCAGGCGTGGTCCTGACATTGGTGGCGGGTCCATGCTTATAGGTCTGTAAGCTGATCTGTTTTTGAACTGTATGACAAAAACCATGTTCAACTCTTACACAGCTTACAAAAAATTTCTTATTGTGGGAACAGGGCCGCATGATCCACGCTGGTTTGGTCCGATGGGTGAACCACCTGGATTTCCTGGTGGTCCTTTGTGAGTATATTGCAATCTTTTTTATTGTTTTCCATCGTGAATAATTGGAACTATATCTACATAGCTATGATCCTAATCTTGGAAGGGTTAATTGAAGCAGGGGTGGTGTTCCACCAGGTTCCCGCTTTGATCCCTATGGCCCGCCTGGCGTTCCTGGTTTTGAACCCAACCGTTTTGGAAGGTATGCATTGTTACTTTCTTTTTCCAGTTGTAATAGCTTCAACAAATAAATAAAATAGAATCTCCATTTTTGGAACTATTTATTTGACTTGGATTTCTAAAGCAAGCAATATTAGTGATGGAGCTATCGTGGTATTGGCCTGAATCATGGTTTGACTGTTGACACTAATATGCCATCAGTCACTCATCATCCATTTCAAATCTATTTCAACCTTCAAATATTTGATACTTTCTGAAATGGGTGATGGATGAGCCATATTTGTATTGTGATCAATTGGCATAAGTTGATACCAGTAACTTGCATTTATAACCTTTCTTTATCTTTATTTTATGCTAATTGTGTCCCTACAAATGTTTCCTATAGTATTTAGTCCCTGACTTCCTTTTCTTGAGTATCTTATTTGTAGAAATCCACGGAGGCCTGGGACTCATCCTGATCTTGAACCTTTTGGAAACCCCGACTTCATTTAGGAGACAACTTTGTTTTACTGAGATCTTTACTATTTATTGGATAATTTTGCTTTCTGTTTACATCTCAAGTAAAACCTCAACTTCTGTAAATAACACAGATATTATTCCTTTTTGTTCTTTTTCTTGTTTTTTTTTTATTTTTTTGGTAGGGTGCAGATCAAAGTATCTCTTCTTATAAATGTTTGGGTATTTAAGTTTGCTTTGTTTAGATTATTCCCAAGTTTGGGCTGTTTAACTTCCATTTGATTTGTTTCTGGTGGATTATTAGAGTGCGAAAGTCTTCGGGTGCTGATACCAGAGACCCAGGTTCAAGACTTGAGAATGCATTGTTCATTCTGAAAAGCCCCTATTGGCAAAATGGGTTAGCCGATCTCTTCATTGGCCACACCTACTCAGTTCAGGTTGGAATTACCAACCCAAACCTGACCTGCCTAATGGACTAATAGATAATGACCTAATGCCCTCATCTTCAACCTTGATTTTTTCTTCCCAAAATCTATCATCTTCTTGCTTAAATTTTGTTTTGCCCTATTCTATCTACTTCAAACTTAAAAAAAGTAAGATGGGTTTTTTTTTTTCTTTATTTTTTGGGTTGAGGGGGGAGGGGGGAACGGTGGAATTTTGAAGGTTGAGTAAACTAAAAATAAGTCTTGCTAGTGACCTCAAGATTGGACCTCATAATGCACATCTTTTCACTCATATCTTAAGAAGAGCTTTTATGGTTACCGTACACTTTCATGTTAGGGTGTGTGATGTGAGGTCAAATCTTAAAGGTCACTTGGCGTCAATCTAAAAATAATTAACTGTAGAGTTAAGTAGGTTTCATGTTAGGGTGTGTGATGTGAGGTCAAATCTTAAAGGTCACTGGGCGTCAATCTAAAAATAATTAACTGTAGAGTTAAGTAGGTGATAATGCTGGAGGTTGAAGGGCATTTAGGTTATTTTATTAGTCTATAAGAGAAGACTCGGATCAAGGGTATCTCCATATTTTAACAAAAACTTAAAAAGGGTACTCCTAGTAAAGAACTTCCATGAGATTTGTAGCAAACTCTAGTAAAATTAAAAATTACATGTATAGAGATAGAGTAATTATCTTTAAATTTGACATCAAATCAACTTAGTTGCAACTTTTAACTAAAAATGTTCTTTGGAATATTAGCTTATTGAGTCGTGATAATATGATGCACACACACCCCATCATTGAGAGAATTGGAGATAAGAAAAGAGAAAATAAATGAGTTTCTCTCTATCTTTCTTGTTTGGATTGTTAAGTAAGAGAGAAAAAGAGAAAAGAAAAAATGTGAGTTTTAATCTTTTCAAAAGTAGAGAGTCGTTTTAAAATATTTTATAATTCCAACTCTTTCTCTAGATCTCTTTTAAAATATTATAAAATTTTAAAGTTATCCTAATTTCTCTCCTATCAATCCAAACATGATGGAGAGAAATTGATTTTTTCTTATCTTCTTTTCGCTTGACATCTCTCAATCCAAACATAGTGTTAAGAAACGCGTCGACAGGATTCCTGAATGGGAAATATTTTTAAAAGATTGCCTCCTGATTTGGTACTTGTAAGATTGATAAGGTAGCACAAATACTTCCACGAATATCTTCATTAAATTTAAGCAAAAGCAGAATATATAAAAAGAATATGAAATTGAAAAGTATAGATATTTAAATTTTATAACAGAAAAGTATATATGTAAAGAAGTGGTCAGATTTTAGTTCAATAAAAAAAAAAACAAAAAAACAAATAAAAAACGCATCTTTTAGTCGAATATAATAGAGATGATCACTTTTTTTGTGAGATTATACCATCGTAGACAGTAATACCCCTTGAAAGGGCCACTTAAATAAATAAAGATTGAAGGAGAGTCAATCCCACGACCTAAGTTCAAATCTCATGCCATAACAAAACAAGTCCAAAGGTTTTAATGCATATTGAAAATTAGGTTTCAAAGGAAACTTAATAAAAGAAAATTACTTATAAAAAAAAAATTAATTACGGCCAAATCATAATATCTCCATATAAAAAGATAAATCCACTTATTTTCTTAGTAAAAAAAAAAAAAAAAACCTTGGGATGTGTTTATAAAGAGATCTTGACTTGATTACCATGCATGTAACTTATCTCATTTTGATTATTCCCACAAAAAAAAAAGTTTCACTTTTGAAATTCACTCAAGATATTTTTCTTGTGTATCTCGAAGAATAGAATATATGACTTATTACTCCATATAGTTTCCATCTTACTTTTATTTAATTAATTAATTTATTTATTTATTATTTTATTTTTATTATTGTTATTGGTATTTATCTTGGTTCTTAGATGCCTTCATATCTATTGTTTGAGTATTGGTGATTGTGATCGGAAGGAATCTTAAAGGATATCTAGAACCATCATGTCTCCAAACATTTTTGAGATAGGGTACCAATCCTTGGTTTAGAATTAAAGATCATGAAAAGTGGCCCATTTTCATTTTTTAGCCACACAAAATCTTAAAACAAATCTTTTCTCAATCACTTACATATTTCAATCTTATACTTCTAACTTTAAAATTCCACCACAAAAATTACTTCCAAAATTACCCCCAGAAACTGTTGTGGGACCAGCAGAGATATTCTAGTCTATTCTAATACGCCACGTGTCCAAATAATGAACACAAGTTGAGCACGCGGCGACGCTAACGATTTTTACATGGATTTTTGTATGATCCAGTACTCCTTCTCCTATAATATGTAATATGTTACAATCAATCAAACACCACATCTTAATATCATGATGAAGCTCAATTGGGTCCACATTGATTATTCGTAATCATTCACATTTAGTGACACGCGGCCTATGTTTAAGTAAATTTCTGACATTTTTAACTTAGGTATAGTAGACCTATTTCGTCAAAACGACAAAAAGATAAATCAGATAAGGTCACCGTTCTTTTTTTTTTTCTTTTTTTTTTATTCCTCTGAAATCGGAAAAAAGAGAGAAGCCAGAGGGACTGAATCTAAGTTGTGGTTATCCATTAGAGACACGTGGCAGTAAGATGTTGGCAGTTGACAGTTGGCAGTCAATAAGTCTATTTGGGTGGAAATGAGGGTCCACGTGTCGATTATCAAAGAAACTTTTCTAGAGAGAGAGAGAGAATTGGATATGGTTGCATAGATTAAGGAAGAAAAAATAAAAATAGTAATAAGGGTTGATATGAAATGGGTAGCTTTAAATAACGGCTGAGTGCAGTCTTTTGGTCTTAAATAAGTTTGATTTGATTTGATTGAGAGAGTTTCTTTTACTCTTCACGTGATCTGTCTCTGTTTTTTCTGCAAATCTTATCGGTTTCTGTGTTTGGGTCTGTAGTTGTTGAAGAAGTAAATTGGTTTATAAGGTAGTTTTGTTTGTTGGTTTGATAGAAAAATTCGAAAGAGATGGAAAGTGGTAGGAAACCAGCTGGTTCGTCGTCTTCATTCTCTTCTGATCTTTTTGGTGTTAAAGGGTCTTACTCATCGTCTACTAAGGCCAATTCTTCATCTTCAACAGGGATTTTCGACTCTGTTTTCTCCCCTATATCGACGGTATCGTCTGTCTTCTTGAATTAGTACTTATCTTACTAGTTTTACCAGTTTTGCTTATATGGGTTTCTTGGGTTGGGTTTTTGTTTTTGTTTTGTTTAGAGTATGTTTATCTTTGATGATGTACTTTTGTTTGTGGGCTGTAGATTGTTGACGTTGTTTGGTTTTATGAAGTGGGTTTTTCACCCTTATTTTTTCCTTTCTGGTTGTAAAATTTATGATATTAGTTAAAATCGCTAGAAAGCTAAGATAGCAGTTATAATTGTTGATGGGTTTTTACTTAATTGAACTATTTCAATCAATTTGTAGGGGGGGAAAAAAAGAATTTATTTATCTTTGACGATGTATTTTTGTTGTGGATTGTTAGATTGTTAAAGCTATTGGGTTTTTCATCTTTTTTATTCCTTGTGGTTGTAAAACTTATGATATTAGTTAAAGTCGCTTAATTCGAAGATAAAAGTTATAATTTTTTATGGATTTTTGGCTTAATGGAACTATTTCAATAAATTAATAGAAAAAAAAATAAAAATTTTGAAAGAAGGAGAAGTGGAGAACTGATTTGGATTTTTAAGGGATATTTTTTTTTTTTTCTCTTTCTTTCTTGGGTGTTTTTCTTCTTTTTCTTTTTGGATATGCAAAGTTCCGTTTCCAACCTTATCTGTTTGTAATTCAATTAGATTGGAAATATGGAGAATTTTAGTCCCATTTTTAGTATCCAAGTTTTGCATGGCAAGCTTGAAACTTTTTCATTTCTTTTGGATTTCAGATTCCGGGAAGGGATTATTCACGCTCTGAGGTGAGCGGATCATGGAGAAAGCAGGATTTCGAACCTCAGGTGTCGAACCCCAGACACGGATCATCAGGTTTGTTAAGAGTCTTTGTGTTCTAAAAATCTTGAATATAAAGAGATTTCAACATATTTCTTTTCTTGAATATTGCTCATTCAGAATGATCTCTCAGCACTACCAATTAGGATTATATAAAGAGTTCCGTAAAAAAATTTGTATTTCGTTCTATGTTGTAAATCGTGAATTGCAATATTTAGATTTGTATTGATGATAAACAGGTTATTCTTAAGTTTTCTAGAACTCTTCTACCAGTATGAATCTGAATCATGGTTTTATAACTCGTCTGAGATCAAGAGATATTGCTCGAGTTGTCTCAGTATCAGGCATGGACGGGAGGAGACGTACGGACAAGTCAATTTTTCGGACGAGATTTAAAACGCCGCATTCATTTTTCTCATTTTTGAACGAGACATCTCAAGCATTTTGGAAAACTCGCCCGAGACAACTCGGTATCTAGCATGGACGAGAGGAGACACAAAATCGAGTTTTAAAACCATGATCTTAATTCTAGAATCTTTAAGGCTCGCTCATTAATGTGCCATAGAAATAGTTCTTAGACAACTTCAATGAACCTTTATATGTTATTTGCTTGTTAACATGCACCATAGAATTTTTTGTTTGCGCTCTTGTGAATCCTTTTTTTTTCTTTCTTATCATGGGTATCCCCACCCTTCGGGTGAGACTAATCCCACGGTCACATGCACCGTCCCCTCGGAAAGTCCTATGTGCAACTGGGAGTGGAGGGTCAACTGGACGCTGGAGGGTGGCCCCAAGGAATTCATAGCTTCATGGGGTTTCGAACACTTGACCTACCCTTCCTAAGGAGCTTATCAAGGCTCGGCTTGCCACTAGGCCCACACCTTGGGGTTGTGTTCTTGTGAAACTTACGAGATCCTTCAGCCTCTAAGATGTGAACTATTTCTGCACGGTATCTTCCTAATTCAAGTGTATGTTCTTTTCAGGGAAAAGTTCACCAAAAAGTGAAGGTGAGAACCGTATGAACAATAGCCGAAACTCCATTTTTCAGGATCAGACAGTAGAACCATGCTATCTCAGCTCGTCTCTTTACTATGGTGGCCAAGACATCTATTCAAACCAATCAAATACCCGTGTTTCTGAACCACCTCGTATTGTAAGTATAAATGATATAATCCATTAAGTTATGCTCTATGAAACATTATCTGCAAATATCACTAGTCTTAACCCCATGGTGCACCTCTAAAGCAAATTTTGGACCTAAACCATATTATCTAGAGACGATATTTGGGTGGATTAAAGAAATAAGTTTCAATGATGGAAAAGGGTCTGTATTCGGGTTGTATCGACAAGCATAGCTGAGCCACGTGAATGATACTACCTATTACAAAGGAAACTATGGGACTTGAATCTTAGATTCTTTAGATGAGAGGCGCTCCGTCGTAGGGAACATGAACCTTGACAATCCTATGGATCTTTGTATATTTTTCTAGTAAATGGTATATCATAAGTATAGATGATACAATGTTCTAACGTGTGCAATTATGTGGTTTCATCAGTTCAAGAAGGATGGTGATGAAGATGATTCAAATGGAAACAATTTAAACAGTGCTTCAAGAGGAAATTGGTGGCAAGGTATGATTCTTGCAGAGGAACTAAAAAAAAGAAGTATCTTAAGATGTTTTTGGTTTGTATGGTAGAATTCTAACATGTTTAAGTATCTGATTTCTTGTTTCCAGAGTCTCTCTATTATTAATACAATGTCTACCAAGGCTTGTGAATTCTACATCTACATAATAAGGTATTTTAGTTTAAAATCATTTCAGGCATCTATGGATTTCATGGTTTTTTCTTTTTTCCCCTTGTCTTTCCAATATATATTTTTGTTTTTTTTTAGGAATTGATGTTAAAATACCAATAAAAAGAGAGGTTAAGTTGGAAAGTGATGAATCCTCATTCCATGCAACTTCTGATCCCTTAAAAAAAACACCAAATCAATCTTGACTACATGAATGAAAAAAATTTAAATCTCAGGTTGTGTGTCAAGGATTGATTGTGAAAAATCAACTTTTAAATGTGCATGAACATATATAATACTCAAAAGTTTAATCAAAATTTAGAAGTTATGACGCATGTTTTTAAGATTTGCTTCTAGTTTGCATCTGTTTGTGTGTACAACAACAAAAAAGCTTTATCTGCAGCAACACTTTACTTTAAACGAAGAATAATGATGAGTGCATGTTGTTTTAACCAACCGCATGCATTCATCACAACTCTTAAACGAACCATGTTCCTCTAATCCACTCAGTCCATCATTAAGAGCGAGTTCGTATATGCTTTCACTATCTCCATGCACACTCTTTTGGGTCTCCCAAAGATCTATTTAAATCTGTATCTATGATAAGTTAGATGAATCGTGATAATCAGACTCCCCCACATAGCATTTCAAAATACTCTTGTGATGTGGCATGTGCTAGAACCATAGATTGTATGCCTTGGGATACACAACTGCACATCCCCATAAATATGTGCAGTTGTGTATTCCGATGAAAAGAAAATCTATGGTTCCGGTGCATGCCATGTCAGGAGAGTATTTTGGGTATGCCACATGGGGGTGTCGGATTGTCATCGCTCAACTTAGATTTGCTTTTAAGTTTTGCATGTTTGCTTGAACGTATCTTTCGACATATCTGTTTCTTCCTCGTCTTGAATTCAAGTAGGTTTGATTTGTTGATTTTTTTGTTTGAATGTTTTGCAGGGACTTCATTAAGCCTGGATTAACACTTCCATATGTTTTTCATAATTTGAGATAGAGATGGTATATTAATGGGACTTGCAGTGGCTTTGTTGTTGCTCTTTCTCGAGTGAAATAGATGGATCTTTATATGGTTTCTTTTGTAGGGAGTTTATTACTGGTAAAGATGGTTATGGTGAGAGGGACTTCTGGTTGGAAGTTGAAAAATATAAATTTACCTCTCTCAAGTAGCCTATCTGTATGTTATGAAACAATGTTACTTGTTTAAGCTTCAATAAGCATTATAGCCCGACTATGGGCAGTTATGTTTGTGGAATTTTTTAACTTTTTTTTTTTTTAAATTTCTTTTACATTTTTATTTTAAGTATAAGTGTATGTTCGATTAAGGGGTTGCATTTCGGGAGATGGTTTGCATCCCAAATAAATATTTTAGTTGAATATGATTTGGAGAGCATCCCATGTGGGGAGATGGTAGTCCATCGTATTAACTCGGCCACGATCTGAGATTCATCTGCTTTTCCAATGTTCTAAGTGTATTAATGTTTGCCCTTTAGGACCCTGGTTCGCACTTCGGAATATGGCAAAATTTTGATTTGTGAAAATTTTGAGTTTAATTTGATTTTAGATTGTAAAAAGTCATTTAAAATTTGGTTAAAAATTTAATAAATGGAAAATGTGCAGCATATGCTTCATTCGTGTTTTATTCATTTCGTTTTGAAAATAAAAAATTCAGTCATAAGATAGGGATGAAGAAATTGGTGATAGTAATGGTTATGGTGATAATGAGGACATTAAGATTATAGTTTCATTGATTTTTGTAAGAAGTTCAAACTCAAGGGATAAATCATCAATTTGAAAAATTAAGGTGTAATCTCAAATAAATGTAGAGGGTTATATTATTATTTTTTTTAAAGATAAAAAGGATATTTATCACTTAAAAATGTGGATTTTTCTAGAATTTTGAAGTATGATCGTTTTAAAGTCGACTTATATTATAAGTCGTAGTTTACAAGTTTACACTTTACAACATATAATAAGTTATAATAGTATTTTTTTACCCACTGAATTTCATAAAAATTCGTAAAAGTTATATTTTATTCTTTTCAAATTTAAAATCTGTGAATTATTCAGAAAATTTTAATAATCTGAAGAATAATATTTTCACTGAAAAAAAAATGAAAAATTCAAAATTAAACGAGAGATTGCTAACAAGCTTAGGACACGTTAACAAAATCCTTTTTTGAGTCAGTTTATACTTTATAGTCATTTTTTAGGGAACATCCAATTGCAATTTTCTTGATTTTTGATCCGCATTTTTAGAATTCAAATTTTGGTACGTAACCACTATGCCGCCCTTCTCTCGTTATGATAGTAAACAAATAAATTAAGGATTAAAAAATTGTTGTTATAAGAATAATTAATTTTTTTTTAGTAATTTAAGTATTTCTTTTACATTTTAGTGTTAAGAAGTATGTTGAAGTATCAATTCGGAATTTTTTTGCTATATGCATAAAAAAAACATGGGACATGAGTGAATCGATTAATCATATCTTTATCCATGTTTTCTGATGTTCTCCGAGCAACTCCAATCCGTATTCCAAAGTCTCTTCCATTTCCCTCAACGACTGTTTTGGAGTGCAGAATCCACAAGAACGAGCAATTTTTCCAAACCTCTACCATTTTGAAATTCATGTTTTCAAACTCCGAAATGGAAAATATGTACATCTGCTTCATTTTTAGGTTCTAGAAAATTTCATCCCCCAACTGCCATTATAGAAAATCATTTTGGGTTCTAGGGTCTCCAACACAGGCAACCATCTCAACTCCATTTTGGATTGAATTAAAAAAAAAAATTATGGAAAAGCATTTTAGAAGACATGGTTGGAGTGCAAACCCCTCAATATCTAAAATGGTGGTCCATAATGCTCTTCTTCACCATTATGGAAGATCATTATGGAGTTTCCCCTAGGAGTTGCTCTAAACTCATCTTATCCATCTTTTAATAGATGGATAATTAACGAGTTAAATAAAATAAAGAAAAAGAAAAGAACAGATTTTAGATTGGGACAATTACACACATTTTGCTATGTAAGGCTTTTCCAATCAAGATTTCCATTTTAGATTGAATTGTTGCCCATAATTTAGGGTTTTTTTTATTGTATTTAGGTGGTAGATCTCTCAACCTCCTTTATTTCTTTGGAAAGATTAAGATCATTACTCATTTAAGAAAAAAATTATGTTTGAGGTCCAATAAATTGAATGAACTCAATTAGCTAAGTCGCAATTTTTTTAGTGGTGGCTCTATTTGTGCACCCTAAATGGCTCATTCCACTCATTTACTTGTGATACCCACCTTAAAGACAAAATGTTTTATCGCAAACCCCTAATTCATTTTATTTTATTTTTTGTCTAATTCTCATTGCACCTATCAAACTCATTTATTTTTCTTCTTCTTCTCTCTCTCTATCTCTCTCTCTCTCATTTCTTCTTCTTTGCATCTAGAAAGATTTCAATAAGGATTTTAAGTTCTAATTATACTTGTTTTTCTTATCCTAACACCTCCAATCAAGTCGAGAAGTCATTCACATGAGAGTTTTGTTTGGTAGGTATTTACTAAATCTATTTTGTAATGCTCGATAGGTACCTATTGAATTGATTTTGTAATATTCAGTAAAAAGTTATGTTCGGTAGGTACCTACCGAATATATTTGTTAATATTCGATAAGTACCTATCGAATTTGATAAAACAATTTTGATCTAAACCTACCAAATAAAATTTATCAAAAAATCTTGGAGTCCTTTAATTCAAAATTGCCGTTTTTAATATTTTAATAATTATTTTTTCCATCTTCCTTAGTAATTAAATACAAAATAAATAAATAAATAAAAATTCAAAGACCAACCTTGAGGTCACTTGTGCATTATTCTACCAGTAAGCATCGTTTGATATAATCCAACCCCTGAACTCTTAAGGGTTCAGTTCTCAAAAATACCATGTCGTAAAACCTTGGCACTTGAGTTTATCCTAATAGCACCAAAGCCAGTAATTTGGATATAAGACCTTCATCTGTGCTATATCCCAATATCCCCAAAACCAATAATCTGGCATCCAACCCAAGAACATCTGCTTCAAGCATTGTAGTTCACTAACACCCCACTCATTTGTATAAGCAAAACAGTTCTTTATTTAAGACCAAACTTCAAACATATATCTTGCCCATGTTTGACCTCTTTTAGGTTCTGTTGTGGTATCTGGCCCAAGAGTAACAGGCGTGTTTTTTATGGGAAGAAAGAAGCATCCAGTTCACGAGGTCATTATTAGCATTTTAGGCCATATTTTGTTTTGATGTGGAGTTGTTCATGAGTTTAGTGATCTTCTTTTCAAGAATTTAAATTTCAGGCGGAAGCCCGTTTCTAAGGACACGTAGCTGTAATGCCTTCTCTTTTCTTTCTTTGCTCTTTTTCCAATTTACTTTGGTTAATCAATCTTATATTTATTCACAAAAACAAAAAAATCATTTGAAGTTGGAATTCCTTTCAAAAAAGAAAAAAAAAAATCTTGAAAAAATCATTTGAACTGATTAAATCAAAATTATCGTTTTGGGGATTTTTTTTTTTTTAGTAATTTTGGGGATTTTAATAGTGATTTTTTTCATCTTCATTTATTTATCACACTTGAAGATTAATTAATACTAACAGAAAGAATTAACCTGATCAGGTAAAAATCATTTGTTTTCATAATTTAGGCCAAATTTCTTTCACCTCACATGTTTCTGGTCCATTTTTTACACAATTCCTCTGTACTAAACTCGGACTCCCAAGTATTTATTACTTGGCTACAAAATTTACAATATTTTAGTTATAGTGATAGAATTGCAGATTAAAAAGGAAAAAAATTCCTTTCATTCAGTTACTATCAAGCTCCGCTACGCAGAAACATTAAAAAAAGGCATAATCGACTCAATATCACAATTAATCATATATAATCGAACCCCTTTTAATAGCAAAAACCCTAGAAATTTAAAGAAAATATATTTCCATCACTTCAAGCATATAAATAGAAGCTCATCACTGTAATTTACATAAAGATACCAAATTGCAATGGAAACAAACCCTAAACCCAGAAATTATGGACCAAAAAAAAAAAAACCTTAGCGCGTGAAGGCGTACCCGATTGTACAGATATAGACGAAAAGCCCAGCGGGAACAAAGATCACAAGAGGAACAATGGCTGCGATGCTGTTCTTACTCGGGCAAGATAAAGTCCCGAGCTTGATCTGAACCAAACTGATGAGAGCGAGCATCAAGAACACGCATCCGAATACGGATCCTACAGCGCACGTCAGGATCCCGACACGTAGCATCGTTGTGTTAACGCGAGCCATCATGGTGTTGTGGAAATCGATGTTCTTAGTGATTCTTATTCCTTGTTTGATACAAAGAGCAACGATGCTGGAGAAGAGGAAAGAACTGAAGGAGTAGATTTGAAAGGAAATTAGGTTTTCTGCAACTTGAATTCCAGGGATGCATTTGGAGTCATCGATGAGGCTATTTTGGGGATCTCTAGGGTTCCATGAGAAGCCGATGAAGACTGCTAACGTGAATAGGGAGTTCACGTTAACGATTCCGTCCAGGGCCGTTATGTAGATGCTCGTGCCCATCTTCCTCCGTACGTGTGCGAGAGAGAGAGAGAGAGAGAGAACTTAAATGGAATTTGCTTTTACTTCAGAGACTCAAAACACAGTAGCAGTGTAGCACACAGAAAAGAAAGACAGTAATTAGTGGGCAAAAGACTTGCGTGCACGATAAAGAAATTTTCTCTCTATTGTTGCTGATGTCATTTGCACCACATGTCAAACGATTGTTGGGCTGTGAGAAAAAATAAACTCATGCCTTGTTTCTTCGATTTTGCATATTATTTGAAGAAAATGTTGAAGTGACGTTGAAATTTACATCATTTCACACATTATTGGACGTGGACATATGTACGGAATTATACATGTTTTTCATCCAGCTTCGAATGAAAAATATCTATGATTTTGTGTTCACCTCCATGTTAATCATGTGTGAAACGATGAGCACGACTATCATTTTAAAAAGAGTCATGTTGAAGTAATGTGCGAGTATGGAGGTGTGTAAAAATTCATTAATGCTTTTACTCGTATCTTTTGAGAAAAAAACATTTATGATTGTTATTGAACTCCAAGTCATCATAGTGTGTAGAGCAGTGTTTTGCAAAGTCGCCTTAGTCTTTTCCTTTTCTTCTAAAGAGTGATTTAGAAATGCCTCCAACTTTTTTGTCAGACATTAAAGATAGACCCTATGTTATCAAATCGATCGTTTAGATAGATTAATGAATAAAAATACTTAAAAAATGATGAATTAAAGATGGTTGATTAAATTAATATATATAGAGGAAAACGTTCGATGGCCCTAAAGAGAGTCAAACATTGTGTCAAAATATTTTTTAATACATGAACTAAAAATTTTGGAAGTGACTGGTTTTTTGTGATGATGATTTTTATGGTGAGGATATCATCCTCATCCTCACAAAAAATCAATCTGTTTTAAAGCTTCTTACCCCATCAAAAGTGATTTACAAATAAGTGGCAAGCAGGGGCAGAGCTAGTAAAGAGTTGGTGGGGGCAATTGCTCCCACAGAACTTTGAGACACCCCTATATTTTCAACTAATTACATTTCCCATTTGTCCACACTCCCTCACCTCTCTCCCCATTTGCCCCCACACCCTCACCTCTCTCCAATTTTTGCCCCCACAAAACTTTGAGACACTCTTATATTTTCAATTAATTACGTGCCCCATTCCCTCACCTCTCTCCACATTTACCCCCACACCCTCACCTCCTTCAAATTTTTGCCCCCACAGAACTTTGAGACACCCCTATATTTTCAATTAATTACATGCCCCATTTGTCCCCACTCCATCACTTATTCAATTTTTTGTTAATGACATTGCCTCTTGATCGGGACTTCTCAAATATTAATTGGAAATGAACTAAATATCATTTTCTTTAACTTTTAACTAAAAACCTCTTAATTTCTCCTTAAAATCATTTATCTTCACTATACAACTAACCATAGTTTGCCCCCACTACAGGAAAATCCTGGCTCCACCTCTATCTCTATCTTATTAATGTTTTATAAGCTTCATCATAATATTTTTTTAATTAGTTGGATAATTCGAATCGAGCCACACATCAAAAAATGCATCCAATGTCTTGGATTATAAGCCACAAATCCGCCTATGAACAATTACATCACTTCCATTTTTTATTTTATTATTTTTGAAAACGCTAGATTTCAACTCCTCCATCAAACAAACAATTAAGATAAAAGGAATAACAAATATTTTTTAAAAATCAATACTGATCGCCTAGGAACTAATACAATTTTTTTTTTTCTAGGGGCATACTTTTCTTGAAAACCTATATCATCTCAACCGTCTGTTTGATGGAAAACCTCAACGTGAGGCTAAACTTTTATTTGAAAATATGAATAACATGCCCCATTTGTCCCCACAAAACTTTGAGACACTCCTATATTTTCAACTAATTACATGCCCCATTTGTCCCAACTCCCTCACCTCTTCAATTTTTTGTTGATGACATTGCCTCTTGACTGGGACTTCTCAAATATTAATTAGAAATGACCTAAATACCATTTTCTTCAACTTCTAACTAAAAACTTCTTAATTTCTCCCTAAAACCATTCATCTTCACCATACAACTAACTATAGTTTGCCCCCACTACAAAAAATCTTGGCTCTGCCCCTAGTGGCGGTACACAATTCTTAAACTTGTAAACGAGTATGGGGAACAAATACCTTGTAAGTTTCCCATATTTGTATTAAAAAATTGATGTTAGGGCTGGTCCATCATTGTGCCTATTGTGTGTTGTGTGCATGTCTTATGTGTGTAGATTTCTTGACTGACTTACACTTCACCAACAATTTGAAAAATCGATCTTGCAAATTCGAAGGGGGTGAGGAGACATTAAGAAAAAAAAAATTCCAACTGTGGACCATCAAAGTAATTTTCCTTGTAAATTATAATATGCCCCAAGATGGTTGCATCCAGTCGTTTAAATTTAGGTGTTCATTGACCATCCATTTTCAAACACTTGATTATGTAAGAAAAAAGTTTTTTTTTTTAGTTTTGTTTTTCTTTCAAATCTGATCTAAACTGTAGTAAAAGAGGCCTGAGTTGTTATTTTTGGTCAATATGAAATTCTATGGAGTGTAGAACAAAAACTACAAGAAAATGGGATTACAAAGGATCCGTTCCCACAAAAAGTGCTTCTAGCTTTAACTAGTTCTTTGTTACAGCTTACAAGTGTTTTTCAGAAAAAGCATTAAATGCCCAATAAAGAGACAATGCCTTCATGTGGGCATGTCGAGTGCCCAAAATAACTAACAAAATGTTTCTTGATTAAAATGAACTAATCCTACTAAAACTAAAAGAGCAACAAGAGATTATTAAAATGAATTTTAAAATATTTTTCCCATAATTCACTTACCATCAAGCTCTGCTATGAGGCTTAGACCCATGGCTTCAAAACTAGGTTTGACATCTTGTCTTGTTTATGGATGAGATCTGGTTGTCTTGGATGAGATAAACCATTTATATAATAAGTATTTAAATTTTACGTGTGTATATATAATCCCGATTGACTCAGTCGAGATTTTTAAAATATCATGCAAATCATCTCATTTATCTTGGGAGATTATGTGAAGCTTGAGGCATCGTGTAAATCCGTGTCATTCGTGAACGATACTAAGATGACTCCCCTCGTCTCGATAACAAACAAGATTTGAAATCATGCTTAGACCCATAGTTAAGATGGTTTGCACTTGCTAAGCAACTTTGAAGTCGTGAGTTCAAGAATAGTTTAAGAAGTAGCTCAACTATATAAGAGCATTAATAATCAACTTTAACCAAACCATCAAACACCCAAAATGCCACCTCAGTTTAATTTATAAATGGGTAAATCAAACTTAAACACCATGTGATTTGGCATAATTCCATATCGACCCTTGAACATTTTGACAATTGCACTTACCTCCCCTATAGTTATATAAGGGACTCACTTAGCCCCCTTCCATCTAGGGGTGCAACTTGGTCCGGTTCAAACCGAGAACCGAACCAAACCGATGGCTTTGGGGTGGTTTGGTTTGGTGTGGAACAAGTTGCGGTTCGGTTCGGTTCCGGGTTACAAAAATGGAGAATCGATCAATTTGATCCGGTTCTCAGATCAAGCTTGTATAGAATCGAACCAAATCGAGAACCGAACCCCTATGCAATAAATAAATATATATGTATATAATAATTATTATGAATTATTTAAAGAGTTATTACATAGATTAGTGATCTTTTATGGATAAACAAATGAATTTTTATGGATAGATTTGTGATTTATTATATGAAATTTTATGTTTATTTTTTCATTAAAAAATATTACTTATAACTTATAAAATATTTGCAATCCATGAAACCGAACCAAACCAAACCGACTTTAATTTGGTTTGGGTTGGTTTGGTTCTAATAGAATTTGGTTCGGTTCTGGTTCTTATTTAGTGGAACCGAACCAAGTTGCACCCCTACTTCCATCTACTTGTTATCAACCATAGTTAAAAAATGATTTTTTACATTTTATCCTTTTCAAAATGGTATTTTTTTTATAAACAAAAATATCCCTGTAAACAAATGGTTTCAGGCATAAGAGTGTGAGTGCTTAGATGGGGTTATCTGAAATTTAACACCATCTATGAAAGAGGAGGTAAGTGCAATTATCAAAATATCAAGGGATCAACATGGAATTATGCCTAACCACAGGGCATCAAAGTGTAATTTACCATTTATAAATCTACTTTAACCAACCCATCTTATATCACAAACGCTGGGAATTTAAACAAGCCAATTTTTCTTAATAGCATAAACGTTAGAAATTTGAAGCGAATACATTTTCCATCCTTTGTATAATATAAATAAGAGTCGTGCTGGAATAACATTGAAATTGACATCGTTTGGGATGTTGGTATGAACAGAACCTTAGATGCTTCTCACTCGTATCTCAATGAAAAGACACATCCACATCAGCAATGATCCAAACAATATCAATTTCAATGTTACTTCAGCATTTTCCTACAACTAAAAAAGAGTCGTGTTGGAGTACCATTGTTGAGGGCATTTCTGACATGAATGTGTCATAATCATAAATGCTTTTCTTTGAGATGTGAACGAAGTCTTGATGAAAAGCATTTATGATTATGACACATCCACGTCAAAAATGTCCACCCCACAATGTTGCTTCAGCATTTTCAACCTTGAGTTTGGCTTGGCCTAAGTAACATAAGTTAGGCACCCAACTCTGAAAGAATGTGGGACACCAAGTTGTTAATGTTGGAAAAAATCTACATTTTTTATCCAGATTTTTGTGATCAAGTAGGGATATTTGAGCTACGATTCAAGTGGGTCCCATTAATTTTTTGAGGCTGGACCACTTGGAAACTTATTCATCTCATTGAAGAGAATAGTTTCATGTATTAAGTTGTCAAAAATCTATTATGGGTGAATGACAAATCGACTCCTAAGAACCCCTATTAGCCATGATTTGTTGTATGTGGTTTATAAGATTATTGAATTTATAAAAGAAACTCTTTAGTCCCACATCAGATAGGAATAAAAAATTGTCTAGTTCTTATATAGAACTTCTTATATCATTTAAGTATATATGAGAGAGAGACTTAGATAAACCCACGCACACGCACAAGGGGCCCATGGGCTCAAGAAGGATTTGATCTATTGGTCCAAAATATCCTAATGCCTATGCGCGCACAGGGGAGGTGCAAATTTCGTCAATTTGGCTTCACGTGGGTGTGCGCGACGGATCCTTTCCTAAGAGACACCTTGTCTCTTAATTTTCTATAAATAAGTCATCTCAACCTCAATTTTATTCACTCAAAAATTGTAATGCAGCCTCTACACATGTAATCGTTGTATCCTGGGAGACAATTGTTCATTGATCCATTCCGTGTGCACCAAATTGCGGGAACAAAATTGTCTTAAGGACATTGTGTTCAACACAAACTTCGATCAAACATCAATTTGTTCATTCTCGGGTATCTACCGCTGTACAGTTAATTATCTTGGAATTTTGAACACCTTTGAAACATAAAAAAATACACATCTTCTTGCAATTAAACCTTCAAACCCAATTGGGAACTTAATCACTACAACTCATTGTCTCAAACTTAAACCTTCAAAAAAATACACATCTTCTTGCAATTAAACCTCCACCACACATTGTCTCAAACAACTATAATTGAATCCCTCAGAAAACAAACCAATTTCATTTAAACAAATTGTATCTCAACACATGAAAACAGTGGTTTTTCTTACATCATCTGTTTAAAAAAAAAAAGAATGGGGTTAACAAAGTAGATGGAACAAGGTGCAACATTTTGAGTGTGAGGTTCCCAACATTAGGAGCAAATTCAGACCAAGGTTTTGGTGCAAGAGAGGCACACCACACCACGTAGGTGGTTCTAATTAGTATAAGGCCACATCAACTCGATAACTCCTCCATCAAACCCTAAAGATCACAAAAGAGAAATCGATAACATTAGAATACATGGGACAAACCAGTACAATACGGTGATCTTACAGAAAAAATTTAATGGTAACTTACCTGCATGATGAACTGCTCAGCATCAGTTCGTTTAAGAAAATGTATTGAGTGACGTGTGAGATTTGGTGATTGATCGCTAAGTAAAACATTACCAATATCATCTAGGACCCTCACCTTGATGTAAGGATCCTTGGGGGGAACCATATCCTGATAAACACACAATTACATTCTTCAGTTACATATACATAGAAGTGTGATCAATGTGCTTGAACTCACAGAGAGAATTTAGACAGTCCCTCCACCAAAGCAAAAAATCCTGAATAAAATACTGGTAGTATTATCCATGTTAAGAAACATTTATACTCCTCAAATCTGTGTCATCATAGTAGCACTACAAGTATTGCTTGGGCAATGATGACTACATCAGCATTCTTTGAAGGATCAAGAGCACAATTTCAAAGGCTATCCATTTACTGTTATCAGATATGATTTTTATTTATATGATGTCTTTTTTCGTATTTTCCAATCTTTATGTATTTCATATAAAGAATAATTCTCTTTATTCCTTCAAGTGATATTTATATGAAATACATAAAGATAGGAAAAGATGAAAAAGGACATCATAGAAATAAACATCATATCTGATAATATTTACTCCCAAGGATGAGATCTTGGATTTTACCGAGGTCAGCAATATGCCAATTTCATTCTCAACCTTGGCTTCCTACAAGTTACTGAATTTCTGTAACAATTACTAGTTGTTTTTCTCTTTATGTTCTAATTGGAAATTTAGAAGGATAATTATTCAAAGAAGCTAACTACATTCATTTAACCACAGAGAATCTCTCATTCTGTCCAAGAAAGCTTGGATTAGGGGGGCAACCACTCCTGTACAATTTTCTTTCTTTTTTCCTGTGTGTGTCTGAGAGAGAGAGAGAGAGTTACCACTGTCAAATCAAGCTCTAGATCTGACATATATGACTCTAAAGCCGAAGAATGATTCTTGAAATACTCTTCCTCAGAGTAATTGAGCTTTTCTTGAATTTCTTGGGGGAGAACGGGCCCGATCTTCCATCTCAAGCTTTGGATCATTTCCGCACGATTGTACCTGATTATTTACAAAACCATGGTAAGAAGTTAACACATGTAAATGACAGATCAAACACCAGAAAGCAACCAAAGGAGTTGTCCTAAGGACAATAATAATATAACAAATGGTAGAACCTTACATGTAAGCCATGAGGCAACGTTTATTGCGGGATAAAGAGAGGTGGTGGATGACAGCACCAAAATGATCAGCATTTCTAGTAGCTTGTATGTCCAACCCTTCTTCCTGGATGTTCCTGTTGCAAAATCATAATACGTTGAGAGAAGTATGCAACAACATTTAGCTCTTCAAATAGTTCTTGCAAAAGTAATCAAGAAAACAAAGCCTAGGAGATGAAACAAAATGCATGCAAATCGTCACCATTTACATTTTATCCAAATATTGTGGACAACAACAAAAATCATTTTTTGTCATTCAACTCTATCTGGAACTATAACTTCTGTCTAGGCCTGCAATTTCAAATATTTTCTTACTACATCAATCCACCTAATATTCTCACCTTTCTATAGTCTTTCAACTTTCACCAAAGCGATCTTTTTCTTTGGTTTCGTCATTAATCTTTGTTATACAAATGCATGCAAAATAGCCTCAGAAATCATCGCGTTGACTGTACCTACACTATTACACCTTTGCACCCTATGTTACCATATACTTCAAAATGAGTGTTCTATCCAGCTTGGGCATTTAATTTTGTGTAAATTCCAAATCTTTGGCAGTAAGATATAATATTTTAAATACTATGTTACATTTCTAAAGAATTTTCAAAATACAACATAATGGACAATATGAGTGCCATATAAAATATTCAACCTCCATGTTTATATTTTCTATTATGATCCAGTATTGAGAAACTATATTCTCAAAGTTGACTTTTAACATGGTGGAAAAGGTATTGTTATAAAAACCTTTGTCATAACAGGTTATCATTGAGCTTTCTTTCTTTCTTTTTTTTTGTTGATAGGTAACGAAATTTATTAATAAAGAGGTCAAGCAGACCAACTAGAAAGAGAACAGAGAACAACAACAACAATGTTCCTATGCTAAAAAACAGTAGGGAGAAGATTCCATGATTGGCACATACACAAGAAAAGACTACAAAGTCAATAAAAATGTAGATAAAGACCAGAGAAAGGGAGGAAGGGTTACCTCATCAAGGACTGAAGCTCAATGTGATGTGCATCGCATTCTTTGATTACTTGATCGAACATATCAGTCTAAATGATCACAAAAACATGTTAGATTGTCAAAAAAGAAAAGTTCACCACTATCATCTACTACTAATATATGAGTCAAAAGGAAAAGTAATTGAGCCTAAAGTTCAAGAGGTAGGAGAGTTGGAACTTATCAAGCACCATAACCAATTGGGAAATGTTTTTCATTTCAGTACGTAAACAGTTAGAGAAAAGAAAAGAAACAGGCATGGAAAGATGAAGTTTCAACACCAAAGAATGTAGATTTCTTTTTATCAGTAATGGCACCAACATATAGTAATCAAGAGCCTGAAAAATGTTTTCTTTTTTTTTTTTTAAAGGAAAGGGAAAAATAGAGAGCATCTATCAAAGTATTCATCATCCCATATCCATCCCTTACACTAAAGACATTACAGAGACCAAAGAAAACTGAAAGAAAGGCAGAACAGCCATAAAAATGTCAAATATTTGAGATTCGATATGACCTATCAATTCAATATAAGTGACCATGTGCCATACATATCATTATTACTGCCCCCTAAAGTTTTGCTTGAACGTCACAATGTCCTGAATAATGAAATCATTAAAAGGAGTATGATGTCATAATTTCCAAATTTAAAGACTGATAATGAGTGTGATCTGACCTAAATGTCCAATAATTAGTTGCTCGCAAAGAAGCTTGTAAAATCATGCTAACATCATAAGCAACATCATAGAGGTGCATGATGGAAAGATAGAAAAATAAAAGAACTTCGATTCAATCCTAGTTCTGCTCACCGAAGGAGTGCATCTTTTAAAGGATATGACCAAGTAAGCATTATGAAATAGGAAAAGGAATCCTGTGAGTGAGGTTTGAAAGGAAAAAAATCTCTCCAAAATGACCAAAATTGTGATCTTTTAGCATTCAGAAGCCATCACATACACATGAGAACGTAATTTTGACAAGGAATATTCACTCCCATGTACACATGGCATATCCTGAATCCCAAGATATTCCTATTTGTTCTCTTTGGAAGCAATAGAAGTGTTCTTGGAAGTGAGTTAAAACTGTTAAAGATCTCCTACATATGATGTCCCATGAAAATTATCCAACAAATTTTTCCAACACTAGTACTGCCCAGTTTCAAAAAATTTGCAATCGATTTATCGTTCATGGCAGCCATGAACCATTTACAGATTGGATTATGTTGGAATAACAAATAAATATAAGCATTCTACTTGGAAATTTCAACCCTCACAAACTTCCATTCATCCACATTTTTATCCAATAAAAAGGGACAGATCATTTAGGTATGGGGTCTGAATCGAATTACACACTCTTATAAATGGCTTGATTGATGAATTCGTAACATAAATATAGCCACCAAAAACTTACAAATGAAACATTGAATCACACTTACATTGAAAGAAGTAAGTTGCCCTATTTCACTGCTAGAGAATTCTTTCAATAGCTGAGATGCCCTTCGTCCATACATCTCTGGTTTCAATCCTCTGATAAAAAAGAAAAACATATTATAAAATTACTAGAGTTCACCCGTGCCTGTGTGTGGTGTGTGTGTGTGTGTGTGTGTGTGGGGGGGGGGGGGGGGGTTTAAATAAAGAGTGGGTATTGTTTTCATAAAGTACTATTCACGGGAGTCAAAGATAAAATGTGGGCATTGAGAAGGAATCCACATTTAGAAATTTTTTAAGAACAAATTACCAAAATGGAGCACGAAAATTGAAGAACTCCCAAAACATTGCACTATTCAAATTAATTCCGAAAACGGTAATTTACTATTTTCAGAAATAAGTTTTTTTAACCAAACAGTTTAAAAAATGAACAGTAATTTCTACATTTTTCATACCAAAACTGCTGTTTTCCTTTCTTCTACCTTTTTACCATTCTTATCCTTCACATTTATCAAAACCCAACTCTTTTATATAATAAAGATAGGAGGTGTATAAATGTAATTTGAATATAAGTGAAAAGAAGGGTTATTAAGTACTTTCAATATAAAGTTAAAAAACTGGTATTGTGAGTTCAAAAAATTGTAAAAAGAACCATTCATTTTATTTCTTACTGTTTTGGTAAAAAACTTGTTTCTGAAATTGATAAATTATCATTTTTGGAATTAATTTGAATAGTGACCCATTTTGGTAAATCAGCCTCTTTTAAATGTGTTCATAACGGACTTGTTTAAATAAAAAAAAAACAAAAAAAATCTAAAGACATGGTTGAGTGAGTATTGTTTAGATAAAGGAAAATGCAATTTAAACTTGGCTAAAATTGCAAAACTTACCCTGAAATCACAAAAATCAACAAAGAGAGAGAGAATCTAAAAAGAAAGGTAGAATCAACACTGAAATTACACTATAGGAAGGCTTTTAGTTGTACCTTAGCTAAGATTGTAAGCTTGCATCCTCATAATAAAAAGAAAGAGATGAATCCCCAAGTGGTAGATCCACAAAATTAATCACATTATCCTACACCTTACTTCAAATTTGATAGAAAGGAAACAGTTGTACAATTTCTACCTTGAGCATAACCCAAGCATGGTTTTAAATCTCTTCCGAGACCGAGACAACTAGTCCAAGTTGTTTCGGTATCGTCCACCAATGAGACGAGTTGACAAGTCTTCTCAAAGAAATGGTTTGCTCTAATTCTAAGGCGTTTTTTAAAATCTAGTCTGAGATGAATCAAATCAATCGGATATCTCATCCAAGACGTCTCGTCTCGTCTCCTTCGTCAAAATGAGTTTTAAAACCATGAACCCAAGGTTCATATTAAATTAGGTAAACATAACCAATCAACATCTTCTCTTTGTACACTATTGACAATGAATCCATGAGGATCAAACCAAAAAAAATTACCATATTTCTTAAAGAATCAAGAAAAATAGTTGACAATAAAAGGAAATTGAAAGAGAAATAATACCCTCAAATCTGTCGGACAAAAGAAGCTTATCGTGACTCGCCTGATCAAACAAAACCATGTTGGTCACCTTCTCCTTTTGCTTTCCCTTGCTCCATTTCTGCAAACCAATCACACAATCTTCAAAAAAAATATCAAATAACCCCCAAACGTACCTCTTTGAAGAACCCTAATTCGTATTAAAATTTAAAACAATCAAACTAAATAATCAATTCCTGCAAACAAAACACCATAATTTCAATTCCTGCAGACAATAAATCTTACCTT
Organism: Akebia trifoliata; assembly: GCF_017979445.1. Taxonomy (NCBI): domain Eukaryota; kingdom Viridiplantae; phylum Streptophyta; class Magnoliopsida; order Ranunculales; family Lardizabalaceae; genus Akebia; species Akebia trifoliata. The sequence goes on along the minus strand of NC_141380.1, from coordinate 2,991,905 downwards.
CTTCTTCGGGTTTGGAAGATGGAGGTGAAGCCTTCTCTTTCCCACGTCTCAGCCAAGGAAAATTGGGTTTTCGTCCCCTTTTTTTTTTCCTCAAACCAACAAAGACCTTGACAGCAGAAGTAGAGGTTTTATGGTGGTCTGCTAAGGAGATGCAGTTAGGGTTTTGCTGAAGAAGTAGAGGCGAAGAGTGTGTGTTTGTGTGTGTGTTAGAGAGAGATGGAGCTGGATCGTGAGATGAGAGACTGAGGGAGTGGATTCGTTGGGTGTGTACGAGAGAGAACGAGATTTGGGCGGGAGATTTAGGCGGGAGCATAGTTACAAAATTCTCAGAATTTTTCGGTAATTATAAAAGCATCCCACGAAATTATCAAGGGCAACACAACGGCCGAATTATTGTCTCATACGGGTTAAAAGTTTCCGAATTGGCTTTTTTTTTTTTTTTTGAGGATGGTATCCTCATCATAAATATTATTTTCATCAAAAATCAGTTCATTCCAAACAATTCGATTATGGTGTGAGTTGTCCTTATCAATTTGTGGGGGTGCTTTTATAATTACCCATCATGGATCGCTCAATTAAGAATAATGATGAATGCATGCAGGCTTGGTATGTGGCAAGGGCATAGAACCGCACATCTTTTTCCTATGTATCTCAATGAAAATAATCTATGATTTTGTGTCCTTGTCACGTCAACCGCGTATCAAGAATGTGTGCATTCACCACGAATCATGAAATATGGTAACAATTTTACTCTTCCCTCCCCCCCTCCCCTCACAATTTTTATTTTTCCAACATTCAAACTTCAAGGAAAATATAGGATATAGAGAGAGAGGTTGAAGATGATATAGGTTTTGATAATTAAAAAAAATATATTCAATAAAATATTTCATATAATCTTTTAAATTTTGTCGAACTTTTTACGAAATTTTCTCAAATCTATTCAAATTAACCAAATTGAACCTTCGTCGAATAATTATCGAATCCAAACTTTACTACTAAGGGTGGGAGATAAAAGTTTGGCCTTGAGATTTGTAAGGGAATTAAATATCAACTCCTAATTAGAACCCCTCTTAAAATCATCTTGACAATTTTTTATTAAATAGTTAAAAACTATTTGATTGGAAAATTGGGAATCACCACCTAGTTTAAGTATAGAAACCGAGATAACTCTAAAGTAGATTTGGACCGGTCCACGTATAAGAAATTGATAAAATGTCAGATTACGGTTCCAGAAAGTGTTAAACACCTAACCCACCCAATCAAGATGATCGGTCTCTATTATTATCCAAAATTATCATATGGTCAACGGATAAAGGCAAAAGGCAAACTATGATTCAATCATCATCAATTTATATCGAATTTGCTAAATGAATCCTACGGCCAAAATCCCTCTAAATATCACATGATACCTCGAATTCCTCACGAAAAAAGAACAATATGAAAAAGCCATGATCTTATTCCAACCTCTAAAATTCACGTGGCAATAATTTTTAATTAAAGAGACGATGTACACAAACATTCTCCAAATCATCTAAATTTTGCAGATGCATGAACAATGTCAAATTTGATAAATATTTCATGTATAAATAATTTTCGGATTGATAATGTCATATGCACATAAATTGCTACCAAATAAGTTATCACAACATGCACAAATAATTCAATATTAAAATATACATGAATTAACCTTTCAAATTAGCAAATTTCACTGTATGCATAAAGAAAAAATTAAATCAATAAAGGCCATGCATGTGTAATTTTTTATTTATTTTTAATCAATGACATCCACATCACTCATAGATACCACATTGGTAAAATATGAATGAATCTAAACTTTCCAAATTAGTAAATGATGCATAGTCACCAAATCATTAGAACACGTAAACCCTCCTAATCAAGAAGATTTTTAAATTAGGAATATATGCATATACATGAACCTTCCAAATAGGAAAAGATTGATATCACGTAAAATGATTAAATCAATAAAATATGAATATGTATGAATCTTCTAAATTTATGAACATCAATATTAGCTAAGATTATCAAATCATAAAAATATGAATATGTGTGAATCTTCCAAATTGAAAAACATTAATATTAGTAAGATTACCAAATTAGTAAAAATATGGATATGTATGAAAATTTAAAATTGACAAATTATGAACACATTAACAAATCCATGAATAGGAGATTCTTACATATCAAATTTTTAAGTTGGAACATCGTGAATACATAACAAATCAATGAATCGAAAATTCATACACACACACAAAATTTTTGAACCAAAACATTATGAACACGTGGCCAATCAACAAATCAAAATTTCAGACATACATGTAAATTTATTGAATCAAAACGCTAGGAACACATGGCAAATCAGTGAATCGGAAATTCATACATATATGTAAAATTCTTGAATCAAAACGTTAGGAACACACGATAAACTCTATAAACACGTGGTAAACGTTATGATGTTAATGAAGGTCGGACAATCATCAATACAAAATAAAAAACGAGAAAAGGAGGAGAAATAAAAAATAAAATAAAATAAAAAGAAGGATAAGAAAATAAATAAATAAATAACAAGATCGGACTTACCTTTATGTCAGAATGGTGGCTTCTAGAAGAATTTCTTCAAACACCACTCGAGATGGTCGTGAGAGATAATAAAGGGAGAAGATTGCTTGAGGCTCCTATAGAAATATCAAAGAGAGAGAGAGAGAGAAAATAATGGAGAGAAGCTACTGTGTGGGACATTGAAAAGAGAGAAACCGTTGTACGTATCCAAATATTTTTATTCTATTTCTTATTTCTTTCTTCTCTTTTATTTTCTGCCTATCTCATTTTTTTTTTTTTTTTTTTTTTTAAAGGAAATTAGAAGAAAACCTAACTTCTAATCACATTTAAGGGGCAAGAAGAATGAGGAAGATGTCTATTTTCCTAGGGGAGTGGGACGTCCCCCTTTTTAAGACCGTAGTTTCTATTTTTTAGATGGCGTTTGGATAGGACTCCTTGGCTAATTCTGACTCTTGCGGGGAGTTAGAAGTCGTTTGGATAATTTAGATAAACAACTCTTTCGACGAATTACTCCGCGCAAGAGCAAAAAATTGTTCTTTATGAAAAAGTCGTTAAAACCTACTTCTCAATTTCGCATCTTGCGGGGAGTAATATTCTAACGGCTCATTTTATCGAAATACCCCTAACTTTATTAATTTTCTACGAAATACCTTTAACTTTATCGAAATACCCCGTTTTATAAATTTTCTACGAAAATACCCCCGTTTTAAACACATTATATTAATATTTAATATTTAAACTATTATATTATATTAATATTTATAATTAAAATGTAAAAAACAGTATAGTTTGAAGGCATATTATGATACTAAAAAATAAAAAACAGTAACTAGTATAATATAAAGGTATTCTGACCTTTTTTTTAGAAGTCATGAGAAGTTAGTATGGTTCCCAAACAGACTTCCAGTACAAAAGTACTTCTGCCAGTACTTTACAGAGTTGATTGCCAAACGCTCTTTCTGCACAGAATTACTTTTTCAGCTCCTCCGCAGAGTACTCCAGCTCTTGCTCTTTGGAACAGTAGTTCTGCTCCTGGTATCCAAACACACCCTTACTTTCTATAGTTTTCTTTTTGATTTCCTCTCCCAAGGACGTTGGATTTAAAAAAAAAAAAAAAAATCCTCTTTTCAATCTTCTCTCCTCCACATTTCTTATAAGATAGTCCTCCATGATTGGTCAAATGATGAGTTTTAATTCTCAAATTGATTGGACGATCATTTTAATTGTTATGTTCAATTTGGCCGATCGATTGAGGTTCCAATTTTAATGTTTGATTCAATTGGTCGATTTAAGGTTACATTTTAATATTAAGGTTCAATTTTAAGATTAATTTAGAATATTAGTTGGTTAGTCAAGGTTACAAAATTTAATATTTAATTAAAGTTGAAATTTTTATTGATTTGATTGATTTGATTGGTTAATCAAAGTTTTACTTGTTCAATTAGAGCTTAAATTTTTTAATTTTCCTAAGTGTGAGTTTTTAAGATTTCTCAATATGCATAGATTTGTCGAAAAATTTATTTTTGATGATGTTTTCCTAGAAATCAAGGTTTCTACAAGTTGTCGTCAAAAGGTATTTTTGATATTTTTTTTACGATTTTTCGTAAACTTCTCATTTTTCACCAATTTTGATTTCGTTAGATTTGAAATCATATTTTAAGGGTAACAAAAGTACTTTTGAGATTCTTCAAAGGTGTGGGGCCCACGAGGTGTATTTTCATTATTTTGTCATTTTTTTTTTGAATTTAGCATAAGGTTTATTTCAACCTCAACGTGATTATTTCTAAGTCTCGAGGTCATATTTTTCTAGCGTCGCAAGATCTTTAGATTATCAAAATATATAGTGGTCATAAGCATGCGTACTTGCTAAATCTAGTATAAGGTGCGACGATCTTAAGTGTGCGTAATTTTTTACATTGAGTCGTAATGAGTGAGAGAGATAAAGGATTGAAAACAAAAAAATTGGGAAAGTGACTCTCAAACTTTCGAATTCTTTGTGCTTATTATTAAAAATTCACAAGAATGATGAATTGCCGATTAGGCAAATACAAAAATGAGGTGTTTACCCCCTCCCCCTCCCCCTCCCCAAGCATAGAGAATGGATTTACCATTGTGTTTTGTGTGGAAGACTTTCCTTTACTAACATAAGTAATATTTTAAGATGGGTCGCTTTGCTCAAATGGATTGCTACATTAGCAATCCAACACCACCTCCCTCTGATTTTGATCCAAAAACTCATATACAAAGAATATATATATTCTTTTGCATTTGATCCAAGGTTTTGACAAATGAGAACTTCCGCATAGCTCCCAAACTTGAAAGGGGAATTTTTCAAATTGTTACTAATATTTTTGTTTATTCCAAAAAAAGTTAACTGTATTGACATTTTGAAAATGATTTATTAACAATACTTAGCTATGTCGACACAAGTAACACTTTCAGTGTTTTTGAAAACTTCCGTAATTATTTGAGAAAATTTTCAACTTGAAATTAAAATTCAACAATGAAAAAAAAAAAAAAATCTTTTTTCAAAGTAAATACAAGTTTGTACATTTGTGCTCATTCACTTAAAAACAGACTATTCTTTTAAAAGAACATACCGTTTTTTTGTTTTCCCCTCTCACATACAATTTGGCTTGTTAAAATCAGTACGAGTGACTGTTTGCTCACAATCCAACACTGTTTTGACATGTGGTGCTAATGACATAAGTAGTAAGAGAGTAACCTTTCTCTCTCCTACTGACAGTGGAAAAACAGGATTTCTTGATTAGATCATCATGTGGTGTTCAAAAACACGATCCAATACCACATTGTCCTAGAGGATGAAATTCTATGACTTTAAAGAAAAAAAAAAAGGTTAGTTTTCATCGTTCACCGTTCAATTTTAATTTTAAATTTAGGTGCTCGGTAGTCGTCCATTTTCAACACCTTTGATCAGGCTTGGAAAACTTTTTTTTTTTCTTTTTACTATGAGTTTTTGAATGAACTCTGGAAGATTGTAACGTTCAATTGCCAATATGACACTCCATGTGGATCCCATGATAGTTTTTAAGATTTGAAATCTAAAAATTAAGATTTTTGGACAATGGATTTTAGAACAGGAGAGAGAAAATTTATCTTGTATTACTTACATCATCAATGTCACATGTCAAATCGATGTTGGGCTGTGAGCAAACAATTGCTCGAATCATTCTCATTGTGTGACGATCAATCACATTGATCACCTCACTTGGTTTCCATTGAGAATAGGATGACTCACTCATGTTTTCTTAGTCTTAGGTGAATTCTGAAGCCATGGGAGGCTTGGAGGCAATCGAACAAGATGATCAATGCGGTCATCGATCCATTGATAACATTGACTTGCCTAAAATTTCGAAAACATTCATTGAGTTTATGAAAATTGGATCAAATCAATTGAAATTTATATCTTTTAGTATAAAATAATTGGTTTTAAGCTATTTAAATGTTTGTTATTTATATACCAAAGAAAAAAAAAACAAACAAAAATGGTTGTGAAGGAGCATATACTAATCATCTTTACATTACAACATACTCCCTCCACATTTCAATCAATATCAGAGATGACTCCTTATATTTTCAAATTGATGACATGCCCCTCTTGACCTAGGTTTTATGGAGAAACTAATCTAAACTGACCAAAATGCCCTTGTCTCAAAGGATTATCTAAAACCTTTGGTATTTTGAAAACCCTACCTTGTTTGTGGTTTGAAGGTTGAAACAGATGAATCTTCAGTTTGAAAACATAGATAGAAAACCTTACTCTAAGATCGAAGATGATCAATTTTCTGGGGGTTTTAAATAGTGATTGCAAACAAGGGTATTTAATTTAGTTTATATTAATTTCTCACACAAGACCTAAGTCAAGGAGGGCACGTTAAAAATATAGGAGGGGTATCTCTAATATTGATCAAAAATGGGGGGAGTGTCCAAATCACCCCAACAAAAAAAAAAGGCCCCATGATATCAAACTGTTACTAATAAGGACGATGGTGGTAGCAAGGGCATTGATGTCACTTTTATTAATTTATAATAAAAGACTAAGGTCAAGGGATCATGTCATCAATTCAAAAATTAAAAAGAGGTATGTGAGATATTTACGAAAATATAGAGGGGCAAATCATGAATTTGATGCCAACATTCCTCTTTGTTCTGAACTTTCACGAGTTGCATAATTCTGTGTGGTGCCTTGACTTTAACGGAAAGATGCGTGAAACGTGAGTTCAGCCGTTAGAAATACTGCTGAAATAACATAAAACCGTCAACTGTGCGACACACACGTATGAGAAACTAAGTGGACGAATAGGAAAGAAAACGCCCAAACGCGCGAGTGGGGATTCGGACAAGCGTCTCTTCCTTTGCAGTCTAAACCAAAGGTACGTCCCTAGTTTTCTTTCTTTCTTTCTTTCTTTCTCTTTATGATCTATATATCTGATAATAGTGATGAATTATAGATAGAAACCCTAGAATTATTTTTTACGTCTAAATTTATTTCGATCAAAAATGAAGTTTGAATTAGGAAATATTTGATCGATACGAAATATTATTTTTCCAATCCAGTCCAGATTCCTTAAATCGAGTTCTCGATTTATCTTTATTAGCAATGGCTTCGCTCATCCGAGTAGTTAATGCGTAAATTTTTATTGACCTAATCTTTAATAGCAATAGTTTGATCCAAGAAGTTAAATTCATTCTGGTTTCGGATGATCTCAGCTTCCAGTTTGTAAGAATTGAGTACTCATTCACTCACTCAAAATTATTTCTGACATTTAAATGCTAAATTATAATTTAAATCTCAAAAACTATGGATGATAGCTTTTTTGGGTCTAATTCACGATACTGAAACTGTTGCAAGTAACACTAGAATGAATTTCATGGAGAGAACAGTCTAAGATGAGCCTAATTGCAATTATTACTGCTCTCAGGTTGCATTTCTGCATGAGTTCGATCTATTTCGATTAAAGTGTTCATTAATGTGGCCTTTATATATTATCGTTAACAAGTTTCTCAAAGCTGAAGAAGAAAATAGCAGGGGAACAGATGTTGGAGTCTACCCAATTAGGCAGTCATTAGATACTAGTAAAATACAAGATGACGTTCTGCCTCGCTCATACTTTGTTGAAGTGAGTTTGGCCCAAATCTACCGTTATATATTGTTTAATATCTGCTTGGACGTTAAGATTTTAATCGTAAGGTGATCTATTTTCAATATGCTTTGATGGTGCTAGGTCCCACATATTGGCCAGCTCTGTTCTTGGGATTGCGGTCTTGCATGTGTTTTGATGATTTTGAGAACCCTTGGTATTGACCATTGTGATATTCATGCCTTGGGGAAGATTTGCAGCACAACGAGGTAATTTGCAAGTTGGACGATAAGAAGTTCAATTCCTTTCTTAGTTTTGTTATTATTTGATCAAAGGATTTGATTATTTCTGTTTTAAATTCTTAGACATGTTATAGATGTTCTGTTGAGTTGCACGAGTTCTAGAATATGTTCAAAATTTACCTATTAGAGAAGATCTTAAAATACAAGACTTCGCCTGCCAGAGATATGGTTATTATTATTATTATTTATTTTCACATTCATTTCTTTATGGAGACATAATCTTATTCATTTATATTTTCTCCAAGGAAATTCTTCTATGTATTAGTTGTTCTCTTGAACTTGGGTTGTATTGCTTGTGTGGAATCTATATGGCCATCGTATGTGTATCCTAGGATCTTCTATTTTAAATTATTTACTTAAGTTGGAAGAGTATATAATATGATAAACCATCTCATTGGGACTATCTAACATTTATTTACAAATGTCCTACTCCGAAATTCTCTCGAATATGTTTTTTTTTTTTTGCCTTGCTTTTCAACTCGTTCATCACTGCATCCTTATATCCGCTACATGTATTAACTATGTTGTTTGATTAGTAAGCTTATGTATTAATCTTGATATGAGTACATACTCATATAAACTTTGTTATATTGTTAGTTAAGTTGGAATCACTGTTGATGTTGATATTGATATGTAATGGTTTTAGTATCATTCCCAGTACTGCGCAGGCTATATATTAATTTTGCTAATCGCTATTTTCACTGAACTATGGTTGACTGACTGACGTGCTTCCTTGTTCTACAGCATTTGGACTGTTGATCTAGCATATCTGTTACAGAAGTTTTCTGTCAGTTTTTCCTTCTTCACTGTAACTTTAGGAGCAAATCCAGATTTTTCTATGGAAACCTTTTATAAGGTGAGTTCACTGTGTCTTAAGGGACAGATTTTGTTTATTTTCCTTCTTTGCTCTCCCAAGTTCAGATTTAATTGAAGCCAATCACTAGATTCCTGCATTTATCATTTTTAGATTGTTTGCAAAATTGGCCTCTTTTTAAAATTATCAATTACCTTGTACATCATTTTGGTTCTGTGAGTTTAGGACTCATATTCCCATTACTTAAGGTACTGGTATCTCATTTGTCTATTACAACGAAGGGAATTAGTTGCATTTGCTGTTTAACATTCTTAAGAGATTGGAAAGTGGTTACTTGGTCTTCACTCTTCACTCAAATTTACGACCTTTCATGTGCACTGCTGGAAAATTCTGTAAAGTTGAATGTTCATGGTTCATCAATTTATAATAGAGGTCCAGGTGAGGAAAAAGTTACAGACTGGTCTTATGGGGAGTGTGGCTTGAATATGCCTGAAGCTTCTTCTTCTTCTTTTTTTTTTTTTTGGATAGGCAAGAGATGAAGGTGGGTATTGAACCCAGGTCTGTAGAAAACATGTTATTTGTTAGTGCACTTGGAAATTACACTAAGTTGCCGATTTTTAACAATTGTTATATGCATGGTATTGGTGTCCAGTTAATAATATGTTCATATAGCTAAGCATATATAATTGAGAGAATTTACGACATGACATTGAATCCAATATCTTATCCGCTCTCATTCTGGCATCCTCCAGCTGTCCGTTCCTTCCTTTCGCTGAAAAGAGATAACCATAAGTCATCTTTGTCATTTTGCCTCATCTCAAATATTGGGGTTGGCTGTCTGATTTTTTTTTTCCCATTGGATTCTACCTTGACCATATCTTCAGTCAAGGAATGTGGATTGCTTTGACTTTTTATACATTTACTCATTATACTTTTGTTGCAATTTTATTATACTTTTTTTTTTCCGGTTAATATATCTGATGTTAGTACTTATCTGTACTGCCGATCAATTGATAAGTTTTAGAAATTGGCTTTGAAATCATGCAGGAACAGTTGCCAAATGATCTGGTGCGAGTTGATAGATTATTTCAAAAAGCCCGAGAAGCTGGAATTAACATACAGGTACATTTAGTTCATCTAGATGACTTGAATGTGCATATGTCTGAATGTTTAGGGCCTAATGCTCTGCAATATTTTTGCATATGATGTTTCCTTTTATCTGAATTTAGTCCTATTCAGCGTGTCCTTGCAGTGAAATCCCTTCATAACTTGGGACATTGAAGTAGAAGTCTGAATGGGTTCGCTGTTTGTCATCAGCGGCGGATTTAGAGTGGGGGCACTTGCCCCCACAAGAATTTTCAAAGTCTATAAATTAGTGAGATATTGCAACAGATTTTAGCGGCGGATAAAAAAAATCTGCCACTATTGCCCCCACAATTTTTTTTCCAATCTTAGTTGCCCCCACAACTATTTTTTTCACACTTAGTTGTTGCCACAAAAAATTTCTACTCTTGGTTGCCCCAACACAGGCAAAATCCTGGCTCCACCCCTGTTTGTCATAATATGTCCTGAGTACGAAATTTTTTAGATTAATAAATTAGTTTCCTTAGAATATATTTTTATGTTAGTACTCTGTTGAAACTTCAGAAATGAAAACAACTCAATAAAACATGAAACACAGGTAGGGCCTCGGGACCGGATAGTATTCCAATAGAAATATAGAAATGCATGGGATATTTTGGATTGTCTTGGCTAACTAAGCCATTCAATAACATTTTAAGACTAAAAAATTGTTGTATAAATGAGAAATAAAAATATTTAAGTTGAAGGTCTTAAAAGAGCGACGTGAAGACCCAAAAGAACGTGGATGGTGATAGTGAAAACATCTGTGAATCCACTTTCAATAGTAGAAGACGTGGCTCTAGACAAAGTTTAATGAAGGGATATTATTCTTTTAACTGACTCCAAATCTTTGGGATAAGACTTTATGTCCACACACATTGCGTTTTAAAAATGTCAGTGCCTTGTTTTCAAGTTGACTTCGAAATACTTTCAAATAAATGTCAAGACATTCTAGCAACATTTGCTTCACATGTAACCCATCAAAAAACACTTGCTTCACATGGAACCCTTGGTTTATTTCTGAACTTATTATCTGCAAATCGACCGTGTCTCTCCTTATTTAATGAAAATTTACCAACTTAGCGGCCTACTGCGTTTAGACTGAAAAGATCTCCAGTTCTCCACAATGCACAAGAAACTATCCTAGTACCGTTACTTGAATGGCAAAATCATAGACAAGATGCATACTAATCCATTTTAATCACAAGGGCCATTGAATTTTAAAAGACTGAAAGGTTTATAAACCCGAACTCCAAACCAAGATTCAGGAAGATTTTTGAGTGACTCATTATGACCTACCATTGTGAATCATGATTTTGTCACAAATCTTCCATTCTCGAGTTCGACTTAGATCCCTGAAACCAAGTCTTCTTGCTCAATTTTTTCATCACTGAAGTAATAAAAAAAAATCATCCAGCCTCAGTTTAAGATGGAGATTACCAATTTTTGGCATATTGTTGAGGAAATTGAAGGTGGTGCCTTGTTAGTGCATCTCACAGGGCTATCACTCATGACCTATGAAGTATGGGACATATAGATGACCAATGAATTATAAGGTATATAAGTATATTACCCAAAATTTCTCTTTCTCATAATTTTTACCTTTTTGGTTTATATGTTTCCTGTTTGGCTATCATCAGGGTAGTCCTTGTAATGTGTTGAGATTGAGTCAAGGACAAGTTGTTTCTTTTTCAGTACCAGGAACAAGTTATTAGTCTTATCCATTCCTTGTGGCAATGTTAGGATCAATTTTGCTTGGTTTATGATCTAGTCATGAAGTAAGGCCAATAAGACAATTTTCGTGTCATAGATATCCAAATTTGATCATGATAGATTTTTCTTACTAAATGATATAGGACATGAACCACAGATCAGGCATTCAGTTTTTACTAGGTCTGGAATTGCAATAATTATAAAAATCAACTTTGTCTTTATATAAATTTTAATTGGTATTCTTCACATGCACCCCAAAATCTGGTTTTTATCTATTTTATTATTCAATGTTCTTATGCCTATATAATTTTTGTTAGTATTCTTAGCTAGGTTGATGAATTTCCCCTTTACTACAGGGCAGATCAATCAGTGGTGAAGAGCTTTCTATCCTGATATTGTCAGGCAATTATATCGCGATAGCTTTGGTTGATCAGTATAAATTAAGGTATAGACTTTTTTAATCTCTCTCTCTTTCGTGTTTTTTTTCTCTTTTTTATTGTTCTTTTTGGGTGGAAATGTAGTCGTTTTTGGCTGGAGGATGTTTGCGTAGCAGGCTTGTATGGCGGAAACTCAGGTTACACTGGTGAGAACTGGTGCTTCACTCTATTATGCATGTCATTACCTGTTTTTTCTGCTTTTGCTATATCAAAAAGGGGCTCTTCAGATTATATTGCTGATAATCCTCTTTTAGAAATTAATTATACTCCAAATTTAGTAAGGATGCATGGAGGAAATGACTTCGGGGTTACGGATATTTGCCATGTATATGATCTCATCATTGTCATCGAAGCCTTATCCCAAAGATTTGGGATCAGCTAAACCAATTCTCTTACTCCATTCAATTCTGTCCAGAGCCATGTCTTCTGTCCAGGAAATGTATATGATCTAATATTGGCAAATCCGTGGTTCCAAAAGAGAGGCAAACATGTAAATCATTCGAGATGAAGAATAATCATTATGCTAAAGGTGCAAGGTTAAGGGGAGTGTTTAATTGCACACATAGGTTGGTGGTTATGGTTTGGTCCTTTAAAGGCTTTCTTTAGAGCAACACAAAATTATTTTTATGATCAACATGAATGGAGAAAAAGAGAGAAGGTGAAAAAGACTGTCGTAATGTTGGTTTGGTTTGTTAAACCACTTTCGTCTAATTTCTATGGTTATCACATCATAAGTGTGTTTTTCTTGCAGTTTTCTTCCAAATTTGGATTATGTTATCTTAAAATTTACCAGTTTTGAATTATGTTCATTAATGAGGATAAAATAAGTTATAATTCAATAACTATTTGGTTTTTCTTTTTTAGGTCACTATGTTGTAATATGCGGCTATGATGCAGATAAAGATGAGTTTGAAATAAGAGATCCAGCAAGATCTAGGTATTATATTCATTCCTTCTTCTTGATGTATTAGATTCGGTATATTCTTTATTGCTTGGGAAATCAGAAAATGTTCTCTGCGAGGTCTCTCCCCCCCACCCACCCCACCCCACCCACTCTTGTAACTGAGGTACTGGGCCTCTTAAGAGTTTTATGCCTGTTAGTTGTTTACTAGAATCAATAGTCTATTGGGTAAAATATCTATTTTCACATTCATCAACCTTTTCCATTTGCTTCATGTTGTTAGATGGAGCTTCCATCTAAAGTAGTGGCCCCTTGGTCTGTACAGCTTGTTGATGTCAATAACAACATGTTCAATGCCATGTGAGATTGTAAGTCTCGAAGAGATGAACCTTGGAAGCTCTGATGCTATATAGGAATTTAAAATGGATATGGGATGGAAAGACGAGAACATGCCATACATGTGGTACAAATCCAGATTAGTTGGGACCTGGGATTTGATGGTCCTCATTGCAGAGAAACTGACTGAATTGGTTGATCAGCATCCAATCTATGTGTTTTTTTAAGGATCACTAAAATATACAGCTGAGACGGTGCAGAAAAAGGCCAATATGTCCGATTGTCAGTTTCATCCATTATCAGTTTTTGACATAGGAACAGATTGCATGAATGATAATCATTAATTTCCTTTAGTGCTTGCTTGAGTCCTTATCAACCTCTTTTGTGAACTAGATGAAATTTATGTTAATTTTAGGAATTGATTGATTATTTTTGTGATTCTTCATTTTGAATATTAAATTAACTAGTGGTAATGCTTTAAATCGGCAACTTTTGTAGGAAGTGTGATAGGGTCTCCTTAGATTGCCTAGAAGAAGCCCGTAAATCTTTTGGTACCGACGAGGATCTTCTCTTGGTAATCTCACAGTCCTTTACATAATTTTTATGTTGTGTTGAATTTCATCAAATTCTTCTCTTCGACCAGAATATCATGTTTGAGCTACTTCATAATGGTTGGCCCATAAACTAGCACTTTTGTGTTAATCATCATACTAGTAGATGGTGCATTGTAGGTCACTATGAGCTTGCTTTCTTATATGCTTACATGCACCTATTCATTTTTGTATGAGAACAAATGAATGCTCATATGTGTATTTTTTTTCCCTCGACAAGTAATAGTAAATTTCATTGTGATAAAATATTGGGGGTTGAGTTGACCAGCCCACTACAAAAAGAAAAAAAATACCCTCAAATGCCCAAACACACTGCAAAGGAGGTTACATAACACAATCCTTTTTGAAGCGAAAAAAAAAGAGAGAAACCAAACCTCTGCCAACCCTCTAAAGAAAGAAGAGCCGAATCTCGGAAAGCACAAATTTTAAAGAGGGATAAAAGGTGAGACCAAATGTTCATGACCAAACAAGCAATTAAGAAGATGATTAACATATTCCCTATTAGCCTTACATAGGGAGCAAAAGTTGGCTGAAAATCCCAAAGATTGAGATAATCCATCGTGAATTCTTTTTTCTTTTTTAAAATTGTCCAAATGAAGAAAAATATTTCCAAAGGCATATTTGGGCCCCAAATTGTTTTAGAAGGAAATGTATGGGATTCTTTTGAAACTAGAGTGAAAAAAGGATTTGCTAACCCTGGCTGCCATCCCATACCCAAAGCTCTTCATCATTCGGGGATATCGAAGAGACGGAAATGCATCTTATTAGCCTAGAAACCTAATCGTTTTGACATTCATTGACTGTTCTTCTGAAGCCAAAATCCCTAGACACTTCCAAGTTCAACTATCTCACGAAGTTAGCAATAGGCATCATCATTGTATTTGGCCCTGCATTTCACCATGGACCTTCCTAGAAACACTGCATAGGTATTACATAATAACACAACAATCAAATCAGTTGGAAATTTGCTTTGTATTGCAATCTTGTTTTCATGGATTCAGTGCCAATGTGTTCACTAATGGAATGAATGTAAGGTTGGCAGTTCGAGTTCCATTGTGAGCTAGAATTTTGAAATACTCAAATACCACTTTCTCTCACACTCAAGTTAGGCAGGTTTTCTGGAACCATTATTAGTGAAGGGAATAAATTAAAGGGTCAAATCCCTTTTTTAATTTATAAATTTTTTAATATGAAAATGATGTTATCTTTGGGCTTGAAATCAATCATAAGCACAAGTTTGATTATTAAATGGTTTTCTTTTGAATTATCAAACACAGGTATCATTGGAGAAAAAGGCAGTGAAAACAAGCTCTGAGAGTAACACTTCGATATTGGTCCCAGATGTTCGTTTCTGGCATCAATTGGCTGTATCATTTTTTTAGGGTTAAATGTATAATTTGTATATCAATAGTCCTCATGATCTTTTTTTTCTTTTCTTGGCTTTGTTCATGGCTATTTCATATATATATATATATATATATTTCTATAGAATCATTATGTGTCTTGCTGTTCGAAAATGTTGGATCAACTACCAATGTTATTAGCTATCAGGATGAATTTAATACCTTTAAGGTCTCCAATTGCAGTTTTACACGGTCTTCTTAATTTTCTTTTACCAACTACTTTTCTCAGTTATTAGGGATTTTATAATAGAAACTGAAGAGATCGGATCTGGGAATGGTCCTTTTATTCTATACACTGTACCATACAGTTGGCCAGGCCAACTTATGTTCTTAGTTCAATGGATGGGCAAAATCTCAAATCAAACCATGTGGTGGCATCTAGCTTTACTTGTATCGTCTCAAACTTCCAATAGTTGTCGTGTCATCATGATGAAATGTTATAAAAAATGTATTTTTTTAGTCCAGATTTTGGGGTGCCAATAGAAGCTCTCTCATTTCTTTACTATATTTATGGGTTGAAGATTTTATATTAGCCCAATCATAATTGTAAACAACAACTTATAATGTTGAGATAATAATTTGAGTCAAACTTTTGTAATGTTTGAATGGTGTGTTTTAATCTTCAATTGGGAGTGATAAATAATTTAAGAAATTGAGTTGTAATAAGTAAAATTTTGAATCGTGATAATCTGACTCAAAAAAATGTACTCGGTTTGTACGTGGTTGACGTGGCAAGTTCATAGATCCATAGATCTTTTCCTTCGACATACATAAATGGATCCTCAGCTTCTCATTGGAGTTTGGGTTTTGGTGTATATGCTTCATGAAATGAACTGTTGAGATGGGAGACCACTCTTTGAGATTACTTTAAAAAATCAGTACTAATCTCTAAAAAATTTATGCTCTCTCTCCCTGTTCTCAGTATGCTTGATGTTAGAGTCGTCCTTGACCCAATAATTCAACAATCCGGATTTATTTGCAGCGTACATCTTGCCCTAACACGATACCATTAGGGCTTAAACATGGATCTAGATCACATTATCTAGTATCGACAGATCAAAATTTGGATTTTTAGATTTGCCTCAAGAGATAGACAAAGAGTGACTCTACAAGAGATGTTGAAGATCATGAAAATCATCTTTAATTGGTGCAATGTCACTCTGGGTTTGGGGAAGAACCAAAGGTTTCATAGAGGTAATATATTTGAAGGATGATTTCTTTCTACTCAATTTCAATCTTTCAAAAATAATATTGAAACGTAGTTGAACTCTACAATATAAACAATGAGTGGGTGTCCTCGAGAGTTTCTATATTGCCACACCAACTTTTGCCAATTCCACCCTCAAGATGACTTGGGATAACGATAATAGAAGTTGGTGTGACAATAGAATCTCTCTATTTTAAAAATAGACATAGAAGAGTGGGGTTACAATGGGAGACAGATTGTGAAATAATTTCGGAACATCTCCGAAATCCTAGAAAAGAGCTCCCATAACCTCCGACACGTACTTTCCCTTAAATCAATGCGACAAGTCCTCCACCCCACCGTACATATATAACATAATAATTGACATAAATACATCTTCCCTAATCTCTGTATCCATATCCATCCATAATATATACATATATTTCTCTTCAAGTGTGTCACTACGCTCACCTCTCTCCTTCCATTGCACCGACACCCGCTAACACTAGCAAAATAATAACATATTATATGAATACCACGTATCATCAAACATGATAAGAACAGTTGGCAGAAGGTATATTCATATGCCACGTGTCTTTCTAATTCACGTTACGCCACGTGTCTCTTCTTATCCAAAGAATCTATGCTCCTTCGTCTATTATTATAAAAACACTAATAATATAAGTGAAGAAAACAGTGGAAGTATGTGGTAGCCCTCAAACCCATGTTACAAGAGTACTTT
The DNA here is from genome assembly GCF_017979445.1 of Akebia trifoliata. Classification (NCBI taxonomy): domain Eukaryota; kingdom Viridiplantae; phylum Streptophyta; class Magnoliopsida; order Ranunculales; family Lardizabalaceae; genus Akebia; species Akebia trifoliata. The sequence goes on along the minus strand of NC_141380.1, from coordinate 2,974,659 downwards.
GATTGCATAGGATTTGAATCTTTACACATAGGAAATGCTTCTCAACTCCTTATCCTTACTCCTGTTTACTAAAATTAAAATAATTAATTATATCCTTAACAAAGGGTTTTCTTTCTTAATAGTCTTTGAATTCTTGGCGGTAATTTGATAGTTTATTTAATAATTTTTTTTATAAAAATGATTCTCTTGCTATTGTCGAACTCACTACTTTTTATTTATTGTTGAACTCACCGCTTTTTATTTATTGTTGAGTGTCACTAATTTTTTTTATCATTGAGTTTGACAATTTTTAAATTTGTTGAACTCAACAATAAAACTTGTTGAAATTGACGTTGTAAAATCCACTTATTTTTATTATTATTTTCGAGATTTTTTAACTAAAATTCATGAAAAAATTAACTAAAAACTTGACATAACGATTTGTCTAGATGATTTCAAATCAAAAGAATCATCTTTGATCAATTTTCATGCAAAGACGAAAAAAAAAAATCAAATATTTGAAAATGACTTTTTTCTTCTTTCTTAAATCTTTAACGTCAAAATATAGTCTCCTAAATTTGATTGGGATGTCTAAAATCCAATTCTTTTAATGAAAATGGCGAGTTTGAACAGTTAGAGCACATTCAATGTTTCAATTGTAAAAAATGCAAGGAATGAGATTGGGACTGATTAGAAAGAATTTTTTACTAAATGAACTATTAAGAGAAATCCTAAAATTTAAGGATTATTTAAAAAATATCGTTTCGGTCTTTTAAGTAATTTTTCCTAATTTATATTTATATTTAATAACTCAAACTCCAATCATATTGAGTGAGGAAAATTGAGAGAGTCGTTGGGTTGGGCTCTTACTTGGTCCACCAAAAGAAGAATGATCTCTTCACACCTTTGAAGAAAATATAATAATAAATGTAAAATAAAAGGTGGGAAGGAAGAAAAAGAAGAGCGCATGCACCTTTAATTTCATTTGTTAAGGAAAAAAGAAACAAAATGGTGGAACTTTTTCTTTTTAAATTCGTTGATGCCTAGGTTTGTTCACCCACCTCGTCCTTCCCACCTTCTACTTTGCCTGTCAAATGTCCAAAAGCCACACACGCCTACACCTCTATTCCTCCTTCTTTTTCATTTTGTTTTGAAATCCAAATAGTAATGATCCTACGTGTCAGTTTCTTCTTCTTCTTCTTTTTTTTTACACATTTATAAACTAAAAATCGTTAATTGATGGGACATAGGCAGCTAAAAAATAAAAAAAAAGCATTTAGAAACTAATATGTAAAGTTTAAAGATTTTGATGGATCATATTTATATTTGTTAAAGAAACTTAAATTAATGTAAGAGTATTAGATATGTTTGAATATAATAAGTTGTACAGTGATACATTGTATTATTTCTATTAAGGTTAAAATACTTCAAAATCAATTAATAAAAAAATTGTTATTTAGACATAATCCTCTACATTTTGGCTAATATTTGAGATATGCTCGTGTTTTTAAAATGATGAGATGCATCCCTTGACCTTGGTTGTCACTAGAAAATTAATAGAAACTCATCTCAAGACCCTCATTTTTCACTCCTCTAACAAAAAACTCTTGATTTTTTCTATTAAAAAAAAATATTTTGTTCTTGATGTTGAATGTTGAAGGAAATAAAACTCAATGTTGATGATGATGAAAAAAAAAAAGAAAAAAAATATTGAAGTGATTGGTTTGGGGAGGAAAAGATGTGTCCGTTTAGGTTTGTTTTCAATTAGTTATCCAGAGTAGAACAAGGTCAAGTATCTGAAATATTTAACAAAAAGTAGAGGAGATTTGTAAGGGAGACATAGGCAATCATGCTTAAGCATCACTCAACACCCTTAAATAATAAGAGCAACTCTAGTGCAAATAGGCATAATTGATAGTGATTTTATTATAGAATTATTTTGCCTAGTTAAGCGGTTTGCACCTCAATTGTACTAGTCAAAATGACTTCCTACAAATTCAACTATAGTAAAATATTTCACAATTGTCATCATTTCTTACCATCAACAGGTAAAGAAATAGAATCTCACTCTCTTTTTTTGTCTCTACCACTTTCACTCTCTCCAAAATATTTTAAAATAGAGTGTCCAATCAAAGTGCATCAATGCTTTTGGAGGATTCAACTCTGTAAAATGAGTGTTGAGAGAGGATATAGAGCCCAAGTGTATTAGAGTTGTTTTTAAGACACTAGTGAAATCCATAAATAATTAGGGCAACACATATTCATATTTTTACCCTTCCACTTTGACTTCACGTCACTGACACATTATCGTATCCAAAATACTCTACAACTAAGCTACATATAATTTTCTAAAATTAACAACATGTATACAAAGGATAAGTAAAAGACTAATGATTTTTAAACTCAATCGGATGGCCGGACTCAAAACTCACCAACGTGTCATGTACAAATAATCATATATTCTTTTACTTGGAATACACAGTTGCACCCTCAGGATACACAACTGCAGATGGCAAGTCAGTTAAGTCGATTGTGTATCTCAAGGGATAGAATCTACGATTCTTTGCCCGTACCACGTCAATGAGTTTTTGAGTTTTCTTATTAGGTTGAATTCAAAAATCAGCACTCTTAAGCAAAACAAATTTTGTAGTCATATACACGTGGCACTCAATTCTTTTGTGATTGAAAATTTGATCTAATGATTTTTTTAATGTGGGGCCCATTTTCACACTACTTATTACCTGATTTAGCCTACTTACAATCTTTTTGTGGTTGAGACTTGAGACGGACTTTTGTGGGTTAACACCCAACAAAGAGATCTCATGATGCAAAATGACCATGATGGCTTATTTGATTTTTTTCCATGGTCGTTCCATTTATTTTTATTTTTTCTTGGCCTTATCCTTTGGAAGTTTACCTAACAGTTTATGATGGTTTCTCCCAAACTCACTGGGTCTACTCTTAAATCCTAATCCACCTTTTTCATTGATTGGGTTCATGTAGTGGTGGATCCCATTTGTTTATTGTATAACTGCTTCTTTGGATTCTATAGTTGTTAAATTAAAGAGTTTAAAAATCATTCACTAATTTAATAATCTTTTTTTTTAACGGGGTATCCGAACTTATGTTTGACTAGTGAGACTAAGAGAACTAGAGCTTGGACCAAGGCATATGGATCCCTCTCAGGCATGTGCAATGCCCGCACGTCACACACACAAAGTAACTAAGGGGTCATTGGGGGTGGTATTAGGAATCATTGCTCATACTGGGTATCAAACACACAACCTATGGATTCTCGCCATTTATTGGATTTGAAATCGCCATTGAACCAACCCCTTTTGGATCATTAACTAATAACTCAGAAACACTTTTTAGGGTGTTTTAGATATTAATTGAAAAAAATAAGGGAATTCGTATCCTAAAAAATATAACTATTCCATTAGCGCGAATGTTGGAAGCATGAATCGGTGTAAGCAACTTCTACTTATCCAAATCATATAAGTCAACTTTTTCTTAATCAATTGTCTATTGGTGTAATATATTTTTTTTCAAATGCGTTCGTATCCAAATCTAGCACGATTAACTATCCAATATCCAACTCTAAAAATACATAGCTAATCTTATTATTGGTTTATAATTCATTTTCTAATTGAATGGTATGTGATGGTTGTATAATATTCTAGACAACATCTCCATTTTAATCATCCAAATATGAATATATATAAATAATATTTTTCTCAATTTTACTATTCTTATACATAATAGGGAAAAAACTTTGAAACGGGTAAGTTACTTCAAAATTTTGAAGGAACCCTCTCCATTGGATTACATGTGCATTCTCAAGTAGGTAATCCAAAATTTGGCAAAAATGTAAGGGAGTGAAATAAACTCAAAACACACCCTCCTTCAAAATTTTGAAGTGGCTTGACCACTTCAAAGTTGGACTATACATAATAGACATGAGATAACTAAATTGTTTGCTTTGAGGTATTAACTTGAGTGTCCAATGAGAGCCTTAATGGACTAGGCGTGCAAGAGATACCCTTCAACTAGGGAAATAGGTTCCCAATGACCACAAATTTTAAGCTAAAATCTTTTAGGACATTCTGGGAAGAATCATGATGATCTGACTATCTCACATGATATACTCAATCGACTCCCTTGACGTGACAAGTTTAAGAATCCTAGATCTATACTTCTCGGGATACACAACTACATTTTCTCATAAAAAATATATCTTGAAGAGTACAGATCTACGATTTCCAAATCAATTGAGTATGTCATATGGGGTAATCAGATTATCACGAGACTTATGAGAATTGATAGACATAGATATGCGTAGTTACTTAGGATTCAGGGGCGGAGGTGGTGGGGCCATTGCCCCCACAGAACTTTGAGACACCCTTATATTTTCAACTAATTACATGCCCCATTTATCCCAACTCCCTCACCTCTCTCCCCATTTGCCCTCACACCCTCACCTCTCTCTAATTTTTGCTCTCCCCCCTTGTTCAATTTTTTTTTGTTGATCATATTGCCTCTTGACCAGGCCTTTTCATACACTAATTGGATATGACCTAAATATTTTTTTCTTCAATTTTTAATAAAAAATCTTTGAATTTCTTCTTGAAATTATTCGTCTTCAAATTCTTCAACTATACAACTAATTACAACTTGCCCTCATTACAAGAAAATCCTGACTCGACCTCTATAAGGATTAGTTTATAAAATTATATATTTAAAATTACTTCCTTAAACTTTTTTTTACAGTTTTTAGTCAATTAAACAAAATGATTTTGATGTCTTGTATAAAACTTTAATAAAAAAAAACATATATTTTTTACTTTAAAATCTATGATCATTTGTTGACCACATCATTACTATGGCAATGATCAAAGATCATTGCTTCTGACAAATTAAAAGTCAACAAAAATATCGTGAGATATTAACTAATCGGTAAAATAGTGATATATATATAATTGACAAAGGATTGACAGCTTACTATAGTGGGAAATCTTCTGTGACCCTCTGAGTTCAAATTTTGAAATTCGAGAGTGATAACGACTAGTTCCAAATTGTCTACATCTGAAAACGACGGTTGAGTTTTCTTTCGGCGCGGATTTCAAAATAAATTAAATTCCACGTGTCATGTTTTCAAATCCACAGACTTTTCGCAAAATCTTAAAATTTCTTTCGGCGGGAATTTATAAAAATTGTGAAATATTTTATTAAAAAAAAACAAAACAAAAACACAAAATCCACTATTACAAACAGAACCAATGCTACAGAGGATCTACTTCCATTGCAAACGTTTTGAAAAGTTGTTCAAATATCACGTGTTTGTGAAGTTTATTTTTCCTTCTATTAATCTAAATTCTGTATATTTTTATTTTTTTAAATCTTAATAGGATTTTGTTAACGTGTGTGTGTTAAGAGCACACATTAAAGTACACTAAATACACTTAAAATTTTTGTTTTTATATCAAATATATCTTCAATAAATCTTAGACGAGTCATGATTTTCTTACTTGAGTATTTTTCATTCGGTTTGATGTGACAAAAGCATAGGACCGTTCATCATTTTCATTGGGATACATAAAATAAAAAATCAACAATTTTGTGTATTTACCACGTCAAACTATATGAAAATACTTCAATTAAAATCATTAATTTTTTAAATTAGACTTTTTATGTTAACGAGTAAAATGCAATAAATACACTTTTGAGAAATTAAATTTTGTACCAAATTTATTCTTTAAACAAAAATTTTATTTATCAAAATACGGTCATATACATATTTTCAAGTTCTATTCATACCATTTTAACAATCCATGAAGGGGTGGATCATATCTTACCTCTATGAAGTTAATCTAATAAATAATCAAAATTTTGATAAAGAGGTCTTTATTTAAGACGACTTATCAAAGATTATGAGATTCTATGTGGTTGGGCAGACCAAGTCATGTGTGAATACATTTCATCTTTATTTTTCTCTTTTATTATGAACTTTTAAGCAACAAAGTTCAAATCTTTTGACGAAATAAGTTTCCCAAAATTCCCGAAATCCTCACTTTTTTTTCCCGCTCTTTCACACATTGATTGTCCCTTTCGGTAGGTAGCCACGTCCCCACCATGACCCCATTTTCTTGTTCTTTATTTATTTATTATTTAATATAAAGTTTTTTCTTTGAGCGAATTTTATTAATTCGATATGATAAAAGAACTTCACGTCCGCGAGAAAAGGCGAGGGCTTAGGAACGTCACGCGGCGCCGTCTGATGCCGGCAATGTTTACCAATGAAACAAGCTGTTGAATTGCCAATAGAGAGCGACGTCCGTTAAAATTAACGGATGAAGTTATTTTAGAAACTGGTGATTGAGGCATCACTCAAATACGCTCTGAATAGGTCACTAAAATACAGATTCTCTTAGGGTAAAGAGCTATATATGACTTTTTGAATGTTAGAATTTATATCGAAAATGCCCTTTAAATTTTTATTTTTTACTAAAATACGCTCTGATGCTTGTTCCCGAGATGTATTTATTGTACTTTAACTTGCACACGTTAGGAAATAAAAACGGTGAAAATAAAAAATTAAAACTTACGTTAAAAGTTTGGTAAAAATATATATCTAATGAAATTTTATAAAATCAAGTTATCATCATCAAATCTCAATTTTTTTATTTTTTTATTTTTATTTTTATGAATTATTTAATTTTATTATGCATCAAATATTCAAATCTTACTCTTAAATATATATATATATATATTAGAATTTTATCCTCATGAAAAAAAATTAAGAAAAAATAAACGAATTTTGTTACGAAAGAAAATTTTACATCTTTTTTTTATACCATTTTAATGATTAGAATGGTGTTAAACAAATTAGATACAAGTAAAAGTGTAAAAATAATTAAGTGATGAATTTTATTTTTTTCTTAATTTTAACCGTTTAAATTACATTAACTAATGACATTTAAAGACAACACGTCATCCAATTGGAGTGAAAATCAAGGACTCAAAAATTCCCCCAAGTTGGTATTTGAAAGGTGAGACTATTGTTCCAACTGGATAATAAGTAGGTCTTTTTTAATTTAAATCCACGATTGAGAAAAAACGTAGATATCTTAGAGATTACTATCAATCTTCTAAAAGTTAAAACCTTTTTTTCCTAGTGATACTTCTTTTTGAGAATCCATAACATGTAGATGGAGAGCCTTGGGTTGAGGCAAGCATTTAGCCAAATATAAATGACAAATAAATGGTATTTAATACTAGGATCTTGTTAAGGTGTGTCCATAGGAGACACGTTAGAGTACCATAAATACACTTTGAAAATTGGAATCAAACTTTCAAACCTCAAGAGGATCTTATTTTTGAGAGGTAAATCGATGTTTTGAAAACGAATTAATTATTTTCTAAAAGGGGTTGAAGACAAATTCATCGTGGCATTTAGGTCATTGTAGAAAGTCTCAAAGAGGAGACCAAACTAAGGGTCCTTGTCATCAGTTTTGAAAACACAGGGGTATCTCTACTATTCACCAAAATTGAAGGACATGTCTAAATCACCGAAGAGATTCTCACTGTGTTAACGCTGATAAGTCAACGTCCAATTTTTATTTATTTATTTTTTTTCTTACCTTGTGTCCCGTGTAAAAGAAAGTTGTGGTAAAAGATTAGATTAATAATGACTGCACGCGGTCTTGGTACGCCGTTAGTACGCGGATGACGTGGCAAAATCACAAATCCACGCGTCTTTTCCTGTTCATCCCAATGAAAACGATCTATGATTTTGTGCTTACCGCGTCATCCGCGTACAGGATCACGTGCCTTCGTCACGACTCAAAAGGTTAATATGCAGAGACAAAGCTGTTAGGTTTTTTTTTATATATATATAGATGCATTGTCATTAGAAAATGGGAATCGGTTTTCTGAAGTTGAGAGAGATTCCTACACCAGATCGAACCCCCTTTGATCCTGCTTTTTGTTTTTTCATATTAATTTTATAATTATTTATATTTATTAAATAAATAATGAATTAATAATACTTTTTTTTTTCCCTTTAAATGAGAGCCATGTCAACATGAGTCACTAATCACATGATCCTTAGTCCTGCTCATTCACGCTTTCTTCTAATCCACCCAAAAAAAATAAAAAAGAGAGAGGCGGTTTCTTTTAACCTTTTTATCGCCAACTCTCCATTTAATTTATAAGATATCATGTGACTATGAATAACACTAATTTGAGTATGCACACAAGTCACAAGAATTTAATTTTATTCGAAACATACATATATCACCTTGAGATTCATAATTATAAATAAGAATAATGCTGAAGTGACCTCAAGTCGCATATCTTGACAAATGATTTTCTTGAGATATGAGTGAAAAAGCATCTATGATTCCTATCAACTTTTACATCAAGAAGTGTGATATTAGGTCCAATCTTGGGGTATTCTTACACGACTCTTATAGGTAATGTTGATTGAAAAATTGGATTATAATGCTTGTAAGTTGTGAGTTCAATACTTAATATAAACATTAATTCCTTAGGGACCATCCACAAGAGTACACCCTCACTTGCCTAGTGCGTATGATGTGCGAGCATTGCATTTACCCAAGGACTAAACCTTGGACAAGACCATGGTACGTGAACTGAGCAAAGCCCAAATACAATATTGGTCCATTGTCTATAGGGATATCCGATTATTTAAATAATAATAAAAAAAAAAAAAAATCTAAGATGAATGATACGCTAAGTCAATTCAAATTTCTAGGGAAATTCAAGGTTGCTATTGGATTATTAAACCATCCTTACACCAATAAAATGATCCGAGTGATATTTTTTTTAGAGGTAACAATTAGAAAATGATCTCACTAAGATATTTGGAGGGTAACATGTCCCTTGATGAAATTCAAAATCCGACTCATTCATAAAAAAATGAGAATCATAACCTAGAAAAAGATTGTGGGAAGCATTACTTGTATGATTGAAATAGAAAAACTCACAAATAAAGTTCATACAGATAAAGTTTCCTCCAATCCATAAGTTAGGTTAAGATTTACTTATTCAAGGTATTTGATTCTATCCAACGATATCTTGTGACTATGACTTAGATTGAAGTACCTTTAGTATGTACCATTTTGAAGTAGATTGGAGTTGAATAATTTGTAACATATATTCCAAGTTGTGCGAATCTTTAAGACCATCCCCAATTATGGTTAAAACAAAGAGTTGTGATTTTCTAACACCTCCTCTGACTTACGCCCCATACGCTCCCTAACATGGTGTGGGCTACAACCACATACCCTTTCATCAGGATAAACAATTGCACATCTTCATAAATATGCATAATTTCGTATCCCCATAAAAAAGATATGTTGTTTTAGCTATGCCACGTTAGGGTTGCACGAGAACGTATGTCAAAGGGAAGAGTCATAAATCATTATTATAAAACAAACAAATATATTGCATCAATAAATCTATGATGTAGTGGGGGAAAGTATATCGGCAACACTTAGAGAGCCATGCCACAAGTGATGAGGATTTTACTATCCTTCTTTGATCATTCAATTTATTTTCAAATGATGCTTGTCATTTTACATGGACATTAAATTCTTTAGTAATAATTTAAAACAGTTAATTATTTTTTTTTGGAAGGTAAAAACATTTAATTAACATTATGCACGTTTTGTATTTTTTAGTCAAAGAAATAAAACATAGTTTGAAAAATATTTTCTTTTAAGGTCATATATGCAAGACCTCCTTTGACTATTATTAGATGATTGTTTGCTCATGAAACAGTTTAGTAGGTGTTTTCATTCCAAACATCCTTTATGACAAAGATGGATATCTAACTCCCTTCAAAGATTCAATAGGTTTATCTATAAATTCATAGAGGATGGAAGAATTCTTATCAACACCAATAGGATGAGAAGCATATTTCTTATTTAGTAAGATTTTAAATCATATTAGGTATTTTTTTTTTTCAAAAAATAATTTATTTTGAACTTGATCCAAGATTTTGAAAATAGACGATAAGTGAACTTCCGCATAAATTCCAAACTTAATATTGAAGTTCAATGGTAAAAGACAAGTTTTTTGAATTTTTTTTCAGAGTTCATAAAATCTTATCCTTTACGGTGAAGCATGGGATCATGTACTTGGATGTCACCCTTAGTGAGGATGAAATCTTACATAGTAAGATTAGTCAGACTCTAATAGGATCGTTGAATCCACATTACTTCCCCTTTAAGTGCCTTGATTGATAGTGATTTCTGGATTACGTAAAAGTGGGAGAAAACATGCACAATTTTTTGTTTTATCTAAAAAATCTAGACTTGATTAAAGGAATCTAAATCCTATCTTGAATTTTGTTAGAAGTCAGATCGTGCCCTCTGAATCATTTGAAGAAGTTAAATTTATCTGACTTAAATAATTATTTTCTTTATTTTCTCTTTGGACCCACATTATTAAGAAAAAAAAAAAACAATATTTTACAACAAATCACCAAATATGTAATCTCATTGCTTTTGTTAAACAGAGTAAGGGTAAATGAGTAAAAAATAATTTATTTTTAAATTAGTGAAACACTAAACCTAGAATTTAAATTATGTTTTGCAAGTAGTGAATAAAGGATATTTAATGGTATTTTGTGATACTTACACATGGCATGTGGATGTATAATACGACAAATGTCAGGTTCAACCAAAGAGAAACTGTAAGGTTGGATTCCATTCTCCCACGTCGTAGGGTTTCTTCTTATCTCTCTCTCTCTCTCTCTTTATTGTTATATATTCTTCTCTCTTCAACTTCTCCACTAACTACACACACTCTTTGGTTTTCAAAGTTCAAACTGATCTTAAAAGCCTCTGAAACCTTAATAAATCTGTCCCCACTCTCTCTCTCTCCTGAAAACCCATCTGGGTTCGAAAAGCAGCAAAAGAGCCATCTCTTACTCTGCCTGAAAACCCATTTGGGGCTCCTCTGTTAGAGTTCGTTTCTTTTATTTTAAAGGCTATAGACTTAAAGATGGCTGAAGAATTGGGTGATGGGGAGTTTTGGCTTCCTTCGCAGTTTCTCACAGACGACGATATTCTAATCGAGAAGAAAAAAATCAACAAAGTGAGAAATACTGATATAGAAGGTCGGTTCTGCTTCCCTGATGAGTTCCCATATGGGTTTACCTCTTGTGGTTCTTCTGCTCTGAGTTCGCCAGTTGAGTCCGTTGTGAGTTCAACCGAGACTGAGAGCGATGAGGAGGAATATCTCGCTGGTATAACTCGTCAGATGGCTTGTTCGATGCTTCAAAAAGTCGAGAAAAGTTCAGGTCCTGTTTATGGTGCTGGAAACCCAAAGGTCTGTTCTGTTTTTGGAATGTTTTAAAGGGTAGTCTGGTTTTCATTTTAATTTTACTGAATTTTTAGGATTTTGTTTTTCTGATGTTTTAAAGACATGGGCCATGGCCGGTTCACCCCAATCGACGCTGTGCGGAGTCGGAAGCTGGTTTGCTTGCAACTCAGAGTCGAACCGAGGGAGCCCAAACTCTCCTTCGACGCCCATGAATGTGAAGGACGAAGCTTGGGATCTGCTTTACGCTGCTGCAGGACAGGTCGCAAGGATGAATTTGAACGATGGAAGAAACAAGTACCTCCACCATGAAAGAGGGCTTCTTGCCCCCCCTCAAAACCTTACTTCGACCCCTGTTTCTGCTAAACAAGCCATCAATGGTTTCTACTCGAACCCAACTGTCACTCCGCAACAGTTGCAGGCTAATCAAGTGGGTCCTCTTTGCCTATAGTACTTCCTATTCTGAAAGTAATTGCAAACTTTGCATCCTCGATAATAATTTCTCCGATTTGTTTCCGTTTAGTTGTACCAGTTAAAACAGAGGCGCTCTGCTGTCTGGGGAAGACAACAGAACCAGCAACATCTACAACATTGTGCGAGGTCTGGTAATTTTGGAAATTACTTCTCTTCGCAACCCTGTCATCCTCTACAACAGCCACATAATGGCGGTTCGGGTATGAGAGCGGTTTTTCTCGGAGGTTCTGGCCCAAAGAGGGAGTCTAGTGGGACTGGGGTGTTCTTGCCTCGCCGAAGTGGGAACCCTTCTGATTCCCGCAAAAAACCAGGTATTTTCTATATATATATTTTTTAATTTTTATTAGTATTTCGGTTTTGGAGTTTTAGAACCTCCAATCGCAAACAGATCTTTAGATTGGGTGTTTTTGGGATTTGCCCTGTTTTGAAAGACAGAAGTTATCCCAATTTTATTATTATTATTTTGTAGTAATTTTACGATTTCGGGTATTAATTTAACTATTGCTATTGCCTAAGCTTCTCTTTCGTATTTTTCGACAGCGTGTTCGACTGTTCTGGTTCCTGCAAGAGTGGTGCAGGCCTTGAACTTGAACTTAGACAACATGGTTGAAACCCAACAACGCTTTGGAGGGTTTGTTCCTGAACATAGCATGCCCCTTCTGTCACAACCAAGGCGTAATATCCATCATCCACAGCAAACAATGAACCATGAATTTTGTCTCCCTCAAGAATGGACGTATTAGCCTCTTTAGATACCCAACTAATCTCTCTTACTAAATACCGTTGTTTTGTTTTAAGTAGAATGGAAGAAGAAAGCCCTCTGAAGGGAAAGAAACAGAGGTGAAGATAGATGTAGTTTGTTTGGTTAGTGGCTTTTATTTTGGGTTTTGGAAAAGAATACAAGGAAGAAGTAGAAGAATTGGTTTTTTGGTTAGTTTTAGAAGGAAATAAGTCCTATTTTGTTTAAGTGGAGATGCAGATATCTCTTGTCGATGGGTATGTGAAGATATAGATAAATAGTACTTTTAGTTATTTATTTTGGGTAATAAATCAAGTCTTAGCATCTCAATGTTTGTATTTGGTTGGGGACCAGGCTATTGTTGTTCCTCTGTTCTGTAGTTCTGTTTTTGTTGCAATAGCAGAGTAGAGGAGGGAAGGATTGAACCACCACCACCACATCCACTGTTATCGGAAATGATCAAATAATATTAAAGTGTGTTCTTTTATTTGCCTTTTAAAAGCTGGAGAATACATTTAGGTATGCGCTTTGATGTACTTAATAACTAGTGGCTTTGCGATCTCTGAAGTGCAACTCCAACGCAGCTACCAATAACCATACCGTCTTATGGGTCATCACGTGGTTATGGATCATGGTTTCAAAACTCGGCTGCGGCCGAGATGAGATTTAAAGCCCACGTTCATTTTTTCTCAATTTTGGACGAGATGACTCGAGCAGCGGGAAACTCGTCTAAGAAGACTGGATTTAGACTGGATTTTGTTCATGGACGATACATGATCCATGATGTCAAAATGAGTTTTAAAACCATGGCATCGCTATGTATATCTATCGGGGCATGCACTCCAATTATGCTACCCAAATTGGTTATCTTTATATATTTTAATACTCTTTATTCCAGATGATTGTTCAAATTAAATCCAAATAAATTTTTTGTTGGTATTGTTGTTCATCTCAACCATTTATTAATTTTCTTTATTTTTAATTGGAGTTGTAAATAAGTAATTGTTTGGGTGCCTATCTTTTGCCCCAATTGATTTGACGAGAGACCAATTGAGATGACCTCGTTAATGGAGGTTTGTGGAGGTGCGATTGCAGTTGATGGTTTGATTTTAGGGTTTTTAACAGTGCAAGGAGCTTCTATTGGTCAGAAACCTACCCCTAAACCCCTACTCCAACTGGTTAATTTTGTTTCCTTCCAAAAAAAAAAAAAAAAAATGAGGTACTCAAGAGGAGCTACCGAATTTTTTTTCTTGAGAATCGAAAGACCCAAAGTCTGGGTTGGGATGGATCGTGTGTTGCGCTCCAGGATCCAAATTTGCAATTGGTCGGGGATGGGTTGCACGATCTATACTGGGGGTTGGAGTTGCTCTAATGTTGGTTCTTCAACACCTTTGGTGTTTTAGATTCAAGTTTGAAATATAAGAGATTTAATTTTTCAAAAGTATTGACTTGAACAATGAATCATTCGCTATTTTGAAGTCTTTTCCTTCCTAGGATGATTCAAGATGCTTGTAATTTTTCCATTCTAGGTCAGTGAGGTCTAATCTATTGAAGCTTCTATAGATCAGCACCACTGATCAGTCCCATATAACATATGTTGATGAGGCAATACCTCATGTTATTGAGTCAACAACTCACAAATGTGCTAATTTTAAGAAAGTGCAGAAACTGAATTTTTTCAACAAGCGTTGAAAATTGATGCAAACAAACAGGGTCTTAATCTGTGTACACGTAGGATCTTTTTATCCTTTTATTAGAGTAGAAACTCATCTTGTCGTAACCAACACAATGAAAGCCCATATTTTAGAATTATACGTATCTAGTGACATCTCTAATGAGTGTTGTTCGACATCTCACACACACAAGTATGAAGATGCATTATCACCTGTAATGGAGGATAATGTCGAGGGATTCTTGGTGATTAAGCATATGATAAAGGTATGCATGATTCCTTTTTTTTTTAAAATTCTTTGTGAGTATCGGGAATATCCCCAATCATAGGTTTGAGATCCGCGTGTCTATGATGAAATGTTCGAATGATCAACTTTGCAATCAGTTGTTAGAATCAATAGCTATTCAAATCGTTCATTTAAAGAAATTGAAACCCTTCATATTGGATGATCATGATTAGGGTTGTCGATGGATAGCTCCCGAATCAGATATGCCTCTATTTGAAAAAAAATTATTGGTATCTGAATTCGAAACCAATAGGATGCCTATTTTCACTATTAGAATTTGAGGGGGAATCAAACCCACCACCACCTCTTGATCACCACTATTACTGATATGTGTGTCGATGCCAATTCCTGAAGGGCCTAAACTAGAATCAATCCCTCCCATTACTAATCTAAGGGTGTTTGCTGTCAAGCTTGTAGAAACCCTTGATTTTTTGTCCAAAAAAATTCATCAATCTTTTACTTCTCTAAAACCCAATCTCGTTCTTATGGTTTGAAGGTTGAAGAAGATGGGATCTTAAAGGGGTTTTCAAAGAGGGGTCCAGTTCAACTGCAAATTATTTGATCGACACATTTTGTTCTACATGAGTTAGAAATTTTAGAATGAGTTGATTTTTGTTGAAGATGATTTTTATGAAGAGGAGATCATCCTCACAAAAAATCAGTCAATTTCGAAATTTCTAACCTCATGTTTATGAGTTAAAAAATTGTAGACTGTCAATTTTTTGTAAATCACTTTTGATTTAGGTAGAAGTTTTTTCATTATAGAGATAATTTTCACAAAAAATCGGCATGAAACTTCTAATGCATGTCAGACAAGATGTGTTGACTAAATAGTTGGCACCGAAACACCTTCCTTAACTATGACATAGTGCCTATTTGAATAGAAAGTAAAATGTAGTTTCGTTTTACTTTTTAAAAAGTAAGGAGTTTAAACTTTTAAAAATAATTTTCTAAAATGAATCCAAAGAGACTTTATAAATTTTAATTTTCAAAAGTTAAAAAGTTACTTTTTCCGTGTATTCCAAACATGCTCTTAATTGTGTTAAAAAAATAAAATACTGAATTAAGTATTTTTATTTTGTTTTGTATAATGATTTGTTCTATCTAACAATTAAAAGATTTTTAAGTATTTTTTCGAACACATCTATTCTATAAAAAATATTCATCAATAGATATATCATCCAATCATATATAATAAATAAATAGTTTCTCCATTTATTGCCTATTGGCCCACAAAAAAAAAAAAAAAAAATTGGTTATGGTAATTTTTGTTTAAATTATAGGTCAAAAGGACATTGTCCTATGGTGTCTGTTGAGAGGATAGGAGGAAGGATTCATAAAGATTTTCTTCTCTCTTACTGGACAGAGATTTGAAAAGATTTTGTTTTCTCTCTCTTTGTCTGTCCAAACGAGACTTAGCAACTACGCAAAGCCAGGTTTCACTCACTGTCTTTTCCAAGTGTTTGGTACTCTCAGTCCGAGAGTTGAAATGGATGGTTTTAGTACTGTGGCCCCCAATCCTCCATCCATTCTCCTTTTACTACCACCGTCACGCATCATTCAAGCCTATCTACCAATCTAAAGATGCATCAAATGGTGGGCCTAACATTTTTATTAGTTGGTGGGTTGAACCCATGATTTCAAAACTCGTCAGAGACAGAGACGTATTGTCCGGGTTAGCTCGATATCGAGTATGGACGAAATGGATAGACGACCTTTTTTTAGTTGGCAGAATCTCACGAGACGAACGAGATGTCTCTGACGAGATATAAAAAATCTCGTTCGAAATAACTGAGACCACGAGTTTTACCAGTTTTCAAGATTAAAATCCTCTTATTTTTACCAACAAATCGAGTTTTATTTCTCTTCTCAATCAAATGAATTAGAGAACAAAAAGTTTTGAATCCAAATAAGATGAAAACCTTCATCTTCTTCATTAGATTTTTTAAATGGTTAAAAATCGTTGTCTTAATGTCGAAATGAGATGAGTTGTATCATCCGAATCAATTTGATATCAGACATGGATGAAACGAGACGCGAAACCAAGTTTTAAAGATTAGAATTCCACGTGACATTATAAAGTAGGAGCATATTTCTTTTAATTACACTAGTGTAAATGGTATTTAAAGTACTATTTAGAGAACCATAGGGTCTCCTTTACGCTCTCATTCATAGATTCCTTAGGAGTCAAGCGATTGAAAATGTAACGTGGTGATGTCAAAGTTTTGTTGAACTAATCCTTTCCAGCCAATATTTGATTAACAATGCTAATACCTCAATTTATTAATATTAATATGGTTACCCACTCATACAAATAAAAAAAATAATTAAAGAGTCTTGAGAAATGGTTGACCCTATAGTTTACCGTCCGCTAACCTAAGTTAAGATGACCATTTATCACGTTTTCAAATCTCGGCAGAGATCTCAACTGTGCAAAATCTTGCGAGATAAACGAGATGACTTGGTCAAGGAAATTGGGCTTTTGTATATTTTAATTTAACCAATTATTTCTTTATGATATAAATATATATAATGTTAATCAAATATAATTTTATCACCAAACATCTTCCTATCTATCTTATTTTTATAAAAAAAAATTATGATTATTTTTTTCTTAAATATATAAACAAATAATTATAAACCGAGCTAAATGGTTTATCTTGTCCATGAACGAGTTTGGGTTGCCTCTCTTTGTTTTGAATATTATTGATTACGACACTTTCTTTCGTCCAACTTACCCAATAACCATATTGAAAAAAAAGAATATTACAAGTAATAACTTCGATAAATATTTTTGGCTAAGTTGAAGACGATGGAATTTTTGGATTAACAAAATCAACGGGGTTTTTTATTTTTGGGGGATTTCTACTTTGAGGAGTTTTACATATCTTGGTAACTCTCGGTTATATAAATAGAGATCTAATTGGATTGTGAAACTTAAGAGAAAATAGTGAGTTATCTTATTTTGTACTCTGGACATAGACACACTGTCGAACCATACAAATCCTTGTATTTTGTGTGATTGTGTTATCTTTGCTATTTCGTTTTTTCACAAAAGTATGTTATCAGTTTGATAACACATTATGGGTATCTCAAATATTCACCAAAACGGGGAGGAGTATATCTAAATCACACCTATTATTCTTTAATCCATATTTTGATAATGAAAGTGGTTGGTTTGCTGGACTGAGACAGAACCAATGTGAGGGACAACCATTTGGAAATTAGTGGTTCATAGATCACACTTGTGAAGGCCAATGAAGTGTAGTTATAAACACCATCTCACTTAATCATGGTTGTGCAATTTGTAGGGCCAGTTTACAGCGTGCCTTACATCAATCATTTTGTCACTCTTCCACCAACACTAATAATTATGATAAAATGATCAAATTAAGGGCCCTCAGTTACTGTTAATATCACATGGAGGTAGGATCCACCAATCACTTGCCTCTTATGCTGACAGTTGACCTCATTTGATGTCACCATTTGGACCCAATTTTTTCTTTCTTTCTGTAATCTAGACTCATGGTTTTCCGAATTAGTATTTAGGGGTAAAAATGAGAATGCCCCCCACATGCTCCGCCTCGAGATGAATGAATTGAGAGAGGGAGAGATTATTGAATCCCGAGGAAAATGATGAAATAACAACCTAAGTCTTTTTCAAATAATGGGAAGACCTAACCTTGAGAATGGGATAAGGTGTATGGGTGATTTTGCATCATTCGACATGAGGGCATGCAATCATGGTTTTAAGAGACAACTCATCCAATTCGTATCGGTATCCTCCACCAACGAGATGGGTTGATAAGTCGTCTCAAATGCATGGTTTGTTCTTGACTTTAAGGCATTGTTTTAAATCTAGTCCAAGGCAACTTGGTCTCATAAATAGACATGACGAGACGCCAAAATGAGTTTTAAAACCATACACACGATCACAGTCCCCATTGTATTGGTCATATCACCAAGTCTTACTTGGGGGTTAACAGAATGGGTTTCTTGACAGAGTGAACCTCAAGAAAAGATAGATTGGGATTGTACGAAATTGGGCCTTAATTGGAAACCAAATTATCCACAGACAAGCCCATTGCTAATCGTAGTCCAATTTAAGGTTAGTTCTTGATTTCTTCATATCGAACTATTTCTTTGCTTTGTTAAGAAAGGCCGTACACTATTCATTTACTCATATTTGAGTTCAGAACTAGTTTCAAGGACATCAAATTGTGTGAGGCTCACAAAATTGACAAAGAGGTTTAAAATGTTCAGATCAGAAGAACCTTGATTGGTCCAGATTTTCTGACTCCCAAACAGAATAATGTTCGTATTTGTGTTAGGAAAGTCCAATCCAAACCCAATTTTTTAATCGAGCACACTATTTCGAGTTTAAACCGAAGCCAGATTTCTGATTTTTCAGTCCAAAACTTGTCCAAGATTTTACTGGGCTCAAAAGGTATAAACGGATCCATACAATTGGCTTATGGGTCCATATAGAACATCTCTTTAATGGGCCAAGAATTTATTTATCAAAACGGTCCCCATTCCACAAACCACCTCTTGAATGGGCCATAAATGAAAAAGCAAATTGAACCAAAGATCATAAATTTTGATCATATTTGGGATCTGATGCATCAATCAAGGTAGCCCAATGCATTAAAATCCACGAAAATAAATGATTGTGGGCCACTCCGCCCTTTTGATTTCCCTAACATCAGAGAGGGTGATGGGTGACGGTTATAAACAAAAGAATTTGAAAAGTCCGCCAAACGGTCATTTTCCTTAGAGAGTTGATTCTTCAAGGGGTAATTTGGGAATCAAACTTTTTGTTTTTTTTTGTTTTGGTCTTAAATTTGTTATTTTCCACCCTAACAATGGTAGTTAGTTTAGAAATTGTTTCACGTATATAACCACTTAATTCACGATCTAGAACGGTGTCTCGTTCCTTTAGAAAGATACGGTGTCTACGTGGCATGTTTTGGTTGGAAATTAAATACATCAATCTGCGTGCTATTAAGAAAACGGCTTGCTTAGGAGCCCGATGTGTTTTAAACTCCAACAAAAACTTGCCACATGGATATTATTCCTATTCTATAATACGGGGCACCTTATTTGAACCTGATCTGAATCCAACCGCTTTCACTGCTTAATTACTAAACTACCCTTCATGGCATAAACACTCTCTCTCTCATCCTTCTTTTATATTACGCCACCCTTCATTTCAGTTTCAATGGCGGATAAGAAAAAGATCCCAGACAAAGTAAGTTATATTAAAATTTATTATTATTTTCTTCTTTTTCTTTATAATTTTTTAATTTTTTAATATTCAAATATCTCTTTAACACAGACAATTTTGGTGGAATTTAAAGTCTCAATGCATTGTAAAGCCTGTGAAAGAAGTGTAGCCAAAGTGATCTCCAAATTCAAAGGTTTTATTCATTTAGAATCACTTCAATCTCTCATTGTTCAAAGATAATATCTGTTCATGTTAGAATTTAATTCAATTTTGTTTTTTTTTTTTTGGGGGTAGAGGTGGAAACTTTTTCGACGGACATGAAGAAACATCGGGTAATTGTAAAGGGTCGAATCAATCCTCAAAAAATATTGAAAAAAATTAAGAAGAAGACTGGGAAGAGAGTAGAGATTGTGGTACCTAGCGATGCTTCGAAATCCAATGCAGGGTTGGAAGACAGTAGTAAAAAAGGTTTGGGTCCAAATCCGAATCCATTGGAATTCGATGATTGGGGAGAGAGTGCAGTGTTGTTTACAATGTTTAGCGACGAGAATCCGAATGCATGTTCAATCATGTAAGAGACATCTAAAATTAGGGTTTTGATTTGTGGATGTAACATATGACTTCATCATAACATATCAATTGGTGTATTTTATTTATTATTTTCAATAATCAATTGATTAGTATAGATTGATAAGAACGTAACCAATACACCAAATTAGTATCTAGATGTTATGGACTTGATCAACACTGACCCAAAACAAAATGGCTCTTTAAATTCTCTGTAAAAAATAGAAAATCAAATATGATTTGGTGTTTTGGTAGGATCTAAATGGTTGCTATGTTAGTTGCACTGCTTGTTAATGTTCAATAATAGGGATAAAAGAGGTAACACAAATTGTCTATGTCCACGGGCTCCCACGTTCCATGATGATGAGATCCTTTCACCATTTTCATAAACCCACATAAAATTTTTAAAACGAGTTAACTATAAATTTAAGAGAAATTTCCTAAAACGTGATCAACTTTTGAAGAAATTCTTATTCGGGCTAAATGTTCATTTTAATTCTCAAAACATGAAGCGTGAGAAAATAGGTTTTTCAAAGCGAGATTGCTGATTTTTATTTATTTACAAAGTGACTATCTCGCTGGTTAGAAAAGTGATGATCTTGCAAATTCGTAGCGATCTCACTTTTTTAAACCAGCGAGATTGTCACTTTTGAAAACATGTGATTTGGATTTTTATGCGTTTGGGAATTAAAATGAATGGTGAGCTGGAATCGGAATTTCGTCATATTCAGCTCATGAAATGGTAATTTACCAAGAATTTAAAGTCCATACCATAATGAAATTCCATGGTCCTAGGAAAATTGTTATGACATTGTGAAAATAAATTATCTCATCGTAATCGCTCCTTGATGTGCAGTCCCTTATATATTCAGCTATATTTTGCCAAATCAATATCAAGACCTTAGCCATTATTTTTGGGATAATAATACCGAATTAACCATCTGTAAAACTTACAACCCTAATTCCTAATTATCATCAACTTCCATCAAATATGTAATAAAAATTCGCTGCGATTACTTACTGAAGTGCTCCACATACGCCTTGAATCCTACAAACAACCCATTTTGATTGTTTTGGTGAATAAATCAAGCAATTCAAATTGTTCCAACATTAGCTAAGCTTGGAATATTTTGAGCTCACATTCTAATGCCTCATATTTTTAAACACGCATCTCGAGAAAAATGTAGATCAACAAATATAAGGATTTTTTTGAAGGTGGAATTTTTCGAACTGATTATACCATTAGATCTGCATTGATAAATTAATCAAAATACACTATAAGATCGCAAAAATCAGAATTCGGGACATAGAATTTTTAATTAACATAAAACAAATTTGATAATGACCATTACATCCTTTTAACACTATAAATATTAAAACCCACAAAAATTTCAGAATTAATCATCTATTTCCCACGTTCTCTTCTTCTAAAATAAAATCATAGCCTCCATTCATCTTCAACATAGGTTTTCATTTACTTAGAGGATTGGTTAGGTTTTAACGTAGAAGAGAAAATCGTTCAATTCATCGCAAGATTCGACGAGAATAAAAGAAATAGTGTTTCCGACTACATATGCTCTTCGGATGTTTCTCAGTCTAAATTTAAGGTAAAGAACTTTTAGGTCTTCCTAATAGTTGTAGATTTCTATGCATTGTAATTTTAAACTAAAAATCTATCTTTTTATTGTAAATTTTTTTTTTTGAAAAACCCATCGTTTTGGTCTCAAAAGGTTTAAAATGTTCAGATCGGAGGAACCTTGATTGGTCCAGATTTTCTGACTCCTAAACAGTCGTTTGTATTTGTGTTAGGAAAGCCCAGTCCAAACCCAATTTTTAATCGAGCACACTATTTCGAGTTTAGCCACAAACCAGTTTTCAAATCTGTCAGTCCAAAACTTATCCAAGATTTTACTGGGCCCATAAGGTATAAACGGATCCATACAATTGGCTTATGGGTCCATAGAGACCATCTCTTTAATGGGCCAACAATTTATTTATCAAAACGGTCCCCACAAACCACCTCTTGAATGGGCCAACAATTTATTTATCTAAACGGTCCCCACAAACCACCTCTTGAATGGGCCAACAATTTATTTATCAAAACGGTCCCCACAAACCACCTCTTGAATGGGCCAACAATTTATTTATCTAAACGGTCCCCACAAACCACCTCTTGAATGGGCCAACAATTTATTTATCAAAACGGTCCCCATTCCAACAAACCACCTCTTGAATGGGCCATAGATGAAAGGCCGAATTATCATAAATTTTGACCATATTTGGGATCTGACGCATCAGTCAAGGTAGCCCAATGCATTAAAATCCACGAAAATCAATGATTGTGGGCCACTCTGCCCTTTTGATTTCCTTAACATGAGAGAGAGCGATGGGTGCCAGTTATAAACAAAAGAATTTGAAAAATTCGCCGAACGTTCATTTTCCTTAGAGAGTTGATTCGTCAAGGGGTAATTTGAGAATTAAACTTTTATTTTTTGGTCTTAAATTTGTTATTTTCCACCCTAACAGCGGTAGTTTGTTCAGAAATTGTTTCACGTACATAACCGCTTAAGTCGCGATCTAGAATGGTGTCTCATTTCTTTAGAAACATACGGTGTCTATGTGACATGTTTTGATTGGAAATTAAATACATCAATTTGCGTGCTATTAAGATAACCGCTTGATGTATTTTAAACTCCAACAAAAACTTGCCACATAGATATTATTCCTATTCTATAATACGGGACACCTTGTTTGAATCTGATCTTGAATCCAACTGCTTTCGCTGATATATTTGCTTAATTACTAAATTACCCTTCATAACATCAACACTCTCTTTTCCTTCTTTTATATTATTTTATTTTTGTGTATTTTCTTAAAAGAAAATAACATCCTTGGGATAAGACAGATGCTAAAAATTCTATTAAGATAGTTTGGATGTATTAGTAGTTATGTAATTTTTAACTATTTAATTATTTGGTATAGAAAATCTAGAAGGCGTAAAATGGAAAAGAAGGAATTAGATTTTATTTGCAAATTTTAAAATTGATTGAGGTAGATTCTAATGACACATCTATTTATATGTACATAGTAAATAAAAATTAATTGTATAGTATGATTATGTATTTCTCATGTATTGATCGATGAATAATGAGAGATGTAAATATCTAGTAGATTTTGGTGATAAATTTTTAGTTGTCATGATAATATTTTATGTTTAAATTGTATGCAATGTTCTTTTTGAAAATAAATGTGAAATTGTATAATCATGTACACGTTTTAGAATGATGAATTGAGCTAGTTAGGACTTAAATCCTTGGGTAAAAGATTCGAAAGATCCTCGAAGAATGTTTTGCATTTTGAAACAGAGAATTTGATCGAACTGTTAAAAAATTGGTGATGATGGTTATGATTAAATTGATTGAAAAATTGGTCAACATTGTATGCATTGATTATTTTGAATGACTTGATTACTTAATGATAACATGATTATATATTTATTTTTATTTATATGTATGTATGTATAGCTGTTAGTGTAGCGATGACTTTCCTACAAGTTTTAGTTTATTGACTCTGTCGAATTTTTATATATAGACAATGAGCATTAAAATTAGAGTTGGGCGATGAAAATATAAAATCATTAGCGAACATGATTTATTTATTTTATTTTGTTAGTTGTTTAGTTTTTTTAGGATTTAAATTTAGAATAATTTTATTTTATTTTGTTATATTTGGTTTGAGTGTAATAAGTACCAAAAAAAGTATGACTACATTTGACGTTTTGATTGAGTTGTAGGATAATACTATCCATTTTGATAAGCATTGATTTCTATTTATTTTAATTCTTTATATATATATATATATATATATATATATATATATATATATGATTCAATGGTTTTTATTTCTTCTCATACTTTTAAATTCAGATATTGAACTAGATTATGGATCAAATCAAAGTTTGAAATTTTTAGGATGCGACACAAATGATATTTGTTCCAATTTTTTTTTTCTATAATTCAAAATTTGATATTTAGGTTTCCACATTTTTCTTAACTTGATCAGTTTAATTTAGTATTAAACAAAGATGGTATTCAAACTTATGTACGGTGGAATAAAAAAATTGTCTCTCATCCAGATCATTTATTCACACTATCAACATGTATCACGAGACAAACACATGACATCATTTGAAAAATATTTTATCTTATTAGACAAGAATATCAATTTAAGAGGATTCTTTCCCTTTTATATAATTACTACTTCGGATAAGGATAATTAGATTGATTGTAATTTAAGTAAGATTATGAATCTTTTTAGGATTTTTCGATTTAAAGACTTTGAAGCCATTGTAGAAAGAAGAAAGAAAGAGACGGAAAAAGGGGAGAAGGTAGGAAGGACGCGATGGACTGAGGAGAGGAGGTTATGTAAATCATATTTATAGTTGAACGACTCCTCAAGCTTGTGGACAAGACACGTTTATCAAATCCCGTAAAAAATCTTTTTGTGTTTTTTCTCTTTTAGTTCTTTTTTCATTATTTGTGCGATTTATTAGTGAATGATCTTGTTTCAAATCAAATCTTGAGGTTAATCACAAATTTGACCTCCACATTATGCATTTTAAAGAATCTGAACTAATCACTAAGTTATTAGTTTGATGGAGAGCCTTCAAATCTTATATGAGTTGAAAAAGTTGGATCACGAAGTAAAAGGGATTGACTAATTTCATATTGTAGAAGTCTACATTGCATACCATTGGTATATAAGATTTCACTAAAAGGAAGAGAAAAAAAAAGAAAGAAATGCAATCCTTTGAAAGCTCAAACCAATCTAACACCTCCCTACGTTTTAAGCAAAAAATTAAATTAGAGAATTAGTTAGTTCAATTTTACTGTGAGGAAAAATACAACACTTAATTACTGTTTATGGAATTTCTTTTGATTAATTAGTGACATGATGTGATATGTACAAATAAAAGAGTAAATACCAATTAGTACGGCCCCAAACTCATCTCATATATGTATATATACCATCGGGAGCCACATATATGTAGAGCATAAAATTTTATGAACACTAAAAAGAAAATAGAATTTAAAGAGATATTTTCACCGTTGGATACAAATTTTAAATCTAATATTTCAATGACCGTTCATTTTTAAACTCAAAATCCAACGCCAAAAATTAATTTTTGGGAGGATTTTTTTTAAGCCCAATCCAAACGACAAATAAGAGGCTGATATGTTATTTGGACCAATGTGGTAGTCCACATGACCCAAATGTGGATCTCGGTTCATGCTCTACATGGTCCCTTTGCTATGCAACCTTTTCCCTATATATATATATATACTTTGCTTATTAATTTAGTAAGATTTCAAATCTTACCAAGGATTATTGGCCCCACATGAATTACCACATTCGTAATCTAGCGCCACAAAATTCTAGATTTCATGGAAAAATTTAGGTTCAAAAATAATATTTAAATAAAAAATAATCTGTTTTGGACTTCATTGAAGGTGTTGAAAATGGATAGATATCGAACTTACAAATTTAAAATTAAAATTCAATGGGAAAAAATAACTTTTTTGAAATTTGTTTTTCCAAAATTTACATTCCTGTGGCATCAGATTATGTTTTTGGATGCCACGACGTGATCTTAGTGAGATTCGAAATTTTACTAAGTTAGTCAGGTTAGCCTGACTCATTTTTTCCCCTTAACCAATGAGAAATAATTTTCTGACGCCTCCACACAATATCAAAATACTCTCCTAACTTAGCATGGATAAATCTTTTTGCCTTGGGATACCCATATGCACATTGTCATAAAAGATGTGCAATTGTGTATGTCAAGGAAAAAGATTTATGGTTTCGTGTCCATACGAGTATTGACCGAGCAAAGAATTTCTATTTAGAAAATTAATACTCTTTTTTTTTTAATGCATGAGGTATCATGTCATTGATTCTTTAGCAATATTATTTTGAATAATGATTTTCTAAGTAGAAAATCTTCATTTGGTTAAAACTCGACTGGTGTGGCACGGACACAGAACCATATATCTTTTTCCTAAGGATAGACAATTGCACATCTATTATGGGGATGTGAAGCGGTGTATCCTGAGAAAAAAAATCTATGGTTCTGTGTCCATGCCACTTCAGTCGAGTATTGACCAAGTGAAGATTTTCTAGTTATTATTTTATAAGTTGTGATAAGTTCGAGAGCTGTAGATCTATGTACATCTCGAGATACATGATTTTATTAGAAAACACATTTTTATGGAGAAGTGCAGTTTTGTGTCCCAAGACTTACAAATTTACTACACCCAAACTTGTCACGACAAGAGAATCGATTGAGTGTGTCACTTGGGGGTAGTTTGATTATCATGATTCTTATTTGAGTCATGCTGGGGTTACATAGGATTTATTGGGATTCTCATAATTCTGACGTGGAGATGCATACATAATTGTAGATGATTTTACTTTGTATAATGAGGAAACACATCTACAGTTATATGTACATCCTGCATCAGACTTATGAGAATCGCAGTAAATACCCTGTATCATTTCAACATTTTCCTTCCCATCTTATACATGACTTGGATCGTCATGCCTTAATGGTCCCAGTTATCAATTATTTCTCATATCTGTTTGACAATTAATGCTAACTTGTGTTAAACAACGTCTTTTCGATAAAATAGACTTTTATATATGGGAAATGTTCAGCACCCTAAGTTTTACCACACACTTTAACAAATGTTTTTTGTCCTACATGGGTTAGAAGTTTTGGAATGGGCTGATTTTTGGTGAGGATGATCTCTATGATTAGAATATCATCTTCCCCAAAAATCAGCCCATTTCGAAATGTTTAGCCCCATGTTTACACGTTGAAAAATCGTGGACCGTCTATTTTTTGTAAACCATTTTTGATGGGGTTAGAAGTTTTGGAATGAGCTGATTTTTGGTGAGAATGATCTCCTCACCATAGAGATCATTCTCACCAAAAATCAGCCCATTCCAAAACTTCTAACCCATGTAAGACAAAACACGTTTGTTAAAGTGTGTGATAAAGCTTAGGGTGCCGAACGGGACCCTTTATATATATATGTAAGTGGAGAAAATAACTATTAAAAAATGAAAAAAAAAATTCTGGATTATCTTGTCACATCATTCATCGATTAAACGGCCTATATATAGGTATTAGAACTCACCAAAGTAGGTATTTATTTCAACATGTGAAATAGAAACGTAAACACGTATCCTCGTATAGATCGGGTAAACTAAATATCATGCTAATGACCATAATAGATCTTGACATGTACAAAAATTTCTTAATAAAATCCTATAGACCCACTAATAATAATAAATCATATCTTGCAATAATAAAATAAAGAAAATTGAAGAAACAATTCCTAAAGACTAAAGACTAGGACAAGAATAACAGAGACAAGTGACGACATTGAAGATCTCAAGACTATTTTGTATCTTCGATGACTTTGAAATAAGTTGTCCAACCTAAAAGTCTAAGGAGCACGTAAGCTATTTGATTTTATATCTTCGATAAGTTCCTCCAAGTTGCAGTAAGAGGACCCACCTTCGCTAACACACCTCTTCGCCTTCTCCGCCATCTCATACGACCTTCTCATAAACTCCTCTCTTCTATCATCCATCAAATCTCTCACCATTTTTTCGACCGTTGATCTATCACACGTGTCCTTCATGTCCACACCAATCTTCCACACCTCGCTAACGAACCTACTGTTGATCTGTTGATCTGCAAAGTACGGCCAACATATCATAGGAACACCAGCTACCACACTTTCTAGCGTCGAATTCCATCCACTGTGGGTCAGAAATCCGCCTACGGCCGGGTGTACCAACACCTCTTCCTGTGGGGACCACTCAACCACACACCCTTTCTCTTTAGTTCCCTCCACTAGTTCTACCGGGATCTGACTCTCACCTTCTTTACCGGCTATGATATCTGACCGTACAACCCACAAGAAACGCTTCCCGCTGTTCACTAAACCGTGCCAAAATTCAAGCAACTCGTCGCGAGTAACCTTAGTAATGCTACCAAAGCTGACGTACAAAACTGATTTCAGTGGCTGCGAGTCGAGCCATGTCATGCAGCTTCTATCTATCTCTCTGAGACTATTAGACGAAGATATTGGCGTAGAAGAATTTCTATTTCTAAGACGAGAACTTAGGAGAGCATGAAGGGGTCCGAGCGTGTAAAGTTTCGGAACTCGAGAGCGGATTTGAGAGAGTGACGAACCCTCAAGATCTTCAAAGGAGTTCAATATTTGAGCGGAAGCTCTAGTTGAGTTGATGCTTTCAGAGAAGACGAGTTGTAGACCTAGATCATCCAGCTCTTTTGTTCGTAAGAAACTCGGAAGATCTCTATGTCGGAGAAAGCCTTCCATCCCCGGGATAGAAGTTATCGGCTGATCCATGTTTGCTTCATCTACAAATATTTACAGACACTTGGTAAAAGATAAAAAAAAAAAAAAAAACGAAGAAATGCGAGTATTAAATAAGGAATTCAAGGGTTTTTATTCTTTTACTTACTTACCCCAATCATAATTCTTACTTCATTATATATAATTAAAAATATTAAAATCACCTCCCTTATCTATACTTTAAACATTAAAAAGAGCTTTTATTGCGGAATTGATTTTTTTTCTTTTTTTAAATCTTATAAAACATATAAAGAGCTTGTAGTTGTATTGTCTAATGGGCATTGCAGTTGTATATCTCGAGAAAAAATCTATGATTCTAACACATGCCACATCAAGAGAGTATGGGGGAGTATGCCAGAGGAGGTAAATAAGAAAATCACGACTCTTAAATATATGTACATCCAAAGAAGACTCCTCTCTGATTAAAATTGACAATTATAAAGAAAGTAAATATTTTTCAGTTAATTAAAATACGTGAAAAGAATAATACTTAAGAGTATGTGGTCCATCCCTTGGTGAATTAACATACAAAACATCAGTTTGATTTATGCATCCATTGATAATAGTATTGTCTTAAGAATGATTTCTAATTTATGGATTTAAATTCTTTTTCAAAAGATTAGGTCTAGTAGATATAAGTTATCAAAACTATGATTTTTAGTAGGTAGATTCACCAAAGGGTGGACTACATATCCATGCGGTCAGTGGATCCCCAAAAATTCCACTCGACATTAAATGAGGTGCCACCTAACCCTAGTTAAAAACGGGACACCTAACTCTAATACTTAATGGTCACGTATGCCCCATAGCTATGTATGAACTTGGAGAGTACATTGCTATTCTATTCGGCTTCCAACTAGCACCAACCAAACAAATTAATCACAATTACTACTATTATTTATTGAATACTAGATATTAAATGTGTTTTTAATAATTTAAATGTCTTCTATTTTAAATGTTTAAGCTACATTATGTAATATTGTTAGAATATATATTTTATTTTTATTTTTAAATCTTTAAACTATGGTAATATTCTGGTTGCAAAAATTATCAATATTTTATTAAATCATTATTTTAGAGGAATAATAGACTGATACCATTTTCAAAAAATTATACTTAATATGATGAGCGGATTAATAGTTTTGAAGAAGAAATTGAAATGAATGGGGAAATATAAAGGAGAGAGAAGTAATGCAATCATAATAAAATTCATGGAAATACAAATTCTTAATTATCGTAGTATAGTATAATTATCCCAATTTTTGTTGTATTATAAAAAAGAGATATTTACTGGGTAGACTTATCAGTTGCAATTTTATTACAAAAACTCCCTTACTTTATCAAGTTGGTTACCGAGCAAACTTTTACTTTATGGACTACGCTAGCATGACTGGCTTGATCTTAGTGGTCAAGTATGCCCCATAGCTATATAAATTTAATTTCTCCAATCACCTTTGTATGGATCTTCCTCTCACTCTCTTAAATTTTTTAAAGTGACTGTTTCTTCTAATTAGAGTTGTAATCGGTCTTCTTTGATGTTAAGAACTTGAAGATTAATAGATTCTTAAGGGGGTTTAGAGTAGAGTTTGAAGATCGACAAATTTTTTGGGAGATAAACTAAGAATGTTTTTTTTTTTTTTTAACATACTCTTGCACATTTTGACAAATATTTGAGATATGCACACGTATTTTCAATTTGATGACATGCCTTATGATCTCATTCTTTTCTTATAGACTATCTTTAGATGTCTTAAATGCCCTCATCTTCAACCTCTTAATTATCACAATTTTTGTTGTATTATAAAAAAGAGATATTTATTAGGTAGACTTATCGGTTGCAATTTTATTACAAAAACTCCCTTACTTTATCAAGTTGGTTACCGAGCAAACGTTTACTTTATGGACTAGGCTAGCATGACTAGCTTGATCTTACTAAGGGTATTTTTGCCCAATTCGAAGAAAAAACCTTTTTGAGCTTGATTCAAGTTATTGAAAATAGATGGCTATCAAACTCCAAAATTCAAATCTAAACTAACGGTCAATATTTTTTAAAAAAAGTTCTTAGAATTCTGTACTTTATAAATCTGAGGCATCAGATCATGTTTTTGGACGTCACAAATTGATGAGGTTAAGATCCACTCCAAGTATGTTGAGTAACAAATTAAGCCATCATTTTGAATTTTATGATTGGATCCCCACTTCAAGGTTTGTTGGATAACAAACTTGATAAAATAAGGTTTGGTGGGTAATAAACTTTATAAAGTAAAGTTTCCTTGAAATTGTAAGAACTTGATCCAAAGGAGTTTTTGTAATAAAAATGCACCAATTAGGTCTAACGGGTAAATCTCTCAATAAAGAATTTTATTTTGTGGAAAGTTTTATAAATAATAATTTCCCTTTAGGTCAAATAAGGCAACTCTAATGTTAATCCTTTCCATTTCTTAAAAAATTTAAAATCTCAAAAGTAATCAAAATCAATTTCCATTTAGACCTCCAAATCACATATTAAAAATGATTTTTCTCCCCCACGTATAACAATCAATGCTTCTTCTCTCCACTAACGGAAGATGTTTCCTAGAGCAAACTTTCCTCTCAAACCGCCAATTTTCTTTCATCGGAAAAGAGAGTTCTGTGAAAGATATCTTGGTAATTGCGTAACTAGTGTCTAAGTCATTTGACAGTCTCACTTAACACAGAACTGTTTAAGTTAAAGATTTGATCAAGTCAACGACAGTTAAGGGGACAGACCTCATCTTGCATTTGGGAGGGTATCACTAATTTTCCAAATTTTATAAGGGGGTAAGACTAAATTTCCCCATACAGATGTTGGATTTTGGTTGACCTATCCGATCCAAATTAAAATCAGATCTGGTCTAGAATGTATTAGATATGCAAAATCTAAGTAAAATTCGTATAAATAAAACTACCTTTTAAGGGAAGTTCGCCGGCTTCAATGAGTTTGGGAATACACAAATATGACCACAAACAGCAAGCACTGACTGTACGGAAAGAAATGATGGGAATCCCAAGATCTTTTGCAACATCGATTGTAAAACTCAAGATTCCATCTGATATGATACACGTCACTGGTGGCCTGTTGTCGTCAGATTTCAGATGAACGGAATTAACCAATTCTTCAAAAGCCGGTCTGACAACGTTCTTAACATAGTTTAAGAAGTCAGAGATGAAAGTAGACGAGCGTGCGTTGTCGGTGGCAAGACCGTCGGAGATGGTTTCAAAGCGGAATCCGGGGAAGGGAGAGAAGCGTGAGTTGATGTTTGTGAAACTGAGGAGTTTTTGATGGTAGTTTTCTGTGGTAAGAAAGGTGACGTGGAGTCCATCTAGGCAGAGAAGCTCTGCTAATTTGAGCATAGAGTTCACGTGACCTTGTGCAGGAAACGGAAATATGAGCACGTGCGGAACTGATTTTCGCTCCATCTGATTTTTTCTTTCTTTCTATGAAAGATGAGAGCTGAAGTGAAGCAATTGATGGTAGATTTAAATAAGAGAAATTCTATTGGCACACCAACTTTTACTTACAATTTAAGACCCAAATTCTTTTGAAATAAAACGATTGTCAATGACGGAAAAAAAAATTGGTCACAATTGTCCTAGCAATGTCTTTCACTACACGTGGGTTAGAAGCGGATGAGCTAGTAAAGAGTTGTGGGCGCAAACATGAAGAAGAGCTAGTAAAGAGTTGTGGGCGCAAACATGAAGAAGAGCCTAATCCTGTAGAGAATATATGAGAATCCCAAAATCAGCATACAACACGTGTGTAGAAAGAGTTAAGGACAGGTAGTTTTGAGGTCATGGATGATGTATTGTTTTTTGGACTCACTCGATTTTATGACGGTCACTTAATGAATAAACGCAGCTGTCAGACCTCGGCGGAGCTAGTAATTAATTGGTGGGGTTCAATTGCCCCCCAATTTTTTTTAAGATAACCTTATATTTTTTAATTAATTATATGTCTTATTTATCTCCAGTCCCTCACCTCTCTTCTCATTTGCCCTTACACCCTCGCCCCCACCCTATCCCTCTACCCCTCCTCCCTTCAATTTTCCTCTTGATCGGGATCTTCTCACATACTAATTGATAATGACCTAAATATCATTTTCTTCAAATCCATTGGAATTCGATGATTGTGGGGAGAGTGCATTGTTGTTTACAATGTTTAGCGACGAGAATCCGAATGCATGTTCAATCATGTAAGAGACATCTAAGATTACGGACTTCATCATAACATTTCAATTGGTGTATTTTATTTATTACTTTCATAATCAATTGATTAATATCGATTGATAAGAACGTAACCAATACACTAAATTAGTACCTAGATGTTATGGACATGATCAACACTGACCCAAAACAAAATGGTTCTTTAAATTCTCTGTAAAAAATAGAAAATCAAATATGATTTGGTAGGATCTAAATGGTTGCTATATGTTAGTTGCACTGCTTGTTAATGCTCAATAGGGTTGGATAAAAGAGGTAACACAAATTTTCTTTAGAACAATCATATTTTTTAGGGATCAATAAATATTTAATTTGTAGGGATACATTTTTCTAAGGAATCTCGAAGAGTGTTTTTCTCATGTCAAATGTTCATTCAATGGAGAGGTTAGAGTTTGTCTTGCTTCATGTATTATAAAAGTGGATATTTCGAATAATTGGTGTAAGAAACTGAGGATATATAGCAATTAAAATAAAACACACACCACACACACACACACACACACAAAAAAAAAAAACGAAGAGAGGGGAAACACGACGTAAGACATACAATATTGTGGTTTGCCAAAATTGCCTACGTCCACGGGCCATGATGAAGAGACCCTTTCACTATTTTCATGGAAATTAGGATTACAATTTCTAAATTTGACTCTCACAGAAAAATTGAAAAAACCCACATAAAAATTCTAAAACGAGTTAACTATAAATTTAAGATTATTTTCCTAAAACGTGATCAACTTTAGATGAAATTCTCATTCGGGCTAAATGTTCATTTTAATTCCCAAAACATGAAGAGTGAGATAGAAGGTTTTTCAAAGTGACTATCTCATTGGTTTAAAGTAGTGAGATCACTGATTTTTGTTTTTTTGTTTTTTTCTTTTATAAAGTGATTATCTCGCTAGTTATATAGTGATGATCTCGCAAGTTCGCAGCAATCTCACTTCTTTAAACCAGTGAGATTGTCACTTTTGAAAACATGTGATTTGGATTTTTATGTGTTCGGGAATTAAAATGAATAGTGAGCTGGAATCGGAATTTCGTCATATTCAGCTCACGAAATGGTAATTTACCCAGAATTTAAAGTCCATACAATAATGAAATTCCATGGCCCTAGGACAATTGTTATGACATTGTGAAAAATAATTATCTCATCGTAATCCCTCCTTGATGTACCTTATATATTCAACTATATTTTGCCAAATCAATATCAAGACCTTAGCCATTATTTTTGAGATAATAATACCGAATTAACCCTCTGTAAAACTTACAACCCTAATTGCTAATTATCATTAACTTCCATCAAATATGTAATAAGAATTGGGTGCGATTACTGAAGTGCTTCACATACTGGCCTTGAATCCTACAAACAACCCATTTTTGGATAAAATTTTTTTGGTGAATAAATTAAGCAATTCAAATTGTTCCAATATTAGCTAAGCTTGGAATATTTTGAGCTCACATTGTAATGCCCCAGATTTTAAAAAATGTATCTCAAGAAAATTTGTAGGTCAACAAATAGAAGAATTTTTTTGAAGTTGGAATTTTTCGAAACCGATTATACCATTAGATTCGCATCGATAAATTGATCCAAATATACTATAAGATCGCAAAAATTGGAATTCAGGACATAGACTTTTTAATTAAAATAAAACAAATTGAATAATGACTGTTACATCCTTTTAACACTATAAATATTAAAATCCACGAAAATTTCAGAATTAATATTCTATTTCCCACGTTCTCTTCTTCTAAAACAAAATCATAGAATCCATCCATCTTCAACATAAGTTTTCATTTATTAGAGGATCGGTTAGATTTCAGCATAGAAGAGAAAATCGCTCAATTCATCGCAAGCTTCGAGGAGAATCAAAGAAATAGCATTTCCAACCACATCCGATATGAAAACTTCGACCCAACTCAATTTTCTATGCTTTTTGGATGTTTCTCAGTGTAAATTTAAGGTAAAGAACTTCTACATCTGCTTAATAGTTGTAGATTTCTATGCATTGTAGTTTTAAACTAAAAATCTATTTTTTTATTGTAATTTTTGTTTGGAAAACCCATCGTTTTGATTCCACAAAGGTTTAAAATGTTCAGATCAGAAGAACCTTGATTGGTCCAGATTTTCTGACTTCCAAACAGAATGTTGTTTGTGTTGTGTTAGGAAAGCCCAATCCAAACCCAATTTTTAATGGAGCATACTATTTCGAGTTTAAACCCAACCCAGATTTCAGATCTATCAGTCCAAAACTTATCCAAGATTTTACTGGGCCCATAAAGTATAAACGG
The DNA here is from genome assembly GCF_017979445.1 of Akebia trifoliata. Taxonomy (NCBI): domain Eukaryota; kingdom Viridiplantae; phylum Streptophyta; class Magnoliopsida; order Ranunculales; family Lardizabalaceae; genus Akebia; species Akebia trifoliata. The sequence goes on along the minus strand of NC_141380.1, from coordinate 2,939,391 downwards.
ATCCATACAATTGTCTTATGGGTCCATATCGACCATCTCTTTTATGGGCCGATAATTTATTTATCAAAACGGTCCCCATTCCACAAACCACCTCTTGAATGGGCCATAGATGAAAAGCCGAATTGAACAAAAGATCATAAATTTTGATCATAGTTGGGATCTGACGTATCAGTCAAGGTAGCCCAATGCATTAAAATCCACGAAAATCAATGAATGTGGGCCACTCCGCCTTTTTGATTTCCTTAACATGAGAGAGAGTGATGGGTTCCACTTATCAACAAAAGAATTTGAAAAATTCGCCGAACAGTCATTTTCCTTAGAGAGTTGATTCGTCAAGGGGTAATTTGGGAATCAAGCTTTTATTTTTTGGTCTTAAATTTGTTATTTTCCACCCTAACAGCGGTAGTTTGTTCAGAAATTGTTTCACGTATATAACCGCGTATGGTGTTCTGTTCCTTTAGAAACATAGGGTGTCTACGTGGCATGTTTTGATTGGAAATTAAATACATCAATTTGCATGCTATTAAGAAAATGGCTTGATGTATTTTAAACTCCAACAAAACCTTGCCACATAGATATTATTCGTATTCTATAATATGGGACACCTTGTCTGAATCTGATTTTGAATCCAACTGCTTTCACCCATATGTTTGCTTAATTATTAAATTACCCTTCGTATCATAAACACACTCTCTCTTTTCCTTCTTTTATATTATTTTATTTTTGTGTATTTTCTTAAAAGAAAATAATTTCCTTAGGATGATAGAGATGTTAAAAATTCTATTAGAATAGTTTGGACACCATTAGTAGTTATATAATTTTTAAATATATAATTATTTGGTATAGAAAATCGAGAAGACGTAAAATGGAGAAGAAAGAATCAGATTTCATTTACAAATTTTAAGATTAATTAAGGTAGATTTTATTGACACATCTATTTATATATACGTAGTAAATAAAAATTAATTATATAGTATGATTATGTATTTCTCATGTGTTGATCGATGAATAATGAGATATATAAATGTCTGGTAGATTTTGGTGATAAATCTTTAGTTGTCATGATAATGTTTTATGTTTAAACTGTATGAAATGTTCTTTTTGAAAATAAATATGAAATTGCATAATTATTGATATATTTTTTAATGATGAATTGAGCTAGTTAGGACTTAAATCCATGAGTGAAAGATCCGAAAGACCCTCGAAAAAGGTTTTGCATTTTGGAATAGAGAATTTGATCGAACTGTTAAAAAAATCGGTGATGATGGTTATGACCAAATTGATGAAAAAATTGGTCATCATTATATGCATTGATTGTTTTGGAACGACTTGATTACTTAATGATAACATAATCATATATTTCTTTTTATTTATATGTATGTATGTATAGATGTTATTGTAGCGATGACTTTCTTACAAGTTTTAACTTATTGACTCTGTCGAATTTTTTTTATAAAGATAATTAGTATTGAAATTGGAGTTGGGAGATGGAAATGTAGAATCATCATCGAACTTGATTTATTTATTTTGTTTTGTTAGTTGTTTAGTCTTTTTAGGATTTAAATTTAGAATTATTTTATTTTATTTTGTTATATTTGATTTGAATGTAATAAGTACCAAAAAAGTATTACTATATTTGACGTTTTGATTGAGTTTTAGGATAATGCTATACATTTTGATAAGCATTAATTTTTATTCATTTTAATTAGTTTTTTAGATATTTAGTTAATATGATTTAATGGTTCTTATTTCTTCTCATACCCTTAAATTCAGATATTGAACTAGGTTATGGATTGAATCAAAGTTTGAAATTTTTAGGATGTGACACACACGATATGTGTTTCAATTTTTTTTTTTCTATAATTCAAAATTTGATAATTAGGTTTGCACATTTTTCTTAACCTGATCAGTTAATTTTAGTATAAAACAAAGATGATATTCAAACTTATGTGCAGTGGAAGAAAATTGTCTCTCATCCGAATCATTCATTCACACTATCAACATGTATCTCGAGACAAACACGTGGCATTATTTGAAAAAGATTTTATCTTATTTGATAAGAATCTTAATTTAAAAGGATTCTTCCCCTTATTACGTAAGAAACAATTTCAAAGAATGTTATGACATTCTAACCGCGTGATGAAATTTTCAACAGTTTTTGGCTCTACAGCAAAGTTGCGACTGAGAAAGGGTGATAAATTGCCAATTATTACGAAAAAGAAGATCTCAAGACTATTTTGTATCTTCGATGACTATGAAATAAGTTGTCCAACCTAAAAGACTAAGGAGCACGTAAGCTATTGGATTTTATATCTTCGATAAGTTCCTCCAAGTTGCAGTAAGAGGACCCACCTTCGCTAACACACCTCTTCGCCTTCTCCGCCATCTCATACGACCTTCTCATAAACTCCTCTCTTCTATCATCCATCAAATCTCTCACCATTTTTTCGACCGTTGATCTATCACACGTGTCCTTCATGTCCACACCAATCTTCCACACCTCACTAACGAACCTACTGTTGATCTGTTGATCTGCAAAGTACGGCCAACATATCATCGGAACACCAGCTACCACACTTTCTAGCGTCGAATTCCATCCACTGTGGGTCAGAAATCCGCCTACGGCCGGGTGTACCAACACCTCTTCCTGTGGGGACCACTCAACCACACACCCTTTCTCTTTAGTTCCCTCCACTAGTTCTACCGGGATCTGACTCTCACCTTCTTTACCGGCTATGATATCTGACCGTACAACCCACAAGAAACGCTTCCCGCTGTTCACTAAACCGTGCAGAAATTCAAGCAACTCGTCGCGAGTAACCTTAGTAATGCTACCAAAGCTGACGTACAAAACTGATTTCAACGGCTGCGAGTCGAGCCATGTCATGCAGCTTCTATCTATCTCTCTGAGACTATTAGACGAAGATATTGGCGTAGAAGAATTTCTATTTCTAAGACGAGAACTTAGGAGAGCATGAAGGGGTCCGAGCGTGTAAAGTTTCGGAACTCGAGAGCGGATTTGAGAGAGTGACGAACCCTCAAGATCTTCAAAGGAGTTCAATATTTGAGCGGAAGCTCTAGTTGAGTTGATGCTTTCAGAGAGGACGACTTGTAGACCTAGATCATCCAGCTCTTTTGTTCGTAAGAAACTCGGAAGATCTCTATGTCGGAGAAAGCCTTCCATCCCCGGGATAGAAGTTATCAGCTGATCCATGTGTGTTTCATCTACAAATATTTACAGACACTTGGTAAAAGATAAAAAAAAAAAAAAACGAAGAAATGCGAGTATTAAATAAGGAATTCAAGGGTTTTTATTCTTTTACTTTTTTTATTATTTATAAATAGCATTGTATTCAAGAACCAAAACCAAGTCAGTCGAGATGACCAACCTGGAAAAACTTACAAGGCAAAGTTAGTCACAAACAAGACAGTAAATCCTATCCCACCTAAATACAAAATCTTCAAAAAACATACTCCTAAAATCACCTCCCTTATCTATACTTTAAATATTAAAAAGAGCTTTTATTGCCGAATTGATTTTTTTCTTTTTTTAAATCTTATAAAACATATAAAGAGCTTGTAGTTGTATTGTCCGATGGGAATTACAATTGTATATCTTGAGAAAAAATCTATGGTTCTAACACATGCCACACCAAGAGAGTATTGGAGGAGTATGTCAGAGGAGGGGAATAAGAAAATCATGACTCTTAAATATATGTACAACCAAAGAAGACTCCTCTTGATTAAAATTGACAATCATGAAGAAAGTAAACATTTTTCAATTAATTAAAGTACGTGAAAAGAATAATACTTAAGAGTACGTTGTCAATCCCTTGGTGAATCAACACACAAAAGATCAGTTTGATTTATGCATCCATTGATAATAGTATTGTCTTAAAAATGATTTCTAATCTATGGATTTAAATTCTTTTTCAAAATATTAGGTCTAGTGGATATAAGTTATCAAAACTATGATTTTCAGTAGGTAGATTCACCAAGGGGTGGACTACATATCCATACGTTCAATGGATCCCCAAAAATTCGACCTGACATTAAATGAAGTGCCACCTAACTCTAATACTTATTGGTCAAGTATGCTCCATGGCTATATATGAACTTAGAGAGTTCATTGCTGTTCTATTCGGCTTCCAACTAGCACCAACCAAACAAATTAATCATAATTACTACTATTATTTATTGAATACTAAATATTAAATATGTTTTTAATAATTTAAATGTCTTCTATTTTAAATGTTTAAGCTACATTATGTAATATTGTTAGAATATATATTTTATTTTTATTTTTAAATCTTTAAACTATGGTAATATTCTGGTTGCAAAAATTATCAATATTTTATTAAATCATTATTTTAGAGGAATAATAGACTGATACTATTTTCAAAAAATTATACTTAATATGATGAGCGGATTAATAGTTTTGAAGAAGAAATTGAAATGAATAGGGAAAAATAAAGGAGAGAGAAGAAGTAATGCAATCATAATAAAATTCATGGAAATACAAATTCTTAACTATTGGAGTAGAGTATAATTATCCCTTTGTTATATTATAAAAAAGAGATATTTACCGGATAGACTTATTTGTTGCAATTTTATTACAAAAACTCTCTTACTTTATCAAGTTCGTGACCGAGCAAACCTTTACTTTATGGACTAGGCTAGCATGACTAGCTTGATCTTACTAAGGGTATTTTTGCCCAATTCGAAGAAAAAACCTTTTTGAGCTTGATTCAAGTTATTGAAAATAGATGGCTATCAAACTCCAAAATTCAAATCTAAACTAACGGTCAATATTTTTTAAAAAAAGTTCTTAGAATTCTGTACTTTATAAATCTGAGGCATCAGATCATGTTTTTGGACGTCACAAATTGATGAGGTTAAGATCCACTCCAAGTATGTTGAGTAACAAATTAAGCCATCATTTTGAATTTTATGATTGGATCCCCACTTCAAGGTTTGTTGGATAACAAACTTGATAAAATAAGGTTTGGTGGGTAATAAACTTTATAAAGTAAAGTTTCCTTGAAATTGTAAGAACTCGATCCAAAGGAGTTTTTGTAATAAAAATGCACCAATTAGGTCTAACGGGTAAATCTCTCAATAAAGAATTTTATTTTGTGGAAAGTTTTATAAATAATAATTTCCCTTTAAGTCAAATAAGGCAACTCTAATGTTAATCCTTTCCATTTCTTAAAAAATTTAAAATCTCAAAAGTAATCAAAATCAATTTCCATTTAGACCTCCAAATCACATATTAAAAATGATTTTTCTCCCCCACCTATAACAATCAATGCTTCTTCTCTCCACAAACGGAAGATGTTTCCTAGAGCAAACTTTCCTCTCAAACCGCCAATTTTCTTTCTTTGGAAAAGAGAGCTCTGTGAAAGATATCTTGGTAATTGCGTAACTAGTGTCTAAGTCATTTGACAGTCTCACTTAACACAGAACTGTTTAAGTTAAAGATTTGATCAAGTCAACGACAGTTAAGGGGACAGACCTCATCTTGCATTTGGGAGGGTATCACTAATTTTCCAAATTTTATAAGGGGGTAAGACTAAATTTCCCCATACAGATGTTGGATTTTGGTTGACCTATCCGATCCAAATAAAAATCAGATCTGGTCTAGAATGTATTAGATATGCAAAATCTAAGTAAAATTCGTATAAATAAAAATACCTTTTAAGGGAAGTTCGCCGGCTTCAATGAGTTTGGGAATACACAAATATGACCAGAAACAGCAAGCACTGACTGTACGGAAAGAAATGATGGGAATCCCAAGATCTTTTGCAACATCGATTGTAAAACTCAAGATTCCATCTGATATGATACACGTCACCGGTGGCCTGTTGTCGTCAGATTTCAGATGAACGGAATTAACCAATTCTTCAAAAGCCGGTCTGACAACGTTCTTAACATAGTTTAAGAAGTCAGAAATGAAAGTAGACGAGCGTGCGTTGTCGGTGGCAAGACCGTCGGAGATGGTTTCAAAGCGGAATCCGGGGAAGGGAGAGAAGCGTGAGTTGATGTTTGTGAAACTGAGGAGTTTTTGGTGGTAGTTTTCTGTGGTAAGAAAGGTGACGTGGAGTCCATCTAGGCAGAGAAGCTCTGCTAATTTGAGCATGGAGTTCACGTGACCTTGTATAGGAAACGGAAATATGAGCACGTGCGGAACTGATTTTCGCTCCATCTGGTTTTTTCTTTCTTTCTTTCTTTCTATGAAAGATGAGAGCTGAAGTGAAGCAATCGATGGTGGATTTAAATAAGAGAAATTCTATTGGCACACCAACTCTTTGCTAGCTCCGCTTCTAACCCACGTGTAGTGAAAGAATATATGAGAATCCCAAAAAATCAGCATGCAACGCATGTGTAGAAAGAGTGAAGGACAGGTCGTTCCGAGGTCATGGATGATGTATTGTTTTTTGGACTCACTTGATTTTATGACGGTCATTAAATAAGTTAAGCAGCTGTCAGACCACGGCGGAGCTAATAATTAATTGGTAGGGTCAATTGCCCCCACCCCACCCCACCCCACCCACCAACCACACACAAAACTTTAAAATACCTTACATTTTCAACTAATTATATAATCCCATTTGTCCCCACTCCCTCACCTCTCTTCCCATTTGCCTCTGCCCCCTCACCTCGCTCCAATTCTCCCCTGCCCCCCTCCATTCAATTTTCCTCTTGATCGGGATCTTCTCACATACTAATTGATAATGACCTAAGTATCATTTTCTTCAACTTCTAAATAAAAGTTTCTAAATTTCTTCCTAAAATCAGTCGTCTTCAAGTTCTTCAAATATACAAGTAACCATACTTGAACTCATCCTCTTGTTTTTTTTTTTTTCCTTTTTATGATTTGTGAAATCAACCTACAAGCCTTTATAAAACATTGGATCCATGGGTATTGCTTATTTTTCTCAAATCTATAATTGAAAAAAAAACCTTTTCTAATAAATAAAAAAACATTTAATAAATATTCTCAAAATCAACGGAGATTTATCATCTTTCACCTAATTTTGATAAATTATAAAAATATTGAAGGGAGAATGGAAGTAAGATTTGTTGTTAGGAAAAATCCATACTAAGATTGATAACGCAATGCCATTGAAACGACATGCATAAAGATGAAGGTAAAATCTAAGTACTTGAATTGCAAATATATTTTCTCTTAGGATTTTCTCTCAATTTTAAGGGTCATTCTTTTTTTTTATTTCAATACATGCGACATCATCGCATTGATTTATCATTTTAGCACAAAATTTTGTTAAGAATCGTGATAATTTGACCATCCCACGTGACACACTCAATCGACTCTCTTGATATGACAAGTTTGGAAGTCGTAGGTCTGTACGTCTCGGGATACAATTGCACTTCCCCAAAAAAATAAGTGTATCCCGAGGGAATTGTGTATCCTGAGATGTATTGATCTGACTCCCAGACTTTTCACGTCAAGAGAGTCGATTGAGTGTGTTACATTGGGCAGTCAAATTATTATGACTATTATGTTAATTAATTCAAGAAAATGTAAGGTTAGGATCGGAACTAATGCTCACTTTTAACTACAAAATATCATGGAGAGTGAAAGGAGATAAGTATGAGAACTAGCAAATGAAACCTGTCGAGTAATAGTATCTTAAACCTCAACTTTGTATGATCTGGAACCTTAGGTCCGACAAGAGAGCACCATATCACACCCAAATCTTGCAGGTGCATGCAATACCCTACATCATGATGTTCCACTGCACCCTTGCTTTCTATGGCAACTTTAGAGATATTTTGAACAAGTTGATATTTTGCAATGATGCCGCAAGGAGACAAGGAGTCCATTCCAGCCAAATTTATTTTCAATTTGTCTGGTGAAGTCATATAAGTTACAAGAATTTAATTTTTGTAAATCTTTTATTTTACTTTATACTATAATGCACTATTTGGACCCTTGACCATGGTCTCAATTCAGCCCAAAAGTGATATTAAGCCTCTAGAGGCCAAGATGAGTTTGATCACAATTATGCTAGTCTTAGCCTCTTAGCCAATTAGACATGAGTCAAATTGATTCTCTTTGGGTCCAAAGTAGAAAACAATACTAGTTTAGGGAGTCGTTTTTTCTCACAAAATTTTTGTTGACAGTGCTGACGGGCTCCTCAGTGCTTGCCACATCAAGCATACAAGCGTTGTTTTGTGACTAGCAAAGGTACTTTTGTAAATTAAGAATACTATTCAATACACGTGGATATATGTGGTTGGGGGATCCCATATTTCTGTGAACAAAAGTATTTTCCTAGATTAGGATAGAATAATGATGAATGAAAAGTGGTTTTGGTATGCGGCTGATGTGATAAGGGCACAAAACTACACATCTTTTTTCCTATGTATCCCAGTGAAAAAGATATATGATTTTGAACCTTTGCTACGTCAATTGTGTACCCAACTACCAACCAAAATCGTGTGCATTCATTGTGACTCTTTAGGATATTGTTATACACATTAGCCATCATGTTTTCCCACTTTTTCTTTAGAAAAAAAACAGAGGTTTTGTTAACATGTGCCCTCAGATCCACGTGGACCACATCAACCATATTAGTCAATGGCATCAGTCGATTGCGACTCAATTTTTTTTCTCACAATGATGGGTGGTGTATTGAATGACATCCCTAACTTACAGAACTACCCTTCTCAGGTACAAAATTATCCTTGCTATGGTTGATGTGGCACACACCAGAGAATTTGTGAGCAAAAAATCACTCGATTTTATGTAATTACAACCTAGGTTGTGGAATATGGGATCCACATTCCTTGAATCTCACTAACTTTAACTAATTTTGCACCTTCAGTTTTACGTCAGTATATTTCCTTAATTGATTAGTAAAAAAAAATAGAAAACTCAGATTTTTGGGTTCGCATTGATTATCAAATTGGCAAAATTCAATACCATAGCCTTCTAGATTTCATGCAGAAAATCACTTCAAAAGAATCAAAAAAATCTTTTTAAACTTGATTGAAGGTGTTGAAAATGAATGACTATTGAATTCCCAAATTTAAAATTAAAATCAAACATTGAAAATTAATTTTTTTCAAAGCTCTTACAATGTTGTAGTTTATAACTCTATGGTATCTGATCATGTTTTTGGATGCCACAAATTGATGCGATTAGGATCCACTCCAAGGTATATTAACTAACAAATAAACCCCATCAATTTGAATTTTATGATGCGGATCCCCAATCCAAGGTTTGCTGGGCAACAAACTTGATTAAGGTTCCCTTGGAGTATTCAGAACTCGAAGGGAGTTTTTGTAATAAAATGCAACATTATACGTCCCATAAAGGTCAAGTAAACCTCTTTTTTGTAATAAAATGGCAAGTAAATCTCTTTTTTTTTTTTTTGCTTTCTTTTGTTGGGTGGGTCCCATAAAGGCTACTGAAATGACACAATAATGTGTTGGTTCAATGGATCATCTCTGACCTTAAACTCACAAAAAATGTTGAACTGACTTTCTTGGGCACCACGTTCAACACTGTGCTGATGTGGTAGTGTATAAAGAACCATAAATACTTTTTCTTGCGATGCAAGTGAAAAAGTCAAAAGTCGTGATAAACTGACTTGAAAAAAGCTATTCAAAATTCACTAACGTGGCACGTACACAAAACCATAAATCTATTTTCTCAATATGCACAAGGAAAAGATCTATGGTTCGCACATGCATCCACATCAGTGAGTGAAATTCAAGTAACATCTTTCGAATCAATTTATCATTATACAAAAGAGTCGTGTTAGAGTGATCTCAAGATTGGCTTTGTCTTACACTTTGCTGGTGTGGAGTTGCTCCCAAGACCATAAATGCTTTTCACTCATATTTGGATGGTGTCGTACGCACATTCACATCAGCTAAGTGAGAATTGATGTCAATCTCGAGGTCATTGTAGCCTTAATCTACAAAAATTAACGTTCTTGTGCTCACTACCATGTAAGCATAGTATTGAAGGCACTATCAAAGGAAGTTAGTGTAGAATGACTTTGAATTCAACTATGATTATAAAAAGAGTCATGATTTTCTAACTCCCCCCAAATTCTCCCCATTTGGCTGTACCTATCATAATTTTTTTGCCCGGATATACAACTACACATTCCCATAAATATGTGTAATTATGTATCCGATGAAAAAGTTTATGATTTTATGCACAACCATATGGGGGTGGGAAGTAGGGGTGCAACTTAATTCGGTTTAAACCGAGAACCGAACCAAACCGTGAGATTTGGATTGGTTTGGTTCGGTTTAGATAGAATTTGGTTCGGTTTCGGATTTAAAAAATAAAAAATTGATGAATTCGGTTCGGTTCTCGGTTTAGGTAATTTAAAAAACCGAACCAAACCGAAAACCGAATTAATTAATTTAAAATTAAATATTATATTTGTTTTTTAATTTTTTTATATATAAAATCTCATTCGTTCGTCTCTCTCATCTCTCTCACTCCCTGCGCTCTCTCTCTCGTCTCTGCGTTTTCTCTTTCGTCTCTGTGAGCCGCTGCCTCCTGCTGCTGTTTCTCTCTCTCTCGTCTCTGCGATCCACCGTCAGCGGCTGCTCTGTCTCTCTCTCTCTCGTCTCTGCACTCTCTCTCTCTTCTCTGCGATCCGCCGCCAGTGCCAACCTCTCGTCTCTCTCTCTCTCTCTCTCTCTCTCTCTCTCTCTCTCTGCGGTTGGGTCTTGATCGGTGACCTGAGGAGAGATCTGCGGCTGTGACCACCGACTGCGACAGGTTCCTCCCCCCCCCTTTCTCTCTCTCTCTCTCTCAGCTGCTGCAATTTACCGAATTAAGATTGAACCGAACCGAACCGAATTAATATCGGTTTGGATTGGTTTGGTTTTAGAAGACTTCGGTTCAGTTCTAGTTGTTATATAGTGGAATCGATCTTGATCGGTTCGATTCTGATTTTGCTTTAACCCGAACCAAGTTGCACCCTTAGTGGGAAGTTTATCATAGGGGGAGTCAATTTATCATTATTTTTATGAAAAGTGAAAGAAAAACTCTCTTATCTCATATCTATTTGTTAAAGAATAATGATTTTATAATAAGATAATTTTCACTCAGTCAATACTTGGCTAACGTGGCATAAACACAAAATCATAAATGCTTTTCCTCATAGTACACATTTGCACTTATTTTATGGAGATGTGTATCTTAAGGAAAGTAATCTATGATTTCACGTCCATGCCACGTGAGTCAAGTGTTGATTATTGAGTGAAGATTTTCTAATTAGAAAATAAAGACTTTATGACAAATACCAGTGTCAAACGACAATTTAGACTCTCCATTAAACATATGACTCACCTGAGAGATAAATTGTGAATTATTAAGAAAGGAAAACGAAGATATAATCTTCGATGATTCCTTGGAAATCCAATGTGGCTCTTTTTGGGTTCTCGTCACCATATTTGATATTGAAATTTGCTCTCCAATGCAAAAGGTTAAAGAGCACGCAAACTATTTGATCTTATATCTTGGATGAGTTCCTCAAAGTTGCAATAAGAAGACCCACCTTCGCTAACACATCTCTTTGCCATCTCCGCCATCCGATCGGACCGTCTCATCAACTCTTCTCTTCTATCATCCATTAAATCCCTCACCATTTTTTCAACCGTTGATCTATCACACGTGTCTTTCATGTCAAGACCAATCTTCCACACCTCACTAACAAATCTACTATTAATTTGCTGGTCCGCAAAATACGGCCAACATATCATCGGAACACCAACCACCACACTTTCTAGCGTCGAATTCCATCCACTGTGGGTCAGAAACCCACCCACTGCTGGGTGTACCAACACCTCTTCCTGTGGAGACCACCCAACCACAAACCCTTTATCTTTAGTTCCCTCACGCAGTTCCACCGGGATTTGACTTTCACCTTCTTTACCGGCTATAATATCCGGTCGTATGGCCCACAAGAATCGCTTCCCACTATTCACTAAACCGTACCAAAACTCAAACAACTCATCCCGAGTAATCTGAGTAACGCTGCCAAAGCTGACGTACAAAACTGATTTCAGAGGCTGCAAGTCTAGCCAAGTCATGCAACTTCTATCTATTTCTCTGAGACTATTAGATGAAGAGGTGGGCGAAGAAGAGCTTCTACGCGAATTTAGGAAGGCATGGAGGGGTCCGAGCGTGTAAAGTTTTCGAACCTCAGAGCGAATTTGAGAGAGCCACGGACCTTCAAGATCTTCGAAGGTGTTGAGTATGTGCGCTGAGGCGCGAGTCGAGTTCATCGTTTCTGACAAGACATGTTGTAAACTTGGACCATTGAGTTCGTTTGCTCGAAAGAAACTTGGAAGATCTCTACGTCGGAGAAAGCCTTCCATACCCGGTATACATGTTATAAGCCGATCCATGTCAGCATCATCTATAGATGTAAAATCAGGATCCAGAACCACAATTAACAATTTTTCGAATAATTCTTGAATTTTTTGAATGATACACAAAACAATTAAAACTTCCGTCCAATTCAACTCTTATTAAAAACATTTGCAACTTTTTGAATCTTTTTGAATCATTCATGATTTATTCTTTTTCAGAATCAAACAAATCAAATATACTTTTTGCAAAGAGGGTTAAAAAGATAAATTAACCCATATTTTTATAATATAAAAAAAATTCAATCTCAATATTGCATGATAATGTTCTTTACACTTAATGGTTTCATTAGTAGACAATCACTAACCATTATTTGTTATCAAATCTCATGATTATCAGTCAACAATTAATTTTTCACTTTATTTATTTATTTTATATTTCTCACCTCTTTGATTTTTTGAGCATGAGTATTAGTAACTCAATTAAGTCTTATAGTATGTGCTTTGCATTATGAAGATTTGTGTTAATAATATATTTAATCATATGAAAAAAATTTACTTTTAATTTTTCTTCTTCTTTATATGCTATTTTAGAGTAAATATTAAAATGAAATATGTGTAAGATATCCAAGTGTTATTGATTTGTAATAAGGCTTGAGTTTTTGATATACATATGTATAAAAGTATCATATGCTCTTAATTTAGCAAGGAAGAATTCAAAGATGAAGGGTACTTATTGGTGATTTTGAAAAATAAGATATAAAAATAATAAATCTTAAAAAGATAGGGGAGTTTTCTAAATATTTGGATATAAGTACTATGAAAATTTTAATATGTATACACACGAATTTTTGAAAGTTTTCTAGAGTATTAAAGTCGAATTACACCCGAATTGTTCTCTTGATGCATTTTTGCTATTCTTCAAATTTTTACTGAATTTTTAAATGAACTACCAAGTGTATATTCAGATTCATACTCGAATTAATCCTGTAACGATTTTTTGTCATACACCGAATTTCTTACTATGTCCAAAACGGTGTCATGTTCACATAGAATAAGAACAATGTCTACGTAGTAAGTTTTGATTAGATTTTAAAACTCCTCAGACTCATAAACAAGCTGTGCATGTGGCCGTATGTTGCTCTAGGAATGGGACACCGTTATGCATTGCAACTCTAAAGATAAATGAAGAAATGCAAGTATGAAATAATTCAAGGATTTTATTCTTTTCACTTAATTCATAATATTAGGATCACCGCCCTTGACATATATATTTTAAGGATTTTGTTAATGGGGGCGGGGGGCACACCTTAAAGTGCAATATATACACTTTGGAAGTTATATTTCATACCAAAAATAGCCTTAATTTTTTTTAATTATCAAAATACCTTTAGATTTCAATTGCCAAGAGTGTTTTTATTACACTTTAAGGTGTGCCCTAAGGGCACACGTTAACAAGACCCGTATTTTAAAGGGTAAATTACCATTTCGTGAGTTGAATATTACAAAATTCCGATTCCAGCTCACTATTCATTTTCATTCCCAAAACATGAAAATTCAATTTGTTAGTTTTTCTAAGTGATGATCTCATTGGTTAAAGTAACGAAATCGCTGTGAACCTTCGAGATCGTCACTTTTACAAGCAACGAGATTGTCTCTTTAAAAAAAAAAATATATCAGCAATCTCTCTACTTTAAACCAACAAGATCGTTAATTTGAAAAACCTGAGATCTCGCTAATTATGATTTTGTAATTGAAATGAACAGTTAGCCGGAACGAGAATTTCGTCAAAAATTGATCATATTTTGGAATTAAAATTAACAGTTAATCGAAATGGGAATTTCGTGAAAAGGTGATCACTTTTTTTGGAAATTTCTCTTAAAGGTAAGTAGTTGAAAGCTACCTTCGAACGGAAACTCGCCAGCTTCAATGAGTTTTGGAATGCACATGCACGACCATAAATAGCTAGCACTGGTAATACGGAACGAAATGAGTGGAATCCCAAGATCTTTTGCAACATCGATCGTAAAACTTAAGATTCCATCAGCTATGATACATGTCACAGGCGGCCTGTCGTCAGATTTCAGATGAACGGAATTAATCAATTCTTGAAAAGCCGGTCTGACAACGTTCTTAATATAGTTTACGAGGCCGATGATTAAACTAGGCGAGCTTAGGTTATCAGTAGGAAGACCGTCGGGAACGGTTTCAAAACGGAATCCAGGGAAGAGAGAGAAGCGAGAGTTGATGTCTGTGAAGGTGAGGACGCTGTGGTGATTGTGCTCTGTGTTAAGGAAGGTGACGTGGAGTCCAGCTAGGCAGAGAAGCTCTGCTAACTTAAGCATTGGGGTCACGTGACCCTGTGCGGGAAACGGAAATATGAGCACGTGCGGAGTTGGAATTTGAACTGGATCTGGTTTTCGCTCCATCTGGTTTTTTTTTTTTTTCTTTCTTCTTCTAGATGAATTGAGAGCTGAAGAGGAGCAACTGATCGTCAATTTAAATAAGAGAAATTCTATTAAACTAATCTTTTTCAAATTAAACTATTGTGAATGAGAAACACTTTTTTTTTTATTAGGTAAGATTTCAAATCTTTCTAATTGTTGTTTGGCTCAAATGGAATATCGAATTGGAAATCTAACACCACATAGATGTAGATTTTATCACAAAATTCAGATTAAAAAATTCAATTTATTTTGTTGGTCTTGATTCAATTTTTTTTTATTTTTTTAATTATAAAGTTCATAGATTTTGTCCTCTAAGTCCCTGTTGCATTGGATCTTTTCTTTGGATATCACAAGATGAGCTCAACCAACGTTAGTAAGATTTCAAATCTTACTAAGTTAGGAAGGCTAGACATACTAATAGTGCGTAGAGGGTAATAGTCGTCTTTTAATAACAAGGCAAGGTCTGCGTGCTACGTTCTTTGTCGACCTGGAAATTGGCCATTTTGTAAGCGACAAAATAAATAATGAAAGATCTGGCGCGTTGATCTTTTAAGCAACAAAGGAGAACTCGTGCCTGTTCACGTGTATATGTGGTGAAATTGAGTTTCGTGCGACTTAATCGCATCGAAAGTTTATAACCACCCTCCAACAATATGTGTGTAGTAGGTGGTTGATGAAGTCATGCATGACGTAATCATTATTGTATTAGATAATAAATAAAGGATAATGCTCAAGTAGCGTTGAAATGTACATCTCAAGATATTGATGAAAACACCCATGATTCACATTCACGTCAGAAATACCCCTTCATGATGTACGTGTCAATGTTAGTCCAACATGACTCATAAATTAAAGAGGATGATACTGAAGTAACATTAAAATGTACATTGTAAGAGGTATTTCTGACGTGGATGGATGTCTGAACCATAGATAATTTCTTCAAGATCTCACTATGGTTCTAACCCACGTTCACGTCAAAAATATCACTCAAGATGTACATTTCATTATTACTCCAACACGACTATAAATAAAATTGGTGGGCCCATAATTATGTCACCAAAGCATATGTGAAAGGACTCCTAACACTGATAACCCTAAATAAATGGAAATCCAATTAAAAAAGACTCCTAATAATTCAATTTATTTTATAATTTATGTTTATATCAAATTTTAAAACATTACAAGAAAGATACTTTGGACGGCTTTGAGGAAATAAGATGCCAGAAGTGTTTTAGACTTTTGGAGACATTTGTGTGTACTTATTATTCGGCTCTATTTACATAATAAAATTGGATAGTTTAAGACAGAAGTTAATTGGTTGGCAACCACGAAAATGAAAGAGTTACGATAGTCATGTATGCAACACGATGTTTTGAACTCCAATAAAAATTTGCCACGTACATACTTAACGTTGTTATAGGAACGAGACACAATTTTGGATCGCAATTTGAAAATGAAAAAGGCTAGTCCCAACTTGGGTTGAGCCTCTCCATCAACATGACTGTTGGTATCTTTAGGATCTGATCACTGGGGAATTTGCTTTTTGCCTCAAATCCAAATGACCATGTCAATGAATTTGCTTCAATTTTTTTCCAAGTTTTTTTAAATTGACTTCCTTGGATATTGTGCTCAACAATTTGCTGATGTGGTAATGGATAGAAAACAATAGGTTTTTTCCTCTTGATACAAGGAAAAGATCAATGATTTTTTGCATACTACCACATTAGCACAGTGGTGAAAGAAAACAATGCAGCATTTTCGAGATGGAATCTTGTGAATCAAATGTGGAGGATCGAGACAGAATATTTTTTTTTGCTCATAGAGTCCACTAAAATCTGGGATCTGCCCATCACATTTACCTACGTGAATTGAATGGCATCCCTAATTTACAAAACCCTTACTTGCTTGACGTGGCACACAATGAAGCGTCTCTTGATTAAAAAAAAAAAGAAAAACTCCGTATTGGACCCTCCTCCCACACCTCAAAAGCCTCAATCCAAGGAATTAATACCTGGTATATAGAGTACTGATAATCTGACTTATCCACATGGCAACTCAATAGACTTATTTGACGTGACAGGTTTGGGAACCATAATTGTGCTTTCCTCGGGCTATCAAGCTATGGTTCCCCATAAAAGGTATGGTTCTGTATCCCGAGGAGAGCACATCTACGATTTTAGAGTCTATCACGTCTAATAAGTCAATTGAGTATGCCACGTGCCTAAGTCAGATTATCACAACTCTAATATATTTTCTTTTAAAAATTTCCTTGAATTGTGGTTTACATGGCATGCCTAATATAAGTTACAAGAAACTCTAATTTTTCTAAGTTATTTGTGACTCTTACCATTTTTTGATCCTGGACAGTGGTCTCAATTGGGCCTCAAAACGATTTTTAGTCTTTAGAGGCCAAGATGAGTTTGATCACGATCAAACTAGTCTTAATTAGACATGAGTCAAATGATCCTCTTTCGGGCCAAAGTAGAAATCAATACTAGTTTTAGATGTTGGGTTGATACTCATAAACCATGATGTTTCCCCACTTAAAAAAAAAAAAAAATTCTATTTGCAGGCAAAAAAAAGAAGGACAAGTATGGAAATAAGCTTTGCGCCGTTATTAGTACACTAAACTTTAGGCTTAACTGTATGGTTCCACAACCAATTTGGGCATGAACGTGGACTTGAATTAATGGGGTTGGCATTATTTATCAATTAGTCAATTACGATGGCATGGGAACCTTAAAAGTGGGTTGGTTTATAATGGAGTTAAAGGTTTGGGTACGAAAAACCATTAATAAAAACAGGTGAGTTCACACAAGATATATTAATGTACACGTCTTCCTTCTTTAACAATCATTGGGAGTCCTGGGACAAGAGATTTGAAATCCAACTTTTAAGGACTATGGGCACCTATATTATTTGATTTGATGTCTTGGACAAGTTCTTCAAAGTTATAAGACGACCCATCTCGACTGACTTGGTTTTTTCATGAATATAAGACGACCCACCTTCACTAACACACCTCTTCACCATCTCTGCAATCACATTTAACCTTCTTAGCAACTCCTCTCTTCTATCATCCATCAAATCCCTCACCATTTTCTCAACCGTTGATCGGTCGCATATGTCCTTCATGCCATCTATTTTCAAAACCTTAGATATATCATGCTCAAAAAAATATTTTTCTTTGAATATTTTTTTGAATTTGGATTTTTCAAGAAATCTAGAAAGCTGTTGCATTCGAATTGTAATATGATAATCCATCCAGTCCCAACTACCTTTAGTAAGATTTGAAATCTTAGTAAAGAATGGGAACGTAAGCAATTTTGGGAGGAATTGGATGATGTAGGATCTTATTGGAACCGTCCATGGTGTTTGGGGGGAGATTTTAACGTCATTAGATTCACTTGTGAGAAAAAAAGGGGATCAAGGATAACATCAAAGATGAGAAAATTTGGAGAATTTGTGAGCCGGAACAATTTAGTGGACATTCCCCTTCAAGGTAGAAGATTCACGTGGTCCAATCATCACGATGTGCCCACCCTTAACAGATTGGATAGATTCCTTGTTTCAGATGATTGGGTTCAGTTATTCTGTCAGATTTCTCAGACGGCCATTCCTAACCCAGCGTCCGATCATTGCCCCATTCAGTTGGAAGCAGGGCCGTTTAGTAGGGGTCCTATTCCATTCCGCTTTGAAGTTATGTGGTTGAAATAACATGATTTCAAGGAATTGGTAGCAGATTAGTGGAGGAGCTTTGCGTTTGTAGGAACAACAGGGGAAGTGTTCAGGAAAAAGCTAAACGCTCTAAAGGAGGTTCTAAAACAGT
Source organism: Akebia trifoliata (assembly GCF_017979445.1). NCBI lineage: Eukaryota > Viridiplantae > Streptophyta > Magnoliopsida > Ranunculales > Lardizabalaceae > Akebia > Akebia trifoliata. The sequence continues at coordinate 2,920,746 of NC_141380.1, read as the reverse complement.
GGAACAAGGAATCAGTCGGAAGGGTAGATGTTTAGAAGAAAGAGTCCCTGTTAAGAATCGAGGAGTTGGATAGAATCGAAGAGTCGAATTCAATTTCGATGAGCGACAAGACAACAAGAATCAATCTTCGAGAGAAGTTCCAACGGTTGGCTCTTATGGAAGAGATTAGTTGGAAACAGAAATCAAGATCCAGATGGCTTAAAGAAGGAGACAGAAATACTAAGTTCTTCCATAGTATGGCTAATGCTCGCAATAGAAATAATCGCATTACAAAAATAAAGGTGAACGGAGAATGGATGGAAGGGGAGGAGGAGGTTGCTAGAGGAATTGTAGACTTTTAGAAGCTATACTCTGACGAAAACTATATCAGACCAAAACCAGATTTATTACAGTTTGATAGAGTCACTGAGGTGCAACGTGATTGGTTGGAAAGACCGATTGAAGAAGAGGAGATTTGGGGGGTCATCTCAAGCATGAAGAGCGATAAAGCACCCGGGCCGGACGGATTTCCTGTAGAATTCTACAAAACATGTTGGGAGACCATCAAGAGAGACTTCATTGCGGTCATAGAAGAGTTTTGCAGAGACGGAGTGATTGACCCCGGTTCAAACTGTACTTTCATCGCTTTAATCCCTAAAGTGGTAGGGACAGAAGATATCAAGGATCTGAGGCCCATCAGTTTGGTGAACACTAGTTACAAAATCATCACGAGTCTCCTTGCAAAAAGATTGAAAGGCGTCATTCAAGGACTGATAAGTCATAATCAGAGTGCATTCATTAAGGGGAGACAGATTCTGGATGGGGTCTTAATAGTAAACGAATGTGTTGATTCTAGATTGAAGTCTGGTAAAGCGGGGGTGGTTTGTAAAGTAGATCTTGAGAAAGCTTATGACCACGTCAACTGGCAATTTTTGGAATACATGTTGGGAAAAATGGGTTTTGGTAGAAGATGGATTTCTTGGATTATGATGTGTGTGTCTTCTCCATCCTTCTCGATTTTGGTGAATGGGACGCCCCGTGGTTTCTTTAAGAGCACTAGAGGTCTCAGGCAAGGGGATCCTCTATCCCCCTTTTTGTTTATCATTGTGACAGAAGCTCTCGGGAAGATGATGGAGAGAGGGGTGGCGAATGGCCTTTTTACGGGATTTTCAGTAGGAGCAGGCAATGTTACTGTTTCTCATCTTCAATTTGCAGATGATACACTAGTCTTCTTAGAGGATTCCATGGAGCAAACAAGAAGATTAGGTGGACTGTTATGTTGCTTTGAAGCAGTGTCAGGCATCCCAGTTAATATGAGAAAAAGCAAGGTACTTCCGGTCGGCATGGTCAGGTGTGTTTCCTTACTTGCGGCCTCGTTGGGATGGCAAGTGGGTAGCTTGCCCTCCTCTTATTTGGGCATTCCGCTCGGGACCCCATATAGGATGGTGTCGATTTGGGAGCCGATAGTTGAGAGAATCCAAAGAAAACTTGCAATTTGGCAAGAAAATTACCTTTCCAAGGGAGGCAAATTGACTTTGATCAAAAGCGTCCTATCTAGTATTCCAGTTTATTTTTTATCTGTATTATCTTTGCCCCGCAGTGTAGAGCTAAGGTTAGATAAGTTGTTTCGTAACTTTTTATGGCATGACAGGGACGGGGGCAGGAAGCATCATTTAGTTAATTGGAAACAGGTTTGCTCGAACAAGAAAAAAGGTGGCCTTGGGATTAGAAGACTCGGGATAATGAATCTGGCTTTGAAGGGGAAGTGGTTATGGAAGTTTGGGTCTGATAGCAACAGTTTGTAGAGACAAGTCATTGAAGGAAAATACGGTGCTAGGCGAACGGGCTGGGAGAGTGGTCCAACTAGACACCCTCACGGCTGTGGGATGTGGAAAGGCATCATGAAGACCATTTCTCTGTTCAAGTCCAGACTTAAATTTATAGTGGGTTAAGGAAACAAAGTAAGATTTTGGGAGGATATTTGGTGCAGTAATCAGCCCCTTATGGAGGTGTTTCCTTCTTTGTATTCTATTTCTGAAAAAAAGGCTTCCCTATCGCATCTTCCGAAGATTAGTAGACGGCGAGTGGGCTTGGGACTTTGGTTTTAGAAGGGGTCTTGATGGTTTGGATTTGATAGAAATTGGAAGAGTAATCGATGTAGCTTCGAGCATTGAGCTCCGTAGGGGAAGAGAGGATGAGAGAGTGTGGATGGCAAGCAAGGATGGTAGGTTCTCGGTACGGTCTTTTTACCATTCCTTGTGTTATGATGGTGATAATTCCTTCCCTTACGCATCAATTTGGGGCCCAAAGGTGCCAAGTAAGGTCGCGTTTTTCACATGGACAGCTTCATTAGGAAGGATCCAAACGACGGATTTTTTGATGCGGCGTGGGTGGTATGGAGCAAGCTGTTGTGTCCTATGTATGGACAATGGAGAATCTTCGGATCACCTTCTCCTTCATTGCAATTTCACGTATGGAATTTTGGTACATTTCTTTAAGTTGTTTGGATTGTTAACTTGCTTGCCCAAAACAATAAAGGACCTCTTCACATGTTGGTTGTCAAGTGGTTCTTTGTTTGGTGGCGTGAAGAGGTTGCTATGGAGTATTACACCATTCGCAATATGTTGGGGGGTGTGGCGGGAGAGAAATGACCGTATTTTTTAGGGAAAGCAAAAAGATGGCACAGAAACGATTATTTCCATCTTGGGCCTTTTGTTTTATTGGTCCAAAGTTTTCAAAGAATTTAGGGGGATCTTCTTCGAGGATTTTATCTATAATTGGGATGGGATATTGTGTATTTCTAGTGGATAGCATCTGATGTAAGGTCCTGCTAGGTTAGTCATCTCGACTGGCCTAGTTCTGTTATGTTTTTTTCATGAATATAATGTTATTTATCAAAAAAAAAAAAAGATTTGAAATCTTAGCAAGGAATGTTTTTTTTCTAAATGATTTTGTGAAAGAGAGTCTGAAAAATAGCTATAAAAAAAAATTACACATTTTATTCTAATTGAGGAGAATATGTAAATAATTCACGGGTAGAGGTTCTGCAATGTAAAATAACTGAAAACTTAAACAACAGGATCAAAGCATAGAAGATACCAATGTATGTCTCTTCCTTATTAAACAATAGAAATGCTTATAGAGCCTTAAGGAGGATGTTTGATATCTTGGACGAGTTCTTCCAAGTTACAATAAGAGGACCCACCTTCGCTAACGCACTTCTTCACCATCTCTGCCATCTCATTTGACCTTCTCATCAACTCCTCTCTTTTATCATCTATCAACTCCCTCACCATTTTTTCAACCGTTGATCTGTCACACGTGTCTTTCATATCAAGACCAATCTTCCACACCTCACTCACCAACCTACTGTTGATCTGCTGGTCCCCTAAGTATGGCCTACATAACATAGGAACACCAGCCACCACACTCTCCAGAGTCGAATTCCATCCACTGTGGGTCAGAAACCCGCCGACGGCCGGGTGTGCCAACACCTCTTCTTGTGGGGACCACCCAACCACGAAATCTTTCTCCTTTGTTCCTTCCAACAAAGGTCGGATGTCCGGCCGTATGACCCACAAGAATCGTTTCCCACTATTTACTAAACCGTGCCAAAACTCAAACAACTCGTTCCGTGTCAATTGAGCAATACTTTCAAAATTGACGTACACAACAGATTTTAACGGCTGCGAGTCGAGCCACATCATGCAGCTTCTGTCTACTTCCATGAGACTATTAGAATAAGCGATTTGGAAAGAATTTTCACGACGTGAATTTAGGAGAGCTTGGAGAGGTCCAAGTGTGTAAAGTTTCGGAATCTGAGATCGGATTTGAGAGAGCGAGCAACCTTCGAGGTCTTCGAAGGTGTTGAGTATGTGTGCGGAAGCTCGAATTGAGTTGATGGCTTCGGTCAGGACAAATTGTAGACTCGGATCACTGAGTTCTTCAGCCTGACAGAAACTTGGAAGATCACTACGTCGGAGAAAGTGTTCCATGCCCGGGACATATGTTATCAGCTGGTCCATGTCAGCATCATCTACAAATATTTACATCGCTGATGATATGACAAGCTTTCGGTGGACAGAATTGACAGACATAATAAAAAATAAAAATAAAAAGAGTTTCTCTCTCTTACCCGTAGTGAAAAAAACTTTCAAATCTTATCAGTTTGTGACATTCAAAATCACGAGAAAATGGAGTTGTAGTGGATAAAATTATATTAATTAAAAAATAAAAAAATATTAATTTTTTTCGTTAAATTTTAATTTTAAATGTGGGTGTTCAGTAGTCGTCCATTTTATACACAATAGATCAAACTCGAAAAATAATTTTTTTTAAATATGAATATTTACATTGTATGTGTAAGTGGATAGGAATCATAAATGTTTTTCATGAAGATACGAATGAAAAACGTATCATGGTTCCTATCCACTTTTATGTAAAATGCAACTACCCCCACCAACTCCTTTTTAGCTCTGCCCTTGCCTAGCCTTACTAAGTTAGTAAGGATTTCACCCTTACTAAGGGTTGTTGGGGTCACCTTTTGGCATCTAAAACATGATCAGATGCTTCAGAGAGTTGTTGAGGATGAAATTATATGAATTTTTTTTTTTTAAATAAATTTAGAATCGTGATAATTTGACTATCCCACGTGGCAAACTCAATCCATTATCTTGATGTGATAAATTTGGGAACACTAGATTTGCACTCCTTGGGATATGTGGCTGCACTTCCCCATTTAAAATGTGTATCTCGAGGGAATTGTGCATCCCAAGGTACTTAAATTTTCACAACTCAAAAATTTATAATGTACTGGCAAGTTTAGAGATCCAACGACACTGCACACTCCCATTGGCCCACATGTACTTTTGGGATCAAAAGTGAAAGCATGTACCAAAAATCATGTTAGGTTGTTTTTTTGTTCGAGTTGTGATAACCAGAGCGGAGCTACTAAGAGTCCGTGTGGATACAAGAGCTAGAAATACTTAAAACATAAGTATTTCCATAATTATTTTTAAAGTTCTGTCTGGAGTAGGTGGATAATTGTTGTGTGTTTGAATGTAGGTTATGAGAAGTACTATCAGAAGTATTTTTGATAGAGTTTTGTGTTTGGGAACTATTCTAGATTCTGTTAAAATGATCAGAATGCCCTTATAAGTATTAGTTACTATTTTTAACATTATAACTCAACAAATTATACTCCAAAAGAAATAAAAGTTATTGTTTTTATCCATAAAAACTTGTATAAACACCCAGCAATTATAAACAAATGGAAGATATTGTGAGCAGATATATATAACCACTAAAAATATGAAGAAGCTTTTACCACATCAATGGATAGTACATTTATGTGTAATTTTTCACATCAATCTTGTAAAAGAAACTTTCAATCATGGTTGGAACCATCATGGATAAATCATCGAGTGAATAATTGGGAGAGTTAGAAATCCAAATTCAAATACTATACTAAAAGGCTACCACCACATCAATGAATAGTAGTAAAATATTATTTAATTACATTTTTTAGGGTATACTTGTAGTTTTCAAAATTTATGGGGGCATACTTGTCTCAAATGCTACACCAAAAAACTCCTACCACATCAATGGATAGTAATATAGTATTATTGCAATTGCATTTTTGAGGGTATGCTTGTAATTTTTAAATTTTAGGAGGGGCATACTTGTTCCAAATGCTACACCAAAAGACTATCACCACATAAATGGATAGTAATATAATATTATTCAAATTGCCTTTTTTAGGGTAAGCTTGTAATTTTCAAAATTTATGAAGGGGCATACTTGTCCCAATCCCGTCATTTTGATGATATTTTGTGGCTCCGCACAAGAGTAGTTTAGGGAAGTAGCACAATCGATACTCCATGAAAAAATATCAAAATGACTCTAAAGTAAAATAGTTATTTCATGAGTTATTTATTCAAACACCTTTAATGTACTTCTGACTCCCCACAAGAGTCAGAAGCACTTAGAAAAGTCAATCCACAAACCTTTGAGACACCCTTATATTTTCAACTATTACATACCCCATTTGTCCCCACTCCCTCACCTCTCTCTCCATTTGCCCCCCACACCCTCACCTCCCTCCAATTTCCACCTAACCCACCCCCTTCAATTTTGTTGTTGATGACATTACCTCTTGATCGGCCTTCTCATATACTAATTGAAAATGATTTAAATATCCTTTTCTTCAACTTCTAATTAAAAACCTCTGAGTTTCTTCCTAAAATTATTCATCTTCAAGTTCTTCAATTATACAATTAATCATAGTTTGCCCCCCACTACAAGAAAATCCTTGCTCTGCCCCTGAGGCTGGGGACTCTAGATTTATTTATTTTTCTTGGAGATACAAGTTTAAACATCTATATCGTTCTCCTCGCACTGCCTCATTAGCGCATTGTTGATCATAGTTTTGAAGGAAGTTAGTTCAGCATAATTCAAGAAAGATATAATAATAATAATAAAAAGACTTTGTTAAAAAAAATTTACCTTTGAAGGGAAGTTCGCCTGCATCAATGAGTTTGGGAACACACATAATCGACCACAAAGAACAAGCACTGACTGTATGAAAAGAAATGACCGGAATCCCAAGATCTTTTCCAACATCAACTGTAAAACTCATGATTCCATCTGCTATGACACACGTCACCGGCGTCTTGCCGTCAGATTTCTGATGACCGAAAATAAGCAAATCCAAGAAAGCCGGTTTGGTGAAGTTCTTAATTGTGTATAAAATACCGATGAGGATATCAGGCGAGCGTGATTGATCAACGGGAAGACCGTCAGAGTAGGTTTCAAAGCGAAATCCAGGGAAGTGGGAGAAGCGAGAGTTGATGTTCGTAAAGCTGAGGAGTTGGTTCAGGTTGTGTTCTGTGGTGAAAAAGCTGACGTGGAGTCTAGCTAGGCAGAGAAGCTCCGTTAAATTGAGCGTGCGCAGGAAACAGAATTATGAGCACGTGCAGAACTGGAACTGAAAAGGGAAATGGTTTTCGCTCCATCTATTCTTTATTTGTTATCAACAGAATAGAGATAAGCTGCTGAAGAGCAGACACGATGAAGAGCCACAGATACGTCTTTTATAGAGTTATTATTTGGCTGTGAGCCAATTTCTCACAGACCAACACCAGTTTGGCATGTGGCGTTGATGACGTAAGTACATGAGAAATTTTCTCTCCTGTTCACATATCCACCGTTCAAAAATCTTAATTTTTAGATTTCAAATCTTAAAAACTATTGTAGGATCCACATGGATTATCATATTGGCAATCGCACAACCTTCTAGATTTCATGAAAAATTTAGTGAAAAAGAAAAAGATTAAATTTCAAACTTGATTAATGGTGTTGAAAATAGATAGTCATCGAGCACCTAAATTTAAAATTAAAATACAACAGTGAAAAATAATTTTTAAAATTTTGTGTGTGTGTGTGAAATTTATAGAATTTCATCCTCTACAATATTTTTGTATTGGATTATATTTTTGAATGTGACAAGATGATCTTATTAGAAAATTTAGATTTCTTACCATAGACAAAAGAGAGAAATTTTTTCTTATTATTATTATTATTTTTTTGCTAACTGAGTGTTCGGGCCAGCTTGCGCGCACCACGACAAATCTCGGGGAGGACTACCACAGCATCCCACCGTCATAGTCTCCCAGTTAAATCATGAGAAAAATCCAAGAGGGGAATCGAACCCGTGATGTGTGCTTAACCCACAATTCACATGCTCGCCCTTACCACTTAGGCAACCCATGGGTGAGTCAAATTTTTTCTTATTATTATTGATATCATCAATGCCACATGTCTAAATGTTGGTTTATGAGTAAACAATCGCTATCTTTTATAAAAGGGAAATGCAAACAGACAGTCATCGAGCACCTAGATTTAAAATTGAAATATAACAGTGAACAATAACATTTTTTTTTGTTTTTTTGTTTTTTTGTTTTTGAAATTCATAGAATTTCATCATCTACAACACTTGTATTGGATCATATTTTTTTATGTGACAAGATGATCTGATTAGGAAATTTCGATTTCTTACCATGGGCAAAAGAGAGTTTTTTTTCTTATGATTGTTGATGTCATCAGCGTCATATGGCTAAACATTGGTCTATGAGTAAACAATCACTATCTTTTATAAAAGGGGAATGCAAACATCCAATACTTCATGGTACGTTAATATTGTCCAGTACTTCTTTTTTTTCCAAATAATTCTTTTTCTTGTTTTGTCTTTTAGTAAAAAAAATAATGATGTATTGATTTTTTACATAATAAATACTTGTTTAAATAATAAATAAGTGTTGGACAATGCTACTATCCCTATAAGATCTTGGACTTTAGCATTCCCTTTTAAAAAATAATAAATTATCTTAACAAGGGCCCACAAGTTCTATTGGAATTACAAAAGTGCCCCATAAAATTATTGGTGGCGAGTTTGAGTTTGATGCAAGGTAATCGCATCGAACATTGATGTGAATCTCAAAACAAACGCGTTTTTAGAATGTGGTTGGTTGATGAAGTCATTATGAAACCCAAAAATTAAATTCCTATTGGCAGGAGCAGATCCTCTGTGGTGGGTTTCCTTTGTTACTCTTGTTCTATAGTCTGTAGAACATCAAATTTATTAAAAATAACAACGCAGACATCTTGGATTCATGGCTTCGATTAGATTTCAAAAATAACAACTCGGTCAAGTTGATTTTTCAAGTTTAAGGACTGATTCACATTGAAATCCAATTGAGTCAAGTTGACTCAAATGGATTCTAATCCACTCGATGAGTTTTAAAACTATGATTTTGACCTATTTATTTTGGTAATATTGCAAGAATGAGCGAAGTGGTTCATTCCACCCCAAATTTATTTTTCATTTATGTGGTGAACTGATATAAGTTGCAAGAATTTGTTAATTTTCTCAATTGTTTGTGACAATATTTCCCTGTTTGGATCCTTGACCATGTTCTCAATTGAACATAAAACTGATATTTTGAGTTTGATCACGATCAAGCTAATTTCAGCCAATTAGACATGAGAATTGATCCATTTTTTTACCAAAGTAGAAACTCATACTGGCTTTGGTATTGTTATACCCATAAACCATGATGTTTAGCCCATTGTAGACCTCGATTGCTGAGTTCTTTTGCTCGAAAGAAACTCTGGAAGATCTCTTCGTTGGAGACAGTGTTCCATCTCTGGGACACATGTTATCAGTTGTTCCATGTCAGCATTATCTACAGATATTTACAATAACTCGATAAAAGATAAATTTAAAAAATGTCAAAAATATTTATATTCAAAGTCAATTTTGATTCTTATACCTAGAAATAGGTAGGGACTTCAAAATCCCGAACAAGTGACGAGGTGCTTTCACATGGCCCAAGCCTGCAACAGGGAAAATCTAGAGGCTACTTAATTTTGAACACAAAACCAAAGGAAGCAAACCCCTCATGTCCCTAATGTTACCATTGACCCAACTCATCTGATATAACTTAATGGGTCTAGTTCCTATCGATTCGATATAACATGCTACTTTTTTTCCAAAAAATAGCCTCCACAGTCCTCTTTAATATAAAATTATCAAAAAATAATATATATATATATATATATATATATAGGGAGCGGTTCAGCTGCCCTAAAGTTTGCCAAACATTTTTCAAAACATGGGTTAGAAGCTTTGGAATGAGCTGATTTTTTGTGAGGCTGATCTCTACAGTGAAGAGATCATCCTCACAAAAAATCAGCCCCATTCCAAAACTTTTAACCCATGTTTTGAAAAATGTTTGACAAACTTTAAGGCCGCTGAATCGCTCCCATATATATATATATATATATATAGTTAACTCCACATTAAAAACAAGAGAGATTTATCAGGCAAAACTATATTTTGCAATTTTATTACAAAACTCCCGTACCTTATCAAGTTTGTTACTGTGCAAATCTTATATTATGAATTATCTTACCATGACTTATTTAGCAAGATTTCAAATCTTACTAAGAATCATGGGGTTCACATGGACAATCAAATTAGCAATCTAACAACATATACTTCTAGATTGCATGTAAAAACTCAGATTTGACATAAAAAAATTAAAAGAAAAAAAATCTTTTTGATATTATTAGTAAATGGATGAATATTGAACTCCCAAATTTAAAATTAAAAGTCAACAATGAAAATTAATTTATGTTTTCAATTTTTCTTTTAATTCGTAGAATTTTGTCCTTGATGATTTTGTACATCAGATCATGATTTTGAACTCCACAAATTAATGCAGTTAGGATCCACTCCAAGTATGTTAAGTAACAAATTAAAATAAAAAAATTATACATTTATGACATGGATCCTACTCGAGGATTTGCTAGGTAACGAACTTTATAAAATGAGGTTTGGTGGGTAACCAACTTCATAAAGCAAGGTTCTCTTCCAATAGTCCTCCAAGAGAGTTTTTGTAATAAAAATGCGACAGCTAGATTTGTCGGATAAATCTCTCTACAAACAAAGGCTGAAGGAACATGGGCACGAACGTATGTGGGCCCTTTATTATGTCATGAAAGCATGGTTTTTGTACCCATCGATTGAAAAATTGGCCAAAAAAAACAAATAAAGTTAGTGGCCCTTAATTATGTCATCAAAGCATCTGCGAAATGGCTCTTAAGAAAAGTTGGATTCATCCTTTAGTTTTTTACTTTTTATTGTTTCTGAATCTCTGAAACCAGTTTACCCGTGTCAGCAAAACAGTAATTATATTATGTTTTCAAAAATACATTTTATATTATGTTTGAAATGAAATCTTGTTTAACAATATATTTTATAATATAAAAATTCATAATTTTGTTTAATGTTACATTTGAATTATGAATTATACATAATTATATACATAATTATGAGTCACGATCAGTGTACATATATATCTACTCATATATCTACAATGTGTTTTGTCCTATGTGGACTAAAAGTTTTGGATTGAGTTATTTTTTGTAAGGATGATCTCTAAGATGAAGATATCATCCTCACCAAAAATCAGCTAATTCTAAAACTTCTAACCCTATATTTATGAGTTGAAGAATTGTGTAAACCAGTTTTCACGAGGTTAAAAGTTTTAGATTGAGCTGATTTTTGACGAGGATGATCTCCTCATCATAGAGATCATTCTCACCAAAAATCAGTTCAATATGAAATTGTTAGCCCACATAGGACAAAACACATTGTAGATATATGTGTACATGGATCGTGACCCTATATATATATATGGGTCACGTTCCTAAGACTCATATTGAGACTCACATTGCGACACACCGTTTTGTCTTATATGGGCAAAAATGTTTAGAATGAACTGATTTTTTGTGAGGATGATCTCTGTGATGAGGGGATCATCCTGGCAAAAAATCATCCAATTCCAAAACTTCTAACCCCATCAAAATTGATTTACAAAATTTGGACGGTTTATAATTTTTCAACAAAAATTGGACGGTCTACAAGTTTCATAATGAGCTGATTTTTGGCAAGGATGATCTCCTCACCATAGAGATCATCCTCACAAAAAATCAGCCCATTCCAAATATTTTTGCCCATATAAGACAAAACGGTGTGTCGCAATGTGAGTCCCAATATGAGTCTTAGGAACGCTGTTCTATATATATATATATATATATATATATATATATATATATATATATATATAGGGGGCGGTTCGTGGGACGTCCCATAAACCAGCTGAGAAACAGATGGTTGAGAGTCGTTGGATATGATGAAAACAATGGTTCGGATCGCATGGGACATCAAATCATTTCTTTTATAATAAATGTAACGAATTTCAAATACATCCTTCTATTTTATTTTAATTTTTTTAAAACCCTCTTCTCTCTCTCACTTCTCTTTCTCACTGTCTCACTGTGTAACACAAATCGATGAAGCCCTCTCATTCCTCTCTCAATCTCTCTCTCTCTCTCTCTCTCTCTCTCTCTCTATTGGGTCCCCACTTGCATAATCTGAAATGTTGGCAACTTTGTTCTTTGATTAAGCAAGCTTGAGCCCCCCACTGAGGATACAACAAATTCAGCTTTATTGGGGATTTCTAACCATTGTGTTTGAGTATAAGCTGGGTATTTCTTCTGTTCAGGTCCACCAAGAGATAATTTCAGGTGGTGAAGTCAAGTGTTTATGTAACGGGGACATCAAATTTCTCTTTAATATATTTTTACACTTATAAAAAAAAAATAGTAACATACGCCCTGTGTTCACTTTTTACATGATAACATCGTCCATGAAGTGAGGTATTTTGTTTGGATGGAGAGGAACCGTGAATGGAATATTGTTTGATAAAGGGAATAGAGGATAAAGATTGAAAGAGATAAGTAGAGAAGAGAATGAGGTATGAGAGGGCTTCGTCATTCGTGTTACACAGTGAGACAGTGAAAGAGAAGAAGGTTTTAAAAAAAAAAAATTTAAAAAAAATTAATTGGAGGGCTTTGTCATTTGTATTACACAGTGAGTGAGTGAGTGAGTGAGTGAGTGAGAGAGAGAGAGAGAGAGAGAGAGAGAGAGAGAGAATGTGAGGGTTTCATGTTACACAGTGAGACAGCAGTGAGAGAGAAGTGAGAGAGAGAGAAGAGGGTTTTAAAAAAATTAAAATAAAATAGAAGGAGGTATTTGAAATTCGTTACATTTGTTATAAAAAAAATGATTTGATGTCCCATGCGATCCGAACCATTGTTTTCATCATATCCAACGACTCTCAATCATCTGTTTCTCAGCTGGTTTACAGGACGTCCCACGAACCGCCCCCATATATATATATATATATAGAACAGCGTTCCTAAGACTCATATTGGGACTCACATTGCGACACACCGTTTTGTCTTATATGGGTAAAAATATTTGGAATGGGCTGATTTTTTGTGAGGATGATCTCTATGGTGAGGAGATCATCCTTGCCAAAAATCAGCTCATTATGAAACTTGTAGACCGTCCAATTTTTGTTGAAAAATTATAGACCGTCCAAATTTTGTAAATCAATTTTGATGGGGTTAGAGGTTTTGGAATGTAATGATTTTTTGCCAGGATGATCCCCTCATCACAGATATCATCCTCACAAAAAATCAGCTCATTCCAAACATTTTTTCCCATATAAGACAAAACGGTGTGTCGCAATATGAGTCTCAATATGAGTCTTAGGAACGTGACCCTATATATATATATATATATATATAGAGAGAGAGAGAGAGAGAGAGAGAGAAAGCTATGTTGGAGTGACCTCAAGATTGTGTAAAACCAAATGTATAAATTTGAATCAGAAAAAAATTATATAAATTAGACAATAAAAATAGTTGGAATGAACTTACCGTTTTAAGTGACTAAGACACAGAGAAATCAATGTCCTTAAAACCAATTTCACCCCCTTAGGATGATATCCATAGAGTAGTCGGTCTCAAGCAATTGGTTTGGTTTTCAAGATTCAACACTCACAAATCTATTAATCACATACTCAAAAATAATAGATCTTCTACGAACTTGATCAAATCGATCGATGTATGAACAGTAGAAGAATAAAAGAGAGGATCAAAAGTTTATGGCCTCTATTTCTACGTACAAAACTTTAGTGCATACTCCTTTTTTATAATAGTTAAAGCCCAAATGGTATAAAGAAGTCCAAGGGCTCAATGAATTAAAGAGAGAGTCATTTGAACCTTTCACGCGCACTTATATGAAGTTTAAATCAGGGATTTGCACCACCCCTACACAGGCATCACATGCATACTCCTTTTTTATAATAATTCAAGTCTAAATGGTATAAAGAAGTCCAACGGCCCGATGAATTAAAGGGAGAGTCGTTTGGGCCTTTCACGCGCACTCATATGAAGTTTAAATCAGAGATTTGCACCTCCCCTGCACAGGCATCACATGCATACACGTGAACATCACGTGTGTACTCCTTGTTTATAATAATTAAAGGCCAAATGGTATAAAGAAGTCCAATGGCCCAATGAATTAAAGAGAGGGTCGTTTGGGCCTTTCACGCACACTCATATAAAGTTTAAATCAAAGATTTGCACCTCCCTTGCACAGGCATCACATGCATACACATGAACCAAGGGTTTTCAATTGGTTGGCCACAAACACAATGAGCTGTAGTCCCATGGTGCATTGGGTCCCTATGTGTGAGCAAGACCCAATCTCTTTCTTTCTCACATTCAAGCAAGTAGGAAAGTGGAAATTTTTATAAGTTGACCATAAATTTTATATTTACCTAATGTTAGACTAAATATTTAGAAAGATATATCTACAATTCTCAAGAGAAAAAAAAAAAGAAATCTTTGACTTTTTAACTATCACAAATAAGGAAAACGTTTTCTTAACTAAGATTTCACCAAAAATGAAAAAACCCTACACCAACCACATTCAAGAGAAAATAAGGTCTTAAGTTCAAATCTTTCCCCTAACAAAATTCAATAAATAATATTAACTATGAATCCTACAACAGATTATACCTCATATTGCACATCCTCACTTCAGCATTATTCATATATATTTGATAAACGGGTATCTGTGTAGACTAGGCTCTTATCTGAGCTTTAACCAGTCCATAGACCTTGATCTTATCCAAGGATTAGTCTCGGGGAACCTACAATGCCCGCATATCACATGCAGCAAGTAAGTGAGAGTGCGCCTCGCTGGTGGTCCCTGAGGAATTAATGCTCATATAGGATATTAAACTCATGACATACGAGCATTAACTGCTTATCGATCCCAAATTGCCATTGAGCCACCCCCTCGGGATTTATACACAATCATATTGTCCATGAATAACAAAAGAAAAAATTCTTTTTTTATTTTTCCCAATTTTCATTAGCTGATTTTTCTTTGCTGAATTATATCCAAACCCCGTCTTTATCACTATGAGTTAAACCATGAATCAATGAGGCTGCCATCAAAGCATGTGGAGACTGTAATTTACTGCGTGCATTCATCACTACTCAAAAATAAGGTTAGGGGACCCTTAATTATGTCATCAAAGCATGTGTGAAATGGCTATTAAGAAAAGTTGAACTCATCCTTAATAATTTTATTGAGTGCTGATTTCCTAATTCAATCTGACAATAACTCAAAAACTTACTAACATGACATGTGCAAGAATCATATGCGTTTTCTCTCTGGATACACAATTGCACATGTTTATTGGGATGTGCAGTTGTATAACTGAAAAGATTCAACCGCTCTTACACATGCCACGTCAATAAGTCTTTGAGTTATTCTGTCAGAGTTGAGTTAAAAAATCATTACACCACAATATTGATTTTCTAAGTCAACCTGACATAATAACTCAAAAACTCGCTGACATTGCATATGCAAGAGCCGTAGATTTTTTCCTTCAAGATACACAGCTGCACATGTTTGTTTTATAACGATGTGCATAGGAAAAAATCTATGATTCTTGCACATAACACATCAGTGAGTTTTTGAGTTAGTCTGTTAGAAATTGAGTTAAAACTCAATTATTACAGTAATTTTAATAGATTGTTGTGACCCAACTTTGTCATTCGTTAGATTGAGAAAATAAGAACAGTAAGGTTGAGAAAATGTAATATTAAGACCGAAACTAATGCTCACTTTTAACCACAAAAATAATGGAGAGGGAAACGGGATAAGACTGTGAACTAACAAATTAAACAGGTTAAGGTCAAATCGGTAGTTCATTTTAAGGGGCAGTTTTGTATGATTGCTTCTTATAGGAATGTCTAGGTGCTATTAGGCACAACAAAATCACGCACACCACTCTTCATGGATGGCTCAATACAGAGTTTTGGAGAAATGCAATTTTGACTTGTTGCCTTTGACTTGGCCAAGTTTTGACTCGACTTGATCTAGCTTTTGATCCAACTTGGCCAAGTTGATTTTTCAAGTTTTAGGATCGATTCCTGTTAAAATCCAACCATAGTTCAAAACTAGCATTTTCCTTTTAAATAAGTCGTGTTGGAGTGACCTCAAGTTGGAACCTCATATCACACTTCTTAACATGAAAGTGAATAGGAATCATAGATGCATTTTCACTCGTATCTTGATGAAAAGTATCTATGGTTCCCATACACTTTCATGTCAAGAATTGCGATATGTGGTTCTAGCCTGAGGTCACTTCAGCATTATTCATAAGAGAAACACTTACCAAACTAAAGTAAGATTTCAATCTTTCCTACAGTCCTTGGGCCCACATGGATTGTCACGGCATCAGATTTCATGAAAAAACTCATATTTAAAAAATAAAATAATTTTTTTGAGTTTATCCAATTTGTTGAAAATGGACGGCAACCAAACTCCAAAAATTTCCAAAGAGAAACACTTATGAACTTAGTAAGATTACAAGGGTTGTTGAGCTCAAATGGATTGCCAAATTGGAATCCAACACCAGTCCTCTAGATTTCATGGAAAAACTCATATCCACGATATTGAAATTCAACGGCTACTAAACTCCAAAATTTAAAATTAAAATTTGATAGCTAAAAATAATCTTTTTAATTTTAATTTTTGAAGATCATAAGTTTATGTTCTCAACATCCTATGTAAGTGCAATCATCAAAACATCTGAAGGTCAAAATGGAATTGTGCCAAATTACAAGGGGGTCAAAGTGTACTTTACCCTAAATTTTGACACTGAGGGTGTGGCTCAATGGCAATTTCAAATCCACTAAGCGATGAGAGTCCCTAGGTTATGTGTTTGATATTAAGTATGAGCTGGCCGCTTGCAAGGGCGTTCCTTCTCTTACCTGGTGCAGATCATATGCCTTGGTTCCAGCCCTGCCTCATCCGATCCCCCTAATCGGACTCTGAGCACACATATTATAAAAAATATATAATAATAATAATAATAAATTTTTAGTAGAGATGCATTTTTCTTGAGAATCCCTACCATACCAATGGTCATGAGGTCTGAAAATTTGGGAAAGTTCCGGCGTTCTTACAAAATCTGAAATTTTTTAGGGGTCAAAATTATTTCTGGGATATCAGGTTCTAGAGGTCCCATTTCTCCTAGACTGCTCAGGAGTTTTCCTCCATTACAGAAGTTTTCTACTCATAAATATATGTCTCATTGCCCATCCAAACCATCACAAAGAAAGCTTTGTTCTGTAATTTCTCTCTCTAATTCACATTTCACATCGTCAGTTTAAGATTAATCTTCTTCTCTTAAACCCCAGAAAGAAAATGTCGATCATTCCAGGCTTTTTCGATACTAACAGAAGGACCAACATCTTCGATCTTTTGTCTCTAGACCTTTGGGACCCATTCCAAGACTTTCCCTTCTCCACTGCCCTCGCTACTTCTCTTCGCCCTTCATTCTCAAACGAGACTACCCAATTAGCCAACGCACGTGTTCAAAGCTGATCTTCTAGGGATCAAGAAAGAAGAAGTGAAGGTGGAGGTTGAAGAAGGGAGGGATAAGTGGAGAGAGAGGAGTATAGAACAGGCAGAGAAGAATGATACGTGGCAGTGTGGAGCGAAACAGTGAAAAGTTCTTTAGGAGATTTCTCTGAACATACCCTACACTATTTCTTATACTAAAAATCCTGACTTAGGCGTCGGAGTGGTGTTACTGCAGGCACACACCTAGGAGCACAGGAAGGCTAATGGTGAGATAGTGCAAGTTTTTACATATGTAAGAACCTCATAAAATCTTTTGTGTGATTGCAACTTGTTTGGCGTTTGTTTTGATTGGTGGGGCTATCCCCGCCCTTTGGGTGAGACTAGCCCCACAGTCACACGCACCACCGCTTGGAAAGTTCTACATGCAATTGGTTCAAAGACCTGGACGGTTGCCCCCAAGGAATTCATCGCACTTGACCCACCCTTCTTGAGGCCCAAATCAAGGCTCGGCTTGCCACTAGGCAAACCCGTGGGGTTATTATCAAGTTGGACCTAAACTCTCTGCTATGGCACATTGATTTTCCACCAATAAAGATTCTACCATTAATAATAGATGGATTAGGAAACTTGATAAAAGAGGAAATTAGCCCTTGTAAATGTTTGGATCGGTCCCTTATTCGTAGTGCACAGTAAGGTTAGGTAATAGATTTTCCATTAAAAAAAAATGTAAAAATCGAAGCAAAGATCAGTTTTTCTAGTTCTTGCAATCACTATGTGAAAAAGGCCCATATTTGACGGTCTTAGCCCGTCAAATTTTGAGAAATTTGACGAACCCTCCCGTCAAATATGCCCGTCAAATATTCTCTTGTAGAATTTTTTTTTTGACGGCCCTAGACTATCAAATTATTGGAGAATGGATTTTAAAAAAAAATCCATAGAGTATGACCGTCAAATTTGGAGGTTTAACAAACAATAGCACGGTCCTCTAATTCACCAATCACAATGAACGAAATAATATTTAAAAAAAAATCAGAAAAAGAAAAAACAAAAGAAAAATCATAAAACAAGCTCAAAATTAAATTAAATAACCCAAAATTAATATACATGTAAACCTCTTTGTTAAAATCGAAAATTCTGTTGAAGTTACAAATAATTGACAATAATTAAACTAAATAAGACCAAATGATATTGAAATTACTGGATCGGCAACATCTTTGGTGGAGGTCGGTGTTGTTATCGTTGTAGATTGGGGAATGAACTCTTGTGCTTCACGTGCCGCTTTTTCCTTGTCCTTTTTCGCCCTTTCCAGCACATTCTCCTGCATGCAGCATTTCATTAATCATTTTCCCTATATTGCATCCATCGATAAGTAAAAACCATTCAAAGGGGAAGAACTATAACTACATACTAAAAGAAGAAAAAAAAAAAAAAAAAAGAGAACGTGAACGGGAAGCATGATAGGCTTTCACAACTATTATCATGTGGAGGGGGATTTAAAAACAATAAAGTAGAATGGAATTCATCAGATTTGCTACATTTCACAAACCCACAACGAACAGGTTGGTTTGAACCGGTTCGCAGTTGGTACCTTTCGAATGAATTGGATAACCTTGTGTGTGTGTGTGTGTGTGTGTGAAGTACGCAACCGAGGATGTTGTGACAGGACATATGAGTGTGAATGAAACTCCGAACAAATTATACCTGTCCATGATGTGTTATTTCTAAACAGCCAGGTCGTTGTATAAATGGCTCTCCATCTATCTGAATGGGGAAAGGACTTGAAATTTGTATTCTTATCACTCCTCCTTGGGCTAATCTCCTCGCCTGTGAAAGTCCAACCTGTAGAATAAGACCCCAATAATTATAACGATGAAAACAACTCATTTCAGCAATGATTGGCATGCTATTTAAAGAGAGCTTCTATTGCCACACCAACTTTTGCTAATGTCATTGCAAGTGTGTGCTAATTCTTTGGTGATTTAGAAAATAAATTGGGGTGGCATTATCAAAAGTTGGTGCGGCAATAGAATCTCTATATTTAAAACTTCAGAAATAATGCAAAAAAACAACAAAACCCATACCTGAAGTTTACCAAGGTGCCATGCTCCACCGATACATACAACCTCAAGCAATTTATCATGCATGGACTGAAGATTGAAATCATCATCATGATCATAATCATTTTGCCAAAGATCTACTCCTCCCATGTAACTTCCGATGTTGAGCACGATGACACCCTCAACATCCTGTCCGAAAAAGATTACGAAGGAACATCAGGAGCGACGAGAAAAAAATCGACAATGGCCTATTGTATTAATTATGTCAATAATAACAAAATTTTACAGTAAAAGACCCCAATAAAGAAAGTGTGACTTCACTTTTGAGATCTCAATGTCTTTTCCATCAACTTCGAGGCGAATTTTCCATGGTAGATCTGCACATGTTCTATCCATTATATCCTTGGCACCTTCTTTAGCATATCGCAATTTATTCACAAACTGTCAAGTGAGAGATATTGGTTACATTGCAAAATGTTATACATTAGCTAATCACAAGGACCAATAGTAAGAGGAGATGACCTTGATGAAGATGAGGTGACTATTTTACCAATGAAGCATCATAGACTGAGGATGACACTGAATTTGATGATTTTGACATATTGAGATATCCTAATGTTTTTATACTTCGAATAATATAAACCTAATTTGTGTTGCTCTGCCCACTGACAATCTCTAATGCTACGACTCCAAAGCTATAAACATCCGCTTTGTATGTTCTCACTCTATATGGGGCTTAAACTATTCTGCACATCTTGATAAATGGACAGAACTAAATCACATATGGGGCTTAAACTATTCTGCGCATCTTGATAAATGGACAGAACTAAATCACCTCTTAACTCTCACTGATTCCTTTTCATTTTCTCTAGTTTGTGTACAGTGCTCCAAATCCAGGGCATGCCGCTGCTGCAGCAGCACCAATCTCTGTCTTTGTGGGTGTAACTAGCATCTCTTTTGCAGCTTTCCCTCTTAGCAAGACCCCCCTTGTGGCTCTAGCCCAGGCCTTAACATGTGGGACAGAAAGTGCAATCCTAGTAAGTAAAGTTATCAAGAAACAGTTGGGTCACCTCCTCCTCAAGTCCAAATCAGCAGAATAAGAACCAAAGGGCGATACTACCCTCCATCATAAAAATATTGGATTCCTCTCTGACATTGCAGGTCCTAAGGGGACACAACTGAAAATTGTATATGGTGTCTTTGGATACATGCAGGTTCTATCGGCCTGTTTCATGTCATTTGCTCATGGGGGTAATGATGTTTCCAATGCTATAGGTCCATTGGCCGCTGCACTATCCATTCTTCATGGAGGTGCCGGCGGAACTGAGATTGTCATTCCAATGGATGTTCTTGCATGGGGAGGATTTGGGATAGTTGCAGGGCTGATGATTTGGGGTTATAGGGTGATGGCAACAATTGGGAAGAAAATAACAGAATTGACACCAACTAGAGGATTTGCAGCAGAGTTTGCAGTAGCTTCGGTGGTTCTTTTCGCGTCAAAGCTGGGATTGCGCATCTCTGCAACTCATACTCTTGTAGGGGCTTTCATGGGTGTGGGGTTTGCAAGGGGATTTAACAACGTGAGAACAGAGACTGTGAAGGAGATAGTGGCATCTTGGGCCGTCACAATTCCAGTTGGTGCACTGCTGTCCGTTTTCTACACATGGATCCTAACTAAGCTCTTGGCACCTCTTCTTTGAGATGTATATTCATAAGATCCAAAAAAAAACGTCTGATATATTTGATGGATTGAAGACACACCCCTCTTTCTCAATTCATATGAAACAGTATTGTGTATGTTTCTTTGTGAAATTCCTCTAGGCAAGAGAAAGGATTATGTTTAGATCGGATATTCAAAAAGAATGAGGCTTCCTGGTTTATGGTGCAATAAAAGCTCTTTTAGTTTTTCATATTTCCATGTTATGCAAACTCAAAACACTAACCCATAATTTTGTAACAGGTTTTGCAATATAAGGGTTAATGGATTTTCAGATAGACTTCTCTTCCTAAATTGGATGCGAAGCAAATAGCCATGTTCTACATATATACAGAGCAGGAAGTAGGTCCTCATTACCCTCTCATTCCATGAAAGAATATATGGCACCATTACAAAAAGCCATATAAGAGAAAAGAGAAAAACAATTAATACAGTTGAACCAATTGCAATACAAGTAGAAAGCAATCATTTAAAGAAGTATATCACCTGCTAATTTCTTTGGCATAAGCAAGTACGAATTCCACATATAAATTTTTTAAGGCAATCATCACTGTCATTAGTAGAGGCCCCATGATCGCTCCCTGTACAAATAATGAAGTAAATTATCTACCATGAAATTGCAAAACCTCATCAATGGCTATAAAAACTATACTTAATCATAAACAATGAAGTTTACGAAACTGCATGATTTGTATGATATATTCTATCCAAAGAACAAAAAATCCTAGGAAAAAAAAGAACGGGAACAAGGCTTGTAGAGTGTATATGGGCAGCATCGTGGTTATGGGCAGCATGGCACTCATCAAAGCAAGGAATGTAGACATATAGAGGAAATGTATACGGTAGAATCGAAACAAAAGATAAGTTAAACACCCTTGGAAGAACGTAACCTTAGCGGTGGCCAACAACACACTACTAACCGCGTGATCAAGAACTTCGGCACACCGAACCCTAGTTGACTTTGAGACAGGAAGCATCTCCAAAACATGATCCATGACACCACCCGAATCCGAAGTAATCAAATAATACAAAAGCCAAAAGAACACCATTAGCTAAGAAATGAAATTCAACAGTCCAGCGGCACCTGACACAATCGAAACCACCGCTGAGAACAACAAATTCGTACTCCCCACCAAAACCATAGTACTACTTGCGAACACACGCTTCGGTACATCCAAACTGTGAAGAACAAAACCCTTAATTTTCTCCACTAAATCCTCCCAAGCAATAACAGACATAAACTCCCTAAAAACCTTATGGAAATCTCTATAAATCACATTCCACTCTACATTCCTCATCCTCCATTTAAGGCAATAAAGCTTCTCGGACAACGGTCTATGCCGCACTTGTCCTGGAACTTTTTCGGTAAACGAAGTCTATAACGGCCTAATCAAATAATGCTGAACTCCTTCAACGATTTCCGTCACATTGTAATGCAAAGCAAGAACATCAATCTGTTGCGACATTGTCTCATAGAATTTCATCATATAAGTATTGATCATTTCCGGCACCTTATTCTCATCCATCCAATGATCGATCCCAATTCGCTCTGCATAATTACTCTCCTGCAAATGTATTTTCAATGAAATCACCACGTCTTTCCCCTCAATTCCAATCTTATACGAAAACAACATGAATCCAGACACAGATCCAAAGATCATAAACGTTATAAGTCCGATGCCAACTGTTCTTTTTAGTCCTTTAAGCATTAAGGAAGTCGAGTATCGACTAATTCTACTCCAAAATGAACTTTTTGGGACAATTAGACCGTTACGTCGAGCAAACGATATCGCTTTGACAGAAGTTGAAACTCAAATCAAGGATTTTAAATAAAAATGAGTTTAACAATGCTTGACAAATTGTCTCGGACACGTGCACCAATTATTCATTTGCCAACATCGTCCTTAAGAAAAGATATGGTGAACATGGTTCTGGTAGAGATGACAATTTCCCATTTTCACCTTTAAAAACCACAAACAACACCATATCAGACATGAATTGGAATTTGGTGCCACAGGAAGTGAAGGGTGTGGAGTAGATAACAAACTTGAGAAAAATAAATGCATCCCCTGCATTAAGCTTTTTGGAGCTAACAAAGACACTCCAACACAAAGTTCCCCATTTTCAATTACTCACTCTAACTCATCCACAATCAAAGAGCAAAGCTACAATCTATTAACACCAAAACAAAAATAGTTGCAAGGGAGTCTAAAATGTATATAGAGGAAACTACATGTATAATAAAAGAAAAATAAACATAGATGTTTTGCCTAAAGATAATATTATTAACAAAAAGAAATGCTGAAAAAAAAAATTCAGTAAAGTGTGATGTTATAGTGAGTATCAACACCTGCAAGGTCTGCATTTCAGTTCAAGGCATACTGATAGGAGTCACTTGTTTCAGTTCAGATATCTTCATCATCGATGCGATCCCAGATTTAAAATATGCATATGCTTGCACCAGTTTTTATCTGATAAAGAAAACATTAGAAATCCGAAAGGAGGATTAGTCTAGTTAAGTTATCATACTACAGCAAATGTTCTCAAAGATTTTAAAAGCGTGTATCTATTACAATACTAACTTAAACGAAAGGAAAATCTTCTAGTAGAGAACCAGAATTGGAAGAGTCCATCTCCAAATAATACTACATGCAGTATGACTAATCAGGAAAAGGAAAAAAGTAAAGCTCATTGCCCATGCGAAATCTCTGTATTGGCAGTTTATGGGATTTCAATGAGAATGAAAACTAATGGAAATCTGTGTTTCAGCCATTAGATTTAAATTAAGTGGCAAGTTGCAGTCTCATTAAGAAACTAGAGAGTTGAGATTAATTCAATATGACTCAATGATCATCGTGAAATCTCATTCCAATAAGGTAACCGGATTATACATAAGGGTACTTATCATCACATATCAGATGGTCTTATGGTAGAAATATTAATATGTTTAGGATCTTGTTTTTATAATGTGTCTTTTATGACTCATTATAGACGAACAACAATTTTTCACTTGGTTAAGCACTAAACTTGGTTTAATCTTATCAAGACGTATTACTCCATGGCATTGTTTCATCTCAATTGATCGTCTCACTCCATCAATTCACTGAAACAGTGAGATAGATGACTTGAACCTTGCCAGTGAAGACAATCTTGGACCTATTGTGATAATCTATTATCACATGGGGTGCGGTGTGCTTGCTTCTTTCTTGAAACTCGTTTAAGATAACATTGTTTAGTTCCATTCATCAAAGATTAAAACAGTGTGAAGTGCTTGAATTGGAGAAACTATCCTAAACAAGTTGGATTCAATTCTTTGAAGGCTCGACTCAAGAATGCAGTCCTGGTAGCAGGCACATTGCAACTACACAATTAAATAGGCCTAGCAAGCACATAGTTCTTAGTCTAGAAATGCTAGTACATGCAGTGTGATGCAAAGGGTTGCTATCTGATAAGTTAAATGTGTTTTGAAACTTTAAGAAGTGAAATATTAAGGAAGGCTATAATATGCACTGTAATAGGGAAACAAAGACAAAAAATTTTGGTACCAAGTCACATGCACTATTTAAGATCAAAAGAGAGAAGATTGACTGTGGAAGGCTATAATATGCACTGTAAAAAGATTCAATTATCACATATATCTTCACATATATTCTCACACTGTTGGGTGGCGTGCACATTAGACTGTTTTTTTTTTTTTTCTTTCATTGAGTGTGATAGGATTATTAATAGATCGAATCAAACTTAAAATCCAATCCAATAACTTTAGGTCTAGATCAAGGATTTGGATTTCGACAAATATATGATACAATGAGGTTCCAACCCAACATTGATTCTAGGTCAACTATGTCTCAAAAATCGTCACAAAGTTGGATTATAGGTTTAAATCGACAAAGGAAAACTTCCAAAATTGTTGAAAACAATAAAAAAGAATATATGAAAAATTATGAAATATATATAATGAAAATTCATAAAATCTAACTAAAACATAAAATTCTTTAGTTGAAATTTATCAATTCTAAATTCTAAATTCTAAATTAACAAAAAACATTAAAATCCAAAAAAAGCTAAAATCCAAAATCTGTACCGTTTCAGATCGTGCAACAAAGATCTTCCCCACGTTGTTCTCTAACATGCAATATAAAAAAGAAAGAAAGCCGCTAAACAAAGAAAATTTGAAGAGCCCTCCATTTTATAATCAGATTAAACAAACTATAACTTCTCAAAATCTCACCGTAGAATATCTACTTGAATCCAAGGAGAAAGAAAAAAAATGGTGAAAAAATTCAGATCTAATCATATCAAAACACTTAGATCTATGAAATCATTTGGATCCTTAATCAAATTTTTATTTGTTTTTAGGTTTTTTTTGTGTAAAATTAACTCATTTGGGAAACAAAAAATCAAAATTAATATACTTTGTGAAATCCAAAACCCTAGATCTCATCGTCATCAATCTGAACAACGCTATGGATCCATCAACTTGAGAGAGAGAGAGTCACCTTAAAAACAACAGATCACTCCATCGTTTTCAATCTTGAGAGATCGAGAGATCACTTCGAGTGATCAAATAGAGAGCGATTGAGCGATGACATCGATCCAGAGATGAGAAAGAAATGGAGAGTAATCAATCGACAGTGAGAGAGCAATGGAGAGGTCGATCGATTGAATGAGATAGAGAGAGCGGCAGAGAGTGAGAGGTCGATCGATCGACAGTGAGAAAGCAATGGAGAGAAATCGATCGACAGTGAAAAAGCAATGGAGAGGTCGATCGATTGAGTGAGATAGAGAGAGAGGCAGAGAGTGAGAGGTCGATCGATCAACTGAGAGAGAGAGGGAAAGAAACAATAGATTCGACTGTGAGAGAGTGAAAGAGGAGCAGCGAATTTCAGGTTTAAAATTCGACCGAAAACGTGGTTCATGGGCCGCGGAGTTTCGGGTTTAAAATTCGACGGGCCAGGCCCAACAAATTTTTTTAGAAAAAATTGTGATTTTCACGTAGTGAATGTCAATGCGAAAGTTAATCTCCAATTGAAATGTAAAGGATTCAATGGTTTGAAGAACATTATTGAAAATTGATTTTTTAGTTTCTTCTTGCAGTTGAATCGATTTTGACTTGTGTAAGATTGAACAATGGATAAAATACCTTATAGATTTTAAATCTGAGGTTTGTCATTCTTGTCTCGTCTGAAATTAGCAGAGATAATAAACAAGAGCAAATAAATTCGAGGAATTTGATCCTAGCTTGTCACAGATACTTTCTTTTTTGGGATAGGTAAGCAGGGTTTCGATCACTCACAGACGAGGCATTGTGCAAAGAGCTTGTCAAGTATATGGCATGACATGCAGATCTAGGAAAGAATTCAAGGCTTCAAACTATCAACCAAACAACTACTCACCAAAAATTCTGTAAAAAAAATATATAAATGACTAAAGATGATAAGATTGTCAAGGATTCATCAAGAATGCCTTAGTGGGGCAAAAAAAGGCCCCATGACATGTAAGGAAAAAGATTGAGATCCAAAAATTATTTTAGAAATCGAATTTCATTATCAAATTCCAATGATCTCAATTCATCCATCCCTGAGATTCTATAAATTCAAGTTCATGGAACTAATCTTCCTTAGTAATTCAGTGTTAGGCTGGTATGCATGAATGAGAAGAGAGAAGTCTTGTTCCTTCATTGAATTGGGTCTAAAGTAATGTCTTCTGTTGTAACTAAACAATTCTACGGTAACTATACTTAACATTTATAGCGTGATGGTGTATATACAAAATACAAAAGTAAGGGGTGGTTTATAATTCTTCTTCGTCGCTGTTTGTTGAATCTGAATCTTCGACATTAACTGCTACCACCTTGGTAGAACCAATTTTAACAGAGCCAACTCGAGCTTTGAATGGAGGGAGACGTACATTCCTCGCTACAACATTACACACTTCCTGCTCTTTCTTAAGGTCACCTGGAGGCAAGAAACAGTCCAAGGACAATCCCTTTATGTTAAAATCTAATTCTTCAATCGTCCAAACTTCTTCCATCCGTGTCCTTGAGTGGCTTTCGGAGTTCTCTCCGAACCTGAACAAGGACACATTTGTCCTACCCGCGTGAGCTATGTTAATGCCATCTATGGTTCGATAGTCATGGATCAAAGATTCCATGGTAGTTTCCCAAAAGATGTTGTCGTTACCTTGACCTTTGATTCTAAGGAGATGTGAGTCTTCTAGCTGTGTGAGAAGACCTGTTCTTTGGCTGAAGTACCCCCATACGGTATGGCGTATGATTTCTACATTGTTGCTACTCCTATCTCTTAATGTGGATGGTTCAGCTTCGAGCTTTAGTACAAAGCAGTCCTCATTGTTGATCGACTTTCTCCCCGATGCAGACGGAACTTGAGAATAAATTGGCAGTTGACCTAGGATCAAGACCCTGTTGGATGAAATTTATGATCACACATGATGTAGTTAGATAATTGACCTTTACATTAGGAAACTAATTTAGTTTGATGAAATGTAATCGAGGTATGAATAACAAACTTTTGGATCCAATTGGGTTACTTTTACCACTTCGAAAAATGATGGATTTTGGGATAGCTGGAACATTAATGCAGCAGAGAAAAATCACGAAAAAGAAAGATTTTATTTCGATGGAAAGAGGAGATATTTATGGTTGATTAATCCTTCTGTAGCTCTCTTCAATATGCATTATTGGAGCTTCTCTCCAAATTGGCATTCAAGCTAATTTCGTTGCAAAAACTTTAGGGAAAATTACTTAAAAGACCCTCGCGGAAGGATTTCATTCTAAATAGTCCCTAAGTTTTTGACAGTAGCTTGATAGGACATTTGGTAATTTTTTTCTTTCTTAATGATCACTTGTTACTGTCGAATTCACAATTTTTAGTGTCGAACTCGACACGTTTTTATTTAGTGTCAAGGATACAATTTTTATTGTCAAACTCACCACTATTTATTGTCGAGTTCACCACTTTTTATTTACTGTCAAATTCGACGCTTTTTAAATAAAAAGTGGTGACTCAACAATGATAAAACCCACCCATTTTTAATTTGTAAGTTTTTTAGATTAAAAATTTGAGATAATGACCTGTTTAGATGATTTCAACCCAAAAGAATCATTCTTGATTGATTTTCATCAAAAAACTAAGAAGAAAAAAAAGTAAAAAAAAAAAAAACTCCTAATTTTTTACATACATCTTCAAAATATTTGAAAATGACTTATTCTTCTTTCTTAAATTTTTTTCAATATAATTAAATCTCTAAAATCCAATTGAGATGCTAAAAATCTAATTTTTTAGATGAAAATGATAAACTTGAACCGTTAAGAAATTCAATCACGAGAAATGTGGGAGATGAGGTCCATGAACTGCTTAAAAGGAGAAAAATTTACTAAATGGACTAATAAAAAATTGCCCAAAATTTATGGACTACCAAGAAAGAAGTCCCTCCGCTACATTCTTTTAAGTATTTTTTTCAAAATTTTAATAATAGTGAACTAAATCAAATTAGTGGGTCCGAAATAATTTATGGTGAAGAGTGCAAAGGAGAGATGAGAAATTGGGTATGAACCTAACATAGGAGAGTACAAGATACTCAAAAGCAAAGTCAGACAATAAGGTAAAAAACAACTAATCTAGCGTGGGATCCACCAAGAACCTTTGAACCATGGAAATCAGTTAAAGTCAAGCCGGACATCTCTTCATCCACGCTACATTTTCTTTATCGAGTTTTGTGCCCAATCAACGTAACAATCTGACGTTCGAAAATTACTTTATTTAATACATCACAAGACATTATAACACTTATTCAAACAATTTTAGAAGTTATTTATAATTATGATTAGGTTTATATAAAATCTTAAACCCCAATAAATAGAAATCTAACTTTAAAAAAAAAAGATTTTTTTTTATTGAAACTCCAATTTTTTTCTTATTCTTAATCATACAATTATTTTTTTTATTTTTAATTGTGGTGTAATAAGTAAAAATTAGGTGTCAATAGTAATTTTCAACAAAATTTCAAAAGAAGAAAGCATAAAAATTTTAAATCATGAGATGGTATAATAGGAGGTTTTTTTCACACAAAATTTAATTCAAAATTTTACAGAATTTAGATTAATCAATCATAAGACATTGTGTGTGTTGAAAGATTTTCTAAATTGAAGTGCTTTCAATACACATGACATCCTTTAATTGATCAATAAGATTATATGAAATCCCAAATCAATTTTTCTAAAAAAATATTACCTGCAACGATCGTCGAAGAGGTCTAGGTGGACCTCGAGATGCATGTGAATGGTGCCATGGGGTTTGTCTCCAAGCCACCTTACCATCACTCCCAGCACTTATCTTGCACCCAGACAACACCAGCTCTAGGCACCACAACTCTGGTCTCTTCTGCCACAACACGAACCCTCCCACCTCTCCGCCACCATGTCGCATGCTCTTAACCTTGGACTCCTTATTATTGTTTCCATTATTCAAACCATCTCCCGCACAGAACTCCGAAGCCACCATCCTCACTTTCCCCATAGCATACATACTATCTATATCATTCAAAGCTTTCTCTCCTCCCGTCGCTGCTACGTACTGTTTCACTATATATTTAGCCATGGAAGACTCCTGAAAACCACATGGGAAGAGATTATGATCAAAATTTATACTAAAAATAGGTCAGAAATTAATGTGTTTTCTTTAACTTACAATGGGTTGGTGATGATCTTTGTTGATGGAGTGATGATGATCACATGAAGGCACGGGTAGAGGGACTAGTGGGGCACCAGCAACACCTAGTAAGATCTGGAGTTCTGCGTTTCGACCACCAAAGAGAGTTGTCATCGATGGTGCTGATTTATCCACGTGTGATCTCATCCATGACTTCATGTTTTGCCATGTTTTACCATTGCTTTTGGTGTTAGATGAGAACATCTCTTCTGGGATTGGGACTTCGAGAACTGTTTCAAGACCATCTTCACGATCTAAGTTGGGACAAAGCTTTCTCATGATGAAAAAGAAGATAGTAGGAGAGACCTCAATACCTCTCTCTCTCTCTTTATCTTCTAATTTTGTTCTATAAAAGAAAGTTTAAGAGTCTTTAAGAGGATGGTCGACGCAGCTGGTGCACATTACCAACCAACTCTGGCCCATGCTAACATGCTCCTCTTTGTCGTCGTCGTGATTGCACGCATCTCTCTCTCTCTCTCTCTCTCTCTCTCTCTCTCTCTCTAAAGTCATAAAGAACTCTACTTTAATATTCTTCTTTCTTTTCTTTTTTTCTTTCTATGCTTTTATTTTCGTGCAGTCGAATATAACTTGGACATGTCGGCGATGTGTGTCGGATGTCTGATATGCTATTGGTTGATGGATAACAAATACCTCTCCTTTAATACAGACATCTGTATCAAAAGTATGATGTATTTAATTAATGAGACGTGGCAAATTCATTTGGGCTGAGTAACCCATGACAGTTGGCCCATTTTTGTTGCCAATTGGACGGACCCTATCTTATCTAATTCATCATCGATTGGCTTTATTCAAGTTTTGGATTTGTGATTTGCCCCTCTAGATGGATGGTAGAAGCACAAATATATAAATTATTTATTATGTGGTAAACATTTACAATGCCATCTTAAGTTTATAATGCATTTGATTTAAACTTGCAAAAAAACCTTGTCTAAATACGTATGAAATCAGTCAAAAAATCTTTGATGTTTAAGTTAGATTCACAGTAAAAAAATTATTAGAATCAGTCCATCCAAAAATAATTAAATTTACCTTTATTTATATGATATGATTCTCTTCTCTTCTCTTTTTGACATATTTCCTTTAATTTGTTTTTTTAATTGAGCTAGATCATGATTGGAAATTTTGATTTTTGTCTAAGATTTTTGTTATTCAAACTTATTTGAATTTGTGCTTGCAATGACTCCCGTGCAACGATGTGGCCTTTAGGATCTATTATGGCATCTCGAGGACAACCCTTGGAATTTTTCCATTTTTACTGATTGGACGGGCATAAGTATTGATTTTTGCTCTTATATACATGATTCAAGCATTTTAGTTAGATACAAGTATAATCATGATGTTGAAAAAATTTAAGTTATATGGAAACAAAAGACATTTAATAATTGAAGTTCTAAATATAAAAGTATAATAAATATATTATATTAAAAACCTTGCATCAGGGTCACGGTTTTGGAGTTGTCTGTATGAATCTTTTGAAGCAGATCTCTCTCTATATAAGATAGATTTTCTTTTTCGACAAACTAACTGAAATGAAACCATGGGGGTTTGGGTTGACCCTCGTGACCTAATAGGTTGCGACCGTCGTGCCCCAATGTTTGGTTGGTCTATTTTGATTCCATCTTATCTATTTTATAAAATGAATCTGATGATCTAAATAGTCGACACGTATCTAATTTGATTATTTTAATAAGACCTTTTAAATATACACCCAATTATGCCTTGCACGTTCACCCAGAATCTAGTCCATGTTCTCTGTAGCTTAGCCATGTCTCTATCTTTGTTTGTTTCTGTTTCACAAATATTAATTTATTAATATTTTTAAATTATTTATGAAGTAAATCAATCACAAAAATTAACACTGAATTACATATGAAGTACCTTGAGAAGGATACCTTACTTTTCCTAAAGAAGAATCATACATTTGTATTGAAGTGCGACAATGTTCAGTAAAAAGCAATCAAGCTTAATCTAAGGAAATTGTAGTGTAAATCTAATCCAGCTTTTATCTCATCTCTCTCAATTTCTTAGCAAATTAGACTTTTCGATTTTAGTAGAAATTTCAAATCATTCCTACTTTTCGTAAGATAACAGCTTCTTGTGATGTATCAATCAATTATATTGCCAATTTGTGAGCCCTCCACATGCCACATCGAGACTTAAATTTGTAGGACCCCTTTATTCGAGATTGTTTTTGAGATTTCCATCGTTAAAAAAGCTTTTGGATCATTATCTTGTCCCACAAACAACACCATCCTAACAAACACTTTTCATCTCAAGCATCCAAGTGGCAAACCATTCCAATCTATGGCACTTGGATATAAAACAAATAAGAATTGGGTATATCTTGAGTAATAGAATATCCCATCCCGATGTACAAAATTTATCTTAATCTTATTTGATCACTTTGCATGAGCCTTGTTTCCACCCATACTCAATACAAATCTCGAGATGATATGTGTTTGATTAGGATTCATTGTAATTTTTTTTTTTTTTTATTTAAACGTGATCCAAGTTATGATTTTCCTAATCATCCACTCAACTACAATTTTGTAGGGCATAAAGATTGAGACAAATAGTGATTATACTTTCACATAATCCCACTTTATTATCTTTTCTCTTCTCTCCTCTTTAATTTTATTGTTCCCCACTAATTACTCTTTTTGTTTTTTTTTTTTTTCTCTTCTCTCCCCTTTAACTTTATTGTTTTCCTCCCCTTTTATAAATTAGAAGTATGATACTAGTTACTCTTCTTGGAATAGTTGTTATAATAATTTTTTTTTATATAAATGTTATAGTTATAAGATCCTAATCATGCTAATTAAGGTGTAGGAGCCAATATTTACACATTTAAATTGATAAAAATAAAAAATGGCTTTAGAAAAGAGATAAAGTAGAAGAATTTGATTCTTGTAACCCACTCTAATTTCTTGGAATAAGACTTAGATGACAAATGAAGGTAGGGATGGTAATAGATGTGTCGATTCATGATATGGGTATTTTATTTGTCATGAATCATTCGAGGACTTAAGAACATCTAAGGGGATTCAAGTAGGTTTTGCTAAGAATCCCTTTATTAAAACATAAAAGAAAACAAAATTATCCTGGAGAATCAATAATTTATTAAGAATATTTTATTAATAAGATGATTTAGTGGAATAGCTCTCTTAACCAAATCGCCAATTTAGGAAATAAATATCCAAAATATAATCACGTTCTCCATTTCGTCTAGAGTAGTGATAATATGACTTAAGCACATAGCATACTCAATCGACACCCCTGACGTGGCAGACTCAAAAATCGTAGATCTGCTCTCCTCAAGAAACAAAACATCATCTTTTTATGGGGAACCATAGTTTTATATCCTGAGGATAACAGATATATGATTTTCGAGCTTGTCATGTTAGGGGTGTTGATTAAGTATGTCATGTGCCTAAGTCAGCTAATCATGATTCTTTTGTGTATCATGATTGAATATTTCTCTTCGATCAATAAATGTCCTAATCGCTGATCTAGGAAATAAATATCCAAAATATAATCTCATTCTCCATTTTGTCTAGAGTCGTGATAATATGACTTAGGCACATGGCAAATTCAATCGACATCCTTGACTATGACAAACTTGAAAATCGTAGATCTGCTCTCCTCATAATACAAAATATCATCTTTTTATGAGGAACCGTAGTTTTATATCCTGAGGAGAGCAGATCTATGATTTTCAAGCCTGTCATGTCAGGAGTGTTGATTATGCCATTTGTCAAAGTCAGATTATCATGATTCTTTTGTGTATAATGATTGAATATATCTCTTCGATCAAGATCACAGGAGCAATCTCGAGAATGATATTATCCTAAATACACTATACTCTTATAATGCTTGTTCTATTATATAATCTTCAATAAATAACACACCTATAAATTGAAATTCATCTTTCCTTGAAAAAGTGTCCCTTATAGAAGAGAGGACCCACCACGAGCGTCTCCTGTAGTCCCCTAAGGTTGGTTCCGATCATTGCGGCTTCATTAGCGCAACAAACCATGCAAATAACCTGACTTAATGATGCTGCAAAACTCTACTTTCACCAACCAACTTATTAGTTGGGTTTGCTTGGTCAATTTTTTGACCTACCCCTTTTGATACAGACATCTTGATAAGAAACTTTCTTTCCATTCTGGGTTTAGGGTTTAGCTTCAAAGATTGAAACCTTGACCTCAAAGTTATGTTTGGAATATGTTGAGTAAAAGATATTTGATCTTTCCCATGGGTAAAAATGGTGAGCTATCCTAACCTTACATGTATCACATCGAGATCCATGTTGGCAAAGGAGACAATGTAGTTTACCTAACCTTGGATCGTATCTAAATGCTGATTTAGAGAATAAAAAACTCAGAACTTAAAAAAAATAGATCCCTTTGCTAATTAGAGTCCCAGGTTTGCATACGTGAAGATCAGGAGTATTGTGCAGTTATAAAATGGAATGTGTGATTAATGAAAACTAATAACATAATAATTAACCTTGAAGGGGTTGGCTCAATGACAATTTCGGATCAATAAGCAGTTAATGCCCATAGGTTGTGAGTTCGATACCCAGTATGAGCATTAATTCCTCAATGACCACTCAAGAGGGTGCACCCTCACTTGCCTAATGTGTGTGATGTGTGTGTGTTGCACATGCCCTAGGACTAGTCCTTGGACAAGATTATGGTTTATGGAGTGGGCAAAGTCCAAATATGATCATGGTCCATTGTCTATAGAGATACACGATTATCAAAAAAAAAAATAATCATAATCGTTGGGGATCATGGGGACGTTACACTTCTCTTAATGGATGATTTCAACTAAAAAGGAAAACTTTAAATAATAGTACGGATTTTCATATGTAAATATAGACAAATTTTTCTTTGAAAAATATGTAATTCTACCGAGAAAAATATAATAAATATAACTTAAACATCGAAGAATATTTTACAAGTACCACATTAGTGTCGAAAAAACCTGGAGAAGATTTTAATTACTTCTTAACTATTACGGTGTTACATTAACCAAAAAAATTCCCCCACCCCAAGTTTTAATTTGTCATCATGGGCTTTGTATGATGATTCGTGAATGAGCTTGTAGCCCATGATGTTAAATTGCTCAATGTAACAGCTAAAAAGAACTCAAAAACTTATTATATGTCCACAGAAGGGGTTGGGCTGTATCAAAACATTCATGTGATATGGTGGGAAAGGGCCAAATACAGAGAGTGTGACACATTTCATCTATAGGCGACCGTATCAGACCTTTAATACTCATGTCTTTATCAAATGGTTTCTGGAATATTTGGTTACGATATTTGGGACCCATCATGAAGTGCAAACAGAAGACAAAGAAAGGAACTAGTCTCGATAAAGAAGCTTTCCTCAGATCTAATAATCTAATGTTTTATTACCATATATACATATAGGTGGACTGAAAAGTTTTGGTGTTTGGTATCTCGAGGTCCTTTTAAAAACTTTTATTCTGGCAAAAGAAAAGATCTGTGAGAATCTCTCTCTCATCAAAGTAGAGTTCTCATGTTATAGCTTTACCCTAATTTTAAAAATAAATTAAAAAATTAAAAAATAATAACAAAGTCTAGGACTCACCTAGTAAAGTATGCCTTGGAAGTTGAAATCCCTATCCAACCAAAATTTACATGGTTATTGTAGATGTAAAAAATTTGCACTACCTCGTGATTCTCGTTAATAGAGTTATTCTAGTTTTTCTGTACTCCTAGGTGAGCCTACAACAACACCACTTCGACGCTCAAGTCAGAATTTTTAGTATAAGAAATAGTATAGGGTATTTTTAGAGAAAATTGCATATCTTTAGTATCTCGCACTTACGTATTTATAGGAATTTCCTCCCTTAGATCTTCCCAGATTTTTTCCTTAATTTCTGTTTGAATGGTTACATCCTTTTAGGGATTCGTTTTGATTTCCGTAAATACAATTATACTCCTAATTTTATGGGATTTGTGACTCCCGAACTTCAATTACACACCTTTAGAGATCGATTAAAGACAAAACTGGCCTTTCTCCTTCTTTGTTATTTTGGGCGTTCGGCTAAATCGTCTTGTAATTTGGAATTTCCTCGAGATTGCCATGTGTCACCTTGTCCAGAAAAATATCCTCCACAGCTATCTAACATTTATGACTCCAAAAATTCTATCTCTCGCAATACAAAATTAATTTTTATATAATTTTAAAATAATATTTAACATATTTTCTTCTGTGGACTTTAGATAAAAGCCCAAATCTTTTTTCTTTTTTTTTGGATATAAAAAGGGCTAGTTAGCAGGCCAACCAACCCAATTGACAGACCCAAACATAATTTCCTCTCCCTTCCCCTCCCTCTCTCCAACCACCAAAGAGGTTTTCCAAAATTAAATTATTCAGGAAATTAAGTTTTTATATAACGAAAAACGTTACATAAACCAAGGTCCTCATTTGGGCCACATGATACCTAAACTCTACTGGATTCATGATTTAGATTATGTTTTAAAATATATTTTAAAAAAAGATATTGTTTAGCTTTGATCGAAGGATTCGAAAATGGACAGCTACACAACTCTCAAAATTTAAAATGTGTTTAACAAAGACAAAAACGTATCCTTTTTTAATTTTTCTTTTAGAATTCTTAAATTTTATAGTGGTCGTCTTTTTTGGTGCCACGGGTACGTGCAATCCATAGGACGGCTTGTTTTAGATTTTTCTTCTATTTTAATATCATCTATCATCATCGACAAACCCTTAACCCAACGATTCAGATCACATTAACTAATCATGTTCTCACATTTCACTTTGTCGCGATTCATTTTCTTTATATAAATACTACATATATGATAATAAATTCTTACACTAATATAAACAAATAAAAATCACAACGATTTCGGGTGTAAACGGTTCAGTTTTTATCCACCCATAGGGCCATCAAGGAATAATTGGATCAAGTCCAATCCAAGAACAGTACATCTCATTGATCTGTAATTTGGGCCACATGATATGGGCCCCGACTGGCGCATTTTATATCAACAAAGAGCCTTCAATGAAAGTAATCTTAGACCCACACTAAATTCAATGGCCTTGCCCATAAAATATATCATTTATTTGGGCTTTAGTTAAAAACATTTAGCTTACAGGTTGAACACGATGAATTTTTGAAAAAAAAAAAATTAATAATCAAGGGTTTTTGTCATGAAATTGAAGAGGAGTTCTTTTTATCTATATAAATTAATTTTTTGTACAAAATTGAAGTCAAATTATCCAAGTGGGACAAGTAACTCCTGTAATTACACTTTGACGATCAAATTAGTGTCAATTGTTGCAGTATAATGGAATAGTTCTTGAAAAAGTTGTCAATCTTTTTTTCATTGCACCTTTTATTTATCAAGTTTTGGATCTCTTAGTTGTATCTATGATTATAAAGTTGAGAGGTTTACCCGACACATCTAACTGTTGCATTTTTATTACAAAAACTCCCTTTGGAGTTCTTACAACTCTACGAAAACCGTACTTAATGATGTTTGTTACCCACCAAACCTTATTTTACCAAGTTTGTTACCCAACAAACTTTGCAATGGGATCAACGTCATAAAATTCAAATTTATGAGGTTAATTTGTTACTTAACATATCTTGGAGTAGATCATAACCACATTAATTTGAAGCATCCAAAAACATGATTTGAATCCACGTGATTATAAATTACATGAACTTTGAACAAAAAAAATTAATTAATTTTCATCTTTAAATTTTAATTTTAAATGTGGGAGTTTGGTAATCATTCATTTCAACATTTTCGATCAAGCTCAAAAAAGATTATTTTTTAATTTTGTTCTTTTGGATATGAGTTTTTCCATGAAATCTAAAAGACTATGGTGTTAGATTTGTCAATTTGATAATCTATGTCGGCCCAACGATCCTTATTAAGTTAGTCATGCAAGTCTAATTCATAAAGTAAGATTTTTTTTCAAGATATAAACTTTTAACTCGATAAAATAAAGAAGTTTTTGTAATAAAATTATAACAAATAAGTCGTCTGCATTGTAAATCTCTCTATAAAGTTCTTTGAAATTTTTTTAAAATTTTGTCAAATTTTTTAAAATTTTTTATTTTAATTGATATTTGTCAATTAATCCTTGAATTTTTATATTTTTTTACGAAATTTATTCATTATCTATTTGAATTGAACAAATTGAACCCAGCCTACAAATTACTAATTTATCGAATCCGAATTTTATTATAAGGTTGTAGCTTCCCTTTTCTTGCGATAAACCTCCTTACTTGTCTAGTCAAATTTGTCTTCTTCACTCCCTCCAAACCAACACTGTTCAAAGCATGTCCTAGCACGTGTTAACTGCATATGATGGGATTCCTCCAAGATAAGACAAGACAAGACAAAGAATCCTTGACACGTGTTGCTCTGAACTTGGATCATCTCATAATTGTCCAATCAAACGATGTTGAACATTTGCGTGCAATATTGAAGTGGTGTTGGAGAATTTCGTTCGTACCATCAATGCACTGGATCATATTCATCAATGAATAAAACGAAACTCAATAAATCCAAACAGAGAGAGTTACTCTTCTCTTGTTAAAATAACGACATATCATACTGTACTTACGTGGCTTCACCCCACTACAGTTGCCAGTTGTTTGTTTCTCATGCATGTGGATTGTCTGGGAATTCATAGTGTCCTCCCTAAGAGATTATTACATAATGTCTGATATGCGTTTTAGACCGATAGATGATCCTCGAAGTTTAAATTACTCAAAAGGAATTGACTCTCTAGTTATAGGGACGACGTGCGACACTGTTACCCTAAGGAGGACGCTAAGCTTTCGGTAAAAGATCGTCATCGGGATGCTTTTTTAGCTTTAACGACTTACATTTATTAAGTTTTGTACTGGGGACCGTTAAGTACCTATTCAAACAAATTACAGTGAGTAAAAAAATAAAAACTAAAAAACAAAACAAAAAGATTAAAAAAATTACATTGTTTAACCATGCGCCAGTCCTGAGCTGTAAATATATCAAATTAGACTCGAAATCTCATCTAGTGGATCAAGGATTCGGGTTCCATAAAAATTCAATTTGAATAGGCCTCTCAAAAGATAACGGAGGCGTGCAAAGATTTCTTTGGGCCGAACAAAAAGTTTTTTTACTACGAGACCCACTCATCGAATAGGGACAAAAATCAGCATTAGTGATCTGACGGTGTCGAGTGAAAGAAACATCGTTCAACGGATAAAAGTTATTTTCGGAATAACAAGCTAATCTTCCCCAAGAGTTCACATCCACGAGAAAATTTTAACTTACAAACTCGATTCGGAT
The DNA here is from genome assembly GCF_017979445.1 of Akebia trifoliata. Classification (NCBI taxonomy): domain Eukaryota; kingdom Viridiplantae; phylum Streptophyta; class Magnoliopsida; order Ranunculales; family Lardizabalaceae; genus Akebia; species Akebia trifoliata. Next base: position 2,881,529 of record NC_141380.1, on the reverse strand, counting down.
CAATAGTATCCTGAACCAATTGAATAATGCATATGAAAACATATATACAATTTGGGTTCGGAGAAGAATCCAACGTAATAATTTTTTCAATAATACCTTTGTTCTTCCATCGCGTGTTAGGTGACATTCGTTTATGAAAAGTAGTCGTTGCATGATTTAATATTAGTTATGTTCAATCCGTGAAAGTGATAGTTTACTTTAGAAATATGATTACAATGCCTGGGGAACTTTTAGTTGAGAATAGTTGGCCACGTAACGGTGAATTTTGACGAACAGAATATGTTATTTTTATAATAAATAAAATATATTCCTTGATCCACAAAAAGAGAAAAAAAAAAAATTAAGAAAGAAAGATATCATTGATCATCTTATTCTTTTCACATTTGAACAAATAAGAAAAAGTGACTTTTTTTTTTGGGTTCAAAATTGAGCACCAAATCCTTGTATATTTCATCCGAACCCTCACGAGTCACAATCTTTTATCCCTAAAATACTAGGCCTGGGGAATCATTTTATTAAGCAAATTTCATGAAATTGATTCCTCTATCAAAGTGATTGTGTCTGATTTTTTTTTATATTTATTATCGAATAAAAGTTCACAAATGTGCTTTTCAAATATTTTTATATTCGCTGATCAAGTGTTACAGCACATGTTGCCACAATTTAAGCCGGATTCTAAGGTGAATCAGAGATTCAAAAGTGAACATAGCTCACTGGTTTGGACTTTGGACTTTGGACTTTGGACATTGGGCTTTGGACTATCCAATATAATGTGGTCCATCCACCTAGACCAAAAATCATCAACCTCTCCATGACATTCCATAAATGGTCAAAATGTAACAAAAGTCAATTTTATTGGGAAGATAATATCATCCAATGAAAATTATTATTTATTTTGAATTAATTAAAATTTTACCACATGGCCCTCCGTTGACTGGGTCCTATTTGACCAGCATGTGCTGCACCACTTGCATGAAAGAGACTTCTTGGTTCAGTGGTTCATATTTATTATGTTAAGCGTAGAAGCATTGGAGAACGTGTGAGCACGAATTGCCTTCTTCGAATTGTTAGTTGTCAAGGTCAAATTTGTAATTTAATGTTCAATGTACGGACCTTCCATAGGACCAACAAGTGGACATCATCGACTCCTCGTCACGTTCAGAAGCCGCCTTGACCGTTCCTTGTCTAGAGTCTCCACAACAAGAAGTCCCACGTGGCATTTTTTTTGAACCACTAACCATGTGGTCTTGATTATGTGGTGCATCTATTGATTAAACATTGTCTCAAGGGGTGATTTCTAATTGTTGGATTTAAACTATTTTTCGAGAACTTATATATAATGGAAACAAGTTATCAAATTTTATGTTGATTCACCAAGGGATGGATCCTGGTGAATCTCAAAAATGTCAGGTGGCATATAATGAGATGCCACTTGACCTTGTTGGGAATAGGACACTGTCCTGGATCCCAACTCTATAATATATAAAAAAGGCATGATGAATGTTCTTGATTTTTGATACATGGTTTGTACACGACTGATGTGACAAGGGTACATAATCTTAGATCTTTTTCTTTAGGATACATAAGAAAAAAATATGTGGTTCTATGCCCTTTTACCATGTCAGCCGTGTACTAAATACTATGTGCATTCATCATTTTTTAAGAAAAATGAGAAAGAAAGAGATTTGTAGATAACCCTTGACCTTTGACTTTATTAACTACCCAAATAAGGACGTACCAACGATCGAGTGATCGAAATATCTTCAATTGTCGACCCTTATTCATTGGAAATTTTTTGTATGATGTACATTATATTTTGTTATAATACATACATCTCAACGTTCCAAGATTAGAATACAAAAAAAAATTAAGTTAGTTGTGTGTGCTAGATCTTTTATCCCCTCCCTTAGATATAAGTTACCAAACTCTTATCCACCTTTACAATCAAATCAATTGGTAATCTAGTGGAGTAATAACATACATAAATCTAAAGAAATCCTTTTGTAGAAAAAAAAAAATGCACAAAATACAAGGATTTATAAGGTTTGACAGTGTGCCTATGATCAAATCAAGAACAATTATTATTTTCTCTCAAGTTTTATAGTCTCCGAGATATTTATTTATAAAAGAGGGAGTTGCTAAAATCCAAATGTTTAACATGAAAATCTAATTTAATTCAATTTAAAATAATAAAAATCACAATTTATTTTACCAACACCAAGTCTCAATAGACTAAATTAAAAAAAAAAAAAATCAAAATGTTTCAATAGGACACTAACTATTATTAAAATTAAAAAACAACACTCATTTTTTTATATAATTAAAAAATAGAAAATAACAACGTATATGCTAACACCAAGTTTTAAAAAATTAAATCCCAATTTTTATTTAATCTAAAGAAATAGAAACAACAACCTATTTACAAACATCAAGTTTTTTAAAAAAAGCCCAATTTTTATTTAATTAAAAAAAAAAAAAACAAAGTATTCACTAACACCGATTTTCAATAGGATTCTCTGATTTTCTTTAATTTAAAAAATTAAAATATCAACTTATTTAACAACACCATATTGCAAGGATTCTCTATTTTTTATTTAAATTAAAAAGAACCCAAAATTTCCAATAGGACTCGATTCATTATTTAAATTAAAAACAACACCCAACTTTTTTTTAATTGTAAAAACAAATAATTATCATATAAGACTCTAAAATTTTTATATTTGAAATCATTTTGAAGAGGCAATGTTTGTAAATAATAACAATGTGGAGGTGATTTACAATAGGAAGAGAAAGTGTGAGAGAGAGAGAAATGAATTGTACGTAACTACGCATGATTGAAGCCATAAAAGTGGGAAGGGTACGATTTGTAAATAAATTCAATTTTAGTGGTTTGTTTGTTCTACGAGGAGAATCTTGCCAATTTGTAATGCCTTTGGAAAGAATCCTAATTGGCAACGTTTGAAGGGTGAGAGGAGGATTTCTAGCCTCACGTAGGTGCATAGGATATTTATTTGGAAAATATGAGATGCTTACACTCTCCATTCCACGTGGCCCACTGTACTTCAATTGATCTAGACTTTCCATTTCGTCGGCAAAGACGGCTTGATCGAGTCAATTGGTCCAATTCTTCGATTATGGCCCACCAATTTAACTTGCATGATCACAATGTCAACAATCCACGCGTGCATGATTCATCATCACAAACGTTTTCTTTTTCAAAATTTACCCTAAAAAAATCTCCTCTTTTGCAACTCTTTAATGAACTCGACAATTCTGGCTGGAGAGAGAGGTCTCCGGTAATTATTTTAAAAAAAAAACCTAAAAAATCTACTTTTCGCAGCTCTTCAATGAACTCGACAATTCTAGTTGGAGGAACTTCATTTGATAGTAGGACTGTCATGGTGGATTGGATTTGGATTGGATCAAAGTCAATTTGGTATCAAATCGGCAATGATTGAATTGGATCTCGAACTTATTCGATGAGCTTTGACTCTTGTCGGATGGGATATTTAACGGATCTATATATTGGAATCCAATAACAATTGGATTTGGCCTAGATTGGGTCAAACCTAAATTGGTATAGAAAATCTAAATAAATTCATATATTTAAATAAAATATATTGGTAATTTATATGCTTTTCCCATTTGATGATCTCTAATAAATCGGGTCATGTGTGATTGATCCAATAAGATATTAGATTGAAATTTTATCGAATCAAATCTTTATCATAATCCAAATTCTCAATCTAGACCCGAAGTTATTAGATCGAAACACATCAAATCTAACATATGATTTAATTCATTAACAATCATACTAGAAAATAAATTTTAAAACATCATGAGCATACTTTGTCACTCAAGTTGTAGAGGTCAACTCCCAGAACCTTGGGCCAAAAATCTAAATGGAAATTCATAGTTTTGATTTTAAAGGTATTGGGTGTCAAATATTTTCTATCTTAAAAAAAATCATTGAACTTTGTAAATTTTAATTAATACTATTAGTTTTGTTGACCCAATGATTATACTTTGACGTTCAAGTTGTAGAGGTATTTATATGAACGTACCTTAAACACTAGTTTTAATAGTGAAATTGTTTGCTTCTATTGAGTAGGGCCACCGGTGTGGTATCTATCAAATACTCTTTGATGCTTAAGTCACTATAAAATTGAAGAAAGTAATGGATATAAAATTGAACCATCAGTCGAAAAATCCTTTCTAATATGGTCTCCACCTTTATTTATAGGCTAATCCATTTCCTTAACTATCTTTCTTGACATGTCACTCATTTCCTTATGTAAGGGGAAGGGGATTCTTGCCTAATCCTATTGGGAACATGGTTGAGTTCGTCCCAACCATTTGTTTTCTTACTCCGAAAAGTAATCAATTGAACTCAACTGAGCTAAGTTGATCTAGATCACAAGTACCACAAGGTTGAATTGTGATGGAGTATAATGCTCATGTCCTTCCAAACCCCCTTGAATCTTGTGATGTGTTGAACTAGATTGTTAGTCCATACAAGTTTTAATATGGTTCGATTCTCAATTCAAGTCTTGTATAAAACGTGCAAAGGAATGAGATAATTAGAATGTATATCAACTTTTTTTTTTAATTTTTTATGACGATGGTTCCGGACCCACAAGCCCAACTAACAGGTAAGGGCGTAACTTAGTTCGGTTCAAACTGAGAACATAGCCAAATCGATAGCTTTGAGTTTGATTATGGGTTAAGAAAATGGAGAATTGGTCAATTTGGTTCGATTCTCAATTCAAGTCTTGTATAGAACCGAACCAAATTGAGAATCGAACCCTTATATAATAAATAAATATATTAATTCATTATGAGTTATTTTCATATTCAGGCATAGATTAAGGACTTTTTTTTTATAGATAAATTAATGATTTCTTATGAATAGATCAATGATTTATTATATGAAATTTTATATTTATTATTTGTTAAAAATATGTTGTTTACAACTAGGTTTATAGGATATTGGCAATCCTTGGAACCAAATCAAACCAAACTAACCTTAGTATGATTTGGGTTGGTTTAGTTTTATTGGTATTGTGGTTCGGTTCTTATTTAGTGGAACTGACCTATGTGGGTTTAATTTTGATTTAGATACAAACTGAACCAAGTTGCACCCCTACTAGTAGGGGCGAGTCAACTAGCATCTCAAAGCACCATTTCGTCCAAATCCCTCCCCCCTCGTACATGCAATACCCCACAAAAAACACATACCAAGTAATAATAAATCTATGTAGGTGGCCTACATAAAATATGATCAACACAAAATTCTTGGATATGAAACTCTCGCATTAACATAAAATATGATTTTAGACAATTAAATAGAATAAAATGATTCGTTCATCTAACTCCAAAATTTGGGATAAGACTTTGATGATGACAACGATTGGGTTGTTCATGTCAACTTATGGGTTTTGAAACTTAGATTCATATCTCGTGTTGTTGTTCCCTATGTGTACTTTCAATCGCATGGATATGACATTCAACATTTAATCAGTTATTATTCCCACGTTATCGTAATCAATAACTCTTTAAAAAAAAAAAAATCTAAAATAATCATTTGATCGATAAATTTTTATTAGAACATAAAATTGAACTTATAGATTTATAGTATTCTTCTCACATTTCTTAATTGTAATAAATACACTTTGGAAAATTGGATTTTATATCGAAAATGTTTGAATGCTTATTCTCGAGGTGTATTTATTGCACTTTTACGTGTGCCATTAGTGCACAAGTTCGTTAACAATACCCACTCGTTAAGAGTTGTATCGTATCCAGTATCCACCACGAATAAAACACATAAGAATTTGCTCACCATTGGAATTCTCGTGAGAAAGAACGTGTTTGATTATATATCCGGATTTGCAGGCGAAGGCCGGAGAACTCGTGAGCGTTAATAGCTTCGCAGATCCACTAATTCAACCAACCCCAAATACAAATTTCTGTCCTTCTTGAATATCAATTTTTGATACACCACTCTTTTAAAAAACCACGTGGCATCTTTTTTTTAATGATCTCATCAGTCCACGTGGCATACAAATCAAACAAATAAAAGTTACCAATAAGGCAAAAAGATATTTTTGAGGTGTATCGAAATTGTTCTTCTGTTTCGTTAGCAAACTTTTGTTCTAGCCCACTCTAGGAGAATATTTGCCCTTTCTTGATTTCTTCTCATTTTCTTAATAATAATAATATTATTTAAATAATAAATAATAAATAATAAATAATAATATATATAATCTTCTTAATTTCTCACTTTTCGACTCTTACTTCCTCTTCGTTTCCTACGGGTCGCGTAGCGGCGATCTATCTCTTTTTAAATTCTTTCGTCTCAAAGTCTCAACTGTCGATCCGTGTTCAACCCGCGTAATAGCAGACAAAGAGAGAGAAGAAAAGATTCTACTTTTATTGAAAGCTACCTTTTGATTTTATAAAAATCAATTTTCTTTGGTTTATAACTAGTGTTCTTGGGGATTTTTGTATTTTGGATTGGAGAAAATCGATCGAAGGATACGATTTTTATTGAGATCTTGAAAATTTTCGAGTTTGAGTTACATTTCGCGGTTTTATTCGTTGAAAATTGTTTGGAGGAGTGGTTTCTTGGTTGATTTATGTGGCTGTTTTGCGATTAGAGGCGATCTGAGGGTTTTGATTTACATAGATTCATTGAAGGAGGAGGAGTCGCCATCTGGAGGTGATTGGGGGATTCGATTTTGTGGAAAAAGTTTTGAAAGAAAGGTTTTTTTTTTCTGGAGATTCTGAGAGTTTGGTATGAGATTCCTTGGAAATGATGTCGATCTTAACCGTTGGATTTTGAAGTAATATGGCACTGGTTGCCAGAATCAGGGATGGCGTTTTACATTGCTCGCGAGGCTTCAAAGGTTTCATTTCTGCAAATCTTTTTCTCCTTTTTTTTCCCTTCTCTTTTGCTTTCTGTTATCTGTTTGTTAACTTTACTTCCATTCATAATTGTTCTTTCGAGCAGTTATGGAAGAGGATTTGCATCGAGACTACGATAGAAATTCTTCTCCTTGTCGAGAAGTGGAAGCTTCTTCTTGCCGGATTGATTTTTCAGGTATTTCTTTAAAATTCTGTTTTTTTTTTTAATGTGTAATATGTCATGTTTTATCCCCCAAATTGAGGAAAACCCACACGCCCACATCGTATAAAAATTCCCAAAATTCAAATAAATTTTGGTTTTTTCTTGGACCAACTTAAACCAGAAGAGATAGCAGAATAACTATGTGGCTGCACATTGATGGTCCTCATTTTGATGCTGTATATAATTTGGAGGTCTACTTTCCATTAATGACATTTTGTTAGTCAAGAACTTTCATGGTGTCTTGTATTTGCTTGTCCATTGGGGCATTATTACATTATATTAGCCTCAATTACAATCAAGACTATAAACAGGGAAATTATGTTTCCATTGATCCATTCGACATAATTTTAACAGCGTGAAACTTTTATTTCGGTAAAAGAATGCTATTCATGGTAAAATGCTTGACATTTCTGCTTCCATGGTTCATTTATATGTCAAATTTGGTTATTTGGGTTCAAAAAATTTAATCATGGTTGCTTTCTTTTAGTTTTAGCTTTTGGGTTTTTTCTAGATGTAAATGGTTGAAATTATTTGGAGGTTTATATTATAAATCTGTTTCTATCTACAGTACATTCATGGATTGGCTGCTCGAGGAGTTCATTATTTTCATAGACCAGGACCAATACTTCAGGATGCTGGGTTCTTTCTTCTTCCGGTATGTGTTATATTGTTTGAATGCAAGTATGATCATTATGTGATATTTATATTCTTTGGGATTTGGCTTCGACGGTGAATGAAAATATGATCATAAAGGGTTTTTTTGTTTTCCCTTTCACTCATTTTAGGAGCTTGGACAAGACAAAGCCTACATCAGTGAGACTGTATTCTCTATCATCTTTTTCTCCTTTGTCATGGTGAGATTCTTCCTAAAATCATTTTTTTAATACTATTATATGGTTAACAAGCAAGCACAACACCTTTTGCTTTAGTTTTAAGTTTTTTATAATGTATGCAACTTTCATCACCACAATGGACCTTTCTATTTTATTCCAGCTGTAATGAACTATCCCAATTTTTGTTATTTCATTTTATTTCTGCATAAGCATTCTTGATGAATAATCAAATTTAGTTTGCTACCGGTGGGATGAAAGACAAAATGGTAGGCAATACTATAATTTTCACCAGTAATATTTGTCCTATTTTCCAATACTTGGAAATTTGATCTTTCCACTTGACTATTTTTTGACAAATTTCCGAGATGTTTAACCTTATTTACCGATCCAGCAGAGTTTGGGTTTGCATCTTTGTCAATTTATTGCTCAAGCTAGTATAGAACACTACTTGCCATTAACCACGATCCATCATTTTCATCATTTCCTCTGCATCCAAACATTGTGATCAACGTCATGAATCTTTTTCACCATTCAACTCTATCTTGAGCCAATCTGCTATTGCATACAAGTACCTATCCAATTAAAGGTGTAGTTAATTTTATTTACAAAAAAAGAAAGCATTTGGGAGAATCTCTATGGAGGATAAAAAATTCCATAATTGTTACTGTTTTGTCCTCTCTTTGGGCAGATTTTGATATGATTTATTTTCATGAATTAGTAATTGCTCTTTTGACCTAGTCAAATTTATATTCATATGTAGAAAACAGAAGGGAAAAGAATATTAATTATCTAGAAATATTTCACAGGTATTCATGCACATGATTTAAAAACATTTAATAACTAAAATTTTCTCAGTTTTCTTGTGGTACCCATTTAGTCATAGTTCAATGATTTTATTTTGATTAACTTTTTTGTTATTTGTGAAATATTTCAGTGGGATATATCATTATTTTTGAGATATTGGTGTTTCTTTTCATGGCATCTTATTTCGGTATACTCTTATTGGTTGTATGTTGCATGTTAAAATGGCAGACATTTAATAACTAAAATTTTCTCAATTTGTGGTACTCATTTTGTTATAGTTCAATGATTTTATTTTTATTAACTTTTTTGGTTATTTGTCAAATATTCTAGTGGGATATATCATTATTTATGAGATATTGGTGTTTCTTTTCATGGCTTCTTATTCCGGTATACTCTTAATTGGTTGTCTAGCACATGTTAAAATGGCATCATCATGGGTCAAGTACTTGAACTGCAGCATTAGTTAACTACAATGCTTTGAACTTTTTTCATAAAAAACTGTTCTTGTAAAAGACGGGAGGTTGTGAGACAAGCTAAGTAAATAGTCCCTCTTGACTAAAGAGAGAAAAGTTAGATAGCAAGATTTGAACGGGAGAGGGAATACAATTTAAAGTAAAGTTGAATTCTGCTTTCCAAAAAAGTTAAATATAAAAGCTTTTCCTTTGTTGTGACCCAAGAAACAATATTTTATTTTATTTTTATTTTCTTATTGGTAGACCAAACAAACTATTCATATGTATAATATAGAAAAGAATGCAAGGACTATCTGATTCAAGGTTCATAGGAGACTAGGTGAACTGTTACGTTTGTGTGACTTGTCAATGTGAAAACTATGAAGAATTTTATCCCTATGTTACCAGCACAAACATCCGTGAGATATTTGTAGTTTATATGCTATGAGTATATTCTTTCCCAATCCTTCTGCTTAATAAATTTTTTTCAAAGAAAGACAATAATATGTAATGAGGAAAGGGAAAGAAAATGTAAAACAACACAAAAACAAGGGATTAAGTAACTATTTTATTCTGACCAGATGAGGAGAGTAGCAAGTTTGGACTAAACATAGTTTTTTTCCATTATTATGTCATCCCAGTACTTTCGTTGTGGTGGTTATGGAAAGCAGACAAGAGTTGTTGGATATGAGTTATGGATTTAAGTCATTAACTCATTTTGAAGTCACCTAACTTGGAAGTCTTATTTATTTATTTTAATGACTTGTTTTTGGAAGTTTTTGATTCAATCAGCATTCTCCCTTAATTTTCCTTGGAGTGAAAATAACCTCGTGTCATTTCCCATAAGTATGATCCACTCTACTCAGTCCAATGATTTGCTATGCATATTAACATCATAACATGGATTGGAACACCGTTATTTTATTATCTAGAAACTGTGCTTGAGCCAAGTGGTGTCGATTTTTTTTTTTCTTTTTAACTCTATGAGGTTGTTATGTGTAGCCATTTAATGTAAGTGATATTCTTGTTTGAAAGACTGGGAGGTTGTTATGTTAAGCTATGGCAATGTGTCTACATGATTCATTTATTTAAGCTGAGAATAACGGAAGTATATTTTAAGTTTGCCCTGTAGTCACATGTAGAATGTTGTTCCCACATACTAGGTTCAAATCCTCCCTTGCCCCCTTGAACCAACTTCACCTTTACCTATCCAAAAAAGTAAAATAAAAAATGCTCATCTTCTTTAGAATATGTACTTATTCTAATATGGTTTATGTTATGTTACAGTGGACCTTTCACCCATTTATTCTTCAAAGCAAAAAAATCTACACAGTTCTAGTGTGGCGCAGGACCCTGGCATTTCTAGTAGTAAGTGCGGTTTATGGTATTACTGCTGCTCTTTGTTTGTGGAGTTGGTTATAATCTGAGTTACATTTTAGACATTTCAGTGCATTCTTAACTTGCACAAGAGGAACAATAAACACGTGAAGAATCACTTGCCTGTTCTTTCTTGAACTCATGTTTCTATCCAACCTGTTAAGTTTTTGTGATAATCAGAAATATAGTGGGACAAATGCCTATATTTGAAGGTTGCTTTTGCAGCCTAAATTCTTGGGTGCAATCCACCAAATAGTTGGTCAAGGGGCTCCCAAGCCTGCTAGGGAAAGGTGGATTTGTTCAATCTAGACATCATTATTCCTCTGGGAAGTGCTATGGTCGAGGACATGAAAGGCATGCAGACCATTTCAGCCAAATATAATCATTGAAATGAATTTAATGTCTTTGGCCCTCATCCATAGTGATCAATCTATCTGGTTGTGTTATTTGTAGGATAGATTTTGAGAATGGTATTGTAAATATATGCTCCCACCTTTTTCTTCAACGTCAGTCTAACAGGCCCTTTTATGCTAATTGTGTTTCCTGCAGGCTTCTCAAATTCTCCGAATTATCACATTTTATTCTACTCAGCTTCCTGGCCCAAACTATCACTGCCGTGAGGTAAAACTTGTTTAATGTTCATGGTTTTGCTGTGTAATCCATGACTTGTAGTTAAGGTTATCATTTTTTTGTCATCTAGATTTCCCAGATGCTGTCCTGTTTAGCTATTTGTTTATTCTGTTTTCCATGTAAATCTTTGTTCAAAGCGAATTTTAACAATCGAGTACTTGTTGCTCCTTGCAGGGTTCGAAACTTGCCACACTGCCTCCTCCAGAGACGGTACTGGAAGTGTTTATAATTAATTGTAAGTGACTATTTTTATTTGTTTGGCTTTGGCGCAGTATTCAAAAAATTACTTTTTTTTTTTTTTGACATTCATTGTTTTGTTTTTTACGTGCAGTACCCAAGGGTGTGAATTATGGTTGTGGTGATTTGATTTTCTCATCACATATGATCTTTACTCTAGTATTTGTGCGCACATATCAGAAATATGGCACACGAAGGTAAGAGTTGTCTATGCAATTACTTCTATCTACAGTTATAAATCTGATTTATTCTATATGCTTGTAAGTGTGCATGGGGTTCCTAAGTCCCAGAGCCCAAAACGCTGTAGGTGCAATCTTCTTATGCCGACTAACTGTGTTTTTGAAAATTCATGCATTTAGAAGGTGCCCCTTTTGGCATCTTGTAATCCGTGCCAGCTGCACAAGGATGGATGGAAAACAATTTTTATTCAAATTTAGCAGAGAAGAGTTTCTGTTTTTTCTCCATCAATGTTTTCCGACATTCCAACTCTTCTGCCATTCAGATCTCATGACATTTCAAATTGTATGTAATATTTTTACTAATTATGCTAGTACGGGTCATCTATGTGTTTGAAGGTTTATCAAGATGCTTGGTTGGTTGGTTGCTGTTATTCAGAGCCTCCTGATTCTAGCTTCCCGCAAGCATTACAGCGTTGATGTTGTCGTTGCATGGTAAGATAGGGTTCATCATCCCGTCAGTTTTAGAATACTTGTTTCTATGTTGACACTAATGAATCTATTTGATCCATTTTGCAGGTACACCGTAAACCTGGTTGTATTCTTTGTGGATAAGAAATTGCCAGGTTAGCCTTTGATGCTCTAATATTATTTTGGACTCTTTGTTTTTGGACTGTCCTGGTGACTGAATTATTTTGTAATGCAGAACTCCCTGACCGAACCAGCACAACCCTGCCTCCATTGCTACCATTGAGTTCCAAAGATAAAGATAGCAGAACCAAAGAAGAACATCACAAACTCCTCAATGGAAACTCAGGGGATACAACTGATTGGGTATATAGTGCATTGATGAGTACTCTCTATTTTCTAATCTCCAATGTCATTTGACGTATTCTCCAACGTGCACAACTGAGATGGTTGGAAACACACTGGTTTTCCCTAGGGATCCATTTTTCTCAGGAATCGGTCCTTGGGAATATTTTCTCAACTCAGCCAATGAAATGTAGTTGGAGACTAGAATTTTCCTTTCAGTTTATTTTGGTTTTGTTCTTTTATGTTGGGCATTAACATGTGATGTTGTTCTCCAGAGACCAAGAGCACAGAAGATTCTAGAAAATGGGAGCAACGGCCATGCAGATACAGCGATGAATGGTGGTACTTAGACAATGGTAGATATGTGGGGAATAGCTGCGCTCCGTGGTGCGGCAAGAATTGCTCTTTGAACAAATATCACGTCATTTGCTCCATCACCATGTGGTAAACCTGATTTGTAATTTATTCGAAATGGAAATTTTGGTTTTTTTTCTTTTTTTCTTTTTACCATTTTGTTCCCTCCTTTCATGGTAAAGATACATTCCAACATCATCATCATATATCACGGAGTTCCTAATGCTTCTAATTGCATTTCTTCACCATGGACGCAATGCACCCCATTCGATTTTTAGTAAATTACAGTTACTCTCTTGTACTCATGGGTTGAAATTTCATCCAAGGGTCATTAATGATACTTCATAATGCAGTAGTGGAGTACATGACAAAACTTCAGCTATAATATTTTTTTCAATCCTCATTCCATTGCATTTAGTGTCATGCAAGTGATCTCAATAGGGACCCCAATTTAGACAAACTATATTGAGAGAGTTTAGCCTTGTTTGAATGGGAAAAGAGGGTTGGTTACATGGGAAAGAGGGGGCGAGAGAGCATAAAATGCCTCCTGTCTGATGGCCCTCGTGTCCCCCCACCTTTGTTGTTTATAGATTTTTCAGTGCACATGCGTTTATCATCTTCTCTACTAGTCAAAGTAGAGAGCGTGGAGACAACCTTTCCCTGATCACGATCACATGCCTTTCTCCCCAATCGATGAGACTACAGACGTGACATCCCCACCTATATAAATGGGAACCAGACCTTTATTTAGATTAGTAGCCACGTGTGTTTCACATGCCATCATCAGGTAGAGAATGTGGGGGCCAACAGAGAGACATTTAGGGTAATTTGGTAAAAGGCTTGGATCTCCCTCTCTCTCTCAATTTTTTATTTTTTATTTTTTAAAAAGTTTATTGTAGGCATGGATGGTAGTAATTGGTCGGCTTGAAGGACTGCAATCCTCGCTGTTCCCAGATTGGGCCAATCTTCAAAGATGAGGTGGTTTCAACTCTACTTAGAAAATTTTCTATCTGTCAAGAAACAACAGATTGGAAAAGAGCATTAAAAAATTTATGGGACCGGTGATTCCTGTAAATAATAAAAATGTGCTTTATACAGCTAATCTTAGCTTGCTCATGTGCTATTTTTTGCATCTAATAATGTTGTGGTAAGGTGTGGTCAGGAATATGGAAGAGTGGGTTTATGCATCAAGATGGGAGCATGGTTTCAAAACTAGACCGAGACGTATCGCCTGAGTTGTCTTAGTATCAGGCATGGGCAAGATGGATGGTCAAGTCAATTTTTTGGAGGAGATTTAAAATTTCACATTCATTTTTCAAAATTTTGAACAAGATATATCAAAAAACTTGTCTGAGACAACTCGGTATCTGGCATGGATGAGCGTTCATGCGAACCCGAGTTTTAAAACTAAGGATGGGAGGTCCCTAACTTAAGTGACATATTTGTTGGGGTTAGCACCTAATGGGCCATCTTTTAGACCATATAAAACAAGTGGGGCTGGCGCAAGTTAAGGTGGAAAAGTAAGTCAAACATGGAAAGGGTGAAGCAACTATGTCAGATCTCCCTGATAAGAAGAGTGCTTTATCATCATTGACGCATGGCTAACGTCCTCAGTCCCCTTTCCATGCTATTTTCGTTTTAAAGAGGGATCATACGTTACGTGACCCACGTCTCCATGACATGAGAAGTGGTGGGGTGAGGCTCATTATCACCACATATGCTATCAAAGTGTTTCTTCCCTCACTGATTTTAAAAACTAACACATGGCCACTCAATTTCTTTCCAAACGAAAATAACGAAACAAAATTTAGGGCTTAGAAGAGATAGGGGGGGTTTAACTTTCTACACACATTTATGTGTTTTTGGTGTATTAGTCGAGTTCGTATCATTTATATATTATATTAGATTCTGTACCGTTTCTACACTGGGGTTTACAGTGGGGGCAATGGTAGATTTATCTGCATCCACAACACTTAAGTTGCCCCCACGTAGGTAAAATCCTGGCTCCGTCCCTGTCTATACCACAAAGTGGCTATCGAGGGCATTGGTGGAATACCTACATTTGATAAGGATATATAAATTTTAAAAGAACTTTATTTTACTTCTAAATAAGGTGAAAAAAAATAATTCATGAATAACAATGATATTAAAGTAGAGAAGAACTAAGTTGTATTAATAGAAGAGCTGGATAACTCTTAACACCACATATATGAGATGAAAAAGAGGCACAAAAAGGAAAAGAAAATGCTGGAATGACACAAACGAAGAAACAAAGGTGACAAGCACATAACTGTAGATGCTTTTTACTCGTTTCTCACGGAAAAGCATCTATGTTTATGTGCACGCCACCATGAGTTTTTGTCACCCTTGTGTCTCCCTTTGTGTCACCCCAGCACGACTCAAAAGGAAAATTAAGTCAAACTTAGGAAGAGTGACGTCTATAAGGGAAAAAAAATGTGTCTTAACAAAATTGACATATTGGCTTCACTTGGTCATTGAGATTGTTGTCCCTCCCTTCCAAGTGTCCCAAACATAAAGTATTTTAGGTCCTACCCAAGAAAATGGTTAAATTACGACAACTCTTTCCTGTCAAATGGAAGATGTGGTCTACCTCTCATATAATGTCAAATGTCTTTATTTATTTTTATTTTTTGATGATGAAGGGCTCTGGACCCATAGGCCCGACTAGTAGGGGTGAGGTAACTAACCTCTTTAGACCACCATATCTAGTCCAAATCCCCTGGTACATACAGTACCCCACAAATCACACATATTAGGTAAGTGGGGATAATGTCACTCTTTGTTGCTTTAATTTTTTTTTTCGGAAGTAATATTTTCTTTGTTTTATTACAAAAGATCATTATTACATATTTTTTTTTAAACATCTTTGAAAATGAATATATGTATCTTATATATATATCTTATCCCATCAAGATCAACGTGGCACAATATACTGTATACAGAACGAATTCCTATAGATAGAAATAGTGTCTACATGATCGTGACTCCAATTTAATCTTCATTCCATCAAATGTTTATATTTTTCTCGACTTTTTTCTTTCCTTCTTAAAGATGCATCTCATTCATTCGTTCCTTCCATCAGGGCCCCACCAAGTCAAACGAACTCTTTTTTTTTTGCTTTATAATTAATAAAGATAGTGTAAATAAAAGGGTGAAAAGGGCATTTATGCAGAGAACAAAATCCAAAACATCATCAAGGATGTTGACCTCTCATCTCATTTCCACAACAATTGTGCATAAATGGAAACGCAGATACATGAGAGTTGATCCGTTCACACGCAACACTATCTAATTGTGGAGGCAAAATCGCTCTTACCATCTCTCTCTTTCATCAAAATAATCAAGACCAACTAAATATCGCACATTTTCATTATTAATTAAAAAGTATAATTTTCGGATCATTTATACCTACCCCTCCTTTTTTGCGTAAATATTTGGGTATCCTTTATTTTCAAAATGATCATGTACTCCTTTGACTATGGTCTTCTAGACTTAATACAAAATGATTGAACGCCCTCAATTTAAAACCTCTTATCAAAGACCCTTATTTATTTATTTGCAAAATTTTTTGTCATCAACAACTCATTTGTTCTCTACACATTTTTTTTCTATTGCCCCATCTTCTCGATAATAAGAATAAAATTAAAAAAAAAAAAAAACCTTGAACGGATGGCTTAATGGAAATTCCAAATCCAATAAGTGGTGAGAGCCTATAAATTGTGTTTGATAAAGTTATTTCCTCGAGGTCACTCGCAAGGGCATTCTCTCACTTACTTGGTGTGTGTGATGTGCGGGCGTTGCATGTTCCTGGGGGAGAGTCCCATATACCTTAGTTTTGGCCCTGACTTATCCAACCTCACTAATCATACGTGAGTCTGGACACCCACGTTATAAAAAAAATTATCTTAGAAGCTTTGTCAAATAAATCAAAGGTTAAAGATGGTAGTTTGTTAGAAAAAAAATCTAAGATTTTTCAATAAATGAAATATACATATGTACATATATATATATTCTTAAGATTTGGCGACGATGGAAGACTGGGGGGTGGTAAGGGTTTCAAACAAACTGTTGAATATGAGGGTATTTTGATAATTTTGTTAGAGTTTCAAAGACGGTCAAGACACTATACCATCAACTTGAAAATATAGGGGTATCCCACATATTCACCTAAACCTATATAGTCTATTTATCATAAAATTTTATATAAATAAAATGGTTTTCGTGTCATTTATCCACACTGAGAAATTATCAACCATCAATGATTTTAAATCTCGTCGAACACTGAGACAACTGTCATTGTATCATCCACCAATTAGATGAGTTGACAAATCGGCTCAAAGACATGATTTGTTCTATTTTAAGGATTTTTTTTTTTGTTAAATCTTGTTCGAGATGACTTACATAAATCAAATATCTCGTCTGAAACGACTTTGTCTCATTCATCGACGACGAGACTAGACGTGGAAATGAGTTTGAAAACCATGCTACCATCAACTTTTCATATGGATGGATAATAGCCTAATGGCCCTATGATCATACTTGTCTGATGAGTTAGTCATTTTAAGACAGCAAAAAGACAAAAAAAATATAAAAATTGTTGACCTTCCAAGGTCTGGTTCTATCCATTGGTGGGACTGACCATTGTAATGAAGTGGCAAAAACATTTTACCTGATTTATACAAAAAGATAAATTACAAAAATGTACACTTATGATTCTAAGTTTATTGGTCAAACACATTTAAAAAAATATTTATTAAAATTGATATATACCATTATTTTTTAATGATCTTTTATTTGAGATTCATAATAATATATAAAAGTAAAATCATGAGTACCCATTTCAGTAAAAATAAATAAATGTCAACATAGATAATACCCTTTTTAATAAATATTTTAAAAATGTATCTAAATCAGTAATTCCAGAAAAATACTCATCCTTTTTGGTAGAACACCCATGCATGGATTTGAGGGGAACCATATGGATGGTCTCACATTAACATGACAAGATTATCACAACCCATGTTTCAATCTTTTTGGTTGGTTTTTAAAGAATCTAATTGAAAAATCACACGTTGAAAAAGTCCACAAACCTGATGGATGTAATCATCCCATCATGTTTTTCATCATCAGAAAAAAATAAAAGAAAAGATCTTCATCATCAGAAAAAAATAAAAAAAAAAGATCTTGATGAGGATGATGACCCCCCAACAGACCAACATTATCCTTTTTTTTTCAGAGTTGGTATTTCCACATCAACTTTTACTAATGCCACACCAATTCCCATGTAAATCACCAAAGAAGTAAAAGTTAGTGTGGCAATAGTAACTCTCTTTCTCTATACAGACGAGATAATATATATTATTGGTTTGGTACACAAAGATAACAGAGAAAACTCACATTTCGTTGTAAATAAATTGAAAAAAAATAAAAATAAAAAAATACAATCACAATGGCCCCTCTAAAGTTGAAGTATAAGCAACTTTACTACCCGATTTTAAGGAAATAAAGCTAAACAACTTTCTTTAGTCAAACCTACACATTCTTTAATTCATTCAAAAGATAGATAGTGCTCTATTATGCTGACCCATTCCATCATGTTTGATCCACCCTTGGAGGATATATTAAAATCAAAATACATTCTGATTGGTGATCTTGAGTCATTAATTTGAATATTTATCGTCACGGGTCAAATCCAACGGCTAGACGTCACAATAGAACTGATTTTTAAAGTAGAATAGACTAAAATGTTATCGGCACCCCAACTTTTATTTATTACATCCTAATTTCTTAAATTATTTATCATATCCCAATTGAAACTTAAAACACTCTTCAAACATTACAAAAGCTTGGTACAAATCATAATCTCAACATTACAAAATATTACTACACTCAGTTAAAATAATTTTAACTTCAGAAGTTGTTTACAATTGTCATTAGACTTATATAAAATCCTAAATCCCAAAAATAGAAATCTAACCAAAAAGTAAAAAAAATGGGAGTTTCTATGGGCACCTTAATTTTTACTTATTCTTCACAAATCTTTTATTTTCTTTATTTTTATTGGGGTGTTATAAGTAAAAGTTGGGATGCTAATAACAACTCTTTTTTTTTTTTTTTTTGGGAGGGGGGGTTAAATCTTCATTCCATGCCTTGAATATGATGAAATCCTGTGTTTGGTATATTGTTGATTTTAATTCTGAAAACATGCATTCGTCATTTTTATAAAAAACTCAAGAGTTCGCCACTTTTAATATCTATGAATGTGAATTTGTAGATATGCTAGTGAATCTATTGATTATAAAAGTGATGAATTCACTCGAAATGCATGTTTTGAAAATTAAAATGAATAATGTACCGAAATCAAAATTTGGACATAAGTTGCGCACGATTTGAAAATAATCCCTTATTTTTTATCATTTGGATTTGGATCATCTTTAGTTGGTCTCTTTCATGGAAGACATATATCTTCAATTTGAAAATCCAATGGCATCTATAATTTTCATGAAAAGCAGGGGTATACTCCAAAACGACCTTTTGAAAATGAGAAAAACAAAAAAGAGAGCTTCTATTGCCACACCAACTTTTACTAATGACAGACCAATTCCTATGTAAAAGAAATGTATAGAGTTGGTGTGGCAATAATAACTCTAAAAAAAAATATCGTCATTTTCATAGGTATATTAGTAGAAAAAGACTTCCAACTTTAAGATACACTTTACTTAAAATACAACCATGATATGTAATCACACTATCACCATGTTGACCCATGACCATCCCATCCTTTCTTACAAGACGGCAAATATACAGAGTGGTCCAACTAATAATACAAGAAAAAATTAAAAATTAAAAATAAATTTGTGTGAGAGAGGAGAGAGAGAGAGAGTGATGATGATGTAAGGAACTCTGCAGTCAAGGAGAAAGAAATAGAGAGAGAGAGAGGACCCTTGGATCCACAAACTCTCTCCCTCTCTCTCTCTCTCTCTAGTACAAATCCTCTCTCGCTGTCATTCCTTTTCCCTTCAACCCATAGTCGCATAGTTTCTTTCTACATATATCTTCTGATCTCCACTACCCATCTCTCTCTCTCTCTCTCTGTAGATCTCCATCAATGGGAGCTCGGTGTTCCAAATTCTCACTCTGTTGGTGGCAATCTCATCTCAAACCTACAGACCTCGCTTCATCTGATCTAGGTAAGTTCCACAAACCTAATTCAAGCTCTGTTTGATAATTCTTACCAACCCAATCCATTATTTATTGCAGAAAATGGAGATAAAAACGATCCCGATTCGTTGCCTATGTTCAGCGAGTACAACTTCGAACAGCTTAGGGTTGCAACTTCTGGCTTTTCTGTCGATAACATTGTTTCTGAACATGGAGAAAAAGCTCCAAATGTTGTTTATAAAGGAAAGCTTGATAACGACCGTTTAATCGCTGTTAAGCGGTTTAATAAGTCTGCTTGGCCTGATCCTCGCCAATTTCTTGTTCGTTTTCTCTCTTTGATTTGCCTGTTTTTGTGTTTCTAAATCTCCCAATTTTTTTTTTTTTTTTTTAATTAAAGGGTTTCGTAATTTCGTTTCTGTTGTAGGAAGAAGCAAGATCAGTAGGTCAACTTCGGAACGAACGATTGGCGAATTTAATCGGGTGTTGCTACCAAGGGGATGAGAGATTGCTTGTGGCCGAGTTCATGCCGAATGAAACCCTCGCGAAACATCTCTTCCATTGTAAGTTCTTTAGTGATTATGAAAGTTTAGGTTTTTTTTATCCAATGTAGTTTATTATGTACATTATAATGTGAATTATCTGGGTACACAGATTCGATTAGGGATCTCTTTAATTCAATTAATATAAAAGGAGAATTGTTTGAGCTTCTTTGGTTGAAATGGTTTAGGGGAATCTCAACCGATGAAATGGGCGATGAGGTTGAGAGTAGCATTGTATTTGGCACAAGCTTTAGAGCATTGCAGCAATAAAGGGCGAGCATTATATCACGATCTTAATGCCTATAGAGTCTTGTTTGATCAGGTAAAAATTATGTTTTTTTTTCCCCTTAAAAACCCTTTGTTTTGATGCCTTTATGGGAGAGACAAATTAATTTTCGTAATCCAGCACTTACTTGAGTCATCGATTGACAGGATGGTAATCCTAGGCTCTCATGCTTTGGCCTTATGAAGAATAGTAGAGATGGGAAGAGTTACAGTACAAACTTGGCTTTCACTCCTCCAGAGTACATGAGGACTGGTAAATACTTCTTTACAAATTGAATCTTAGGTTTTATAATGCTTATTAATAAAATTAGGATCTGATATCCATTATGATCGTTTCGTGACTTCAAAGTTTCAACTGTGATGGTTGGTTGAATTGATGGCTTATGTTGAAGATCTGAATAAAAGTTTGATTTTGGTTGTTCTCACAGCTGCAGTAATACCTTTCAACGTAGTGCCACCTTAAACTAGTAAAAAAGGCCATATATAATTCCTAGGATATTGAATTTTTCCTTAAATTACTCATTGGGTTCTCTTCACTTCTTTGTGTGGACTTCTAGTACTTGAGAAAGTTTTACCTCCCATATCAGCTGTATTAGGTCTCAACTCTTCTATCTTGGAGAGCTAATAGACTGTACTGTAGGATTTTTTGAATACCTGTCAATGCACATGCTATTTTCCATTCAAGCTAACCTAATTGTTCATTGCTTTTGCTTGACAGGAAGAGTAACACCAGAAAGTGTTGTTTACAGCTTTGGTACCCTATTGCTTGATCTTCTTAGTGGAAAACATATTCCCCCAAGCCATGTAAGTTTTCTTTTCTTTTTAAGTTCTGTTGGACATGGACACTTGTACAACTTCTTCGCCTGATGTTTTGTGGAAGTTTCTCAGTTGTGAGAGTAATACCTGTAAGCATCTGACCATTGATCCGATCCCACCAAAACTGTTAGTGTATAGTTATCACCTTGAAAGACAAATCTTCTTAGTTTTGTACATGTTAGTGGGAGAGAATATTCATACTAGGCATTTTTTCCATTGAGCTTCTACCCACTTTAGGACTCCCTCCAATCCCCACCGTGGCAAAGAATATTCTGTAATTATTTTTTATTTAATATGTCCTCTTTTATATAATCCTATTTCTTTACAATTCCCCCCTTTAGGGTGGTTAATGGCAGACCCCCTAGATGGGTTCATTATCGAGTGTGGATGATATCCCTAGTTGCTTATTGCAGGTAATAATTCATCTTGTTATCTGGTTCTGTGGTTCTGCCTAATTTGCAGCCATGAGTGTGGGGGTTCACTTTTAATGTTAAGTGTCAGAAACTAGCTTGATTACAAAGTTCTGATGCGAACTATTGATCTCATTATGGTTGATATATTATTTTTGAGATTGACACTGCCAGTAAATCTTTTTGCAGGCACTTGACTTGATACGTGGCAAGAATTTTTTGATGCTGATGGATTCTTGTTTGGAGGGTAATTTCTCAAATGATGATGGACCTGAGTTGGTGCGATTAGCTTCTCGTTGTTTACAATATGAAGCTCGTGAGAGGCCAAATGCAAAGTCACTCGTGACTGCTCTTACTTCTCTTCAGAAAGAAACAGAGGTGAATTCGATTGTTCCTAGAAATGATCGTTTTCTTTTGTTTGCATAAAAAGTAATCTTGTTAGATTGATAATCTTATAATCTTTATACACTCATAAATCCATACATAATTATTGTAAAATTCAAAAATGCATGGGACGACGCCATGCTTTAGAATATATACTATTTCATTAAGGAATCAAAATTGTGGTTATTATACAAGGCTCTTATTAATATCACTTTTTTGTTTAATTGAAATAATAATCTTCCAATATATGTGGTGGATGATTGTTGGATGCTATGTTTTACATTTTTTTGATGTTAGATGTGAAATGCTGAGGTTGATTTTCTGGATATTTATTCTTGTTAAATTATAACACTATATTCAGTGCATTCATTTGGCTAAACATTGGTCCAAATGACGGTGTTCTACTTGTTAAAAGCTAGGTTTGCATTCCACAAAATGCATATGTTCTAATTTTTTGTTCTTTGTTGTAGGTTCCATCATATGTTTTGATGGGTATTTCACATGGAACTGCATCCTCAACACAGCCATTGTCGTTAACACCACTAGGTGAAGCTTGCTCTAGAATGGATCTCACTGCCATACATGAAATGTTGGAAAAGGTTGGATACAAGGATGATGAGGGTATTGCCAATGAGGTTTGTAGCTTCTTTTAGCCTAGAGTCTATTTTAATCTCTGCTAGACCTAAGCTCTATATTTATCACATTGCACAATCAGACAGGTATAACTCTTTCATGTCTCCATGTCTGTGCGTGGAGACATGTCCGCATTTGCAAGGTATACAGCTCCAAGAAACAGAAAAGGGGAAATAAGGAAATGAGTGAAATAGTATCAGCTTTACTAAGAAATACCAGTACTGTTTGGCTTAGCTTAGTTCCTAATTTCCCAAAATAAAAGAACCCAAATTCATGGCGATCTTACTTTTGACCGGGGAAAAAAGGTGCTTTCCTAAGCCAAATCAAAAAAATAAATAAAATAAGTACTAAAAAACAACTCATCCAGAAGTTCTAAACATGAGCATTTGCAAGTGGTATGAAGTACCAGAAAAGGAAGGAGAGATTAATCAATGACACAGAATGAGGACAGTTATAAATGGATAATATCAGACGAACTAGCTGATCCTGAGCCAAGATAAATCTTCTTCCATTGTGGCTCTGGCTCATTGAACTTAACCTAAGGTGAGGCTCAGGCTTGGGTCATGATGTCCTGAGATGAAACTTTATGACTGGATCGGTTAGTGTAGACCCCCTAATTGAAAGTTACAACTGTATGGACATGAGCCTCACATTTGTTCACAATGTACCACATAAGGACCATCTGAATCTTCTGTTTCACTTACTGAATTTTTGTTTTTTTTCCTCCCACTTATTAATTGTCATGCATGAGTGCATGTGATTGATTGCATTGATTTTGTCCTCAGTAATGCATTGATTGCATCATGTTAGAATCAACAAATCTTGCTGTCCGTGAAGTCTCTTTGGTAAGGCCATAGTTATCTGTAACTGCAAATGCAATTGGTTCCACTTCCGCCTTCTTGGACTAGAATAATTTTTTATAAGCACGTCATGAAGTAGTGTTTCTTCTCGATGTTTTCGCTAATAAGACTCTGCCTTCCAACTAAAATACTGTATGTTTGAATGCATTAGAGTCAGGCTGGAAAATGTCAAGGATGACAAACTAAACCGCAATTTTTTTTTCTTGTTCAAGAGGTCCATTTGTGTGCATGTATCAAGTGTTATTTTCAATCCTATCTGAAAATGGCATCTTTTATAATAAAAAATCATAAAATGTCTACTACCAAAGAATTTTGGCTTTCCACAAGTCATCGTATATGTCTATTCCTAAGGTTCAATTTCCCTTGAATACCAAGTCAAATATTGTTCCATTCCTAATATTGTTAATTATTGCTTGCCTGCAGCTTTCTTTTCAAATGTGGACAAACCAAATGCAGGAGACCTTGAATTCTAAGAAACATGGAGACACCGCTTTTCGAGCCAAGGATTTTGCAACCGCTGTTGATTGCTACACACAGGTGAGTGACTCAGCATTAAACCTGGTATAACTGATCATTATTTAGATTTTTTTTTTGCCTAGGATAGTGACATTAGTGGTTAGTAATTAGTAGATGAAAGTGAGTTTTTAACCTGATATGCACATTCACAGACTTTAACCAACTAGCAAGCTGGCTCAACTTATTATTATTTATATATACAACCGAGAAATGGATGCCTATGTTGGTGTCAATAGACATGGTCGATCTTGGAAAACATGACACCTAACATTTATACAGTTGTATGGTAATGTAGAAAGTTGCATCTTGTGTGGATATTACTCACGAAGAACTACTTAGGAAATATGCATCTAGAGCCTAAATCTAATAGTAATACATTCTCAACAATATAACATCCATCACATGCCAAATGACAAGAAAAAAAATGTGTTTTTTGTCAAGTGGGCAGGTGAGTTATGGTATATTTGGCCATAGTGACAGTCAGGGTTTGGGAAAAATTCAGCTAGGGAAAATTTTGAAAAAAATAAAATAAATGGCAAAAGTTGGGGAAATCAGGAAAAAAATTATATATTTCACGTATTAAACAAAATTACAATTTCTATATTATCAAAAATTTCTTTTTCAAAACTTTGTGAACAAGTCAAAATTAAATCATGGATTGAAAAGAGTCGTGGATTAACTAACCGCGACTTTTTAAAAAATCATCGATTTTTATCGGTTAGTATCTGACTTGAAAAGCCTAAACAATTTTCTAGTTGCTAGGAAGTAAGCACAACCTTGAATCTATTTGGTTTTGGTAATGCTAGTTAGTTTTATAAGACATGCTTGTTATTCACTAGTAATGCTAGGTTTGCTTTCGGTGCTCATTATGTAGTTCATTGATGGTGGGACGATGGTATCACCAACTGTGTTTGCCCGGCGCTGTTTGTCATACATGATGAATGACATGCCACAGGAGGCCCTTGGGGATGCTATGCAAGCCCAAGTGGTGTCTCCTGAGTGGCCCACTGCGTTCTATCTTCAAGCTGCTGCCCTCTTCAGCCTTGGGATGGATACTGATGCCCAAGAGACACTCAAAGATGGGACAACCTTGGAGGCCAAAAAGAGCAGGAGAAGCTAATTATTGTGTATAGGTTTTTTACCTTTTCCCTTACTTTCTTGTATCTATTTTCTTCCATTTTTATAGCCTTAAAACCATTTGGATTCTCGTCCACACTGAGGATTCTTTTGAAAATCTTTTGTTGATTTTTTATGTTTCTGTTGTCACTCTATCTAGGAAGGAGCTGTGTTTGTATTTCTATGTCTGACAATGTCAAAAAAAAAAAAAAGTCACATTTCTGAGCTCTATCTGCTCTCTGAGAGAGAACAAAAAAGAAAAGAAACAGAGAAGTTTGTGAGTTTGCCAATGAAGAAATTATTCTTACAAATTACATTATTTTCTACTGATGTCTTCTTGTGCTTTTGTATGATGTGGGATAAGAACTTTGTGAGTATCATGATTTAGGCATTTAATCTAATGGACTCTTTTACTAAGGTGGAGACATATCCAGAAAACCTTAGAAACTTTCATTTTTAATCGATCAACTTCCCAAGTTTTAAACTCTGGAATCTAGGTCCATTTGGATTAATGAGTTGGTGAGCTGTTTAGTGAGCATCTCTAGTGGCACATAGCAATATCAGAATGGAATTCTCGTCAGCCTGACCGGCAGTAACAGTGAACTAACACTGTTCTAATAGAAAGGGAATGGGCTGTGGGTGAATGTTAACCCATTAGCACCACTATCCAATTCCAATATGTCCCACTTGAGATCTCCCATTCAGTCAACATATGTCTTTTGAACCATTGGATGGTCCATGAAAAGCTCTCAAGCTTTCCATTCCAATGGACTACCAAGCATTGTAACCACTCATCATCTTTCCCTTCTTATTCCAAATTGTTGACATGTTATACACATTTGCCCTTCAATCCCCTATTCAAAGCTACAAATTTTGCTCTTCAACCTCTCAAAGAATTCATTGCAACTCAACTCAGAGGGTCATTTTGAATATGTGAAGAGAGAACTAAGTAACATCAAAATAAAACAAGGTTATAACTAAGACACAGTAGTACGAGGCCATGTATTTGATGACAGCTGTGCATGTTACAGCAAGATGCCTACTACAGCAGTAGCAACATAATGGAGATAACGGTCAATTGGCAAACATGGCTCAAGCAGCAACGCCTCCTCCATAAGAAGAATTGAACAAGTAACCAGATATAGAACTTCAGTGTGAACTACATCACACCTAGAACAGCTCTGGGCTGTGGTGCTACAGACAGCTCTACCCCTTGAGTATCTTGTGTCATGTATTTATTTCGCGCATATAAGATGAAGCAATTGCACAGTTTGTGTCCCTTATATCATGTGACGAAGCACCTTCATTACCATCTTATCAAAATTGGCAGTAAGTATGTGGAGACCATAAATGAGAAACGCTCCAAATAGCTTTAAAAAATCAATATTTTGTATTTTGTATTTTTTGACAAGTAAACTAGACTTGAACCCACGATCTCAAAGCTATATAAGACTACAACCTTTTATTTTCTTTAATTAAATCTTCATTGAAGATTTACCACTAATTGTGTTTCTCGTAAGTCACTGACAAAATAGAGAATGCAAGCAATCATCAGTTTCAGTTTCACCTTTATCCTCCTTGCAGCCCCAACTGGCTAACAAATTGAAAACATGAAAATAATTCCAACAACTTTAAAATAAAAGCAAGCCAAAACATCACATCGGAGGCCGATTGGAACCAAGAAGCTGCCCAACTAGATTAGTCACCTGCAAAATAGTAACCTGATCAAATATACATACAACAATAATTTTCCATATCTATACTCATTTGAACATATAGTAGCAACGTAGCCAATCTTCTAGACCATCACAAGAAGGAAACCAACCAACAAAAAAGCTCTTGTACTTGAAGATAATGGCAACTTGGTGATAAAGGTAATTTTTTTTTTATGCAAAATGAAATGACTAGTGACTCAGAATAATCTTTGAAGGAGGGAGATTATAGATTCGATAAGGCATGATTCCAATAGAAGGGAATAATGATAGGAGAAGAAGGTTTGTACGGGAAATGAACTAAGATTTAAAACACCGTCTTCTTTTCCATTTTCTGCTTTAAATTTTTTGAAGTGTAAAAGTGCAAATAATATCTTAGGCTGACATTGGATGACAAGTGTGATGCATACAAGTGAACCCAATTATCGCTTAAACTAAGTCAATGATTGTTTGGTCACTGTTGCAAAGGAGGAGAACGCTTAGAGATGGTGTTAGAACACAAGGAGCTCGGTGGCAGAGTGATTTCCGGAAGCTCAATAGAAACTAAATTTATTGTAAATGGTGAAGCAGGATCTCATGGTCCTCATCAATCTTTTTTTTGATAAGTTAAAAACTATATAGTAAGGAAAAAAGTGGGGATGAAATGAACCCTAATTACGGAAGAAGATGTTTCACCAGAGAAGTTCTCCACAAGGGGAAGATTTGACTTAGAAGACAAATTGGTGAAGGGAGGTATCGAACCAAGGTTTTCAATATTACCCCCACTCACTGGCTTCACAGACTTACAAAGCTAGCACACTCTTAACTTATAAAATATCTAATCATGTTAACTCCATCAAGCTCCTTTTAAACTACCTATGCATAAACACTTTTGTAATAAAATACTTCAGCTTAGAAAACAAACAAGGCATGATCCATTTTCCAAAAAATTTGTAAAGGAACATATAAGAGACATGTTTCCGTAAGAATATAAAAGTTGGGATTCCAAAATTTGATATTGCTAGAAATTCTAGCTTAAGGTTCATGCAATACCCAGATTAAATGTAATCAATCAAACAATTTACCTGCCAATATTTAGAAACACAGCGATCAATGCAACTATTTTCACCCATATTTAGCTCAGATTCCTTGTACCTGAAGATAAAATAGGAACACTTTAAAAAAAAAAAAAAAAGCTCTCTTAAATTACTTCCCATGAAAGAAATCAAAATGAGATCTGCTTTGGAAAAAATGAACAATTTTTAAACTTTGCATGCTTCAACCATACCTTCATGTTCATTCATACTAAGGGCATTAGAGAATAGAAGCATACCTTTTCTCGATACATTTGTTAAAGCATGTTTGTGTAAGCCTGGATCAAATAATAAAGAATGAATAAAGTCAAAAAGCTCTGTATAACCATGAAACCTAGCATATAATTCACAATCTTTCCTATCCCCACTACACCCAGCACACACGCCACCTATAGAGATGCGTTGAAGGTGTTTTTTTGGTGAGGATGATCTCCACACCATGAAGACCATCCTCACAAAATCAGCTCATTCTGAAAGTACCAATCCAACCAACTAATGGTTCAAGATTTCTTGGGAAATGGACACTCTAGATTGTTCAACTTCTAATCCACTTTTGATAAGGTTAGAAATTTTGGATTTAGTGATTATGGTGAAGAAGATATCCATGATGAAGACATCATATTGACCAAAAGTAAGCCCAAGACTCATCCCCAAGCAAGTCCCACCTACCCATGTAAAAGTTGTGTAAAAATAACCCACCCTGTACGTGGGGAGTGACTTTGCAAAAACATATGAATTGTGATTCTAAACTGAAGCTCACAAGTCACAAATTGGAACGTATTTTGGAAAAGGAACATGTTGAATACATGAAATTCCACAAAATACTTATAGAAATCATAGTTTTAGCCCCAAAGTTCGAAAGACAAGGAGTGTGCAGCAAGTATGTCAAGCACACAGAAATTTGATAGAGGTATTGGTAAGTTCTAATGAAAGGCCAACTTGAGAATCTGTGATGGACTGAAAATGGGTACCATATCCATCCATAATTATTGGTGTATGATGTTCCCCAATCCCAATCCTTACCCCATCATTTGAGTCAACGTGTTCCGCATCCCATAGGAATACCCATTTTTTTTAGGAAACATTGAAACATTAACTGCTTGAGAGAGCAATAGTGAAAGAATTCTCCGATTTTTTGAAAAAGTCACGATTCTTTCAATCAGCGACTTAGTCCAGACTTATTCACAAAGCTTTGAAAAATACCTTTTTTTAATATTTAATTTGAAAATTTATAAATTTGTTTAATATATGAAATATACATTTTTTATATGATCCATAAGTAATAGTATATTTTTATTTTTCCTAATTTTCCCCTACCATTGCTGAATTTTCTTGAATCCTGACTTTGTCACTATGGTTAGGGCACGTCATAGATAACATATAGATGAGAAAGAGATTAAAAAATAATAATAATAATAATAATAATTGAGAAAAAAAACTATGACACAAAACAACAATACAACAATTTCATTGCAGATAGCAAGATTCGCAGTTCAGACACCTACTTGTTGAACAGATCTACCCTATATTCCATTTCTTTTTCCGCCATCCCAAAAATCTGCACGATTTGTAAAACAAATTTAAGAATTAAGAGTATCCCGATGACAAGAAGACAAAAATGCAGAAAAACAAATCAGAATTATAGGAAGACAATGAAAACAAATACATCATCACCAATTCACCATATACCAAATATAAACAATTACTCAAAACACATGTTACAAATCAAATATGAGAACCACTCCAAAAACCTAGAAAACAAATGCAAGATCAGGCTTTTGGGAGATCTGTCAATTTAGTTTTTATCCATAATTTCATGGTGAAAAAGCTCAATTCCTATACTTTGTAATTAAACTTTTCCACAATTTAAGTATTTTGGAGATTAAGCAAAAACAACAATACCTGTTCCTTGTCCAATGCGGTAGGATTTCCAGCAGCCATTGATCCTAAAGGAATTAAAAAATAAATAGGTTAGAACACTAACAAATATGAATCTCAAATACAGTGTTAAATTCTAAGGTCAGTGAGAAAAATCAAATCGAAAAGCTACAAAACCTCAGTTTGTTTGTTGCATTAGTGAAGTGGAGTAAAAATTAAAATCGATAAATCGTTAGAATTTTCCAATAGAATAGTAATCTTACTCTTTGGTTAGAAAACGATTTGGAGAGAAACAGATTGATCGAAATTCCTAAAATGGTGGTTCTTCTTAAGGGCTTGGAGATTCGACAACAAGCGAAGAAGAATGTAAGAGGAACCCTAATAAGGGTTTTAGGGAAATTGCTGTGTGCGTTGATAGACCAGAATGCGATCTATAAACAAGCCAATCAAATAGGTCCCACCAAAATATCAAATAAGGGATTTAGTTACGCGTGTTACGCTTGACTCGAGACTTAAGAGCTGCATATTGAGGTGTAATAAGTAAAAAAAATTGGGGTGCCAATAAAAGCTCTGTTTCTATTTTTTAGGGTTTTAGATACTAGAGAGAGAATCAAGACGAAGCAAATTGAGGTTTCTTGTTGTCTTTCTTTCTCAGTTATATGTTTGCAGAAGAATCCTTCGATTGTTTGTTTTGATTTGTTTGAGATTTAATGTATAATAAGAAAGTGTGGGATATTTTTAAATTTTTAGGGTTTTCGTTTGCGCTTCTGAAATATTTTGATTTATCTGGAAAATTAAAACTCTTCTAACCTCGTTAATTTGATCCCATCAAACAATAACTCAACAAAACCCTTATATTTTACAAAAAAACCACTGAATTTGTGTTGAAGTTTTGTAGTACATTCTTGAAGCTATTTGTGATCTTTTTGTTTGGGAAAAAATTCACTTGGTTTGATTAATCTTTTTTTTATTTGCAGGAGAAATGGAACACGGATCTGTTAAGGATTTGAAAGCGTCGACATTTTCTTTGTCGGACGAAGATCACACCCTTGCGAATTCCGTCAGATACGTGCTAAATCAAGAGTCAGTGCTTTAGTCCTATTAAATCTATGTTTAGTTTGATTGTTTACTTAATTTAATCTCTTTAATATCAGTGTTGGTTTGCGTAAATTTCTTGAATTTGTGGCTTTTCTTCTATTTTGAGTGATAACCCAAGAAACCATTTTGTTCAGATTGTTGGGTTTGTTAAAATTGTGGAATTCTAATTGCCAGTCTTACTAGTATGGCAAGAATAAACGTAAATTGTTGGATTCTTATTTAAAGGGATTCATCGTACATTTAAGATTCAAACAATTTGGTAATTCGTATAATATTTGAATTGAAATGTGGGATTTTAATAACAGATATGTGTTTAATTCGTATAGTATTTGTCTTTTTTTTTTTTTTTGGTGTCTATAAATAATCATTTTGTGATGTTATTTTGCAGTCCGAGGGTAACATTCTGTGGGTGCAGCATACCTCATCCTTCAGATGCCCGAGTTAACATAAGAGTTCAAACAACTGGTATTGCATGATGCACTTCGCTTTTTATAGGAATTTCAATAAATTATATTTAATGGTTGCTCTAGCACCCAGTTCTGGGGAATTTACTATATTTTTCTCAAGTCCGCTTTAAAGTAGACCAACTTCAAGGATGTTTTATTTTAGGTTGAGTGTTGAAGTTAAGTTAGTGGTCCATAATACCAGTGATCTGTATTGTGCTTCCAATTTATTTTCCTATTATTTGGGCTCACTTTCTTTCCCTCTTTCATGTGGATTGGGTGTTTCCTAATATTGTTTTGGTGCTTGTTGTCGAGTGGACCCACCATGTTTTCTCTAGTACAAAAAAATATCTTTGGGTCATCCTTCCATTTTGGGGGATTTGGAAGGAGAGGAACATGAGATATTGGGGTTGGTTCCAAGTTTCTTAGTTTTTGTTTCTATTTTTCCTTTGTGGGGGTGTCATCTTGTCCTCCTGTTCCTTTTTTGGTTTTAATAAATTATACTTATAAAAAAAAATTGTTTGCATGGTACATTGGTACTAGTTTTCACCATGTTGCAAAATTGGGATGGTGATGTGAATGGAAATAGAATCAAGTATGCATGATTGTATAGAAGGAATGGTACACGAGGGGTATTTGACAACAAGAACAAAAGTGTGGAGGATCTGATTCTCCGTATAAAAGCTCACCTGTTATATTGGATTTTGGTCTGGTTGGAGTTTAGGAGAATTCAATTCGAAGTCTTTGTTTTCTTACGGATGGAACTGTTGATTAGATTTAGTGTTCTATATATATATATTGTTGTGCCCTTATTTGATCTAGTAAATACATCTCTCACTAGTTCCTCAGCTTTCTTTTATTATCTCTCTTCTTTGTATAAAATTTGTTCTACCGATAACAAATAAGTATCGTTTATCAGTATTCTGATGATGACAGAGTAATAGCTCTGGCAACCCGTTTTAGTGACCACCACCCCCGTCATACCTTTGAACAAATATGAAAAACTTGTGTGTTGAACACATTGTTATCTCTTTATTAATGATCTCTATTCACACATTCCCATTAACAAACTCATAAGTTCTCTCTAATTCTCACCCTGTACAACACACACTATCCTCACTATCATCGAATTAGCAATGTCAATTTATTTGATATTTAGTATTATTATTCACAGGTGATCCAGCAAATGAGGTATTGAAAGATGCACTCCAAGATCTGATGGTGGTTTCCCAGCATGTGAGGAGCACCTTTGACAAGGCTGTTGCTGATTTTAGAATGAGTGAGCCTGTTAAAGCCATGGATATCAACCAATAGTAGGAAAAATGTAATTCCCATCCTATTTCTATTTTCTTCATGTGTAAGTTGATACTAAAAGCAGGTGGTGACAACATTATAAATCTCTTTTTGATACATATCCGATTTTGTGCTTCACTTTTTTTTTCTTTTTTGGCTTATCGTGGGTATCCCCACCCTTCGTGTGAGACTAGTCGTTCTGTCACATGCACTGCTCCCAAGGAAAGTCCTACCTGCAAGTGGTTGAGTTGAGGGTGGCCCCAAGCTTTGTGGGGTTTCGAACTCTTGACCTACTCTTCCTGAGGAACTTATTAAGGCCCAGCTTTCTACTTGGCCAACCCCTTTGAGGAGCTTATCAAGGCCCGGCTTGCCACTAGGCCAACCCCTTGGGATTGTGCTACACTAATATCAACTGTTATTTATGTAATTTACAGTATGCAAAGCACAGTTTAAGGAAACTTCAGACCTAATTTGTTGGTGGCTCTCATTAAGAAAACCTTCAGGATAAGTTTGTAGGCCAGACTTCACGCAACGTTTCACCACGTATTTCAATTTGATATAGGTGTAATAATACATTCTAGAAAAACACCCAAGTGGCGTTGGAAAACATGATAGGATGCCACATGGATGTAGATCACAATTTTGAGAATTTTGAAGGAAAAAAAATTCTGTTTGCTAGCCGGCCCTTTTCAAAAGGTTTGATCATGTAAAAAAATGTTTTCCTTTATTATATTTGTGAATTTGATGCATGCCATAAAATCTTGAGGAACAGCTGTTATGTTGTTCAGCTGACATAGCTATCCATGCGGGCACGATGACCCTTAGTAAGATTTCAAATCTTACTGATATGGGTTCATTTGAATTAATTTCTAGCCAATCCATTTCATTTTGTGCCAAGCATCACCGTCACCTATACAAGGTGCAAGATTATTTGATCAAACCTTCTTATGTTTTGAGAATTGAGGATTGATATTGGTTCTCTTCATGCACACTTTCGCATTATGTTTAATAATGCCTTGCGTCTGAGGCACCCCCTCGACGCTTACACCTATACTTTTATGAACACTAATGAGAACCATTAAAATGGTAAAGTACAACGAAAATAGAAAGAACCAGTGTCGTCTCCAGCAAGAGACCATCCCCCAAATAACTAACTTCTCATTGAAATTGTGAATCTTGCAGCTTCAATGATCTAGGAAAATTCATTACATTGAAGGAGCTCACAACTCCCGTGGGAGTTGGACACCTAAAATTCTTTCCTATTCAAATTGGCCAATCCTGCTATATCTCACTCCAAGGAAAGAGAAATCAAAACAAGCAAAGACCCAACAAAGTTGCTCTACTTGCTCAAAAACTGAAATGGATCGGGTTGACCCTTGGTTTTCCGTAAACATTCGTGGCTTCTATGGAAGGCCATTCCTCGACTGAAGGGACCAATTAGTGAGTTGGTAAAATCTGTGGGGTAATACCACAGTCCTGGGATCAAAACCCTGTCTTCATCCGGTTATCTATATAAAACAAAATGAAGGAAGAAGAAGAAAAACAGCCTTCTTAGGCAAATTCATTAAACATCCATTCTAAAGCACATTCTGAACACTGCATACAAATACAAATGGAGCAATAGTAGTAAAAGTAACAATATTGTAGATCCGTCCTGGTAAAGAAAACTCAACAATAAATATACCGCAAATACAACCTCCTACCCCACACTCCTACAGAACTGAAGACTACATACAAGTATGACCAACTCTTATGAAAGGAAGGGGTGAGGGTTTAAGGAACCCATATAAACACACAAGGGACTATAGGTTTGCATGGTACTTGTCATATCCATCTAAATCAGATGAAT
This sequence comes from Akebia trifoliata, assembly GCF_017979445.1. Taxonomy (NCBI): domain Eukaryota; kingdom Viridiplantae; phylum Streptophyta; class Magnoliopsida; order Ranunculales; family Lardizabalaceae; genus Akebia; species Akebia trifoliata. The sequence continues at coordinate 2,846,637 of NC_141380.1, read as the reverse complement.
CTTGGAACCCCTTTTACAGGATTTTACGATGGTACATTGAAGTGAAAGAGCCAAGAGATGACAAAGGCGAAGACCATACATGCAAGCAAGAAATTCAGGAAGCGATGGCCATGCCAGAAGCTTCGGGTCTCTGCAACGGGTGCAGTTGCTGCTGCTGCCGCCGCTGCTACTTCTGATGTTACTACTGAGGCATTGCTAGTCTCATTCCATTGCTCGATCAACTCAGTCTCATTTGGGCCAACAACATTGCGGGCAACCGCACTACAAATCTCACACGTCCTGCAATCAAAAATATGTAGATAAATAGAAGACCCTATGAAGGATTAGTTCCTAAGGAGCTCATATATAGTAATATCCTTATAGAGAGGAATGATATCTCTACTAAGAGAGCTCAAAATTAATATAGAAGAATGAATCTCAACCCAAGGCAAAAAATAAATAAAAAAATGAAATCCCTAAATTAAGTGATTCAATATGTTTCATTCTAACTATAACACGTTGCACATTATCTTCAGAACCAAAGTTTTGGGTGAGAGTGAGGACTCAGGAAGAGGTGTATCTACTTTGGGACAGGGAAAAAAAAAAGGAAACTCGAGCAGATCTAGGACTCTAGGGTTTGTTTGAATTTCGTGTAAGAATTTTTGTTGGAATTCAATGTATATATCTTGCAAGTGTGAGTACATTTTCAATCTCAGTGGCGGTTCTTCGAGCTACTTCAGATAGCTATAGGATCCTTAGTTCCTTGTAGATGAGCAAGTTCCACATACAACTTTCTTTCCCCAACCTAGATAAAATTGATCAACTTACCTAAAACATATTATCTTCCCATCTCTTGTTCTTCATCATATTAGAAATCGATGACACTTAATAATAAAGATCAAATGTGATGAAGATGACAATGATGCACAAACAACACGTGGAGAACCATACAAGGTGCCTAGTTTTGAGTTGTGGGTTATAGTAATGACATGATGCACTAGTGATGTGCACAAGTATTGTTATCTCAGATTGTACAATGTTACAAGGGGTGCAAAGAGATATGTGTCCCATGTTCATCTAGAATTATTGCAGTCTTTCTTTTTTTTATAGCAAAGACACCTCATTAAAGGTGCAAGAAACTCGATTGTTTAAAAGATAAACTTGGATCCAAGAGGTGGCCCATCAAATGCACTGATTTGAATTAATTATAAGTCATATAGGGGATGGTGGATGTGAGGAAACTAAGGAGTCTCCAGTGATGAAATACTGCCTCACACTCACTGTTTCAAAGCTCATCCGAACTGAGATGTATTGTCCGAGTCGTCTCGGTATCAGGCATGGACGGGAAGAGATTATGTATCGGACAAGATTTAAAACCCCACATTCATTTTTCTCATTGTTAAATGAGATGTCTCAAAAATATTGGAAAACTCAGCCGAGACAACTCGGTCTCGTTCACAGACGAAACGAGACAACAAAACGAGTTTCAACACCATGCCCACAATAGTTTTACTAACATAGCATTTCGAATCAGCACTAAGTGATGATCAAAATAGCACTTCGCAAGTATCTATTATTAGTCAATCTTTCATCTGGATTGTTACGGGCCAATGGCCACTAAAAAAGAAAAGCAGAAACATGAAAAAAAGAGGCAGAGGTGCTTATGTTACTTTAATCGAATCTAAGAACAAAGACACTAGAGAAGAATCAACATTACAATTATACACACAACAAGGAATTCCTAATGCTTGTTTCCTTGACATATTCATTGATGCTCTTTATTTAGTATATTATCTGCTTTTGCTTTTACTTTTACTTTCTCTAACATAGTAGAAATTTGTTTCCTATTTTTAGTTTTTATATTGAGCTTAGATCCTCTCTACTAAAATACAATCTTCTGCATTATGCTTTATAGAGCTAAGAAATTAAACAAAACTTAAAACCCACATAAACCCAAATAAACTTTCTTTGATGATTTCTTCCTCAATGGACATCAAATCGAAAAAAAAAAAATTAAGAACCAACAAAAGGGTATGAAGCATTTTTCATAAAACATCATAGTCGAACAAAAAAATCGATTTTTTATCACTCAGAAAAGAAGAAAAAGTTAGGGTTTTTACTGACTTGTTGCCCCTTATCTTGAACCAAGTCTCTGCACACTGCTTGTGCGCCGCAGCCAAATCACCCTTACAAGAACAACCCAATTCAATAGGAATCCCAGATTCCTGATTACTGCTCTCCAACGTAAGATGGCAAATCCTGCAATCCTTCTCTACTTTCGCCAAATGCACCTTTATCTCTCGAACCCCATTTTCCAAATCCACCTCTACAGAACAATTTGACATTGAAGAGTGTCTGTGTGGATCCGAAACCCTTCCAATCTCGAGATCAGACACACTAGAGAATCTATACTCATCGTAAGACCTACCATTGGAATCAAGTTGAGAATGCCAGGATCGATCTTCCGTGTCAGAGAAACAGAGGCTTACATCACTTACTCCATCGCTTTCTGCTACATCAATATGGGATCTCTCTATGGTTGCCATTCGAATAAACCAGAACTAGAAACTTCATGTAAGGGTGAGAGAGAAAGCATGAAACCTCTCAAGATTCAATCTTTAATGACTAACAGTGCCAAAGCAGAGATTTTTAAAGAGTGGGTATTGGAGTAGGTGATCTCCTGTGTGTGTCAGTCGATAACAGGAGTAAAACAAGAAGAAGAAAAAAAAAAGGATCAAACAATTAGAGTTTCTGCAGAGAAAAAGATTAAGATCAGACAAGGAAAACTACAGTGGTTTTTGCTAAATTTCATGAATAAATGATTCCTCCATTTTAATTCTTAACTATGAAATATTGGTTCCAGAGAACCCATTGAACCAGATGAGATTGAAAGAAGAGAGAGGAGGGATAGAAAAAGTGATTATTATCTAGAAATATATATAGGAAAAGAGAGAGAGAAAAAAAAATATCTCAGAAACATTTCTTGATTTTTGTTTGGGTGAGGGAGAGAGTTTAGAAAAATAAAATTAGAATATTTATCAGATATGAAAAACAAAAAATTTGGTTTGTCGTCTTCTTCCCTGCTATATTCTATTAATAATACATAAGCAGAGAATTATTTAAAGTTTTATTTAATGACTGATTTACCCCTATTTAATAAGTAAAGGTTAGGGAAAACTTGCTTGAAGGGCAAAATATATTATGGTGAAAACAGACAATTGTTTCCTTATTAAAGTCAAACTAATACAGCTCTTTTGTAGATGCGTTTTTTTTTTCTTTTATGAAAATTACCAAGAAAGTTTCAGATTCTTAATTAATTATAAAATTAAAATTAAAAATTACCAAAACAACGTAAATCCTTAGATATACCAAAGTTTTCGTAACTCATTTTACAGTCCAAAGTGTAATGTTATTTTATTGACGAAAACGACCACTAAAAACTGTAATAGTGAGGGATATTTTTCATATTTAATGTAAAAAATAAAATAAAATAAAACCTTGGATTATCCAAAGAGTTACTAAAACTTTGGACAGCCCAACGTTTTTTTATTATTTTTTAGTAAATTTTAAAAATATTATCTGATAATTAATAAAATATTTGATAATTTTCACTTTTTTTTTTACTTTATATTTGTTTGTTTGAAGGTTGCCTTAAGACAATGGTTCAGTTTCTCCAAATATTACATAACCCAATTATAAAGTTTTAATATTTATAAAATAAATTCAATATTTAATTAGATAAAAAGATGGAGAACGATTTTTTTTTTATATATTTACAGAAATTTATTTATCTATTTAAAAAAATAAATCATGAATAATTTGATAAAAGTAAAAAACTTGTGACTTTTTCTAAGAAATTGAATTTGATGGAAATTTTGATTATTTTTCCTATAATTCAAATTGTCTGTCAATGTATTATAAATAAGATCAATTATCAAATAATTATTGAAGTTTTTGGCATTTTTGAAATACTAATGCTGATCAAATGTTATCAAATTATCAATATTACGTGATAATTTTGTCAATATTAACAACATTTGTAAATTTACCTTTATAAATATTTATTTTTGTAAAAAAATTATAATTACATGATCTGATATATAATAAATCTCGTAAATATAAATTAAGAAAAAAATTGATTCTGTAATTTTTTGCAAAATTCATGACTACTTGAGTAATTTCCGCTCTGTTAGATTTAAAGTCAGCTTAAAAGAAAGAAAAGAAATGACAGTTAAACTAATACACCACTGAATTGCAGTAATACGTCCATTTCAGTCATTATAATCGAATGTCATGCGAGAGTCACTTTATTGAGGAATCTCACATGTTTTGTTACTGTTTCTTTTCTGACACGGCGTGTTTATCACAGTCGGTGACGAAATATACTGTGTTTGAACATTATGATCCAACTCATCAACATTCAAATATATTAATTTGGTAGTTTAAGAAGTACAGTATCACACCTCAGCCTATTAAAAAGTAAAACCCTAGGAAGTTTTTTATTTCATAGCCATAGGGTTTGACAAAAAGATTTTGATTCAACAAATATATTATGTAATATAAATATTATTTGGTAGAATCCATATCAATAAAATTTCAAGGTTAACTCCAAGAGAAAACTCCATAATGGACCACCATTTTTACATAGAATAATGATTTTCTATTTAAAAAGTCTTCATTCGGTCAATAAAAGATGTGCATTTGTATAACTCGAAGAAATATATCTATGATTTTGTGTCCATAACAAGTCAGCTGAGTATTGATTGAGTGAAAGCTTTCTAGTTAGAATATCAGCACTCTTTTACATATTAAAGGGTTTGCACTCTAATCATGTCTTCCATAATATTTTTTTATAAATATGTTTTTTAGTTCAACTCAAAATGGAGTTGAGATAGTTGAGTGCGTTGAAGACCCTGGAATCCAAAATGATTATTGAACATGGTAGTTAGGGATGAAATTTTTTGGAGCAAAAAAAAAAAAAAAAAAATGGAACAACTCTACCTATCTTCCATTTTGGAGTTTGAAATTTTGAAATTACAAAATGGAAGAGATTTTGGAAGACTGCATTGGAGACCCCTCACTTTTATACCATTGATCCGTTCACTTTTTTTTTCATATTTATCGTAGGCTTGGGAAGAAGACCATAGCATGGATTAAATTAATTAATATTCATGGATCAATAAATTATGACATACAATCATAATAAGTTGAGTGTACTTAGGTTTGATTCCACTTAAGGCAACTTAGGTGATTGCCTAAGGACTCGATTGATTGAGAGAAGTACTCTTTTTCGTCCTACATTTTTTTTTCTTAAGATTATTCAAGTTAAAAATAAAAAATTCTTAAGAGGTTTCCATGTTGGAACTTAGAAGTTCAAAAAAAAGATTCCTTGTTGGACTATTGGAAGTTTTCCAAAAAAACAAAAAATTCAAGGCCTCATTTAAAACTTTTGCCTTAACCTCAACTAGTATCAAGTTGGCGCTAATTATACTTAATTATCTATTTCTAGGTGTATATATATACCCAATCTTTGTAGATGAATAAAGAATTTGATTATGTTCTCTTTTCTTTTTTGTTTGTCAATATTGAAAGACTTAATATACGATGGTTCCAAGACAAGAATATATACGATGTATTTGACATCCAATACAAATCCCTTCGATTTTTTTTTTTTTTCTTTCTAATTTCCAATGTTCTCACCAAATGAAATTTCACACTTTCCTACATTATTTTTTGGGACCCATCTAAGTGTGTGCTCGGTTCAAAATACATGATTCTCCACTCATTTATCCATCAAAGCCTTAGAGTGAATAACACAAAAGATGAGTAATGGGATGTTTATTTATTTATTTTTATTATTTTTAAATTGATATCTCTATGTGATCTTTGGAGATGCTTGGATTTTATTCTAAATTTACAATCAAAGCAACAAATTAAGTAAAGAGTCTTGATAATATGACTCATTAGAGCATACTCAATCGATTACCTGATGTGACAAGTTTGGGAATCGTAGATTGCACTTTCAGATATAAAAAAAGATATCTTGATGCATACAAATCTACGGTTCGCAATCTTATCCACGTCTGGAAGTCAATTGAATATGCCACTTGGCGAGTCATTTTATCAGGACTCTTAAGTAAAGGTTGGTCTCCCATCACTTTATTTCACTTTTGTATTTTCCATTCTTTTGGTATTGGTTTTTTTTTTTTTTTTAGGAATCCAATAACACTCGACAGTAACAACTAACACTTTTTATTAATTTATTATAAGTACGTGGTCTTGCATGATCTAGTGAGGTAGTTCATCAAGAGGAGCAAGTACAGTCTTCTTTCTCAATCATTAATGATGTAAGTTGTTGTAGTGGGACAAGTTTAGAATAGACTCTTCTATTAGTCATAAACAAATATTTTTCTTCGTCAATGAAGTCAGTATATATTGATTTTTAGTCCTCAATTCTGATTATGATATTAAATTTTGATTTTGATGTTTATTATGATCAGTCTGTAAATAAATTTATTTCAATTAGTATGAAAATTAAAATAATTTTTTTGAAATTGTAGGAATTATATAGGCTTACCTATTATATGCAACGAAAAGGTATCGAACTATTGTCATGTTGTTGTCAGATATTAGTGATATTAAATCACTTATTCACGTCGATGCTACTAGAACAATTACGATGACACCCATAAATCCCTAAGATGCAGAGGAGGTGGACCTACTTCATAACACAACCCAATTAGAAAAAGCTCGACGACATGGAGAGAACCTTGGATCGTTAAAACTTATACATCATCATGGATAGGTCTGTCAATCAATGGGTTCAGGCCGGGTTTGGATGAGCTCTAACCTATAGCCTTAATGAGGTGGGTTGTAACTAGATCAGCCCTAACTCTCATTGGGTGTAAGTCAGCAACACCCTAGCTCGACCTTAATAATGGGCTCAAGCCAGTTTCAAATTGATTTTTGTGCTTTTTAAGATATGTAAATTCATACAACTTTTGAAGCCATTTGATACTATTTTTCATCAAAGTAAGGGTACAATCTACACCCTAGTCGTAAAAAACGGGAGGTCGCAAGTGCAAAAGCACATGTATCAATTGGGCTTATTTGTATTTCAAAATATTGGTTTTTGGACATAACATAGTAAAAAAGATACTTTCGGAATTTTGAAATTTAAGCAACGGACGCAGTTGGAGGTTGCAATTTTCTTGGTTTTTTTACCAAAATGTCCCTGAATATATTAAATTTAAATATAAAAGTGGGGGTATTTAAGGCCACTCAAAATTTGAAGTCGAACCACTTCTACACTGCCTTCCCTCATTATAATAGTAAATAAATAACTTAATTATTTTTATTACAAAATTACCATATACACATGCAATATAGTAGCGATATAGTCTAAGCACTGTTAAGCAGTAATATTTTTTGAACCGAACCCTAGTTTTGCGGGTAAAAAAAACAAAGCCCAACACCTTGATTTTTCATCCAGACCAGATAAGTGGGCTAGCAGGGCCAAATTGACAGGGACATGTTCCTTAAATTATGTAGATATGCATCAAGGTTTAAAATCTCGTTTCCATATATTGTATAAAAACCTGATAAAATCTCGACTGAAACATTCTAAAACAATCCGAAACACTCGGTGTTTCAAGATCAATATTCTGTTTCGATCTTGGCCGAAACTCAAACATTCCGAAATGAAGTGATATGCATCTCCTTTTTGGTCAAATCTTACAAGAAAATGGGTACATGTCTTGTGACCATATTAATTGAATCACAAACCTTGTGTACATGTGTATAGTTGTCGTCGCCATCATCAAGACTGGACGAAATGAATGGTCGGCATTCAATGTCAAGTAGTGGCAAAGTATTCAACACCAGCTGCCAACCTGATGTTAACCCTCTACTTTATAAGGGATTGGGACCGATACCATAAAAGTTAACACTTCACAGGCACAGAATTATGAATTTGGGTGTCAGATGAAAATGGAAATTGACATTAATTTTTCCTTATATAACAAATGTCAAGAGAACACCATTCATAAATAAACAAATAAAACATAGAAAAGTTCTTGAAACTACCATTTTTGTTTGTTGCATCCTCCCAGTATGAGTCTCAGCCATTGCATCAACCAAAGCTTGATCCTTTCTTTGTATGTAAGTGAATTCCATTCCCCTGAAACTACCCATGTTTATATAAATTATTTAAAATGATTTTCAAACACCCATGCCGATTGAAATTCATATTCACGAGTCTCTTATGATTTGATCCATCCATGGCGAATGCTGGCCTACCTTGTCATGAAATCAATTTAAACTTGAAAGCATCCAAACACAATTTCTAGTATAGTTTTTGTGAGACTTTCACATTTTCCTAGCATGTATTTCCTCTTCGCAGGACCCACTGAAACATGGAAATCCTGGATTTTTTTCTTTTCTTTCTCAAGTCCTCATTTTTTAGCTGGTTGTGCAAAAGGTTGTTTAGCCATCTAAGTCAATAATGCTTCTGACATCATGCCCATTAACTTGCTCCTTCCCTCTTCAAACCGTAATTGGTCATGCTTTCTACCCTCTTCACGATGCCGCATTTGGCCTTGAGGCCCTTGAGACATTACATGGCCAGCAGAACCATCCGAAATTATGGTGCCAGTATTCTCCAAACCACTCCTAAGCCAAGCAATAGTACTCAAATCAGTAGCTATTGATGCCAATTCATGACTTGAGATGGGTGGAAGCTCCACAAATTCAACGAACTCGGGTCCCAACAGAGAACTTAGAGGATTTCCCCCTATTTGAGTGCCACAACAACCATAACCACATCGGGAAGGTATCGGGGGGTCACCACGAACACCTTCAAGCAATTTGTAGATCCCACCATCTGGATTTGGGGTATGAATCAAAGGCCCAGTCAGTGGGACTACCTTTGAAAGCTGAGAGCCAGCCTTAGGACCATAAGGATTATAACTGCTAAATGTACCAACCCGTGCTTCTGGACGGAAAAGGGTAGGTGGGTCTTCGGTTTCAGTATAATAGTGGTCCTCCTTTCTTTGAGCCACCTCTTCGTACTGGTTAGATATGTGATTCTCCATAGAATTGACATCTTTTCCATCCAAGGACTTGAAGGAATTGACGTCCCCACATGACAGTGTTTCTTCAGAGGATGCCTTGGTTTTGTCCTGGCTAACATCTTCCAACATCTCCCCCGAGGTCACCTTATACCTATCATGCTCCACGCACCTGCGCCTCAGAGTAGAATTCCAGTGGTTCTTTATGGCATTGTCAGTTCTCCCTTGTAGCAGCCTTGCAATTGACGCCCATTTATTTCCATGGATAGCATGTGCAGCAACTATAATCCGGTCCTCTTCCTCTGCAACAATTTCTATACTGTTAGCCTTTCTTGTGAAGAAGCATGATATAAGCAACATTTTGAATTGAAGCACTAGACACTCGCAGACATAAGTGTATAAATATATGTGTGTGTGTGTGTGCATATGTCCATGTTGTAAACCTTGTCCTACTATTGAGGGGAACTAATGCATCCTATCATAAACAAGTTAGATCTCATTTTCCTATCACATGCAAATCTCATGGAAAACCACGAGTAGACCCATAAAGGACAGCTCCACTAGATTCAAGGAACCTAAATTGAATCTCCATTAAGAACAAATGTTTCATTCTTCATTTTCTTTTAATATAACCTGTATCTTCCTAATTATGGGGAGATATAACCTCTCTCTTTTATGAGCCGGCATTCCCCGAAATTTCATTCTCATTCTTCATTAAAAAAATGTCAAACACATTAAATGCCTCTCACTTCATATTAATACCTAAAATACCACTCTCCTAATACAAATTTATAAAACCATAAGTTATCTCTTAACATAAGAAGAATAAAAAAAGTAAGAGAAAAGACACATAACAGTGCCCATAAATCTTTCTCAGTGAAAATATCATCATAAGCATGAAAATATGTCAGAAATGTGTCAATGAAGGAATATAACATATCATCCTGATGCACATCAGTTGACTTTGCTATAAATTTTGTAGTCCTCCAGAAAGATCTATAATTTTGGAATACTTGTCCGAGACATAGAGGCTAAGGGAGTATGTGGTGAATGATTTAATTTGAAACCATGGGAAAATGTATCCTTAGTGATCACTGTGAAAGGATCCTACTTTGGCAGAAAATTCCCCTGACAACAATGAAGCTAATGAAAGGTTTGATGGAGTCACATTATCGAAAAGTCACCCCTCAAGTAGCAAAATCCAATAACACAAAGCAAACAAACAGCAATGCTACCAATTACGAAAATTACTCAAACACCTCCATTACACAGGTTACCTGGGATTTTTCAGAAATACTAAACATCCAAAATTTTCCACAAAAACTCACTCAAAATGGAATGTCTAGCCACATTCTACACAAGAAAACAAAAGTAAAAATAAATGTATGCCCCACTCCAAATTTATGAGTACAAATAACTAAGAAACAGCGGGAGAATTTATGATCTAAGGTAATAATCATAATAAAGTAATAAACATTTGCAAAAGGATACAATAATAAATCATAATAAATGTTGTCCAATGAGTAAGTGAGGAATTTTGTGAGAAACTGATTTCTATCCTCCCTATAATATTTTCTCTTGTTTATAAATCCACAGTTCTTCACTTTTTCTTAAAATTGTTCCTCACTTCATTCTTTGTGAGAGTAATAGCAGCTAGAAAGGTAACCCTGAATGGAGTAACTTTAAAACACACATAACAGAATCAGGAAAAAAAAAAAACTAAACTACATATTGTGGTTTTTCCTAATACGATGGCATATGTTAGACATGATGTATCATGACAATCTTTTCTGAATCAATGTCTTTGTTGCACCAGTGTTTGCTGGATGACAAGACCCCGAGATATTCAATCTTCTGATTGATGGCAGACATAATTGCTTAAGCGTATCTAGAGTCAAAGGACCTGACTCAAAATGAACAACAAAAGAAAGTGCAGTGCAAAAACAGAAAAATGCATGAAGTATGAATTTTAAGTATGCGATTTAGAATTTAGGTGAAGGTTTTTAAAACATTTGAAAACTTAAATTTTAAAATTATATTGATTTCTACCAACCAACTCTTTCTTGAGAGGTTCATTCAATTAATTATGTTACAGGCCATGAGCAAAGTACCATGTGAAAGGTGAATGGTGAATGCCAATCAAACTAAATGGAAAAATTGTATAAGAGACCACATAAGACTGGCTGTGCATTGTAGAATGAATTGTTGAGCAACCGAACATCGAAATAGAATGGGTGTAGCCAATCTGGATTGATGGAAAAAAAATATAGGAAAAAAATTCAAATTTGGGCCGACCTAGCGATAGACAGGTGAGACAATAAAGTCACGTAGATTGATACATTTCATTCAGGTGGAGTAAAGATCATTGATGGCATGATCCAGATTAGGTTCTATCTATTCCACTTACTTAATAGTATCGAAATGCATTCATTTCCTTTGCATTGATTCCGATTTATCATACTATCGGAGTGAAACAAAGGATATAAAGAAGAACACAGGCTAGACTATAGTAGATAAGAATTCACAAAGTTTTTTGTGTCCTATCCTCCTTGTCACAGGCACATGGATTTTAGAAATTATCACAAAATCAAGTTATCAACAGGTATCATGATGAGAAGCAATGTAATTAACAGGTATCACGATGAGAATTTGTGTCGAGTACATATTAAAGGCTCTAAAAGGGAAATAGGAAGGATGGCGAGGATATGATTTGAGGTAGACAAGAAAGGATTTAGAGGGTATTTCATTTGAGGAAATGACCCTGGTAGAACTGAATCATGGAACGGGACTCATGCAGCCAAGCCAAATAGTGGGGATAAATCTCAATTGACGATTATGAATAGGCTATTAGATTATGCTATATTATTTGTCTATATATGTGTCCAACCTACACAATGTACAAGGATTTAGGATTTAGGATTTAGGATTTAGAATTAAGTATAATTTAAATTCTCTGATAATTGAATATAACACGTATGAGAAGAAAGAAATTAAGTAGAATTTAAATGCTTTACTAATTAAATGTAACATTTAGTAAAAAAAGAAACTATGTACAAGCTGAATCTCATTAAGGATCAAAGCCCAAATCAATAATTTCAAGTTACATGCGTAAAACCAAGATCTTGATGAAGCACAACATAAAAAAAATCTTTTTCATTAATTAAAATAAAAAAAATGTTAACGTATTTTTTTTCAAATGATTCATGTTATTTCTCTCTTGCAAAATTGACCATATTAAGAAAGATCAACTATTGTAGATGCAATCTAGCTTAGTTAATAAAGTCAATGGGTGATGATACCATAGAACTAGATTCAATTCTTGTCGACACTGAGTTACTGATCAGTGATCTCATTAAAAACAGGTTTATGGATATATAAAGAAAAAAGACCAACTATTATGTTACTTAGCAAATAAATGGACTTTTTTTTTTTTAAATCAATGTTATCTCCTTGCTAGTGGTTGGCATCTCTGGGTAGTGATACCAAAGTGGTACGGACACATGAGAAACATAAATTATGCTAATACGGAAGTAATGTTGTAAATTCTACATAGGCAATGTTCTTTCTCTAATCCTCTCAAAAGCATCTGAGCTTTCAGAGGAGCTCCCGTATGGTATCTATGTATGCATTGAATTATATTTAATCTAGGCAATACATGTGGCATTGTAGATAATGCATATCTCAAGGTTGGTTCATGGGGCTGGCCCTATACAAATATTGATATCATATTGACACATATCCCAATGTTGACTCACCATGCATCCCGGGATCACGATATGCACAATCTCATTTGGTATACCATGAGACACAATTGATATGGTAAGATTTACATTAGAACCTATTGATCCACAAAAAGAATTGTGTCCTAAAATAGAAAGTGCGCTGAATAAAGATTCATTTACTTTATTAATGGGGGTTTATGATGATTATGAAGAGTTATTATTTCTCAATTGGCGGAAGAAATTACTATTTCAGCCCAGTAGTTTTGTTTATTCCTTGATTCATGGAAGAAATTACTATTTTCAGCCTAGTTGTTTTGTTGGTTTAAATGACCCTTCTAGGGGAGAAAGGGAGAAGAGGAGGCCTAAAAGGCCACTCTTTGTATAGAGAAAGCCTTGTAATGTTCTTAAGAATAGTGAATCAACTCTTCAGACCCCAGGGACATCGTTGCAGAATTTGGTGATGAACCCAGTCAACAAAAACCTGGTCTACTTGTTATCTTCCTTTCCCCTTCGGATTCTTTGACTGTGCATGCATGTGGAATAGTGTGTTCCTAGTTGAGAGTCGTGTTTATTAGAGGGAATCACGAGGAATCATAGATTTCCCCCTACAATATCTGAATGCAAACAAATTAGGTCTGCTTGCACGAGGACAGTGCATGTCCAACCTCAACAGTTGTTCTTATCACCCTTTACTCAACTAAGATATAGCTCCTAGACAAAGAAACCAAGCCATCAACTAATAAACTAGGAACAAAGAGAACAATAGATCCAACTGTGAAATAAAACAGAAAGAAAAATTCCATGCCCCTACCAAAACACTTCCCTCCCCATTATCCAATACACACACACGCACACAAAAAAAAAAAGACAAAGCATCAAATGTTTACTGAAAATAAAGAACTGTTGTGATCAAGAAAACTGATAACTAAAGAAAAAAGAGTAAGCTTAAAGTGTCCAAGAAAAATAGTGTGATGGATGTCAAAGAATTTGACAACTAATTCTTTGACATCCTTTCCTAAATAATGTGAAAACCATCCAAAAAACTTTATATATTTTTCGGATGAATCATGTTATTTCTCTCGTAAAATTGGTCCTGTCTAGAAATTAAAATGTCACTTCGCAAATAAATGAACTTCCAATCCATGTTATCTCCCTGTTGGAGATTGACATAAATAGATAATTGTAACAAAGCGCTGCCCACACATGGGAAACATAAATTAAGCAAATATAAAACTAATAATGTAATTTTTAAATACGCAATGTCTCTTCTTTGTCCCTATCAATAAGAACCCGAGCTTTCCAAGAAGTTCTCATATAGTAGCTCTGTGTGCGTCAAATTACATTTAATCAAGGCTAGACACGTGGCATTGCAAATAATGAGTCTCGAGGCTTTGTCATGAAGTTGGCCCAATACGAATATCGAGATCATATTAACACATATCACAACTAGTGTTGGTCCAACATGCATCCCTAGGTCGGGATATGCACAATCCCGTTCTGTATACCACTTGGCATATTTGATATCATAATATTAAATTAAAAACCATCAATCTGACAAATGAATCATATCTTAAAATTGAAAATGGTTTTGATAAAGATCCAACTCCTTGATTAATGAGGTTTTACTATTTATTGATAAAGCACAATTAGTATTCCTTGAAAGATAGAAGAAACTACAATTTTAATCCAATTTGTTGTTTGCATAAATGACCATTTTCCTACAGGAGAAAGGGGGAAGAAGAGGCCTAAAAGGCCATTGTTTCTACGAAAAGCTCTGTAACGTTCTTAATAGTGGTGAGTCGGCTCTTCAAAACCTAGGGTCACAGTCACCAGATTTGGCGTTGAACCCAGTCAACAAACCCCGTTTCCAATAGTTCGCTTCCTTTCCCATCTAGATTTCTCTGCATACGCATGTATGCGCGAGCTATGTTTGTTAGGGGAATCCTGAGGAATTTACTGTCTAGATTACCCCCTACTGCATCCGAACACAAAGTAGGTCAAGTTCCACGGGGCAATGCAGGCGCAACCAGAATAGCTGTTCTTCTTATCACCCTTTACTCATCCAAGATATAGCTCTCAACCGAGAAACCTAACCATCGACTAGTAAACTAAGAACAAAGAGAATGATAGATCCTACCCCAGATGTCCAATACACATCTACGATATTTCAAAAAACAAAACAGACCAAAAGCACAACAGAGTTCAAATGATCACTAATAAAGAACAGTTAAGATCAAGAAAAGCGATATCCAAAGAAGAAAAAAAAAAAACTAACTTTAAAGTGTCCACAAAACATAGAACACAACCTGCAACAACAAATCAACCTCTCTACAATTATTAACAGGAACGAACTTAAAGAAACCTAATTAAATAAAAAAAATTCACAACTACTAATTAGATTCTTCTCAATCGCAATATGGCAATGCGAAGGCAATCACAAATTCACTGTGATTTAATAATCATAACCTGCAAAACAAATTCTACAAAAAAAATTAACTTCTAAAACCCTAGATTTACGATCAGAATTAGAACCTCAGAAATATCCAAAAAAAAAAAAGTAAAGTAGGGTGATTTGATCAGTAATGGCGGCTACCAGAGAAGGGCTTGCGTTTGACGCCAGGGTCAAGCTGATTACACCAGCGAAGGCGACACGATTTTCCAGACCTCCCTGGAATTCCTCGGGCGATCAGACTCCAATTCCTCGCTCCAAACTTGCTTACGAGTCGATTCAGTACCATGTCTTCTTCAAGAGACCAGGGTCCCTTAACTCGGTCCTCCGATCCACCTCCAACTCGAACGACCCCTCCGCTTCCGCTTCCGCTTCCCACTTCGACCACATTTCCGCCACTACCAGCAACACTGTCTCCGCCACCATCGCCAACTAAAACCATCTCCTCCTCCATCCTTCACTCTCCAGTCTCCGCCAACTGAACCTACCCGCCTAAATACCAATTGTTTTTTACGACAGCGAAATTGATTCAAGAATCGAGAAGTGGGCCCCACCCTCCTTACATTTTTTTTACATACCCCTCCTTATTTCCGTTAGTATTTGAGATACCCACTGAATTTTCAAACTAATGACAAACCCCTTGACCATGGTCTTCTTCATACAATTTAATGAAAATTTACTGAATTAATCTCATCTTCATCCTCTTGTAAGTTGGATATATATATCATCATGTGCAAACTATTCGATATTTATATTTTGATTAAAAATCTTGAATTTTCCTACAAAATTCTGATTTTCTTCCACAAATCAACATCTTCAGTTATCCTTTATTTGTTTTAGGAAAGTCATTTTATGTACTTATCATCAATTGAGAAGGTGAAATAATAATGAAAATTAATTATTTAATTTAAGGGGAATGCTAACGTCCAAGACGTCATGGGATATTAGTATTGTTCAACACTTAATTTTTCTAATAATACCCTTCCTCGTTTTGTCTTTTAGTGAAAAAGACAATGGTATGTTTGTCTTTTACACAATAAATACATTATTATACCATTAATAAATGCATTTCTTATGTTGATATTGATTGTCAAAGCATTTATTACTATATATATATATATATATATATATATATATATATTTCAAAATTCTTAAATGCTCATAACATTTGTTATGTAAACAAGCATTTATTGTGTAAAAAACTAATATACTCTTGTCTTTTCATTAAAAATAAAACAAGGGAGTTATTACTGGAAAAAAAAATGGTTGAAAATGCTAACGTCCCCATGAAGTATTGGACATTAGCATTCCCCTTAATTTAATATATATGAACAAATGTGATAAGCTTGTCATCAAAATCCAAGGTTGAAGACCAATATTTATTGAGAAAAGATTGTGTTTTTTGATAAAAAAAATTATATTCTTTTAATAGAAAGTCAAATGTGAGGGGTTTTTTTTAGTCATTTTAATAGTTTTATATAGAAGACGATAGTCAAGGGATGCATGATTAGTTTGAAAAATATAAGGGGAGATCTCAAAAATTAATCAAAACCTCAAGTTTTGTCTCATACACATGAAAATATTATATTGCATGTGTTTCAAATACTATTTTTGATTTATTTATTTATTTTTATTTGTTTTTTAAATATGTCAAATAGACCAAAGTGTCTCTCCTATTATCTTAACTTCTTATGGCATCGGACTAATCCTCAGGTCACATGTAGTCATCTCCCCCCAAGTACTAAGTAATTTTTGAGATAAATCCCCGAGAGTGACTCTTAACAAGGATTTGAACTCAAGACCCCTGTTTCCTTAGATGTGATCTTAGCCATCTTACCAATCTGTTGAGGTTATCTTTCCCTTTCACCTTGATGAATCCATAATTTCTCATGGTATTTTTGGGTAGATACATAAATCCTCAAAAATGAAAAAGAGAGATTTACCGAGCAGACTTATCTGTTACAATTTTAATACAAAAACTCCCTTACTTTATCAAGTTTGTTACTAAGCAAACCATTATTTTATGAATCAGGCTAGTCTTACTAGCTTAGTAAGACTTAAAATCTTACTAAGGGTCTTTGGGCTCATGTGGATTATAAATTTGACAATCCCACACTATATACCTCTAGATTTCATGGAAATAATCAAATTGAAAAGACAAAAAATAAAAATAAAAAAATATTTTTTGAACTTTATCAAAGATGTAGAAAATGAATAACTACTAAACTCCCAAATTTAAATATAAAATTTAACAGTGATTTTTTTTTTTTTTCAAAATTCTTAGAATTCTGCCCTTTATAACCTTTGTCACATCAGATTGTGTTTTTGGACACTACAAAGTGATGAGGTTAAGAACCACTCCAAGGTATGTTGAGTTACAAATTAACCCATCAATTTGAAATTTATGATGTGAATCCCTACTCTAGGATTTGTTGGATAACAAACTCGACAAAGTTAAGTTTGGTGGATAAAAAAGTTGATAAAGTAAGATTTCCTTAGAGTTGTCACAATAAGGGAGTTTTTATAATAAAAATGCAACAGTTGGGTCGAATAAAAAGGGTATAGATGTTAGTTTGTTTTAGCAGAACACCCCAAAATAAGACTTAAATGTTCTTTCCCTAAATATCAAATAATTGTTTCCATACCCAAAAGTTTCAACTTCACTGCAATTTATCCCCTCAAACGAATCCAACAGTTTCATTACTTTTAAACACCATAAATATCATATTTAATGTTTGAGTCGTCTTTTAGATGGTTTGAGTGGTACAACAGATGGGCTATTTTTACTGTCTAGTAAAAATGGAAGTTTGATGTTCACTCCACTGAAAATGCATCGTGAGTGCATTATTTTAAAGACTAATGATAACCGTAGATCTTTATACTTGTGTATCCCAAAGAAAACTGTGTACAGAACACGTGTTAAACGTTAAAGTGGGTGGCCAATATTATTCAGGCCCGCCCAATCAGCCGCTTTGAAATGGGCAGCCTCATCAAATTTTTGAAGTAACCATCTTCGCATTGTGACACGTGGTTTGATTATTCTTAAAGGGCTATGTGTAATAAAAGGAAGAGGTTCCTCTCACATGCAACTGCAAGTACGGGTGTCAATGGATACCTAATTATCCGATGTAGAAGTATTGAAACCGATTTATTGGTTTTGAGTCCATTATAAGAGATTTGATTAATTTTCGGATCGGTTATGGATAGTAATTTCAAGGATCCATTCAAAATGGGGTACACATTGGGTAAATGGGCAAATTGGGTGTTTTTTTAAATATATTTAAGAGGATGTTTATATTTATTATTTAATAGTATTATTAATTAATAATAATTAATAATTATGGATAAATATTTCAATATTTAATATCTTCTTAAACAAATAATTTAATTCTCAAGTCTCAATCCTTTTTATTTTCTAAACTTATATCCATATTCATTTCTTTCCTTCTCAAGTTTCAACTTCAAAGAAGAACATAATTTCCTCACAAGCTTACCGGTTAAATTTTTTTCATCTTAAATATTTTTTAAAGATTAAAATACACTATTCGAACTTCAAAAGTACAAACAAATAGAAAGTCTGACTAGCCTTATGAGGTTAGTAAGGATTTCACCCTTACTTACTAAGGCTCCTTGGTCTCGTGATATAAAAAAAAAATTGATCTGATTATTTAGGGTTGTAGATGACAAAATTCTATGAACTCTAAAGAAAAAAACATTCAAAAAAAGTTTTTTTTCACTATTAAATTTTTTTAAAATGAGGTGGAAGTTCGATAACCGTCCATTCTCAAAACCTTGGATCAAGTCCAAAATAAATAGTTTTTTGATTTTTTTTATATATGAGTTTTTTGATGAAATTCGGAGGGATGTGGTGTTTGATTGCTAATGTGGTAATCCATTTGAGCAAAACAACTTATAAAAATTAAGTCAAATTTTTTTTTTTAATATTAACAAATACCTAATGGGTATCAAGTATTTGTTGGGTCAGTTTTGGTTCCAAGGGTCTCATATGCATAACCGAAACTGATGTTCAATTTCGGGTTCGGTTCTTGGTAGACATGGAATCGACCCAAACCCGCATTGACACCCCTGCCCACAAGTGATGGTCTAATACACATTTTACCGCCTCAATTAGGGCTGTCAGTGGATCGGGTCGGGATCAGGGTCCAATCATGTATTCCCGTGTGAGGCAACTAGGGGTGTTAACCGGGCTTGGTTGAGTCCTAACTTGCCCCTATACAAGTATCAGGCCTAAGCTTTACCCCAGGCCTAACGGGCTTGGACTTGATTTGGGCCTAATAAAATGACTAAAATTCAATATTTTGACTGAAAAAAAAATTCAAAATTTTTCTTTCAGCACATGCTTAAAGAATATCCAATTAAAGATGAAATTGATGTCTTATTAATCGCTAAAAGTTATAGATGAGAGTTAAATTGTAATTAGACAATAAATCGTACTTTTATTAGAATTTTTTTCTAATTAAATATATTATAAATAATTTTATAAGATTAAGTAGTGGGCTGGGTTGGGCACTATAAGGTCCTAGCCCAACCGGGATTTAATGGGCTGAAAAATCATTTAGCCCAGACCTACCTTCACGAGCTCAATATGAAGGCCATGGCCCTTGTTTCGTTGGCAAGGGTCAAACATGATTGAATAGAAATGGCCCGATCCAAGAGGCCCACCTCTGACTTCCTCCACAAGTGTAGGTCCAGCCAGAATATATTGGACCTGATATATTTTGGGCCAAACTAGGCCTAGCTGAAATTGGGACTTGTGCCTTTCATGGCATTAATTAGAAGGGCCCATCTCTGAATGCCCACTTTTAGATAATGATCCTAATTAACCCCAACTCCCCAATGGGTTGGCCTAGCGGTAAGCTGAGCCTTCATAAGCTCCTCAAGAAGCGTAGGTCAACCAAGACTCAACCAATTGCACGTAGGAATTTTCAAGGGGGTGGTACGTGTGATCAGGGGATTAGTCTCGCCCGAAGGGTGGGCTAACCAAAACAAGCCAAAAAAAAAAAAAAAAAAATGATCATAATTAAATTTAATCAAATCTAATATCATCAAATTTATCCTAATCTTTATAGATAGAACTTGGTGTATGTTAGTACACTTTATCACATTGCTTTATATCTAATACTCTAACCTTGAGAAGGTCTAGAACTAATTCTCAAATCTAATTGAGATTTCTTGGCATTTTTTTCTTCTAATTTTTAATTTTTATTAGTTTCTCGTATTAATTACATTATTTATATTTACATTAATAGAAAAAGGTAAATATTTATATTTTTAATCCCTAATTGAAAATCATAATTATATTTTTAATGCCTAATCGAAGTAAAATATTACTATTTTTAAATAGAGAAACAATTTAAATACATCATGCTCGTGCACTTTCTCTAGTAGTCGACCAATTCAAACATGAAAGTTGATAGATTGTAGTTGTCAAAACACTACCTAATTTTTTATTTATTTTTAAATATTATTTTTTGAATAATAGAATCTTAAAATGAAGCTCGTGCACTTCCTCTAGCCATTGATTTACTACCAATAAAAATGATCGTTAAGCTTCAACAATCATTGATTCGAAATCTAAACCAGAAAATTCCATTAATCTTATAATGCCAGGTTTAACTTTGAACAATATATGAAACATGTGAGTTTCGAATATTCATTATGTGCCCGTATATGGTAAGTAAATTGTTTTCAAGGAAAATGAATTCTTCAAGAAAATGGTAATGGATAAATGAATTCATCAAGAAAATGAATATAGTGTTTTATTGCACTTGGGAAAATGTCAAAAAGAAATTTGATTTTCAATTTTCGGATGTGGGGTGATCGTGAGAGAATAACAGCAAGAGACAAGGAAATCGTATTCTTAGGGATTTGTAGCAAAATATTTTTTTGTCAAAGGGAAAATTGCTTTTCTAAAGAAAATGATTTCCCTCCAAACATGCTAAACGCTTAATTATATACTTGCAAATCATATTTTACCATAGATATCATTTTACAATAATGATTTTCTGACTCCCCCACCCAACATACTGCCCATACTCTCCTAACGTGGCATGTGCTAGAATCATAAATTTTTCCTTGAGATACACAATTACACATATTTATGAGGATGTAGTTGTGTATCCCAAGAAAAAAAATCTATGATTCTTGCACATGACACATTAGGAGAGTAAGGGGGAGCATGTCAAAGGGGGAGAGTCGAAAAACCACGATTCATCATTTTAATACTTAATCCCAACCATGAAGATTTCCATCGGAGGTCCATGGATAGATTTGAAGCCCATGATGATAGATGTTCGAATCAATGACTATAAATCACCAATCATGGAAAATTTTGATATGTAGGCCCACCAATCTATGTGGCCAATGGGTGTGAAAGGTTGTGGTGGATAAATCAAACTTTTTTGTTTGACCCATATATTTTCATGGGTGATTGCGATGGAAAATGGATTATTTCTAACATAGCCGTCCAAGCGGATCGGGTAGGGGACTTACCCTCACCTAAGCTCTCTTGTCCTTATAAGAATTTTTGTTTTCCAACTTCTTTGTTCTTCACCTAAACTAAGCTTAAACCACCAACCTATCAGCTTAAACCACCAACCCATCACAAAGGGGAAATTGTAACAAAAAGAGACTTCTAGAAACTTCCAAGTCAAAGTCAATTTAATTAGTTTATAAACACCTTTTTGTCTACTTGTCCACGTGGACGCCTACCCTTCCTCCAAATGGCAAAACTATGTGTCATATTTATCGATGGAGCTTATGAGAAAGAATAATGATTTTTTGATTCCCCCTCTGACATGCATAGATCATTTACCTTGGGATACATAGAATTATAAATCTTTTTCTTGTGTATCCCGAGGGAAATGATTTATGGTTCTATGATAGGGGACGTATGTCAGAGGGGGGCGTCAGACTCTATAAGGAAACAATAATGATAAAATGACTTCCTCCCTTTGACAAATTCTCCCAAAATTCTCGTGAGATGATTGTGCATAATTGCGTATCCTAAGAATAAAAAAGCTATCACTCCATGCGTAGCCACGCCAGGAGAGTTAGAAAATCACGACCCGAGAGAAAAAAAATTGTCTCGAAAAAGTTTCACTTATAAAAAGTCAATTCAGAATTTAATAAAATCACGGATCGATCAATCACATGAACCCACATACATTGAGGGTGTCCCCATTTTACAAAACTAACCTGATGAGATTTCGTGCGACTAGTTATCCGGGATTTTGTGAAATCCAAAATTGACTTTCTTTTGCGTAAAAATCTCTTCCCTCTATCTATCTATGTGTACATGTTCGCGTGATTAAGTGGCCATTTAAGTGGTTTACCAATTCTTAGAGGTTTTTTTTAATTAACACTAATCATAATTTTCATATATAAGTGATAAGGACTTCTTGATACAATATTGACCTTTTGATTTATGACGTTTCAACTGTGTTGTGACCCATTTGATATTATTAGATTCTTGTTGCAACAAGAGCATCCATCAACAATCACCGATAAATAATATTAGCTAAAACGAACTTACTGAGTTAATTTAAATATAAAATTGAGATTTTCTGTAAACTAAAGATGTAATTCAGGACATCTAGGGCTATGAGATGAGAGATATAACTTCTTGTTTAGTAATGGTTGATAACTCGCCCTAGAGCTATTCCACCAAGGCCAAGCACAATCTAAATGGACAAAGTATTTGGATTGCAATTATTTGTAACTCCGGCCTTACTTAACACACTACAAATGATTTTCAATGCAAATGATTACGATGAAAGATTTATTATTACTTGATAATCATTGGAAAATCTCTCACTATTTACAATTTGTTTAATTTTGTTACCATCCAAGCCTACAATGCTTTGCCAAAAAGAAAAAAAAAAAAAACAAACTCCAAACCTCGCACTGATGTTCTTCGTGGGTTAATGAATTATCTTTGAGCCCAAGGCAAGTTAGTGGTCAAGTCCATGAGTCAAAGTCAAAGGCTCGAAACATTACGAGCCACCAAACTCATAACGACCAAAACAACTCTAAAACGCCATCCTTATTAAGAAATAAAAATGATTAAATTATTGAAGGAGATATTAAACAAAAATAACAAACTAGTGGGACTTTACATCAACAACATTATTTAAGAATAGTTCATATGTGTTAAACACAAGAAAGTACACAATGCCTTTTCTTAATTGGTAGGGTTTTCCATGATTGGCTCATATGCACAGGTCAAACCTTGAAATGGTCCATCGACCGAGGATATCTCATATCTGTGGAAATTCTTAAGGGCTATAAAACAGCTGGTTTTCATGATTGAATCTATGAGATTAAACCATTTTTAATTTATTTATTATTTATTGATTTAATATGATCGAAACGATGAGCTCATAGTAACAGTGCAATACATATTTAAATTTAGAATATTTGATTGGTGACTTTTACAAATGTTTAAAAGTATAAGGGCATAATATAACAATATTATAAATCCTGAGAAGGGGTGGAGCCACGATTTTGTTCATCCGGGGGCAAGTGGGCAATTAAGAGTAGAAAAAAATTTGTGAAGGCAATAGTGACGGATGTTTTTATCCATCAATAATATTTATCGTAATAGCTCATTAATCTATAGACTTTGAAAATTCTTGTGGGGCAAGTATTTGTGCTCCCATTGTAAATCAGCCTTTGAATTGGTGCAAGTTCATGATATATGACATAAACAAAAGAAATGGTCAAGTGAAATGCTCTTTAAAATTTAAAATTTTCAAATAAAAATAAATAAATAATCTATCCAATAATATGGTAAATCTTTTCATTTGGACGAAACTTTTCTTTCCTCATTGAGTGGGAAGTACTCATTCGTTACAAAATCTTAGGTGAGAGAACTAAAGAGAGAGTCAAAGAAACTATCTTAAAAAAGAGGGAGTCCAAGAATCTCGAAAATTATTTACTTCTTGTTTCGGTATGAGATATCGTAATTGAAACTATAGAATCCAATTATATTTTGATCATGGTTTTAAATCTCGTATGATATGACTCAGTATCGTCCACCAACGAGACGGATAGACAAGTCAACCGTATCGGACGAGATTTAAAATCATGATTTATTTGTCTCTTTGTTGAACGAGATGACTCAGACATATAGGAAAACTCGTCTGAGACAAGTCGGTCTTGTTCATGGACAAGACGAGCGTCAAAACAAGTTTTAAAACCATAATTTTGATTCCTTAAACCATAACTTTCACCTCAACACTCAGTTAACCTGATGGAATTTGAAGGTGATTCAATATACAAACTCATAATGGATGATTTTAGTGAGTTTAGCGCAAACATGAATACCGCATCAGGTTAGAAATTTGACTGAGTTACACGTATGTATCTAACATTTTCTACAAAATAGATAACATATAAGTTTTAAAATTCAAAACTAATAATAATTTTACTATGTAGTTAATGGGCTCATCGAGTCGACTCAAAAGTCATTGAGTTGGATATTCGAGTCAACTTTTCCAGTTTTAAAACATTATCTTAAACAAAATCCAACTAGGTTAAGAATTAAGATAAAACAAGTTGAGACTTTAGACAATAAAGGTCAAAATTACCAAACCAACTGTGAGATGCGCATGTTTGTTTGAACAACTGGATTTCCATGACTTAGCTTACCAACCTCAGCCGTTAGATAACGAAGGCCCTGCTAACGCATTGAATGAGAAGATCTCATTAACTAAGTTGTCACGCAAACGTGAGGAAAGCTAAGGTCTAGCTTACATTATTCTATATATATTACACACGAAGGAGTCTATCTATATCATCTTCTTCTCTGTTAAGATTTTCAAATACTCAACTAGAGAAATTAATATCTATAGTATAAGCACCCCCAAAGACCAGAAAACTTTAGTATATAAGGGGTGTGCTTCTCTTTCTCTCTTCATCTCTTGGCCATCTCTCTTCAACATGGCACGTACGGTCTTCTTGCTTGTGTGTGCCATGGCTCTTCTTGCTTCTATAGCATCGGCCGCAGTCATCGAACACACGCTTAATGTAATACAACTTTACCCATATTTTTGTTCTTCTTCAGTTTTTTTTTTTAATTTTCATGTATTTTCAGTTAAATTCTTATGTGAAGATCGAGTGTCTTTAGAACATAGGTGCAATATTAGAAGGGCAAAATGGTCATTATATTCCCAGTAGTTCCATTGGTTCTGAAAATATTTTCTCCTTTCTAGCTTAGAGTTTCCAGCATTGTATGGGCTACTTAGTGTTCAACATGTAAGGAGGAGAAACAGGAGAACCTAAGCAACCAGTTTCTCCTTCTTAATTTCCCCTCTCAGTTCTTCAAAAAGGGGTACTGACTTTGTAGGTAGACTTCATGTTTTCTTCCCACGTGGTACTAACTCATTTGTCATTGGACACAAAAGCGTCCAACAAAATTGAAACCTGAAAAAATAGGTCCACCACAGCCCATGGTTTTATGGTTAAATGTAAAACCTATGTGAAATATGTTGGAATCAATCAGCTACAAATCACCAATTATGATGAATAGTGGTGCATGGTGAACCAAACATTAATCATGGACCTTTGGGCCCAAAAGAATGTGCTATTCAAAGAGACACCACCAGTAGCCACCCAACTCGTAGAAACACAGGTTCCCCATTTCTTATCAATAATAGTGCTACAACACCCTTTCCTAACCATATTTTTCAAAATTACTAAAACACCCCTCTTGTTCTTCTCAATTAGTATGTTCAATGGATTGGGTTCGGGTTGGATTTGGGGATCCAGTCGAGATTTGATCAAATCAAATCCGACTGTATATCATGTGTATATAATATAATTTACACACTTTCTCACATTTAGCAGATTGGGATATGATTGATCCAGAACCGATCCAATAGGTTGTCAAATTGGATCCTTATTGGAACCCAACTCCTTGATTCAGATCCAAAGTTATCATGTGAAAATGGGTCGGAATTTGCGTCTGATCTGATCCATTGACCGACCTATACCCAACATTTATAATTTCTAAGCATCTAATTAGTTTTTTTCAAAGAATGTTCTAAGGTCCTCAATCAAATTCTTCTTTCTTTTGTTTGGTTGAATAAAAGATACTTCCTATATCTCAGTGTATATAAATATTTGAAACAAAGCGCGTGGAATAATCTAAGTATTAAAAAATTTAGAAATGGAAATAATTAATATCTAATAATTTAAAAAGTCTTCTTTTCATGTTTTCAAATTTCAGCCACCTAACCTGATTATTTTTTTTTCTTTTCAGGTGGGGAACATGAGTGTCCGGCGACTATGTCAAGATCAAGTAATAACAGCGGTGAACGAAAGTTTACCTGGTCCGACCATACGAGTCCAGGAAGGCGACACCCTTGTTGTTCATGTCTTTAATAAATCACCATATAACCTCACCATTCATTGGTAATTTATTTTTACTTTTAAGAAGCTAAGTGAGGAGGGAAAAACACACACACACACACACACAGATATATATATAAATTCTCAACTAATATTAATTTGGAAAAAATTTGTGCTATTTTAAACAAATTGTCAAACTATTGGATGGTTGGTGCAGGCATGGGGTGTTTCAGAAACTGAGTGGTTGGGCTGATGGGCCTGTTTATGTGACCCAGTGTCCTATACTTCCTGGGAACAGCTACACTTACAAATTCACCATCACTGGACAAGAAGGAACCCTTTGGTGGCATGCCCATGTGGCGTGGCTCCGTGGCACGGTGTATGGTGCACTCATCATACGTCCGAGATCCGGCCGATCATATCCCTTCCCTAAACCCCAGAAGGAGATTCCCATTTTATTAGGTATAAAACCTCTTCTTAATGTATTACATGTGTTTAATACTATATTTGAGATATGGGTGAATTACCATTTTGTGAGCTGAAAATGAGTTATTTATGATTCCAGTTAATTGTTCATTTTAACTACCAAAACATGAATGATCTCATTTTTGTTATATAAAAAAAATCGGAATGACAACAAATTCTGCTGTTTAAAGTGACTATTACCAATTAGTTACATTAAACCTATGAAATAGTCACTTTAAAAACCTCCGAATTTGTCATCATTCACATTTGGTAATTAAAATGAATAGTGAGCCAGAATCATAAATTTGTCAAAAATTTATCACTTTTTCGTAACTATCCCGAAGGGATATGGCCGTCATCATAGCTAAACTATTATTAAATGAAGAATTATGAAATTTAAAGTGTTTAATCTTCTCAATGGACATCTACCCATCACAATATAAGATTATTTTCTGTTTTTTTTTTTTTTCTAAGGTGTCGACTTTCTAAATTGGTTAAAGTATGTGAATGTTAATACCCACGACCAGGTTCAAAACCTGCCTTCATCTATTAAGTACTCATTAGTGGTATTGTATTTTTTTTGTCTGGTATTAAAAAAATTCAGACCATGATATCTTTTTAGGCATAGTAAATTGTTCTCATCTCTACTATCAACATAGTAAATGCCCGAAAACTATGACTCGTTCTATAAAATAAATAGTTAAAGGACAGAAAGAAGGCCGGCCGTTATGGCCAATTAAGCAAACCACGAGCAATTCGTCTACTTTGACTTACCGCACGACACCACTTTCTTCTTTCATATAGAAAGAGAAAGAAAGGATCCGCCAAAGAAAGATAGAGAAGAGATAGGCTCAGCCTCACCCTTATCGTTCTTTTTACATTATGTTTATGTTTTGTTGCTTTTGAGAGTTGATGATCTAGGCTTTCAGCTTTCACAAGAATTTTATTGAAATAGCCTAAATTAACGTTCCATGGTGCATTAGGGGAGTGGTACAATGCCAATGTCATCGATGTCGAGAACGAGGCTCTTGCCAATGGTAATACACCAAATAATTCCGATGCTTACACTATTAATGGCCTGCCCGGCGATCTCTACCCTTGTTCAAGCAGTCGTAAGTAAAGAATTAAACCATCAACACATGTTAGTCCAATTTCTTAATCATTAGCTTATGTGTTTTCTATTACTATACCAGAGATATATAAGCTCAATGTGGTCCAAGGCAAAACCTATCTTCTTCGAATTATCAATGCTGCACTCAATAACCAGCTTTTCTTCAAGATCGCTCGACACAGGTTCACGGTCGTTGCCATCGACGCCACCTACACCGAACCCTACAACACCGATGTTTTGGTCATTGCGCCTGGCCAGACCACCGACATACTTCTCACAACCAATAAACCTCTCGGCGATTACTACATGGCGGCCCACCCATACGCTAGTGCACCGGGTGCACCATTCGATAATACAACCACGAGAGGCATCATCCACTACGATGGTGCCACGTCATCAGTACCTTTGATGCCGGTCCTACCAGCCTTCAATGACACCCCAACTGCTCACAAATTCTACAGCAATCTAACAAGTTTAAAATCCAGGCCACACTTGGTTCCAGTGCCACAACATGTAGACGAACGGATGTTTATGACCTTTGGATTGGGTCTCGCTGATTGCGGTTCCAATGCCACGTGTACGAATCCTTTTGGATCTCAGTTTCGTTCGCTGCAAGCATGAACAACGTGTCATTCCAATTGCCTTCCACGTTGTCGATGTTGCAAGCGTTCCATTTTGGTGTAAATGGGATTTATACCGAAGATTTTCCTGATCAACCTCCTATTACGTTTGACTACACCAGTAGCAACTTAAGTTCGTCGCTGTTGATGACTGAGAAAGGGACACGTGTGAAGAAATTGAAGTATAATTCAACGGTAGAGATAGTGCTACAGAACACAGCGTTGGTTGTGATTGAGAACCACCCGATACACATACATGGATTTAATTTCTTTGTTTTGGCTCAAGGGTTCGGGAACTATGACTCGAAGACGGATAAGAAAAAGTTCAATTTGGATAACCCGCAAGAACGTAACACCATTGCCGTGCCCGTTGGAGGATGGGCTGTCATCAGATTCGTGGCTAATAATCCAGGTTAGACTCACGAAAATGCCCCTAATTCTTTTTTAAATGCCAATTTACCACAAGTCAAATATATTCAGATAAAAAATCTAAGACGACTATGTTAGTCTAGCTCTCACCCTGGCTAACCCTTCTCCAACGTCTAACGTTGCAGAAGTGTTAGTCAGGTTAAGAGCCCAAAGGGGGAGGGACCAATTTTTTATATATATTATTTATGACAATTGGTATCCCTATAGAAAGGAGACTGGGCCCGTATTTGGGCTTTGCCCAATCCATAGTCTTGTCCAAGGACTAGTCTCGAGGAACATGCAATGCCTGCATATAATGTCCCCGTTGACCTTAATTAGTCTTCTCTTATGGATTAATGAAAATGAATTAAATACCCTCAAATTCACCTTCTAGCAAAAATAAGTCTTGATGTTTCTCCGAAAAATCTATAATCTTCAATGCATCGTCTCAAACCCTTTAGAAAACCCTTCTGTTTTAATTCCATAAAAATCCTATTTAGTTCTTGAGCATTGAAAGTTGAAGTAGATAAATATTAAGGTTGAACGTGAGGTAAAAAAATTGTATCTAAGAGGTTGAAAATGATTGATTTGGTGGAGAAAAATAAAAGTATTTTTAATTATGGTCGAAGATAGGGTATTTAAATCATTTTCAATAGTCTATTAGAGTAGATAACATAGTTGAATAAATCAAATTTTCTCCAAAATGTGTAGGGGTATGCCTAAATCATCCTTTTTTTCAACAAAGAATTTTTTTAGAAATTGAGCAGCGTTTGCAATAATTTAACCAATTTCTCAAATAATCATTATGTAAATCTAAATATACAGGAATATGGTTAATGCACTGCCACCTGGACGTCCACTTGCCGTGGGGCTTAGCTACCGCCTTTGCTATTGAGAACGGGCCAACGCCTTCATCTACGCTTCCTCCACCACCACACGATCTTCCTCGTTGTTAGAAGTTGTTACTTCCATCTCACTCTCTATTATCGTTGTTATGTAATTTTTTCGGGTGCAATTTAGTTTGGCTTTCTTTTTCATTTGTTTACTTATAACGTTTGATAAACAACTTAATAAAGTAGTCAATATTGTGTGTCAACAATCACTGTTATTTCCTAGCATCTCAAAATGTTCCGATAAAAAATATCAGTTCCGACTGAGATCAAAGCAAAAGATTGATGTTGAAACATTCAACATTTAAGAATATTTAATTTTATCATATCCGTAGTAATTTTTTTAATACCTCAAGACTAAATTATGTAGAAATCAGTTTCTTTGATGACCAAGTTACTATTCTTTGATTATCTTAAACAACATGGCAATAAAGATTCTCTTTAAAACTACTACTAAAGTGATTGATGGGAACTTTGTCCATTTGTTTAAATGTATAAAATGGGTACTTAGATTGGCAAACCAAAAGTCAAATTATTAGCTAATTGCTTGTGTTGATATCCCATCCAAAATCCATCCACTACTCATGAGCCAGAACTGAAAGACGTCATATTAGATGCAATGTCATTGGTTTAACCTGGTATTTCGGGCATTAAGTTAAGAAAAGATTAGGTCTTTTAGGATCTAACATCATGAGATGCTTATGTGTCAATGAGAGTGATACTTGTGAATTGATACATAAGCTATTTGAAAGAGTCCAACGAGCCTTTAAACCTCTAAATTAATGATAAATCAATGCATCAACATCGAGATTATTTATTTATTTTCTAAATAAATAAGTCATGATAATCTGACGCTCTTTTTCCACATGCCCCTATCATAGAAACGTATATCCTTTACTTCGGGATACACAAGAAAAAGATTTATGGTTCTATAACTACCAGGTCAAGAAGCATATGTAAGGCGTCTGGAAAAAAAATACGTCAACTTATCATTAGTCTAAATAAATTTAATTTGATTTCATATTGAATAAATGAATGAACAACATTCATTTAGGGACTCCAAATTTGGGATAAGATTTGTTTGTCATTGTTGTATAATTCGCTTTTTATCCACAACTTTCAACCATTTCTAACTGGCCAGTAGTGCATGCATGTCTGAACCCAAGGTCTATCTCAAAATTTAAAGTCGGTCCACACATCTCTTTAAAAATAGCAATAACCCCTTGTTTTCATAGTAGATAACAAAAAAGGTCTTCAATGACTACTAATGGGACCTATACCTCTAAATTGGTCCTATTTGTTAAAATTAGTCTTTTTTTGCTTGGAATTTAATTTTTGAAGATTAAATCCAATGTTCTATTGTGTCCAAGTAAGAGATATTAGGTGATGGGCCTACACATCCATAAGTTGGATTAATTTGTGATCAAAAGCATTCAAAACCTATCAAATGGGTTGTTTACCTGATTCTATAAATTTTAAATACCGAAGATTAGGCATTCAAGAAGGCCTAGACCATTTCTCTCTAAGAAGAGAGACAAGATCATTTTCTTCCAAAGAAGATAAACAAATCATTTTCTTTCAAAAGAAAAGTTCCTTCTTGAGAGAAGAAGAACCTCACCAGCCCTCTTATCAAGGTCGTATTCTTTCGAAGCGAGGTCGTGTAGCGCAATGGGGTCAAATCCACTTGCAAGCTTGTAAAATGATAGTACACCACACACACGTAGCTAACAAACAAGTAAATAAGGCAATACGAGACAAAGTCCGGAGGTAACTTTGTTGATATAATATTGATTACACGGGATAACGCTTTACAAAAGCAATAAGGTGCGTTACAAAGCAATAGATGATCCTATGACACGCGGGACTTCCACAGAGTTGGGCTTGAGGGCTTCAACAACGTGGGTGTAGGTCGGGGATTGGAAAGCACTAGACACCCTTCCTACAAAGAGTACGCTAGGTCTTTCCTATGTTTTCAGAAGGAAACATCAAAAGTGGAGGCCGATCATACTCCCTTATTACAGAAATGCCACTAAGCTAACAAGTATGCCCTGGCATGGGACTGACATGTACCTCTAAACTAACAGATATGCCTTGGTACGAGGACTGACATGACCTCATATTGAGCCTTACATACTGTTACATGGGTGCTCCCGGGTAGCTCCGGGGCGAGCTTACACCTAACTCTAGGTGACATATGTTATGACCGTTACACCTCCTCTAAAGAAATAATAAAGATCTACAACACTTGGACTCCAATATTCATAGAAGATTAAGCTTAAAGTCATTTTTCAAAGACAAAATCATCATTCTCAATTGATAAAACGCAAAACCCAGAGAAAAGAAAATCACACATCATCTTCTTCAAAGATCCGATCGTTAATAAGAAGAGAATGCTCACTAGTGTACTAAGAATTGTATCACCATTATTTTCTTCAAAATCAATAAAATCATTTGTTATCTTGTTTCGTACATCTTGATGAAGGATCATTATCTTAAAATATAATAAAAATGAGTTCCAACATTCACGGGTGTTGTTAATTTTATAGTTTAACAAACTCTTTTGTTAACCCAAAAAAAAAAAAAAAAAATCGAATTCTATCATACCAAACAATTATTGATCGATAATTATCTTGTTCAACGCCTTTGAACTGGACCTAAAGACTTGTCTCATGTGTATCTTGCAAACCAGATAACTCAGGCAATTAATTCTCTTTATTTTATTTTTCTTAATTTATTTTCTTAAGAGGAAAGCTGATTCCCTTGTTAGTTTCTATGTCTCTTTCAACATGTCATCCTTCAACACTATTAATTGGCCAAAAAGTCTGGTAATTGGGTATCCATTAACATCCCTAATTAAAGCAGATTATGATGGGAGTAGATTTAATTGATTAGGGGATCTTCAAAATCATGGGAGAACATCTCTTTAGTGTTTGAAAAAATGTTAAAAAGATAAAAAGGAATAAATTTCTGTAGAAGAATAAAGCTATTGAACTTTGCTACAACATTGCCACTCCTAAAACTAATGAATATGACTGGTGATCGCTAACAGTTATAATTTAGTGTATATATATATATATATATATATATATATATATATTTTTTTTTTCATTATATGATTTATAATTAACAAGATAATATGTGGATTTTGGGCCTGTTATAAAATAAATATTCATATCTAATGCTAGAAATCATTTATGTGGCCGATTTCAAATGTTAGCTCGAACAAATGGTGGGCCAAGAATTGTCTGCTATGGTGCATGAAAAATATGTCACATCACATGGCATGCAAAGGAAATGTGTAGTTGCGTAGATATATGACTCCCCTGGATACAGTATCCCCTTGGAAACAGCCACAATTGGGTCTTTGAACATTACGATTATCAATCTGCAGGTTTGGGTTGGGTTCTGATGAGCCCTAATCGGCTAATCCATTCTTAAAGAGGCAGCCTTACCTAATTCATCCCTAATCTTTTATCAGGCCTTTCGGCTAAAAACAAGTCCGACTCTAACAGAAATGGTTTAGAGATCATTCATAACCCAATGTGAAAAAGCCCAAATTTAACGGATCAAGAGGTGGAATTGGCATCAAATTTTTCATTGTCAAATATTTTTTTCGACGGGCCCAAACTGTCAAATTAATGAAGGATGGGAGAAATTCGACAGTTCCAAACCGTTAAATTTGGGAGCATCAAGAATTTCGACAGTCCTAGACCATCAAAATTCAGTTTCTGAAATTCGTGGGTCTTGACCCGTCAATCTTTTCTGTCTAATTTTCCAGTTTTCTCGTAGTGTAAGTCCTTCTCTAATCACATTTTGAAGTTGTTTAATACTATTTTTTGTCAAAATAGGAGTTCAATCTCCATCCTAATTAGAAAACTGTTAGATATTAGAATAATTTTTTTGTTTTATGATTTGTTTTAGTTAATTTTTGTTACATAATTCTAAAATCTAACTATATACAACATACATACATACATACATACATACATGCATATATATATTAATGGTTGGAAAATTATGAGCCCAACCTTATTTTTGTGGAGGCTAAAAATCAAGGCCCTAGACCTTGTTTTGTGGATTGAGGATTAGACAGCCCAACTGAAGATGAGCCAACGTTTTATTTTGGAGGTACATAACCCTTCCCTTGAAGATAAATTTTTTTTTTTTCTGTAAAAATTAAAATAAATAAATTGATACTTCTAATCTTCTCAGAATTAGATTACAATTAGTTGAAAATATATCTATATACAATCCATCATAAATTACATAATATTTTGAAATTGTTTGAAGTTCAAAAAGGATTGGGTGATTTAAACGCACTCCTACCAAGTTTTGGTGAATATTTGAGAGCTCCACTGTGTACTCGTGCATCCCTCTTGAGTCATGACCTTATTTTTCTTTGAGAGACTAATCGCTAATGACTTAAATGCTCTCATCTTCAAACTCTAGTAAAAAAATCCTTGAATTTTCTCAAAATTGGTTATATTTAACCTCTAAGTTAATTTTTTTACCCTTGCCCCGCCTTCGACCTTAATGCTGTATCTCCTTTAACTTTCAAACCTTGAGAACAAGAAAGGAATTTGGAGAAGTAGAAAAAGAAGGATTTTGGAGAGAAGATAAATCAAGGGTTTTCTAAAAGATGTCAAAGATGAAATGAGGTGAAATTGGTTAAAAATAATTTACCTTAGATGTTTAATTAACAGTTTTATGATGATAGATTTTTGTGAGAAAATCATGAGATCTGGTTTAAAATATGGGTATCTCAAATATTCACCAAAACATGCCTATAAAAATACTGATCTTTAGTATGATCTTAATTTCTCCAAACAAAAATGCTCGACTCATCTCAATGTGACCTCAAGCTCATTTGGTGTGTAAAAATAATGTGTGTGTGTGCGCGCGCGCGTGTGAAACAATTGGATTCATGGTCACATTAATGCGTATAGTGGCATGGATCCAACAAAGCATGTGGGACCCTTCATCCATAGCAATGGTATGATGAGCATACCATGATGATGTTGAGTGGAATACATGAATGGTGTCTCTTTCAAGATTTTACCTTTCAAAGGTAAAAGGAAAAATAACTTTAATTCTAATTTTAGTTCTGTAATTAATGTTATATAATTTAAATGAGAATATTGCTATAAATTAACATTTTATAAATCTTGGTCGAAGTAAAGCAATTTTATTTAATTTTTAAAAAAGCAAGAAAAGATTTTTTATTTTTTATTTTTATTTTTAAAGCAAAAGGAAATCACTTGGGATCACTAGAAATGAAAGTAGGATTCCAACACCAAAAGACATGAATGTCATCGTTTCAAAGTAATCAAAAGGGCATGGACCATTAGTCACACCGAACATGCAACACAAAAGGACCACATATCAAAGCCCACAGTACGAATCGAATCAAATCGAATCGAATTGAATTGATGGCCTTTTAGAGCAGACACATATGGTCTTTGTGTGTGTTCTTGATGGCACTAAGTTGGGCAAAATTGACTAAGGATCTAGGTTGCCAACTAGAGAAAATTCTAAATTCCCCAAAGAATTGTAAGAAGGTTAAGGAGCTAGAAGTGAGAACCCTATGGTCCTCAATGTCTTAGGGTTCCCAAAAATCAAAATCCAAACAACCTAGTAGGCCTACCTACCATGGTGTGTTTTTTGGATTATATTGAATCTAGTTTATCTTTATTTGTTTTTGAAAACTCTGGATCAAGTATTATATGTATTTCAATTAATAAAATTCCTGAATTAGTTGCATGTTTGTTACTTTCTTAGCACCTAAGAACACTCCTAATAGGGATCCATGTGACAGCTAAAGAGACCTTGAAAAATATTTAAAGGGTCAGAAACCCTAACCTTAAGTACATATAGACCCATAACAAGAAACTAATTTAGAAACCACATTGAATTACCTGAACTTCCACACCTTTACAAGTGGGAGAAGTGGCAGTTGGGGGGTCCTTGGTACTGAGTGAAGTGACCTTCCTAATTGAATCCATGTGACAACAGTAGGTGAAACCAGAAAACCCTAACCCTTAAGGGGACCCACAAGTCCATTGTTTGAGACAAAACATTGTGGGTCCCACCCACCAGTACTGAAAACTGTGATGGAATCAAGATTCAAGACTTTCATGCAAGAAAAACTTGGGTGTGAGTGTGGGGGTGGGGTGGGTGAATAGTAACCTTTTGAAGTGTCTCTTCCACACCTTTCCTTATAGAGAATGAAGACAAGTAGAGGTGTGAGTGGGGGAAGTTGGCACTATTGGATTCTGTGTAGAAAACGACTTGAATAGAGGCAGCATATGACAGGTTCACTATCTCAAGTCCTTTGTGCTCTATTAGTTGGGTAACAAGATGGGGTGGGAATATCATTTTTGTCCAATAAAGAAGAGACCAAAGTCCTTAATAGATACCAACCTCTTGATGGACCAAAACAAAGGTACCACAAACCCTATCTTCAATTTCAATTCGCCTCCCTTGGTGGACCATCATCTCTTTATAGTCCAATTTTTATCACAATTATTGATCGCGTAATCGGGTGGTCTTATACAAATCCATCTTGTCTAGTCCAGAGATGACCCACTTAACGAACGGTCAAGATAGATGCATGGTGCTGCACATGCTTTCGTCCATCATCATCAAAATGGCATTGTTTTTACAAATAATTTTTAAGTTGTCCTTTCTAGAATATTTCTTTTTCGTGAAAATAACGGCTCTTAGAACAGTATTATGAGCCACAAGAACAAAAGTAACCTTCAAAACGACACCCCAATTAAGAAACAAACCTAGTTTGGGCCCAATTGTTAAATATTTTCCTGGCTGTATCATGCCAGAGTGCTCACATTTTTATTTATTTTTTGTCTTTCTATCCATTAAATGATGACCTTATTTTTATTTTTCTTCTAACACATTTTGTTAATTGCAATGCCAACTCACCACTGTTACAACATTATATATGATCATGTGAAACCTTTCTACAAACCTCTTTCGGGTTCTTCTTCAATTTTAGGAAGCTTGAAAAGACTTTAAAAAAAGTTATATCGTTCTAAAGAAGTATTTTTATATCAAATTGATTTAAATATAAGAAATTACAACTTTATAGAGAAACACATTAATAGATGTTATTGGCTGCAATCTAGTGAGCAAAAATGTTTTAGATTTAAGCAATTCGGGGTGAGGCTTAAATCTTTTCTTCAATACCTTAAGACAGTCCAAAGGCTATATAAAATGGACCCTTAACAACAATGTTACTGGAAGCTTATAACATCTGGGTTTTTTGGAAAAAACGAGTTGGTGAAAAAAGCTTCATCATTAGAGTCTTAAAAGGGCATTTTTTTAATAAAAATTTGGCAAGAAGCTTTCATAATGTTAGACAACCCAATGCATTAGATTGATGGGTTTCATCTCATTCTTTCACATCGATTTTCTTTTTATGATAAGAAGAAACATAATAACTTGGATGGATCAAGAAGATGAAAACGGATGTAAACTTACTTTCAATTACACAAAACTTGACTTAGGATCGAGTGGAATGAAGAAACATGACTCATTTAGCCAATCCCAAATCTTTGGTTTAAGTTTCTATTACCGTTGTTGTACCAAAATAAAGCGAATGTAAATATTTTCCAAGAAAAACATAATTTATTATTTTTATAAATCATAATCAAATCTTATTCGAACCATCTAATGTCAATCAAACTGATATTGGCCCTTCATTATTTATATTCTATCTAACAACTATTGTATCTCTCTAATGTTGTATTTGGATTGAGAGAAATGGACAGAAGAGAAGAGAAAATAAATGAGTTTCTCTTCATTTCTCTTGTTTGGATTGTTAAGTGGAGAACGAAGAAAAAGAATTGGAGAGAAGATGAGAGAAAAAAAAGATGAATTTTCTTTTTTTCCAAAAGAGAAAAGAAAATGAGAGAAATAGAAAAAAAATCCTTTTAAAATATTTTATAATTCCAATTCTGTCCCTAGATCTCCTTTAAGATATTTTAAAATTTCAAAGTTATCCCAATTCCTCTCGTGTCAATTCGAATATGGTGGAGAGAAATTAAAATTTTATTCTCTTATATTTCTCTTCTCTTCTCTCTGCTTCTCTCAATTCAAGCATAACCTAAAGAAATCTTAGCATGCATTTAAGATAAAATTTAAACACATAAAATTTGCAGGCTTTTAATGGTAGTAGTTTAAAAGTGTCAAAATGTTGGTGCACTTCGCAGACTCTTCAGTATTTGTTAATTAAGTGTGTTGGGCACCCACTATTTAAAATATAGTAATGTATTTAATAGGTAGCTACAACATATAGAACTGTACCTTAAAATAGGTACATATGGGCTATGGTCGATTCAAAATAATTATAATAAGCACTGTAAATAATAATCATGATAATTATGATTATGATTTGATGGTTGGATCATCTATTTCCTTATATTTTAATAGAAGAGATCTTTTAAGTGGGACCCATTAAATGTTGCCTGTGCATGTGCGCCACCTCTAGGATACCCGTGGGAACAGATGATCCTGACACGTTACCCACCAAATAATATATTTTTTGTTTTTATATTATTCATTAAAGTTTAGATAATTTCTTAAAACCTTACTTTTTCAATTTCCTTATAGAATCTCCCTTCACAATGTAATTTTCGCATTCAATTTGCTTAAAGAAGTCAAACATACTCTCTTCCCCCTGTTGAAAATAAAATACTAGAAATGAATAATATCTAACATTAAAATTTTGGGAAGCCTCCTAAGGCCTTAAAGAGAGTTAAATATTATGCTAAATATTTTTTAAAATAGGAGTTAAAATTTTTGAAATATGTTAAAGTTTTGTGAGGATGATCAATATGATGAAGAGATAATCCTCACTAAAAATAAATTCATTTTAAAACTTCTAACCCTAATTTACAAGTTAAAGAATCATGGATCGTTCGATTTTTGTAAATCACTTTTGATAGAGTTAGAAGTTTCAAAATAGTGATGAGGAGATCATCCTCATCAAAAAATCAGCTCATACTGAAATTTCCAGCCCATACATTGAAAAAATGTTTGGCTCTCTTTAAGACCTCCATATGCCACCCTACACTTCAATACAATCTTATTTTACTTAAAAGATTTAGAAAAAAAAACTTAATCAATCAAAGTAGAATTTTTGAAAAAAGCTCTATTATCTTTATTCCATCTATTCCGAAACACTATCTTTTTTGATAAAAGATAATACATTGATAAAAATAGCTTTTTCGAAGAAAAATTCGAGGAATGATACTGAGGCCCTGACGTTGATGGTTCTTAATGATCCCACATGCCAAAAATTGTCATTTGACATATCTTACGACAATTGGCACACATGACTGTACGGGTTCACTCTTCAATGAAATTATCACTAATTGACTAAGTTAGCATTTCTTATTTAACTAATGAGAAGAAACCTTCCGAGCTTTCAA
Source organism: Akebia trifoliata (assembly GCF_017979445.1). Lineage (NCBI taxonomy): Eukaryota > Viridiplantae > Streptophyta > Magnoliopsida > Ranunculales > Lardizabalaceae > Akebia > Akebia trifoliata. The sequence continues at coordinate 2,807,103 of NC_141380.1, read as the reverse complement.
GATGTGTCCTTCTTACACATTTTTAGAGAAGCGGCTAATAGGGTTGTTGATTTTATCGCCTCTCTTTAAGCAATAATTGGTTGTCAAGAACTTGATTGTAATTCTTTTTTAAGTGATCTTCAGTCTATCATTGATCAGTATAGTAGAGGTATGACACTACGTAAAAACCTCAAAATTTGACATAAAAAAATGTTGGGCCTGGCCCGACGTATTTTTGAGCCCAAATTTGACGGCTAGCAGACCACGAATTTCATTTTTTTTTCTCCCATTAAACAGCTATTGGGACTCTCCTTTCTCTGTTACTCTGTCCCTCTCGGTCGCTCTCGATCGATTTCTCTTGATCTCATCTTTCGTAGTCTCTGATCTCTCTCTTCTTTGATTTCATCTGATCGCTCGATCTCATCTTTCTTTGTCTCTGATCTCTCTCTCTCCCTCCCTCGATCTCATCTCACCCTCTGATCTCTCTCTCTCTCTCTCTCGTTCTCTCTCTTTTGAATTGATCTCTCTCTGTCTCTGATCTGTCGAAGTGATTTCTCAATCTATCAACATTGGAACGATGGAGAGAAGAAGGAGCCATTCACCTCTTGAAATTTCTCTGTTTATCTTTAAGGTGAGTCGATCTCTCTTCTCTCTCTGGTTGGTGGATCCGGAACACTATTCTGATTGTTGAAGATGAGATCTAGGGTTTTTTATTCTACAAAATATATCCATTTTGGTTTTCTATTTTTCAAATGTGTTAATATTTGCACAATGAACAAAAATCTAAGAACAAATAAAAATTGATAATACATCCCAATGATTTTAGAGATTTGAATATTGTTCTGGTTTATTTCCTAAATATTGTTTCGTATTTTTCGGAAAATTTGCTTGTGCTGCCCTTAACCATGTTTCAGAGCTTCTTGCTGGTACAGGGGGACATGAATATTCAATCAATGTAGGAAGGACAATCTTCATTGATTGAATATTCTTGTCTCTGATCTAATAGATGTAACTTTTTCAAATCAATTTCGAGCCAAAACCTGAATTCATCATAGAAAGCTTTGGACTTCTTTGATATTTCTTGAAGGAACATAGCAATCAGGTTAGTAATTTTTTTCTCCCATAAAAGAATTGATACCATTAGACTTGATGGTCATTGTTTTGATTTATAGTTTTCACCTTTGTATATGGATATCATTAGGATTTGGCATACTTCCAGCAATATAATTTACCTAAGACATCCATTATTTTGGTGTGCATGAGCATTAGTTATTGCATTTGCTTTCAGGTCTGCTTGTGGGCATAACGCACAGGTAGCAATGCTTGTACGTGCTGCAAAGATATGGAAGAGTCGTGAAAAAATCTAAAGTTTGACTTTGATTAATTACATACCTCATTTCTCTTTAGTAGATTTCAACATAAAATGCCTTTCTAACCATTTGTTTGTCAATTCCCAATAAAAACACATAATTTCATGACTAGAGAAGTCGATTGAGATAGTTTGAGCATGTATAACAAAGAGTTATGATGGAACCAATGAGAAAGAAAACTTTAGTTTGATAGGAAATGTGAAGGTTATATTTGATTTGAGGTAGGATGAAAATATTTAGAACATAAATCTTAAGAAAAGATATAGAAATAGATACAATTAAATGGCGAAAACAAGGTTCTCCAAATCATCGTGATAAATTTGCATTTTTTTTTTTCTGTTTTGGGTGTCTTGTTATACAATACTCAATTGTCGGATCCATATTGACTATTGGAGCAATGATTGGTACGATCACGAGTGGGTCTATTACTAATTTCATCGGTCATAAAGGAGTAAGAAGAGCACAACAGTAACAATATCTAACATACTTAGTATTTTTTGGATCACAAAATTTTAATTTTGTTTCATGGAGTGGAAACAGGCCATGAGAACTGCAGTTGCTTAAAGTGTTGCAGATTGGCTTGCCATATACTTTGCTAAGGTTTGCTTCATCTATCTTAATTCCTTTTAACTTTGAAAATGCTTGGAAGATGGAATTAAGCATATCATCTCCTTAAATGACCTTAAAAGGGAGTTTTGTACTCAACCTTGTTGGAAGACTTTCAACGGGATATGCGATGGGTTTCTTTATCCTTGTCTCCAAGCCAAGTTACTGAATGTAGTTGACATTTCTTATAGAGGTGAAAGTGGTTCCAATCAGGCTATCGAGCTGTCCTCGAATATTTTATCCAATGTGAAGTTCGTCCAAGAGAAACGCTTAATTGGGAAATACTTTGAGGAAATCAGCCAGGACATGGGGAAGTATGTCTTCGGTGGGAAAATATCTTGATATTAACAAGTATGTGTTGAAGAACAGCAGCGTTACAACACATGGCAGAGACCAACTTTAAGGTCTTTGCTCGCTCTCATGTTTATTTTCTTTTTCCAATGGGTTGAACAACCCAGGCCTGTCTAGCCGCTCTCATGTTCCAACTTTTGGCTGTAATGGCAGAGAGCAACATTGGGGATGGTACGTGGTATCATTGTTGTCTCTAGTTTTTCATCAATTATATGTATCAAACTTCACATATGTAGATTTATCTTTGTTTCCAATTATGTTGGACTACTTATTTTGTTCTTGAATTTGGCCTAGTTATTCATGCTCATTTTATTGAAAATATACACATTATTATAAGTTAGATTGTTGATCAAAATGGACTTTAATCAGATGGACAGAACATCTATACTTGGAGATACCATAGATTATGTGAAAGAACTACTAGAGAGAATCAAGAATTTACAAGATGAAATTGAAGTGGGTTCAAATCAATTGAACGTAATGGGCATCTTGAAGGATTTAAAACCAAATGAAATCCTCATCAGGAATTCCCCCAAGGTATGATTTCTGATCTAAATATTAAAGACCCCCTCGGGGAATGTGGAATCGATTTATACCCAATTTATGTGCAATTTGATGTGGAATGGGAAAAAAAGCATTATGGGGGTTTTATGGAGTCACTATGCCTAGGAAGCATCCTCATTATACTCTTGTTAAATATAAAGCTTCTGACAATTAGTAGATTAAGGTTCAAGACTATTATATAACTAGCTTTAAACTCAAGTTTCTTTTTAAAAACTTATTGGTGCGTGCTAAACAAGTATTCCTGCTATAGTTAATTGAAAAACTTTGCTCCATCTTTTATTTTTATTTTTAAAATTTTCTTGCTAAGTAACAATGTGTTATATATTTAGAAATGTGACATCAAGAAGACAAGAACATAGTTTCCAATATACAGAAAAGTCATGTACACCATTTTTAGCTTGAGAATCCACTTGACCACTTTCATCTCATAATGTGTGAGAGAAGATAATAAACCACCCTCTCGCCAACTCCCTGATATGGTATGGTAGATGCAATAAGCTGTATGGATTGTTGTGCTATACTTTGCCATACACTTTCAACTTTTGCTTTGTTACATCAGGTACCCTCTAAAACAATCAAAAAGAAAAAAACAAAACAAACAACCCATACCTTATGTCTTCTAGTAAACACCAATTACCTCACTCTTGCTACTGCTTTGTGGAACTAAGTTGAACACCCCCACACCCTAGTTGACTTCCTAGCCTTCTATCTCTTCAAACCCCTAAAAACCAGCAACTAGTTTATTTGCATGGGTTATGGAGAGTCTTATTTCTATATGTACTACTCTAATGACTTTCTTTTTCTCTCATCCAATTAGAGGGCCTTATTGGATTTCTCTATCTATGTTTCTAATCTATGAATTGTCATTATATAAAGGAAAAATTACTTAACACAACCTAACATATAGGGTAATCTTGCTAAATGCCCCAACCTTTAGGCCACAACTATTAATGTAATTAGTAATTTATTTTAGCGAAATTCTTGCTCACCTTAAAAAATGTCAACATAAATGTCTCCATTTGTATCGTTGTCAGTGTGTGTCAACATGACCAAAACAGTTGGATTTATAATTGTTCTTTCAGGCAGGTCAGCCCCCAATTGTGTACAAACATTCAATTAGATTTCCGTAAAAACAGTTGTATTTCTAGTGTTGGGCATGTTGTTTGGAAGGGTAACAGTTCTTCTTACTGAAATGATTTTATCATTTTTTTTCTTCTAGAGATTGGACAGGAGCAAGTCACTTAGCATGTGTAGCATTAAGTGATAGTTTCATCCTATATCTGTTTGCAATTTCAAAAATGCATCTACTAGCTTGGTGTTGTGGCGTTGTAGTTTGTTTACTGTATAAAATACTATGTAGTTTAATTGTTGAGTTTGGCATGTTTCCAAGCATTGGATACCTTCAACACTGCAGTTGTGTCTCCTATCTATTATGCCATATTCACTTCTCTCTCAATTTTTGCAAGTGTCATAATGTTTAAGGTAAATACTGATGAACTCATACACTACACCAATATATATAGAGTTGGTCTATCCTTATTCCTTATTCTTACTTCCCAAGTAGGAGACCCATATAGGTCATATATTGACTTTGGACCACACAGTGAATTATGCTCAACACGATGATATTTGTCACAACATATATATTAGCAAATTCTAATTTTTTTTGTGTAAAAAGGGTTTTCCTAAGCAATGGGTTAAATGAAAAATACAGATTTTTCAACTCCAAGTCAGCTTTTCACTAGTCTTGGAATGTCAAAATGAATTGCACGTTTTTGTTGATCGCCTCTAAGGTATGGAGAAAACCCAAACTACACCTAGGAGATTTCCTAGATTGAAAATCACCTGATCAGGTGATCCTAACCAAACTCTTGTCTAGTATTTTGATATTTCATTGATGGGTAACCATCAGGTCAGGTTGCTTATTTTTTGGTATGTGATCATTGGGGTTGGGTGTATAGAGTGGTGGGTCACAACCCCCCTGCATATGTGCTACACTTATAAAAGTTCCTGGGAGGAGTTCTGCTGCTTCCTTTTGGTTGTTCATCTTGACACAACTATTCCTGTTTGAAAAATCCAACCATGATGTTAAAGAGCTATTTTTTTCCCGTTAGCGAACGAGCCAAAACCTGGGGGTTGGATACAATGCTCCAGAGTGCACAAAGCCATCGGCATATACACTGAAGAGTGACGTCTACAGTTTTGGGTGGTTATGCTGGAGCTTTTGACGGGTCGGATGCCTCTTAATAGGTGCAACTAAGATTCAGCTTTAACTTAGCCTATCTATTCCAACACTTAATTCTGATTAGTGTTGATGCTTCCTTTTCCTTTTCAATTCAAAACCAAGAACCGAGCAGTCTCTAGTCCGGTGGGCCACACCACAACTTCATGATATCGATGGATTGGCAAAGATGGTGGATCCTGCTTTACGCGGGCTTTACCCACCCAAGTCACTATCTCGATTTGTTGATGTCATTGCTCTGTGTGTCCAGGTATGAAATGCTCCGTTTTGGTACATTGTCTCCTATTATTCTTGACTCTTAACCATCTCTTACTAGAGGGGATATGGCCCTCAAAAGGTCTTGTGAATAACCAATTGGTTAACAAATCTTGGATATTTCCTCTTTTCCTTGAGAACAATATTTTTTAGGAAAGATTTTTGAAGCTTCCCTGGAGGTCTTCATTGTCACAGTCTGTTGTACCCAGGTACAGCTGGGACACAGTCCAGGCATGTCATAGACAGTGTTGGACATGGGTATGCCTTCTTTAGAAAAGTCTTAGAAAATCAAAGTCTACAAAGATTTTCTCTCTGTCATCGCCTTGCAAACCTCGACTGTGAGTTTACTAATAGGCAGAGTTTTCTAATTTAATTAATTAGACAAAGTACCCAGATTTAATTGCTGCTTTTATAAATAAAAAAAATGCCAACACCATTGGATTGGAACTGGGACATCTCATTTAACAAAATTGTTCTAGAGTTTTCTTATCGAGGTTAGTTTCCTTTTATTGTATTTTTATTTATAACATAAATTACTGTTATAAAACTATTTGACATTCTTCAAAGTAGTATATTTTTTTTATTGTGTTTTGAATACTATTACAGAATGTACATATAGTTGGGGGACATACCACTTATTGCGACATGGACAAAGGAAATGTTTTCACCGTTCCTTCAAAATAATTAATTAAAAGTCTATTGGAAACATATTAGAAGCTTAATATTAGATGTCACGATCATTATAAGCTCTGATGTAAGAATTTAGATATATCTTAAGATTTGAGTGCCTTTTTGATTGGCTAAACTTTCTTTCATTTAATATTAGAGTTCTAAATCCATGCTTATACTAAGCAATGCCATAACTTTAGCAATATATGTTGTTGTGTGCCTTCTCTAGTCAGAATAACTACTACTTCATAGCTTAACAATATTCTCAAGATTCTACATCCCACCTCTCAATAAATTTTATTTATATAAAACAAAAATCCTACATCATCCAATTTCTGCATTTACAATCTGTTTTCAGACTTTTGTCCACAGTCTAGAAGCTTACTATTAAATGGCATATGATTGTTATAGTCTAGTTATGTTCTTCTATTACTTTGGGTTGATATTTCAATATATTAAATCTTTTTCATGTAGGTACGAGAGCGCTGTAAGGATTTCTTTCAGAACAGTAGCAACGTGGGGGAAATCCATACCTTGAGGAAAATAAGAGGACCGATAGAGCGGAGAGTGCTAGAAGAGATCAAGGGCATCACGACTATTTGCTTCTAACTGTGTTTTATTTCTAAACAATTATGTGACGTAATTTCATTTGAAACTGCCCAATTGCTTCAATTAGAGCTTGTTTAGTAATGAAATTTCAATATATAATATGAATTTTGAGTTGTTTTGTTTAATTTGGAGTTTTTTATGATTTTTGTTTTGTTTGTTATTTTTCTGATATTTTTTTATTATTATTTCATTTATTGTGATTGGTGAATTAGAGGACCGCCTATTGTTTGTTAAACCTCTATATTCGACGGTCATATTCTTTGAAATTTTTTTTTTAAGCCCATTCTACAAGAAAAAATTTGATAGTTCAGGCCGTCAAAAAAAAAAATTCTACAAGAGAATATTTGACAAGCATATTTGACGGGAGGGTCCGTCAAATTTCTAAAAATTTGACGGGCTAAGACCGTCAAATATGGGCTTTTTTCACATAGTGTGATGTACCCGAGTTTGTAACTGGTTTGAGGCTGCCTTAACACCGATAACCTTTCAAATATATATATAAGTAGATCCTCTATAGCCCATTTTTCCTATAGCTATCTGGAGTACTCTTTCTACATGGGAGAGAGGGTCATGTTAAAAAAAATAACATAGGCCTTTAGTCAGAAGGCCTACATCTGATTTATAAAAAAAAAAAAAATTGAAAAAAATACCAAATCCAAGACTTACAAAATGAACGGTCATTGTATGCTCAATTTTAAATGGTGGGATTTTACTAACTCGTTGACATGTCAGTTTTCCAACCCTAGAATCATGCTACAAAGGATTGCAGAGAAAATAATGCTACAAAGGATCTGCTCCCAGCTTTAGTATACTCTTTCCATATTGTGTAATTAAAAAAAATGCGATGACCTTTGATTAATTTGTTTTTCTATGCTCATCAAGTATTTTGTCAAAAATACAATTTTGTTGGGTTAGGAGAATTTTCATCTCTAAAAAACAATTTTGATCATGTTAAACACGTAATCTCCAACTTTGTTGAAAATTATAATTATCCTTTTGATAATTTGCCTATTACGACCATTTATTTTGTTTTATTTGTTTATAAGTAACACATACCAACACATGAGATCTCTAAGGACATACAATACTACCATTAATATATGCCTAAATCTAAACCTTTGGCTTAGTTTGATCATGCCTCCATAATTCCCCACCATTGCTAGTCTTGAAGTCACAGCCAATGTCAAGTTTGTAATCAAGTTATAAAATCTCTTCTCAAGAAGATATTTCAGTCAAGATAAAATTCAAAATGGTCTCAATTGAAATATTATAATACATTTAAAGGTATAATAAAAAAATATTTTCAAACGATATGTAAATTTTGAATGTTTTAAGATCATTATTTCATTTCAGTCTTGGCCAATATTGGAATGTTTTACCATAATATTTTAACTTAAAATACATTATATTAAATAAATATATACATATATACATATACATACATAAATAAATAAATAAAGGTATGAGCATGGCAGAAACAATGACCCTCCAATGAAAAAATAGTAATAATAAATATAGCACCCAATGGGCCGGTCCAAGAATAGATGGCTGACCCACCACTGCCGAAAACTTCTTTTTTTTTTGTCTCAAGTTTGTTAGAGATTGGGGTCTACACTCATACACCTTAATAAATATCACAAAACATATTCCTTATTAAAAAAAAAAAAAAAAATCTCTTTATTTGTGGGTAGAAAGCTCAGGCTCTCTTTCATATTAAGCCCCTCTTGCAACCCATTTCTCCCAAGACGAGAGAGAGAGAGAGATGTTTGGATATAGTACTGCGAGTTGAGAAGGCATCCAAAGGGATCGCATTGATCCTATCTAACCCTTCAAAAACTTAGTTTGATTTGGGTGAAAGTTTAGATCATGCGATCCTTTCGGATTTCTTCTTTGATCGCTCATGACATATGGTGCACTCTTTCTCTCACTGTCAAGCACCAATATCAACACACACACACACACACACACACACACACACAAAACCATGAGGATCTCATTGGAGAATAAAGGAGAACGGATCAGCTCAATTCAAGCTTTTATTTGGGTATTAAATATTTCATTTCCTACTCTCTTTTCTTTTTATTCTTCAACTTCTTCTCATCATCATCATCATCATAGTTTTCCTTTTGCACCAGCTTTTATAGATGGTTCATACTCTTTTCCTTTTTTTGTTTTTTAAATAAATTTTTTTGATCGGTTAGCTTGTTTTTAATGAGATCAGTAACTGGATGATGGCAGAAAATGATTCCAGTACTCTATGGTAACATCACCCGGCCCATAGAACTTTAACAACTAAGTTATCTGGCACCTTCGGTTCATACTCATTAAAGTCGATCGATCCGAAGAGAATATCTATCTTTCTTAAACTACAAGGAAAATATTATGTTGAAACACATAAAAACATAGAATTTAATGAGAAAAAAGATCCCACACCATGTGTTGGAAATCATTTTATTCTTAATCAATCTTGTTTTTCTTTTTTTCTTTTGTATGTAAGAACACATGGGATCAAATACCTAGGGTAGAATTATCAGCCCTAGAAAAGGAATCACTCATCCCAGTATTGCACAAGTTAAAGCAAGCTCTAAGTTCATGAACCTCATCAAGGGTTTGTGTGTGTGTGTTTGGTGCAAATCAGAAAACTCTTTGTCTTTATCCTTTTTTTTTCTCTTTTTTATGTATTTTTGCAGTGGGTGAGACAATAATTTGTGCTGTTATGATTGAAGTGGAGAAGAAATTCTTCCCCACCTAATGAACTATATAATTAGTGTGCGTGCTTACATATGACATACTTCTATATGTAATATGTATTTCACCATCACCGAGTTACTGATCTCATTAAAAACAGTCTTACCTATCCAGAAATAATAATGATCAGCCCTAGAAAAGGGATCACTCATCCAATATCCCAGTATTAATTGCACAAAACAAGCTGTAAGTTTATGATCCTCATCAAGGGTTTGCGTGTGTATTTGTTGTGGGGTTTCTATTTTTTTTTTTTAATCTTTGCAGTTGGTGAAACATTTGTGCTTTTATGATTGAAGTGGAGAAGAAATTCTTCCCTATTAGTACTTTTGTTTTTTTTCTCCCTTTCTTATTTTTTCCCCACCTAATGAACTAAATAATTTGTGCGTGCTTACATATATATAGAACATACATCTATCATATGTATGGCGAGTTACTGATCTCATTAAAAACAGGCTTGTCGATCCAAAAATATATAAATAATATGTATTTGATGGTAGTTTAATTGCAAAGAAGTATTTGTAGAATCTTTTATGTATAATAATATACTTGGAGTTATCAATATGTCATCATCATCATCCTTGGAAACCCAGAAAGGGAATGGAGTCTGGCTCTTGGAAGTGTTGATGAATGGAATAGTGACTGATGTAGGGCCAATATTGATCACAACCTGCAAGCAACTTGGTTCCACTAAATTGAAAACTAGCCTTTCATACTAATACTTCCTAAATCTTAGGCATTCATTGATGATCGTTTTACGTCTTCTGTGACTCCTATAGTCTCATAGGATCCGTGGCAACCCCATTAGGATCATTGTTGAACATTAAGCTCCAATTTTCTTGTGGGAGGGATTTTTTATTTAATTTTTTTGTTTTTGTTTTTGCACACCTCATGATATTTTTCATGGATTGATGAGATTTTTTTTCCTCTGTTATTTTCTAGATTTTACATTAATAGGGACATCTGTCGATCAATTCCAATTCAACGTTCAAATCATGATCTTTTTTACAGATATATATGGAATTAGAAAAGCAAGTATAATAGTTCTTATCTTGTTCCTTGTTTTATTATACATTTGTGAGTCCATTTTCTATTTATAGACTCTTGAAGTTAACCATTGTGATTGGTATTCCAGACTTTTGCAACGAATTAAGTAATTCAAGTACATTTCTACTCTAGACTTTTTGATATTTAATCTCATACAGTAATTTCTCTTGATTTTTGAAATTTAATAAATCCTTTTTTCCATTTGGATTATATTTCCTTCTGTTTTGGATTTAGCAAATTATTGAGTTGCAATTGCGATTTAGCAAATTATTGAGTTGCAATTGCGAAGAACTTTTGCAGATTTCATCCCAACTTTGAATCTCAAATTATGTTTATCTGGAGGTGATGCTATAGGATTATTTCATCATTTGATTATCTATGATTTTCTTGTACGATCGATAGAGAAAGAATAATTCATATGTACCAATTTTTATAATTCTAGTTTTCAATAGTCTTGATCTCTACTTTTATAGCCATGGTTTTCATGGTAGCCTCTTTCCTACACAACACATTGATGGGAACGTGTATATAATTTCATGAGGTACGATTGCAATCTAATAAGGTAGGACAAGAGCAATAATATTCTACCCTATTTATAGGCCTCATTCACCATCTGTAATCCATCTTAAAATATGATCGTGATTCGTGAGTGTTATAAAAGACAATACGATTTTTATACGATAAAAAAATGGATGCGTTTTGTACATGTGTGGTTCATGCACATTTATAGATCCCACACTAATTCATTAATTTTGCATATAACATGATCAAGTGTATATGTGTGTAGGATGTTTCTTGAATTTGATGATGTCTTGATTGATCATATGGTCGACATGTTTTCACAATATCATCTATGTAGGCCTAACTTTTGTAAATATAAAATCTAATAAACATATATCGAGAAACAGTATTTTCTTTTTTGCAAAATTGCTGATATGGAGGCACTATTGTGATAGTTCATCAAGTTCTTCTAACCCATGGAGATCGATGTTTATGGGATCTCTATTGAAGATATTAAGAAATTTTTGTATCCCAGTTAGTGGGAACTATAATAGCAATTAATCATTTGTTAGGTGACCAATCTTTTTATTTAAATAGGATTCTTGAGATGTTGTGGATTTGATAGAAACTTAACCGAGACACATTAATTACCTTAGAAGAAGTTAGTAGGATGTGCAGAAATTCTTATCATAGTTTATTTTCCCATTAATTTTCAAATGAACTTGTGAAGTACATTTATGGGAAAATTACTTAAAGAACCCTCGTGGAAGGGTTTCTTTCTAAATAGACCCTAAGTTTTACACGTTAACTTGATAGGACATTTCATCCCAAAAGAACCATTATTGACCGATTTTCATCTAAAAACTAAGAAAAAAAAAAGTAAAAAAATCCTAGTTTTATATCTTCAAAATATTTGAAAAAATCCTTGAAAATGGTTTCTTCTTCTTTCTTAAATCTTTTTTTATGGAATGAAGTGTCTAAAATTCAACTGAGATGTCAAAAATCCAATTTTTGGATGAAAATGATGAATTCGAATGATTAGGACATTCAATCGTGAAAAATATGGGTGATGAGGTCTAGGGACCATTTAGAAAGAAAAGATTTACTAAATGTCCAGCCAAGAAACTGTTGAAAACTTAGGGACTATTTAGAAAGAGGTCTCTCCGTAAGGGTCCTTTAAGTAATTTTCCCTACATTCATTGATGATGATGCCCAAAAAAAAAAAAATTATCTATTTTTTTTCTCTTAATAGATCTGATAGGGGTCCAGCCAAACCCCAACATACTCACAAAACAAAATAGAAGGAATCAGGATCAGGTAAGGTGTCTTGTTCCTATAGAACATGAATGATGTCTACGTGGCACGTTTTGGTTGGAGTTTAAAGCGCATTGGGTCCTAACTAATTAAGCCATTTTCTACATTGTATGCAGCCCAATATATTTAATCTCCAACCAAAACATGCAACATAGATACCGTATGTTACTATAACAACGACACCATTCTAAATCGCGATTCCAAAAAAAAAAATCATTTCCATGCACTTTGAAATTTACATACATTTCGAGTCAAAGTCATTTAATACAACATAATAATCTAAAATTTGGAATAAGATTTTTTCTTATAAGAATTTATTAGGAAATTGAAGAAATGCAAGCAGGAGGTAGAGGGGACTTACCGAAATACAGATAAAACAGCAAGGAATCAAAACAAACAAGCAGATGAAAATCAAAATTCACCCTCTTTCCTAATTACATGATCCATCTTATATACAAAATTTTCAAAGAATAGTTCCCTCAAATTATTTAAATAGACATATAGAACCCAATATTGGTAATGTGGCTGTTGTGCTTAGGGTCCAAGTCCATTGCTCAAATGGTTGGCAAGCTGCATTGCAACCACAAGGTTATGCATTCTACCATAATTAAGTTAAATTTTTTTTGTTTTTTTGGTTAGGCAAAAGAGATTAGAGGTGATGTAGAACTAGTGGCAAAAGATTTCATAGAGCGCTTGGATCTCCAAAAGTCCAAGAAACAGGAAGTCAAAACGCACCTGTAGAAATAATGGACTTTGAAGTTGGAAACATTCAACGGGACCCATTATTGAACGGAATCGTCAAGATCTTCAAGATACATGCTTTGCCATGGATTTTTCACTTTTAGTCTCAATTCCTTCGTTTACTCTTTTTTTTTTTTTTTCTTTTATGGGAATGTTGTTATTTTTGAACAAATTTGTTATTTTAATATCTTTAGTTATAGAAGTCAGAATCAGGCACCTTCAATTCTGCCTTACCTCTAGGGCTTAGTATTACTTATTTCTATTCTTAAGTCAAATTTATTATTTTTGGTAATTTTCTTATTTTGGCTATTTTGATGTTTTCTAGTTTAGCTCACACACACCAATTTAGTGAGTCAGGTGACAAGATGAATCATGTTAGATGAACGATGAGGTAAATCTTTTAAGGTGGTAGTAAGATGAACTATGAAAAAAAAAAAAAAGGCGTACCTTGTTTAATGGAACTGAATGTTCGACAATCAAGACGAATCATGTTGACAAATTGAGAATAGATACTAAAGATGATGATATTGAGATGGATGAGAAGAAAGACTAAGAAAGACAAAATTAGAAACAAACCCTTTTGAAAATGTATATGAATTAGTTCTAATAGGCAATAAACTAAGAGTAATTAAATCGACTGACATGGTTTGGGCATATTTCACAAAGACCAATTATGTACAATACCTAATTATAAGAAATATTCAAGTTAAAGTTCCTAAAAGAGTGAGAAGAAGAGTCAAAAGAACTTGAATGAAGAAAATGAGAACGAATATGAACTTACTTAAAATGACAAAATACTTGACTTAGGACAGAATGTAATAAAAGAAAAAGAATCATTAACCTGCCCCAAATCTTTGGGATGATAATGCTTTGTTGTTGATGATGTTGTTGTAGTTGTTGCCATCGTCGTTGTCGCTTTCATACACTCTTTGCAATTGTGTTATAGTTTAAACCATATTTAAGAACAATGTAACCTCATGTCCGACTCTAAAATGGGGAACAAAGTGTCTACTAAGTCAACAGTGGGATATATTATCTAGATTTTGTTACTGTTTTTGGGGAAAAAAATTATTCAATAAGTAACAGCCATTGAAGCAAATCTATAGAATCCTTTGGAACCGATTCCCAGAATCCTCCTTCCACATTAGCCCCATAGGTGCTAGTGCTCCTCCCACTTGAGTGATTCAGCTTCCCTATGATGGCACTACTGCAAGCAACTGTGGAATTAATGGAGGAGACAGTTGAATCTGGTTCACGCCCATATTTATTAGGGATTAGTACAGGTTTAAATATCTCGGTTACGTAATTTAAAGTTAAAGATCTAAACTCAAACCTAAACTACTAGCCCAGCATTTTTACATTTGGGTTCAACAAAAATATAAGATGTCTCCAAGACCATAATGAGAAGAGTTGTGATCCATAAAGACGTCACATTCCTATAGCAATGTACAGTGTTTACGTGGCACGCATGGTTGGCATTTAAAACACATAGGGCTGCATGCCATATAGAAAACAGCTTGTTAAGAGCCCGATGTGTTTTAAACACCAACCAAAAACTAGCCACGTAGACAACATTCATATTTTTATAGGATCGTGACATCGTTTTGGAACCTGATTCTAATGAGAAAATTTTCAAATACAATTACTAGAACCAGCTAGCTCTTTAGACCATAGTCAAAAAAAATTCTCTGAATTATTCCAAAAATTCTCCAAATAAGGGGTTAGTTGATTAAATCAACGAATCGATGATTCACCGATTAATCGTTGAATATGGTAGCATTTTTACCTTGCCTATCAAATTTTTATTTTCTTCAACATTCAAATATTTATGAACAAGATAAAGGTAAAGCTTTAAGGAATGTTGATGATGACAGATTTTGAGAAGAAATCCAAAAACATAATTTGTTATATATTCCAAAAAAAATCCAATCTTTTACTAAATATTCTTGCATTTATTCGAATTGAACCCCTGCCAAATAATTGCGGCATCCAAAGCTTGTTACTATGCTTTAGACTAATTTTTAGTGTGTTGATCTACTGAGTAGAGGGTTAAGTTAAACATTCATGGGTCACTGGTTCAAAAATTGTATCCCACATGGTACATCTATTGGACCCACTGATAGGGGCGTCAATGGGTACCCATTTAACTAAAATCGATTCAAAACTGGAATCGAAAAACCCTAACTCCGGTTCCCTTTTTATTGGAACCGATTAGAGACAGGTCTAAAATGGAACCAAACCGATAAGAACCAGAACCGTTAGGTTCTATCCATTGGATACCCACGGGTACCTGGAACCGATTTATTTTATCATTTCTTTCCATCCTATAGATGATTTAAGGTATTGTTTTTATTTCATAGGAAATGCATGTTATATAAAATCTTTAATTTTTCATATAAATTATCGATT
This sequence comes from Akebia trifoliata, assembly GCF_017979445.1. NCBI lineage: Eukaryota > Viridiplantae > Streptophyta > Magnoliopsida > Ranunculales > Lardizabalaceae > Akebia > Akebia trifoliata. The sequence continues at coordinate 2,791,701 of NC_141380.1, read as the reverse complement.
GGAGCTTAAAATGAGTTACTCTTTTAGAAACTTATTACTTTTAACTATGATAAATTTTTATTTAAAAAAAAAAAAAATCATTAATTTGTATTTTTAGTGTAACAAATTATAATTAAATTAATAATTTTGTTGAAAATATGTTAATTTTTTTATAATGATTTAAAATACTTTTTTTTTCATTCGATTCTTGAGAATCTAAATCGATGGGTACCCGTGATTTTTGGCAATTTCGGTTTTGATTTCATTTATTTTGGGACCGGACCAAAAGCGAACTTAATGTAATGGTTATGGCTCTAAGTTCCTAAAGAACCGAACCAGAACTGATCAATTTTCACCTCTACCCACTAAGTAGCTTATGGCAGCCCATTAACATCTCATCTGGGCTTGGGCCAGATTGCAAATGACATGATTGTTATCCAAACACAACATTTTGTCGAAACCTGGACCGTCAATGGCCCGGCCTATCCAATTAAAAATATTATCACAGGCCTTGTCGCATGCATTTGGGCCTATGAATGGTCTGGGCCTATACCGCCTGCAATTTTTTAATATATATACATTGATTATGAGCTATCAGATCCAGCCAAGTAAACTCCAGCCCTAAACATGAATAAGGCCAAACCCTGTCTGGCCCGATAACTGAACGGGCCGAGTAATACTACCCAAATGTGATCCACACTGGTCACGCCAAAACTTGGCCCATCAACAGCCTTAATCTACTTTTGATTAGTTGGATTTAACTTGAAGGTAACCAGAATTCCCCTTGTGAACCATAAAATAAGAGGAACCATATATTAAAATACCAAATGTGAAGGTACATCCATGATGAGATATACAAATATTATTTATAAAAAATGAACCATAAAATAACTTTCAAAAATACCCAAATAATCTTAATAGATTCCTAATTATTCCTCACACATGTACATTAATTATAACTTTTATAGACTAACAATCCAAGAAAAAATGTAATCCATAATTTGATTAAAACCCGGGAGCAGAAGCAGAAGGAGGACTAGCATAGAACGTCGTGGATTCACTGGAGACGGGACCAGGGGCCACTCCAGAGCTCAAAAGCTCCATCATCGTTCGATGAGGGTTGGTTCGCTGGGCCTCGCATAGATCAGGTAGAAAAGCACCTGTACACATGAAATACATTATAAGATACAACTGCCACGTGTCACATTGTCATGCTAAGTTGATCGATGAAACTTTGATTCAAATAGAAGTAAAGAATTTATGATAAAAAGGAATTCTATCCCTTAAAATAAGTAGAGAGTGAAAAAAAAAAAAAAAAAAAAAAGTAAAAGTAAAAGCAAAAGCTTATAACAAATTCTGTTATTATCTTTCCTTCTTCTCAAAGGAAAATCGATACTAGGCTTCCTGAATAAATTTTATATATATATATATATATATATATATATATATATATATATTTAATGCTTAGGGTATTTTTGTAATTTGGAAGACTACTAGGATGTTTGGGTGCATGGAAAATAGAAGAACTTGGAAAGATTATTTGGCTCTCCTTTTTTGGTTGTTTTGTGTTTTGTTTCTCCCTTGTTCTTGGATCCAAGGGAGACCCAAATTTGTAAGGTTTAATTGTATTTAAGTATCTATATGTATGGAAGATGGCCAAAATAAATTTAATTTAAAGGAAACAAATTTCAAAGGAAAACTATATGAATTTCATGGTGGGACATTTAGGAAATTTGTATGTTTTTCCTCTTATCTCAATGTATATTTGATAGAGAACCTCGAAGATTGTATGCAAGTTGGACATTTAGGAACAATTTTTTGACTGAAGTAATTGGCTAATTTAATTTGGCTTACTTGTTCTATGTTTTGAAATATTAAACAAATTATATGTAATATATTAAATAAGTTATTATAATCCGATTCTTACCTTCTCCGGCGGCAAGATTTAAGTATAAGTCTACAATGTTGGGACAATTTTGATAACAAGCCGGTGCGCAAAGCTTGGCAGTGAATTGTGGTTCGAGAAGGGAATCCGAGGAAATCCCAACCGAGTTCCGATCAACCCCACATGCACGAACGCACCCATCGGTCTCTATCCATTCGGCCATCCTCTCCACGATTACCTCTGATGTTCTACATTGGTACTCCACATTTCCATCCTTTAACGCGTAATTCTCAAGCAAGCATCGCTTCCCCGAAGATGCTATGGAGAATGAGCAAAGATCTTTCGGCAAATCTTCACAAATTATCTCACCTAATAATATTTCAAAATTAACAAAATCATCATTAATGATTAAATTTAATTAAAAAAAACAACAATAACAAGGAGAAGAACATAGGAAGATAGGTACCTAAAGATCCTTGAAGGATGAGGGAGAGAGAAAGAAGGAGAACCAATGGCATTTTGGTAAATGTGGAAGGAGCCATGGAATGGTTTGTTTAGTATTAGAGATCTTTGGGGGAGGAGAAATTGTTGGAGTTAGAGAGAGGTTGATAAGAGGATGTTGAGTTTATATAGAGAGATGTGAGGAACAAAAGGAACGACTTTGGTGACTATTTATAAGGTTTGGTAGTATAGAAAGAGGTGCACCAACTCAATTACATTTCTTTCTCCGCTCCGTTAAATTTAACGCGTCTCTTAATTTAGCGCCGCGTTTGCGGTTTTGCGTTTGGTTTGTCCGTCAATGGCCCACACGTCATGACTTTTCGGGGATTGATCCAGTACTCTACGAAGTTGATTTAGTACACTTCTTTGGTATAACTTTGGTGGACCTACACACAGAAAATCAAACCCATTTGTGATTTATATAGCCAATTGATTTAGTAAACCATCAATTTGCTTGTTTTTTTTAAGTGTGTAAGTCTACTGTTGGTGGATCAAACCTCCATGGATCGCCTATACCCTTAATATTGTGCCACATGGCTCATAAACGATAGGGAACTCAGATGGCTATCCAACTACAGGGAGCATGGCGTGTTATTTTTTTTGTATTTGATTGTATTAAATTTATTATTGCGTTGACGTATACCTGAAGACGTGTTGGGATGTCGGGGTTGGAACTTTGAAGCATTCATATTTAGGGAAGCTTCTAGCTTTCTTAGCTAAACGGCTTTCGTCACAACGTTTTTTTTTTTTCATGATTTAACCCAAAACTAAAGCAAAGTATAAAGAGGCTTAATATTGATTTTTTTCAACAGTTTTATTTATCATTCATTTAGCCTGTATGAATAGTGATACACCTTAACCCCCGAGGGGTTAGCTCAATGGCAATTTCGGATCGATAAGTGATCAATGTTCGTAGGTCATGAATTCGATATCCAATATGAACATTAATTTCTCAGAGGCCACCTACAAAGGCAAACCCTCACTCAACCCAGTGTGTGTGATGTTTGGACTTGACAAAGTTGGACTCGGTACACTATCTATAGGGATATCCGAGTATCAAAAATAAAAAAAAGTGGTACAACTTCACCATACGTTGTCACATTTATATCATCTGGGTTCAAGAATTGAATAATCAATTAGACAATAAGAAAAATTGCATTCATCACTGAAAGCTGGGAAAGAATGTTCCCAAAACCTTCTCATACAAATCCTAGAATAATTCCAAGAAAGGAAATATTAGAGTTTGAAACTAAAATAATGACTACATTTGTCACAATAAATGAATAAATTAATGATGATGTATTTAGACAAAAGGTGTTATGAAGAAATACCAACACATGCCTATCATGTATAAGAAAGTGGGTCACGGAAGATACAATATTTTACAAATATTTTGTTACTCTAACAAATTCTTGATCGTCAAATTGTAATCACAAAATCAACAAGGTTGAAAATATGAGAGTTAGAGCTCTCCAACAAACTAAAAAGGAAATCAAGATGCAAAATGTAACAACATTGTCTCGACAAGATGTTGTTTCACATGGTTTGGTTGAATTTTTAATCGGACTCCATAGTGTCAAAGTCCAACTGACCAAGTTTTCATTCCGTTCAACGGGATCAATTGATTGATGAAACATCTTATAAAGAAAGTAGCTATCACGATCATGTAAATGTGAAATTCAATTGTTAATCTAAAATTTATTTTCTAATAATACATCCCATATCCCCAACATAGTTCCCAACCCTTTGATTTTATATTATATTTGAGTCGTGATAATATGAATCACCAGGTGACATACTCAAATGACTTCATGACGTGATAAGTTCAAGTACAGTAAATCTGTACGTCTCGGGATACATGAGGGAAATCGTGTATCTCAAAACGTACATATCTACGATTCCCAAATTTATCCATGTCATGAAGTTATTTGAATATGCCACCTCACAAATCATATTATTAGGACTCATAGTTATGGGTATGAATTTCTTTATAAGTCCATTTTTATGGTCCATCGATCCTAATCTTTCGATAAATAATTAAAAACCTTGATAAAAATTTTAAAGAGTTCTCTAGTCTCAATGACTCAAACAACAGTTGTGGCTCTTCGACAAAGTTCAAACAGATGGTTGAGATGCTGTGGATTCCCTATTAAAACGTATCTCTAAGAAAAAGAGTAGTAATTCCTAGAAGGTTTTTATCGATCTCTAGGAAATAAGTGTTCTAAACCGCCATTCTGATGATTTTCCAAAATATGAACATTATGACATTACGTAAATCTACGGTTTAAGCCGCTGAAGAAAGTTGGAAGCCGCCGCGGAAGTTGAGAGGTCAACGTTAGTAAACTAATTGAAAAGTCCTCTTCTACGTCTTAGATCCCTTTGTTCACACATCACATTCACATCCTTCAAAAGCACAGCTTGAATGTAACACGTGTCCAATTCCACTTGGTAAGTAGTCAACGTGACAGAGAAGACCAGAATCAATGACAAACTTTCAGCCGCTTTGCCGGCTTCGCAACTTTAGCTCCTAGAAAGCGAGTTTAGAGTTGAGACGCGTGGAGGAATCTAAGAGCCTCTATGAACGGCCCATTATTGTATAGTTACCTTCACGTATGGGTCCGGATCCAATCGGGTCGACCCAGAATCGATTTGATAAGTTATCAAATCGGATCCTTATCAAAATCAAATCCAAGTGTATGAGACCCAATCCATCAACCATACTAAGTTTGGGTTTGGTAATTCGGGTAAATTCAATAAAGTTTTCAAAAAATTAGAGATAGGTTGATCGTCCTCGAGATAATTTTTTTCTCTATAAGACTTATCAAAAAAATTTCATCTTTTAATCTACAATTTTATTTGTTGGATCCATTAGAAAGCTCTAGAAGATATATTATAGTGCTCGTGATAATTTAATTTATAGAATTTTAGATTTAAAATATTTTTATATACCTTCCTCAATTTGTATTTTTATTTTAAAAGAAGTGAATGTGGCGTAGTGAAAAAATCTCCATTTTTTTTTTAAAATCGTGATTAAATCATTATTTTTTTATAAATAAAAAAAAAATCAAAGATTATTATGTTTTTAACACTTTTTAAGTATTATTTTATCATTTATATATAAAATACATATTTTTTACTTTTTTATATACAAAAAATATTTTTATTTTTCAATTTATCTAATATTTCCCGACTTTATTGATCTTTTGTTGACTTTTTCCAAAACTTTTTCTTGCTGAATTATTTCCAACTTTATGATTTTGGGTCGATGAAAAAGTATAAATCTAATATGCTCAAGATTAATTAGGTAGCGATTTTAGTCCCTTTTTTGTGTGCATTAAATGTTACATTCTTCAAAAAGATGTAATAATAGGTGTACAAATCAGGCATCGTTTTGCTTTTCGAGTAATAATAGGTGTACTTATTTACGTGATGCGTGTGATGTGCGAGCATTGCACGTGGGACTGGGTCTGTCAATGGACCGGACTAGGCTGGGCTTTAAATGGGTCGACCTGTTTAAGGCTGAAAAACTAGGCCTGAACCCTAGTCATCTATATATCGGGCTGGGCTTAAGAAATAAAACCTTTGTCCAAGTCTGGTCTACCTATAGCACGTCCACCTGTATTCGGGCCATTTGTGGGCCAGGCCAAATCCATTTTTAACTCTTTTTTATTGTATGAAGAGCATACCAAATAACAATAAATTACCTATGAACCTACATTCAAAAAAAAAAAAAAAAAAAAAAAAACCTATAATAAAGTGGGCTTAGCCTGAGCTGATAATTAAATGGACTAAATTACTAAACCCAAACCCAGTCCATGACGGGCTGGATCGGGCCAAAATCGACCCATTGACAGCCACCCAGGACTAGTCATTGGACAAGACCATGGTCTATGGATGGGGCAAAGCCGTGGGTCCGATCCACTGTCATCCAATTTATTCGAATCATCTCGTTAAACAATGACTCAATAAGACTGGACTGACTTGTCGATGACTTCTAAGCATGGTTTCAGTATTTGAGATGACTTGTCTATCCATCTCGTTGATGGACGATATTGAGAGAAATCAGACGAGTCGTCTCGGTTGAGATTTAAATCTCGATTAGGACTATATTAGCATTTAGTCGATTTAGGCCCAATATGAGTATAGTTTTGGTTTAGGTTGAGCCCGCCTCTTCAGAACCGAATTAGAGCTCAACCAAGCCTGGCCCAAACCCACCCATTGACAGCCATAATTTTTAGGGGTGCACATGGTTCGGATTGGTTAGGATTTTGGTAAAATTGGAACCGAACCAAACATGATTGGTTCTACAAATTTGAAACCGAACCAATCCAATCCAATCTTGGTTCGGATCGGTTCTCGGTTCTCATACTTATTGAAGATAGATACCTTCTTCCTCAATCCAAACATTCTATCTCCTCCAATCTTCAAACCTTAAAAACAAGTCGGACTTTTCTTAAGCGTGGACTTTAGGATAATAAAAAAATTAAAAATTTTCTATACTTCATTTAAGAAATTTGATGTAGATGAGGTTCAATAAGTAGAAAACAATAGATTTTATAGAAGATGAGATAGATGATGAGTTCAATAAGTTGAAAATGAAAAAAATTCTCTAAGAAAAATGAAGGGGTTTTGGCTTGATGTTTAAAATATTGGCATTTAGGCCATTTTATGTTATTCTTCTAAACAAATAAGAAATATATTCAAGATTCATTAGAGAAGAATTTAAATTTGTTTACCGTTAATTGAAGGCGCCTGAGAGATCGATAGCTCAGAGATTTATCAAAGCTTTTTAAATCAGAGACAGAAAGAGAGTTCAATCTTCGTTTTTCGATGAGTTGGCGAGGCGGTGAGGTGAGTGAGAGAGACGACTGAGATTGAGAACGACGGCAGTTAGGGTTCTGTTTTTAGAATTCTTTAAAAAGGAAGAAGAAGAAAGAAATAAAAAATCAAAATTTTTATTTTTTAAATAATTATATATATGACCCATATATATATATAATTGGTTCGATTTTCGGATTGGTTCGGTTCTATTATATCCTAATCCGGAACCGAACCAAATTAATCGGATTTTTTTTTCTTCGATCTGTAGTCGAACCGTGGGTGTGTTTAATCCGAACCAATCCAATCCAGAAGCTTCGGATTGGTTCGGATCTCGGATTTACCCAATCCAATGTGCACCCCTAATAATTTTGATGATGAAGGCATTGATGTCACTTTCACTAGTTTATAATAAAAGACCAAGGTCAAGGTGGCCATGTCATAAATAAATAAAAAAAGGAGGTATCTCAAATATTTGCAAAATCGTAGGGACATATTAAAAGTACCTTCGCCATTATCCCAATAGCCAGTCCAACCCTGTTTGTTATTAAACCCAAATACAGAAAAACAGTCTTTTTTCAAGTTTTAAGGATTAAGTAAGAGATGAAGCAGGGGCTTCTGTTATGGAATCCTTGCTCGCTCTATCCTTCTCTCCCCTTCTCTCTCTCGTCTCCTCCTTCAACCCTCCCCATTCACAGAATAATAAAGCCCAACACAGTTATCTCTGCAACTCTCGAATCCATTAATGGAGGTCAATTAACAGCCAAAGAGAGAAGACAGTTGAGGAACGAGAGGCGAGAGAGCAACTCCAACAACTGGAGAGAAGAAGTAGAGCAGAAGCTTTTGAAGAAACCCAAGAAACGTTACGCTTCTTGGACCGAAGAACTCAACCTTGACAACCTCGCTCTCTTGGGTCCCCAATGGTGGGTCGTTCGTGTATCACGGGTTACAGGACAGTATACGGCAGAACGTCTCGCTAGATCCCTCTCCAGAAACTTTTATAAGATCGAATTTAAGGTAATTTTGTTATGTTTTACCTTGAATTTGCAATTTCGGTATATGGGTTTTACACAGCTAGATATTATCTTAGAAACTGTAATTCCTTATTTTTAATCTATGGGTTGTTGCGAATTATATGGGATTTTATATGGGTTTGAGGGATTAGTTACCTGCACTCACACCCCTCTTTCATGATTTTCATTTCTTATATCAGAAATCGTTTAGATTCCTGTCAGATTTATTTCTTTAAAGTAATTAGGATAAAAAAGTTTGAATTTTTGATGTTCTAGTTTGACACTAACCATGGTTAGCATCAATTGTATAAAAATAATATTTGTTTCTGTTGATTGGTCTAAAAACAGTTAATTATTGAGAATGTGATCTGAAATAGTTGCCCATAAGAGTTCATTTCTGCTTGATGATCTAAAAACTGTAGTTGAAGATTAATTTTTTGAATGTCTCTTATATAGGTTGTTGAAGTTTCTTTTTACAGCTCTTATTGTTTTTTTTTAAGGTTTATGCTCCCGCAGTCCAAGTGAGAAGGAAGTTGAAGAATGGTACAATCTCCATCAAACCAAAACCACTCTTTCCTGGGTGTATCTTTTTAAGATGTGTGTTGAACAAGGAGATACATGACTTCATAAGAGAATGTGATGGGGTCGGAGGATTTATCGGATCCAAAGTAGGAAATACGTAAGAACTCTAAGTTAAACACCTCTTGTTGTTAGAACTACTTATCATTGGTGCATCAAAATGTTTATTTTTTAAGAATTCAGGTTCTTGAGCAAAATAGTGAATTTTATTTCGGGGATTTATCTTTCTAAAAATCCCAAAGATCTCTTACAGGGCCTTATCAAGTCACATGAATCTAGTCATCTCGACTCAACTAATCATTCAAGTATGAAGTTAAGATTGATATTTGGAGTTTAGTGAGATTTGGTCAATTGTGTGGACTCGATAAAAGTGGTTGTTTCATGGTTATATTGATGCATCCTAAATTTGCTTGTAACCTATGTAATGACACAATACTTTTAGGATTTTTGTCGTGTTGGACATGTATCAACACTGTAACACATCCTAACACGCAAGTTAGTGTTGCCCTATATTTATTGCTTTAAAGAAAAAGATTAATCAAAGGGTGTTTCTATATGCATCCTCTATACTCTAATTTATCATGTTATAAAAAGTGTTATTTTACTTTATATATATATATATATATATATATATATATATATATATATATATATGGGGGCGGTTCAGCAGCCCTAAAGTTTGTCAAACATCTTGCCAAACATTTTTCAAAACATGAGTTAGAAGCTTTGGAATGAGCTGATTTTTTGTGAGGATGATCTCTATGATGAGATCATCCTCACCAAAAATCAGCCTATTCCAAAACTTCTAACCCCATCAAAAGTGATTTACAAAAAATGTTTGGCAAACTTTAGGGCTGCCGAACCGCTCCATATATATATATATATATAGTTATTTATTTCTTTTCCTTATTGATATTTAAATGACTGAATTAAATATAGCTGAAATAGCAAATTATCAGTCATGTGTATGGACATGTCGACATTATAAGTTTATCAAAGATGTCGTGTCAACCACCTCATACCCATGGTGGACACCTACATACATGTCCATGTCCTTATTATGTAGATGTAAATAATTCCCAAAGTCTCTTAATCATCCCCATTTCTCATAAACTTTCTCAAGTGGATTCTTAACATGAACTTGTCTCTTATGCCTTCCCAGAAAACGGCAAATCAACAGGCCCAAGCCCGTTTCTGCTGATGACATGGAAGCAATCTTCCGACAGGCAAAAGAAGAACAAGAAAAAACTGACCAAGCATTCAAAGAAGAGCAGCGAGGACAAGCCATCTTCAACAATCAAGCACTAAATTTTAACTCTGAAACAGATTCTGGAGACGTTACAGCTTCTGTCACAGGTCCTAAACCAAAAAGAAAGACAAAAAAGGGCTCAGAGACTCTAGTGATTAACCCATTAACAGGAGAGGATAATAAGCTTATCCCAGGTTCTAGTGTTCGAGTTTTATCCGGGCCTTTTATGGAGTTCACAGGGAGCCTTAAAAAGCTGGATCGTAAGACTGGATTGGTATGTGACACACTAATGCTATGCTCTAAAGGGTAGTTTGAGAAAAATTTGCCCCTATATTTGTTTGTAATTCTTGTTTATAGAAGATAAAAGTAATATGTGAAATATTGTCTTTTTGTAGGCAACTGTGGGATTTATGTTGTTTGGGAAAGAAAGCTTGGTGGACTTAGATGTCAATCAAGTTGTTGCAGAGAGGACGTGATGGAAACTGGTTTGGCCAGAGATATGTAAATTGGTATTTTCGTCATTCTAGTAAATTGCAATTCTTTGTCTTTCTCAACTGGTTTTTGCCGAGACTAAAGTATCCTTATATCTGACATTTATAAAAGCAAAAGAAACAAAATCCTAAAAGATGAGCATTTGCATATGAACTGTTTTCTACATATTGTTTGGTCGGCACCACATGAACCATATAAGATGTAAATAAAGCTTCTAAAAATTAATAAACGGACATCAAAAAACAAAAAAGTTAATCAAACAGTGTGCCCTTGCTCCATCTGTTTAGGTTCTAAGGTCTCGATGAGTCCATGCACCACTACTAGACACAAGGAAATATTTCTCAATAAATGGGCAATATATATATATATATATATATATATATATATATATATATATATATATATATATATATATATATATATATATATATATATATATATACAGTCAATCTATTGTTTATGAGATGATAATATACGACACAAGATGTATGTGTCGAATGTAGGTGTGGAGGATGCAAACTATGTTAAAATTCACCTAGGATGTTTCACATGCTTAAGACAATCTAGGCTACAACGTTCATAATGAAAGTGAAAAACGATGGTTGAGGTGACCATTGCAACTGCACTACAGATAGTTAGCCCTTGAGCATGTACATACCAAATACCACTGAATAGAAAATCTTCAAAGAAAAAGCCTTTGAACTCTACAAATTGTTTGCACCAAAAAAGTTAGAAAACTCATAATGCTAATCATTGATTATGTCTGCTGCACTTGTTCTACTAGTTTTAGTTATATTGTTGGGCTGGTAAAGCTCCACAACTTTAGAGATGTAATATAACACTATGAGGACATACTCGAGCTGGCCAATCGATTTAGGATACTGGTGGTGTTGGTTGCTTGCACTTTGATTCTTGGGCTTGGTCGTGAGGTTGGTTGCTTGCCCATGCATCTTGGGCTTGACCCCCTACGGCTATGATGGTGGGCATCGGCTTAAGTATAAGACTGCTAATGGAAATTAAGGATCCACTTGGGGCTGTAAATGTAATAGATTGGTCCATTGATGATCTAATTGAGCCTTGGGTTCGGTTGCATTCAAATTTTGAACAACTCGGGCATATCCCAAGCCCATTTATTCCTGTAGAACTCCATTTGATAATTGTGAGTTGCCAGATTGTTGTTTTGATTTGGAATGAGTGTCGTCAACCATATTATATGTCAACAACTCAAGCAGTTTGTTTAAAGATTTTGATCTTGCTTTACTTTGGTCAAAGTTGAGTAAAGATTTCGTGGGGTGTGTTCTTTGAGGATTTTGTGTCAGATGGGAACTCTCTTTGTGATGCCTACTTTTTTGTTGTCTCGTTTGTTTTGGTTTTTCTTTTTTAGCTTTTTCTTCTCTCTTGTATGGGGGCTACCTCAGCCTCCTTTATCTATTTCTTCTCGTTAATGAAATTTTTACACTTATAAAAAAAATAATATTATATATCAACAACAAAATTTCATCCAATAGATTGGGGTGGGCTAAACTTATGTTGTTTCTCTATTCCAATCTGCCAAAGTCGTCTTCTGTTATCGAGAGTGAGAGTGGACATGAAAAATATACTTTGTTTCATTAAAAATATTGAATTCTAGTGAGAGCAGACGTGAACACCCACGGAACAACAAGACATACTTTTGAACACAAAATTGAATGGGGAACAAAATTCTTTCAAGAGATCTCCCAAATTTTTAGGTTTTAATGATGATGATGATGTAAGGATCATCTTCCATGGAAACAATTGGCCAAAATAAAAGACACCACATGCACCAAGAGCTATCTTTCTTCCCACATATCACTATTTCATTGATCATAGGGTGCATACACTAACAATATTTTCTAGAGTTGTGCTGGAGTAACATTGTGGGGGGACATCATGCGCGACATTTTTGACGTGGAAGTGTGTAAGAATCATAGATGCTTTTCATCGAAATCTCAATGTCCCCCACAATATTACTTCAGCATTATCCTATTTTTATGAAGACAAGAGGATACTTTCAAAGAACCACTCTTATAGAAGATTTTTTAAGGAAAATTCATTTTGCTAAGAGCACACCCATTTCAAATGAAATCACCAAATAATTTTGCCCGACGTCTTGAGGTTCTCTTAGTAAAAGTTGGTGTAGCAGTAGAAGCTCTCATATTTATTCAAAGCATATACACACAATGGGTTGCAAATTTTAGAGAGCTGCTATTGCCACGCCAATTTTTACTAATGCAACACAAATTCCTAGGTAAATCATCAAAGAATTGCACATAGTTGGTGTGGCATTAGTAAAAGTTGATGTGGCAATAGTTGTGGGAGTAAACTCGACAACTAAAAGTTAAATACAACTACGATCTTATCCATCCAATCCAAACGAAGAATCGAAAGCACGCGCATTTTAGTAAATCCGGCCCACGCTACGGTAGTATTTGTCTTCTTTAATTCTGAAAGTGATTTACCGAAAAAACCACTGACCTAAAGTAACCGCATTGGGGGGCACCAGTATCTGGCCGCACTACGCACTCCGCGCAATAAAGAGGGAGATTCCCTTAGATTAACAAATAAAGCCTTCGATAAACAAATGAGATTGTGAGATATGTTGAAGAGCAATAAGACTACTTAAAGAATCGGTGAAACTTTTTGATAAACAAAGATAATAAAGTCAAGAAGGAGACCTGTTGACTTGGTTTTCAGGTTATCAAATCCACATGTAATTGATTTCCGACCAAAGAAAAAAAAAGTTTTATTCGATTTGTCAGCAGCCACTAGTAAAAGCTCATCGAAGAGAGAGAATTGCAGAGATGAGTAAATGGAATTTAATTCTCTCTCTCTTTATTACAAACCCTAGCATTGTGTTTGGATTGAGGGAAAGGGAGCGAAGGGAAGAGAAAATATGTTATTTTCTCTTCCTTTCTCCAGTTTGGATTGTTAAGTAAGGAGGGAAGAGAAGAAAAACGGAGGGAAGAGAAGGGAAAAAGTGCCGAGTTTTGTTCCCCCCAAAATCGGAGTGACGAGGAGGGAAGGGAAGAGAACACCTTTTTTATTCCAAATTTGCCCTCATTTTTTTTTAAATTTCCAAAACTTATTTATATTGGCAGGCCTTTTATTACTCTTTACACCCCAAGTAATAAAACAACTAAACTTGATTTCAGAAACCTAGAGGTGTACAGAACGTAGAGCCGAACTCGAACTCGAGTAGGAGACGACCTCTCTCTCTCTCATTCTTTTGGTTTTCTTCAAGAAACCCTCTTCAACGTCACACCTCTCTCTTCTTCAACCCCACACACCTTTTTCTTCTTCTTCTTTTTTCAAAAATCTTCACACACTCTGTTTTTTTTAATAACAATGGGAAGTCATCATCTTCGATCTCAAGGTCGTCAAGAGGTAATTTTGGTGTGGCGAGGTTGATGCGAGATAAGCAGACCAAAGAGCTTTTTGCCGTGAAGTATATTGAAAGAGGCGAAAAGGTTTGTTTCTTATAATAATAGAATTGTTTGAAGTTCTTCGATTTTACAGTTATTGTGAATTAGAGGTTAATTATTAGTTCAGAGGATCGGAAATCATGTGCATTATGTGGAAGGTGAAGACATCTATTGAGAAACTCAGGAGACAATCCGAATTTGGATTTTGTTTGAGTTTTCTTTTGGCTTGAATTTTGCTTCGAGAATTTAAATGGTTATTGTTCTTTCTAATTAGAAGCTAGTTTTACTTAGTTTGATTGTCGGTGTAAATTGAGAATTTTTATGAGTTTTATGTAGCCTAGTTTTACCGAATTTAGGTTTTGCTTGGTTTGGAGAAATTTATAAGAGGAGAGTTCTGTCACATAACTCTGCGATTTGAAATTTTCCACTTTGGTTAGGAATGTGTTGATCACAAGTAGTTTAGATGCAAGGTTTTTGAGTTTTATTTGATTGGAGGATTTTGGTTTTTGGATTTTATTTGAGCTAATCTGCAAATATTATCTAATTTTATTAGATGACAAAACAGTTCAAAGAAGATTACTAAAGAAAATGATGAATCTGGATCATAGTTACCAAGCCATGCCTTTTGAGTCCATTAAATGATTTAGTCTGTACCATGGTTTAAAGTTTCATATAGTTTCGAAATGTCTCGGCATGTGGGAGATGGAGAATATGAGAGAGAGAGGTTGTAGCGAGAGGTCGAGTTGAAAGAGGTCGCGCAGAGAGGTATTTACAATTTTGTAAAGTTATTAAGTAAACATGGTTTTTTAATTTTGAAGTCATCTTGCCCATTGGATTGCGCCCGATCAATAACTGTTAAACGTTAACTATATCTATTTTGTGTAGTGATCCTCTAGATATAACTCGATTGCCTTGATCTTTGTTTATTAGTTTTGAACCGTCGGTTAAATATTTGTTTGTCTACAATTTGGTCTATGTTCAACATCTTGTTAGATTTCTAGTTCAGTTTCTATTTCATGTATATCAACTCAATTTGTTCATTGATATTTAAGATTGTCTTTACTTGTGTGTTTGCAGTCCTTCCAAATTGTCAAGGATTAAAAATCAACTTGTCATTTATATCAAGAGAACTAGAATCAGTAGAAACTCATTGAACGTCGGAGACAACTTTTGTGCAGATTTGATGCAAGAGTCTTCAAGGTGTAAAGGCCTAGGTATGTTGAGATAGAATAAGTAAAGAAATCTTGTATTATGGTCATGGGTTCCTGTTTCCTTGCATAATTTAGATGAGATGTTATCAGTTTTGGTCTAGGTTTTTGCTTGCATGTATACATGTTATTATAGACAAACATATGAACTAATGACTAGGAGTAAAAGTATATTTTAGTGATCTTTTATCAGATTTTCCGATTTTTGTTCATTTAGTGCTTCTTTAACATACACTTTGAGATTGATAAATTGTGTATGTTGTGTTATAGAAGGATCATTGGGCACTTTGAGCATTATTTTTATCAACCAGGACAAGTTGACATGGAAATCACATTAACATCCTCACTGAAAGAAATAAAGTTTTTCCGCTTTTCCTGAAGAATCCCGTTAAAGACTTACATCGTTTTTTTATTTTGATTTCCAATTCGCGGTTAGTATTTGTATTGTTATTATCGAAGGAATGACTCCTAAGTGTTTGTGTTTTGTCTTGCGGCTGAATCCATGGGGATTACTTTC
This sequence comes from Akebia trifoliata, assembly GCF_017979445.1. Taxonomy (NCBI): domain Eukaryota; kingdom Viridiplantae; phylum Streptophyta; class Magnoliopsida; order Ranunculales; family Lardizabalaceae; genus Akebia; species Akebia trifoliata. Next base: position 2,776,017 of record NC_141380.1, on the reverse strand, counting down.
TTGGTCCCTCACATCATAGCCATGCGCATTTTAGAGGTAAGAACACGTATTTAGAATAAATCGAGAAACTAGTTTGTTAATCTTTTCCATGACAGTAAGTCTTAGATGATCTACATATTTGTGTGATTTCAATCCAGGTTCAATCAGCTTATTGTAAAAATGATTTTGAGTGGGACAACTTGAAGAAGCTAGCTTTTAAGGTCTATAAATTCTTTCTTTTTCTTATGTTTCTCTGTTATTTCTTTTTGTAAGTTTTAAATTATACCATTGTTCCTATTGTATGGATTCTTGGTACTTTTGCAGATGGTTGATGAATCCAACACACAACTCATGCAGGATTATGTCTTAGAAACCTGTCATGGAGAAAATTGAAAACTAGTGATATGCCACCTCCCAACATCTTTATCAATCTATATACATTTTGTACAATTCCTTACAGTTGATATCATATTGTAGAGTTGTTTTGTACATGACTAGCATAACCATGGTTATAAATTATGATTTTGGCAATTGGTTTGATTGTCCTGAATAAATTATCATGTTAAGGCTTTGATAATTAACCGGTGCATGTTGCTGATTTTGGCAAAATTGATAGTCTTTCTTCCTGCCTTAGCATTTGATATTTGCTTTTTTCCTCGGACGTTATTTTGATTGACAGTGCTCTTATGCCAAGGAAAGACAAGTCAGTTGCTTTGTGGAGTATACAGGATCATATCTCCACTTCAACCACAGATCCAGAGTCCACCAAATCCCCAAGTTCTGGGAGTAAACAAACATCAAAGGTTGGTGGTGATAAAGCTGCAGATAGCTCTTCTGTTGGACCTCGTGGTGTCTACCATGGGCATGAGGATACTGTTGAAGATGTGCAGTTATATCCTTCAAGGTAACTGTCATGATCGTAGTCGAACATTTTGAGCATAGGACCCTTACTAATTTTCATGGTTGTCCTCTGCTTCTTATGATCGGTCATCTATTTGAACATTTCATTTATGTAGTAGTTCACATTTCTTGGAAAGAAATTTGTGGAGGAGAAAGAAGAATCCATCTCAAATTTCCTAGTTTTTCTTGAGAGCTGTTGTTGGCACCCCAACTTTTACTTATTGTACCCCAATTAAAAAAATGAATGGTTGAGAATAAGTAAAAGTTGGGGTGCCATTAGAAGCTCTCATTTTTTTTTTTGTTAGATTTGTATTTTTAGGTTTTGGATTTTATATAGGCCTAATCCTAGTTGTAAGAAACTACTGAAATTATTTGAATGAGTGTTATAATGTTGAGATAATAACTTGAGCCAATCCTTTGTATGTTTGAATAGTGTGTCTTAATCTTTAATTGGGGTGTGATAAATAACTTAAGAAATTGGGATGTAATAAGTAAAAGTTGGGGTGCCATAGCAGCTTTCTTTTTCTTCCTTTCAAATTTTTGGCAGCAAGAATTTGAAAGCTTGTATCTGGTATAATACTCATTCACTGGCTAACACTTGCCTTTTCTATTATTATTGTTCTGAAGTGCACAAGAGTTTTGCAGCGTAGGAGATGGTTCTTGCCTTATTCTATGGGATGCTCGAACTGGCTCTAATCCAATGATCAAGGTTATGTGCCTTTTTTTCCCTTCATCCCAAAAGCTACTTGACTTCCTTTCCTGCTTAACACTCATCCTAGTAAATATGGTCATAAGTACACGTACCATACTGTAAAATATAAATTTGCGAACATTAGTTATATCATGAGGTGTCAATCACCCAAACCGTTACTATTGATTTCCGCATTGCTGTGGATGGATACCCTTTTTTCTGAAATTTGTCACTTGTCAGTGTTAACACCAGCGTGTTCATGTATTCAAAAAAAAAAGAAAGTGTGTTTATGTCTCAAAAACAGTTTAGTCACATTGTAATTTATCCTCTATATTTTGTTTTTTGTTTTTTTTTTTTTTAAATCCTTTTGTATCTTATTTTCAGCTTATGTATATACAATTTTCCATTAAGTTGTATACTATATGAAATTACTTATTTAAAAATCTCTCATAGACATGGAACAAACCGTGCTGGTGTATTGGAATATCAGTTTCTTATGTTGGTGTCTGGCACCATATCCATGTTAAGTTACAGAGTTGTGATCATTCTCTTGTTTAGGAAGTAAGTGTTTATAGTGCAGGTCTTTATTTTGAATCGTATATGTTGTCTTAATTTGAACGATGTTTTTGTTGTGCCATGAAAGTTCTTTTGCTGCAGCGCTGATAAGGATTGACTATGACAATGATAACATCAGACTAGTATCTCAGACATTATTTAAATCCTTAAGTTGTTACCCCTTTTTTTCTTTCTCCCCCCCCCCCAATTTTTCTCTTGTATTTTTTCATGTAGTTAACCTTGGTTACGTTCAATAAAAGTTTCTCTTTCCTGATATGCACAATTGTCTATTAGACAATGCCTCTTTTGATTCTGATGTTCTTTGAGTGTTATTTATCTTGGGTGGGCAGGTCGAGAAAGCTCATAATGCTGATCTTCACTGTGTTGATTGGAACCCTCATGATGTAAATCTTATTCTAACTGGGTATGGGAGTTCTATCAATGTTTTCTTCTTGTTGCAAACATGTTGTTATCAGCTAGAATTTGCAATTAGAAGTAGATAAATGTATAATACTATTGTTTCATGACCTAGTTATATGCCTAATTTTAATAGATGTAGAAGCTTATACAACATTTTGGGTTATTTTCTATTCTTCATGAAGCTAGCACCTCAAAAATTAGTGAAGATCAGCTATTCTACTTTCAGCAAAGGGGCATTGATCACGAGAAGGCAGTCAAAGCCCTTATTTCTGGTTTCTGCAAAGATGTCTTCAACAAGCTTCCTGCCGAGTTCAGTTATGAAGTGAACGAGCTCATGAGTTTGAAGCTTGAGGGATCTGTTGGGTAGAGACCAATAATTGTGATAATGTACATTTTTTTTTTTGGCTCCTTGACAAAGAAAAGCAAATCCTCCACTGATCATACTGGTTTAATTGTGATGTTCATCATGAGTTTGTCCAAACAGTCCTAGGAGAACTTGAAGATGGCTGCCTAACATCTATGTATGGAAACCATATTGCGACCCGAAACATAACATCCTTTATGTAATTTGACTATTATATATGGCTATCCTTTTATCAAAATAAATGGCTATAATAACCTTAAAAAATGCCACCAAGTAGTAACACATGAGGAGTCAAACAATGAACCATGCCATACCCAACAACCTGACCTCATTTGTTAACAAATAACTAAGGATAAGGGTTTGAGTCAAACATGTGGTTTGGAAAGGTTAAGAAAATTAATTCAAAGATCAAACTCCCAACCATCTGGCCCTTCAAGCTTTTATTGACAGTAGATCTTGTCTTCAATTTCTCAAGGTTCTTAACTAAGCTCAATTACTATGTTTTATATGGGGTAGGAAGAAATTTTTTTTGAGACTTTATAAATATTTAGTATGGAATATCCCCTATTAGCGCTAGTCGATCAAGAACAATTAATCTAGATCAAAATAGTCTAGAAAAACATTATAACTTTACGATATTAATAATAAAAAAATGAGCCTTTCTAATCAATGTTATCCACTCTCACTAGTAATTGATCGAAAATAAATGGCTTAATAAATCGTTATAATTATATAATCTGCTTGAATTTGGGTTACAGATGATGTGTGCTAGTAACTGTTGGGAAGTTGATAGCTTACTTCAACATTTTGAGAGAGCTAAAAATTGTAAGAAGCTTGAAAAGGTCCATCATTGTAGGCTTAAATGTCTAGGACCATGTCTTTAATCTCAAATTTGCATATTTTAGTGTGCCAAATGACTTGGATTTTGAGTCAATGAGATGAACAAGTATTTTTAGTTTTTTTAATAAAAACAAACATATGTCCAACCAAATTGAACCAAGGAATCAATTTAATTTTTAAAACATTGGGTTTTTTTAATAAAAACATACATCTGTCCAACCAAATTGAACCTGGGAATCAATTTGATTTTTAAAACATTGGTGGAAATGTAAGCTCTCATGATATACAGTCTTGTATTTCTTAAGTTTGATAATAGGGAAAAGGTTTGTATCATTGTATAAGAAGAATTGTATAAGTAGAATTTTGTTTTTTACCAAGAAGGGTATAATAGTCATTTGACAATAATAATTTCTCTTCTCTTCTCTTATAAATCCTAACCAAACAGGAGAAAGTTGATTTTTTCTTTTCTCTTCTCTTTCAATCCAAACAGGGTGAAGAGAACCTTCCTTTCCCTTCCCTTCCCTTCCCTTAATGAGTTTCTCTTCCCTCCCCTTCCCTAAATCCAAACACAGCGTAGGTGAAGTTCAACGAACCCTAAAAAAAAAAACCTAATTTCAGCGGTCGAGGAAAGAGAGAAATCAGATTGATCTCCATCACTGTTTGAGAATGGCGATCCTTTCCAAATCGAGGTACTCTTTCTCCTTAGCTTTCCTTGTTTTCTACTTCGTAACCATATCTGCGAAACCAATCTCCTCTTTTACGCTCGAAAGATTCGATAAAATCTCCAATTTCGATTCCAAGATCACTCTTTTTGGAGATGCCCAGATCGTTGATGGTGGTTCTTCTGTTAAGATCACTCGTCCTTCGATTTCTAGTGCTGGGAGACTTATGTACAGAAATCCGGTAAAATTTGTTGAAGGAAACCCTAGAAAAGCACTCTCCTTTTCGACATACTTCTCGTTTTCGATTTCTCCTGAAAATGGGGATGGCTTAGCTTTCGTGTTTCTTCCAAGTGGGTTTCCTTCAGAATTGTTTGATGGGCACTCATTTGGGCTTTCTCCTGGATTGAAGAAAAAAGGAGATAGAGTTTTGGTGGTCGAATTCGATACTTCGATGGACACCAACCTTGACAACCTCGCTCTCTTGGGTCCCCAATGGTGGGTCGTTCGTGTATCACGGGTTACTGGCCAGTATACGGCAGAACGCCTCGCTAGATCCCTCTCCAGAAACTTTTATAACATCGAATTTATGGTAATCTTGTTATGTTTTACCTTGAACTTGCAATTTCGGTATATGGCTTTTACACAGCTAGATATTAACTTGGAAACTGTAATTCCTTATTCTTAATCTATGGGTTGTTGAGAATTATATGGGATTTTATATGGGTTTGAGGGATTAGTTACCTGCACTCACACCCCTCTTTCATGATTTCGTTCCTTATATCAGAAATCGTTTAGATTCTTGTCAGATTTATATCTTTAAAGTAATTAGGATAAAAAAGTTTGAATTTTTTATGTTTTAGTTTGACACTAACCATGGTTAGCATCAGTTGTATGGAAATTCTATTTGTTTATGTTGATTGGTCTAAAAACAGTTAATTATTGAGAATGTGATCTGAAATAGTTGCCCATAAGAGTTCATTTCTGCTTGATGATCTAAAAACTGTTGTTGAAGATTAATTTTTTGAATGTCTCTTATATAGGTTGTTGAAGTTTCTTATTACAGCTCTTATTGGTTTTTTTTTTTTTAAGGTTTATGCTCCAGCCGTCCAAGTGAGAAGTAAGTTGAAGAATGGTTCAATCTCCATCAAACCAAAACCCCTCTTTCCTGGGTGTATCTTTTTAAGATGTGTGTTGAACAAGGAGATACATGACTTCATAAGAGAATATGATGGGGTCGGAGGATTTATCGGATCCAAAGTAGGAAATACGTAAGAACTCTAAGTTAAACACCTCTTGTTGTTAGAACTACTTACCCATGGTGCATCAAAATGTTTATTTTTTAAGAATTCTGGTTCTTGAGCAAAATAGTGAACTTTAATTCAGGGATTTATCTTTCTAAAAATCCTAAAGATCTCTTATAGGGCCTGATCAAGTCACATGAATCTAGTCATCTCGACTCAACTAATCATTCAAGTATGAAGTTAAGATTGATATTTGGAGTTTAGTGAGATTTGGTCAATTGTGTGGACTCAATAAAAGTGGTAGTTTCATGGTTATGTTGATGCATCCTAAATTTGCTTGTAACCTATGTAACGACACAATACTTTTAGGATTTTTGTCATGTTGGACATGTATCAACACTGTAACACATCCTAACACGCAAGTTAGTGTTGCCCTATATTTATTGCTTTAAAAAAAAGATTAATCAAAGGGTGTGTCAATATGCATCCTCTATACTCTAATTTATTATGTTATAAAAAGTGTTATTTTACTTTATATATATTTATTTTCTTTATTGATATTTAAATGACTGAATTAAATATAGCTGAAATAGCAAATTTTTAGTCATGTGTATGGACATGTCGACATTTTAAGTTTATCAAAGGTGTCGTGTCAACCACCTCATACCCATGGTGGACACTTATATACATGTCCACGTCCTTATTACGTAGATGTAAATAATTCCAAAAGTCTCTTAATCATCCCCATTTCTCATAAACTTTCTCAAGTGGATTCGGAACATGAACTTGTCTTTTATGCCTTCCCAGAAAACGGCAAATCAACAGGCCCAAGCTCGTTTCTGCTGATGACATGGAAGCAATCTTCCGACAGGCAAAAGAAGAACAAGAAAAAACTGACCAAGCATTCGAAGAAGAGCAACGAGGACAAGCCATCTTCAACAATCAAGCACTAAATTTTAACTCTGAAACAGATTCTGGAGACGTGACAGCTTCTGTCACAGGTCCTAAACCAAAAAGAAAGACAAAAAAGGGCTCAGAGACTCTAGTGATTAACCCATTAACAGGAGAGGATAATAAGCTTGTCCCAGGTTCTAGTGTTCGAGTTGTATCCGGGCCTTTTATGGAGTTCACAGGGAGCCTTAAAAAGCTGGATCGTAAGACTGGATTGGTATGTGACACACTAATGCTATGCTCTAAAGGGTAGTTTGAGAAAAATTTGCTCCCATATTTGTTTGTAATTCTTGTTTATAGAAGATAAAAGTAATATGTGAAATATTGTCTTTTTGTAGGCAACTGTGGGATTTATGTTGTTTGGGAAAGAAAGCTTGGTGGACTTAGATGTCAATCAAGTTGTTGCAGAGACGACGTGATGAAAACTGGTTTGGCCAGAGAAATGTAAATTGGTATTTTCATCATTCTAGTAAATTGCAATTCTTTGTCTTTCTCAACTGGTTTTTGCTGAGACTAAAGTATCCTTATATCTGACATTTATAAAAGCAAAAGAAACAAAATCCTAAAAGATGAGCATTTGCATATGAACTGTTTTCTACATACTGTTTGGTCGGCACCACATGAACCATATAAGATATAAATAAAGCTTCTAAAAATTAATAAACAGACATCAGAAAACAAAAAAGTTAATCAAACGGTGTGCCCTTGCTCCATTTGTTTAGGTTCTAAGGTCTCGATGAGTCCATGCACCACTACTAGACACAAGGAAATATTTCTCAAGTAATGGGCAATATATATTATACAGTCAATCTATTGTTTATGAGATGATAATATACGACACAAGATGTATGTGTGGAATGTAGGGGTGGAGGATGCAAACTGTGTTAAAATTCATCTAGGATGTTTCACATGCTTAACTTAAGACCATCACAACAGCACTACAGATAGCGCTCGAGCATGTACATACTAAATACCACCGAATAGAAAATCTTCAAAGAAAAAGCCTTTGAACTCTACAAATAGTTTGCACCAAAAAAGTTAAGAAAACTCATAATGCTAATCATTGAGTATGTCTGCTGCACTTGTTCTACTAGTTTTAGTTATATTGTTGGGCTGGTAAAGCTCCACAACTTTAGAGATGTATATACACTATGTGGACATACTCAAGCTGGCCAATCAATTTAGGATACTGGTGTTGTTGGTTGCTTGCCCTTTGATTCTTGGGCTTGGTCGTGAGGTTGGTTGCTTGCCCATGCATCTTGGGCTTGACCCCCTACAGCTATGATGGTGGGCATCGGATTGAGTATAAGACTGCTAATGGAAATTAAGGATCCACTTGGTGCTGTAAATGTAATAGATTGGTCCATTGATGATCTAATTGTACCTTGGGTTCTGTCACATTCAAATTTTGAGCAACTCAGGCATATCCCAAGACTATTTATTCCTCTAGAACTCCATTTGTTAATTGTGAGTTGCCAGATTGCTGTTTTGATTTGGAATGAGTGTTGTCAACTATATTATATGTCAACAACTCAAGCTGTTTGTTTAGAGATTTAGGTTTTGCTTTACCTTTGGTCAAAGTTGAGTAAAGATTTCGTGGGGGTGGTCTTTGAGGATTTTGTGTTCACATGGGGACTCTCTTTGTGATGCCTACTTTTTTGTTGTCTCGTTTGTTTTGGTTTTTCTTTTTTAGCTTTTTCTTCTCTCTTGTATGGGGGCTACCTCAGCCTCCTTTATGTATTTCTTCTCGTTAATGAAATTTTTACACTTATAAAAAAAATAATATTATATATCAACAACAAAATTTCATCCAATAGATTGGGGTGGGCTAAACTTATGTTGTTTCTCTATTCCAATCTGCCAAAGTCGTCTTCTGTTATCGAGAGTGAGAGTGGACATGAAAAATATACTTTGTTTCATTAAAAATATTGAATTCTAGTGAGAGCAGACGTGAACACCCACGGAACAACAAGACATACTTTTGAACACAAAATTGAATGGGGAACAAAATTCTTTCAAGAGATCTCCCAAATTTTTAGGTTTTAATGATGATGATGATGTAAGGATCATCTTCCATGGAAACAATTGGCCAAAATAAAAGACACCACATGCACCAAGAGCTATCTTTCTTCCCACATATCACTATTTCATTGATCATAGGGTGCATACACTAACAATATTTTCTAGAGTTGTGCTGGAGTAACATTGTGGGGGGACATCATGCGCGACATTTTTGACGTGGAAGTGTGTAAGAATCATAGATGCTTTTCATCGAAATCTCAATGTCCCCCACAATATTACTTCAGCATTATCCTATTTTTATGAAGACAAGAGGATACTTTCAAAGAACCACTCTTATAGAAGATTTTTTAAGGAAAATTCATTTTGCTAAGAGCACACCCATTTCATATGAAATCACCAAATAATTTTGCCCGACGTCTTGAGGTTCTCTTAGTAAAAGTTGGTGTAGCAGTAGAAGCTCTCATATTTATTCAAAGCATATACACACAATGGGTTGCAAATTTTAGAGAGCTGCTATTGCCACGCCAATTTTTACTAATGCAACACAAATTCCTAGGTAAATCATCAAAGAATTGCACATAGTTGGTGTGGCATTAGTAAAAGTTGATGTGGCAATAGTTGTGGGAGTAAACTCGACAACTAAAAGTTAAATACAACTACGATCTTATCCATCCAATCCAAACGAAGAATCGAAAGCACGCGCATTTTAGTAAATCCGGCCCACGCTACGGTAGTATTTGTCTTCTTTAATTCTGAAAGTGATTTACCGAAAAAACCACTGACCTAAAGTAACCGCATTGGGGGGCACCAGTATCTGGCCGCACTACGCACTCCGCGCAATAAAGAGGGAGATTCCCTTAGATTAACAAATAAAGCCTTCGATAAACAAATGAGATTGTGAGATATGTTGAAGAGCAATAAGACTACTTAAAGAATCGGTGAAACTTTTTGATAAACAAAGATAATAAAGTCAAGAAGGAGACCTGTTGACTTGGTTTTCAGGTTATCAAATCCACATGTAATTGATTTCCGACCAAAGAAAAAAAAAAGTTTTATTCGATTTGTCAGCAGCCACTAGTAAAAGCTCATCGAAGAGAGAGAATTGCAGAGATGAGTAAATGGAATTTAATTCTCTCTCTCTTTATTACAAACCCTAGCATTGTGTTTGGATTGAGGGAAAGGGAGGGAAGGGAAGAGAAAATATGTTATTTTCTCTTCCTTTCTCCAGTTTGGATTGTTAAGTAAGGAGGGAAGAGAAGAAAAACGGAGGGAAGAGAAGGGAAAAAGTGCCGAGTTTTGTTCCCCCCAAAATCGGAGTGACGAGGAGGGAAGGGAAGAGAGCACCTTTTTTATTCCAAATTTGCCCTCATTTTTTTTTAAATTTCCAAAACTTATTTATATTGACAGGCCTTTTATTACTCTTTACACCCCAAGTAATAAAACAACTAAACTTGATTTCAGAAACCTAGAGGTGTACAGAACGAAGAGCCGAACTCGAACTCGAGTAGGAGACGACCTCTCTCTCTCTCATTCTTCTGGTTTTCTTCAAGAAACCCTCTTCAACGTCACACCTCTCTCTTCTTCAACCCCACACACCTTTCTCTTCTTCTTCTTTTTTCAAAAATCTTCACACACTCTGTTTTTTTTAATAACAATGGGAAGTCATCATCTTCGATCTCAAGGTCGTCAAGAGGTAATTTTGGTGTGGCGAGGTTGATGCGAGATAAGCAGACCAAAGAGCTTTTTGCCGTGAAGTATATTGAAAGAGGCGAAAAGGTTTGTTTCTTATAATAATAGAATTGTTTGAAGTTCTTCGATTTTACAGTTATTGTGAATTAGAGGTTAATTATTAGTTTAGAGGATCGGAAATCATGTGCATTATGTGGAAGGTGAAGACATCTATTGAGAAACTCAGGAGACAATCCGAATTTGGATTTTGTTTGAGTTTTCTTTTGGCTTGAATTTTGCTTCGAGAATTTAAATGGTTATTGTTCTTTCTAATTAGAAGCTAGTTTTACTTAGTTTGATTGTCGGTGTAAATTGAGAATTTTTATGAGTTTTATGTAGTCTAGTTTTACCGAATTTAGGTTTTGCTTGGTTTGGAGAAATTTATAAGAGGAGAGTTCTGTCAGATAACTCTGCGATTTGAAATTTTCCACTTTGGTTAGGAATGTGTTGTATCACAAGTAGTTTAGATGGAAGGTTTTTGAGTTTTATTTGATTGGAGGATTTTGGTTTTTGGATTTTATTTGAGCTAATCTGCAAATATTATCTAATTTTATTAGATGACAAAACAGTTCAAAGAAGATTACTAAAGAAAATGATGAATCTGGATCATAGTTACCAAGCCATGCCTTTTGAAACCATTAAATGATTTAGTCTGTACCATGGTTTAAAGTTTCATATAGTTTCGAAATGTCTCGGCATGTGGGAGATGGAGAATATGAGAGTGAGAAAGAGAGAGAGAGAGAGTTGTAGCGAGAGGTCGAGTTGAAAGAGATTGCGCAGAGAGGTATTAACAATTTTGTAAAGTTATTAAGTAAACATGGTTTTTTGATTTTGAAGTCATCTTGCCCATTGGATTGCGCCCGATCAATAATTGTTAAACGTTAACTATATCTATTTTGTGTAGTGATCCTCTAGATATAACTCGATTGCCTTGATCTTTGTTTATTAGTTTTGAACCGTCGGTTAAATATTTGTTTGTCTACAATTTGGTTTATGTTCAACATCTTGTTAGATTTCTAGTTCAGTTTCTATTTCATGTATATCAACTCAATTTGTTCATTGATATTTAAGATTGTCTTTACTTGTGTGTTTGCAGTCCTTCCAAATTGTCAAGGATTAAAAATCAACTTGTCATTTATACCAAGAGAACTAGAATCAGTAGAAACTCATTGAACGTCGGAGACAACTTTTGTGCAGATTTGATGCAAGAGTCTTCAAGGTGTAAAGGCCTAGGTATGTTGAGATAGAATAAGTAAAGAAATCTTGTATTATGGTCATGGGTTCCTGTTTCCTTGCATAATTTAGATGAGATGTTATCAGTTTTGGTCTGGGTTTTTGCTTGCATGTATACATGTTATTATAGACAAACATATGAACTAATGACTAGGAGTAAAAGTATATTTTAGTGATCTTTTATCAGATTTTCCGATTTTTGTTCATTTAGTGCTTCTTTAACATACACTTTGAGATTGATAAATTGTGTATGTTGTGTTATAGAAGGATCATTGGGCACTTTGAGCATTATTTTTATCAACCAGGACAAGTTGACATGGAAATCACATTAACATCCTCACTGAAAGAAATAAAGTTTTTCCGCTTTTCCTGAAGAATCCCGTTAAAGACTTACATCGTTTTTTTATTTTGATTTCCAATTCGCGGTTAGTATTTGTATTGTTATTATCGAAGGAATGACTCCTAAGTGTTTGTGTTTTGTCTTGCGGCTGAATCCATGGGGATTACTTTCTTGGTCCCTCACATCATAGCCATGCGCATTTTAGAGGTAAGAACACGTATTTAGAATAAATCGAGAAACTAGTTTGTTAATCTTTTCCATGACAGTAAGTCTTAGATGATCTACATATTTGTGTGATTTCAATCCAGGTTCAATCAGCTTATTGTAAAAATGATTTTGAGTGGGACAACTTGAAGAAGCTAGCTTTTAAGGTCTATAAATTCTTTCTTTTTCTTATGTTTCTCTGTTATTTCTTTTTGTAAGTTTTAAATTATACCATTGTTCCTATTGTATGGATTCTTGGTACTTTTGCAGATGGTTGATGAATCCAACACACAACTCATGCAGGATTATGTCTTAGAAACCTGTCATGGAGAAAATTGAAAACTAGTGATATGCCACCTCCCAACATCTTTATCAATCTATATACATTTTGTACAATTCCTTACAGTTGATATCATATTGTAGAGTTGTTTTGTACATGACTAGCATAACCATGGTTATAAATTATGATTTTGGCAATTGGTTTGATTGTCCTGAATAAATTATCATGTTAAGGCTTTGATAATTAACCGGTGCATGTTGCTGATTTTGGCAAAATTGATAGTCTTTCTTCCTGCCTTAGCATTTGATATTTGCTTTTTTCCTCGGACGTTATTTTGATTGACAGTGCTCTTATGCCAAGGAAAGACAAGTCAGTTGCTTTGTGGAGTATACAGGATCATATCTCCACTTCAACCACAGATCCAGAGTCCACCAAATCCCCAAGTTCTGGGAGTAAACAAACATCAAAGGTTGGTGGTGATAAAGCTGCAGATAGCTCTTCTGTTGGACCTCGTGGTGTCTACCATGGGCATGAGGATACTGTTGAAGATGTGCAGTTATATCCTTCAAGGTAACTGTCATGATCGTAGTCGAACATTTTGAGCATAGGACCCTTACTAATTTTCATGGTTGTCCTCTGCTTCTTATGATCGGTCATCTATTTGAACATTTCATTTATGTAGTAGTTCACATTTCTTGGAAAGAAATTTGTGGAGGAGAAAGAAGAATCCATCTCAAATTTCCTAGTTTTTCTTGAGAGCTGTTGTTGGCACCCCAACTTTTACTTATTGTACCCCAATTAAAAAAATGAATGGTTGAGAATAAGTAAAAGTTGGGGTGCCATTAGAAGCTCTCATTTTTTTTTTTGTTAGATTTGTATTTTTAGGTTTTGGATTTTATATAGGCCTAATCCTAGTTGTAAGAAACTACTGAAATTATTTGAATGAGTGTTATAATGTTGAGATAATAACTTGAGCCAATCCTTTGTATGTTTGAATAGTGTGTCTTAATCTTTAATTGGGGTGTGATAAATAACTTAAGAAATTGGGATGTAATAAGTAAAAGTTGGGGTGCCATAGCAGCTTTCTTTTTCTTCCTTTCAAATTTTTGGCAGCAAGAATTTGAAAGCTTGTATCTGGTATAATACTCATTCACTGGCTAACACTTGCCTTTTCTATTATTATTGTTCTGAAGTGCACAAGAGTTTTGCAGCGTAGGAGATGGTTCTTGCCTTATTCTATGGGATGCTCGAACTGGCTCTAATCCAATGATCAAGGTTATGTGCCTTTTTTTCCCTTCATCCCAAAAGCTACTTGACTTCCTTTCCTGCTTAACACTCATCCTAGTAAATATGGTCATAAGTACACGTACCATACTGTAAAATATAAATTTGCGAACATTAATTATATCATGAGGTGTCAATCACCCAAACCGTTACTATTGATTTCCGCATTGCTGTGGATGGATACCCTTTTTTCTGAAATTTGTCACTTGTCAGTGTTAACACCAGCGTGTTCATGTATTCAAAAAAAAAGAAAGTGTGTTTATGTCTCAAAAACAGTTTAGTCACATTGTAATTTATCCTCTATATTTTGTTTTTTGTTTTTTTTTTTTTTAAATCCTTTTGTATCTTATTTTCAGCTTATGTATATACAATTTTCCATTAAGTTGTATACTATATGAAATTACTTATTTAAAAATCTCTCATAGACATGGAACAAACCGTGCTGGTGTATTGGAATATCAGTTTCTTATGTTGGTGTCTGGCACCATATCCATGTTAAGTTACAGAGTTGTGATCATTCTCTTGTTTAGGAAGTAAGTGTTTATAGTGCAGGTCTTTATTTTGAATCGTATATGTTGTCTTAATTTGAACGATGTTTTTGTTGTGCCATGAAAGTTCTTTTGCTGCAGCGCTGATAAGGATTGACTATGACAATGATAACATCAGACTAGTATCTCAGACATTATTTAAATCCTTAAGTTGTTACCCCTTTTTTTCTTTCTCCCCCCCCCCCCCCAATTTTTCTCTTGTATTTTTTCATGTAGTTAACCTTGGTTACGTTCAATAAAAGTTTCTCTTTCCTGATATGCACAATTGTCTATTAGACAATGCCTCTTTTGATTCTGATGTTCTTTGAGTGTTATTTATCTTGGGTGGGCAGGTCGAGAAAGCTCATAATGCTGATCTTCACTGTGTTGATTGGAACCCTCATGATGTAAATCTTATTCTAACTGGGTATGGGAGTTCTATCAATGTTTTCTTCTTGTTGCAAACATGTTGTTATCAGCTAGAATTTGCAATTAGAAGTAGATAAATGTATAATACTATTGTTTCCTGACCTAGTTATATGCCTAATTTTAATAGATGTAGAAGCTTATACAACATTTTGGGTTATTTTCTATTCTTCATGAAGCTAGCACCTCAAAAATTAGTGAAGATCAGCTATTCTACTTTCAGCAAAGGGGCATTGATCACGAGAAGGCAGTCAAAGCCCTTATTTCTGGTTTCTGCAAAGATGTCTTCAACAAGCTTCCTGCCGAGTTCAGTTATGAAGTGAACGAGCTCATGAGTTTGAAGCTTGAGGGATCTGTTGGGTAGAGACCAATAATTGTGATAATGTACATTTTTTTTTTTTTGGCTCCTTGACAAAGAAAAGCAAATCCTCCACTGATCATACTGGTTTAATTGTGATGTTCATCATGAGTTTGTCCAAACAGTCCTAGGAGAACTTGAAGATGGCTGCCTAACATCTATGTATGGAAACCATATTGCGACCCGAAACATAACATCCTTTATGTAATTTGACTACTATATATGGCTATCCTTTTATCAAAATAAATGGCTATAATAACCTTAAAAAATGCCACCAAGTAGTAACACATGAGGAGTCAACAATGAACCATGCCACACCCAACAACCTGACCTCATTTGTTAACAAACAACTAAGGATAAGGGTTTGAGTCAAACATGTGGCTTGGAAAGGTTAAGCAAATTAATTCAAAGATCAAACTCCGAACCATCTGGCCCTTCAAGCTTTTATTGACAGTAGATCTTGTCTTCAGTTTCTCAAGGTTCTTAACTAAGCTCAATTACTATGTTTTATATGGGGTAGGAAGAAATTTTTTTTGAGACTTTATAAATATTTAGTATGGAATATCCCCTATTAGCGCTAGTCGATCAAGAACAATTAATCTAGATCAAAATAGTCTAGAAAAACATTATAACTTTACGATATTAATAATAAAAAAATGAGCCTTTCTAATCAATGTTATCCACTCTCACTAGTAATTGATCGAAAATAAATGGCTTAATAAATCGTTATAATTATATAATCTGCTTGAATTTGGGTTACAGATGATGTGTGCTAGTAACTGTTGGGAAGTTGATAGCTTACTTCAACATTTTGAGAGAGCTAAAAATTGTAAGAAGCTTGAAAAGGTCCATCATTGTAGGCTTAAATGTCTAGGACCATGTCTTTAATCTCAAATTTGCATATTTTAGTGTGCCAAATGACTTGGATTTTGAGTCAATGAGATGAACAAGTATTTTTAGTTTTTTTAATAAAAACAAACATTTGTCCAACCAAATTGAACCAGGGAATCAATTTAATTTTTAAAACATTGGGTTTTTTTAATATAAACATACATCTGTCCAACCAAATTGAACCTGGGAATCAATTTGATTTTTAAAACATTGGTGGAAATGTAAGCTCTCATGATATACAGTCTTGTATTTCTTAAGTTTGATAATAGGGAAAAGGTTTGTATCATTGTATAAGAAGAATTGTATAAGTAGAATTTTATTTTTTTACTAAGAAGGGTATAATAGTCATTTGACAATAATAATTTCTCTTCTCTTCTCTTATAAATCCTAACCAAACAGGAGAAAGTTGATTTTTTCTTTTCTCTTCTCTTTCAATCCAAACAGGGTGAAGAGAACCTTCCTTTCCCTTCCCTTCCCTTCCCTTAATGAGTTTCTCTTCCCTCCCCTTCCCTCAATCCAAACACAGCGTAGGTGAAGTTCAACGAACCCTAACGCTGTGTTTGGATTGAGGGAAGAGAAGAGAAAATATGCTGTTTTCTCTTCTTTTCCCCTGTTTGGATTGTTAAGTGAGGAGGGAAGAGAAGAAAAATGGAGGGAAGAGAAGGGAAAAAACGCAGAATTTTGTTCCCCCCAAAAATGGAGAGACGCGGAGGGAAGGGAAGGGAATAAAATTTTCTTTCCAAATTTGCCCTCATTCTTTTTTAAAATTTCCAAAGAAACATATTATTGGCAGGCCAACTATTACTAGTTACACCCCAACTAAATCTAATAATTAAATTTCAGAAACCATAGAGATGCTTGCGAAGGAGAAACCCTCGAGAGAAGGAACGAAGGCGACATCCTATGTCTCTCCACACGAGTTTGTAAAAGCTTACTCTGCTCACCTCAAACGATCGAGAAAGGTAAATCTTCAAATCTAGGTTTTCTCCAAGATCACAAACTTCTTCTCTTGTTTATTATATGTAAATTTACGTTATAATTGCAGATATCAGATTAATATTGGAACTTTGATTTTTTAGTTTTTTTTCTTAATGTATCTGCACAATAATTTTGGGGTTTTAGATTCGTGCTTCTTGGTTGATTTGTTCCACATTTTATTTTTATTTGATCTGCTTTTATATATTTTCGAGTATGAATCTCTATTATTTGTTCTCAGGATTTGGAGTTTTGCTGATCTGATTACGAATTCTACAGGTTTAATGTGTTTTAATGTCAGGGGCTGTTTGAATGCATTGTAGGTTTAATGTGTTTTAATGTCAGGGGCTGTTTTAATGTGTTTTAATCTCTCTCACACACACACAAAAGATTTAAAACCATGTTGATACTTGTTGGTAAATAAGAGACACGAAAGTTTTGAGGAAAAAAAATATATAAATCTGTTAAAGAAGAAGCAAATAAATTAGGTAAACACATAATTTATGATGTTTCATACTGTTTATGTACAAGGAAGGTGATAAAGATATTCACAAACTTGCAACATAAAAGAAGAAAACTGGAGATATTGATGCATTGAGAATGAAAACCAAAATTTTCTATTTTAGTAAGGAAAATTAAGGAAAGATGAAGGGATTATTTTCATACATTGCAAAATGAAGATCACTTAGTGAGCTTAGAAGTTGAAGGAAATGCTTATCTTACATAAGATATATAAGCTATTGTAAGATTGTGTTATAAAAGTGAAAGGGACTTTGGCTCCGGTTAAAATATAAAAGGCTTTCTGATCAGATTGTATCCCTATAGATACTTGGAATTACATTGGAGAAATTGTATTTTGTTGGTTTCTTAGGTTGTTTAACAATATTTTTAGATACAAAGAAAATTTTAGAGAAATGGAGTATTATGGTATGGGTGCCTTTTTTTTTTACAATAACAAGCGTGATATGTAAAATTTCACCAATTATCGTGGGGTCAATGCAAGGAGGTTGACTATCGGTGCTATTTTCTTACTTGGACAATTAATGGTAAAGTTTCGAAAATAGAGACACATTTGCACATGAATTTACTGACATGGAAAAACATAGAGTCCCATATGTTGATGTTATGAAAGATGTGTATTGTGGAGCTGTTGCTAGTTTTAGAACAATTGGTGGCGAGATGTGCTAGTTTCCATTTATAGTGAGTTTGTACCCCACACCAACATAAAGTCAATATCTTTTTAAAGAAAGATTGGATTTTGTGAGGTGGGTTTAGCAAAGTTTTGTTATTTTTTTTTTTAAAAGAAAGATGAGATTTTTGGGAGGTTGGTGGTGTGTTTAGTAGGTATTGAGCTCAAAAACGAAAGAATTGGTTGAAGTGAAGGTGGGTTCTTGTACTTTGATATAGAGAGGAAAAAAAAATGACTTGTTCTGTTGAAGAAAGGAGAAAAACAGGGGTTGGATTGGTGAATGGGGCATCTACTCTGCTTGAGGAGATGGAGATTTTGAAAGAAATTCAGGATTAGTCTGGTGGTGTGTTTAGTAGCTTTGTACTAATGTTCTTTCTATTACTTTCTAAAATTGAGTAGTTACTTCAGTGGTTTTTGCACTTCTCTTCACTCTTTTATTAAGCTTTTTTTTTTTATATCTTTTTTTCTTTTTTAATTTTCTAAATTTGGTTCTTGAACTTGCAAGGCTCATTTACTAAAACTTCAAATATCCTTCATTGCATGCGCGTGTGTTATTATTGGTTTTCTTTGCAATGCAACTCTGATGTCTTGAGTATCAATTCCAGCTTACCTTTGAAAAATATGCTTGAACTTCCACAATTTTCATTTACGTTGTTATTAGGTTTTTCAAGTGACTAACTCGCAGGATGAAAGTGACAATCTCAAAGGTTTCAAGTGGCTATCTCACAGGCTCGCTAATTTTTAGCGAGATTGTCACTTGAAAAACCTGAGATCAAGACCAATCAATGAGGAATCATATGGTTTTTGCTTATGCATAGCCATCTTATCTGTTGTTTTTTTTTTTATTCAATGTCACTAGCACATTGGGAGTGTTTGGCTGAATATTTTTGGTACAACCGTGACTGTGTGGACGTATGGGCGATTCGGAAACAATGCTCGTTCCTTGAACCGGTGGAAGAGAATAGGGAGCTAAGGAGAAATTTTTTATTTTCTCACTTGCGTCCATGGGTGATGGGTTGGTGATGCTTGAATGTGGGGTTTGTATGATTGGAGAAATGTGGTATTTTTTCATACAACAGTTGGTTCGAGTGCTTTATCCTTCTTTTATCGTGGTGCATTTGAGATCAGGATTTGGGTTTGTACAAAATCTCGTTATATAATTAACACTTGATTTAGCTCACTTTTGTTTTTGGGGGAACTGACATAACAAAAGAGGGTAAGGAGGAACATGTAAAGTATCTTAAATGCTAGTCTCTTGGGGGTATGGATTTGCAATTTATTTTCAATTTCCTTTACATGTTAAATTTTCATTTTTCTGAAGGCAGGTTTCCTTCACAATGTGAGCATGTTCAATTGTTTAAAGACATGATGGAGCCCCCTTCAAACCAAAGCTGTTATAGCAACTATCCAACTCCTCTTTGGTTAGAGGAGAAGGCATGTGGTATCATTTCTTCGTATCTTATTTCATGACTTAAAAACAATCTATGACAATGAAGTTGGTTTATTTTCATTAACAACTTTGTTACAATCTAATTGAACTTATTCTCCTAATTAAAATGGCGAAATGGGGTTGTTTCTAATGATGAATTTTGTTAGAATGTAGTATAGATGGTTGGCATGAAGCGGCAATGGCCCTTTGCTCTTGACAACCAGTTGGGTCTGTCCTTCCCCTGCAAATTTACTCACTTCTACAGATCCGGTGAAACATCTTTATGTGGTAATGGCAACGGTGGCATGTTCAATTTCGAAAAGGGGAATGCGGTTTTCAGGTTGAATGTTTTTTTTTTTCCGCTTAAATTGAGGGTTTTTGAATGGTAAAGGGTGGTTTAGTTGTCTGGAATTCAATTTTCCTATTCTACACTCATTTTTATTATCTTGTGAGTGTATAAAAGTGGCTAGTAGTCACATCATAACCAAGGAGGTCATCACCATGTATATCTACAAAGAAAGGTGAATATAAAAGTGGATGGCAGTTGCTTTGGAACTCCATTCCAGTCCAGCTATGCCGTTTATAGTGCCGTGAAGATGGGTGTGGTCTAATCTGGTTGATACTTCTAGGTCAAATTCAGCCTGATTGGGTGATTATAATTTGGTTTATGGATGGAGTTCTCTATACCATGCTAGAATGGCTCATTGATTTGGTTGGCTTGTATCTTCTGATTAAGTTGGTTGTTGGACCTGTGATGTACGTGCCATGTTTTGAGCACTGGTGGTAGGCTATGATAGGGTTTGCGTCTGTGGAATTTACATAACTATGTATTCATCATTTTTAATATCCTGCATGGAGATTTTACGAAACTTAATGTTGCCAAGCAGGAATTTTTTTTTCTTTTGTGTAAATTTAATCTTAATCTGCTCAACAGGTGAAGAAACACTTCAGCCCGTGTCGAACATGAAGCTAGCACCTTAAAAATTAGTGAAGATCAGCTATTCTACTTTCAGCAAAGGGGCATTGATCACGAGAAGGCAGCCCTTATTTCTGGTTTCTGCGAAGATGTCTTCAACAAGCTTCCTGCCGAGTTCAGTTCTGAAGTGAACGAGCTCATGAGTTTGAAGCTTGAGGGATCTGTTGGGTAGAGACCAATAATTGTGATAATGTACATTTTTTTTTTTTTTTGGCTCCTTGACGAAGAAAAGCAAATCATTATACTGGTTTAATTGTGATGTTCATCATGAGTTGGTCCAAACAGTCCTAAGAGAACTTGAAGATGGCTGCCTAACATCTATGTATGGAAACCATATTGTGACCCGAAACATAACATCGTTTATGTAATTTGACTACTATATATGGCTATCCTTTTATCAAAATAAATGGCTATAATAACCTTTAAAAAATGCCACCAAGTAGTAATGCATGAGGAGTCAACAATGAACCATGTCACACTCAACAACCTGACCTCATTTGTTAACAAACAACTAAGGATAAGGAGTTGAGTCAAACATGTGGCTTGGAAAGGTTAAGCAAATTAATTCAAAGATCAAACTCCCAACCATCTGGCCCTTCAAGCTTTTATTGACAGTTGATCTTGTCTTCAACTTCTCAAGGTTCTTAACTAAGCTCTACTACTATGTTTTATATGGGGAAGGAAGAAATTTTTTTTGAGACTTTGTAAATATTTAGTATGGAATATCCCCTATTAGTGCCAATCGATCAAGAACAATTAATCTAGATCAAAATAGTCTAGAAAAACATTATAACTTTACGATATTAATAATAAAAAAACGAGTCTTTCTAATCAATGTTATCCACTCTCACTAGTAATTGATCGAAAATAAATGGCTTAATAAATCGTAATAATTATATAATCTGCTTGAATTTGGGTTACAGATGATGTGTGCTAGTAACTGTTGGGAAGTTGATAGCTTACTTCAACATTTTGAGAGAAATTGTAAGAAGCTTGAAAAGGTCCATCCTTGTAGGTTTAAATGTCTAGGACCATGTCTTTAATCTCAAATTTGCTTATTTTAGTGTGCTAAATGACTTGGATTTTGAGTCAATGAGATGAACAAGTATTTTTAGTTTTTTTTAATAAAAACATATATCTATCCAACCAAATTGAATCAGGGAATCAATTTGATTTTAAAAACATTGGTGGAATGTAAGCTCTCATGATATACAGTCTTGTATTTCTTAAGTTTGATAATAGGGAATTTTTGCAGGAAATATGGTATGAGGGTTTGTATCATTGTATAAGTAGAATTTTGTTTTTTACTATGAAGGGTATAATAGTCATTTAACAATAATAATTTCTCTTCTCTTCTCTTATGAATCCTAACCAAACAAAAGAAAGTTGACTTTTTCTTTTCTCTTCTCTTTCAATCCAAACAGGGTGAAGAGAACCTTCCCTTCCCTTCCCTTCCCTTCCCTTCCCTTAATGAGTTTCTCTTCCCTCCCCTTCCCTCAATCCAAACACAGCGTAAAAAAAAAACCTAATTTCAGCGGTCGAGGAAAGAGAGAAATCAGATTGATCTCCATCACTGTTTGAGAATGGCGATCCTTTCCAAATCGAGGTACTCTTTCTCCTTAGCTTTCCTTGTTTTCTACTTCGTAACCATATCTGCGAAACCAATCTCCTCTTTTACGCTCGAAAGATTCGATAAAATCTCCAATTTCGATTCCAAGATCACTCTTTTTGGAGATGCCCAGATCGTTGATGGTGGTTCTTCTGTTAAGATCACTCGTCCTTCGATTTCTAGTGCTGGGAGACTTATGTACAGAAATCCGGTAAAATTTGTTGAAGGAAACCCTAGAAAAGCACTCTCCTTTTCGACATACTTCTCGTTTTCGATTTCTCCTGAAAATGGGGATGGCTTAGCTTTCGTGTTTCTTCCAAGTGGGTTTCCTTCAGAATTGTTTGATGGGCACTCATTTGGGCTTTCTCCTGGATTGAAGAAAAAAGGAGATAGAGTTTTGGTGGTCGAATTCGATACTTCGATGGACACCAACCTTGACAACCTCGCTCTCTTGGGTCCCCAATGGTGGGTCGTTCGTGTATCACGGGTTACTGGCCAGTATACGGCAGAACGCCTCGCTAGATCCCTCTCCAGAAACTTTTATAACATCGAATTTATGGTAATCTTGTTATGTTTTACCTTGAACTTGCAATTTCGGTATATGGCTTTTACACAGCTAGATATTAACTTGGAAACTGTAATTCCTTATTCTTAATCTATGGGTTGTTGAGAATTATATGGGATTTTATATGGGTTTGAGGGATTAGTTACCTGCACTCACACCCCTCTTTCATGATTTCGTTCCTTATATCAGAAATCGTTTAGATTCTTGTCAGATTTATATCTTTAAAGTAATTAGGATAAAAAAGTTTGAATTTTTTATGTTTTAGTTTGACACTAACCATGGTTAGCATCAGTTGTATGGAAATTCTATTTGTTTATGTTGATTGGTCTAAAAACAGTTAATTATTGAGAATGTGATCTGAAATAGTTGCCCATAAGAGTTCATTTCTGCTTGATGATCTAAAAACTGTTGTTGAAGATTAATTTTTTGAATGTCTCTTATATAGGTTGTTGAAGTTTCTTATTACAGCTCTTATTGGTTTTTTTTTTTTAAGGTTTATGCTCCAGCCGTCCAAGTGAGAAGTAAGTTGAAGAATGGTTCAATCTCCATCAAACCAAAACCCCTCTTTCCTGGGTGTATCTTTTTAAGATGTGTGTTGAACAAGGAGATACATGACTTCATAAGAGAATATGATGGGGTCGGAGGATTTATCGGATCCAAAGTAGGAAATACGTAAGAACTCTAAGTTAAACACCTCTTGTTGTTAGAACTACTTACCCATGGTGCATCAAAATGTTTATTTTTTAAGAATTCTGGTTCTTGAGCAAAATAGTGAACTTTAATTCAGGGATTTATCTTTCTAAAAATCCTAAAGATCTCTTATAGGGCCTGATCAAGTCACATGAATCTAGTCATCTCGACTCAACTAATCATTCAAGTATGAAGTTAAGATTGATATTTGGAGTTTAGTGAGATTTGGTCAATTGTGTGGACTCAATAAAAGTGGTAGTTTCATGGTTATGTTGATGCATCCTAAATTTGCTTGTAACCTATGTAACGACACAATACTTTTAGGATTTTTGTCATGTTGGACATGTATCAACACTGTAACACATCCTAACACGCAAGTTAGTGTTGCCCTATATTTATTGCTTTAAAAAAAAGATTAATCAAAGGGTGTGTCAATATGCATCCTCTATACTCTAATTTATTATGTTATAAAAAGTGTTATTTTACTTTATATATATTTATTTTCTTTATTGATATTTAAATGACTGAATTAAATATAGCTGAAATAGCAAATTTTTAGTCATGTGTATGGACATGTCGACATTTTAAGTTTATCAAAGGTGTCGTGTCAACCACCTCATACCCATGGTGGACACTTATATACATGTCCACGTCCTTATTACGTAGATGTAAATAATTCCAAAAGTCTCTTAATCATCCCCATTTCTCATAAACTTTCTCAAGTGGATTCGGAACATGAACTTGTCTTTTATGCCTTCCCAGAAAACGGCAAATCAACAGGCCCAAGCTCGTTTCTGCTGATGACATGGAAGCAATCTTCCGACAGGCAAAAGAAGAACAAGAAAAAACTGACCAAGCATTCGAAGAAGAGCAACGAGGACAAGCCATCTTCAACAATCAAGCACTAAATTTTAACTCTGAAACAGATTCTGGAGACGTGACAGCTTCTGTCACAGGTCCTAAACCAAAAAGAAAGACAAAAAAGGGCTCAGAGACTCTAGTGATTAACCCATTAACAGGAGAGGATAATAAGCTTGTCCCAGGTTCTAGTGTTCGAGTTGTATCCGGGCCTTTTATGGAGTTCACAGGGAGCCTTAAAAAGCTGGATCGTAAGACTGGATTGGTATGTGACACACTAATGCTATGCTCTAAAGGGTAGTTTGAGAAAAATTTGCTCCCATATTTGTTTGTAATTCTTGTTTATAGAAGATAAAAGTAATATGTGAAATATTGTCTTTTTGTAGGCAACTGTGGGATTTATGTTGTTTGGGAAAGAAAGCTTGGTGGACTTAGATGTCAATCAAGTTGTTGCAGAGACGACGTGATGAAAACTGGTTTGGCCAGAGAAATGTAAATTGGTATTTTCATCATTCTAGTAAATTGCAATTCTTTGTCTTTCTCAACTGGTTTTTGCTGAGACTAAAGTATCCTTATATCTGACATTTATAAAAGCAAAAGAAACAAAATCCTAAAAGATGAGCATTTGCATATGAACTGTTTTCTACATACTGTTTGGTCGGCACCACATGAACCATATAAGATATAAATAAAGCTTCTAAAAATTAATAAACAGACATCAGAAAACAAAAAAGTTAATCAAACGGTGTGCCCTTGCTCCATTTGTTTAGGTTCTAAGGTCTCGATGAGTCCATGCACCACTACTAGACACAAGGAAATATTTCTCAAGTAATGGGCAATATATATTATACAGTCAATCTATTGTTTATGAGATGATAATATACGACACAAGATGTATGTGTGGAATGTAGGGGTGGAGGATGCAAACTGTGTTAAAATTCATCTAGGATGTTTCACATGCTTAACTTAAGACCATCACAACAGCACTACAGATAGCGCTCGAGCATGTACATACTAAATACCACCGAATAGAAAATCTTCAAAGAAAAAGCCTTTGAACTCTACAAATAGTTTGCACCAAAAAAGTTAAGAAAACTCATAATGCTAATCATTGAGTATGTCTGCTGCACTTGTTCTACTAGTTTTAGTTATATTGTTGGGCTGGTAAAGCTCCACAACTTTAGAGATGTATATACACTATGTGGACATACTCAAGCTGGCCAATCAATTTAGGATACTGGTGTTGTTGGTTGCTTGCCCTTTGATTCTTGGGCTTGGTCGTGAGGTTGGTTGCTTGCCCATGCATCTTGGGCTTGACCCCCTACAGCTATGATGGTGGGCATCGGATTGAGTATAAGACTGCTAATGGAAATTAAGGATCCACTTGGTGCTGTAAATGTAATAGATTGGTCCATTGATGATCTAATTGTACCTTGGGTTCTGTCACATTCAAATTTTGAGCAACTCAGGCATATCCCAAGACTATTTATTCCTCTAGAACTCCATTTGTTAATTGTGAGTTGCCAGATTGCTGTTTTGATTTGGAATGAGTGTTGTCAACTATATTATATGTCAACAACTCAAGCTGTTTGTTTAGAGATTTAGGTTTTGCTTTACCTTTGGTCAAAGTTGAGTAAAGATTTCGTGGGGGTGGTCTTTGAGGATTTTGTGTTCACATGGGGACTCTCTTTGTGATGCCTACTTTTTTGTTGTCTCGTTTGTTTTGGTTTTTCTTTTTTAGCTTTTTCTTCTCTCTTGTATGGGGGCTACCTCAGCCTCCTTTATGTATTTCTTCTCGTTAATGAAATTTTTACACTTATAAAAAAAATATTATATATCAACAACAAAATTTCATCCAATAGATTGGGGTGGGCTAAACTTATGTTGTTTCTCTATTCCAATCTGCCAAAGTCGTCTTCTGTTATCGAGAGTGAGAGTGGACATGAAAAATATACTTTGTTTCATTAAAAATATTGAATTCTAGTGAGAGCAGACGTGAACACCCACGGAACAACAAGACATACTTTTGAACACAAAATTGAATGGGGAACAAAATTCTTTCAAGAGATCTCCCAAATTTTTAGGTTTTAATGATGATGATGATGTAAGGATCATCTTCCATGGAAACAATTGGCCAAAATAAAAGACACCACATGCACCAAGAGCTATCTTTCTTCCCACATATCACTATTTCATTGATCATAGGGTGCATACACTAACAATATTTTCTAGAGTTGTGCTGGAGTAACATTGTGGGGGGACATCATGCGCGACATTTTTGACGTGGAAGTGTGTAAGAATCATAGATGCTTTTCATCGAAATCTCAATGTCCCCCACAATATTACTTCAGCATTATCCTATTTTTATGAAGACAAGAGGATACTTTCAAAGAACCACTCTTATAGAAGATTTTTTAAGGAAAATTCATTTTGCTAAGAGCACACCCATTTCATATGAAATCACCAAATAATTTTGCTTGACGTCTTGAGGTTCTCTTAGTAAAAGTTGGTGTAGCAGTAGAAGCTCTCATATTTATTCAAAGCATATACACACAATGGGTTGCAAATTTTAGAGAGCTGCTATTGCCACGCCAATTTTTACTAATGCAACACAAATTCCTAGGTAAATCATCAAAGAATTGCACACAGTTGGTGTGGCATTAGTAAAAGTTGATGTGGCAATAGTGGTGGGAGTAAACTCGACAACTAAAAGTTAAATACAACTACGATCTTATCCATCCAATCCAAACGAAGAATCGAAAGCACGCGCATTTTAGTAAATCCGGCCCACGCTACGGTAGTATTTGTCTTCTTTAATTCTGAAAGTGATTTACCGAAAAAACCACTGACCTAAAGTAACCGCATTGGGGGGCACCAGTATCTGGGCGCACTACGCACTCCGCGCAATAAAGAGGGAGATTCCCTTAGATTAACAAATAAAGCCTTCGATAAACAAATGGGATTGTGAGATATGTTGAAGAGCAATAAGACTACTTAAAGAACCGGTGAAACTTTTTGATAAACAAAGATAATAAAGTCAAGAAGGAGACCTGTTGACTTGGTTTTCAGGTTATCAAATCCACATTGTAATTGATTTCCGACCAAAGAAAAAAAAAAAAAAAAAAAAAAGTTTTATTCGATTTGTCAGCAACCACTAGTAAAAGCTCATCGAAGAGAGAGAATTGCAGAGATGAGTAAATGGAATTTAATTCTCTCTCTCTTGATTACAAACCCTAGGTGAAGTTCAACGAACCCTAAAAAAAACCCTAATTTCAGCTGTCGAGGGAAGGGAGAAATCAGATTGATCTCCAGTTTCGTTTGATAATGGCGATCGTTTCCAAATCGAGGTACTCTTTCTCCTTAGCTTTCCTTGTTTTCTACTTCGTAACCATAGATGCGAAACCAATCTCCTCTTTTACGTTCGAAAGATTCGATAAAATCTCCAATTTCGATTCCAAGATCACTCTTTTTGGAGATGCCCAGATCGTTGATGGTGGTTCTTCTGTTAAGATCACTCGTCCTTCGATTTCTAGTGCTGGGAGACTTATGTACAGAAATCCGGTAAAATTTGTTGAAGGAAACCCTAGAAAAGCACTCTCCTTTTCGACATACTTCTCGTTTTCGATTTCTCCTGAAAATGGGGATGGCTTAGCTTTCGTGTTTCTTCCAAGTGGGTTTCCTTCAGAATTGTTTGATGGGCACTCATTTGGGCTTTCTCCTGGATTGAAGAAAAAAGGAGATAGAGTTTTGGTGGTCGAATTCGATACTTCGATGGACGCCAAGCTCAGTGATCCTAATGGAAACCATGTTGGAATCGACGTAGGTAGTAGCCTTGTATCTGCTAGAGTGAGCAATGTTTCCTCAGTCAAACTGGTTCTAAACAACGGAGAGAAATTGCATTCGTGGATCGATTATGATGCAAGTTCAAAACGCTTGGAAGTTAGGTTGAGTGAATCGGGTGTGAGACCATATGGTCCATTGATGACGTATCCGATTGATTTGTTGGAAATGTGGAAGGAAGAAGAGATTTTTGTGGGTTTAAGCTCCTCAAGTGGGAATTCTACTCAAACAACAAGTGTTTATTCATGGAGCTTTGGGTTAAGGAGTGTTCCATCTTGGCTGCATTCTGAACCGTTGGATCCTCACGTGTACTCCGAGGACAGTAAGCTTCAGTCGGTACGGGGAAGAAGTATTTGTATCTCGAGAATCTTAACTGCGTTGATTTTCGCAATTGGGTGTGGGGCATTGGTGGTAGTCGTTGCATTGTTCATGAGGGTTGTATCTGTCAGTCGGCACACAGCGGTGGTGGTACCGGCAGAGTATCCAGTGCACCCGGTGGAATTCGGTTACAAAAAGATCAAAATTGTTGCGGAAAAAGCCACCAATGATGATAAGAAATAGAGGCTTAAGGGTGGGGGTTAAGTGGTGGTTGGTAAGTCGGTGTCTTATGTTATTTCGTGTTTTCTGTACTTATATGTTGTTTTTGTGTTGTAGTTTGATCAGCAATGTAGTTTATTTTGCATTTTCTGTTAATGGAAGGATTTTACACGAAACTGTTGATTGTAAACAAAGGGTTATATTTGCAGCTTATAACTTTTTAATAGTAGAATTTCAAATATTTACCATGAGCAGCAACATTGTCAGACTTCAGACACATACTGTTGATGCAATTGCATTGTCTCGGGTAATAATCTAGCTTGCAAGAATAAGAACTCTCTAACACAATGAATGTTACTAGATTTGTGTTTATGTAAAAATATGGTGAACATGAACACCCATATTCAGTCTCTTTGCATATTGGGGGAAACACAGAAAGGGATTCCACTAGTAATGATTTCAATGTCTTGAGTATCACAGACTAGCTTTCAAGAATATAAACTCTCTAATACGATTAATGTTACGCTTTAACCCTTAAAATATTCCAAAGGAACTAGATTTGTGCTTCTGTCTAAATATTTGTGACAATCCTAGTGGTTTCTTATGTTTATCTAGATGTTCTCCTCCTAACCAATTTGAACTCCAACCAGTCCCTTCTCTCTAAGACGCCATTCATTCTCTAAATCATTTTTCATGTTCATGTACTTAAAAAATAAATAAATAAATAAATAAGAGAGTTGCTATTTGCACTCCAACATTACCTGTTACACCCCAATTAAAATATATTTTTTTTAAAATAGTCAACACTTGAAATTGGTCGAACAACTGATTTGATCTGATTTTTATAACATTTTTTAAAATTATTTAATGAAAAAAATTGAAAATAAGTAGGAGACAAATTACATTTAAAACATGTTTTAAGAAAAGATGAAAGCCAAAAATGGCACTTCTGTAATATAAAAAAAGCGGGGACAAAATGGATATCTAAAAGATATGAATGGTGATTTAGGAATGGCCTCTAAAATTTCCCAGCATCCCTAAATTTGGGGCCTTGAACAGTGATTTAGACGGGCCGTCTCTATTTTAGACACCGGTTGGAGTTAGGTTTGGACGTCTCTATCTCTAAATTTATAGATTTAGAGACTGGTTGGACTTGCTCTCAGGAAAAAGGTGGTAAGTTTCCCCTCGATCACCTTCCAAAAAAAAACGTGGTAAGCAATTAAGGACTTTCTAATACGATTAATGTTTATGCTTTCACCCACCATACTCCAAACAAACTAGACTTGGGCTTCTGTACAAATATTTGTAACAGTCCTTGTTTTGATTAACTGACAAGTCCATTTGCATATGGCAAAGACATGGATATTTCTCGAAGCCACTTAAAACCAAGCTCTGGAATTTTTTTGTAAAGCAATTTTACTGTCTTGAGTAGCACAATCTAACTTGCAAGGTACCTGATCACACTTTAACAACTAGATTTTTGCTTCTGTTCAAAATATTTGTACCAATCCTTGTGGGTGTTTTTTTTTTTTTTTTGATAAGTACAAAATATATTGAAGAAATGAGAGGAACAAAATACAAGAAGAGAGCGGTTAAAAACATTGAGCAAAATCCTTGTGGGTTTCTCATGTTTAAAGTTAAAAACAGAAACACCAAGTTGGCCTTTTGAATATATGCAGAAAAAATAAATTTATGCTTCTTTCCAAATATTCGTTTGCAATCCTTGCGGTTTCTTGTCTAACTCAATGAACTTCTTGATTGGCAAGTCTTGGTGGGTTTTTATTTTTTATTGTTTTGAAATCCTCTGCAGAACAATAAGATTTTCCAGCATAGATCCAACAGTCTTCAATCAGATATTAATATTGTCAAACAGTAATTCTAGGGTTACCATCCGATAGTAGACTCTGTGCCATGTGTAATTTGAATTTTGAATTTTGAACGACTTTCTGATTATTCCAGAAAAAATTTTATGCAGCAAAAGGAATGTTTTAATCAAAAAATTCTCACTCTGTTCTCTCATGCAAAAGAAATTGTTTCCAACTCATGTCATTTTTAGCCGTTCAATGCACACAAACATAGTTTTCAAATTTTTATTAAAAAGAGAAATTGAAATTGCTAAGAAATTGCATACAAATTTTCAATATCAAACAAAGAAAATTCACCATTATAAGTTGATATTATCAAAATATAGTACCCTTAACATTCCATCATCATTCAACAAGAAAAGCAAATGACATCCTAAATAAGACTACAGTTTTGCTGCACCCATTGCCGACCCCAAAAGAAACCCAAGAAATCAATTTTTCTGCTAAATAAAAATCAATTCTTCGATGGCAACTGGAAGTTGCAGCTTCAACCAGCCATAATCAGCGCCCATTATACCGTCATTACATCTCCTGAGCCTCATCCTCTTCATACTCGAAATCTCCCTCCTCGTCAGCTGTTGCATCTTGGTATTGTTGATACTCTGACACCAAATCATTCATATTGCTCTCTGCCTCAGTAAACTCCATCTCATCCATTCCTTCCCCAGTGTACCAATGCAAGAAAGCCTTTCTCCTAAACATGGCTGTGAACTGCTCACTCACCCTTCGAAACATCTCCTGTATGGAGGTCGAGTTCCCAATGAATGTTGATGCCATCTTCAAACCTGTCGGTGGGATATCACAGACTGTTGACTTGACATTGTTTGGGATCCACTCCACGAAATAGGAAGAGTTCTTGTTCTGGACATTGATCATCTGTTCATCAACTTCTTTAGTGCTCATCTTGCCTCGGAACATGGCTGATGCAGTCAAGTACCGGCCATGGCGTGGGTCAGCAGCACACATCATGTTCTTTGAATCCCACATTTGCTGAGTCAACTCGGGCACGGTCAGTGCCCTGTATTGCTGAGACCCACGAGAGGTAAGAGGGGCAAAACCCACCATAAAGAAGTGAAGTCGAGGGAAGGGTATGAGGTTAACGGCAAGCTTCCGGAGGTCAGAGTTCAGCTGCCCTGGGAACCTTAGACAACATGTGACACCGGACATCGTTGCAGATATTAGATGGTTCAGATCTCCAACTGTGCGTCAATAAAAAATTTATGATAGTTAGTACAGAGGACTTCATATACACCAATATTGCTCCAAAGTTGGAAAAGGACTTACAGCTTGGAGTGGTGAGTTTGAGCGTTCTGAAGCAAATGTCATAAAGGGCTTCGTTATCAAGAACCATGCACTCGTCTGCATTTTCAACCAACTGATGGACCGACAATGTCGCATTGTAAGGCTCCACGACCGTATCCGAGACCTTCGGTGAGGGGAAGACAGAGAAAGTCAACATCATCCTATCAGGGTATTCCTCTCTGATCTTTGAGATAAGAAGCGTCCCCATGCCCGATCCAGTTCCTCCTCCCAAGGAATGGCAAACCTGAAATCCTAAAAATTCCCCCCCAAAAAAAAAAATTCAGATAAGCAGCCATACTATGTGTAAGAATCTAAACAAAACAAAGGGTGGTTCTGGGCGATTTAGAATCTACCTTGCAAGCAGTCACAGTTTTCTGCCTCTTTACGAACAACATCAAGCACCGAATCGATCAGCTCTGCACCTTCGGTGTAGTGTCCTTTGGCCCAATTGTTTCCGGCACCAGATTGACCAAAAACAAAGTTATCGGGTCGGAATATCTGACCATAAGGACCAGATCTGATACTATCCATGGTCCCAGGCTCAAGATCCATAAGAACAGCGCGAGGAACAAACCTTCCACCGCTCGCTTCATTGTAATAGACATTTACCCTCTCAAGTTGAAGTTCAGAGTCCCCATGATAACTTCCGGTTGCATCGATGCCATGTTCTGCACAGACTACTTCCCAGAACTTGGAACCGATTTGGTTCCCGCATTGGCCTCCTTGAATGTGAAGAATCTCACGCATTTTCGCTTTGGGTGGGTGTTGGAGAGAGAGAGAGAGAGAGTTTCAGAAAGGGTTTTTGCAGGGAAGAGAGGGATATAATATTAGAGAGAAACTTACAATACAAGTATATAAAATGAGGAAAGACAGTGGGGACGGAGAGTAATTTATAGAAAGTTGAAGTCTAACGGCTCCTCCATTTTGAATGGAGGGCGGGATTCTTTCTGGTTTGAATGAGTGGAAATTAGCTGTAACCTTAAACAGTTAAAAACGCAACGGTCGGTTGAAAATTTTTGAATTTCAAATTCAAAATAGCTGGATGCGCACTGACCGCATTTCAAGCTGAGTGATGCCAAGTCATCTACAAGTGAATACTTCTAGATGTGGGCGGGCGTAGTGTCCATAAATGACTACCAACCCTCCCCTTCCTTAAAGTTCTCCTGACAAATCATCTGTCATGTACAGATGGCAATTACGTATTGGACAGCTACTATCTCTATCGAGAAATCACCCACGTCAAAATTTTTCTCAATCGCCATGGTTTGGGTCGGTATTTTCAAATACGGGTTTACCTGTTTATACCACTTCCTGATCCAGTTATAATTTATTTCTTTTTCGAGAATTTTTTTGGTAAGTCAAATCGCTGGATTGATCAAACATGGATGTTTTTGTAAATTAGAAATGTCCTCAATTCTAATTTCAAACAATGGCTTGCTTTAAAAACTCTGATTAAAAAATTCTTTCTTCATTCAAGTTGTGTTAAAAATGGACGGCTACCAAAAGTCCCAAATTTAAAATTAAAATTCAAAGGAGAACAATTATTATTATTTTTAATTATTTTTCTCAAAGTTCTTAAAATTCTCCTCTACAACACTCTGGTTTTCGTATCATGCTTTTGAACGCCACAATGTGAGCTGAAGACCCTTAGTGAAGATTAGAAATCTTACTAAGTTTGTCAGGCTAGCTTGATTCTTTTCGGCTAAATTTTGTCTAATAATGGATTGGTACGCTAGCTTAAGGTGTATGGCTTTGTTGGTAATGGGTAAGAGTGTAAGACAACCACAGGCGCAGACAGCTCGAAACGGGAGGGGCCACCTTTTTAGTGCTGTTTCACTTCAATCCCCAATGACACATTTAGGACCACTTGAACTGATTCTATTTTTCCCAATTGATTCCAAAAAGAGTGCAGCGTCCGCTTATGATTCGTTTTCCAAAAAATAATTATGGTAGTTTTTTTTTTTTTTTTTTTTTTTTTTTTTAATTTTTGCTAACCGGGTATGCCGGTGGACAGCGGACCGGTCTCGTATTTGAGCTTTGCCCAATCCATAGACCATGGTCTTATCCAAGGATTAGTCCCCGGCATGTGCAATGCCCGCACTTTATATGCACCATGTAAGTGAGGGAGTGCCCTTGCAGGTGGCCCTTGAGGCACTTTATATGCACCATGTAAGTGAGGGAGTGCCCTTGCAGGTGGCCCTTGAGGAATTTTTGCTCATTCTAGGTATCGAGCTCACAATCCTATGGGGTTATTTTTTGAAAAATATTTACCAAACAATTAAAGATAAAACTGATGATCCTGTATTAAAAACAACCCAGCCCACTCATCATCTTCAGTATTATAAAAGCGACATGAATTGTCCACAAAAATAACTGATTATTCAATTACCAAACATCATTAACAACCTTCATACTTACCTCATAGTCCATTTTGAGAATCCCTCAATTTCTTGCAGCATTTTAACTTGATTCATGCTTTCTTGCCTCAACATCTATACACTACACCTCAGTACTCAAGTACAGGAAATTTGTTGCAAAACTTCAATACTGCACAAACCCAAACACACCCTAGAGTTCCAAAACACGCAATATGGTAAGTAGAATGGCGTTAAGGGCCATGATCTCCCAACAACTAGTTGGACTGGTCTAAATTAGAGGAAAATACATTAATATGGAGGGGGAGGCACGATCAGCAATACAATTATAAGAAGTTAGTTTAATAGTAGTATGGCCATCAACATTCGAATTACATTTACAGTGCTACCATATAAAATACAGTAACATTGACAGAGGTATAAAAGCTTTGGACCCCAGTAGGAAGCCAAATAATAAAATACAAGATTTTATCCTATACTGCCTACAACCTATTTCAGAAAATGAAACCAAGAAATATACCCAAAACCCCAAAAAGATGACACTTGTCAGTGACGTCTTCGACAAAGGTGAACCTAAGGAGGTCTCCTCATATCAAATATATACCTTGCAGAAACAGAACAACATAAACTTCAAGAAGCATCAGCATTCAAATCAAATAAACATTCAACATTGAATAAAGAGAAGGCAAAGAATCAATCGATAATGTTTCCGAAAGGATTTAGCTATATTTCCTATTCAAGACTTTGTGTAAGGATGTGTTTCAAATTCTGAGAACAGAATTTAGGAACTGACAAAAATTTATTGCACATGTAGTTCAGAGTAAAATAAAGGGTATATTATAATTAAAGAAAGCATTCGTAAGTTCATTTTATCAAGTTAGACTGCGATATTTAGGTTGCCGATTGTTTGGGTTTAGGGTCATTTTTTATCACTTTTATTTTGTTGGGATTAGTTTAGATTTATTATATCCTAGTTTAACTGTTTTTTTTCCAGTTATTTTAGGACTTTGATTTGAGTTTGAGAGCTGTTCATGTCACTTTTATGTTGATTTTTGTATCATTTGAAAGGTTATTCAGTTACTCTGCAACAAGCCAAAGATTTTGTGAATCCAATGTGTTTTGAGAAAGTTATGGTCAAAATAATGATAGGGCATCAGTTTTATATGGGATTTGTATTTCAAGGTCAACGTTTAAACCATGTGAGGATTAGCGCTTAAGTTTGACACATGAGAGACTATAT
The DNA here is from genome assembly GCF_017979445.1 of Akebia trifoliata. Classification (NCBI taxonomy): domain Eukaryota; kingdom Viridiplantae; phylum Streptophyta; class Magnoliopsida; order Ranunculales; family Lardizabalaceae; genus Akebia; species Akebia trifoliata. Next base: position 2,740,671 of record NC_141380.1, on the reverse strand, counting down.
ACATGACTATTGTAATTGATTATATAAAAAATGAGTCATGCTGGAGTAACATTGAAATGTACATCGATTCTGACATTTTGTTGTGGTGGTGCACACATAACCATAGATGCTTTTCACTCGTATCTCGATGAAAATCATCTATGGTTATGTGTGCACCACCACATCAGAATGTACAATTGATGTACATTTTAATGTTACTTCAGCATCATCCTAAAAAAAATTATAACTCTCTTCTAGAGATTTCTCCAATGATTGGATATGATGTGATGCCAAGAACCCTTGGTTGTGATACGGTCACTATTCTAACTATGTTCAACCTAGGTTTCTAAAATAGTGTTCAGAACAGATTCTATAGACCAATGCCAAAAAAAGAACCCAAGATTCCCCTTTATGAAAAAAGGATCAACTAACTGCTGCAGAAGTGTATTTTTTTTTGCTCATACCAGTTTTTTTTTTTTTTTTTTGAATCTTGAACATGTGGCTAAGTTTTATCTTGATGCTCACAAAAGACATTTGGTTTCAGTTTATCAAACTTTGCAAGCATATTTTAAATTGCCCTATATCCATTCGTTAATTATTGGCTGGGTCTAGCCGTTATCAGCTCAAATCTGATTAGACCCGACAAGGTCGGGTTCAACACTCTTTATTATTGGTTCTAGTTCTACCAACCCACCCAGACCGTTTATATCTCTACCAAATGAAGCCTAAGAATCAAGGCATGCACTTCAACAGTACATTACTCCATTCTGCTCACACACTGAGTGCACATAATGAACTAGATCCAAAATTGTCCCCTCAAGAAGGAGAAAGGGGGGGGACAAGCAAAGTAAGGAGCCCCATATAGCTCCAATTCACCAAATACCTAGGCCAACTGTAGGAAGGAGATGTAAATTTTTGGCTTCCCTAATGTCACACCACATCTATTCATAAGGTCGAATGTTGTCTTTTAACCTAAAATAATGCAGCTATTGATGTCAATATTAATTGCAAAGCAAGGTCCTCACTTTCCTATGAGCAAAACAAATAGCGGGTACAAAACATTCATTTGACTTATCATTGAGAATGTAATAAGGAAATAAGCAAGGCATGATAAAAGTGACAAGGTAAAGATTTTAAAAGTACTAAGGCCATTGTTATATTCACTTTAGATGGTTGATTTTCAAATTGCATTCATGTGTTGAAAATCCATGTTCTAAAATTAAACTACATGATCCCATCCTAATCTACTACCAAAAATAACTATGTTCCACCAAGCCTCTTTTTTCATCTGGACGACAACTCTTCATAAGATTCTCACCATGGATAATGTCATTAGGAGAGGCATAATTACAGCAAATCATTGCGTTATGCACTAGGGTAATGGGGAATCTGGGGAGCATGTGCTAATGTATTGCAAGTTGGATAGGGAGATTTGGTCACATTTCCTCACCTGGATTGGAATCTGGTTGCCTCCATTCGTGCTTCATCCAAGAGTTGATTATCAATTGGTTTTGGCTTTTTGATGTTCAAGAGGAAATTGTGGAGTATTATCCTGTTCATCGTATATTGGGGAATTTGAAAGAAAAGAAATGCCAGAGTGGTTGAGGATAAGGCATGCTTGGCTCAAGAAATTGTAACTTTGGGCTGCTTTTCTTCTGGTGTAAAATTTTCGAGGAATCCAGAGGGATCTTTTTTTAAAACTTCATGGGGAGATGGCATTGGATCTGCAGTATTTCTGTGTAATAGTTTTTCTTTGTTTGGTTGTTGTAATGTGCCTTTTTCTTTGTCTTGGTTTAATCAACTCGACCAAGCTTTTACTTGAAAATTGTGAATAAAAAAGGCAAACACTGACAAGTTTTGCAAATCCAATTATATTGAATCCTAGTCCTCACCCTGAGATTTACACTTGAAATTGCTTCTTGCCTCTCCCACAAACACCAATATCCAGTTTACAACGTTAAGTGTCTTTTCCCAATCCTTGAACATTGTCAGGTCAAATCCTATTCTTGCCAACAGTATACCTCATTCCCCATCTCACAAATAGAACCAATTTGTCCACCATATCCAATTTCCAGTCACCGCTGCTCTAATGATACGACTCATTCCCCATCTCATGGTCAGAACCCAATTTAAGTTTGCAATGTCACCCAATGGTCTATGAAGAGAAGAAGACAATCCAAAAAACTTTTCATATGGTCAGTTTATACAGTTATATTGTAGTCCTGACTAGACATAAACTAGTATAAATTTTACTTGACACATAGTTGGCAAATTTGAAGAAAAACAAAATAATGCTATACTACAAGATCATTGAAGGGCCCTAAAAGCCAATAAAAAAGAAGGAAAGAAAAGTGATGTTATTAAAAATTCAATTAGAACACTAAGACACTGTTACTGGATCTCAAGGCATCATTGTGATCTTCAATCCTTATAGGGTGTTTCAGATAGATAATGCAATTTAGAAATAACATTAATGATCCAGAAACAATAAGAATGTGCAAACTAAAAAAGCTGGAAAGGAGCATCTCACACTGAACGTTCCCAATGTTTCTTCACTAGCATTTGAAGTGCAAGGATAACAAAATGAAGCAACACATCATTGATGCTGTCATAAAATACAAATAAAATCTCAATAAAATCAAAACAGAACAAAACGAACCAGTAAGAAAAGCAGTGATATGGTTTAACTTGTGCGAACTAGTAACAAGCCACAAAACAGATCTTTGAACATACTTTGCCCCAGAAATAAAGTGAAAGAGTATATTTTCCTGAACAAAATTAGATTGTATGAAAGTAGAAAAAGGTGCAGGAGAAAATTGTTCATGCTAAGGATCCAGTTAATTGACTTGATTGGAAAAACTAGTGGTCCTTCCAACAGAAATGTGTCTGTAGAAGCACTTGCGTATAGTGTGGTAAGTTCATTGGAGGTGTAGAAGTGGGTGAGATAAGGTTCTGTAGTTGTATACCAGACTGTGTATGATTGGGTGTGACATTGCAATTGTTTTTTTCCAGTCATACGAAGTAATTGCTCAATTCAAGAGTGGATCCTTGATATATTATTTGCATATGAAGTATTGTAAGTTGACGACACTGAGGCAAACAACGTAAAACTAGACCCTGAACACAGAGAGGAAGAGCAAGTAAAATATGGATGGCCAGGAAGTACCCCAAAGGGAAAATTTTAGCCATAAAAGATCTATTCTTCATTAAGGATGGAGAGATTGAAGATGATATGCCTGTAGAATTAGAACTAGATGGTTAAAAGTGGAGGGATATTTCTGGAGTGCTATATGGCTGACTCATCCCAGTTAAATTAGAAGGATACATTTATAAGACTAAAACCGGCTATGCTTTTACGAAGTTGAATGTTGGGTAATCATGAAACGAAATGTTTAAAGATTGAGAGTAACAGATATGAGGATGTGAGGTAGATGAGCGGAAAAGCCAATATGGATAAGTGAAAAAACTAAAAAAGATGAAATTAGAAATTACCGCATATGTAAAAAAGTAGGGATACCCCCAATAGGTGATAAACTAGGAATAGTCCCAATGGGTGATAAACTAGGGAGAACGTCGAATGAGATGGGTTGATCGTCTACAACAAAGACCAATAACGGCCCTACAAGGAGCATGCAAGTTGCAGGTTCTTTAGAAAGAGAATACCACAAATTGGGCATGGATTGAGGTGGGGAGAGTCGCTATGAGCACACTTAAATTACCAAAGGACATGGCTTTAAGCCGAACTGGGTGAAGAGCATGATTTGTTCAACAGACCCCAAAAATTTTTAGAACAAGGCTTTGATGATGGGTCTAGTTTTTTCATTTTCCCATTTTTTAAAGTTTGTGATGTATTTTTCACCTGCCGATATGACCAACCTCTTCTATCTCACAAAACTCACAATACCCTTCATGTTTTGCCCCACTACATTCTTTGCTTCCTTGTCAGCACTTAGATATTTTCATAATTTTCCTAGCTTCTGGTTCATCGTCAAGTCTAGTACAAGTACTATCTGATTCCAAAATGACGATTTTTCCACTCGCTGTTTACACGTCTATTATGATGGAAACATTTTTCTCATTACGGTGGTGACTTTTTTTCATAGGTAAGGCAACGTTTTGATCCCACATCTGTGATATAATGACTTACTTTACCAACTTTAACAAGTTGGCATCTTCACAGCAGTGTCCAATTTGGTGAATAAACTCCAGCTGGTGTGTGCTCCTGAGTGTATTAATGGCTTATTTAGAAGATTTAGAAGTTATAAGAAGATGGCTAAAAAAATTCAATTGTATCTTTCAACAAATTAATTTACTCACAATGGCTGCATGAGCACATGGAAGGTCAGAAAACACTACTAGAAACAAAATAATCTTTGTTTGTCACAAAAACTAGAGTTCAAAAAAAAATCTGGATTAGAGCCAAGTAAAACAGCAACCTGAAAACAATGAAACTAGCATAAACCATCTGAAAGCCAAAAAAAAATAGATATGGAACGGTGAATCACCTACAAGTTTCAGATGCAAATTACTGAAGAAACAAAACACGAATCCCATCCAGCAAGCAATGAAGGTTCTTCAGTTCTAATCATTTGGTCCATGTTGCAGTTGCCAACCATGACTAGAGTAAATTTTCACGACATCTAAAACTGGCCTTCCTGGACTTGTTTGCGTCTTCATGTAAGATATGGTCACCGGAAGATCTACAAAATGAAGGATAAAAAGTCTAACAATTTTATAGGGTAAAAAGAGAGGATGATATTATGAATCTCAAGAAGAAATAAAATTTCACAAGTTTAATGCGGTACAATGACATAATGGAACCAAAAAAGCTACTTAAACTTTCTGTCTCTTGGCATTGTCCTCCTTGATTCATAAGACCATACCAAAAAAGCTACTTACACTTTCTGTCTCTTGGCATTGTCCTCCTTGATTCGTAAGACCATATCCATGGCCATCTTTTGGTGTTCCCTTGTCTGTGAATGCAAGTCTAAGGCCTCAACTGTTACACAGTCAACTTTGCATATGAAGCACCATCCTGTGCTCCCAGGTTTCCTCTTTCTTGAGAGATCAAAAGACTCCATGTCACCCTAATGACATATGAACAAACAGTAACACTCAACTACACCCACACAAACAAATCTACCGTTACATGTATCTTATTTGTGCACACCATACAAATTGCAACAACACGTGTTCACAGGTATACAAGAAGCTTATGCGCTACATAGCTATAAATATATAGATGCCAAAATGCCTACAGTTATTAATGTGTGGCCATGTATGTACGATTAATAAAGAGGGATTCTATTGCCATGCCAACTTTTGCTAATGCCATCCCAATTCATATGGAAATCACCAAAGAATTAGCACACATCTTGGGTGGCATTAGCAACAATTGGTGTGGCACTAGAAGTTCTCTTAATAAAATAGCCAAGAATAAGACAAGATACTCACTGCATTAAAAAATCCACTGTCATTTGGATATCCATGGATAGGGAAGCTGCCACTGAGTCCTGGCTCAGTTATACACGCATGATTAGGTAAATTGCTTCCAATTGAATCACCAATACGGAGATTTGAAGGCAAGTTTCCAGGCCCACCCATCTCTCCCACCCGTAAATGGATTGGCGGAGCACTGGACCCAATCTGCTCACTTATTTGCAAATTTCCAGGACTACCAAGCTCATCTCTGCGCAAGTGGTTAGGCAGAATTGGAAATATTTTTTCATTAAAGGAATTGCCATCAGAAGAGGGGTTGAAAGGTTTAGATCTTTCACCAAAAACCCGTGACTCCCTTCCATCAATATCTTCTAGGCATCCAAATCTACTCGAGGGAATGTCAGGGTATTCTCTACCAGGACTTCTTGATAGAGGCAAACCACCAAACCCATGGGGTGCCTTATCAAGAGACTTCGATGAGGAAAAGTAACTTTCAAACCTCGGCATTGGTTCAGCATCCACCAAATGAGCTGGCCTAGGAAATTGCTTGAGGTTGTCTTCAAATTCTCTCTGATCGATAATGTGCCTACTTCGTTCAATTGAGAAAGACTTAAAGCGTTCTCCCTGCAGTGGATTGAATCCTTCTCGTAATTGTTTATAACTCTCTTCTGGTAAAGGCTTGAATCTTTCCTCCTGCAAACCAAAAGGAAATGATGGATCCTGTATACCACCAGCGAAGCCCTTGCCAGGGCCCCCACTCATTACCCTAATAATTGACTGCATAATAGATGACTGCCCAAAGGGAACATGTTCTGCATATCCAGGTACATGTGAAAATGGTTGTCTGCCATCAAAGCTACTAGGTCTCTTATTTGCAAACGTTTCAGCATCCATAGGATTAGTAGGACGTGGTTCATCAATATGACCATCAGATCCATGTGGAGGTTCTCTTGCTATCATGCCTCCATGTGAATCAAATGTGCCATGATACAGCCCACACTCACTTTGAATTCTGGGTCCAATAGCATGGGCAGAGGGCACATGACCTTGATGATAATGCCCTTGAGGACCAGATGATTGCGGTTCAAAACCTCTATGAGAAGGACCCAAAAGAGTGGGTCCCCTCCTGAATGATGCCAAGGATCCCACTCCTATGAAACCGCCAGGTGGAACTTCAGGATGAAAAGAACCCTGGTGGTGCTGTTTTGAAATGAGTGGACGTAAATGCTCAGATGTGATTGGAGGCTGCCCTTGTGGCGGCAAAGTTCCATGCAAATTATGGCCATGTGGCCTCAAGTGGACATGCGGCTCCCCTGGCACTTGCATCGCATGTGGTGGAGGCATGGGTGGCTGTAACATCCAATCACGTAAAAAAGGCGTTTGATGTGCTTGGTCTTGCATTTGAGGAGGAGGCACATAATGCATAGGTAATTGTTGGTTATCAAGAACTGAATGGCCAGGCTGCACAAAGTTATTGCCTTGCATCTGACCAATAGATTGTGAAACAGCTTGTGAGACTCTATCGGCTCTTGGGAAAGGCTTCATAGGTCCACCAGCAACCAACCCACTATGAGCCATATGTGAATCTGCCATATGCATTTGCATCTTAACATCCTTCCCTTCAAGAACCACTGTTCCCTGCAATGGTTGAACCTGAATCTCCTTGTCTTCCTTCGGAGAATTCCCATCCTGTTTGGGTCCACAGTGAGGAAAGTTTCCCCGGTCTTTGGCTGTAATCTCACTTGTTGAAGGCTCCAACTTTGAAGTTGCCTCTTTCTTCACCATCTGTTTAATTACAGGCTCTTCTGACTCATCTCCTTGTGCCTGTGAAGACTCTGAAATCCCTTTGACATGAAAATTAGGCTGGTTACTCCTACCTTCATTTTCATTAACTGACTTCCCTTCATCATCCAAAGATTTCAAATCACTTTCAGACCTTGGAATTTTAAACTCAACTGAATCAGCTCCTCGAGAAGGTGTGGTAAGCAAACCATTTGCTTCCTTTGAGTCAGCTTCTAGCTCAGAAATCATGGTAGTTTCAATGGAAGAAGCCTGAATCTTTCTCAGATGGCAAAACAGACAAAGAGGGTTGCAAAACAGTCCCACTACCAAATTGTAGAAGCGCGGATTGCTGAACATAACCAAGCTGTTGTTCAGAAGTTGACTGTGGACGGATGTTCGTCCTTGTTGGATAATTTTGATTCAGTAGCGGTTGGATTGCACTGGACTGAATCAGTTTACCATGGGCAGGTCCACCAGAAGCCTGTTGAAAAGGTTGATGTGACACCCCATGATTTGGCATCATCGACCGACCTGCATGATTTTGGGATTGATGGGGTGGCATACCATGTGTTAAGGGAACATTCTGCTGTCCATGCTGCTGCAAAGACGCCGGAGGGCCCTGGGGACATAACTGAGGCTGCATGAAATTTCCAGATTGATGGGCCTGATTGTGAACCAAACCAGTTGTTTGCCCAGGAAATGAATGGGGATGATGTAAATGCTCATGGATCGGCTGTTGAGGTATAGGTGGTTGTTGGGGTGGATGCATACCAAGATATTGATGCATAGGTTGCCCGGGTTGATGAGAATGCGGATGTACCGGCTGTTGTTGTGCAGGAGGCATGCCTCGTGGGAGATGCGTTGGAACATGAGACTGAGGTGGACGCATCTGAGGCAATTGTTGAGGGAACTGACCTGGAATCTGTTGTGGGGCACCTGGCAGCATTTGTTGGAGAGGCTGAGGTTGGGGATAGGATTGATTTTGTCCCCGAAAATGTGGCTGAGGCTGAGGCTGCATATGGGGAGGACGTTGAAGCAGGGGTTGAGGATGAAGTTGAGGTTGAGAAAGGGGGTGTGGTTGAGGAAGCTGTACTTGGGGAAGGGGCTGCTGATGTTGTGGCACATGTGGACGTTGTTGTGAATGAGACTGGACTTGAAGTTGTGGGGGATGAGGTCGAGCTTGTATATGTAACTGAGGACGTTGGTTCCCCTGGGATGGTGGGTGAGTCTGTGGCTGCATTTGAGGACGGGGTTGAGGTTGGGGTTGGGATTGATTTGTCACTTGGATTACATGTGGGGGATTAGTCTGTATATGTTGCTGATATTGCAGATTGGCATGTTGTTTATATGGATCATCGGGGAGATAATGTTGATGATAAGAGTCATATCCGGGATACTGTCGATAGTGTTGCTGCTGCTGATACCACTGCTCCAAAGTTGGGACACTCTGAGCTGCAGCTTGAGGCTTAGAATTTATATTTTCTTGACTTTGATCTTGGCTAGGTGGTACAGGTGTCGCAATCTGGATGGACTGGGCTTGAGAAACGTGGTTCTGTTCACCAGAAACTATCATTCCAGGGGCAATCATCGCGTTCTGACCACCCGATGTCTGCTGTCCCTGAGGCTACACGCCCTGTAGAACAAATATAAACAGTACAAGAGTATAACAGAACTATTCAAAAGAGACATAAAACCAAAAAAAAAAATGATGCTTTGTTACACTCACCAGGCAGTTTTGTGCATGTTCTTGCACTTGACGGTGCACAATTTGGGTCCCACACTTGTTGCATACAATTGGGGAATTGCCGAAGGCACACTCATTACAATGAGTTGTGCACTCTGACAACTGACCTTGCCATGAACATCCACTCTGGTGATAGAGACAATGAACGGCTATTTTTCCTATAGTTTCAGCAAGTTCTTTGTTTGATTCTATCAAGGGCTGCGGAAAATGACATGACAATTTTATCAAACAGTTCCAGCAAAAAGCTTAGATTCTTACTAAATATGTCAGAAATGGTAAGAAAGAACCTAGGAATCTGCTTCTGTCACAAGGTAGCCATCATATGGGCACGCACGGCTTGTGCTTACAATGTATGTTAAGCAAGGCCTGCAGTACAAATGAGTGCACTGTGATTGTAAGGCTTCACTTGGGTAGACAAGAAGATGACAAACAGGACAGAAGTATTCTCCAGAAAGAGACTGAATGTTTAATATGCACTCATTATCAAACCCCATTTGGACTGCAAGAGGCTAGCTTCGATTCCCAAAATGTAACGGAAACCAACCCAGATAGAAGAATAAAAGGAATCCTGTGCTACAGAAAGGAACGATGTGAACAGGGATGCAAAGACACCAATATGCATGTTAACTACCTTCCTATTGAATAACAACAAATGTACCTTCCTTCATAAAGTAAAACACCACCAAAAATAGCTAAATTCAATTGAATGTTGACATGCCAGAATAAAATAAAGCTAAGTAGCTCAACATGAAAGATTTAAGGTATGATATTAATTGTTTTTTTTTAGATATGAAATTTCATTAGTAGAAAATACTGCAGCAGCCATGATGAGCGCCCAACAAAGCAACAAACAAAGAAAAAGTTGTTAAAGTTTCTAAATGAAAAAAGTCTTTGATAAACTGAAATATTAGAGAGAGAGAGATAATCTCTCGTAGGATTACAATAAATATAAAAATTACAAAGTTACATAACCACCTAAACATCCCACGTTTTCTTAAACTACCCATTCTTATCTAGAGTTTTGATATGGTGTATCACAATTCTTATTTACGAAATAACACCAATCTCTTTTATTTATAAACTTTAACATGGTATCAATGCCATGACCTGCTCTAATCTTACGATCTGGTCAATCATGATTCTTACATATTTATATTTCACTGCCTTATTTCCTTTTTTTCTTCCTTCTCGTCCATAATCTTGCTCTTTTATTTCACATTTTCAATCTCACCAGCATCATAAACTAAAGCTTGACCGTGCCTCTTTGGGTTAAAGGGGTAAAAGAGGAAAGACAATAAAGTTACAGAGGTTTTATTGGAAAAGGCGATGAATGGTAAAGGCAATAAAGTTGGATGGGTATTATTGAAAAATGGGGAGAGGAGGAAAAATAATAAAGTTGGAGGGTATTATTGGAAAGGGGTAGAAGAGAAAAGGCAATAAAGTTGAAGGGTATTCTTGAAAAGGGGTAGAAGAGAAAAGGCAATAAAGTTGAAAGGTATTCTTGGAAAGGGAGGAAAGAAAAGGGAATATAATTAAAATTGTTCCCTGAGATGTGCACGAGATTGAATCTGAACTATGGGGATAAACATTGGGGGAAGACAACGGATGTGTTTTATCATAAAGATTCATTTAATCTAATGATCTTCACTTTCATTATTCTTAATCTCTATAGAGAGATAATCAAGTCAAACATTCCAATCAATTACTTTTGGGAGAGATCATGACAGATCTGATCTAGTGAACCACTGGCTCCAATAGACTCTAACATGAACGAGATGTGACAAAGATGGACTTAACAGACATATGTGCGATTGTGAGAAGGGTAATAGAGATTTATGTTATTTATTAAATAGAGATTTATGTTATTATAAGAATTGTGATACACCATCTCTCTCTCTCTCTCATACAAGATCCCACTATTCTATAAAAAAAAAATCTTCTAATCTCTTTGATAGTCCAGCTCCAATCCTCTAATCTAAAAAAAATTCTCATATATATATATATATATATATATATATATATATAAATGCATATAAGAACCCCATAGTGAACTTAATTATAACTATAAGTCACGTAACTAGCTTTATTTATCAAAAAAAAAAAAAAATTATAACTATGAGAAGATGGGGAAAATAGTCTTGACAACTAAACAGAAGCTCAAGCAACTTGACATCAACGGGCACTAAGATTATTATTCAAGAACGACACATAATTGGATTAGTGCGGCAGAGTTTAATGTGAATATCACAATCTGCAGAAAACTAGACCTAAGATCAATCAGACGGATTAGAAGGCGCATTCAAGATTAGTGAACAAGAATGTATATGAGAAACCATGTAAAGAACAACTAAAAAATTCAAAGAAATTTCAAGAAACACTGCAATAATGGCATAAATGTAAAATTGAATCCACAAAGAAAATCAAGAACAAAAACGAACGATAAGCGTGAAGAAAGGAATTAATCAAGTAAAAACTGAGATTAATCTGTGGATGTAGATTCGTACCTGAAAATCTTCTGTACCTGATAGATTCGAGAAGATTTTTAAAAGCTTAGACCCTGTAGCAGAGGTACCTATAGAGAAGAATCGATCTAGGGTTTTTAATGAATAATACAATTGTGAAGATTTTCAGAGCGAATGATGAAATATAACAACGAGAATCCAAGCTTTTGAGTTCAGAGATTATAGTTTTGGAGGGAAATGAAAGCTTGTTCAAGAGAGTGAAGCAAGACAGTAGAACGAATCGAAAGAAAGAAACGCCAACTCAAAGAATCCGCTATTTATAGGACGTTGGCGCCGAAGGAATGGGTCGGTTTCGGTTCGGTTCCTATAAAAACAGAAACCTGTTAAATGAAAAAAAATCAAAATCAAAATCATTACCAAAAAATAAATAAATAAATAATCCTTCTAAATATTAACATATTATCTGCAAAATATCAAATTAATAATAATTTATTCTATTAAAAATATGATTTTTTTGATTTTTTTTTTCAAAAATTAAAATCCATCTTCTTTATGCAATTAATTTAAGAAGAGATGACCCATTTTAAATTTCAATATTTAATTTATATGAAAAATTGAAGAACTTTATATAATATATGTTAATTTTAAATTATAGAAAAAAACTTGAAATCATGTATAATGTAAAAATAAAAAATCGATTCCAAATACCCATCGGTTAGAACCTAATGGTTTTGGTTCCTAAATGTTCAATTCCATATTAGACCCAATTATAATCGATTACAATAAAAAGGGAACCAGAATTGAGGTTTTGATTCCGGTAAATGGGTATCCATTGACACTCCTAGTTGGCGGCATATCAATCGTAATAGAATGGCAACCGTTTTTTGCACGCGATGTATTTTAGAAAGATCCTATTGGAATACTAATTTTTACTTACAAAACACCGATCTTTTGAACTAAAAATTGGGAATTTTTCCCAAAAAGTGCGTAACTCATGTCCAAATTACAGTTTTCATACCTTGGCCATTTTAATTCCCAAAACATGCATTTCAAGGGAATTCGTCACTTTTATATTCAATGAATTCGTTAGATGCATAAGAGTACAACAAACAACAAATTGTTAACATGATTATGTATTTTGTCCAAATTATTAAATCAATTTTGTTTTTCAATATGGATCGAGAACTTTATTTGTTTATGGGTTACGGGCTGAGCCAAACCAACCCCCCTCCACACACAAAAAAAAAAAAAAACAATAGCATCGTTTTTTTTCAATGCTCGTAACTTTCTAACCCTTTCGAGTGTATTATGTCATACGAAGAATTATTGGAAACAAAAGCGATTGAAACGTGATGTCACAAAAAGTCGTGATGAATGCACGCAGTTTTGGTATGTGGCGAATGTGGCAAGGGCACATAAACCATAGATCTTTTCATTGGGATGCACAACAAAACGATGTGCGGTTTTGTGCCTTTGCCATGTAAGTCGCATGCCAAAACCACTTGCATTCATCATTATTCTTACACAAATTAATGTTTATCTTGGAAAAGCTTAAAAAAGAAGCAAAAGTTGGAAGCACTAAGCAAAGACAAAGACAAGTTGTGTCCCACTTATTCCCAAAATGACATATATTCTACCACAAACCTATTAAGTTGTGTCCCACTTTTCTCTCTTCCACCCTCTCTAATGACATTTAAATATAAAAAATATAAAAATAAAAATACATTATAATTTATGATTTAGATTAATAGGTTTTAAACTTTTGGTATGTTAATTTAATTATTCTTCTATTAAAATTCGATTAAATTAATTAAAGGATTTCAATTGAAAACATTGTAGAATCCACAATATTCCCAAACAATAACTTCTTGATTAAGTCACAAAAAGCGCTTTTCGAGCAGAGCAGGTTTTATGGGACCAATCTTATCAAGATTGACATAAAACAACATATACCAATTAAGATCAACATGTATATCAATTATGAGCCCTTAATAATTGAAGAATGTATACTTCCCGGAAACTAAATAAATAAAAGGTGATTTAGACACCCCCTTTCCATGAACATTTGAGAGTACCCCTATCTTATCAAATTGATAATGTGTCCCTTTTGACTTCATTCTTCATTGATAGACCACTAAACAATGACCAAATGCCCTTGTCTTCAACCTATAAACAAAAATAACAGTCATCCTTAAGCTCAACCTTAAGTTAATTCATCCTTTTCAACTTATCATTAGACCCCATGTAGAAAATCATATATTTTCTATCCCAAAATTCCATTATTATCTAATTCATATTCATTTTATTGTCAATTTAATTATCAAATTATGTCAATCCACCATTTTCAATGTCATCTTAATCTTTGTAGAAAATCCTTTTTCTTTTTTTAAACCTAAAATTCCATCATTTTATGATTTTTTTTTTTTTTTTAAATCTTATCTTGCCTTCTGGTTTGGAGGTTGAGCCATGTAATCTTAAGATAAAACGTAAGGACAACAAATTTTACAAGAGCTTGATGATTGGTTTTGAGGAGAAAGATCAAGGGATTCTGACCAAAGGTTAAATATGGGAATTTTAGTTATTTTGTATTAGTTTATTAGAGAAGGTGTGAACAACGTTTGAAAGCACAGCCACATCACAAACATACAAGTATGCCTAATGCATAAATTACATGCTCAAACAATAGAAAAAGTGGACCCACTAAGAGCAACTCCAACGGGACTCTCCATAATCACCAGGCATTTCAACTATACTGTTTATTTTGAATATTCAAGGGATATGCATTTTAACCGTGCTATCAAAAATGACTCTCCATAAACTTATAGCCAATGGTCATCTTCATTTATCATCCAAAGTAGAGAGAGAATCTCATTCTCTTATTTTGCCTATTAGAAAAGCTTATCTCCAAAATATTTCAAAATAAAACGTAGGATGCAGAGTGCATTAGAGTCTCTTTAGAGCCCTATGGCTCTCCAAAACGGTTGTTGGGAGGATATGCAAAGCCAAAGTTTGAGTACATTGGAGTTGTTTAAAATTGATGTTGTTATGCTTAAACAATCCAACGTACAAAACTCAAAAATAAAGTGTAATTTTTTTATAGGTATTCTCAAGGATTTTGATGAAAATTAGATATCTCCTTACATTATCAAGTTGAAGAGATATTGTTGAAAGTATTTCACTAGAGACTGCAAAATTATCAAATTACCCTTATCTTTAGGATAATATTGAAATAATATTAAAATATACATCATGGGGGATATTTATGTCGTGGATGTCTATCAGAACCGTATATGCTTTCATCGAGATTTCGTTTATATCTCGATGAAAAACATCTATGATTTTGATATACATCCATGACAGAAGTGTCCCCCCACAATGTACATTTCAATGTTATTCTAGCATGACAATTTTGACTTTTGAAAATCAAATGCCTCCAACTTATTACATTTCAGTCTTATTAAACCTAATGTCAAAAAAACATCAATTTTATTTTCTAAAGCATTGTCTTTGACATTTGAGAGCATTTATGCCGTTGAGGTTTGAAATCGGAGATAGAAAATATTGGTAATGGATTAAAATTAGGGTAATTTAGAAATACTCCAAATTTTGCCAACTATGTTAGGTATCTTGAAATACTCTCTTGACGTTGGTCTTATTTGAAAGATCAATGCAAAATGAGTTAAATACCTTCATCTACAACCTCTAGTGAAAATCCTTAATCTTTCTCTCTGAAAATCTATGATGTTGGGATTCTTCAATACCATCTTAAATTCATCATATTCAAAAATAAAAATAAAAAAGTAATTTAGATATATCTTTCAACATTTTGATAACTTAATCAATAAAAAAAAAAGTTGAGTGACTTTAAAATCACATCGATTCATGCTTTGTTGACGTGGAGGTGCCTTGAACCATAAATGCTTTTTATCTACACGTCAACAAAGTGTGAATCAATGTAAGTTTTAAAGTCACTCCAGTGCTACTCCCACCACACACCAATGGGTTGGCCTATTTTTTAATGTGTCAATTATGCAATAATTGATGTTGGTTATGCCAAAACAACGAGACTTAAAAAAATATACCCCGCTAGGATTTCGTGAAAATTAGAGATACCCCTGTTATCAAACTGAAGGGATGTCCCTTGACCAAAGTATTACACGAAACGTTAACAAAATGGACCAAATTACCTTTAACTGTAGTATATGTTGCCATAATTCATTATTTTTATTTTTTTCGAAATCCTATTGTCTTTGACATCTTTACCTTCAAAGATAAAGATTTCCATTAACACACCTTGTTCTCAACAGTTGGGTATAGAATACTTAACAGAGTCGTGATGAATGCACATGATTGGGTACGTGGCTAACATGGCCAGGGTACAAAACCAAGATCTTTTTCATCGACATACATAGGAAAAAGATGTGTGGTTCTGTGCACGTCCGTATTTCTAAATTGTCCTAAATTAGGGCTCAAGTAAGTAATTAAGTTGAAGATAATGGGCTGTTTTGAAAAAAAAAAAAATTGAATGATACTTACAAAAAGTCCAAATGAGGGTATTGCTACAATATCAATCAGACTCTAAAGGAAGACCAAAGTCAAAAGGCATGCCATCCATTTTGAAAATTAGAGGAGGTACCTATAATTTTCATCAAAACCTAATGGGGTACCTAAAATTTACCCATCTCTGAAAGATTCAGTATGTTGTAGTTGGCGATATGGAATTGGAAAGACAGAGAGAGTAACAGCAACGTAGAAGCATAAAGGTTTGATAGTTTGCATGAAAAGACTTTCCTTAATAAAAGCTCGCCACGTCTCTCTCTCTCTCATTGATTCAGATTCAATCTTTTTTTCCTAAAAATTCGAAATCTAAACTACTCCTCGAATGCCGCAAACCCAAATTATAAATTCAAGGTGGCGGTTTCATTCTCCCCTGACCCGGCCGAGTCGTCGCCCTTCTTGCAAGATCAAGAATCTTCATCCTATCATAAATCGGCCGAGTCATCGTCTCTGTTTCAAGATCCAGAGCTGGTCATGGACGTCCCCGAGTCCGAATATGGGCCTACGAAGGCCCATGACGAAGAACACTTCGCAGTTGAAGTACCCAATACAGCTCATCAGATCAGCCAAGGTTTAGTTTCTCATTTTCCCCCTTTTTTGTTTGGTTGTTCTTCAATCGAAGCTCTGTATAATTGTCAGAAACTATGTTAATTTTTTGAGATTTTAGTGTTAATTGCGAAACGAAACCCCTAAAATTGGGAGATAAAATCTTGCAAGAAACCTAAAATTCCGGGTTTCTGGTTGTTTAATTTTGTTTTTCGTTATTTCTTTTGTTGTTAGCTGATTTGTTTAATATTAATATTATTAAATTTGTTTTTTTGGGGGGATTTTCGACTTAAAAAATATGTTTGTGCAGAGAAAGGAAGAAGAAATTTTATGAAATAGGAAAAAAAAAAGTGTTAATTGATGGAATGGCTATAAATTGTAAAGTTATAATCTTGTAAGAAACCCGAAATTTTTAGTTTCTGGTTATTTAATTTTGTTTTTCGTTTTTCTTTTGTTGTTGGTTGATTTGTTTTTTTTATTTTTGATTTATTCTTTTTAAGATTTTCAACGTAGAA
The DNA here is from genome assembly GCF_017979445.1 of Akebia trifoliata. Classification (NCBI taxonomy): domain Eukaryota; kingdom Viridiplantae; phylum Streptophyta; class Magnoliopsida; order Ranunculales; family Lardizabalaceae; genus Akebia; species Akebia trifoliata. The sequence continues at coordinate 2,723,647 of NC_141380.1, read as the reverse complement.
AATCTGTTTGTGGATAGGAAGGAAGAACAAATCTTACGAAGTAAGAAAAAATGTTAATTGAGGAAATAGATATGAATTTGTAAAGGTATAATCTTGCTAGAAACCTAAAATTTTGAATTTTCTGGTTGTTTAATTCTGTTTTTCGTTTTTCTTTTGTTGTTGGTTGATTTGTTTTTTATTTATTCTTTTTAAGATCTTTGACTTAGAAAATCTGTTTGTGGATAGGAAGGAAGAGCAAATTTTACGAAGTAAGAAGAAATGTTAATTGATGAAATAGATATGAATTTGTAGGTATAATCTTGCAAGAAACGTAAAATTTTGAACTTTTGGTTGTTGGTTGATTTGTTTTTTATTTATTCTTTTTAAGATTTTTGACATAGAAAATCTGTTTGTGGAGAGAGAAAGGAAGAACAAATTTTATAAAATTGGAAAAAAAATGTTAATTGATGAAATAGATATGAATTTGTAAGAAATCTTAAAATTTTTAAATGTTGGTTGATTCATTTCTATTTCTTGTTCTTCTTTTGCTAATAGTTGATTTGTTATTGACTTTATTTGTTGTTTTTTCTTGTGTTAGATTCTTGGTTTCAAGTAGGATTCGTCCTCACTACAGGTATAAATAGTGCTTATGCATTGGGATATTCGGGCACGATCATGGTGCCTCTAGGTTGGATTGGAGGCACAGTTGGTTTAATTTTAGCTGCAGCTTTATCATTATATGCTAATTCTCTTCTCGCTAAACTTCATGAAACTGGGGGAAAGAGACATATTAGATACAGAGATCTCGCGGGTCATATCTACGGTACACTCGAAGTTTTAAGAACTCTTGATTTACAGTCTTTTTAGTATTACTTATTTGGTTTTTAGTAGAAAATTGTTTTCATTTGATGCTTTAATTTTAATTTTTTCATCTCCTAATGTTTTTATTTGATCTGGGTTCCTTCTTGTAGGTAGGAAAGCTTATGCTCTTACATGGGCATTGCAGTACATCAATCTTTTCATGATCAACACTGGCTTTATCATTTTGGCGGGTCAGGCTCTGAAGGTGAGATCGATTATTTAAATAAAAAAAAGGTTTTTAAAAAAAAAACTAAAAGTTGATAGTTACACTTTATTTGAATTAACTGAAATATCGAATGTTACTGATGTAAACTCATTGTAGTTAGTTTAGTTATTTGTTGGGAAATAGTGATGGAAATGATAAAATCAAAGTAAAAAATAGTTGAAGAAATACAGTTTAAAGAGATCTCTTCTTCACAAATTGAGATAACTAGCTGGTTATTATGATGCAAAATTTTCATTGATGTTGTTTTAATATATTCAATTTCGATGCAGGCTGTCTATGTACTCTTCAGGGATGATCATTCCTTGAAGCTTCCCTACTTTATTGCCATGGCCGGGTTTGTTTGTGCCATGTTTGCCTTTGGGATACCCCATTTGTCGGCTTTGAGGATCTGGTTAGGATTCTCTACATTATTTAGTCTAACGTATATCATCACGGCATGTGTATTGTCACTTCAAGATGGTATGTACTACCATTATGTTTTATCTCTTAAAAGTAATGTCGTGTTTTTGAAAATCACTTCCCTGATCATTTGCTTATCCTATTCTAAAAAAAGTAGTTGTTTATTTCATTTTGATTTATGCTTTCCATAAGTCAATTTTTCAGAAGAATGTCTGTGGTGGTGGTGGGGTCATAAGGAAGATTTTTGAACTTTTGAACACTCTTCCCATTCCTCAATCCTCATCTTGGATACCCTTTTGGGGTTTTGATTTTTTTTTGTTTAACCCTAAAAATCCACCATCTCCTGATTCTTCTTCCAACATCTTATAGGACAGGTTTTTTTTTTTTCCTAAAATAAGAACATTGATTTGTCCCTAAAAATTAATTGTCTTCAACAACTAGAGTAAAATTTTTATAATCTCGAAAATTTCCTGAATTTTTTTTCCGAAACTTTGCCAGATATATCTTTGATCAAACCAAACTAACCTCCTGTCAAATAATTGCCGAATCCGAACTTTGTATCTATGGGTTACGTTGGTCACATAGTATCCCAGAGTGCACCTTTGTTTTGTCTTAATCTTTGTTACATCACTCTTTACCATAATTTCATGGTGGTACTCACAAAATCTGAATTATTACATTGGATATGCAACTATTTTCTTTTTAACTTTGAGATTGGATTTTTTTTCCCCCTTTAATTGGGATGACTGGTCTATTATTGTCTTGTTTTACTGATCTTGCCACCTCCAAAAATGCTTCTATGCTGTTGTTTCTTGCTTACACAAGTTACATCTTGTTATAGGATTGAATTCGCCTGCTAGGGATTACAACATTCCTGGATCAAAAGTAAGCAGGATCTTCACCACTATTGGTGCAGCTGCAAATCTTGTTTTTGCATACAACACAGGAATGCTTCCAGAGATACAGGTGTGGCTAGCAAATCAAATAGTGTCCATATTTACATAGTACAATCAACACGTCTTTCATACACCCATTTGGTTATTTTAAACACTGAAGATTGTTGTATGATGTGGGGCCATTGTAGCACTAGTGCTTTTAGGTTTTCGTTGAATGGTGGACTGATTCGACTAAATGGTGGCATAATTTCCATGAATTTGTATTTATTAAGGGCTCAAAGTACCATATTCTGTTAGATTACCTCTCCATGTAATTTTTTTTTTCTTTCTAGAAAATGAATGTGGCTCAGGTTATATGGTATAATGGTAGTAGCTCCTTGATGCACCTTTTATTTATACAGAAACGTGTAGGTTCTCAAACCAAAACCCATCACGAATGTTTGAAAAACTTGCCTATCAACTTTTAGCTTATGCCTATCTGGCCTTGTTTGGCTGCCATCCTACCACCAAATTCAAATTCTAGATATCTGTGATATTGATGATCAATCTTGCCCCTTTTTAGTAGTTTGAGTTTTTTTTTAATAATCAATTTGGCTGATGAAAACCTAGAAAATGGGAAACCCATTTTTGGGTTGATCCTGAAGTGTTGGACACTTTCTTTTCATATTGTGTATTATGTATTTTCAACTTTTTTGACCTCTTTTAGTTATTCATGGTAAAACAATAACAATTTTAGATCTTTGAAAATAAGCTTGTGGAATGAAAGTGTGAACATGAATGTCATGTGAATGGATTTTGTTTGTTCTTGTAATAAAGTTGTTTATCTTTGGCCATTGAAAATATATGAATTTTGTGGAGATTTAGAATTGTGGAGAGGCTCATGAAGTAATTTTCAGTATTTTACGATTAATGTTCGATTGATGCAAATTGTACAAGAAATTTTAGTGTTCCGTTTGGAGGACATTGTGTTTTGGTGGCATTTTGTTTGCTTTGGGGATACGTAAAGAGTGACTGTTTGCTATTATTTTTTTCCTGTTATGTTATTTTCCCTGTTTTCTTACTTTTGAGGATGGTCTGCTTGACCTAAATTTCAGAATTTTGGTGACCTATCGAATATTGTTGCATACTCCTAAGATTCAATTCTTAATCGGAATTTGATGACAGTTATAGAATGATCGCCTTATGTTTATAATCTTTGTAACATTGTATTGTAACAGGCAACGGTGAAACAGCCTGTGGTTGAGAACATGCAGAAAGCACTGTACTTTCAGTTCATAGTTGGAGGTTTACCGATGTATGCCACTACTTTTATAGGGTATTGGGCTTATGGATCCACAACATCATCATATCTCCTCAACAGTGTCTCGGGTCCAGTTTGGGTGAAGGCAACCGCCAACATTGCGGCTTTTCTACAGACAGTAATTGCTTTGCATGTACTCAACCTCATCCTTGTGTTTAATTTATTTAGTATTTCTGTTTATAGTGGGCCAAAGTCCTCTCTATGTGATAGATCCTACCTTTGAGATATCTCCTAAGCCGAAGTTGAGCCGATTGGGGGTTCATAACCATCCTATTTTTGTACCTTCTTTAGGTTGTCTTGCAGCTTTGTTGATGTGTTAACCTTTGAACATTTCTTTGTGGATTGCAGATATTTGCGAGTCCAATGTACGAATACTTGGATACCAAGTATGGTAGATCCAAAGGAAGTGCATTCGCTTTTCACAATTTGTCATTCAGAGTTCTCGTAAGAGGTGGTTACCTAACCATAAACACACTAGTGGCAGCTCTAATACCATTCCTTGGAGATTTCATGAGCCTTACAGGGGCCTTGAGCACCTTCCCTCTCACATTTATCCTTGCGAACCACATGTACTTAATGGTGAAGAAGAATAAGTTGACAGAGTTGCAGAAGTACTGGCATTGGCTCAATATCTGCTTCTTCGGTTGCATGTCTGTTGCTGCAGCGATTTCAGCCTTTAGGCTCATCATTGTAGATTCAAAAACATACAGTCTCTTTGCTGATCTCTGATGAAGGTGGTGGTTATTTGTTCGTTGAGCCATTCTATACTGACCTTTCTACAACACTGCGCTGACGTGGTGGTGTGCATGGAACTGTAGATGCTTTCACTCGTTCTCGAGGAAAAGCATTTATGGTTTTGTGCACACCTCCACGTCAGTGCAGTGTTGTAGGAAGTCAGTTTAGCATTTATCTTGTGCATTAGGGTCTTGTTACAACCTCAAATCTTATTTGAAACATAAAATAATTATTGTTTTGTCCCTCTCCATTGGGGTGGCAATAGAAGCTCTCTCTCCCTCCCTCCCTCCCTCCCTCTCTTCTGTTTGGTACTAGATTTATGTTTTTCGGTTTAGTATTTTATGAGTCTAATCATAATTGGCCTAGTGGAAAGCCGAGCCTTGATAAGCTCCTCCGGAAGCGTAGGTCAAGTGTTTGAAACCCCACGGAGCAATGAATTCCTTGGGGCCACCCTCCAAGGTCCGGTTGACCCTCAACTCAACCAGTTGCAATTAGGAATTTCTGAGGGGTTGGTGCGTGTGACTGGGATTAGTCTCACCCGAAGGATGGGAATACGTGCGATAAGAAAAAAAAATACTGAAAATGTTTGAATGTGCTACAATGTTTTGTAATGTTGAGATTATAATTTGAGGCAAACCTTGGTAGTGCTTGAAGATTGTGTTTTTTTTTTTTTTTTTTTTGAGGGGGGGGGGCGGTGATAAATAATTTAAGGGGTGTAATAAGTAAAAGTTGGGGTGACAATAGCAGCTCTGAAATATGTGTGGACCCAAGTGAGATTCTATTGCCACACCAATATTTTCTTAGGTCCCAGATACATTTTTAAAATATTTATTAAAAAGGGCATATAACCATTTTGGTATTAATTTTTTACCGAGAAGGTGTACATTATGCAATCACTCCATGATTTTACTTTTGTATCCTTCGGATGAACCTCAAGTAAAAAGACCATTTATATGAAATTCAGAACAAGGATATTACGGTAAATTCAGTTAATTGATCATACAATGCGTCAGCATGTTGATAAATATTTTAAAAACAAATACAGTCCGGTAATTTTGGAATCATACTGTCCATTTTTGTATTTTCCTGAAAAAAAAAAAAGGGTTTCATTTCAATGGCTAGAAACCACCATGTCTTCTATTTATTTTTCATTATTTATCATTTCCCAGTTTTTATTTAACAACAAACTTGCTTTCAATGTACCATTATTAGCCTCATTTACATGAAGAGAAACATGAGAAATTATACTTCACTTTCCAATCAACTTTAAACTCAACAAAACAAATCCCTCAAACCAAAGATGAAGTAAGATGGGTCCTTTGGATCAAAAAAGGCCAAGAGATCATTGCATGTTATACATATGCTACGTGTCTCTCTCCTACGTTGTTCAACCTCACCCCGACACCAGCTTCACAACAATGGTGATGGTATTGAGAACTGCAAGGGGCAGTCTCAAGTACTGGATTGCATAGATAAGCCCTATCACCTGCCCCTTCAACGACTTTGTCCTTCCTCCCGAGACGTCTGAGAAGCTCCATCCTCTTGGACCAAGGAACCGCTCCTCATTCAATATTGCTAATGCATTTGCGAGAAGTAGAAAGCCTTCCAACAATGTCCACAAACCCATTTCCTGCATCATAGATGATTCAATCACTACCTCAATTCCTAGAAAACCCATGTAATCTCATCCCAGTTGCAAGCAATCAGAAGCTGACCATTTAGTAATATGTGCATATAGATTGTACATAAGTCAAAATAGATAGATGCACAATATAGAAAATAGGAACCCCACTTTATAAAACCTCTTATAATCCAAACTTAAGTTACTTCCCTATTGAAAACTCTTCTTGCAATCCTTTTTTCACATTTTGGGCTAACAAATTATGATTCATGCACACAAGGACACAGGAGTTAGAAATACTTCAACCTAGATATGTCATGTAGACGAAATCCATAGAGTTATATAAAATTATGTACTTTACTTTTTTATTATTATATATAATTAGAATAGAGTGTAGTAGGTTCTAGAGAAGTATTGAATGGCATAAGTGCCTATGCAAACCAGTAAGACACTTCGGAAATGTGAGGGACCCAACTTGCTCCCTCTCTCTAAATACAAGCACACGCACGCGGGAATGCAGAAGACATTAGGAAGTTTTATTTCGATAAATAGAAACACCCGAACAGTTTCAGCCTTCACTGAAACTACAGATTGTGTCAACTACCAATAATCATGAAGCAACCAAGAAAGACAAACTATGTTTTATCTCAAATAGAACAATATTTTCATAAGTTAGCAATCAAGGTTATCAAATACAAGTACTGGTAGTGGGCTTAGACCCATAGTCAGTTGGTTTGATACACTGCAAAGCAACTTTGAGGTCGTGGGTTCAAGTCCAACTTACCCCTAAAAAAAAGACAAGTACTTGTAGCCATCAAATAACCAAGAGACTTTTATTTTTTTTTTACAGGTATAGAACAACAAAGAGATATAAATAACGTTATGGCCCTAGTAGCAGTATATGTGCATGTTTAGCAACTGAAATTATCAAGTACATTTACCCATAATAATGAAACAACGGATAAATTAATTTTTTTTTTTCCTAATAGCGACATTTGTGCATATTTAGCCATGTACATTGCGAAGTAGAGATATGGTCTTGCTCAACCTCAATACCAACAAATAGATCATAACATTGTACACAAATGCTAATCTTGTTAGATACTTTCATAGACACAATTTTCACACCCATACCCATGCCTCTGTTGGGTACATATATAAGTGTCCTGGATGGATTACAAGGATCCAAGTCCCATCCATAGTTTTAAATCTCGTCCGATACGGTCTCTGTATCGTCCACCAACAAGACGGATAGACAAGTCAAACGTATGGGACAAGATTTAAAACCATGGTTCATTTTTCTCATTGTTGAACGAGACACATATCAGAAAACTTGTCCGAGACCAAGTGGTCTCATTCATGGACTAGATGTGAAAACGAGTTTTAAAACCATGGTCCCATCAAGGCCACAATGGTGCAATGGAGTCTAATCTCAAACAAATGAAAGCCAAATGTATAATTGAGGGGGGATGTAAGATCCTCAAGAAGAAAGGTCATTCCAGATTTTCAATGAAAGTAACCCAAATCACATTCAAACCTTGCACAAATTTCCTATTCTCTTGGATTTCACCAAAAAACTAATCAGCAATGAGGATCAAGATGACTAAGGGCAATCAAATCATATAAGATTGTTTAAATTCCTGAACTATAATTGGATACTGTTGAGTTTGCCATTTTTGCACAAAAAGATAGATTTTTTATTTTTATTTTAGTTTGATTATATTTTAATTATAAGGACTTTTGTTTTTTTTTTTTTTTTTTTTTTATATAGAAAAGCATGAACAGAAACCTAAAACCCCTTATTGGATCAAACACCTAAATTAGAGAAATAAATTTCTGAAATAAAAGATTTTTGATTACAAATTCTCACCAATAATTTACTGGAAATAAAGATGATTCAAGAAGAATTTCTTAAAACTCAAGTCCAGATCGGTAAAGAGATTCTGTAAGAAATCTTATATAACAACAGAGAAGAACTACAGAAGAGTTTCTAAATTTAATCTTATAGAAGATGAGAGGAATCGACCTGCTATTTCCCACGGATTTCTTCCTGCGAAAGCAATTGATCTGAAAAAATCGAAGAGAAAACAAATTTATTCAAACTTTTAAATAAATAAAAAATCAATCTTCTTGGCTTCTGAGTCGTCGATTCGATTGCTGTTGCGTTCTTTCTAATTTGCAGTTTACTCACTTTTACAGAGATGAAGATATGTTAAAGGCAATAAAAGTTTATTTAAATTACTAAAGTGCCATCCATTTCTATGGACTACGGTTCAGGCTCCTTACCTGCAGCTACATGTTTAATGTTGTGATAATATGACCAGCAAGGTGGCATACTCAAATGACCCATGACGTGGACAAGTTTGGGTATCTTAGATCTATGCTTTGGGATACACAATTACACTTCCCCATAAAAAGTGTATCCCGAGGCATACAATTCTACTGGTCCGAACTTGTCCATGTCATGGAGTCATTTGAGTATGCTACCTGGCAAGTCATATTATCAGGATTCTTTCATTAAGGATAACCTAGGTGAGATCGCACCCCATTCTTATGCCACGTGCTATTCTTTGGGACCCAATGACCATAAAGATATGTGATCCATTCCTTGGTCAACCTACTTACCAAAAAACTTAGTGTTTGATAACTTGTATCCACTTAGATCTAAGCTCTTGAAAAAGAGTTTAAATCTAATAATTAAAAATCATTTTTAAGACAATACTCTAATCATGGATGCATATCACCAATCAAACTAATCTTTTAAGTGTAGATTTACCAAGAGATGGACCACATATCTATACAGTCAGTAGGTCACCAAAAATTCCACTTGGCATAAAATGTGGTGCCACCTAACCTTGGTTAGGAACGTGACACTAGATCCCTACTCAATTTCATTTAAGACCAATCACAGGTTCTTTCATTGTTTGATTTTGGTCCACAAGATATTCTATTTGGTAGGCCTGATTGACAGTCATGATTAACGATTGATATCGTTACGATTTGTATGTATATACATCAAGTTATGGAGCATAATTATAGATTATGGACATAATAATGGTAATCCAAGAGGGGGGTGATTTTGGAGACCGAGCTCACACATTCCCATCGGTCCACATGCATTGATGGGTATCCCAATCTATATGGGTATTTTTGTAATGTTTTTCATACACGTAGACTAATGGGAATGTGTAGTCTTGATGGATATCTAAAACATTGGTTTCCAAAATTGCACTAATCCAGGAGATTGTTCTTGCCTTGGTAATTGAGATAGTCAATGTCAATCGTCCATCACATTGATTCACTGGAGATCCAAGATGACTTGGCCAATATTTTCAAAATTCAGCTGTGTTTATGAAAATTGGATTTTGTAAATTTTTTATTTACAAGCTAGTTGAATTCAGCTCAAGAAGTTCCACATTAGTTTCAGAATATTGGCAAATTGTGAAACACTCATAATGAACGATAATGAATTTCAAAATAAGATATGATAGAAAATAACATAAACATATCTCACGTAAACCTCTATTATGATCTTTATCAAATGTTACATCATTCGAATCAGTTATCAACAATGATCTTTATCGAATGTGAATATTGGATGATACATATTCCTCTGCATCTTGTATTAAGATATCTAATTTTTCATGTCAGAAGTTTCATTCTTTTTCTTCGAAAACAAAACCCATCCGCCGCTACAATCTGGCTTTGCCAACAATGTCGGAACCTATTCTTTTTTACATGTATCGAACTTTTAAGCTATGGGTCTTGTATATTTTACATTGAGGACCATCTATGAGGATTCAACGGCTACATCAACCCAAAGCGAGTGTTAGATCTGCTTTTTCAAGTTCAGTTTGCACTTGCTTCTTAACACAAACACAACCCGGAAAGGGATTTGCGTAGAAGTTCTCCTCAAGTCTTGGGGACTCTCCATGTTGTCTTAGATATGGTGCTCCAAGCCTATCGCCGTGTAATCTCTTAACCTTCGATGAGAATTCTTCCCAAGATATGATACCCTTGTCCAACTGATCAATCAATCTCACAAAATTTTGCCTGTAAAACGTACACCAAAATTATAGATTTAACATGAGTTTTCACACACATTTATAATCCAATTGTCTTCAAATTATGTACCTGTCAGGGTTGATAGTCTTTCGAAATCCTTCAAATCTCCTATGACCTTGTACTGCCTTTGCCATGTTCCCATCATAGGTGTAAACGAAAACATCACTCTCAAGTGCCACAATGTAATCCAATGCGGCAAGTCGGTTTTGAAATTGTTCGAAAGGCTCCAACTCTTCTTTTGTTGCAAGAGTGGAGTGAGAGAAGACATTTGGGTACTCTGCACGGAGTGCAGCGATGCTCCCATTACCAAAAATTTCCCCCGCAACTATGTATATGGTTGTAGTAGAAGGATACCCCATGGCCTTAAGGAATTGAGCGGCCTCTCTAGGCGACATAGGACACCCCCCTTGTTGCCGTTTCTCTTCGCTATCAATTTCTTTCTCCTTCCAATGCTTAACTTTGTACCTCATGGCACGTAGTTCTTTAGACTCGGATAACGTAAGGTTGTGACTACACCCGGTGAATGCAAGCATGTCTTTCTCGTATCTATAATAGACGTAAATAATGTTAATCGAATCAAACAATAAACAACAGAACTCTTACATAAACTATAGGTAGTAATAAATACCTTAAATGGAGAGCAATATACCAAGGATCATTTTCATGTCTAAGTCTATCAACCAATTTCTTTCCAAGGTTTTCAATATCTTTGGTGTATCGGAGAGCCACATAATTTGCACGACACCGCAACCTCTGAACCCAATTTGCAAGTCCATTATTGGCAAGTCGGGAATCTGTGTGGGTAAATTTTATCACTTTGTGCCGTTTTAGTAACAAAAGCATCTCCCCTCTGTAGTAACTGGCCTACAAACTCAATTATAGTTTAAATTATAAAAGGTTAAGTAGAATCCTCTTATATATGTAAATAATTTTGATGATATTTAGACCTTTGACCAAGAAATAGGAGCCTTCCTAAGGGGCTTAATTGCTGCATAATGGGGTGGTAACGATTCCACGATCTCGATATCATCTTTTAATACTTCTATAAAGTGCTTCCAATCAAAAATATCTTTAAAATCACTGCAAAAAATCATATACAAGCAAATCTTATTGTGGTTATGTAATTGTGATTCTACCACTACTAGAAAAAAGACTAGACATCACTTTTTTAATGATTTCTATTCTTCAAATGAAAACGTGCGTGTAAAAGGCAGTTTTTAGGCTCTAATTTATCCAAAAATGATGTTTACAGATCAAACATAAACTGATGTCTCAAGTTCCACACTTTTTAGCACGATCCCTCCACCCGCAAAACATGCACTTTAGATTTAAAATTTGACGTTTATTTTAACAAAAGTGATGTCGTCAGTCTTTTTTTAAGTAGTGTATAGGAATCAAACAAAAACCCATACCTAGGATCTGTCCAAAAGGAATCATGATCTAGAGAAGGGAGAATCAGAGTTGCATTCATGATCTTTGCGATTGCAACCATATCACATATCTACAATTCAAAAGTTATGTTACGTTACATTACGTTACCATGTTAGAAGTTAACAAAACATCGTAAAACTTGGAAAGATCAATACTTACTCCTGTTCTCATTTGGTTCAAACCACCATTAGCATGAACTAGAATATAACCATTTGTGCTCCGTTCTGTCACCAAAAAACGATAAAAGATATGAGAAAAATAAGGGATGAATTAATCGAAGTGAATTATCGAAAATAACTAGTAAATTAAGAACTTTAAACTTACGTATTTGATCCCTTGATCGCCCAACGCATTGATAATAGTTGTCATTGTTTGGTTTCCTCCAAATATCAGGAGTCTGAGAACCCAAAAAGGTTAAGTAGATCTTAGTAACAAAATCTTAAGCCTACAAAACACTTGAGACCCCTCTAGTGAAACACCATAACAAGTACTTTAGTAGCTATTAACAGGAAAAAAAAAACCAAAAAAACAAACCAATTATGCGAATCAAACTCAAAATTAATCATGCAACCTTAATTTTATTTTCAAAATTCATGTAAAATAAAAATATTCAGTTTGTAGTATTTAAATATTATCAAATAACAACATTTTATGTTATTATGCAAATCTTTCATGACATTAAGAACAACCCACCAAAGAGAAAGAATTGAAACAAAGTTAATTAAAATAAAACAAGTCCAGTGTTGGCAAAGTTTCAAATTAACAACAAAACAGTGAGAAATAAGAGAAGGGCAACAACAAAATCTTTGAGGGAAATTGAGATTAAAAAAAAAAATTATTTATGGCTTTGTTGTCTAAATGTATAATCCTATTAAAAACCACAAAATATATAAGAGAAAACGATTTAAATGACTATCATTCTGATATCATGCCCCACCCCTCCAAAATAAATAAATCCAATCATAAAAAATAGATATAAATAAACTAATTAATGAAATATTTCAGTTAAATCACATAATTTAAAATTAAAAAAATGTCTAAGAAGATTAAGAAAAACTTATAAGCTTCAGCAAAACAACAAAAAATGAAAATGTTGGATTACTAATTAAAAAAAACAAAACAAAACTCATGCATTTAATTTGATCCATTGTTTCTATATTCAAGAAAAAACCTTGCAAAATCCAACATGCATTCAAAACCAAAAACAATTCTAGATAAAAATTCAAAAATTAAAAAAAAAAAAATAGTTTTGTTTGTTGTTCAAAGAAAAAAAAATACTAAAAATTAGAAGTAAAAAAAAATCCAAAAACAAAAGATAAAGGAAACCTAGGAGAAGAGAGGATCTTACAGGTAACTTCGAAAATTGTTTCGGCAAAACTTTATTTTTTGTCTCAATTTTTGTTATAGCCATCCGAGTCTCCTTAAATGTTTGAAAAATCAAAACGTTATTCTCAACATGATTACTCAACAAACAAATCTTCAAAAACACAGATAAAAATATCAAACAAATCAAAGTCAACAAAATCCGACGACCCAAATTCTTTCCTGATTTCATCTATTGTAAAATCCCAATCATCCATAAAATCATGCTTTCTACACAAAATATCCATAATTTTGGTAACCAAGCTAATCTTCTACGAAGATTCAAATGTCTTGACACGTGGCATTGGCATCCATCATTATCACTATCGTTAATAGTATCGTTCTCTTCGTCTGTAAATTCGAAATAATTCGATTTCTCTGTGTCCATGAAATCAACAACTCGTCTTCTCGCCATGTGTCCTAAAATTCTTGGACTTACATTGCAGGAATTTATGCCAATAGACAACATTACAAGCAAATAATTACAGAGACATAAAAGTACTAAAAAAAATGAGATAATTGAAACTTGTGAAGCGACGTTAATGGTGTTTTCAAGAAAATCATTGCTTCTCTTGGTGTTTTATTTATTTATTTTTGGTTGAATTTTTTGTTGTGTTTTTGTGCTTATGACTTCCATTTATGTACTACAAAATATATGGCGAAAATTTTTAGTTTGTTTCTGAGTCTTTTATGGGGCATACCCCAAAATGTAGTACTAATTATTAATTCTTCCTTAAAGTTACAACAATTCCCTACACACCATAGTTTTTTTTAACACTTTACAACGATGAGATTAACCCCTTTTTTTTCATGAGTTTGTTGTCTAAATGTATAATCATATTAAAAACCACCAAATATATAAGATAAAATGATTTTAACTACTATCATTATGATCTCATGCATCACACCTCCAAAAAAAAATAAATCCAACCATAAAAAATAGATATAAATAAATTAATTAATGAAATATTTCAGTTAAATCACATAATTTAAAAATAAAAAAGGTCTAAGAAGATTAAGAAAAACTTATAAGCTTTAACAAAACAATAAAAAATGAAAATATTGGATTATTAATTAAAACAAAACTCATGCATTTAATTTGATCCATTGTTTCTATATTCAAGAAAAACCCTTTCAAAATCCAACATGCATCCAAAACCATAAACAATTCTAGATAAAAATTATACATATAAAAAAAAATTATTATTTTTTTTTGAAAAAAGAAAAAGAAAAATAAATAAATACTAAAAATTAGAAGAAAAAATAACCAAAAATAAAGGAAACTCAGAAGAAGAGAAGATCTGACAGGTAACTTCGAAAATTGTTTCGGCAAAACTTCATTTTTAGTCTCAATTTCTATTACAGCCATCTGAGTTTCCTTAAATGTTTGAAAAATCAAAACTTTATTCTCTCTACTCTTCTCAGTAGCCTCAACATGATTACTCAACAAATAAATTTTCAAAAACACAGATAAAAACACCAAACAAATCAAAGTCAACAAAATCCGATAACCCAGATTCTTTCTCAATTTCATCGATTGAAAAATCCCAATCATCCATAAAACTATGCTTTCTATCCAAAGTATTCATAATTCTGGTAACCAAGCTAATCTTCTACGAAGATTCAAATGTCTTGACACGTGGCATTGGTGTCCATCATTATCACTATCGTTATTATTATCGTTCTCTTCGTCTATAAATTCGAATTCTCAGTGTCCATGAAATCAACAACTCATCTTCTCATCATGAGTCCTAAAATTCTTAGATTCACATTGCGAGGAATTTGTTCCAATAGATAACATTACCAGCAAATAATTACAGAGATATAAAAGTAATAAAAAAAAATGAGATAATTGAAGATTGTGAAGCGATATTAATGGCGTTTTCAAGAAAACCGTTGCTTTTCTTGGTATTTTTTTAATGATTTTTGGTTGAATTTTTTACTGTGTTTTTGTACTTGTGTGTTTCCATTTATGTGCTTACGAAATATCTGGCAAAAATTTTTAGTGTGTTTCTAAGTCTTTTATGGGGCAGACCCCAAAATGTAGTACTAATTATTTATTTTTCCTTAAAGTTACAACAATTCCTTATGCACCTTAGTTTTTTCAATACTTTACAACGATGAGAGTAACCCTTTTTTATTTTTATGGGTTCTTTGTCTAAATGTATAATCCTATTAAAAATCACAAAATATATAAGAGAAAGTGATTTTAACTACTATCATTCTAATCTCATGCTCCACCCCTCCGAAATAAATAAATCCAACCATAAAAATAGATATAAATAAACTAATTAATGAAATATTTTAGTTAAATGACATAATTCAAAAATTAAAAAAAATATATCTAAGAAGATTAAGAAAAACTTATGAGCTTCAACAAAATGAAAATATTGGATTATTAATATATTAAAAAATAAATAAAACCCATGCATTTAATTTGATCCATTTTTCTATGTTCAATAAAAAAATCTTTCAAAATTCAACATGCATCAAAAACCAAAACCAATTCTAGATAAAAAATAAAAAAAAAAAGTTATGTTTTTTTTAAAAAAAAACTAAAAATTAGAAGAAAAAATAAATAAAAATTAAAAAATAAAGGAAACCCAAAAGAAGAGAGGATCTTACAGGTAAATTTGAAATTTGTTTCAGCAAAACTTCATTTTTGGTCGCAATTCTGTTACAGTCATCTGAGTCTCCTTAAATGTTTGAAAATCAAAATTTTATTCTCTCTACTCTTCCCATTAGCCTCGACATGATTACTCAACAAATAAATCTTCAAAAACACAAATAAAAACGTCAAACATATCAAAGTCAACAAAATTCGACGACCAAAATTCTTTCTTAATTTCATCGATTGTAAAATCCCAATCATCCATAAAACCATGTTTTTTATCCAAAGTATCCATTATTTTGATAACCAAGTTAATCTTCTACGAAGATTTAAATGTCTTGACAAGTGGCATTGGCGTTCATCATTATCACTATCGTTACTATTATCGATCTCTTTATCTGTAAATTCGAAATAATTTGATTTCTCTCTGTCCATGAACTAAACTACTCGTCTTCTCGCCATGTGTCCTAAAATTCTTGGACTCACATTGCAGGAATTAATTACAGAGACATAAAAGTAATAAAACAAATGAGATAATTGAAGCTTGTAAAAGCGACGTTAAAGGCGTTTTCAAGAAAATCGTTGCTTCTCTTGGTGTTTTTTATTATTATATTTGGTTGAATTTTTTGCTGTGTTTTTGTGCTTGTGGCTTCCATTTATGTACTACGAAATATATAGTGAAAAGTTTTAGTTTGTTTATGAGTCAAAATGTAGTACTAATTATTTATTCTTCCTTAATGTAGTACCTTAGGTTTTTTTAACACTTTACAACAATAAGATTAACCTTGTTTTTTTATGGGTTTGTTGTCTAAATATATAATCCTATTAAAAATCACAAAATATATAAGAGAAATTGATTTTAACTACAATCATTCTGACATCATGCCCCACCCCTCCAAAATAAATAAATCCAACCATAAAAAATATATATAAATAAACTAATTAATAAAATATTTTAGTTAAATCACATAATTTAAAAATAAAAAGATATCTAAGAAGATTAAGAAAAACTTATAAGCTTCAACAAAACAACAAAAAATGAAAATATTGGATTATTAATAATAAAAAAGACAAAACCCATGCATTTAATTTGATCCATTGTTTCTATATTCAAGAAAAAAAACTTTCAAAATCCAACATGCATCCAAACCAAAAAAAAGAAAAATTCAAAAAGTTATGTTTTTTGTTTAAAAAAAAAAACTAATATTTAGAAGAAAAAAAAAATAAAGGAAATAAAAAAGAAGAGAGGATCTTACAGGTAACTTCGAAAATTGTTTCAGCAAAACTTCATTTTTTGTCTCAATTTCTATTACAACCATCCGAGTCTCCTTAAATGTTTGAAAAATCAAAATTTTATTCTCTCTCCACTTCCCATTAGCCTCAACATGATTACTCAACAAAGAAATCTTCAAAAACACAAATAAAAATACAAAACAAATCAAAGTTAATAAAATCCGATGACCCAAATTCTTTTCCAATTTCATCAATTGTAAAATCACAATCATCCATAAAACCATGTTTTGTATAAAAAATATCCATGATTTTGGTAACCAAGTTAATCTTCTACGAAGATTCAAATGTTTGGACATGTGGCATTGACATCCATCATTATCATTATCGTTACTATTATTGTTATTTTCGTTTGTAAATTCAAAATAATTCGAGTTCTCCATGTCCATGAAATCAACGACTCGTCTTCTTGCCGTGTGTCATAAAATTCATGGACTCACATTGCAGGAATTTGTGCCAACAGATAACATTACAAGCAAATAATTACAGAGACATAAAAGTAATAAAAAAAATGAGATAATTGAAGCTTGTGAAGCGACGTTAATGGCGTTTTCGAGAAAATCATTGCTGTTCTTGGTGTTTTATTTATTTATTTTTTGTTGAATTTTTTTGATTTTTTTGTTGTGTTTTTGTGCTTGTGGCTTTCATTTATGTGCTACGAAATATATGGCGAAAATTTTTAGTTTGTTTCTGAGTCTTTTATGGGGCATACCTAAAAATGTAGTACTAATTATTAATTCTTCTTTAAAGTTACAACAATTCCCTAAACACCTTAGTTTTTTTTGAACACTTTACAACGATGAGATTAACCTCTTTTCTTATGAGTTTGTTGTATAAATGTATAATCATATTAAAAACCACAAAATATATAAAATAAAACGATATTAACTACTATCATTATGATGTCATGCCCCACACCTCCAAAATAAATAAATCCAACCATAAAAAAAAATATATAAATTAATTAATTAATGAAATATTTCAGTTAAATCACATAATTTAAAAATAAAAAAATGTCTAAAAAGATTAAGAAAAACTTATAAGCTTTAACAAAACAACAAAAAATGAAAATATTGGATTATTAATTAAAACAAAAAACAAAACCCATGCATTTAATTTGATTCATTGTTTCTATATTCAAGAAAAAAAAACCTTTCAAAATCCAACATGCATCCAAAACCAAAAACAATTCAATATAAAAATTATATATAAAAAAAAAAATCTGTTTTTTTGTTCAAAAATAAAAATAAAAATAAATAAATACTAAAAATTAGAAGAAAAAATAACTAAAAATAAAGGAAACCCAGAAGAAGAAAGGATCTTACAGGTAACTTCGAAAATTGTTTCGGCAAAACTTCATTTTTCGTCTCAATTTTTGTTACAGCCATCCGAGTCTCCTTAAATGTTTGAAAAATCAAAACTTTATTCTCTCTGCTCTTCCCATTAGCTTCAACACGATTACTCAACAAAGAAATCTTCAAAAACACAGATAAAAACGCCAAACAAATCAAAGTCAACAAAATCCGACGACCCAAATTCTTTTCTGATTTCATTGATTGTAAAATCCCAATCATCCATAAAACCATGCTTTCTATCCAAAGTATCCATGAATTTGGTAACCAAGCTAATCTTCTACGAAGATTCAAATGTCTTGACACGTGGCATTGGCGTCCATCATTATCACTATCATTACTATTATCATTGTCGTCGTCTGTAAATTCGAAGTAATTCGATTTCTCTGTGTCCATGAAATCAACAACTCGTCTTCTCGCCATGTGTCCTAAAATTCTTGGACTCACATTGCAGGAATTTGTGCCAACGGACGACATTACTAGCAAATAATTACATACATAAAAGTAATAAAAAAAATGAGATAATTGAAGCTTGTGAAGCGACGTTAATGGCGTTTTCAAGAAAATCGTTGCTTTTCTTGGTGTTTTTTTATTTATTTTTGGTTGAATTTTTTTGATATTTTTGTTGTGTTTTTGTGGTTGTGGCTTCCATTTATGTGCTTACGAAATATATGGCGAAAATTTTTAGTTTGTTATTGAGTATTTTATGGGATAGACCCCAAAATGTAGTACTAATTATTTATTCTTCCTTAAAATTACAACAACTACCTACACACCTTAGTTTTTTTAACACTTTACAACGATTAGATTAACCCGTTTTTTTTTATGAACTTCTATTGGCACCCCAACTTTTATATACATATATATATGGGGCGCAGGATCAAGGGACATATGAAAAAAACATATGTAACACCAATGTAAAATTAATAAATTTTCAAAATATGGGGTAGAAGTTTCGGATTGAGCTGATTTTTTGTGAGGATGATCTCTATGATGGGAAGATCATTCGGAAATAAAATTAGTCCAATCTGAAACTTCTAACCTTTAAAAGTGATTTAGAATGTGGATCGTCGATTTTTTGTCAATAATTTGTAAATCACTTTTGATGGATTTAGAAGTTTTAGATTGAGCTGATTTTTTGTGAGGATGATCTTCTCATCATAGTGACCATCCTTGCAAAAAATCAGCTCAATCCAAAACCTCTAACCCATATTTTGAAAAACCATTGTTTTTACATATGTCCCTTGAGCTGCACCCCTATATATATATATAAAAGTAATAAGAAGGTGAGAAGGGAAATCCTGGAGTGACCTTGGGATTTAATGCAATTCTCACATTTCTGACGTGGAGCTGTGCCCACAGCCAAAGATGTGAGTAAAAAGCATCTATGGTTATATTGCACCTTCGACATTAGAAATGTGAGAATCGCAGTAAGTCCCAATGTCACCCCAGAATTTCTATTGCCACACCCATTTTTGTTGTGGTGATTTACATATGCATTGGTTTGGCGTGTTAGCAAAAGTTGGTGTGGCAATAGAATCGCTAAAAAATAACTCATCATTTATGATAAGTACACTCGTCCTTCCTCTCTGAAGTGGGTGGCTACTAAAGTTGCATTCCACATACAATGTCTCGATCTCTTTAAAGAGAAATACATCCTCAACAACAACAAGAAAATAAAAGATAAGCATATCTATTTGAATTCATGGATGACTTATGGGACTTCTTGTAGGTTTGTAGCATGAAAAATTGTCGAAAAAGACATTTAAGGCCGTGTTTGACACCTCTCAAAGCACCAACAAACAGTTTTGTTGGTGTTTATCGTTTTTTGCATGTGTTTGGTTGTGCATCCTAAATCGATTCCCACTCCAAAACTTTCACATGGAGCTAATTTTTTTTTTTTTGGGAGAACTATAAAGTTTGAGAGCTTCTATTGCTACACCATCTTTTACTAAGATCATCCCAAGACATGTGCTAATTCTTTGTTAATAACTTATGAATATTGTGCTCTTAGTAAGAGTTGGTGTGGCAATAGAATCTCTCTAAAGTTTTCCAAGCCATGGGTGTTCAAATCTTACCATCGCCAAACTCTCACTTTTTCAAAAGAATGAATTATTTCCGTAAATTGCCAACCCAATAACGATTATAATAGGGACCACTTTCATTGGGTTGGGCCTATGTGTAATTAAATCAAAACGTTGAGCCCAAATATCATCATTCACTGGACCCTTAGATAAAGCCAAGATCAACCTTATGGACCGGAAGTTTAAGCCTAGTGCGGGCAAAGTGGGCGCACAAGATAAAACCGCCACGTGGGCAATGGACCACTCTTTGGGCCTACAAATCAAAGTCGTAGAAATGTGGAAATCAACGATTAGAAATAATCAGGACTTTAGTGCACGTAGGTTGTAGCGGAATCTCCGTGATCCTGTAGTACCGAATCCCTTTTCATTTTCTATTTAAACAAAATGTTGTTCGCGATTAGGGTTTCTGTTTGTGTTTCGCGGGGCGTCTCCACTCATCTCCAGTAAAGAAGAGATTTCAGGATGAAGGGGCGCCAAGGAGAGCGAGTCAGGTTTGATCTTCTCTCTCTCTCCCAAACCCTAGTTTTTTGTTCAAATTTTCTTTGAAATATTAAGATTTCTAGTGATTTGATGATCTTTAATTCTATTATTTGAATCAGACTCTATGTGAGAGGGACGATTCTTGGATATAAGAGGTATAAAGTTAGATATCATTCAACAAATCCAACATTTTTTTTTTGTTGTTGCTAGTTTTAAAGATTGATGGAGTTTTTGTTTGATGGATTAGGTCGAAATCGAACCAATATCCCAACACTTCTTTGATCCAGATCGAAGGCGTGAACACTAAGGAGGAGGTGGCATGGTACTGCGGCAAGAAAATGGCTTACATTTACAAGGCCAAGGTCAAGAAGAACGGATCTCACTACCGATGCATTTGGGGAAAGGTCATCAGGCCCCATGGTAACAGTGGTGTTGTTCGCGCCAAGTTCAAGTCCAATCTGCCCCCCAAATCTATGGTTAATTATAAGCAACTTTTACTCTATTTTCATTTTTTTTTGCAATTTTATTGGAGGGCTAATGGAGATTTAATCTTAATTATTGTTTGATTTTGCAGGGATTTAGGGTTCGAGTCTTCATGTACCCAAGCAATATCTGAGGTATTATTACCATTTTTTTTTTGTATTTGTTTAGCCTGTGGTTTACTCGGTGTGGCTGCAATTTTTGGTTTAAGACTGATACTTATGAATTTGCACTCTTAACTGTTTCATTTATATTTTCCAAGTGAAACTACACATTTTTTTAAATCTTTTTTTCCACATCAATCATTGACAATTGGTGGGGTTAGAAATGATGGAAATATTATTGATTATCAGTTCTCTATGTTGGTCACTAAGGACTTTAGTTATGGGTTCTACTTGTTTGCAATTTTGAGTATGGACTTGTCTGTATGTTATTGGTGGAATTTGTGTAACAACGAAATGCAAATGTTGGGATTTGCTTATTATAATCCATGAATGCATTCTTTTTCTTTTTTATTGGATCGACAACGATCAAATTCTTGATATGTTCCTGCTGTAATGTACTAATGCTTGAATTTTTTTTGATTGATACTAATGCTTGAATTAGTAATCATATGGGCGATTATCGCCTTTTTTTTTTTTTTTTCTCCGGTGTGGTTTTATGTAAATATAGATGGCAGTTTGAGGATTATTGGTGAATGAGAGGAATTGAATTTCATTTAGGTCCATCCTGTATGGAAAGTTTATAAATGAAAATTTCCTTAAAAAGGACCTTACTGTTTTTTTAGAACTAGATTTTCATTTACAAAATTTTCTTAATTAAATTAAATTTTGTTACTTAACTGTTACTTTTTTAGGGCAGTATTATTATAATTATTTATATTATAATGATTTATATATGGGGAATGCTAACGTCCAAGACTTCATGGGGACTTTAGCATTGCCCAACACCTTTTTTTTTCCAATTATACCACTCCTGGTTTTGTCTTTTAGTGAAAAAGACAAGGGTATGTTAGTCTTTTGTACACACACGTGTGTGTGTGTTTTGGTTGTATGATCCTACCCATTTCTTTGTCTTAGATTTTAGATCATTATTTTTCAGTTGTTCCTGCGATTTCAATACTTAGTGTCATTTATTTGTAAGCATAACTTCTGGCAGGGGCTAATGGAACTATTTTCTAGTTTACAGACTTCCTTTAGTGTACTCCCACAGAATATATGAACTTGATTTCTTTATATGGAGGATGGAGCTTAGAAGTGGTTGATGCCAGTCCCCTTCATGTGTGCCCTGTATTCATTGAATGCATGGAAGCTTGTTTTGTGTGGTACATTTGCCATTCCTCCCATCAATTGCACATGTTGTGGAGAAATCATATATTATAGTTCAGTGGAGCTTTGCCACACTAGTTGAAAATTTGTGCTTGGCTTTCAAAGTAGGTCCTAAATGGTTCCATGTACAAGTCAATGTAGCCTTAGTGCTGTTTCTACAACAGGAGTTTGAAATCCACCTTCAACTACTAATCTCGCTTGCCTAGCAAAGGATATTTTTCCTCATGACCACACTTCTTGTATACACACGCACACCAACGAATCCTTTTTACAAAACCTGAGGACCTTTCTTGATAAATTTGTGGATGATTCCATCACTTACTGGTTTATATTGCAACGTGAACATGTTTTTTTTCCTGATATATCTTATGATACAGATATATGTGGTTAGTAATACGTAATGTTTTTCACTATGGATGTTTTTATTAATGATGGTTTACTGATTATAATTTTATTTATTTATATTAATGTGCCTCATTTATTTGTTGGTGCAGGTCTTAGGTTTGGGAATTGCAGTTGGAGATTCAGTTATGTTAGATTTGAGTTGTTGAAGTTAGGTTTTGTTTCTGTAATCCATATTCAAACTTGAAGCTACTGAGTTTTTTCCTATCTAAAAATGATTTTGATTTGCTGTTGGTTGTTTACTTGACATAGAATACTTTGTGTGTGTGAACCAAAATTGCATGATTTGTTTAGTCGGTTGAATGATTTACCATGGGCCGTACATTACTTCACTTTTAGTTATTGAGACCTACTATTCAAATTGCTTAACTGATGGGACAAAGATTAAGATTATCATCATATGCAGTAAGAACATATTATGGCTCCTCTCTCTGCCAACACAATTTATATTTTCTAATGGAATTGAAGTCTATTTGAAATCAATTTGAACTTGTGATCAAGGATAGAAACTTCTATGTGAACAAGAATATTTTGATAAGTGTATATGATATCCAAAATGATAAAAAGGTTTTTGTACTAAACTAATTCATTGAAATCCATGATATTTTTATTGGAGTGGCAACTCGAGAGAGCAACAGGTGGTGAATGATAAATACACGACTTGGTAGCTAGAAATATTTGTATCTAGGTAGGAATGTCATTCGTTGGTGTTTCTTATTGGATTTATTGTAGTGTTTGATTGGTATGTTTTAATCTTTAATTGGGGGGTGATTAATAATTTAAGAATTGAGGTGTAATAAGTAAAGTTGGGGTGCTACTAACACATCTTAAAGAAAAAGGTGAGACGATCTCAACTGAAACTATAACTCACCAAGTGAACTGCACAAGAAAAACAATTTCCAAATTGGATTTTTTCTTTTCATTTATTTTTTGTTTTTAAGAGCGGAGGAGACTGACTGGCGCAAGGTGTCGGTTTGTTCCTCGTCATATAATAAAATCCAAAGAGCAGAGCGGTAACTCACTTCTGCTTTCTCTAGTCTTTGTTAGGATTATAAATTATAAAAAATTCGATTAATTTTTTTTTATTTTTTTAAAGTAACAACTTTTTTTTATAGAATTTATCATAATAAATTTCGATCCTTAGACCCTCGTTTAACTAAATAAAATAAAATAAAATTCAATCCTTAAGATTTGAAATTTATTTATTATTATAAAATAAAAAAATTTGGTCTAAAATAATTCGACCTTTGAGATTTAAAATTTATTTTTTATTATAAAATTAAAAAATTTGGCCCGAGAAAGTCAAGCACCACTAGACCGACTAGTTCTAGTATAGCTTCAAGCTTAAATTCGGGACTACAATATAGTTTTAGTCTAAAATTCGGGGCTTTTGCTTTACGGTCAGGGCCAAATTAATTAATTAATTTTTGTAGAGATGAAAAAAATGATTTTTTTTTTTGTTGTGAAAGATGAAGAAAAGGTTTGAAATAAATAAAAGGGACAATTATCAAAAAAATACCAAAAAAAAAATTATTTATCAAAATAAATCCAATTTTTAAAAATTTTCAAAAAAGATACAAAATCGGTCTTTTAAAGACCGGTTTTTCTCTCTCCTCGATTTTCCTCAAGACTTTCTCTCTCCTTTAATATTAAATTTTTTTTTAAAAAATCGGTCTTTAAAGATCAGTTTTTCTCTCTCTTCATTTATTTCTCTCATCCTTTCGCTCTCCTCTATCATTTAAAAAAATGAATTTTTTTTAAAAAGATTTTTCTCTCTCTTCATTCATTTCTCTCACCCCCCCTTTCTCCTCCTATTATTAAAAAAAAAAAACGAATTTTTTTTAAATATATTTTTCTCTCTCTTCACTTATCTCTTTTACCCTTCTCTTCTCTTCTCTCCAAAAGAATTACTTTTTTTTTTTACTTTTTCATCTTCTTCTTCTTCAACTAAGGTAAATCAAAAATTTGTTTTTATTATTTTATCTCAAGATCTTGATCTCAAGATAAATGAATGAGAGAAAGAGAAAAATATATTTAAAAAAAATTTCATTTTTTTTTTAAATAATAGGAGAGAGAAATGGGTGAGAGAAATGAATGAAGAGAGAGAAAAATCTTTTTTAAAAAAATTCGTTTTTTTTTTTAAATAATAGGAGAGAGAAAGGGATGAGAGAAATGAATGAAGAGAGAGAAAAATCTTTTTAAAAAAATTCATTTTTTTTTAAATAATAGGAGAGAGAAAGGGGTGAGAGAAATGAATGAAGAGAGAGAAAAATCTTTTTAAAAAAAAATTCATTTTTTTTTTAAAATAATAGGAGAGAGAAAGGAGTGAGAGAAATGATGAAGAGAGAGAAAAATCTTTTTAAAAAAAATTCATTTTTTTTTTAATGATAGAGGAGAGAGAAAGGGTGAGAGAAATAAATGAAGAAAGAGAAAAACCGGTCTTTCAAAGACCGATTTAAAATTTTTTTTTTTTTAAAATATTAAAGGAGAGAGAAAGTCTTGAGGAAAATCGAGGAGAGAGAAAAACCGGTCTTTAAAAGACCGGTTTTGTATCTTTTAAAAAAATTTTAAAAATTGAATTTATTTTGATAAATAATTTTTTTTTTGTATTTTTTAGGAAATTTGATTTCAAGATATAAAAATCTTGAAGATGGCTAATAAAAAAAATAACATATCAAAAATTGTAAAAGCAAGAGGTAAGAAAAAGATGATTAAAAAGAAAATTAAATCTGAAATCCTGTGTTCTTCCATGGTTCTGTATCACTGAAAATGTGAAATAAAGAAAAGTGGTTGTAGAACTTCAAATTACACTAAAGAACACACACAAGTACCAAAGCATTGATAAAATCTATTGCCAAAAGTCCTTTAAGGGAAGAAATTTTAATTTTTTAATTGAAGAAAAAAAAAATCACTTTTAAAGGGTCAGTTTTGATTCCTTTTGAAAATATTTTTTTAATATTTTTTTTTTGTTGATAATTTTCCCTTATTTTTTTTTGAAGATAATGGATTTTCATAATTTTCAAAGATATTGAAAAAATTGTATGTGAAAACAACTTTTTTCGTAGTTACAAAATTCTTCAATATTTTTTATTTTATTTTGTAAAATTCTATTAAGGCGTTAGTTGATTAATTTGACGAATTGATAAATTAATTGACAATCCCTCGATTAATCATAGAATGTCATAATATATTTACCCTTCATCTCTAAAATTTTAGCTTTCAACATTCAAACATCAAGAAGAAGAGAAGAGTTAGAAAGTGGCTGAAAATGATAGGTTTTGGTAAGAAATTCAATAAAATATTTTGTTTAATCTTATTATTTTACGAAATTTTTTTGAATTGAATCTTCATCAATTCAATTTTATTAATCTTCATTAATCTTCAAGTTTATTATTTTTTTTCTTTACCATTTTAATTTTATTGTCTTTCCTCTCCTCCTCCTCATTTATTTTCAATAATATCCCTCTAATTTTATTATTTTTCTTTTTTTACTCTTTTTTCAATAATATACCTCCAATTTTATCATCTTTTCCCTTTTACCCCTTTCACCTAGGGCAGAGCTAATAAGGAGTTGGTGGGGGCATTGCCCCATAGAACTTTGAAACACCCTTATATTTTCAACTAATTACATGCTCCATTTGTTATCACTCCCTCACCTCTCTCTCCATTTCCCCCCCCCCCCCCCATGGGGTCTTCTCATATACTATTTGAAAATGATCTAAATATCCTTTTTTTTTTTTTTTTCAACTTCTAACTAAAAACCTCTTAATTTCTCCAAGAAACCATTCAACTTCAAGTTTTTCAACTATACAATTAATCATAACTTGCCCCACTACAACAAATTCCTGCCCCCTACTTTCACCTCCCTTTTTTTTATTCAAATAATATCTCTCAAACTTTATTATTTTTTCCCTTTTACCTTTTTAACCTCAACTTTTCTTAATAATCTCTCTTTAATTTTATTAATTTTTCATTGTAATCTCCCTTGACCTTAACAGAGATTCCTCTGTGGTAGATTACAGCACACATGGTTTGCCATTTTTTTTATATATATTTTTTTCTGTTAATTTAGCTTATTCTTCTCGAACGTTCGAATTTCTTCTGTATATTTTACCGCCAATAACTGATCGAATGCAGCTCTAATTATGATAAAACACGCCATCCGTCGACCCTTCCAACATCTTAAAACAACACCAACTGAGATCCCATCTTTATCCTCTCACAACCCAACTATTTCCCTTTACTACCCCCACCTTCTCAATTCTTGCAAAAATCTAAGATCTCTCCTTCAAATCCATGCACATTTACTAGTTTCAGGTATCAAACAAGACGATTTCACAAACACCCAACTCGTAAACTCGTACTCATTCTTCCATAAATCGAACTTCGCTCGCTCAGTCTTCGATTCCGCAGTACACCCAAGTGTAGTCTTATGGAACTCCATGATCAAAGTTCATACAAGAACAAATCAAAACAAAGAAGCTCTGAATCTGTATCACAAAATGTTAGAAAAAGGGGTCGAACCGGACAAGTATACATTCACATTTGTTTTGAAAGCTTGTACTGGATCTTCAGACTTGGAAGAGGGTGTCCGGATTCACCATGAAATAGCTTTAAAGGGATTGGAATCTGATGTGTTTATCGGTACCAGTCTCGTTGATATGTACTGTAAAATGGGTAGAATCGGAATTGCACGAGACGTGTTTGATCGAATGCCTGAGTTGGATGTCGTTGCTTGTAATGCGATGATCGCAGGGTTGTCTCAAAGCCAGGATCCTTTTGGAGCATTGGGTTTTTTCCGAAATATGCAATTTAATGGGGTTGAACCGAATTCGGTGAGTTTGTTAAACTTATTCCCGGCAATTTCTAAGTTATCAGATATTATCTTGTGTAGGTCTGTTCATGGGTTTGTAATCAGGAGAGCTTTTCCTTCTGTAGTTTCAAATGGGTTGATCGATATGTACTCAAAGTGTGGAGATGTAGATGTTGGTCGCCGGGTTTTTGACTTGATGTGGGAGAGGGACGATGTTTCGTGGGGGACGATGGTGGCTGGTTATGCCCATAATGGTGTTTTCTTGAAGCATTAGAGTTATTTGATTGCTTGAAAAAAGAGAATCTGAATTTAAAGCTGAACCAGGTATCACTGGTGAGTGCTCTTTTAGCTGCAGCCGAGATTAGAGATTTGGAGAAAGGAAGTGAGATTCATGATTATATTGTTCGAGAAAATATTGATTCAGATATTTTGGTTGCGACTACCCTCATGACCATGTATGCAAAGTGTGGGGAATTAGAGAAGGCAAAACAAGTGTTCGAAGGCATTCCAGGGAAGGATGTGGTTGTGTGGTCTGCAATGATAGCCGCGTTTGTTCAAACCGGACATTCAAGAGAAGCCTTGTCTCTTTTTCGAGAAATGCAAAAAGGGGATCTTAGACCGAATAGGGTTACTATAATGAGCGTCCTTCCCGCTTGTGGGGAACTATCTGCTTTGAACTTAGGGAAGAGCGTACACTCTTGTGTAATAAAATCTGATATTGGCTTGGATGTTTCAACGGAGACGGCTTTAGTAGCCATGTATGTGAAGTGTAGATTCTTCTCGATGGCACACATTGTATTCAATATGATGCAGCGCAAAGATGTTGTAACATGGAATGCTTTGATAAACGGGTATGCACAAATTGGTGATGCTAATCATGCCATGGAGATGTTTCATCAATTACAACAAGCAGGGTATCGCCCAGATTCGGGAACCATGGTGGGTGTACTTCCAGCTTGTGTGCTCATGGATGCCCTAGATCAAGGCACCTACATACATGGACAAATTATCAAGAACGGGTTTGAGGTGGACCTTCATGTAAAGAACGCGCTCATCGACATGTATGCAAAGTGTGGAGATCTCACCACAGCCGAATTCTTGTTTGATGAAGCTGAATTCACCAAGGATGAGATATCATGGAATATATTAATTGCGGGTTACATGCAGAATGGTCGTGCCAAGGAAGCTATATCCTCTTTTCACAAGATGAGGTTGGAGAGTTTCGGCCTAGTTTAGTCACCATAGTTAGTGTCCTTCCAGCAGCATACTTAGCTGCCTTGAGAGAAGGCACGGCTCTTCACGCCTACATAATTCAAACAGGGTTCGAGTCTAATGTACTCGTTGGTAACAGTCTCATCGACATGTATGCTAAATGTGGACGGCTTGACTGCTCTGAGGAAGTTTTTAACAGGATGTGCAATAGAGATACCGTGTCATGGAATGCCATGCTTGCAGGGTATGCTATACACGGGCTTGGTGACCATGCTTGTGCACTCTTCTTGAAGATGCAAGAAAGCTGCATCGAGGTTGATTCTGTGTCCTTTGTCAGTGTCTTGTCTGCATGCAGACATGGAGGTTTGATTGAACAAGGGAGAAAATATTTTCATTCCATGATCTCCAAACATCATCTTGAGCCTGGATTGGAACACTATGCTTGCATGGTTGATCTGTTAGGTCGTGCGGGTCAATTGGATGAAGCTTGGGGTTTTATTCAGAGAATGCCAATGTTGCCCGATGCTACTGTATGGGGAGCCTTGTTGGGTGCATGCAGGATGCATTCTAATGTTCGATTAGGAGAAGTAGCATTGGATCACCTTGTTAGACTTGAGCCTCAAAACCCAGCTCATCATGTAGTACTCTCGAACATTTATGCTCAATCTGCGAGGTGGGGTGATGTGGGAAAGATGAGAACGACAATGAACGGCATGGGGTTGAAGAAAACCCTGGATGTAGTTGGGTTGAAATTAAGAATAAAGTCCATGCATTTAGAGTGGGCGATCGGAGCCATCCACATTTTGAAAATATGAGCATATTGTGGGATGGTTTACTTGAGAAGATGGAGAAGATGGGGTATATGCCTGACACAACCTGCGTTCTTCATAATGTGGAGGAAGAAGAGAAAAACTCGTTCCTTTTCAGTCATAGTGAGAGACTAGCCATAACCTTTGCTCTTCTGAATACGGAGCCTGGGCTGTCCATCCAATAGTCAAGAACTTGCGTGTTTGCCCAGACTGCCACACTACTACGAAGTTCATTTCAGAGATCACGGGGCGTAGAATAGTTGTTAGGGATGCCAGTCGGTTCCATCACTTTGAGAACGGGAATTGCTCATGCAAAGATTACTGGTGACGACTATGAAGAGAAATACGTAAACCACTCATCGTACATCTTTGAACAAAAACAGTAGAACCTTCATAACTATGTGGGCTAAGCTCTTAACTTAAATAGGTAGTACAATTCTCATTTTTTGTTATTTTTCATTGGAGATCCTCGAAGAGGACCCATGACACAGTTTAGTTCAGTCATCTCATTTAGAGGTTTTCTTTCGGTGGAAAGAGATGTATAGTCGATTCTTACTTCCAATGGTTTATTGAGAACAAGTTCGACTCCTAGCCCATCACAACTCTTAAATTTTTTAATCTTTCTGGGTCCTCGACATCTGAAGTTTTCTTCCGAGTTTGTTGATCTTATTCTGAATATCTTTATGTGCATTCTTCTCTTAACGAATTTACTTGTTTGTAAGGCAAATTAGTCATAATTAGAAGAAATATTCTTGTTGAAACTCCAAAAAGCAGTAAAGGAGACACAAAAGAACTTGGATGTAGACAGTAAAAGTAGAAATAAACTCACTCTCACATCAATAAATAACAAAAGACTTGGCTTTGGGATCATTGTTGTTTTTCGTTTCTTCATTTCTTATCTGAATTTTTTTGAACTTTTCAAAGGAATCTAATTTGTGGTTTAAGAGTCTTTTTAGGCTAATTTGGTCCACTGGGCTTTTACACTTGTCATTCTTTTATATGGGCCTGGTTCATTTAAGTGGGTGGTTGGAGTTGAGCCTAACTTTTGGCATTTTCAAATTTTAGTGGGATATTGGGTTGTTAAGTGGTTAGGCAAATGAGAGGCTTAGACTTTGAAACTCAAGATTATCTGTCTCTTTCTCTGTTATTCAGTCACTAATTGAAATTGGGCTAACTTTGGCCGAGTTCAAGTCTGGTAAATGTGCACTCAAACCAATTGATGATGGAGAATGACCCTGACTTCCAAATCTAATTAAGATGCTCTCACACAACTTCGAGGCCTACACACCTAAATCGAAAATGGTGTTTTTTTGTGTGCTGAAAATAACATTATTATATTTGAACTGAAATTTGACGCCAACACGTTAATATATATTCTTTTAATAGAATTCTTAGAGTTTATCCATATTTTTTTTTTTCAAAAACTAAAATAACAATGAATCACTTTGATGAACAATTTATAGAAAGATGTTTATTAGGAGTAATGTTAACCAACCAACTACCCCAGAAAATCGATCTGTTGGAGAAGGGGAGAACTATAAATATAAGAGGATCATGGGACTTAAATAAGGTATGACACACCTGAGAGTGGAGGAAAATATACATTCAACATTCCCCCTCACCCATAACGGTGGAAAAATTGAACCTGTGACATATATGAACCTAGTGCTTTGATACCATGAAGACCGATTTATTGGAAAAGGGGAGAACTATAGATATAAGAGGGTCATGGAACTTAAATGGGGTATGACACACCCAGAGTGGAGGAAAATATACATTCAACACTCCCCCTCACCCATAACGATGGAAAAATCAAAGAGTTAGGTGCCCAAGTACAAGTAAGGTGCTCAAATCAATGTTTAAAAAGTTATTTTTGCTCTAACCTTGTATGGGTGGTTTGGGGGGTGTTTCATGTACCAAGGATTTTGGACCAAATACGATGCTTTGAGAGTCTAGTTGCCTCACCCCCAACTAGTCAAGCCTACTAGTTCTGAGACCCCTTCATTTAAATAAAAAAAAGGGGAAAATATTATAATATTTTTTTAAACAAAATCTATTTTTAATTTTTTTTTTACCAAAAATGAATTAAATCATTAGATAGTCCAGCATTTTAAATGGAGGCTAAATTAGTGATGTGTTAAAACACTGGACAATCCAACATTTTAACCATTAAAAGGGCATTTTTAGTAAATTAATGTATTTTAACAAGTTACTAAAGCGATGGACTGTTCAGTGACTTAATTTGGTTATAGTAATTTTAGAAAAAATAGAATTTTTTTTTGTATATATTATAATATTTTACCCTCTATTAATAATTTACCCAAAAAAAAGACTAACGATAAACTGACGCGGTTGACGTAGTATGTTCACAGAACCATAAATCTTTTTCCTTTTGTATCTCGAAAAAAAGATATATGGTTATGTGCATTGCCACAATTTTGTGCATCAATTCAACAATGATCATTTTTATAGAGCTGTTAATTAGAGATTAAAGCATAACAATTAGTAGACCTCCTCTCTCAAAAAATTAATAATAATAATAATAAAATAAATAAAAAATATGCCATATGAAAAAATTGGATGGGAACGAAAGTGAGGACAAGTATAAGCATTAATTACTCAGGGGCCACCCGTGAGGGTGCACTCTCACTTACCTAGTCTGTGTGATGTGTAGGTGTTACACATGCCCTGGGACTAGTCCTTGGACAAGACCATGGTCTATGAACTGGGCAAAGTCCACATACAAGCATGGTCCACTATCTATAGCGATTCCTTGTTATAAATAAAAAAAAATAAATGAGGACAAATTAAAATTATTTATTGTTAGTGTTACTTCAATTTTAGAAAAGCAGAGTGATTGAATAATGATTTTCTAACTAGAAAGTCTTCACTTGATCAATACTCGACTGACAAAACAACATGGAATCATATATCTATTTTCTCGGGATACATTAAGGTAAATCCCAATAAAAGATGTGCATTTGTGTATCTCGAGAAAATAGATTGACCAAGTGAGGACTTTCTAGTTAGAATATCAACACTCAGAATGTATACATGCATAATGTAAGGTAGTTTTCAAGCTATTGACCACGGTGAATCTTTCAAAACACATGATTGACCTTGGGATTGCGTATAATTAAGGTGTTATAAGAAAATGTTGGTTAGGCAATAAAAAATCTTTTTACTAATTATTTTTGTTTATTTAAGATTTAGAATAATTTTATAACATATATTTTTCTCCTTTATAAATGCCAATTAAGTTACTTCAATTTATAACAATGACAAATTACTCTTTCAAAGATATATGTTTTTTATTGAAATTTTCAAAATGTCATAACTTCTCATCAATAAGTTGAGCGGATAGGACTAATCACACATAATGTATTTTTAATTGAATATAAAATTATAATATAATTTTCTCACTATACTCTTCTTCTTCTTTATTTTTTTTGGTTAAAGCAAGGCATCCCACATCCCTTTTGAGATGGGACTGGTCCCTACGGAATTTTCTTACGATACTCTTGAGATAAGGCTTTGGTGATGATGATGATGAATAACTCTCATAAATAAAGTTAGATCGTAATCTTTCGAATACAAAAATACCTTTGGATAGGTGCATATTTTTATTAGTTGGCACATGCAATGCACATTTTTATTAGTTGGCACATGCAATGCACATTTCATGTTACTAAGAAAAGTGAAAAGGAAAAATGTCACTTAGAGTGTGTGTGAAGTATGACTTGAATGTATAATATTTGTATCTCGAGAAAAACAATCTATAGTTTTTTACTACTAGAGTCCTATTTTGAGTGTTATTTCAATAATTCTCATTAGAGAGCTTTTATTATCTTCTAAAGGGTTAATGAAACACCTTTGTGGAGAGTTTTTTTGGACTTTCACTCCTCAAGCTAAGAACTTCTGTTGATTCAATGGCTCTTTTTTGTTGGTGATGAAGGCTTTAGTCCTCTTGTTGCTTTTGAGCTAGTAAAAGATAATAAGGATGAGGTCCCGGTGTTGTGCTTGCCAAAAATTCTTTGAAAATTTAGTAATTAAGGAAAACAAGATGAAATGTTGGGGAAGTGAACAGTAAAATTTCAAAATGTGAGATTCTTAGGAAAAAGTGAAAATCCAATACTCAAGTTCTGAACCCTTTGTCTGTTTTGAGAAGGGATTTTATAAGCAAAACTCAGAGACACGTGTCACCACACGATTAATCTAGGTGTAATACCAAGTAAGATGTGAACTAGATGAAAAATGTTCTTGAAATTCGTGCACATGTTTCATTAATGTTGATACTTAGGTTTGATTAATAGTATCTCAGTACAATTAATGTTGAGTGAGCATGATTTTACTGTTTGGAGGTGGGTGAGTCAAAGAATATTATGTACACCTTTGATTAGATAAATACTTTTAGATATCACATTCAATATCATGAATTGAGTGCGTGGGAGAGCTCAGATCGCCTTAATTCTTTGTCCCATTATGTTTGAGACTCTAAGATTGTGTTGGGTGGCTTCACCAGTCTGGAGGCCATTCTGAACCTAACTTGTGGTCATTTTTGCTAGATTGTAAACTATATTCCCTTTGAGATTTCTTATATGAGTGGTGTTGAATGTTCTTGCTTTGGATGTTCGATCCATATCTTGATTATTAGGATTTTTGAACTAGTGGGGATGGGATGGGATGGGATCTTTCTTCTTGTCATTGTGTTTAGTTTCAGTAAGTATCGTGCTCGATTTCAGTAAGTGCCTACCATAGTTTACATTGATTTCCTAGTGTTTGTGTAGGTTAAGCTCAGTACTTCCGGTAGGATTTTTCTATTTTTTCATAACATGTGTCTCAATCCCAGAGTGGGACAAAAATGGTCCCCATAACTTTTAAGCATTGCTTGCTTGTATTTTTAAAATAAACTGCACAATGTAAAAGAACCTTCTTCTCAATGGGACTCTCAATAATATTTTAAAAAAAGCCCAAGAAGTATCTATCATTTGGTGGTAGGGCTGTTGAATGTTAAAACAGGTACACAACATTAATGGACCATGTTAGCTGCCGAGAAAGGTATGGTCGATGCATATTTGCATATCAGATGGGATTCATAATTTATGATCTCTCGAAAATTTTAGCATTTAATATTGCCCAACGAATGGCCGAGATTTAGTCTCAAAGTTAACATCATTACACGGTAGAAATGGCCTTTTAAGCATGAAGAGAATTACTATTGGCACTCCAACTTTTACTTAATACACTCCAATTTCTTAAATTATTTATCACACCAAAACAAACCATTTGAATATTGCAATTTGCAAAGGTTTGGCTCAAATTGTTATCTCAATACTCAACATTACAATAATTGTCCAATTAATATTTTATTATCTGACTCTCTTACACATCGAAGTATCTTTAACAAATATGACATTAAATGCTCAAATCAAGAAATTGAGGAGGTTGAGACTTGAGATCACCGTGGGTCTGGACGCGTACGTGAAAGATAATGAAGGATCACCTCTACATTTATATACCACAAAAAAAAAAAAAAAAAAACCCTAAATATTAATAATCAAAATTTCCTTTCATCAAATCTTAAAGCATAAATTATTATTTTTTACCGCTTACCAGTTGTTAGGTATGTATATAACAAATAAAATAAACTTTCAAACCACCCAACAAATTAAAAAATGATACACAGCCCCATGACTTTGCAGTTGAATTTGGGGTTAGAATCCCCAACTTTGACTAAGCTAACCAACTACTAAATATCAACGGAGGGAAAAATTCGAGTTTGTTACAAGTCTATTAATAATGTTAATAAAAGGCTCTCGCTCTTCACATGCTCAAGTGAGATCAATGGTGGTCGGGTCGTGTGTGTCGGTATGTTTATGTTTCTATATATATATTTTTACCATGTTTGGCATATACCCCTTGACCTCAAACTACACTCAAAGACAAATGAAAAAGTCATAAATGCCCTTGCCTTCGATCTCTAGCTAGAAACCTTTGATATTTATTCCCAACATCTATCTTCAAGCTCTTCAATGGCTACTATAAATTATTTTTAACATGTTCAACCTCATGTAGAAATCCCTTGATTTTTCCAAAAAAATAAAAAAATAAAAAATCATATACATGATCTTCTATTTCTAAAAAATTCTATCTTGTTCTTGATGTCAACGTTAAAGGGGTATACTATTAAGGTTGAAGATGTTGGAAAAAATAATTTACCCTAAATATCGACGATGACTAGTTTTGAATAGAAAAAAAAAACAAAGATTTTTTGTTAGAAATCACAAAGGAGGGTGTTTAGGTTATTTTTTCTATGTTTTTCAGAGCAGTACAACATCAAAGGGTAAGTTATCATTTTGAAAACAGTTATCATTTTGAAAACACGGATATCTTAAAAATTTACTAATCCATAGAGGGATATTTCTAAATTACTCTAAATAAATAGGGAAAATTGATACTTTATAATCTAATGAACTATAGAACAAGAAGTTCTTAAAAAGAAAGGTGGTGTTTGATTCCGCTTTACAACAACGCTCATGCGCTTTTAGGGGGTAAAAAATGTAACGTTTCAATGTGATTATAGTTTGATATTAAAAAAAAAAACCACATTTATATATCCCTATTTTAATGCAATTTGGATGAGCGGATATCAATAGCTTTTCACATACGTGTTTGCGAGAGAAGCAATTACCGTAAAAACGGTTCCAACGAAATGACTAAAGTAACTTTCGAGAAATCAAAATATTACAAACCATATCCTCATTCTTATACATCTTCTTCGTCCAAAACCTACT
This sequence comes from Akebia trifoliata, assembly GCF_017979445.1. Taxonomy (NCBI): domain Eukaryota; kingdom Viridiplantae; phylum Streptophyta; class Magnoliopsida; order Ranunculales; family Lardizabalaceae; genus Akebia; species Akebia trifoliata. The sequence goes on along the minus strand of NC_141380.1, from coordinate 2,687,117 downwards.
CATCTCTTTTAATATACCCTAAAACGACGTAATTATCTAAGTTGAACCTTCGATCAATGGTAACTGATCTCGCATATCTCTTTAGCATATCTAACTCTGATCGACACACCAAATGTAGGTATTTTTTGTTATAAATGAACTGAAATTTTCTTGGGTTTTAGGTCGACTTAACCTTGAGGGTTTATAAATTGATGAAAAAATCTTAAATCTTGTGATTGTAAAGTTCGATTGATGGAAAAAATCTAAAATCTTGTGGTTTTAATGTCAGATTTCAAATTTTCATGGGTTTTTGATTGACCGAACCATGTGGATTGTTTCATTGATGAAAAAATCTAATATCTTACAATTTTAAAGTTATTTATGGTCAAAAATCTAAAATTTTCATGGGTTTTTTGGTTGACCGAAGCTTGTGGGTTATTTGATTGATTGATTAAATATCTAAAATCTTGTGGTTTATGATTGATCAAACCTTGTGGGTTTATAAATTAATGAAAAAAATCTGATGCCATTTATATTGGCAACCATTGATCAAGAGTATCTAGTTCCCCCACTAGTAGGTCATCATAGCCAACAAAAAATGAAAATACAGAAGGATTTAATAGTCGATGTCATTTATACTTGTAATCATTGATACATTTTCATATTATGTTTATTACTTTATATTATAAGTGTTGATACTATTATTCGATGTTGGGATAAAGATTATATTATGTTTAAGTATATCACCAAGATTCCATATTTATTTATGATTTTTTTGTGCATGATAAATAGCATTGAAGGCAAACTATACATATCCACCATTTTGTTCATGTGATCGAATAATGACATTAATTATATTAACTATGGTTAGAACGGATGCAAATAAGAAGAATAAAAAATATATCTTGTACGTATTTGTTGAATGCATATTTTTTATGTTTTTATTTATTTCAGTTCTACTTATTATATTAGTTATAGTTATTATGTTTAAATGATGTCAAAATATAAATGAGATGTTATGTAGATATGTTATATATATGGGATGTTATGTGGATGTTGGATTATATATTATGTAGGTATTTTCTTTATCAGGAAAATTTTATATGTCCATTTTTAAAAGGAGATTCTGTAGAAATTTTGATAGAATTATAAAATTTATAAATTTATTTAAATTAAAATAAATATTTTTTATAATTTTATATATATATATATATATATATATATTGTAATTATATATTTATTAGGGTATTCTGATCATTTTAATGCATTTTGGTTGCATTATTAACATTAGGGGTATTCTAATCATTTTACCATAATACAGTACAATTCAACTGTTGTATCAAATTCTAGTAAACAACATAACACTTTTATAAGACTCTATCAAATAAGGTTTTTAGTATTCCAACTATTTCTAACAACTACTTTTAATCGTAGAATCTGACAGCAAAAACTGACAATGTTATCAAATGGGGCCAAAATTTTCCTTAATTAAAATTAGTTACTCCAAAAGAACAACAATACTATTTTGTTGAAAATGAGTGATTCCTTATTCAACATCCTATCACATTCTTTTTGGAAATAGTGTGGAGGTGGACCTTTGATAGACACACGATTAAAATGAATCACTAATGTCCAAAATTGATCCTATCATATGATCACGAAGCTTTACCATTGGTTGAAGTCTCGTGATTGTCGTTTTTGTACAATTGAGGGAGGAAAAACACAGGATTCCCTCAAGATCAATACAACTTTCTTATAACTCCTTTTTCATCTTGGGTATCCTTCTTAGGAATCTCCTTCCATCTCAACCATGTTTTTGATGAAGAGTCTCAATCATCCATCTAATTGAAATCCGAATCTCACCATGTGAAAATTGGAAAATTAGATGGGCCAAGGCCCTGAATTTTATAAATCAAAATTTGATGGTCTAGGACCATTGTAATTTGTGATGTTCTCTAGATTTAACGGTCTAAAATCATTGAATTTCTCCCATCATCTATTAATTTGATAGTTTCAACTCGTTAGAAGAAATTTGACACCATGATCCATCAAATCTTACGAAATTAGACAGCAGCCTTGGGCCATCGAATATGAGTTTTTTTATTGTTGTGTCTCCTTTTTAAATCTCTCTTCTTAACCCTATATCTCTCTTTATATGATATGGGTGTGCTTTTAATTATTAATTTTCAAGATCTTCTTTCTATCTCCTTAATCACTCAAGGGGCTAAGAAAGCTCCTACAACCAACCTTCTTTTCTCTAACCATTATTGTTTATTTATTTTGGAGATTCTAACCCATATTACCACTCCCACATGGATTGATAGTGACTCATTAACATTGATCTTCCTCTCGTTCCCTTTTAGCTCACTTCCTCACATGTTTCACATGTTTACTAAAGTACACTTCGAAAAATGCTTTGCACACTTCTTCAAAATGGCATCTTTATGTCAATATTTTTTTATTTTTTTGTTTTTTTGTTTTTTTGTTTTTTTTCTATTAGCTACCTACCTCCTCATTCCAACCCAACTATAAATAACATTATAAGATCAAGAAAAAAATAATTAATAATCATAATATCTGATTTTCCCTCTAAATGAATCATAACTTTTGGACAACAACCCAACACTCCAATTAGTAAATTTTTGGATGATTTAAACATGCCCCTCCATATTTTAGTGAAATTAAAGATAATCCTATGCTTTCAAAACTAATACCATGGCTCCTTATTCTTCAACTTCTTGCCAAAAACCCTTAAAGATTTCACATGTGTTATTTTTCATTAGTCTATATCAAAAGACCGAGGTTAAAGTGTGTAATGTCATTAACTTGAAAACACAAGCTTATCTCATGACCAAAATGGAGAGGAGTTGCAATCTAGAATGGTGTACGATATTTTTGTTGAAAGTCAAACACATCGGGCTACATGCACAACGTGATTAAGAGCCCTAAGTGTTTCAAGCTCCAACAAAAAACATGCCACGTAGACACCTTACCTTTATTATAGGAATGGGACACTATATTGACATCCTTAATCAATGGAGAAGGATATGTCTAAATAACCCTTTTTTTTTTCAACAAATGCCTTCGATCTCTATCTTCTTAAGAAAAGTTAAAGTATTCCCGACTTACATATTATCTTCTATAGATGGTGTGAGAGGCATCCTCCACTTATGGCCACAAGTTAGGGGGGCCATAGTTGAACACATGCGACAGGTGGGAACGTATCCTTGGAGGAGAGAGTCTAACCATCCAATATTTATAGTATATGTTGCTCCCGACGATGTGTAAGAGTGACAATCGATAACAAACACTAACAATATATTAATCATATTGGATAAGAAAACCCTTGGGGAGACTTTGTTTTGCACCGTGATTCTCACTACGTTGATGTGATAACCATAAATGTATTTCCTTGAGATACAAGTAAAAAAACGTTTACTATTATATACGCACCTCAATGTCAAAAATGTGAGAATCATAGTGAAACCCAATGTCACCCCAACACTACTCAGACAAGAAAATCCATCTATATAATGGAGATATTTAAAAGGAAAATCCAATATTAAGATTCGTTAAGTAATTTTCTCTTATATTTACATCACATTAGATATCCTCATTAAGATGATCATCAAAAATCGAAAATCAATCTATGTTTGACTTCAACTAACTATTATCACAACTTTTACATCAATATCAAAGATCAGATGGGCCATAAAACTGTTATATATTGGACCATTGATGTGGGTCCCATCAGGTTGGGAAATCTGGAGGAGGATTTCACCATGTGCTTTAGTTCACATATATACGAGATTCGATGAAGGCTGATAAATAGTTAATGATTTATTCATTAAAAACAGATGGGTCCCACTACTCACGACTTATGGTCTGATTAGTCATTTTGAGGTCCCATTCATTCCAATTATTGCGAAAAGAAAGCGAATGTGCCACGAGACCACTTGACTCGTCTTTCATAAGGGTAGTTTAGTCCAAAAAAAAAAAATGTACCATATTAAAGTTTACCCGTGAAAATACAATACTAGGTTTAAGCGTTTAACAATATAAAAAGTCAACGTGTGAATTAAGATGAAAATTGAAATAATTTTCACTTATTAATAATTTATATATATATATTATTGTAATGTTAATTGATGAGAGGAAAAAAAAAGGCGTTACATAGTCTCATCCATAGTCAAAAGACCTCGAGATGCGAAAGAAAGATCTGAAGTTTTTATGAATCTGGAGGAATTTTGTGGGCATCTCGAAGACTTTTGATGGTGTAGAAAGGCTAGTCGGACTCATTGATGAACAGAACGAGATGTTGACTTCCAGTCAAGGGAAAACCTAATCTTGAATTTTTAGGGGTTAAATATAATATCGTTAATTTCTCAGGGGGATTTTACGAAATTAATCTTTTATAATTCTCTACCTATATATCAAGCCGCGTGTTACTGCACGTCCGGTGTTGGGTCACACACTCTCGTTTACCGCCTCGATTCCAAGCTCTCTCTCTCTCTCTCTCTCTGTTTCAGATACAAACTCTGGTTTCTCTTCTTCTCCTTCATATCGAAACCCTAAATTTCAGACAAATCTCTCATGAAATTCGCTCAGATCCATGGAAGATTCTTCCCCCTCTCTTCATGATCTCAATTTCTGTCTAAATTCATGATTGTTTGTCTCAAATTTCAGATCTCTCTTCGTTTTCTCCCCTTTTTACTCCTTATTTCATCCTCAAAACCCTAACCACAATTTTAACAGATCTACGATGTTTTAGTTCCTCTCTCGGTCTCTTATCTCTTTAGATTTGAAAAAAAAAAAAAAAAAAAACCTTTAGAATCCAAATTTAGATCCAGTCAACGATGAAGAGCTCGAGCCGTTTCTTCACGATCGGGCTCGTAACGGCTTGGTACTCTTCGAACATTGGGGTTTTGTTACTCAACAAGTATCTCCTTAGCAATTATGGATTCAAGTATCCGATCTTCCTCACTATGTGCCACATGACAGCTTGTTCTCTCTTCAGCTACGTTTCAATCTCTTGGTTCAAGATGGTTCCTATGCAGACCATCAGATCTCGTGTTCAGTTCATGAAGATCGCTATGCTTAGCTTTGTTTTCTGCGCCTCTGTTGTTAGTGGCAATGTTTCGCTTCGATTCCTTCCTGTTTCGTTTAATCAGGCTATAGGTGCAACTACACCGTTCTTCACTGCTGTGTTTGCTTACATCATGACTGTGAAGAGGGAGGCTTGGCTTACGTATGTCACTCTTATACCTGTTGTCACAGGTGTCATCATTGCTAGTGGGGTGAGCTCTACTGTTCATTTCCAATGTATTATATTTTCTATGTCAATGGATCTGTTTTTTGAATTGGGAAATGGGTATAATTTTATTCTCTTGGCATAGTTTCAAATATAAAAAAATAATTGATGGGTAATTATTTCGTTTCAATCAACTAAGAACGAATGTTGTTGGTTAAATGAAGTAAATTTGGGATTTTAATCCCAAAGAACATGTCAATTGCATTTTTATTTTTTTTGTTAGGAGAAAAAAAAAAAAAACCCAATGGATTTTAATCCCAAAGAACAGGATTTGAGGATTGGGTTTATTTCTCTTGGCATAGTTTCAAAAGAAGAAAAAAAATGATTGGTAATTATTTGTTTCAATCAACTAAGAACAAATGTTGTTGGTTCAATGAAGTAAATTTGGAATTTTAATCCCGAAGAAAATGTCAAATAACATATATATTTTTTTTTTGTAAAGAAAAAACCTCATGGGTTTATTTTGGTAAAATTGTGCCTTGTACTGATTGGAATCTGATTAGTTTCTGACCCCTTGATTTGGGATATATGGTGTAAGATGATGATGAGCAGAACTCAATTAAACAGGTTTAGGTACATCAATGGATATTTACACCCGGTGGATTTGTTTTGAAGACCAGATTAATATGAGTTTGTTTTGGATATGCTAATGCTATGACACTGCTGATGCCCTTTGTTAGAACTGATCTTTTTCTAAGTCAGTTTTGTGTGGGTTCATATTTGTGATCTTGAAATTGGTGGATCTTGGCATTGTTTCATTGCTATTAAATTATTTTAGCACTTTATACATTGTAAATTTTCAGAGCCCAATAATGAATTATTCGTTTATACTTGATTTATTTGTTATAATTTACTTGCAGGGTGAACCAAGTTTCCATCTTTTTGGGTTTATAATGTGTGTTGGTGCTACTGCTGCAAGAGCTCTCAAGTCAGTGCTTCAAGGAATTCTACTTTCCTCTGAAGGGTAATGAATGTCTTTTTTTTTTTAAAGTCAATAATTTTTAAGTTAGCAGATTTGAACATATTCTGAAATTGGAAAAGCTCTATTGAAATGCTTTTGTTGTTTAATAGGGAAAAGTTGAATTCGATGAACCTCCTTCTATACATGTCTCCAATAGCAGTAGTATTCCTTCTTCCTGCAACAATTTTGATGGAGGAAAATGTTGTTTGGATCACACTAGCTCTTGCAAGAGATGATTTCAAGATAATCTGGTACCTGCTCTTCAATTCCGCGCTCGCTTATTTTGTGAATTTGACAAATTTTTTGGTCACCAAACACACCAGTGCTTTGACTCTCCAGGTATGTCTCCTTGTGCAAATACATGCTCTCTTTTTTCGCTTGTCTCACTAAAAGTTACGATTTCCAAATCAGATATATTTTGTTTTAAAATGAACAAAATGATTTACCAACTACTGTATTCAAAATATCATTTTGGAGGGCCTGAATTTTGTAGAATCCATTACGCTATTCAATGAGTTCAATTCCATTTTACTGGTTTAACTTTTGCATTGTCAAGATACACTCTTTCCATACCCATTTACCACATTTCCTTGCTTTTTCCCTGTGATTGCTGTCAATATCTAGTAGTTCCTTGGTTTTTTGAGACCCAAAATGTAAAAGCTTATGTTTTAACGAGTATATGGCATAAAAATTGGTGCTTAAAAGTCCATTGCCAAAATACTTTTATTCATGCCTTTCTGTGACCAATTATGGCATTCCCTTCGTTTTTTCCCCTTGTGATCGCTGTAAATTTCTAGTAAATTCTCCAGTTTTTCTATCACAGTCCCAATTAGAAGATATATTCAATTTAAAGGTCATGAAAGAGTGACAAAAAGACCCAAAAGAACTTGGATGAAGACTGTGAAAGCAATATGAATATTCTCAATAACAATAGCTTGGCTCTAGACAAAGTGGAATGAAGGAATGGGTTTTGTTTAGCAGACCCCAAATCTTTGGGATAGGGGTTTGTTGTTGTTGTTGTTGTTGTTGTTAAAAAAGGTGTTAGTTGTTATCATGAACATGTTCATTAAATTTGTATTTCTAATATCTATTTTATGTTCTTTTGTTTAATCCATGAGCAACATTTTAATACCCTCTGTACTTCTACTTTATAAGTATAAAGAGAACTTATTAAGTATCGGAAAGGTTTCTATGGAAATTGATCCAAATATATAAGTTATAAAAACCACCCTTTTTGGCCAAGTGTCTGGTTTCTCAGTTGCTCTTTGATGGGTGTCGGATTACAAAATATCAAGGTTGTACCTTAGTTATAGGAAGTGCCAAGAAGTAGCTCTATGTTGGTAATGGGAGTGTCTAAAAAAACCCCCTAGAAATTGGACTATTTTATGACCAGAAACTAGAGTGGATGTGGGAATCTGGAGCATGAGTGGCATGTCGGGTAGAAGACTAAGGGTTGCATACTAGATCCTTAATATGATCAATGGTACTTGTGCTCCACCAAGGGGGTCTCCTAGGGGTGTTAATGGGCCAGTTTCAGTTCCAATATCAATGTAGTTTTGGAATGTATTGACCGATACAGAGTTACTTGATGTTTTGAACATTCTGATATAAAGCATACCTGAAATCGAAATTTTGATGAATATTTCGGTTTGTGTTGAAATGTTTTGGTATGTTCTGGATTGTCTTGGAATGTTTCAACTAAAACATTCTGATACAAACTGGAACATATTGAAATCAGAAAGAGAACACAAGTTACTACAGTCCAGGTTCATCACCCCTATCTTGAGAAGGAACTTCAAGACAAGCTACTTGGCCATTACACATAAATTGTGCACAACCCTGTTATAGGCAGTTTTCATTGGTTACCTCATATCTAGCAAAACCTTTTGAGATTGTCATTAATGTCCTCAAAGATGTATTGTCTCTCTCCCTGGTAAACAAGATGCATAGCCCTGATGACTGATTAATATAATCCACCTCATTTCAAACCTTTGGATTGGTAATATTGATGTCATGATGCACATGTCATTGATGTCATCAGTCCATATAAATGGACAACATTGGCATGGTATCATATTTTAAATGGGGCTAGGCTTTGACATCATTGGCCTTGTATGCAAAATATGATGATTATGAGTGATCCACTTAATGCTATTTTACTTGTATCGAAAAGAACTTCTGAGAGGAGGTCCCGGATCAAATTTGAGTTCAACAGCTTGTTTGTTTACCCTTTTCAGGTTCTGGGGAATGCAAAAGGGGCTGTGGCCGTGGTTGTTTCAATTTTAATCTTCAAAAATCCAGTCTCTATGACTGGGATGCTTGGTTACACTCTTACGGTCTTTGGCGTTATCCTCTACAGTGAAGCCAAGAAACGGAGTAGCAAATGAGAATCTGCTGGGGAACATCATGCAAGTATGTTTTTCTTCCATTTTGTTTTCTGAGTTGGGGGCAAGGCAACAACAAAGCTTCTCAGATCCGAGGTTGGAACACATGCTTGCAGCAGATGATGTGTGCCCTTCAAAAGTATTCTCAGAAACCACAAAAAGAGTATTTCCACAGGTATCAACAATGGGGACGACGAAGCAAATAGGGAGATCAAAATAAAAAGGACCAATTGCTCTCTTTTATTTCCATCTTTAGGCTAGCAGAGGAATATCTACTATTCTTTTGGGGGGAATCAATCTGTTTTAATGTTATCTCTTTGATTAATTAATGAAAGATGCTCTGATAGCTTTACTACCATTATTTGATTCCCACTGCTCAAGTATCATACACACTGCAATTTATAATTTTTTTTGTCAAATATAGATGCTGTAGAATACTTAATTAATATTTTTTATGGTATATTGTTTACCTCCAAATCTTTGGGGTAAGGCTGAAGATGTTTATGAGTGATGTCACATTTGTATTAGATGTGTCAAATTGATAGGATCTAAGTACCCACCAAAACTGGGGTGAAAACACCTCACTTCTTTGTCATTTCCATTGTTGTCAATAATGCGAAGAATACTATATTGATAGAGATTAAATAAATTAAGACTATGGACTTGTTGATACATAGATGGTTCTGTGTAGCTAATTGTTGTTATTTTGGGTACGAGAGATGTGAATTGGCGACGGAGATTTGATCTCATTTCTTTATTCTTTTCGGTATCCCAAGCTGTCTACTTGGATTGGTGCATACTCCCTGAGTCTTGGCTTACCATAGGGAGTTGTTTTTCGGGGGGTTAAGTGACCATTATGTAGTATTAATCATTTCACAATCTGTTGGTGGTTGTAATGGGCGTATTTTTCAAGGAAAAGCTCTGGTTTGGATTTTGTTTTTTTGTGGTCCAAAATCTTCAAAGAACCTAAAGGTGCAAGATGTCAAGATTTCGTAGCAAATTAGTAGAAGATTTTGTTGTATTAAGGGAGATTAGATCCTTCGTATTTGGACGCGCATGGTTGGCCGACCTTTGCTTTCTTTTATCTAATGAAATTATATTTATCAGAAAAAAAAAGAAGATTCTATAGTAGTCTCACTCATGAACCATGTTTGTTCCCTATTCAATAATACTCTCACAAGAGATGAGACTTTAATCAATATAAATCAAATAGCCACGCGCACTCCCAAGTTTCTAGTATACGATCTCATGGTTTGAATTTTAAATAGTTATTTCTGAGCACCAATCAACATTTATATGATGGACATAAACAGCTTTTAAACAGAATTGAATGGAGGAACGTAATAAGCCCCCCATGAACACCAGATTTCACGAGAGGAACAAAATTCATTTAGCACACCTAATTTTTTGGAAACCATAGTTGAGGGGAAAATCAGAGAGGGTTTTACTTGGGATAATAATACATCCAACATGACTTTTCAAGCTACATATACTGACACAAATCATAAACACAACTCTTAGAACAATCCTACTAACTACCCCATTGATGAACAACAGAAGATCAAACCCTCAAACAAAAGTGAAGAGAAACATACATCTAGGAAATGTAAGAGTGGGTTACAAAATTTAAAGGGGAAAGAAGAAGAAAGAAGAAGTTAAGCGGGAATGTGGGATGGATAATACATCGATCTTTCAAACTTGAGGTTTTGTTTCTTCTTCATCTTCTTCAATCTTGGGAGCCAAGTAGAACCTAATGTAACCCATCTCAGCAATCTTGTATTCAACCACAACTGGCAACTCTGAAGACAAACTGATGGTCACAGTGCTCGACAATGGGGTTGCCTTGGTGAACGAGTTCATGTACCTCAGCGCAAAAGTTAACGATACAGGCTCCTGCATCTCTATGATTGTAGCTTCCTCTGGCTGCAAATTTACCCCAACAGCAAAAAATAAGTATGGTTCTCTCATGCTAAGGAACACAAGCATCAAACTTGAATATTTGGGTCTCAACTATCAATCAGGGCTTAACCATGATTTTAAAACTATTTTGACTTCTCGTCTGGGACGAGTTTTCCGATATGTTTGAGACGTCTCGTTCAACAATGAGAAAAATGAACGTGGGTTTTAAATCTTGTCAAATACATTGACTTGTCCGTCCGTCTCGTTACTAGGTGATACCAAGACGTCTCAGTCTCGGACGAGTTTTGAAACCATGGGTGTAACCCATGATTGTAAGTGAATCTCAAATCCAATAATCTCTCTTTAGTAATGAAGGTTGATCTAAACCCCACCTTATCTACAGTAGAATTCTGCCTGCAAACAATATTTGCAGTTCCAATATCACCCTTTGTAGAGAACTTCACACCCTCCTTTGTCACAGAGATCACAACTGCCACAACCACCCATGAAATTATATATACTTAAATCTTTGAAAATTAAAATTCACAAAATTAATAAAGTATGGTGTCAATGAAATCTTGTACTGGTATCGCCAATGCTACTGAGATCTTTGCAAATTCTTGCAAACTCTGCTGATGGCATCCGCACAATTGCGTGGTATTCTGCTTCTGGGATCCCAAGATGTTCGCTATCAATATCCATCAGCTTCATTTCAAAATCCGCAATCTTATCCTGACCTTTAATAGATTATAAATAAAATAAAATAAAATCAACTCAAATCAGAAAAAAATAAAAATAAAGAAAGATAAATGAAAAATATACTAAAATATTATAGATTTGAAGGGGGGAAAAAATCAATCGAAGGGTGTGTAGCAAAGTAGTAAATACTGGGGAGTCCGAGGTCAATTCGATAGGGATTGAAGTACACACTAACTAGCACGTAGTAAAAACAAAAAGGGAAAAAAAATCTGAATTTTGGGTTTTGTTTTAAAAAATAAAATGAATAATTTAAAGACTGAGAATTATAATTAATAAAAAAAAAAAAGGGTTAGGGCATCGAATATCCGTTCAATAATCCATAACTTTATTGTATTTTAATTGGAATTAAACAAATATTCTATTTAACTGGAAAAATATTTGAATTAAAATCATAACTAGGGTTTGAGAAATTAAAACTTACTAGGGCTTTCGAACATAAAGGTGACAGTGTCACTGCCATCATCAGCTTTGATGGTGATTATATCATCGTTTCCGGCGCATTTTAGCATCTTAGACATGTTGTTAAGGTTCATACCCATGGAAATGTTGCGATCGCAGCGGTAGTGCTCGAAACCCTCAGATCTGAGGAGGAGAGCTACAAGAGCCACGTGGCTGGAATCCATAGCTTGCAGAGAGAATCCAGTGGCGGAGCAATCGAAATTTGCGTCGTTTACAAGGTCCTTGATTGATTCCATAACCTTCTTTAACAGACTCCCTTGTACCAATCTTAGTTCCAACATCTTCTCTTTCTTCTTCTTCTTCTTCTTCTAATACTTGTCCTGTCTGTGAACTTGGGTATGCGAGAGAGAGAGATTAGGGTTTCTTAGGGTTTGAGAGAGAGAGAGAGAGGCTGCTGTTGTTCTGAAATAGTGAGTGTTTTGATGGTGGGAATTGGCGGGAGTTTGTTGACTTCCCGCCACGTTTTGGGATTGAGGACCGCATTTTGAGCTATTTTTCAATCACTCCAAAAGCTTTCCCGCTACGATTTTGGTAGTAGGACTGTTTTATTTGCACCCATTTTTTATTCTCAGCGCACCCACTTTCTTCCATACGTCCCACTCCAAAATGTGCTTTAGGTGGGTGCGGTGTACACAAATGGTAGGTGCAAATAGCCTGCCCCAAGGGTAACGTGCGCCAGAATTGATGCCACAAAAATTCCAAATAAAGTCGTGATTTTCTGACGCCCTCTAATGTGGCATGGGCTAGAATCATAGATTAAAATTTTTCCCCTTGAGATACACGATTGTACATCTCTATAAATATGTAGAGTTATGTATCCCAAAGAAAACAACCTATGGGGCGCAAGAAAATCACTTTTCTTCTAAATATTGAGATTTGTTAGAGGATAATTTTGGTATTGTGGTGCGATAAACTAACTCAAAATTCACTCCCTTGAAGTGGAACGTGCATAAAATCATAGATCTTTTTCTTCAGAATACACAACGAAAAGGATTTATGATTCTAGGCACATGCCACATCAAACGAGTGAATTTTGAGTCAATTAATCATTAGTCTTAGGCATAATAATTGAGTCATGATACAACGATGTATTATATCGTATGACGGTTTTGTGCCCTTGCCACATTATCTGCATATGTTTTTGCCATGTCAATTTACCAGTAGTCTTTGCTAAATATTTGAGATACCCGGGTATTTTACTCTTTGACCTCATTCTTGAATCTAAGACTAATAAAAATGTCTTAAATGCCGTCATTGTTAATCTTTAGCGAAAATTCTTTTATTTGTTTTCTACAACCAAAACCTTAATCTTTTCCTCTACGGTTGAAAGAAAACCTAATCAAATGTTGTCTTTCATTCAGGTTGAAGATGAAGGTGTCTAGATCATTTTTCGCAGTCTTTTAATATAACAAAATAATGAGATTAAAGGGTATGACATCAGTATAAGAACTCAAAAGTATATCTCAAATATACTCCTAAGGGTGGATGGTATGTATAAAGAGTAGTGCTGGAGTGACCTCAAACAGGAATGAACCTCATATCGCACTTCTTAACGTGAAAGTGGATTCACGTCAAGAAGTGCCATATGAAGTTCCAGCCTGAGGTCACTTCAGCATTATTCATGTCTAAATCACCCTTTAACTAATGGTTTAAACTAATAGTCGCAAGCAGAAGAGTGGCATTTATTTATTTTCTTTTTTTGGTTTTGAAGAAAACATTTTCAAACCCCAGTATTTGATATTTTTAATAAAGGACACTTATCATTATCCACATTATTTCCACCGTTTAGAGTTCCAAATCCAATTGCATGAAATTTGCTTTTAGAAAAAAAGGTTTAAGGAAGTATTATTTGGAAGAGTGTTTTTTTATTTTTATTTTTTAGATATATTAAAAGTTTTAAATTTTAAGTCATTGAATTACCATCTTATGAATACTCCAGAGAATATTTTAGATTAAACTAAACAGAAAAGGCAATTTTTCACCCAAAAAAAAAATTAAATAAATAAATTCCCACAAATTTCTGCTAGCCACTTATCTCTTGACCAAACCATATGGGAACACTAAAAGCACATTTCAAATGAGAAAAATGCTACACACATGCCCGCACAACCCCCACACACAAGCGAGAAAGAAAAAAAAAAATGTTCACCTCGCCGATAGAATGATCAATTCAGATCTCCAATCTTTTGACCATCCCCTAAATATTTGGGGTAAGGCATAGACAATGTGGTGGTGGCGGCAGCAAACTTCTTTAAAGAAAAATACATTTAAAATCTCCTAATCATAACTTTAGAGAGATTCTATTGACACACCAAACTTTACATATAGATTGGTATGTCACAAGTAAAAGTTGGTGTGTAATAGAAACTCTTTACCTTCAATGGAGTCGATAGCAATCCAAATGCTGCTTATATTGTATAATAATATGGTTAACTTTGCCGCGGATAAACACTGCGAACTAACAGCAATCCAAATCTTTATATTATATATAAAAGTAATGGTCACCTTTGCAGATAAGCACTGCAAACTTGTCAACACAGGATGTCACATGAATCAATTACCCAGCAATGCTCACACAGCTGAGCTGAAACAAAACAGAGAGAAATCAGGTTTATCCTTTTTCCCAGGATCACACAAAGGGAAATGAAATCAGAACACAAACCGAAGGAAAAAAAAAAACTTCGTATCGGATGATGAACTACTTCCTTTGGTAGACACACAAAGTAGGATTAAGAGATCAAGCATCGGGTACAGTAGCTGCGGGACGCTTGATTGATGCGATCTTGATGAGATGGTTGTAGCTTCCTTTCTCCTTGAAAAGCTGGGAGAAATGGTGCTTGCAGTACAAAATGCCCTCGAGAGCTGCATAATTTGAAGGAGAAATCGGGCATCCACCATGTGAGCACTTGAAACAGGACTTGTGATAGGCTTGGCTCTCCACAGTTACCTGGCAAAATTTGGTAAAAATGAAGCTCAAATTAGAAATCAATAATTTTAAATAAATAAAACCGTACATGTGATTTTCATTTGCTTCTAAAACATAAATCAATATTTTGACCCTAACTTGTCCTATATCCATTATCTCATAAGGAACTCATTTTCTTCCCAAGTGGTTGAACTCGGACAAGCATTATTCAATTGAATTATGGGCTTAATTCCAAATTAACAAACTTCTAATTTTTTATTTAATAATAATATGAGTGTGGTATGGCTAAAAGCCACCTTGATTCTACTAACAATGAAGCTATTCTAATTATTTTACAGATTCCGAAGAGACCAAGGTGTTTTAAGGAGAAAAAAAGTCAAGAACCTCGACTATGTCAACACAGGCCAACCACGTGCCAAGAACAATCAATAGTCCTCACTTTCTAAAGTATAATGCTTTTAGGGAGTTCATGTTAATTTCTAACTCCAATTTTGAGAAACATTTTAAAATTGTATGCTAAATTGTTCCTCAATTAACGCTCTCCCTTAACACAAGCTCCCACCCACTGTGATCTTGTATCGATCTTGAGAGTCTCGGTTTTTCTCCTGATTGAAACATTGCTTTGAGACAAGATTTTAAACCTTGATGCTAACTATAACCAATTTGGTCGACTTAAATTTTATAGGATTTTGAGATAAAAGGTCAAGTCCAACCCTATTCAGACAGTAAAACTCGTAATGACTCAATGTTACGCTGTCAAAAGAAAACAAAACACGTTAGCAGGACCCAATAACCTAACACAAGCAGAAAATGCAACTCCCCAAGCAGATTATTAGGAGTGTTTTTAAGAATTCAGAACTCTACCTTTTCCAATGGATAAGCTGTTTTACCACAAGTTGCACATTTTTCTTGAGTCCCAGAAAACATGCCAGCAGCTTTGCTTGCTGACCTTGTCTGAAACCGACACATGGCATCGAGAGTAAGAGAGAATATCCAGGATATTCATTACATGCATAATGAATAAACAAAAGTTTGTTTTCCCCTCAAAATTAAAGATATCCAATGGTTCTGAGGCTACATTACCAGTTCCGGAGTTAACTTCTCAGCTGACTTCGCAGCTGCTGAAAAACAAAAAGTATTGTGCACTTAAAAAGGATTAAAATTGGCGAAAATTAAGTTGATTAGAAATCAACCAACTTTAACTGGGATAAGTCAGTACATACGTGACTGAAAGTTCTTGTTGAAACTACCCGACTCCTTGAAGAGTTGCTCAAAGTGAGGCTTGCAGTACAGAACTCCTTCCATAGAGGAATAATTGCTCAGCTAAAAAAACAGAAATATTGAAAAAATAGTTTAGGCTTTTGGCTATTTAAGTTGATGTGTTTCATCTATTGTTAATGAAATTATTATAGGCACTCACAGATAATAGAAAAGGCAACCAAAAATAGATAATGACAGTTAGCAAAAAGGTAGAAACAATTCAACATATTCATTTTGTGAATGTAGGAAATTTCATTTTTCCAATAATAATGAGAGAACTTGAAAGTTTCTTTATTCACATCCTACACGAAATGTCTAAAATTTGTCCATTGCTTACAAAAAGGAATTGAAAAGCACGTAAGAGAAGTGAGGGCCAATAGCGCGAGCCTAAGGCTACACCCCCTTTCCTAAGGTTTAACAAATGAGTTCATTTCTTTCTTCTTTTTTTTCTTTGTTTTTCCACTGAATTCATTTCTAATTTTTTTGTTATCTTCGTTAGTTTTGTCCATCCATCACAGCATCAACATCTCTTCTACACTCAAGCTATGAACATCTTGTTTCTTAATTGCCCAATATTTAGCTCTATAAAGCATAGCTGATCTTACAGTTGGATTTATTTTTTCAACCAAAAAAAAAAAAACTTTTAATTTAACCCAAATGAATCTGTGACATAGAAAGCACACTTCTACTTTAACAATTCAATTCCAATTGTATGATTGTATGGGCAACATCTCACCCAATGCTCCATCTTATGTGGATAATAGAACCAAGAAATGAAGACGGTTTCTTTTATTAATGTACTTTTTAGTTTTTATGGCTGATCCATTACTCATGACGAACCCGCATCTAAAACCGATACATCATTCCCGCAACTAACAAAACTCAAGTAAATTTTAGTTAAAAAAATTGAGATTATCCTGCTATATTTTGTAACGAGATTAGAGTCCTAGCTCATGGAAGTTCTTATAAATCTTTTTGAATTCCATTGGAGTCTTCTACAACCACATACACTGCTATTTTTTCTCAAAATTATTAAAAATATATAAACGCAATCCCTCTCTCCAATCTAGCTGATTGTTTGAGAGTTTTGTGGGAATTGGTAGTTTTAAATAGTATTCGTCACTCGTCCACTCTTCATTTCTTTGAACTCCCCATCAAAATCTGCTCTCATGTTTATAA